>NC_059420.1:1394183-2788366 GCF_905220565.1 Melitaea cinxia
GCTACCGACTTGACCTTGACCCTCCCCTGAGCCCCCTCAATATTATGATCGTATGTGAAAGCTACTTATGAGAGCTCTTCGAAATATTCGCGATTTTTTTTTAAATTACTCCGGCCTGTGGTATCAAAAGAAAAGGGAGTGAAATCGTGTGAAACGGTAACACTGACCTGCCCTGAGAGTGACGTTTAAACGCTCGACGTATCACGTGGAAAAGAATTTTCTAACTATATTTTTATATCAGGGCTATCATTCTTAAGCAGCATACGTAATACACATTACAATATTCTAGTATCATATGTACTACCGCATTAGGTAATAAGCCTGTAATGGTAGTATATTTAAGGAAATGAGTAAATAAATAAATGTTTGTTAATTATTTTCGTCTACTTACGTTGTATTACTTGTCGATGTAATTGAAGTTGGTTTTTTTCGGCATACAACACAACGGCTAGGCTTTAGATTAAGAACCGTCATTTTTTAGTTAGATAGGTTAAGGTTATTTATTTTTTTGTAACGAAATTATGCCGACAAACGGTCAAATTTTGAGCTTAAGTAATTGGACGGTTCTTAATCTAAAGTCTTACCTCTAACGTTACTATTACTTACCGTATAAATAATCGTGTACCCTCATTTTCGCCACGTTGTACCTTCTCGGCGCTTCGTATAGCGTTTCTCCACTCATTTTGTTATAAATAATAAATTAAATTTGCTAAAATTGCGTTGTGATATGGTTGAGACATTATCAACAAAACAGTTGTGTTGCTAAGCAACTATCGTGTTAACCTATTATCGTCATTATTTGAAGTAAAACTTTTTTATGCACGGTTGACTTACGGTATAGGCTGGTGAATGCGTGACGGGAGCGTTACGAAAAGTGTGATCGGGTGAGGCGAACGGAAGCTGAGAGGGAGAATAAGTTAAATGGAATTAAAGTAAGTTTAATTCAGTCTTGTGGTCTAAAGCACACTCGTTTTTTAATTGACTTAATTTATACAACAGAATTAATTGAAATAAAAATGATTATTGTGTCACTTTTGAAATGTTATTACGCTTCAGCCTGTAAAATTCCACTACTGGGCATAGGCCTCTTTCCCCATGTAGGAGAAGGATCAGAGCTTAATCCACCACGCTGCTCCAATGTGGGTTGGTGGATATATTCCCTACTATGAGTAACGATCGCTATCAGGTGTACATGATAACAACCGGGACCGACGGCTTAACGTGCTCTCCGAGGCACGGTGGAGAGACCCACAAGGACTGCACAAATACCCAGACCACGGCAAACACCTGTAAGGCCAATACAAATGTTTGTCATGTGCGGGGATCGAACCCGCAACCGCCTGCGCAACAGGTACAATCCATGGCTGTAACCGTTGCGCCAACGCTGCGTCAAATGTTATTATTTTTGCTTCATTTTAAATATAAATAATTGTGTTTGCTCGCAAACGAAAAAAACCGACTTCAATTACATCGACGAGTAATACAACGTAGATCGACGAAAAAATAGTCAAGTAACTACGCGTTATCAAAGTTTACTCAAAAAGCAGTTGTTATCAGATCTCGATAAAATTTATATGTGACCACATGATAAACATCAGCTTTTGATTAAATTAAAAATTATCAAAATCGGTACACCCAGTAAAATGTTATTGCGGATTTTCGAGAGTTTCCGTCGATTTCTCTAGGATCCCATCATCAGTGCCTAGTTTCTGTATCATGGTACCAAACTACCGATATCCCCTTTCCAACAAAAAAAGAATTATCAAAATCGGTACATCCAGTAGAAAGTTATTGCGGATTTTCGAGAGTTTCCCTCGATTTCTCTGGGACCCCATCATCAGAATCTAGTTTCGTTATCATGGTACCAAACTAGGGTTAAAGTTATGCGGTATAATACAACGTAGGTCGACGAAAAAAGCGTCAAGTAAAAACGCATTATTAGATATAGCTCGAAAAGTAGTTGTTAGATCTTAAATAAATTTAAATAGGACCAAATAGCACACACTACCTTTCGATTAAAAAAAAAATTGTCGAAATCGGTCCACACGGTCAAAAGTTCTGATGTAACATACATAAAAAAAAAAAAAGTCGAATTAAGAACTTCCTCATTTTTTGGAAGTCGGTTAAAAATCAGGCCTCAACCCCTAGGGAACATTTGGTTATAATTGATTTATGTACAACCAGCTAGTACCCGTGACGTTGCTCGCGATTTTCATATATTTCCTCCAGCCGATAACGCATTACTTTCAATGCGACAAATATTTTTATTACTTATATTTTTATCATAGATCTCTGCTTTCTATAACGTGTAACTGTGTGCTAAAAGTATATTATAGATTTCATCATCATCATCATCATCATTGCAGCCTATCACAGTCCACTGCTGAACATAGACCTCCACAAGTTTGCGCCAAAAACGGCGCGAACCCATGTGCATTGCCCATAGTCACCACGCTGGGCAGGCGGTTGGTGACCGCAGGGCTGGCTTTGTCGCACCGAAGACGCTGCTGCCCGTCTTCTGCGTGTGTATTTCGAAACTAGCATCTTTTTTAAGTTCCAAGATGATAGTGGAACTGTGTTATCCCTTAGTCGCCTCTTACGACACCCACAGGAAGAGAAGGAGTGGCTATATTCTTTACTGCCGTAGCCACACAACAGATATAGACTATAGACTTGCTTAGAACGAATTACATAAATAAAGTAAATTAATATACCCTATGAGAGAAGCAATTAGTTCATCCGGCGTTCATCGATTTATTAGAAGTTGTCATAAAACTAACTAACTGAGGTAGGGCACAGCAGGAATTTCCTGCTCAAAATATGGAGCAGCCCAACTGGGGTAGTAAGTACCTCGACCTTACAGAAGACCACAGCTAAATAATATTGTTTTCAAGCAGTATTGTGTTCCTGTTGGTGAGTAAGGTGACCAGAGCTCCTAGGGGGATTGGGGATTGGGTCGGCAACGCGCTTTCGATGCTTCTGGTATTGTAGGCGTCTATAAGCTACGGTAATCGTTTACCATCAGGTGAGCCGTACGCTTGTTTGCCGACCTTGTGACATAAAAAAAAAAAAAAAAATTGTATGTTGGGGGATAACTTCAACATGATGGAAACCCAGAGAAATCGAAGGAAACCCTCGAAAATCGTAGTAACGACTAGTGTGTTTGTTAATTCTTTTCGTCTACTTACGTTGTATTACTTGTCGATGTAATTGAAGTCGTTTTATTTTTTCGTTTGAGAGCAAACACAATTATAACTCATTTATTGGACATCCGATATTTTTTTGATAATTTTATAATTTTGACGTTGTATTTTACCTGACGTGGTAATTTGCTACTTGTATTTCACTCCAACGTGTTGTTTTCATTTTTATCTTTTTTATAGGATCGTCCTAAATTTCTATGCTTTTGACATTGTATTTTATCAGGTATTTCTAAATAGTTACTGAATTAGCATATAAACCTTGATACATAGTGACGATATTATCATTTTGAATTTTTAAGAATAATTGCTTATTATCTAAGATTTTATTTTTGTGTTACCCACATTAGGAATTCTAAACATTTTTGAATATCATATCAAAAATTGACCGCTCCAGCGGGGTTCGAACCCGCGTCTCCGACGTACCGTGTCGGCGCTCTAGCCAATTAAGCTATGAAACGATACACCCGCTCGAGCGAAATTTTCGATATGATAATTTAAATTACGGTTTAAGCGAACCGTGGCGCCGTCTATAGTGAGCTCTTTACAGAAACCCGTAACTATTCAAAGTTTCATATTACAATGAAAATCTTTGACAGGAGACGACACCGTGCTATTTTTAATATCTAAGATTTTATTTTTGTGTTACCCACATTAGGAATTCTAAACATTTTTGAATATCATATCAAAAATTGACCGCTCCAGCGGGGTTCGAACCCGCGTCTCCGACGTACCGTGTCGGCGCTCTAGCCAATTAAGCTATGAAACGATACACCCGCTCGAGCGAAATTAGCACGGTAAATAGCACGGTGTCGTCTCCTGTCAAAGATTTTCATTGTAATATGAAACTTTGAATAGTTACGGGTTTCTGTAAAGAGCTCACTATAGACGGCGCCACGGTTCGCTTAAACCGTAATTTAAATTATCATATCGAAAATTTCGCTCGAGCGGGTGTATCGTTTCATAGCTTAATTGGCTAGAGCGCCGACACGGTACGTCGGAGACGCGGGTTCGAACCCCGCTGGAGCGGTCAATTTTTGATATGATATTCAAAAATGTTTAGAATTCCTAATGTGGGTAACACAAAAATAAAATCTTAGATATTAAAAATAGCACGGTGTCGTCTCCTGTCAAAGATTTTCATTGTAATATGAAACTTTGAATAGTTACGGGTTTCTGTAAAGAGCTCACTATAGACGGCGCCACGGTTCGCTTAAACCGTAATTTAAATTATCATATCGAAAATTTCGCTCGAGCGGGTGTATCGTTTCATAGCTTAATTGGCTAGAGCGCCGACACGGTACGTCGGAGACGCGGGTTCGAACCCCGCTGGAGCGGTCAATTTTTGATATGATATTCAAAAATAATTGCTTATTGATTAACTTACTCATTAACTACTTTTTTGTTAATTTATTTATCAAATAAACAATATTGTACATATTTAATATAAATAGTATTAAAAACCACGCAGGTTTATGACAATGCTATTTAGTAACCAATGAACTAAACATATATTACATATTTATCCACCCTCCTATTAGAAGCAAGCTGGCAAACTCAAATAAAAAGTTGCACACAACCAAATATGTCGTCACAATAGTATCAAGAAAGTAATTTTTAAGTTTATTTTTTAAGTTAATCGGTGTAATACTTAAAATCAATTTTGATGGTAAGTCATTTAATAGTCTAGGCACTAAATAAGCTGTAGTTCGCTCACCATATGTGTTGTGTATGCGCCTAGTAGTCCATAACCGGGTTTTTGTGATAGCACGGGTGTAAGTAAGTTTAACATGTAATTAATTATTTAAATGACTTATTTAATTCTTTGTAGTACTTGACGTGATAATGAATGTTGTGATAAACTGTAATTAAAAGAACATTAACATCCTATTGTAAGCTCATGTGTAAGAAACTATTAGAAGAAGAAGTAATATATACTTTATTGTGCATACAAGTTATACAGAGGTAACATAAAAAATAAAACTTACAAAATAATATTATGCACAAAAGTGGTCTTATCGCTAGATAAGCGATTTCTTTCGCAGCAGCTAATGAATGTATACACCTCACGCGAATAGCTATAAAAGAGATAACTAGCATTGATAAAATAAATAACGATAACTCAAATATGTTGTTATTAGGTATATCTGGAGACGCAGTATAAAATATTACACGATAAAACATGTTTTATACTGTTTAAGAGTAGCATCGACATATCGTTGTAACATTTTAATCAAGTATATTCTCTGATTTCGTTAAAATGTTGAGGAATAAGTTGTACTTATACGGTGATGAAAGCGTGCTACTACCCGCATATTTACATGCTGGTAAATTTATGCTGAACAGATTCAAGACTTTCGATGACAATGTTGCGATTGTGAGTACTGTTTTTTAATCAAATCAGAGATAAATAATCAATGGTTGCTGTGTGGTTCATCATTACAGCCTATACAGTCCACTGCTGGACATAGGCCTCCACAAGTTTACGCCATAACGTGAACTCATGTGTTTTGCCCATAGTCACCACGCTGGGCAGGCGGGTTGGTGACCGCAGGGCTGGCTTTGTCGCATCGAAGACGCTGCTGCCCGTCTTCGGCCTGTGTATTTCAAAGCCAGCAGTTGGATGGTTATCCCGCCATCGGTTGGCTTTTTAAGTTCCAAGGTGGTAGCGGAACTATGTTATCCCTTAGTCGCCTCTTACGACACCCACGGGAAGAGAAGGGGTGGCTATATTCTTTAGCACCGTAGCCACACAGTACTGTGTGTACACGGTACATATACCAAAACAACATTTTTTATAATTTTTGTCTGTTTGTCTGTTTGTTCCGACTAATCTCTGAAACGGCTAGACCGATTTTAATGGGACTTTCACTGGCAGATAGCTGATGTGATAAGGAGTAACTTAGGCTACTTTTATTTTAGATTTTTTTTTTCGTTTTATAATATATTTTGTTAAATTCCACGTGGACGAAATCGTGGGCACAGCAAGTTATTTATAATATGTATTTTTTTGGCTTTTATTTCTAACTGTTGAGAATGTATTGACATTTGGTCAAACCTCGAATTGATTTATGAAATGTTATTGTTGCTTATGTGTATATTACGTGTATTAAATATTGTTTTGTTATTACAGGCTGAAGCACATTTAAATAAAAATGTTCTTTATTAACCTAAATAGATATTTATTTAATTTTTTTTTACATTACTTATTGGGCTTAATGATATGTACAGAAATTGTGATAAAAATGCCAGGACCATACTCGCATCTAGATCCCGGCAACCGGGGCATGTGCAAGGGGCACTTAACTCAGACATGTTTCTAATAACTACCATAAATATCTTATCAAATATTTTGACTATTTACTATTTTATAAAAAAATTCATTAATATGCATAATTGATAATTAAATAGTTGATTGAGAATTATTAATCTATAACAAAATATTATAAGAGCATGAAGGCATGAAATTGCAGGATAAGTCAAATCATTCTCTCTTTGTGCGTGTCTCCGACTGCATGTTATGTACGATGTTGCATAAAACTTCGAAGAACTACCGTATTGATATTTTAAAGTTTACAGTACATAATGTTTGATGTTGTTTCGATTTATTTCACTGGCTTTGTGTAATTGTTGAGTTTTTAGCTTATTTCAGTTTTTAACCGACTTCAAAGAAGGAGGAGGTTACTCAATTCGACCCTATATAAATTATTTTATGTATCTTCGGGGATAACTTCGTCGTTTATGAACCGATTTTTATATATTTTTTTGTTGGAAGGTCCCTGGTGTTGTACCATGATAAGGAAACCAGGATCTGATGATGGGATCCCAGAGAAATCGAGGAAAACTCGAAAATCCGTATAACTTTTTACTGGGTGTACCGATTTTGATGATTTTTTATTTAATCGAAAGCCAATATTTATCATGTGGTCACATTTAAATTTTATCGAGATCTGATTACAACTTTTGGAGTAATCTTTGATAATGCGTATTTACTTGACTATTTTTCGTCTACTTACGTTGTTATACTTGTCGATATAATTAAAGTCGGTTATTTTTCGTTTGCAAGCAAACACAACTAATGAACTGTTTCTATTCGTTGTCTGACCCTCAATTTGCAATATTTCATGAACAAACGTTTATCATTAATAATATCCATTTTGATTCCAATTTTCTTTTTTTTTTTTTTGACTAAGGGGCGCAAAATTAAAATTCTGTCCAAGACAACGGCCCCAGATGCGGCTCTGTAGATTTTTTAAACATATTGCGTATAAATAAAGGTGTTAAGCCGAAATTCTCAAAACTTTTGTTTTAATTAAAGTTGAATTCATAATTAACTGTGCCTAAAACTGATATACGTGGAAAATGTTAAAAAATAAGTTTTATCTATACGGCGGTGAGGATATCACAGTACCCGGTCATTTGCACGTCGGTAAATTAATGTTGGGTAAATTTAAATCTTTCGGAACTTTTGACGCCTTTGTAAGTATCTTATCAATATAAATAACACGATAAATTTATTGCAAGTGCTATAATCGAGATTATTTTTATTTTATTTTTATTTATTTATATTTATTTATTTATTTATTCTTAATGTACACCGAAATACAGACACATATAACGAAAGATACAATACAAGATGTACAAAGGCGATCTTATCGCTGAAGAGCGATTTCTTCCAGATAACCTTTGGGTACTGGACACGATACAGTAGCAGCGGTTAGGAATGTGCACATATTAAGGAGTAAAAATCAATAATAAATAGATAAAAACGACGATATGATAGACTTACATAATTATTAAAGAAAAAAATTTGTCGAACTAAGATAGCAAAGCTTTTACTTTCTAGTAATTTCTTATAGAACGAAAAATTAAAAAAAATGCGCGATAAATCGGAAAAATTATTACGATTATCTCAACTTTGCATTTTACGGTTCGCGAGATAGGAATGATAAGATAGGTTTGCAACGTATATCGGGTCGTATCATATATTATATTAATACGCTAGGTTAAGATGTTTGCCTCCCTTTTAAAAAAAAAACCTCACAGCTGCTCCACATAATTTATATACCATTTTATAGATAATTGCTTGCTTTACCGGCGTCAACCACTAAAAATAATAATTATTACTTTAATTTTTGTTAATTAATTAATTATTAAAATTATATATATGACGGCTTTAATTTTGAAACAACGTCAACATGATTGACGGCCGGTATTTTTTATTTAACCGACTTTCAAAAAAGGAGGAGGTTCTCAATACGACTGTATTTTTTTATGTATGTGACATTACAACTTTTGACTGGGTGGACCCCAATTTCAACAAAAATATTTAATCGAAAGGTGGTGTGTGTCATTTGGTCCCATTTAAATTTATGTGAGATCCAACAACTATTTTTTGAGTTATATCTAATAATGCGTTTTTACTTGACCCATTTTTCGTCGACCTACGTTGTATTATACCGCACAACTTTTTACTGGATGTACCGATTTTGATACTTCTTTTTTTGTTGGATAAGAGATATCCCTAGTTTAGTACCATGATAAGGAAACCAGGACCTGATGATGGAATCCCAGAGAAATCAAGTGAAACTCTCGAAAATCCGCATTACTTTTTACCGGGTGTACCGATGTCTGGGTGATGGTCTGGGTGTTTGCCGTAGTCTGGGTGTTTGTGCAGTCTTTGTGGATCTCCATACCATGTCTTAGAGAGCACGTTAAGCCGTCGGTTCCGGTTTTTATCATGTACACCAGATAGCGATCGTTACTCATAGTAAGGTATTCCTTACTATGAGTATAAATTCCTTACTATGGATATATTTATCCGCCAACCCGCACTGGAGCAGCATGGTGGATTAAGCTGTGATCCTTCTCCTACATGGGATAAAGGGGGCTATACCCAGCAGTGACTTATTATAGGCTGAAGCGAAGCGTGAACCGAAAGTTAATGTAGATTTAGCAAAGAAGAATTAGCAAGAAACTCTGAATTTAGTCTCAAAGCTGTATTTTTTTGGTAAATTTAGGCGTATCTTACACAATAAAAACCGGGACTGGAACTGGACTTATGGGATTTGACACACCCACATGGAAAAAAGTATTTCTCCGAGACTCGGTAAGGAGACCCACAAGGACTGCAGTTTTCTACTTATAACTACTTATTTCTAGATTGATGCTGCCACGGATGAGCGGATGACATTCAAGGAAGTGGTCCAACTTACTGTCGACGTGGCTCTCTCTCTGACTCATATTGGAATAAAAAAAGGAGATGTGGTCAGCATATGCAGCCAGAACGTAATGGAGTTTTTACCTGTTGTCTACGGAACTTTGGCAGCTGGAGCTACGTTTTCTCCCATTGATGTTACGCTTGGAAAAGGTTTACTAATTAAAGATAATAAGTAATTTATTTATATTGTATACATGTTCAGAACTTAGGAAATTAGCATGGGAAACTCGTGAACACTTAATAATTAGTAAATCTGTTTTTAAATTTGTGACTTCAATAGACTCGTATGCACATATATAAATAACTAGCTGGTACCCGCAACTTCGTCTGCGCACGATTAGTAAGTACTTCGAGTAGCTAATTATCTCCTCGATATCTATCTTTATACCGAAATTTATCAAAATTGGTTCTGTGACATAAAAATCAATTTGCTACTACCAAATGTGCATTAGGAATATATTATCAATTTTTATTGTATTTATTGTTCACTGTTTTTGCGATAATGGCTTACTCATAAAAGATAGATATATGCTGTGGCGGACTTTTTTGTAGGATTAATTATGATAAACATTTCTCTTGTACATTATACACGTGTAAACTCTACAGTTTTTGCAGCGTACGCCAGAATAGCTCGCAGATAGCAGATTTTTTTCCAACTTACTTGACAATTATCATTATATTTTGGACAATTCACACACTACCTTTAAAAATTATAGCCTATATGTTATTCTAATGAATAAGCTATATTAATCTTTCATTAAAATCCATTTAGCAGTTTTTGCGTGAAAGAGACACAAACATCCATACATACAAACTTTCGCGTTATAATATTAGTAGGATAATAATAATAATAATAATAATAATAATATACTTTATTGCACATTTAAATAAAGAACAAAATTAAAATTACAAGCAATTATAGTAACAAATTGTACAACCAGGCGATCTTATTGCTAAAAAGCAATCTCTTCCAGACAACCTGATAATGAAAGGGATATTGCTTTTCAGATGGGCAGGTGGTAAACAGATTTAAATAAGTCAAAGAAAAAATAAAAAATAAAAAATAGAATATATAACAATTATATATGCATATACATTATACACATACGTACGCAATAAAAAAAATAAATAAATAAAAACATTTACATACACACTAATATATAAATACAGTAATCGTATAATATATAGATTCATGGCAAATTTAATGATCTTTTATCAATTGAATGTAGTGAGTTTAAAATAATTATAGACTGAGGTAATATGCTTTCAAATGCTTCTTAAACAGAAACAAACTTTGAGCTCGTCTTATGGCCACAGGTAAGTCGTTCCATAGCAAAACAGCTTGCACAGCAAAGGAGTTTTTATAAAAGTTTGTTCTGTGACGGGGTACACGCAGCTTAAGGTTTTCTGATGACCTTAAAATTTCACTATGTGAACCAAGGAATTCGAACTTATCCTTTAGGTAAACAGGTGTTGACGGATGAAATAGTACACAGTACAGAAGAGACAATATATGAGAATTTCGGCGAAGACGAATGGGTAACCAGTTCAGTTTTTTACGAAATTCCGAAATGTGGTCATATTTACGCAAGCCAAATATGAACCGAATCGCAACATTTTGAAGGCGCTCAAGTTTATTTAACTGATATTCAGTGAGGTTAAGATAGCATACGTCAGCGTAGTCCAAAATCGAAAGCATAAGTGAATTCGCAAGCGCAATTTTGGTTGGAACGGGGAGAAAGTTACGTAAACGTCTCAATGACCCCGCGGTGGCAAACATTTTTCTACTCACTTCACTAATTTGGTGAGTCCAGGATAATGCTTGATCGAGGTAGATACCAAGGTTCTTCACTTTGTCCAGAAAAGGTAGTTTAACACCATCAAAAGAAATAAGAGGCATATTTGTATAGTCAATTTTTGCAGTAATTTTCTGACTACCGATCAGGATTACTTGACTTTTTGATGGGTTAACCGTAAGACCATATTGCTTACACCATTCGAAGACAGTAGCCAGATCCGAATTAATCGCAGCTATAGTATTAGGAAGATTCTCAAGATTTGAAGATAGGTAAAGTTGGAGGTCGTCTGCATATAAGTGGTAGAGAGAATTTAAATTGAAAGTAATAGAGTTTATGAAAATAGAAAACAGGAGAGGAGACAGCACACCACCCTGCGGAACACCGGCTTTGACGTCACACCAGTCAGAAAAACTTTCGTCAAATTGTATACGCTGCCGACGTCCTTGCAGGTAACTACGAAACCAGTCCGCTGCCAAAGGAGATATGTTAAGAGAACTTAGCACACTTACCAGTAGATCAAAATCAACACTGCTAAACGCGTTGCTGAAGTCAAGAAGGACCAGTACGGTAAGCTGCTTATTGTCCATTGCACAGCGAATGTCATCGGTAATTTTTACGAGAGCGGTAGTCGTACTATGACCGGGGCGGAAACCTGACTGGAGAGGACTAAGGATACAATTTTTGTTTAAAAACAGACTGATTTGTTGATAAACAAGACGTTCTAAAACTTTTGAAAGGAAAGGTAAAATCGAAATAGGACGAAAATCGGAAAAATTTGTTGGCTTAATTTTTTTGGGAATAGGAATAATTTTAGCCAATTTCCAGTCCTGTGGAAATGTGCCAGATGTGATAGACGAATTTAGGATATTAGTAATGATGGGGCAGATTATGTCTAAGATGGGAATAATCATCTTACGACTAACACTATCGCAACCCTCCGCATTCGATGCAATTCGATTAGGATAATATGATAGGTACACGACTGTTATACCATACGTGTATCTATAGTTTTATTAATACAATTTTATACACATACGTATGTAAATAAATTTATTTCATAAGTTTCATGTGCATTCTAGGCATTGTATTGATTTCCTTAATTGTACAATATTCCGGCAAATATTCCTAAAATATAGAAACATCAGACCGTGTGTTTATTTTGTATTGAAATTGAATTGATTATTGTTATGATGTCCATAATCAGTCATCAGTTCAGCCTAATACAGTCCACTGCTGGACATAGGCCTCCACAATTTCGCACAAAAATGGAGTGAACTCGTATGTTTTGCCCCTAGTCACCACACTGGGCAGGCAGGTTAATGATCGCAGGGATGGCTTTGTCGCACCGAAGACGCTGCTGCCCGTCTTCAGCCTGTGCATTTCAAAGCCAGCAGTTGGATGGTTATCCCGCCATCAGTCGGCTCCTTTAGTTCCAAGCTGGTAGTGGAAGAGAGAGGGTAGATATATTCTTAATGCCGTAACCACACAGCATGATGTTCATAAGGCTAAAATATATTCTTTTCAGCTTCATTATTGCATAGACTCAACATGGTTCAGCCGAAAATATTATTCTTTTCACCATCCGCTTATAATAAACACAAGGATGTCGTCAAAGCACTGGCTTATATCGATAAAATCATCATATTCGGCGAATCTTCTGAGAATACACCAAGTTTCAAGGATTTTTTAATCGAACATTCGTCGGTTGAGGACTTCGAGGCGGCTCCTGTGAATGGATCGGATGATATAGCGCTGATCCTGTTCTCATCTGGCACTACTGGTGTATCAAAAGGAATAAAAATTTCCCATTTAAACTTGTTGTTACATATCCAAGATAAAGATTATGTGTAAGTATCAATCTCAAAATGGCAGGCAAATTATGATGTAGGTATATTATAGTTATATGCCAGTCAGTCAATAAGTCAGTTCAGCCTATTGCAGTCCACTGCCAGACATTGTCCTCCCCAAGTTCGCGCCAGACATTCCGGTTTTAAGCAATCCTCATCTAGCCTACACCGGCAATCTTGCGTATATCGTCATTCCAACGGACAGGAGAACGTCCCAAACTGCGCTTGCCAAAACAGTAAACTCATAGTTGTGTGTATATAGGTAATTTATCTATATAAAACTAAGTCCTTAATTCTCTTAGTTACAATATATTTACCGATTTCATATATCTTTTCTTCAAAAACTATCTAATACTTTATAGAATGTTCTTCTGAAATGATAAATTATTTAAACTGTCGCAAAATCGGAAAAACTCTTAACTTCGTTTCACGTAAAAATACATCAATACAGTTAAATGTTAAAAAGAAAATTTATGATAAAACCCACCCTAATCTTGTATAATCGAAAAAAAAAAACAGGTTTTAACCTAAGCTGCTGGGGGGATTGGGGATAGGGTCGGCAACGCGCTTGCGATGCTTCTGGTGTTGCAAACATCTGTAAGCTACGGTAATCGCTTACCATCAGCCGGTGAGCCGCACGCTTGTTTGCCGACCTAATGATATAATAAAAATAAAGAGTATAAAGAATATAATAGTGCTGTGTGGCTACGGCACTAAAGAATTTAGCCACCCCCTCTCTTCCCGTGGGTGTCGTAAGAGGCGACTAAGGGATAACAAGGTTCTACAACCACCTTGGAACTTAAGAAGCCGACCGATGGCGGGATAACCATCCACCTGCTGGCTTTGAAATACACAGGCCGAAGACGGGCAGCAGCGTCTTCGGTGCGACAAAGCCAGTACTGCGGTCACCAACCCGCCTGCCCAGCGTGGTGATTATGGGCAAAACACATGAGTTCACGTTATTTTTGGCGTAAACTTGTGGAGGCCTATGTCGAGCAGTGGACTGTATAGGCTGTAATGATGAAAGAATATAATAAAGATATAAATAAAGATTGGGAATTTTTTCATAAATAACTTTCCTCTCTGTCTTGTGTAGAACGATAATGTGATAAACTTTCAGCCACAGCCAGCTTCAGTACCTCGAAACGTTAAAGGCTAATAAGGATACAATACAAAGGAAAATAATTTGGTCGATGAAATAATATTGATAAAGTTATCAGAGTAACTTTAACTGAGATAGGGCACAGCAGGAATTCCCTGCTCAAAATATGGAGCAGCCCGACTGGGGTAGTACCTCGACCTTACAGAAGATCACAGCTAAATAATACTGTTTTCAAGCAGTATTGTGTTTCTGTTGGTGAGTAAGGTGACCAGAGCTTCTTCTGGGGGGGATTGGGGATTGGTTCAGCAACGCGCTTGCGATGCTTCTGGTGTTGCAGGCGTCTATAGGCTACGGTAATTTCTTACCAGCAGGTGATCCGTACGCTTGTTTGCCGACCTAGTGATATAAAAAAAAAGTAACTGCGATTCTTCTCTGCAGAATCTACATTGTGAATCGATTTTAGCATCATATTAACTACTAGCCGTGTTTGCGACTTCGTCCGCGTGAAATTTAATAAAAAAGTTATTGGAATTATAAAATAAATAAATTTCTAAAATAAAAGTAGCCTAAAGTACTCCTTATTATATCAGCTATCTGCCAGTGAAAGTCCCGTCAAAAACAACCCAGCCGTTTCAAAGATTAGCCAGAACAAACAGACAGACAGCCACAGACAAAAATTGTAAAAAATATATTTTGGTGTATGTACCGTGTATCCATATGCATTTAGTAAGAAGCGGTTATTTTAATATTACAAACAGACACTCCAATTTTATTTCTTTGTATAGATAATTAATTGATATATTTTAACTATTATTAATTAATTTGTTTCGTTTCTAAACGAATATTATTTTAATTTGTACAATGTATATTTTGAAATTTTTCTGTAATCTACTTGAATAAAATATATTTTGATTTCAGTTCCAGCTTGGGTGTGATGAGCTTGGGGCTGTTCGAATGGTTCACCTCATACGGTCTCATACTCACATTTTACTCACACCTGAAGGGATTCACGGTGGTGTTCCACAATAACGCTGATGCGAGAAAATCTTTTGAAATCATTGAGAAGTATAAGGTATTGATGAAAATGAAAAGCAATAATTTGTTCGTCAGTTGAATGTTGTAGATTTTTCGTAATATTTAACGCAAAAATGTACGAGCAGTGTACTTTTAATGTAATTTGAATATTATCATATACTAGCGGCCCGCTCCGGCTTTGCACGGATATAAAATATAGGTATGACATTCACTGAAAAAATGATTAAAATCGATCCTGTAGTTTTGATCTATTCATTACTGCCCGTGGCCCGCACGCGTTAACTTTAGAGTAAAACAATTCTTCTTTTCCTAACCCATGAAAATTTCTTGTTATCTTTGGAATATCTAAATTCATACACTAAATTTTTACTTATTTACTTTTTAACCGACTTCCAAAAAAGGAGGAGGTTCTCAATTCAACTTTATTTTTTTTTATGTATGTTATGAGGAAACCAGGATCTGATGATGGGATCCTAGAGAAATCGAGGGAAACTCTCGAAAATCCGTAATAACTTTTTACTGGGTGTACCGATTTTAATAATTTTCAATTTAATCGAAAGCTGATGTTTGTCATGTGGTAACATATAAATTTTATTGAGATCTGATAACTACTTTTTGAGTAATATTTGATAACGCTCTAGTTACTTGACTATTTTTACGTCGATCTACTTTGTATTACTTGTCGATGTAATTGAAGTCGGTTTTTTTTTCGTTTGCGAGCAAACACAATTATTTATTATGCTATACCTACTTATAGGCACGCTCCCGCCGCCCGGCCGGCCGGAACCGCTGCAAACGCTACGTTCCGCAATTTTTAAATCTGTAATATCTTCGAAAATATTAGGCCTTATAGATCTGTATTAAATCAACAATGTATTTAGGGTAATTAATTAGATAAGGATTAATGCTGTATTGGTTAAAATCGCTTCGAAAATTAGCCATTATTTGTCGTAAAAAGTAAATGACAAAAAAATGTTATTGTGGGATATCAATAAGGGATAGACATATACCACAGCGAAGTTTTTTGTAGACTTTTTCAATGTGTACAATACTTAGTACATTATTTTGATAAATCTCGTAGGGTTCAGCCTGCGTTTGCAATGTAAGCGGAAAAAATTTAATTATTTACGACATCACATTAGAAACCTCAAAAATAACAGTATTTCTTCATTGTTTAATGGATGTTATTATTCATATAAACCTTCCTCTTCGATCACTCTATCTATTAAAAAAAAACCGCATCAAAATCCGTTGCGTAGTTTTAAAGATTTAAGCATACATAGGGATATAGGGACATAGGGACAGAGAAAGCGACTTTGTTTTATACTAGTAGTGATTTTTTTATTATTTAAATTTGTGATATAGTGGTTATTGTATATTATTAATAAAATATTTTTTTAGGTGTATTTTTTGTTTTTTTTTGCTGTTAAAGATTCCCGTTAAGTCAAAGAAAGTTCTTTTATAAGATGTGGTATTATATCACTTAATTTTTTTTTTACCGTACAAGTAATTGTATTTCGGTAACAGTAACATATACGAGTAGTTATTTTTTTGTCGGGTGATTATACTATTGTGGTCTAAATTCTTAAATAATTTTAAGGAGTCGTTAAAAAATTCTTCACTTAATAAGGTGAGCTTAATCTTATCATGTAGGTATTATTTTACAAACGTCAAATAATTTATGATATTTATTTTTGAATTTATTTTTAATTTTAATAGGTACAGTTTGTAGTTAGTTTACAGTTGAAGTCGGTTTTTTTCGTTTACTATAAAAAAACACAACTATTATATTTCCAGACACAAACGCGTTTATTTTTTGTTTAGTTTAACTTTTACGTATTTTATTTTCAGATAAACAATATACCATCAACTCCTACGACTCTCGTGCAGCTGATGAAGCTGACAAATTCATCGCACTATGATACGAGCTCGATGAGGGCAATTGGCGTGACTGGAACAATTTGTCACGAGAGCACCTTAGACGCGATTAGAAAGAGGTGATAATATAAGATACATTACTATTACTATGTATATATATTGCTTCAGCCTGTAATATCCTACTGCTGGGCATAGGCCTCTTTCGCCATTTAGCAGAAGGATCAGAGCTTAATCCACCACGCTGCTCCAGTGCGGGTTGGCAGATATATTCCCTACTACGAGTAACGATCGCTATCAAGTGTACATGATAACAACCGGGGTCGACGGCTTAACGTGCTTCCGAGGCACGGTGGGGAGACCCACGAGGACTGCACAAACACCTATAATATCTATATTGATATAAAAAGAATATCACAGCTTAATAACATTGCTCTCAAGTGATTTGTGTCCCTGTGGTAAGGTAACCTGAGCCTCCTTGGGATGCGCTGTGTTGACGTTGGGTATAAAATCCATGTTAATGAAACAACGCTTTCTGAATAGGGCGAATGAACCACAGACTTTATATACTAGCTCTGACGGCGACTTCGTCCGCGTGGAATTAAATAAAAAAAATATTGTTTAGTTTTGCAGTTATAAAAAATAAATAAATGTAGGAAATAAAAGTACCCTGAGTTTCATCCTACACTCATTGAAAATCTCAGATCTGACTAATATAAAAATACCCATTAAGTTCTAATCCCAACTGTTAACGTTACGCCTGAAGTATAAGCATCATGTTATTATTTTTAAGTCGACTTAATCACTTGATGTATGGCATATAAAATAAATATGAGTAAAAAAAAGTAGCCTAAGTTACTCCTTACTACATCATCTATCTGTCAGTGAAAGTCCCGTCAAAATCGGTCCAGCCGTTTTTGAGATTAGCTGGAACAAACAGACAGACAGACACAAATTTTATAAAATGTTATTTTGGTATATGTACCGTGTATACATCCATATGCATTTAGTAAAAAAGCGGTTATTTTAATATTACAAACAGACACTCCAATTTTATTTATTTGTATCTATACAATTAAATAAAATTGGAGTGTCTACATAAATAATATAATAGTTTACAATAGTGACAGTACAATATGCAGGTGGCGTTACTGTCTATATTTTGATACATAATAACAGTCCAGTACAACTTGTACTAACACTCGTAAGCACATAAAAACTTGGAGTTGTAATGTCGATAATATTATTGCGATACACATCATATCCGTAGAAATGCATAACATATAACGTCAAATCGAGCATTCTTATTTCGTCTTTAATCGAGATGAGGTCACACTACGAGCACTCTAAGGACGAACGGTCATCCTAAGTCCTGATAAGAGGAATCATGATGACTGTCTTCCCTTATTTCATAGCTGGGTCTCAATAACCTGTGATGCTTAATAACCTGTGATGCTGTGAAGGCTGCTGGGCGCAATAGAAGGAAGAATAGACCAGTAGAAAATCTGAAATTAAGATCGAATTGATTTGGAAACAAATTTACATTACAGCCTATACATTCCACTGCTGGACATAGGCCTCCACAAGTTTACGCCAAAAATAACGTGAACTCATGTGTTTTTCCCATAGTCACCACGCTGGGCAGGCGGGTTGGTGACCGCAGTACTGGCTTTGTTGCACCGAAAACGCTGCTGCCCCTCTTCGGCCTGTGTATTTCAAAGCCAGCAGTTAGATGGTTATCCCGCCACCGGTCGGCTTTTTAAGTTCCAAGGTGGTAGCGGAACTGTGTTATCCCTTAGTCGCCTCATACGACATCCACGGGAAGAGAGGGGGTGGCTATATTCTTTAGTACCGTAGCCACACAGGAAACAAATTTATTCAGACATAATAATATTCTTAATAATTTTTTAGTGTTTATATCGAGTATCCTTTTCAAATTCCAGATTTCCTAGTGCCGAATTAGTTATGCAGTTATATGGGATGACTGAGTGCGGCGGCATTTGTACTCCAGCACACGGTCGGTTCGGACTTCGGGCTGGAAGCGTTGGCGGTGTTAAAAACAATTTTGTTCTTAAGGTGATTATTACATCAAGTAATTTATGTAAATACAAAGGCGATATTAAGGTTCTTTACTGTTTGTTTAAGGACCTGAATATATCTCACTGGCGATTACTTATCTGAATTAAACTTAAATGAATCCGCCTGTAGACGTCCGACTAATAAGCATAGGCCTCCTTGACATATGTGTGGTTAAACGCTACTACACTGAATTGGGCCAACAACTTACTTTACCAAGAGTACGATTTTATGCCGTGTTTCTGATCATACAACGTATTTGAGCCACAGCGAGCTAATATTGTCGTTATTAAAACTTTTGCCGCATTTTGCCATTTTTGTTTTATTAAGATATTTTTTCAGATAGTGGATGTGGAAACCAGGCAGCCCTTGGGTCCGAATCAGAGGGGAGAGATTTGTTACAAGTCGCCTGCACTAATGAAAGGTAAATTAAGATACGTTTTTAACATAAATCCACCATAAGTTCGCGCCAAAAATGGTGTGAACTTGTGGAGGCCTATATCCAGCAGTGCACTGCGATAGCGATTTTTGATGTTAGACTATCTAGCAGATGCCCATATAGCCAATCATAAAAAAAGAATTCTCGAAATGTTAATATTATAGACGAAATTAAAAAAAAAAATCTAGGACTAACTTCGTCGTTTATGAATCGATTTTGCTGATTCTTTGTTGTTGGAAAGAATATATCACAAGGGTGGTATCATGATAAGGAAACCAGTATCTGATGATGACATCCCAGAGAAATCGAGGGGTATTTTCGAAAATCGTACTGGCGACTAGCGCTTTTTTTTTAATTCTTTTCGTCTACTTGTTGTTGTATTACTTGTCTATATAATTAAAGTCGGTTTTTTTTGTTTGCTAGTAAATACAATTATTTTATTTCTTTCTTCCTTTGTATAGGATACATTGGTGAAACAATTGAATACTTGGACGAAGAAGGATTCTTCAAAACTGGCGACATCGGATATTATGACGAAGACCAGTACGTTTACGTCGTGGACAGGATCAAGGATCTTATAAAGTTTAATAATTACCATGTAAGAACTTAACACAATGTTGGCAAACGAGCGTACGAACTACCTGATGGTCGGTCCTTTTTTACGTGGGGAAAATCCATCATGGATACCCTCCGGCGCGGGGCCGCCAGAGAGTTATGTCAAACTCCTACTGACTAAAAAAACCACCACGTGTGAGCAGTCGACCGCCTGGGTGGGGCGAGATGGGGTCGCACTAGCATTTGCCACCTCGCCCCAGACTTGATGGTCAGTCCTGAATTAGCCTCTATGATATTTAAGCAATTGCTTAGGGTATCCCGTCTAGGGATCAGAGACGACTGAGAAAAAAAAGGAGAACACGAAAGTTAAAGGCATTCCAGTTAATTCTTTGTAGTTCACTTGAGGATCGGTAGGCCCGATGGAAGATTACTTAGGGCATCAAATTACCTTAATCCGGCACTGCTGATGGTAACCAAATGCCATAAAATATAGATGCCTGAAACAGCAGAGTCATCGCAAACGTGTTATCAATTCTACTCTCGACTATCTCCAGGTGACCTGGCTATATCTTATTCACCACAGGTACAAACACTACAGACACACAGAGAAGGGTGTTTTTTGGTTGGGAATTTCTATTAGGTATAGTATTTCTCCTTTTCGGATTACTCAAGATTTTAAAGATATTTCCAGCTGTACCCCTACCTCAAGTTTGTAGTAAAAACATCATCTCCTTCCGAAAATAACCAAATATTCCGAAATTATAACAGAAACCAATTTCGTTAGAATATTTAATCTGAACTAGACTTTAAATCACTTTTATACTTTGTACTAGCCCATTGCGGCAATTTGCAGTAACCCTGCTTCCTACTCGAGATGTTTTAGGCATGATGTCTGCCTCAGTATGGGAGTAATAAAACATTTGTAGCCATCAGTCAGCTGTAACATATAATTTGTAACACATGCAAAATTTGCGTTTCTTGAGTACATACGACCGTATTTATAAGTTAAAAGATATTTACAGACTAATTTTATTTATGTACAGATAGCTCCAGCAGAAATTGAATCAATAATTTTGCAACACCCTGCAGTACGAGAAGTGGGTGTCGTGGGCGCCAAGAACGAGGAGTTCCACGAACTACCCACAGCCTTCGTGGCTCTGCAACCTGGAGCTCAAGTGACTGAAAAAGAGCTTGTTGACTTTGTCGACAAACAGGTAAGTTGGAAGTTAAAATAATTGTGTTTGCTCGCAAACGAAAAAAAAACGACTTAAATTACATCGACGAGTAATACAACGTAGATCGACGAAAAAATAGTCAAGTAACTACGCGTTATCAAATATTACTCAAAAAATACTTATCAGATCTCGATAAAATTGATATGTGACCACATGATAAACATCAGCATTCGATTAAATCAAAAATTATTAAAATCGGTACACCCAGTAACAAGTTATTGCGGATTTTCGAGAGTTTCCCTCGATTTCTCTGGGACCCCATCATCAGATCCTAGTTTCGTTATCATGGTACTAAACTAGGGATATTTCCTTTCCAACAAAAAAAGAATTATCAAAATCGGTACATCCAGTAGAAAGTTATGCGGTATAATAAATACAACGTAGGTCGACGAATAAAGCGTCAATTAAAAACGCATTATTAGATATAACTCGAAAAGTAGTTGTTAGATCTCAAATAAATTTAAATGGGACCAATTGGCACACACCACCTTTCGATTAAAACAAAATTTGTCGAAATCGATCTACCCGGTCAAAAGTTCTGATGTAACATACATAAAAAAAAAATACAGTCGAATTGAGAACCTCCTCCTTTTTTGGAAGTCGGTTAAAAAATGAGTGTGCTTTAGACCACACGACTGAAGTAAAACTTATAAAACGAACCTCTCCTCATTCTATCTACACTAACTTATATATCCCTCTTAACTGCCGCTAGCCTCGCTCGATCACACCTTTCGTAACGCTCTCGTCACGCATTCACTAGCTTACTTTCCAAGTCAAGCGTGCTTAAAGAAGTTTTGTAACATTAAAGTTACTGGTGATCGCAGAAGCTTTAAGATAATACATAACAAGTTTTTACGAGTGATCTATACTCTACACCAGCCTCTCCCAAAGTGGGCGATAACACGGGCGATATAAGGGTAAGAGACCCAGAAAAAAATGGTGGCGTTGTGTAGAGGCTTTGTTTGATTTAAATAATCTTTCACGTTGGTTTTTATATTAGAATCGATTATGTTTGTTTTATTTAACCGACTTCAAAAAAGGAGGAGGTTACTCAATTCGACCGATATCGAGTCGTCATTATATATATATATATATATATATATATATATATATATATATATATATATATATATATATAATGTATGTTCGGGGATAACTTTGTCGTTTATGAACCGATTTTGATCATTCTTTTTTTGTTGGAAAAGAGATATGGTACCCTGATGTGGTACCGTGATAAAGAAACCAGGATCTGATGATGGAATCCCAGAGAAATCGAGGGAAACTCGAAAATCCGCATAACTTTTTACTGGATGTACCGATTTTGATAATGTGTAATTTAATCGAAAGCCGATGTTTATCATGGTCACATTTAAATTTTATCGAGATCTGATTACAACTATTGGAGTAATCTTTGATAATACGTATTTACTTGAGTAATTTTTCGTCTATTATATATATATTATACCTACGTTATATTACTTGCCGATATAATTGAAGTCGGTTTTTTTTTTGTTTGCCTGCTAACACAATTATTATTTTGAATAAAAGATACTCTGTCTAAATATTACAAAGTGAAGTTTCAATAATCATTCTCATTGGCAGGTGTAGCTTGGTACGAGTTAACTTGAGTTCTGATCGCCGCTGTGTACTACCTACTGCGTTCAGGTCTCAAGTTAACTCTTGCGGGTTATAGTAAAAGTCTCATTTAGAATATTTAATCTCCGCTAATATAGCTCGCAATAATTAGTTTAATTTGAAGTTATAGTAGTTTTAAGTTGGTGAAAAAATGGGGGCACTATAAAATAATTAATTCTTAATGTGGGCAGTAGACAAAATAAGTTTGGGAGCCCCTGGTCTAGTGCATAGTCTACATCCATGGTCTACATGATGACTGTCATTATTATTGCAGTTTTCTATTATTATTATTATATTAAGGTAATTTTGTAAAGTAGTTTTTGTGATTTTTATCAATAAAAAAATCAGAATAAAAATGTATAAGTGAATTATTATTTACCGAACGAACCAAACTGAACGAATTGAAACGTAACTCAGAAGACAGAAACGTTCATATTTTTAAATAATATTTGCTGTCAATGATTTTTTTTTTTCATACAACTAGGATGGCAAACAAGCTCACCTGATGGTAAGCGATTACCGTAGCTTATAGACGTCTGCTACACCAGAAGCATAGCATGTGCCCGCCAACCCTACCCCAAATCCTCACACATCACTGCTTCCAACGAGTATTATTTAGCTGTGATCTTCTAAGGTAACGACTTCGAAGTACTTCCCCAGTCGGGCTGCTCCAGATTTTAAGCAGGATATATGCTGCTATGTTTGCCGAGTTAAAACTTTTAGAGAATTCAAATAAAATAGCTGTCATTTTTATTATTTATCTATTCGCAGGTGTCATGTAAAATGCGGTTAGCGGGCGGAGTTCGATTTCTGGACGCTCTGCCGCGTTGTGCTGGTGTCAAGGTTGACAGAAAAAAACTCAGGACTATGCTATGAAGAAGGATTTTACAAATAAAATAATGTTTGGACGAATAATATATTTTATTTCTTGCATAAATTTTAATTTTAAACATTAAACTAAGATACATTATGCACATGACAAACATTTGTATTGGCCATACAGGTGTTTGCCGTGGTCTGGGTGTTTGTGCAGTCCTTGCGGGTCTCCCCACCGTGCCTTGGAGAGCACGTTAAGCTGTCGTTCCCGGTTGTTATCATGTACACCTGATAGCGATCGTTACTCATAGTAGGGAATATATCCGCCGACCCGCATTGGAGCAGCGTGGTGGATTAAGCTCTGATCCTTCTCCTACATGGAGAAAGAAGACTATGCCCAGTAGTGGGATATTACAGGCTGAAGCGTACATTATATATGTACAGTCTGGCCGTAAATACTGCTACAAGTAAAAATAAACTAAGTCGCGATAGACGAGTGAATGTGATGAAACCTCTCGACCTCAGATCGCCCGTAATTTATTTTTCCTTTCATTTTCGTTGTATTCTCTTTCTTTTCCAATGGGTTTCGTCCTACTATAATTTTTTTTTAGTTTCAAATGCTAAAAGCACTGGTCTATAAGAAAAAAAGCCGTTGGAAAAAACTATCATTACAGCCGTGCTATCCCTCAATAATATATTTTACCAGCTGACCCGGCTAACGTTATTTTGCAATAAACGTTATTGGAGGGGGGGGGGATTAAGGGGGTTACCCTTCATCCTCCCCCTCTTATAACTGAGGGATATGAAAAATAGATGTTGGCCGATTCTCAGACTTACTTGATGTTGATATGCAAACAAAATTTCATAAAAATCGGTCCAGCCGTTTCGTAGGAGTTTGGCAACGAGCATCGCGACACAAGAATTTTATATATTAGAGAGATATTCGAACGTAAAATAAAACAACATAATTTATACATATTTTATTGTGCCACAAAATATTTACAATTGCAGGCGGCGACTTCATTAGCACACAAACTTTCATATTACATCATATATTACGCTATCAAAATAATTGCTCCTATTGGTCGTAGCGTGATGTTGTATAGCCTATAGCTGATATTTAAAAATATTATTATCTTTCCTTTAAGGGGAGTGACAAGGTAAAAAGTTATTAGTTAGTAGTATATTAATGTAATAATAAACTTCGAGGGTAGTTTTTATTAAATAACTATATTTATTAAGGGGATTCCCCACTTTTAGATAAGTTCACTTTGTCGTCTAGACCTTAACAACGGCCATAAATGATGGTAATTTTTATTATTTTAGCACTTTGTATGTCGAGCGGGTCCGCCAAGGTATTCACTGCAGCCCTAGGCCTTAAGAGCAGCGTCCAACTCAGCCAACTGCAGTGTTGCCCGCCTCAACGTCTCCGCTTGCTGTGAACTGGACTCGTTCAGTGTTGCCATGCTCTGTTTCAAGTTTGACAGTCTAGCTGAAACGCGTTGCTTCTCCGCTAGTAATAGTTGCCTGGCCTTGGAACCTGGAACAAAAAATGATGTATATGTTTAATTCTGTGTGGCTACGGTACTAAAGAATATAGCCACCCCCTCTCTTCCCGTGGGTGTCGTAAGAGGCGACTAAGGGATAACACAGTTCCACTATCACCTTGGAACTTGGAAAACCGACCGATGGCGGGATAACCATCCGACTGCTGGCTTTGAAATATACAGGCCGAAGACGAGCAGCAGCGTCTTCGGTGCGACAAAGCTAGCCCTGCGGTCACCAACCCGCCTGCCCAGCGTGGTGACTATGGGCAAAACACATGAGTTCACGTTATTTTTGGCGTAAACTTGTGGAAGCCTATGTCCAGAAGTGGACTGTAAAGGCTGTAATGATGATGATGAATGAATTCTAGGCAATTTAGTGTCCATCTTGTATTGGGATAGGGCACAGGAGGAAATATCCTGCTCGAAATCGGTGCAGCCCGACCGGGGAAGTACCTCGATATTACAGTGTATGATGAATCAACTTTGTATGTGATAATCTCATCCAGAGCAGAACGCAGGGTAACGAATCATAAGGAAATATTAATTTCGCTGAAAGATCAACACACACTTGATGAACATCCAAAAAAAAGTGTGCATGCAATTCACACACCGCAGAAGCGAAACTTCCGAAAGGTTTTTTTCACACAGAAAGTACAGTGTAATGTATTCATTCATACTCTCCTATACATTGTGTTTGTTATCGTGAAGGATTTTAGTTTTATTGAGTTTCAAATCACGACTCTAAAGAAGTTTCACCTCTAAAATTAAACATTTATAAAAATTCAGTCATGGCAAATATCATCTAACAATTTCGAAATGGCTACATTTTACCATTACAATGTTATGGTAATGTAGGTACATTACATTGTTGTTAGGTAACGTACCCAATTGTTATGTAATAATCTTTAATATAAAACAGCATTCATTACTCTGCCCTAATCTATAGTATAGTAAATTAACATTTATATAACACCCAGACTTAGACGAGCATCAAACCCACGACCTCCGGATCAGGAATCAGAGTCACTACAAACTGCGCCAAGTGGCTAATCAAAAACAAAATCTATGTCACCTTAGCCTAGCAGTGGGATACCCTCGCAACACTCACCCAGCAGTGGGATGTAGTCCCCCGCCCTCTCAGAGCGGACGTCCAGAGCGAACCACTCGTTCAGGTCGTCCGAGTCTGATGACGGTAGCTCCTGGGAAAAATAAAAAAAATACAATTATTGATTATTATCGACGACCGCTTTGGTGTAACGGTGCGTGTGCCGTGTCAGCGGCGCCTAAACACCGAAGGTCGCAGGTTCGATTCCCGCTCGGATTAGATATTTGTTTTTATACAAATATTTATTTCCGGTCTGGTCTTTAGCCCTTGTGGGTCTCCCCACCGTGCCTCGGAGAGCACGTTAAGCCGTCGGTCCCGGTTGTTATCATGTGCACCTGGTAGCGATCGTTACTCATAGTAGGGAATACATCCGCCAACCCGCATTACAGCAGTGCGGTGGATAAGAAAGAAAGAAAGAAAGACATTTATTTGAGACACATACACTGCTAACAGACATACAACTAACACAATGAGAGCAAAAATACAATAAAAAATGAAAAAGTAAAAATTTTAATAATTTAAAAAATTAAAATTTTATCAAATAAAAAATTAAATTAAAAAAATAAATAAATAAAAGAGTAATATTAAAAAAAGCAACAAATACAGCATCGCTTTATAAGTTTAAACTTAAATGTAGAGAGAAGAAAAAATAAAAAAATAAAAATAACCATACACATAACACAAAATTCATCTGCCAAAGTTATTAATTAACACCTGTACAGCAGTGAGTGTACCGTCACAAAAAGGGTGGCCACTCAGCACTTATGGAAATACAGAAATCATAATAAGATCCTTAAATTTTACACACTGATTTTCAGTGTCCACCTCGGACCATTCGAACGACAGCGGCAGCAGCCAACAAATAGTAGTTAAGCTGATCTTTCTTCTACATGGGGAAAGAGGCCTATGCCCAGCAGTGGGATATTATAAGCTGAAGCGAAGCGATTTTATTGATTATTAATTAAGGATCGTCCATAACCACGTGATGTTTCTAGCAACTTTTTGACAACCTACCCCCATTTCGTAAGGTCTTAGACCCCCAACCTCATAAGCAAAAACAACGTGTAATTTATTTGAGCAAAGTAAGTTTATACATTCAGAATATATCTTTAAATACATGTATAATCTGTATAATTTTGAAAAAACAGATCATCGCGTTACAAACAAACATACATACGAACACCTTTTTAACATTTATATATGAGTTTTTTTAATACAACTCAGTCAGCAAACAAGCGTACAGTTCAGCTGATGGTAAGCGATTACCGTAGCTTATAGACACCTGCAACACCAGAAGCATTACTCTGTTGCCGACCCTACCCCCGATCCCCTTCAGCAGCTCTGGTCACCTTACTCACCACGGGAACACAAGCTTGAAAGCAGTATCACTTAGCTGTGATCTTCTGTAAGGTCGAGGTATTTCCCCAGTCGGGCTGCTCCAGATGTCCAGCAGGAGAGTCCCCGCTGTGACCTCAGTCGCAGTATGGATTAGTCCAGCGGTCACAGCACCGCGCCGGTACCCACGTCGTAGCTGTCGTCGCCGGAGCGCGAGCTGCGGTCGCTGGCGTCCTTGTTGGCGTCCAGGTCCGCGCGCCCCGGCCGCTCCGGGCGCCGGCCACCGTCCACCAATGAACCCAGCTCCTGGAGACACAACGGCTTCCTCATTCGAGCACCCTTCAAGAGCGCTTTCAAAATTATCATCGTATGGGGTACACTTTGTGAGTGAGAGACGTGGGAGGGAAAGTTGTGGGGTAAACCAAAACCCAGTGGAAGTCGATCTAAAACTGACTTTACTAGATCGTTCAATAAGTCCCGAGACTAACCTGGAAATGGCGCATATATTAAAAACTCTTTTGATTTTTAAAAAGTACTGGCTATCAATACAAGAATATGTGTCAAATTTTTAAAAATGGAACAATAAAATTATTGATTTTGAAACATTTAAGTGACGCTACGGTTGTAATTTCGATACAATGGAAAAAAAACGAGTTTCGCGTGTTGATAAAACATTGTTTTTTAATGGGAAAAAATACCGTTGAAGCACAGCAATGGCTTATAAAATGTTATGCAGGATCAGCTCCCTCTAAAGCAAACATTTGTTGGTGGTATGCCGACTTCAAACGCGGTCGCATGGACACCAATGATGGGGAACGCTCAGGTCGTCCAAATGACGCAGTGACTCAACAAAATATTAACCAAGTCCTCAAAATCGTATTGGAAGATCGGAAGGTAAAAGTGCGAGAGATAGCCGAGATACTGAAGATTTCAGCTGGTAGTGTTTTCACTATTTTACATAAAAATTTGGCCATGAAAAAGCTTTTTTCTAAGTGGGTGCCGCGTTTGTTTATAACTAATCAAAAGGAACAACGTATCAATGATTCAGAGCGATGTTTGGCGCTGATGAATCATAATAAAAAGGATTTTTTACGTCGGTATGTAACAATGGATGAAACCTGGATATACCATTTCACTCCGGAATCCAATCGGTAGGCAGCGGAGTGGAGAGCGGCTGGTGAAAGCCGCCCGAAGCGTCCAAAGACTCAGAAATCGGCCGGTAAGGTTATGGCGTCTATATTTTGGGATGCGCATGGAATACTTTTCATCGACTACCTTGAAAAGGGGCAAAATATAAATAGTGACTATTACATGTGCTTATTGGAGCGATTGAAGTACGAAATTGCGGATAAACGGCCTCACATGAACAAAAAGAAAGTGGTGTTTCACCAGGACAACGCGCCTTGTCACAAGTCCGTGAGAACGATGGCCAAAATTAACGAATTGGGTTTCGAATTGCTTCCTCATCCCCCTTATTCGCCAGACTTGGCCCCCAGCGATTACTGGCTGTTTGCAGACCTCAAAAAAATGCTTCAGGGTAAGAAATTTGACTCAATTAATGAAGTTATCGCAGCAACGGAGGCTTATTTTGAAGCCAAAGACAAATCGTTCTACACACATGGGATAGAAAAGTTAGAAAAGCGTTGGAGGGACTGTATCGCTCTTGGAGGAGACTATGTTGATGAATAAAAATTAATTTTATAAAAAAGACTTTTTTTTTTAGTACTTAGTCTCGGGACTTATTGAACCACGTGTTATAAAGATTATTTTAAGTATATACATAGGCCTGTACAGACGTGTGAGGTATGCACAAATAACAATTTCCTAAGAAATAATAAAGAATCATAGTATTTAAAACAGTGATTTTTGATCGGCAAGAAAATTTAGCAAAATCGATCCAACCAGCCAAAAGTTCTGAGGTGAACATACTTAAAAATAATAATCGTATTAAGAACCTCCTCCTTTTTGGAGTCGGTTAAAATAAACAAATACCCATTATTGTAACTGGAATATAACGTCAGATATCGTTCACATTTAAATAAGAACACACGAGAAGCACCAGCTATCTTTTAACGAATTATCAAAATCGGTAAATCCAGTAAAAAAAATTACAGTCTAATTGAGAACCTACCCCCTTTTTGAAGTCGGTTAAAATAAATAAAACATCGTTTCGTCTTCTTATTACAGCTGTCCTTTCACTTCAATCCACCCCCGGGTAACTACCTCTCCTTCACCTTAACCCACCACAGGTTACCTACCTCGTCAAGGTCGAACTGCTCATCCTCCAGGAACTCATCTTCATCTATGATCTCATCGGGTTCCACTCTCTTGACCTTCGGCTGGACCTTCTTCGGAAGCGACGTCGAGGTCACCTTCGATTTATTCGCCACTGCTGGATAAAATATTTATACTATTAATTACTTGTTACTTTTGGAAAAAAAATTTGGAAACAAACGTTTTAAATTACATGATAAAGTTAAAACTAATACAATAATATAAAAGTTAATAAATGTGTAAAATTTTCCATAAACTATTCACAGAAGAGCTTAAGAGCACGCATTTAAAAGAATTCGTCAAAATTTTAAAAATAGAATTTACAATATGACGTCACATAAAAATTTATAAGTAAGTTACATCAATATATATATATATATATATATATATATATCTGTACGTGAATCAAAAGCTTTGTACCCCTTTTTACGAAAATTGAACGGACGGAGGCGTGTGAAATATCGTACACTTATAGTTCATATAGAGAAGGAGTGCAGAATGCTAATATATTTTTTTAAATTATGCATAAAAATATATTAAATCAATAAAAAAGAACATTACACGCACTATGCCCCTTCTATTAATCTTATTACATAGTACCTACATAGCTATGCAGACATTATGAAGATCTGTTTTTTCATTTTCTGAAAAAAATGATAAAATGGAGAAACCTCCTTTTGAAAAGACACTCCTAAGGTAATACGACGTGGTAGTCGAAAAAATTATCAATTAAATACGTATTAGTGTGGATTAATCAAAAACACTCGACGAGATTTAAATGGCGCCAGATTTCGAACAGAAAAGTAATCATTGAAATATGTACGCCTAATAAAAAATTAGAACGAAAAAAACTACAGCCAAATGGAGAACATCATCCTTTTTTGAAGTCGGTTAAAAACGTGTGTATTCACAAAAAAAATAATAATAATAAGACGGTGAGCTTGAAAGATAACATACTTTGAAAAAATATCTTATGGAAGAATTAAAAATTTTAAAATCTTAAAAAAAATGCATTACACGAGCAAAACCACAGGAAATAATTATACTAAATGAAAATTGCTCGAAAATATATGATAAAAAAAAAAATAAAAAAACAAAAAGGTTCTCTCCGGCGGGGAATCGAACCCCGGTCTCCCGCGTGACAGGCGGGGATACTGACCACTATACTACCGAAGACTTACTACGTACGGCCAAAATAACAAACAGTATGTAGTAAAGGCATTGATACAACACATTCCAAATACGAGTCACAATTTCGCACTCCTCTCACGGTCTTCGGTAGTATAGTGGTCAGTATCCCCGCCTGTCACGCGGGAGACCGGGGTTCGATTCCCCGCCGGAGAGATGCTTTTTGAATTTCATTTTTGTTTCTTATATATTTTTTAATTTTTTTTACCTAGTATAGTTTCTCTCGCGACTCTGCTTGTGTTCTGTATAATATTCTTATACGAACACGTGTTTCAATAAAACCACATTATAATGTTTCTGTAATTTTTGTAATTAATCCTCGTTTCAATTTCAATTTTTTTTTTATTTAACCGACTTCAAAAAAGGAGGAATCTCAATTCGACTATACATTTTTACGTGTGCCACCTCATAACTATTTACTGGGTACATTTTTACGTTTATCACCTCATAACTATTTACTGGGTGTAGCGATTTTGATGATTCTTTTTTTAGTCGAAAGCTGACGCTTGTCGTGTGGTCCCATTTTGATTGAGATCCGACGAGTACCGTTTGAGTGATCACTAACAATGCGTATTAGATAGACTTCGACTACATTTTGGAAGTTGGAGGGAGATGTAGGTTAGGTGGAGCTAAGAAAGTTTTACTTCAGTCGTGTGGTCTAAAGCACACTCGTTTTATATATTTTAATGTTTAGAAATATACATATTTTTAATATAAATAAAAAAAGAGTCGTAATAATTAGTCAAAATATAAATATCGAGTGCATATTAAGGTCTCATATGCAGTATTTATTGGTGAATGTAACTGTTCATCGGAATCTGATTTTCCATTATAGGCTACCAAGCATTTATTATTTATATATGTATAGTATATGTCTTCGCAGGAATTCTCATATCCTCTTGTTATTATATTGTGTATTATTCCATCGTGACACACCTCACTACCTCAAAGAACGCTTTGCGTTTCTCTGCGACACCCATGATCGGTCTCTTCGATCTGACTCAAATCTACTTCTTAAGATTCCAAATCACACTTCTTCGTTCTACGCCAACTCCTTTTCCGTAACATCTGTTAAACTCTGGAATTCTCTCCCTCTCTCTATAAGACAAGCTCAATCAGTCTTTAGCTTCAAAAAGTATCTTAAGGCTCACTATCTGTCACTAAATTCGCCATGATTATCTTTTCATCTTTGGATCACATAAATATGTATGACTTGTTTATATTTATATATGAGTATATGTGTATATGTGAATGTATGTAAGTGTGTAAGCATATGTATGTATGTATATATGTATGTATATATGTATGTATAATTTTATAATCTATTGTGATGTATTATAATTTCTATAACAATTATTTGTACACTTCCTAACCGCTTTTCTATGCGCTGTCCTATACCCAAAGGTTGTCTGGAAGAAATCGCTCTTTTAGCGATAAGACCGCCTTTGTACATCTTCCTCTAATTGTACTACTTTTGTTTGTATCTTTTAATGGTGTGCAATAAAGAATATTATTATTATTATTATTATTATATTAACATGCAATAAAGACTAGTATTTATAAATTAAATGCAAATAGTTAATTTATAAAAGACTAGCTTTTACCCATGGCTTCGCTCGCATTGATTTTTCTTTTAAATAAAAATTATCCTATGTTACTTCTAATACCTCCAGGAATATGAGTACAAAGTTTCATGATGATCGGTTGAGTAGTTTTCGCGTGAAAGCGTAACAAACAAACTTACATTCAAATTTATAATATTATATTAGGGACTAACTGTTCCCGTGACTTCGTCCGCGTAGAATTTAACAAAAAATGTATTGTTCAATTCAGAGAGTTATAAAATAAATAATTTCTAAAATAAAAGTAGCCTAAGTTACTCCTTATTAGATCAGCTATCTGCCAGTCAAGGTTCCGTCAAAATCGGTCCAGCCGTATCAGAGATTAGCCGGAACAAACAGATAGACAGGTAGACAAAAATTGTAAAATACTTATTTTGGTATATGTACCGTGTATACATATATCCATTTAGTAAAAAGCGGTCATTTTAATCAACACAGAACAACAAACAAACACTCCAATTTTATTTATTTGTGTGTGTACATCCAGAAACATTGCATAAGCTTATAGTTATTAGTAACTGTGTCCGATACTCACTATATGCTTGTCCCCCGACGTTCCTCGTACCTTTGGCTGTACTTTTGGCGGCCACGTTCATACGTTTAACGCCAAACATTCGCTTCACAGTCTGACCTTCATCCGACGACTGGAAATATATAAAAATAAATAAATAAATATCTTGTAAGACACACACTCGACTGATCTGGTATAATGGTGCGTGTGCCGTGTCTCAATCGGGAGTGTATATTTGTGTTTATACAAATATTTATCTCCCCACCGTGCCTCGGAGAGCACGTTAAGCCGTCGGTCCCGGTTGTCATCATGTACACCTAATAGCGATCGTTACTCATAGTAAGGAATGTATCCACCAATCCGCATTGGAGCAGCGTGGTGGATTAAGCTCCGATCCTTCTCAGTGGGATATTACAGGCTGAAGGGAAGCGTATACACACACCGTCGTCTGTTCCTAAGCAACTTAATGCTTGTGTTATACGTGGTACATAGAAATAATACACATTTAAATATATATGAATAAAATATTACACCCAGATTCAGGCGGGAATCGAACCCGCAACCAGTGGAGCAGAAAGCAGGGCTAAGAAACGAGACACGAGTAGGTTCACAACTGAACTTGGACCGCTCCTTCTGTTGGACTGATTTTCTGTATATAATTTATAAATGGTATGTAGTGTGTGGTTAAAAATGTGTCACGATGTATGTGGGCGATAAACTCCGTAACTACTGAACCAACTTTTATCAAATATTGTAAGCATCTGTAATTCGGTCTAATTTGGGAGATAGGGTAGTTTTTATCTCAATTGGACCCGGTAGGTGGCGCCGCTATCGACGTGTAAGCTATCAAATTTAGTAGCTGTTTTCCAGCAGGACAGGACAACATCTGCCAGACGCGCTAGTTCTGTATGTAATAAAATTATTATTTAACCGAGGTAGGGCACAGCAGGAATTATCCTGCTCAAAATCTGGAGCAGCCCGACTGGGGAAGTACCGCGCCCTTACAGAAGATCACAGCTAAATAATACTGCTTTCAAGCAGTGTTGTGTTCCTGTTGGTGGGTATGGTGACCAGAGCTCCTGGGATGGGGGTAAGGTCGGCAACATAACAATGCTTCTGGTGTTGCAGACGTCTATAAGCTACGGTAATCGCTTACCATCAGGTGAGCCGTACGCTTGTTTGCCGAGCTAGTTGTATATAAATTCTCACCTCGTCTGTATCCCCATCACTCTCCGGCTCAGCTCTCCTCGGATACTTCTTCATCATGACATTCTTTGCCACTTTCAATCTCGCTATCTTCGCACCCTGGAACATAAACAGTAAAATATTATCCTTACTAGTACTATAACTGGTTTAGTATTTTTGTTTCATAAAGTTTGTGATGTTTCAGTGATAAGGAAACCATGATCTGATGATGGCATCCCAGAGAAATCGAGGGGAACCCTCGAAAATCTGCATAACTTTTTAATTGGGTTTGCCGATTTTGATGATTTTTAATTTAATCGAAAGCCGATGTTTATTATGTGGTTTTATCAGGTGGTGGTATATATATTTATTTATTTATTTATTTATAAGGGATGGTACACAGCACAGACTGAGGTAGGGCACAGCAGGAATTTCCTGCTCAAAATACGGAGCAGCCCGACTGGGGTAGTACCTCGACCTTACAGAAGATCACAGCAAAATAATACTGTTTTCAAGCAGTATTGTGTTCCTGTTGGTGAGTAAGGTGACCAGAGCTCCTGGGGGGATTGGGGATTGGGTCGGCAACGCGCTTGCGATGCTTCTGGTGTTGCAGGTGTCTATAGGCTACGGTAATCGCTTACCATCAGGTGAGCCGTAAGCTTGTTTGCTGACCTAGTGACATATAAAAAAAAAAAAAAAAAAAAAAACAGAAAAAATTATAAAACAAACAAGAATGAAATATAATCAAAAAGGCCAATTACGACCATCCATCCGTTTAAAATTTAAATTAACAAACGTGAAAAACAAAGAAAAATAAAATAAAAGGAAACACAAAACACGTTGAAAAAAAAGAAAAAAAATCAGAACCAATCAAACTGCACACAGTGTGCAGATTTGATTAAAATCGGTTAAGTAGTTTAGCAGTCCATCGAGGACAAACAACGTGACGCGTAATTTATATTATATTGTTTAATTAACACATGTCTTGATAATATTTTAAAAATTAATAAAATTAAAAATATTTTAATGTATTTTGTAAATAATTTCATTATGTATTATTTTTGGCAATCCAGATATATGAAAAGTGCTGGGCATGTGTACCCTACATGGAGAAAGAGCAGTGAGATGTCACAGGCTGAATCAATTAACCAAAAGTTAAAAATTCATATGGAAATCAAAACAAATCAATGTTTACAGGGTAGTTTTTATGTACATTTCTTGCAAAATAATTACACTTAAAAATATTTAATAATTGATTTTTTTTAAAACTAGTGAATGTAAAGCTGGTGAATCCGTGACGAGAGCGTTACGAAAAGTGTGATCGGGCGAGGCGAACGGAGCGAGAGAAAGGTGCGTGCACATATTTTCTTTCTCTCTTTATCTCATAGCCAGTTACGTTTCATATATCTAAGACACAGTGCAGGCCTATTGTGCAGAAGTTTTACTTCAGTCGTGTGGTCTAAAGCACGCTCGTTTTTTATTATATTTATACTAGCTGACCCCGCAAACGTTGTTTTGCCATATATGTTATTAACACCCTTAATCCCCTTATAACTTAGGGGTATGAAAAATAGATGTTGGCCGATTCTCAGACCTACCCGATATGCCCACAAAATTTTATTAAAATCGGTCGAGCCGTTTCGGAGGAGATCAATGTTTAACACCATGACACGAGAATTTTATATATTAGATTATTAAGTAGTTGCATTAAAACTCACTTCAAACATATATTCGTCATCGTCACTCGACTCCTGGCCCTTCTGGTCGACCTTTTCAATCTCCTTACTCTCATCACCGCCCAGCATCCGCTGAAATTTGAGATAAAAATACTAGAAAAAAAATTCATAGTTAGCACAAAGTCGTTACTCCCATGAGTATGTAACGTGATTAGATCATAATTCAAAATATAAATATTTTTATTGATCCAAAACTAAATTATTAATTTTATCATAATTATATTAAAATGTCATATTCGTAATAGTACTGTGGTCAAAATAACAACTTAAAAGCAACTCGCCTGCATTAAAAGTCAAACAATAAATATAACTTAGTAACTTACAAACAGACAGAGATTCAGAGATTAATTGTGTTTGCTCGCAAACGAAAAAAAAACCGACTTCAATTACATCGACGAGTAATACAACGCAGATCGACGAAAAAATAGTCAACTAAATAGGCATTATCAAAGATTACTCAAAAAGTTGTAATCAGATCTCGATGATATTTAAATGTGACCACATGACAAACATCAGCTTTCGATTAAATTAAAAATTATTAAAATCGGTACACCCAGTAAAAAGTTATTGCGGATTTTCAAGAAGTTCTCTCGATTTCTCTGGGATCCCATCATCAGATCGTGGTTTCCTTATCATGGTACTAAACTAGGAATATCTTCTTTCCAACAAAAAAAGAATTATCAAAATCGGTACACCCAGTAAAAAGTTATGCGGTATAATACAACGTAGGTCAACGAAAAAAGCGTCAAGTAAAAACGCATTATTAGATATAACTCGAAAAGTAGTTGTTAGATCTTAAATAAATTTAAATGGGACCAATTGACACACACCACCTTTCGATTAAAACAAAATTTGTCGAAATCGGTCTACCCGGTCAAAAGTTCTGATGTAACATACATAAAAAAAAAAAAAAATACAGTCGAATTGAGAACCGCCTCCTTTTTTGGAAGTCGGTTAAAAAATTCTAAACTCATTACCAACTCACCAGTAACTCATCTGTGTCGTGTCCATCATCACCCGAGTGTTTGGAATCGTCCAAGTCACTCTCCGCCTTCTTTTCGATCACCCTCCCATCGGTCTTCCTAATTAGGAACGCTCCCAGTTCCCCCGGGAACTCTGTCTAGAAATGAAAACAATTACTTTGAAGACATGTAAATAAATACGTAAGCGCCTCACACTCGACCCCATCATGATTCACTCCTGTGTCGGGAGGTCGGAGATACACAAGCACAAGTACAAACTCCCAGACCACGGTAAAAATCTGTATGACTAATACATGTTTTTTTTACCGTCAGCATCGGACCACGTCCTAGCTTTACTGGGCAGTCACAGGACTGTCGATTTTTAGTTCTAATGATAAATCGCCTGTGGTATGATATATGCATGTTTGACAAAAGGAATGACCATTTTGAACCTGTGGATGTCAATTTTGTATATGTATATATATATATATTTCTTGTGTGCGTGTGTATGTCACTGAACTCGTCCTAGACGGCTGGAGGGATTTTGATGAAATTTTTTGTGTAAGTTCAAGGGGATTCGAGGATGGTTTAGATTCTGGAAAATATTTATTTAACTAATTTTTCATTTATAAGCAGTTGTTAATTTTGGAATGTTTTACATTGGATCCGGTAGACTGCGCTACCATCGCAGCATCAAATATTAAAATTACTCTATTTTAATTTCAGTTTGTCCCGACAGTTGGTGCTGCGATCAAATTAAGAAAAATATTTGAAATTTTGTGTTATGGCAAAACAACGTTTGCGGGGTCAGCTAGTATATATATATGACACGTACCAATAGCCAGTACTATGAACGCTGCGCCCACGCGACATTAAATCCAGTCAATCTGTACACAAACATGCTTAAACATCCCATTTTACATATAAATCATAGAAAAATAATTGTTCGCTTTCAAACGGGATTAAAACCGACTTCAGTTCACCTCGATAAGTGTCATACAATACGCATTAGGGTTTATACATCGGCAAGTATCATACAGTATACATTATTAGGGGTAACTTAAAAAACTCGACTCTACTCGATAGATATCGTTTAAACTTAAATGAAGCCACAAGAAAAGTACCAGCTTTCGATTATAAAAAGAATCATCAAAATCAGTACACTCAGTGAAAAGTAATGAGGTAACTAACAGATAAAAAAATACAGTCGAAATGAGAACTTCCTTTTTTTCAAGTCGGTTAAAAACTAAGCGTTCATAGCGTGTTACTTAGATTTAAGACATATTAAATATAATAATTAAGTCATAATTATGTACATTTATTCAAAGTTTAAGTATCTTTACGTAAAATGGAAATTATCTGAATTGTAAATATTAACAGACAGAACCGCGGTCTTAGCTAGTGTTATATAGAGACAGTGTTCTCTCAACTTTACCAACTAAACAATAATTAATGCATTCCATAGCAGACTTCAAATATTTCAATAATATTGCTGAGGAAAAAATTCTAAATCGTAAAACTAATTATTTTCATAATTATCGTTAGAAGAAAAAAGAAAATCTGAAAATTGTTGTTTAGTAGTATGAGTAAAAAAAAACGAAAAATAAAAAGAAAAATAAATACAAAAAGCATCTCTCCGGCGGGGAATCGAACCCCGGTCTCCCGCGTGACAGGCGGGGATACTGACCACTATACTACCGAAGACTGTGAGAGGAGATGCGAAATTGTGACACGCATTCAGAATGAGGTGCGTTTGTGTTTATGACATTTTGTTATAATTAAAATTACTTTTCATTAATTTTTGTTCTCCTGATCAATATTTAATCATTGATATCCTCAGTTAATGTTACTTTTAGTTATTTTATTAAAAAATATAACAATATAAAGCGTATTATTAAAAATGTCATTAATAATACTATCTAAGTATAATATAATTATGTATAAATATTAAATTATTATCAATATATCTATATTATATGTAGAATGTAACATTTTATATTTGATAGTTTTTGCGATTATTGTAAAATTTACGTTATTATTGTTAATTTAAATTATTTACTTAAACTAACCTAAAAATATTCTGTATAAGTAAAAACGAAATGCCGAAATGTAAGTACGCGCATAAGTTAACGCCTGCACCGAATGGAATATCTTTATATAATGTATTCCGTTATTCTTTTTACCCGACTGCCAAGGAAGGGTTATGTTTTTCGCGCGTATCTTGTATGTATGTATGTATGTAATATTCTTTACTACCTCATATTTCCAGAACCACTGAACGGATTTACATAATTGAGGTATCGTTAGGTTCGTCTTAGCTGCCCAAGTGTTCTTAGATAGGTGACATTAAAAAAAAATCAAACATGGCGGCTGCGCGAAGCCATTGTAGTTAATGAAAAAAAAATTTTTTTTTCTCGAATACTTACATTAAGGGTATCAAATTGAAGGGCACAATACAAGGATTTTAAAAAGGTATATCATGATAATTTCGTTTATTTAGGGCAAAGGTTGTAGAAAAAACATTAAAAAAAAACAACATTCACAAAAACTTTCAAATTTGAAATGTTACATTGTAAATATTACATAGATATTACATAGATATTACATAAATATTACATAGATAGATATATATATTTGATTATATATGTATAGATTTATCAAATTTATTATCTTTTCTTTTTTTTTACGTTTTTTTTTTTTTCTTGTTCTTAGTAAATCTTCTTGCACTGTTTGCCTCGCTATATTAAACACTTACTCATGACCATGGGTTGACTGGAAGAAATCTCTTTCAGAGATAAGTCCACCTTTGCCATAAATATTATTCCTATGTTGTTTTTACATGTATTTTTTGAGTGCAATAAAGTATATAATAGATATGTAGATAGTAAATTAATATTGGTTCGTCTTTTTTATATGTAGAATTAGTAAGTATTATGTTTTTATTACATGTTACTTAAATCGTTATATTTACTATTGTTATAAAAATTATCAACAGTTCTCTCAGTATCTTAATAAAACAATTAAAAGTGACATTAATGAAAGATAAGAATAATAAAGAAGTAATTTACGTCATAAACACAAAGGCTACTCATTCTGAATACGTGTCACAATTTCGCGTCTCCACTCAAGGTCTTCGGTAGTATAGTGGTCAGTATCCCCGCCTGTCACGCGGGAGACCGGGGTTCGATTCCCCGCCGGAGAGACGCTTTTTTATTTATTTTCTTTTTCAATTTTCTTTTTTTTTTTTTAATTCATATACTACTAAACAAACAATTTCAGATATTTTTTTTCTAACGATAATTATGAAAATAATTTGTTTTACGATTTAGATGTTTTTCCACGGCAATATTATTTAAATAACTAAAGTCTGCTATAGAATGCATTAATTATTGTTTAGTTGGTAAAGTTGAGAGAATACTGTCTCAATATAACACTAGCTAAGACCGCGGCTCTGTCTGTTAATATTTGCAATTCAGATAATTTTCATTTTACATAAAGATACTAAAACTTTGAACAAATGTACATAATTATAACTTAATTATGTCTTAAATTTAAGTAATAAGTTACAAACACAAAACTTTTTAGCCAATTTCAAAAAAAATAGAGAAATTATCAATTAAACAATTATTTTAATGTGTGCTACCTCCTAACTTTTTACTGATTGTATTGATTTTGATGATTCGTTTTTATTTGACAGCTGGCACTTAACCATAATGTATGTGTATTTATCACTATACATATTCATATTTAAATGCGGACTCTATGAAGAAAAATCAAATCTTATATATAAAATTCTCATGTCACAATATTAGTTAAAATACTCCTCCGAAATGGCTGGAAAGATTTTTATGAAATTTTGTATACATATCGAGTATCTATTTTTCATACCCCTAAGTTATAAGGGGGGAGGGGGTTAAGAGGGTTAGTATAACATATATGGCAAAACAAAGTTTGTGGGGCCAACTAGTATTTTATTATAAATACAGGCTTACGTAAACATTGTTACCATAAAGAAATGTCTTTAAAAATAGATTACAGTCTGAAATGTTTATACAAGTCAAACTTTTATATGTATCTTAATTTTATATTCGATTTTGATGATACTTCCTCTAATCGAAAGCTGGTGATTGTTGTGTGATCCCATTTAAATTTGAACGAGATGTGATGATTACTTTTTGAGTTATCTCTACTCATGTGTATATATATTAAAAATAATTATCTATCGGCATACCTGATCAGCGTTATCAGTATTGTCAAGTTTTCTCTGAGTATTCTCGGATTTGTTGCCAGTTTCTTGAGTCGAATTGTCAGTAGCATCATGGGTTGCGTTAACTGTCTCCGATACACTTGTCATTGTGTTGTCTTGACTCGTGTTCACATGTGAATCTTCTGCCTGATTTTAATAGGCCTTGATAATTTTTTTACGTTTTATTTATGGCAAAGTTAAAAATTTTAGGTTCAATAAATTTGATGTCAATTTTGCTGGTTATTCATATATTTTATCTAGAATATAACTTGCTGATAAGCTATCAGACAGATAATTTTAGTATGTTAGTTAACGGTAGTAAAAAGTAAAGTAGGGGAAAATTTTGCTTTGGTTATAAAGTTTATCTAACACATAATGACTTGATAATTAAAAATGCGGAAAACCGAGCCCACAACAATACAATACAATACAATTAAACATACGATCTTCCTGATGGAAAGCAGTTACTGTAGCCTATGAACTCCTGCAAATCTGGAAGCATCGCAATCTGTTGCTCATCCTATCCCTGACCCACCCCCGGAGTTCTGTACCTTACTCACCACAGGAACAGAACATTACTTCAGAGCAGTATTATTTATGTGATCTTCTGTAAGGTCGAGGTACTTCCCCAGTCGGGCTGTTCCATATTTAGAGCAGGTTATTTCCTGCTGTGCCCTACCTCATGAAAAAAATAGTATTATAACTAACTCACAGTGGGATTATAGTCGTCATCAGTGAGTATACCCTCGCTCAACCATTCCTCTTGTCCCTCGTCCATTTCTTCATCGCGGTCTTTTGGAGCCTCCTAGGTGCAAATACAACCATTTATTATGCGGGTGACGGAACAATTCTAATTTTTAAATAAGTGCGAATTTATAAAAAAAAAGGGAATGGACTGATTTTTTTCACGTTATTGACTATTGCAAAAATTCGAATTTTTTTTGGTAAGTAAACTGAAATTAATGTCTTTTTAAGTTAACGGTTGATTTAAGTATTTAATGGGAACAAAAATACTCATAATATCAACTTTGTTTTCATTTATATATTAGCAAAATAATTAATTTTTCAACACGTTAATCGGGTACGATCGAAATTTTGTTCAAAATTACAATTGCTGATGATTTTAAAATGAGTTTTGTATTATTATCATAATGTTAACATTTATTAGAAATTAACAATGCAATTAGAAAATACGTTTTAGTTATTTATATCAATTTAATTAAGTAAAACTCGTAAGGTGGTTTATTTATTTCAGTTTGTAAACACTAACCTCAACTTTAGAAACTTTCGCCGATGGTTCCTCATAGTCAGACATAATTTACGGAATATTGTATACACTTAACACTGTACTTAATTTTTAATTTTTTAATACTTTAATATTATATTAAAATGAATGTGAAAAGTAATTTTAAAGTATATATCTTTTATTTTACGTGCTAATTTCAGTGTTACCAGTACAAGTTCGTCTAATTCCCTTAAAAAAACTCATCTTATTGATAACAGTTTTAAGCGTAATTTAGTGAAATAGGTATTAATATTTTCTTTTACACTTTCCTATATTTTTCACTCCTATCTCTTGGATTATTTTGCTTCTTCTGTAAATCATTTTTTAATCTCCAACTATATCGGGAAGTTGCATAACTTGCAATTGAACTATATCGGGAAATTGTGTATTTTACAATGAAATTTTCAATACATATAATAAAATTGTAACGGGTCACTGTTTGTACATTTAAAATATATCCTATCTTCTATATTATCTATCTCCTCTTTCCTATCCTATTCTATTATATTCTCCTATCCTATTTCGGGTTGTCTGGAAGAAATGGCTAAAAAGCCATAAGACTGCCTCTTTTACTACATATTCTTAAGTTGTCTGTATTATTATTATGTTGTATTTGCATCCTGTGGTGTACAATAAAGAGTAATAAATAAATAAAATATATGAGAAAAAAATATTATTAAGACCTTTATCAGCGCAATAGCACCCAAAACAATGATTTTCAGAATTTTTGTATGTTTTTCTGTTTGTCTGTGCGTTTGTGCACGCTAGTCTCAAAAAAAGACTAATTTGAATATGATGTGGTTTTTATTTATATATTTTGGCAAGCTTAGCTTAACATTTCGTGTTTGTTTCATGTCAATCGGTTCGTAAATAAAAAAGTTATGGCAATTTTAAGAATCACGTTAAACATGTATTGTAGTCACTATTCCACGCGGACGAAGTCGCGAGCACAGCTAGTACCCAAATAAGTCGGTGGTATTTTATTTGTATATTAGTGGCCTGCCCCCACTTCGTAGGGTGCAATGCTGATGCTAAATATAATATAAAATATAAAATAGATATTTGCACTGTAAGCGCAAAAAAATATGTTTATTTACGACATCACATTAGAAACCTCTAAAACTATCAGTGTTCCTCTACTACATTATGCATGTCTTGTACATACATATAAACGTTCCTCTGGAATCACTCTATTTACTAAAGAAACCCGCATCAAAATCTGTTGCGTAGTTTTAAAGATCTAAGCATACAGACTACAGCGACTTTGTTTTATACTATGTAATAATGATTTATTTTTATTACTGACAGTTGTAATACAGTACATACATAATACACTGTCTATTGCCCGCGAATTCGTTCGCGTTGGTGTTTTTATTTTATCTCACGTGTTATGTGTTTTTTTTTTTATGTACAACTAGGTCGGCAAACAAGCGTACGGCTCACCTGGTGGTAAGAGATTACCGAAGCTTATAGACGCCTGCAACACCAGAAGCATCGCAAGCGCGTTGCCGACCCAATCCCCAATCCCCCCCAGGAGCTTGGTCACTTTATTCACCAACAGGAACAAAATACTGCTTAAAAACAGTATTATTTAGCTGTGATCTTCTGTAAGGTCGAGGTACTACCCCAGTCGGCCTGCTCCATATTTTGAGCAGGAAATTTCTGCTGTGCCCTACCTCAGATAAAGTATGTAACACAAATCACGCATTTTTAAAAAAAGGATTCCACATGTAGGGTGCCTGAGCCTTAGCGAAATGTTTTATGTTTAAATGTTAAAATTAGAAAGAACTATAGGTTCGAAACGTTTATTAAATTTAAATGTTATTAATGTTAATGAATGTTAATGAGCGCATCCGATTATAGACACGGTGAAATATGAATTCAAGTAACATGCACGGCGTTGGCCTAAGTTATTTAGTGCGGCGCCCGTGCATGTGCGATGTTGTTTTGCTGAGCAACACCTAAATGCTCGGTAATTGACCGAACAGCACATATGTAATTTCAATAATATAATAACCAAAGAACTTTTACTTCAGTCGTGTGGTCTGAAGTACAGTCTTTTTGTTTGTTTTTAGAACAAAAATTAAAATAACGTAGTATTCAAATTGTTAGAATGAGTGAAATGAGTTGTAAGTCAAATAAAATCGTTTTGTTGTTAATAGATTATTTAAAACAACCGTCAGTGCTCATAGGCGCGCGATTTTTTTAATTAAAACAGGTTAACAAACAAACGTTCGGCTCACCTGATGGCGCCTACCATAAGCAATTAGCGTAGCTTATAACTTACTGTTATTCAGAAACTCCTCTTCAATACAATTTTAATATCAGCCGTGGAATACTGATGCGTAGAAAGCGGTGTGTCTTATCTCACACTGATGCTTAATTCAGACGCGCAACGTTATACAAAAACTCTTTAAAGAATTATTCAAATTATTCAAAAACGGGATATTGACCATGTTTTTTATTTTCACAAAAAAAATAACAAACTCTAAAGAAGTTCATTTAATATTACTTAAATTTTAGCTGATAGCGCCGACTATCAGGGTGCAGTCAGCAAGACTCTTAAATCAGCCTTATTATTGCTGTTATGTACCTACTCCTGTTAACGGCTATTACTAGCTGAACAACCAATTATATCCGCTGACGCTATCATTTCTCATTGCAAGGGCATTCGTCTCGCTATACATTGAGTACGAGACCATCCTATTTTTATTTTTATAACACTAGGAAAGCAATAAGCATACGACCCACCTGATGGTAAGCGGTTACCGTAGCATATGGACGCCTGCAACACTAAAAGCGTAGTGTACCGGACCCTAGTTGATAGAAATGAGTGGACTGTATTTTTGACATCTTTTATTCTAGAGCCGGTACTTTGGTTGACCAAGAGAGTGCTGATTCGATTTAACCAGTTTAACGAAAAGGGAGTCTTCAATAGAACATCGTTGTATCGTTGAAGAATTTACGCTTGAGAGAGGTGACCGTTGGCTAGCTTCTATGCGATGTTCTCGGTTGTCTCGTACAAAGGGCAAGCGCATTACCAACTCTACCCCTGACCTTACTTACCACAGGAACCAACACTGCTTGAAAATAGTATTATTTAGCTGTGATCTAGTGTAAGATCACGGTACTTCCCAAGTCCGGCTGCTGGGGATTTACGGCGAATATGTCCTGGTGTGCCCTACCTGAATGAAATAACACAAACACCACAACTTCATGAATCCATCTGTTGCCCATCAACATGGATATTGGTAGCCATAACTTGATTGTCAATATCTCTAAAATAATTGTTACCGGAACATTCCCCATTCCCCATCAATCAACATTTCCCCATGTAGAATGTAGAAGAGATCAGAGCTTAATCCATAACGGTGCTCCAGTGCGTGTTGGCGGATATATTCCCTACTATGAGTAGCGATCGCTATCAGGTGTACATAATAAGATTCGGGACAGACGGCTTAACGTACTCTCTGAGGCATGGTGGGGAGACCCAAAAGGACTGCACAAACACCCAGACCACGGCACACATCTGTATGACCAATACAAATGTTTGTTATTTACGGGAATCGAACCCGCAAGCGCCAGCGCAATAGCCACAAAACCAGTGGCCGTTACGCCAACGCATCACTTATATGGATATTTATTGAAAAAAAAAATAAGTATATCAGTCTACTGTTACCTATAACACAGTTTAGTTGCTTACCTTAGGAAAAGATGACCGTGTGTGTAACATACATATAAAGAAAAAAAATCATTAGTATGTTCATTAAAATCATAATCTCGTATCAAATTACGATAAAAGCTCCTTTTGTTATAAATCACGCCCAGAGTTATTTTGTATGCATTCTTGTGTATCTAGTTATATATTAAAGTTTTGTGGCAATAAACTAATTTGGTTTATTTTATTAATCCTATGTCTGAATCTAAAGAATATATATGAAGTCTTTCGACTCTTGGAAGCTCCTTTTCTATATTCGCAGGGCGCGGGCGTAGGTTATACTCACACTCTTTACAATATTATATTATGTAGGTAGTACTTAAAAAAGTTATAACAAAATTGTAACGTCCACCGAACACGTGGATGCGTGCGCGCTCTTCAGCGTTCCGATCAAGTCTCTCGTGTGGCGGAGGGAGTAACTCAGAGCAATGCCTAGGACTTGCGACCCAGGTGTAGGTTTAAGGAGCTCCCTTTTGAGATGCGCATCAACGCTCACCTTCACTGCTCGAGTTATACGCCTCGCCTAGCCAAATTAATCGTAATAGATAACAATTAATTCGTTTGCACAAATTAATTATTGAACGAGTCTAGGTTAAGCTACTAGCAGGACACAACAAGTGTATCGTGCCAAGCCAGAGCCAAGACTGCCTTAGCGGCGGTTACACCGTTCGTTTCGTTTCGTCAGAATAACTCGAGTAATATAATAAACGAGGGTAGATGACTATCGAACGATGTGCTAGGTGGCGCGATCGTTGCATCTGTTGTTTATAAATTCCTTTCTAATTGCGTATGACAGCGCTAGTGTTGACATATATTTCTTACAGTCTTTTTATTTGTTGAATAGTGATATCATCACTTCAGCCTGATACAGTCCACTGCTTGACATAGGCCTAAACAAGTTCGTGCCAAAAATTGCGTGAACCATGTGTTTTGCCCAGTCACCACGCTGGGCAGGCGGGTTGGTGACCTTAGGGCTTGGCTTTGTCGCACCGAAGACGCTGCTGCCCGTCATCGGCCTGTGTATTTCAAAGCCAATATAGTGATAGAGGCTACAAAATTCAACAAATAAATCAATAATCAATCTGAAGTTTAGAAATACAATGTGAGTGAAGCGGGGAGGGGAATTAAGCTAATAGTAATAATTACACAAATTAAGCAAAATCAATCGTAATTTATTCATTTACTTACAAAATAATATATAATATATAATACACAGTTACATTCATCGAACTATTTCAACGACCCGGCTTTAAGCGTCGGACACATATCCGCGAATAGGCTGAGCGAATATAACATATATAGTACAAGCTTTAAAGTTACCAATAAACAAAATTGTATAATCAGTTCTGGCTTGACATTATACGTAATAATAGTAGGTTTTTTAATTGGTAGCTGGCAACACCTAAAATTTGTACTATTTATATCATAGCTCTTATTTATTCAATGGAAGAAACCTTATGCTTATCCGTTCAAGTGTTTCCAGCCACATATATCATTTACGAATTACCTACAATAATACAATTAATACAATGGTAGGACATATTCCATCTCTCTCTAACGTAAAAATATTTATATTCTATCTCACTCGAAATTATACAATAATCAATAAAACGAAGAAACTTACATAAGTATTATACAAAAAAAAACTTATAATAGTTTTGATATACGAAAAGGAAACACGTGCACTCTCTAACGCTGTTGGAGTCACACTGACAAATATACAACTCATAATGTCTATCTACCCTCAGTTGTACTAATATTTATGTCCACCCCACCATTATATTAACCATAAAACATATGCGTTACACTTGTTACAGTCAGCGACATAATTTTATATTTAAATGAAACTGCTCAAATGGTTTTTATGATAAAATATGTACATTTAAATTTTAAAAAATGCTCATATGTTGAAAATTTTTAGGTACTGTATATACATAATGTACATAAATAACTGGAAAAGAGTTATGAATATGGGGGACTTTTTGGTAATTATATTTTATGAATAACCTGGAAATTATTAAAAAAATAATTGAAGTCTATTTTGAGGTGTTTTTTATACAAGGAAAATTAAAATAAAGTACTAAATGGAAAACATTTTACTTTAAATACTTACTTTACAGAATCCAATGATATAAAGCTTTTCACGTGATTTTTTTTTAATCTGTACATTATATTTAAATTGTAACCGGCTGTCTGTACGCAAGAGATGTGTGGATGAGACTAACTATAGGGTTCTTTATGACAGCAATAGAAGATGAAACTATACTTTTTTTATATTTTTGTCTGTCTGCTTGTTTATTAGGCACAACGTAAAATTAGCTTTAATTTCGCCTTACACAGTTATAATCCTGCATCATCTTAATACATTGTCTAGAAGTGTAGTTATTACTTACTCAGCAATTGTAGTTAAATTGTAATTGCGTTTTCCACGCTCACGAAGTCAAGTCAAAGCTTAGTTTTTTATAGTATTAGATATAAAATGTCTCGAAAAAGTTCTAGATTTAAAAAAAATAAAAAATTGAAATCACAGTCATTATTGCTGTCAAGATTTTCATTATTTTACTTATTTCAATGTGAAAACTGATTATCACTTTTATTTATAAAACTTTAGCTGAAAAAAGGGGATAAATGAAAAGACAGCGGCACACAATTCGAGAGCAGTGTTATTTAGCTGAGATCTTCTCTAAGGTTGGGGGGTACTTCCCCTATCAGATTGCTCCAGATTATGAGCAGGATATTATGCCGAAGATCATGTACGCCTGAAGGATGTTTGCCTTTCAAGTGAATACGATACAACACTTCGCAATGACAACTATTCTATTTCCTTTAAAATTTCTTTCAATCACACTAACCAATTTTCTTTGTGTTTGCTCCGTAACTACGTAACACGTAACTTAGCGAAATAATATGTGCTACCTTTGCACTTTTTAAAGCTTTCAAAGTATAATGACAAATTACAACAAATGACTTTCGCGGTGTTTGTTCGCAACTCTCGTTTACGCTCAGTCTAACCGGACCATAATAAAGACAAAATTTAGACCAAATCTCTTCATATCGTTCAAAACCAACTATAAACTATACTTATAAATACGAAAGTAACTCTTACTGTCTGTTACGCTTTCCCACCTAAACCACTGAACGGATTTAAGTGAAATTTGTCAAAGATAGAGTACACCTTTGAAAAGAGCATAGGGCTAATTTTATCTCTAAAATAAGGCTTAGAAGAGGACTACTAACTACTAAGGAAATGCAGACAACGTCGCGGGTAGTAGCTAGTAAAGATGTAAAAAATGACCATTAAAATTTTAAGATTGGTAACTCATTAAAAGATAAAAACTCATCAAAACAGTTTCATTCAAACGGGTAACATTCAATAGGAAATTTTATAAGGATCTGACCACACAAGTTTTTCAGCCTTAATTATACGTGAAATTTATTTTACTATAAAATATGTGATACTAAAAATTTCAAAAAACGTGGATAATTGTGATCAGACCCTTAGTTTACATCTAGCTTCGATTACAAAAAAAAAAAAAACGCATATTCTAAAAGTCCTAAATTGCTTATATTCTTCACATTCTCAAACAGTCGAGGTTTTACATACATATACATTTTCAATTTTCGTTGTAACCGGACTTTAACTTTTTTTTATTAATCTGTGATATACTTTTATATCTTTAGCCTCGACCGTCATTATAATCACTTCTTATGTACAATAACGACGTTATACAATACTTTTTTTTTTACTTTAAGCAAAATATAATGTACAATCAATTTATATTTTGTCATGGTTTCACATAAAAAACGGTCTAAAACAATTTTTTGAAACTGATACTTGGGATTGGCGAGAAATGTTAATTTATTTGACAGCGATAGCTGTCAAAACTAAAAAAAAAAATGCGTACCGACCAGTATTAATGATTCTTGAGAGTTACAGACAACAAAACTTTGAAACACCATAGTGCTTCCATCGTTTTGACAATACACAATAGAATAATAAAAGAAATTACAATTAAACATCTAAAAGCCGTTATTAATATTTTTATTTACATTTTCCTATATATAATATTAACAACGAGAAGTACTATAGTCAAAAACATTTTTAATAATACTAACTATTTTTTTCCGTACGTGTAGTCTAGTGATGTTCAAATGTACATATACGTACACAATGTGCACGGACGCGTACAAATATGCGTGATAAACTGCGTACAGACTATAACAGAATACGCTTAAATGATTTATGGCCTTTTTTCCATTCTATCAGTCACATACAAAAATCTAAGCTTTGACTACTTGATGTTAACAATATACAACTATAGATAATCATAAACAGACATATTTGTCAAGTACACGGCAGTATTCATCGTAGAAAGTAATTTATAAACAGTCTTACCAAAATTTACTTTTTTAACATAAATTTTTATATTTTTAATGATTAAAATCAACTTAATCCCTGTTAAACAAAGTCTAATATAATTCCTTCTCCTACATGGAGAAAGAGGCCTATGCCCAGCTGTGGGATGTTTAGTAATAACTAAGTTTGTAATATTGCCAATTTTAAAGATAAACCGCGTCGATGCCTACGCCGCTAGTGGGTGAAAAAGGAACTATATTACATACTAGGCAGAATTATGTATGTCTACCCCAGGGTCCATAAAACCCATTGGGATAAAATGGTCTAGGATTTGACTCCGATAGGTTAAGGTTCGCCGAGTGGTTACGGCAGCAAATAATATAGCCACCCCCTCCTATCCCGTGGATGTCGTAAGAGGCGACTAAGGGATAACACAGTTCCACTACCACCTTGGAACTTACAAAGCCGACCGATGGCGAAATAACCATCAATGACCAGCAGTGGACTACGATAGGCTAAAGTGAGTGAGGCAAAACGAGAGATAGATATAATTATTAGTGAAAACAGCTGTTGCTGACAACTGGTAAAACATGCGCTTAATAGTAATTTGCCTATAAAAGGCTCTGCTTATAACATTTTTAGGGTCCACTGAAAATAAGCCCTGCAGCATAATGCCAAGCGGCAGTCCAGCTTGGTTACACTATTAAAGAATTAACATTAATTTTGTCTGGATTAGTAATATTGTTATTTTTCTTTTTCTTCTGGGTTTAATGGCTTTCAATAGTGCCAAATGAGTACAGATGATTTTATTGTTATTTTTAAGTATCACTGTTACAATTAGTAAAAAAAATAATCAAAAGAGCATTCATAGATCTCACAGCCTCTAACTCAGTTTGAGAATTTGGTCTGCTTTTGCCAATGTTTTTTTATGAATTTTATGAGATTTTTTTCCATAGGACCGTCCATGAAATAACGTCGTGCTAAGTTTCATCGTTATGGACCCCTCCGTTTGTCACGCCAAGTTACACTTTCAGTGAATGTTACATTACAAAATTAGGCCGTTCCACGATTCATAATTTGATTTATTTTTATTGCTTCGAATTGTTGATAATATAGAAATAAAAAATCTTCCTCTCGTACAAGACAATACCCTTTTTGAAAACGTATTGGGTAATCCAGCTGCTGGTAAACAAAGCTGTCTATTTCGCGCATGTAACGTAAAAAGTCCCCCATTATTGACTGTTAACCGTTTATGAAACACTTATTCAGTCTTGTTATATATTTTCTGTATTTCCGTGTCTTATTGTCAACGGATATTGGCGGCAAACAGAAAAAGATGTAAAATGATTGTCGGCGGTTGTAACCGCGTTACTTTTGAAGTAGAACTTCTTTGCGCACGCTTGACTTGGGGAGTAGGCTGGTGAATGCGTGACGAGGGCGTTACGAAAAGTGTGATCGGGCGAGACAAACGGAAGTTGAGAGGGTAAGTTAGTGAAGACAGAAAGAGAGAAAGTTACGTTTCGTAAGTTTCACTTCAGTCGTGTGGACTAAAGCACACTCGTTTTTCAAATATTAAAGCAGTTAAAACCCCGCTAGCTATAATGCTATTTGTTTTGCTTATTTTTGACAAGTCTTTTGCCAAATCGCGCCATCTTGGAATCTGTAATTTTATGATTTTTGTAGACTAGCATTTAGTATTGCTCTATCAATAATTGTGTTTGCTCGCAAACTAAAAAAAAAGCGACTTCATTTTACACACAACTGTAATACAATACGCATTATTAGGGATACCTATCAATTAGTTAAGGAATTCAATTTATGTTAGGGGTCGTCCACAAAGTACGTACGCACAATTTAGACCCCGCTATCACGCTGATTCACACTTCCAGCGACCCCAAACAATCGTTACGCTACAAAAGCTAAAGGCACGCCCACTTTTAAATGATTTCGTGATTAAAAAATAGCATATTATCAATTTAAATTTTCCTTTGAAGATGTATAAAAAAAAATTATCCTTGTGATATATCGTCGTGTCTCACCATGGGTATACCTAAAATGGGACCAAATTACCCCACCCTGGGTTAAAGCTAATAATGAGTTTGAGATTTTAATAAGGAAGTTTTAAGTAGATTCAGCCAAAACCTCCGAAAACTATTATTGAATTAATGAAGAAATTAAAAAAAAAAGTTCTACTTATCGAGTTTTACATTATATTTTGCCCTACCTTTATAAAACTCTGGGTACGCTCCACTACCCCTTACATGCGAGTGTATTTTATTGACAACCCCTTATTAAGATATCATCTTTCAATCTCTCTTACCATTAACAATGTCATAATGATATCTCTCTGTTCATAAAAATTTCATCAAAACTGCTATTTAATTATTATCTAATATTCATCTATATAAAATTTCCCAGGATTAAGGCTTTTAGGTTAATAATTGTATGCCTAACTTAGTACTAATTTTAGATTCGTCTAGACTTTTTAACATATCCCATTCGCAGGCAAGACTAGGTACGGGGATACCAGTTCGGTATTTTAATTGTATATCAATTGTAGATCAGTGTTTTATCGTTGGCAACACAATAATTAGTTTTTAGTTTCCAAAATGGTTAAAATGAACCAGTATGATGTCAATGATAGGTCATCTATCTGTCATTTTGATTCAATTCTGACACCAGACGTGAAACCCAGCACGGTACCAAGAAAAACTAAATTTTCACATCATTAAAGTAAATATTTACACTTTATTTCTGACATATCCGCTAAATATAAGTACAGACATATTGGTATCGTAAATAAAATGATATTTTTTTACAATCTTTCTCATTTCACACACAAAATATTCATGATTCATACAATTATTTACTTGTAGATCTGCAACAGTATGCTACATAATTACATTTGCTCGCAAACAAAAAAAAAAATCAAATTCAATTCACATTGTCACGTAATACAACGTGAGTAGTTGGAAAAATAATCAATTAAATACAAAGCAGAGATAAATAAAAATGTACTCATCGCATCTCGTTCAAATTTAAATGGGACCACACAACAAGCACCAGCTTTCGATTAGAGAACATATAAAAGTTTGACTTGTGTAAACGTTTCAGACTGTAATCTATTTTTAAAGACATTTCTTTATGGTAACAATATTTACGTAAGCATGTTACGTATGCATATAATACATTTGATTTGTCTTCATAGCGTCCACATTTAAATATGAATACGTATAGCGATAAATACACATACATTATGATGATAATTTCTATATAAATTAAAATGTACCTCAGTAATTTATGAACGTACATGACTTCCATATGACCGAGTCAAACAGGACAATTCTTGGTTTTTTGTTCATTAGTTCTACCAAGTTTGTATTGAAAGATAAAAAAAGGAATTTATTCACAGATAATAAATACAGCAAATAAAATTTTGCCAGATTGGACTGTTTGTAATAAAAGATTAGTTTACATACGTGAAATGACATGATTTAAAGTGTCATCAGCAAAGAAAAATTTATGAACAGACAGCACATTACTATACATAGGATACAAACGAGAGGCATTTAATTAAACCACACGCACTACATACCATTTATAATTTTGACATTTGACACAATATAGGTTAACGACTGAACTTGAACTGAGGTAGGGCACAGCAGGAATTTCCTGCTCAAAATATGGAGCAGCCCGACTGGGGTAGTACCTCGACCTTACAGAAGATCACAGCAAAATAATACTGTTTTCAAGCAGTATTGTGTTCCTGTTGGTGAGTAAGGTGACCAGAGCTCCTGGGGGGATTGGGGATTGGGTCGGCAACGCGCTTGCGATGCTTCTGGTGTTGCAGGTGTCTATAAGCTGCGGTAATCGCTTACCATCAGGTGAGCCGTACGCTTCTTTGCCGACCTAATGTCATAAAAAAAAAAAAACTTGAACTATACTACTTATATTTGACTGATGTTTTATTTGTGTACCAATAAAAATTAATAAAGCAATGAACTGGATGACTCTTTATTTTTTGTGACCATTACTGTCAGAACAAGATCTGTATAGTAGAATATTGAAAAATAAGAGATTATTTCACTAAATAAATATTGCATTACATAATAAGTTAGGTCTGCATGTCTCTTTTAAATGGTATGTACTATGTATTTTAATTTAATACCCCTCTCTACTATATACAACGTGTTATTAATCTGGCGTCCTTCCATTCAACTGCGATATCACGATATTATAAACTAAATGTGCAACTTGCTCGTCCTAGCGCTTTAGTAAAAATAACAGAATTAATTATTATACAATTATTATTAATAAAATTACCGTCGCGTGTACGTTCGTGTTGTGCCCCTAGTCACCTAACGTTCACAGTTAAGTTGGTTATTTACAGCAAATTTTTTTCATATCTTTTAAATTTGTCGATTTTATGTTCATACATAGTAATAAGCTGTACCGACTACTGCATCATTATAATTTCTAATATACTATCCCGTTGGCGCAGTTTGTAGTTACCCTGCTTTCTGCTCCGAGGATTGTGGGTTTGATTCCCACCCCGAGTCTGGGTGTAATATAAATATTTATTTATATATTTATATATGTATTATTTATAAGTATGTTTATCGAAAAAAAAATGTAGCTATATACCAGCCGGCTGTTACCTATAACACAAGCATTAAGTCGCTTACTTTAGGAATAGACGACCGTGTGTGTATTGTGTAAATATTTATTTATTTATTATTAATATGCCTCATATTTAACACTATACGCCCCTAAACAAAAGGACGCCAGTTAATATTAAAAAATAACATACCTTGCAAATCTACAGTTTGAACATTATCTCATTTCTTCATATGCCTAATTAATATTGGCGTTTTTATATCTTTAAACTATTACCTCATTAATATTACTGAACGAAAAAGCAGAACATATATTAATAGGACATTTCGTTTTGCACCCATGTTTATGTCACAGCCAAATGATCAAATGAACCGTTTATGAACGGTTTAGCTTGATTGCTGATGTTCGAATGAATGAATGAAAATAACTAATTCAATAACTCTGATAATTAAATTGTTAGCTGCATTAAATTTTTAAATAATTATGGATTTTTCACACTCTACCATCCAACTTAAGCCGTTAAATTGGGCCATTTTTAATTTAAGTACGGCTGAGTTGTGTAATTTCGATCTATTTGAACCACTTCAGCCAACCAATCTGTTAACTTGATCCATATGGTTGTGTATGGCTTAACCAAGCCGTGACATAAAACGGCTGACTCAACCATTTGGTCATACGACACTTATTGTTTAATTAATAAAAATTAATGCACAATACACATAGCTGTTATTGTATAAAATGTTTTAACGAGTCACGTATTTATTAAGGCGATATAATAACTATTTATAATGAAGACTTACAGCCGAATTGTATCGTAGGATGCTGTTTGAGATCCGTTAACTCACACTAACTAAGATACAAATGTTCACTTCAGTCACTTTTAAGTCACTCTAAGTCAACGTCACTCGAACGTCACTTCACTGTAACGGTGTGACGCCGCGGTTTTGTTCACCCGTTATTATGACAATAACGTCCAAATGCGGCTCGATTTGTTTACCTGGAAATGTAAATGATTATTATCGAAATGCTTGTGTATTCTCGACGAAGCGTTATCGCAACGGTCACAGCACTCGGTTATAGCTGTTGCGGGTTCGATGCCCGCACATGGCACATTTGTATTGTTATAATAGTTTGAAGTTGTTACAGAATGGAAAATTAAGGAAATTTTAAAATTTTAGAATACATATTCTTTAATCAAACTTTTGTCAGTACTCAAGTCATGGCAGTCAGTCGGATCAGCTGGTATTACCAAAATTTGTGAGAACGTGAACGCGAACACATTTTCTTTAGCTCTTTCTCACATCGCCAGTTACGTTTCGTATATCTGACACAGTGCAGGTCTATTGTGTAGAAGTTTTACGTCAGTCGTGTGGTCTAAAGCACACTCGTTTTTTTTTTATATATATATATAAATAACTACAATTGATTGGGCTTGTTCACTAACTGTTATTTTCTAATCTGAAATTTACTGTACAGTGTAACTCGCTGGCTACTTATCTGTACTACATGACAGAGCGTCGCCCACCTAGTCGTAGAAGGGTCGCTCGAGCTCAGCGGAGGCGCGGCGGGGCGGCGGCGCGGCGGGCGAGGCTCCGCCGTAGTTGAGGAAGTCCCACACCAGGATGGTGTCATCGTGGGACGACGACACTATCTGGAACTCGTCGAATTGTAACCGGAACACGCGGCCCGTGTGCTCCTGGTGACAAACGTTTTACTAAAAACATCTCCCATATTTTATAACTACTATTGCTGGCTGTAAGTTTAATTGGAGACAATAAAGAGAAATAGGAGATTGTGCAGGATAGTACTGGACAGGTGTGGAATGTGTACGAAATGGTTGCGGGATAGGTGTGGGATGGGTAAGGGATAAGTGTGAGATGGCTGTTGTATGGTTGACATATTCCACCTGCAGTATAGGTGCAAATCGGGTCCAGGATGGGCGTTGTATGGGTGTACAATAGATACGAGATGGGTACGAGACAGGCGTGGAATGGGTGTTGAATGTTGCGGGATGATAATAAGATAGGTGTAAAACAGGTGTCCAATTGGGTCCGGAATTGGCCCGAATTGGGACCGTTACAGTCGGGCAGGGGTGGTCTCACACCTCGATCTTGTTACTTTGGATGGCTGTTGTATGTTATATTCCACTTGCAAGTTTAGTATTCGTGTAAATTGGGTCCAGGATGGGCGTTGTATGGGTGTGGGATGAGAATGTGATAGATGTAAGACAGGTTTCAAATTAGGAATGTTACAGATCGGGCGTGGGTTCCGTGTTACTCGGGGGTGGGTGTGGTGGGTGTGGTGCGGTGGTGGGGGTGCTCACCACGAGCGTGCGAAGACACAGGTCCTGGTGCGGCGTGCGCACGTCGAGCGCGGCGCGCAGGTCCCACACCTTGATCTTGCCGTCGTACGCGCCGCTCACGATGCGCTTATTATCGAACCTGAGACACACACGACTAATTAATCACTGAGCATACGCCTTACGTTTGTGACTCGATATTGGTTGGTGTGTTAGAAGTCGTTGACCTTTTCAAAATACTGACAATGTATTTTTTTTTTTTTTAATATTAATCACAATTTCGAAGGTCGTCGACCCTTCTAGTTGCCTAATGTCACCTAATATTATCCTATCCTTCCTCTATCTCCATATCTAGACATATCTCTATTATTAAATCAAATTTAAGTCACTTGTCTCTGAACATCTATTTTTAACCGACTTCAAAAAAGGGAGGAGGTTACTCAATTCGACCGTATATATATATTTTTTAATGTATGTTCGGGGATAACTCCGTCGTTTATGAACCGATTTGACAATTATTTTTTTTGTTGGAAAGGAAATATCCTAAGTGTGGTACCATGATTAGGAAATCAGGATCTGATGATGGGATTACAGAGAAATCGAGGGAAACTCTCGAAAATCCATATAACTTTTTACTGGGTGTACCGATTTTAATGATTTTTAATTAAATCGAAAGCTGATGTTTATAATGTTCAATTAGTATCAAATTTCATTGAGATCTATCATAACAGCCTATACAGTCCACTGCTGGACATAGGCCTCCACAAGTTTACGCCAAAAATAACGAATGAACTCATGTGTTTTGCCCATAGTCACCACGCTGGGCAGGCGGGTTGGTGACCGCAGGGCTGGCTTTGTGGCACCGAAGACGCTGCTGCCCGTCTTCAGCCTGTGTATTTCAAAGCCAGCAGTTGGATGGTTATCCCACCATCGGTCGGCTTCTTAAGTTCTAAGATGGTTGTGGAACCTTGTTATCCCTTAGTCGCCTCTTACGACACCCACGGGAAGAGGGGGGGTGGCTAAATTCTTTAGTGCCGTAGCCACACAGCACATTCATTGAGATCTGATTACAAGTTTTTGAGTAATCTTTGATAATACGACTAATTTACTCGACTATTTTTTCGTCTAACTACGTTGTATTACTTGTCGTTATAATTGAAGTCGGTTTTTTTTTCGTTTGCATGCAAACATAATTATATAAGCGACTTTTTTGTATTTCTTATGGTTATTATCTCTATCTCTTATTATTCCAAACCTATTATTTTCCTTCTTTATGTTAATTCATGTCTTCGTAATTGTATTCACATATAATTAGAAAGGCATTTTAAATGTTTCTTTTTATTACATTTTTTATGTTATGTTAAATTTTATCATTACATAGTATAAAACAAAATCGCTTCCCGCTGTCTTGTATGCTTATTATAACGGATTTTGATGCGATTTTCTTTAGTAAATAGACAGATTATAGAGGAAAGTTTATATGTATAATACATGCATAATATAGTAGAGGAACACTGATAGTTTTTGCACGCTAAGGCGGGTCGTAACTACTTTAGGTGGCGAATGCTAGCGCGACCCCATATCGTCAGTCTCGTTTAGTCAGTAGGAGTCTAACATATCTCTCTGGCACCCGCGCTGGAGGTATCCATGGTGGATTTTCCCCACGTTAAAAAAAGAAAGGTTCACTACTATTTTATAAATGTAATGTACTTTCCGTTGGTGTTTTATGTTTCTGTAGCTCACCTTATACATCTAACGAGTTCCTCGTGGCCTTCTAGCACTCGGATGCACTGGCCACATTCGATGTCCCACAGTCGGATCGTGTTGTCCGAGGAGCCAGAGACGACCAGTCTATCCCGGTACTGAAGACAAGCTATCCCACGCTTGTGACCGTTGAGGGTACGAACAAACTCACAGGATGATGTGTTCCACACCTGGGGATTTAAGGAAAGAAATTAATAAGTAAACGCTTCTCGTTGATCGGAACCCAGTAGGATCTACTACCTGTATGGGGGGTCTAGAAACACACTCAGTACACAAGAGTAAATGTCTAGACCATGGCAAACATCTGTTTGGACAATACAAATGATTGCGATGCGTGGACATCGAAGATACGACCACCATCGCAATTAGCCCAGCGCTGTAACCATTGCATTAACGCTTCATCAAAATTGAGTTGTTTAAGATTTAATCCTATTGATGTCGGGAACATATTAATACAGTATATAAATGAAGAAACATGGTCAGCCAATTTGATCGATGGCACACGAATGTAAAAATTATCAAAATGAAGCTGTGGCACTTGTGATGTAATTTCTTTGTTTGATTACGTTGTTATACATAATTTAGTTATAAAGCTGGTAGTGTTAATAAAGTTGCAACATGATTTCACCACACCGCTCTTTACCTTGATGGTGCGGTCCCCGCTGGCGCTGACAATGTACTTCTCGTCAAAGTCCACGACATTGACGGCTGCGCGGTGGCCCACCAGCACTCGCCTTAACATAATTTCTGTTGTGGAAGACATGTCCCACACAGCTATCGATCTGTCCTGTAACCGCATACATTTTAATTAAATATATTTAACAACAGTTTTAGCTACATTTTTATGTGATTATCAGCAAAACAGCTCCTCTAAGGAAGTATATTGACACTGCTCTTAAGCAGAGTTTGTTTTCTTATGGTAACTCCTGGGAAGGTTCAAGGGTAGGATCGACAAATGTCGCCATACTTCTGGTGTTGCGGATGTCTACAGACTACAGTCATTGCTTACTATACAGTCATCGCTTACTATAAAGGGTTTGCGATCTGATTAGCCAACCTAATCATATAAAAAAAATTGCTGACTCGGCAAACGTTGTCTTTCCACTAAACGCTATTTAAAAGTAGTGGTTGATGGTAGGATGAAAATTTATGGTTGTATTTTTCAACGGCAAATCATAATAAAATAAAAAAATAAAAAATTTACCCTTACCATTTAGGGGGATGAAAAATAGATGTTGTACCGATTCTGACCTACCCGATATGCACACAAAATTTCATGAGAATGGGCCAAGCCGTTTCGGAGGAGTTTAAATACAAACACCGTGACACGAGAATTTTATATATTAGAATAATAGTATAGCAATATAGTTACAAAAAGCCATCTCATACACAATACCATCTCCTCTAGAAGAGATCGCTTTTCAGCGATAAGGCCGCCCTTTTACCTTATGATACTTTGTTAAAATCAATTTGATATGTATTATTTCTGTTTTGGTGTACAATAAACGCTGGATGACCACTTTGGTGTAATGGTGCGTATGCCGTGTCGGTGGCGCCTAAACACCGACGGTCGCGAGTTCGTTTCGCGCTCGGATTGGATATTTGTGTTTATACAAATGCCTCAGAGCACGTTAAGCTGTCCGTCCCGGTTGTTATCATGTACACCTGATAGCGATCGTTACTCATAGTAGGGAATATATCCGCAAATTCGCATCCTACATGGGGAAAAAGGGGTATGCCCAGCAGTGGGACATTACAGCCTGAAGTGTACAATAGTGTGTTGTTATGTATGTTAAAGCCAACTGTCAGGGAAGTCATAGAAAAGTCCTACATTAGATATGACTTCAACAACATAAAAATAAGCTCGCTGGGACACTTCTGGAGTCCTCAGACTCTATTTACAGGCTCAAAAGGAAGCATATAGCATCGGTCTAATTTATATTATTATGGGATGACGCATTGCTGGATGTGAAGAATCTCGAACTGCTATCTAAAGAAACAACCAATCTGATCATAGCTCAAGGGCTGATTGCAGATAGAAAGATAATTTAAAAAAAAAAAAAAAAAAAAAAAAAAAATGTATGTTAAAGCGTTTATACCTTGCTACAGGTCACCATCATCCCATTACAGAAGCGCAAGTGAAGCACGGCCTCACAGTGGTGTATGAGGGTGTTGAGCATGTTGCCCGTGGCCACGTCCCACACACGCACTGTACTGTCCGAGGAGCCCGAGATGATGGCTCGTTCATCGTACTGTAGACAGAGCACGGAGCCCGTGTGGCCCTGCAACTCCTGAGGAAGGTAGGTTGTATAACATTAGCGGTGTGGAAGTAAATACGTTGCTTCTTGTGCCAGACATTTATTGCCTATCAAACGTTTCTTAAGTTACTGAATCCAACCTCTAATATTTGTGGAGTTTAGCCTATTTTTTTAGCCTTAGGTATTTTAGGTATGAAAAAAAAAATGAGCAGTAAAAACTACTAAACGAATGGTCTCGTTACGTTTCTCGTGGCGCCATCTATCGGAACTCAATAAGGTTTCGATAAACGACGACGTTTTCTAATAACAATGTGTTCCAATAGACGGCGTTTCCGATAGGTGGCGTTATTTGATTCGTTTATCTACCATTTGATATGGTATCAATCTTTTTCTTAGACTAGTAAGCCTTTTTGTGCCTATTTAGACAGTCGATCTGAGGATTCTAGTATTTATATTATATTCGTTTATTTTAGACAGTTATTAGTAGATGTCACTCAAACAGACGCTAAAATATTCTTCCAGGAATTCACCAAAGTCATTAACTAACCTTGACGCACTGCAATGTTTTCCTATCCCATATTTTTATTGTGTTATCTCTTAATCCGGACACTATCTTGTTGTCGTCGTACTGCAGACAGTAGACGCCTTTTGAGTTTTCTGACCGGCAATTTATCCTCTGAAATAGAAATGTTCAGTTTAAAAAATACAAATAATTTGTTTAGAAAAATGTTTACATAAAAATATGAAATCGTTGTCGGGACATCCTGTTGAGGAAGTGTTTTACCTGTGTCAGGATCTCCCGCTATTTCATATTCATATTATCATAATTCAATAAGGTTAGAGATTGTACACTTAATAAGAGAAGTTAATTTTTACTCATTTACTCATTTTTGTCATTATTTAAGCAAAGCAAGTAATATTTAGTACGTATTTCTTATTGTTTAGGTTGATTGTTTGTTGTCGATAATTATTAAATAGTAAAGTCCAATAATCTGTCACTATTTTCATCTCATTTTTATCAAGAACTGGCTGTGCCCGCGGCTTCGCCCGCGTTGAAATCAGTTTCGTAAACCTTCCTCTTGAAGCCCTCTCTCCATTGGTGAAACCGCATGAAAATCCGTTCAGTAGATTTTGAGGGAATCGATCACATACGCTTTTGGGGATTTCGTTTTATAATACACTAACTGTTGCCCGCGACTACGTCCGCGTGGTTATGAAGATATGCATAACTATTAAGGGGCTACACTACCTCAGCTCGAATTCAGATTTCACCCGTACTAAATACACATGAGAATTGAAAGCGCTTGGTTGTTCATCGCGCGAATTATATGTATTTTCTCCCCACAAACATTATCAATAGTTATTTTTTTTAAAAACGCAACATATAAAATGTTCTTCATATTTATTTCAATTACCATGCTTAATCTCAAGTCCATGACTTCTATATTTACTGAGATATTAGGGTTTTAATACAAAAATAGAGGTAAATTTGCGATTTTTTTGTATCGAGAAAATTTTATGGAATCGTGTTTTCGAAACATATGAAAGATAGTTTACGAGGGCGGGGTGAAAAGTTTCCGGCCTGATAAAGAAAAACAACTTTTTTCGTTTTTTTTTTCGCTTTATATTTCAACATCATCTTCATCAAGATTAATAAATTTTTCATAACAGTGCTCTAATGCAGTGATACCACTTTTATAGTCTGATTCATCAAGTCCCTCAAAATACTCATTTGTAGCATCGATGACTTCCTCGTTGCTCTCAAATTTTTTACCTCCAAGCCACTTTATAAGGTTAGGAAACAGATGCTAGTCGCTGGGGGCTAAATCTGGCGAATATGGTGGTTGGGAGAACAATACGAACTTCAATTCGTTGATTTTAGCCATCGCAATGACCGACGAATGGGCAGGTGCGTCGTCATGGTGAAACAAGATTTTTTTTTGCCAAGTTTGGTCGTTTATTTTTCACTGCGTCCTTCAAAAGTTGCAATAACTGTGCGTAGTATTGACCATTGATGGTTTTCCCTTCTCTAGATAATCAATGAAGGAAATTCCTTTTGTATCCCAAAAAACGGTTGCCATAACCTTATTCGCCGATAAAATTGTCTTTGCCTTCTTTGAGGTTGGTTCACCTGGTCCAGTCTATTGTTTTAACTGTTGTTTGTTTTCAGAAGTGTAGCGGTGAATCCAAGTTAGCAATTGACGCAAAAATTTGCTGGAGTTGCGCTTGTACAGCGCCAAATTTTTGATTGAAACAGTTTCTTGGGTCAACTTTTGATCGACCGTTAGCAACCGCGGCAGCCACCTAGCAAAGACCTTCTCCATGCTCAAATGTTCATGTAAAATATTGCGTACACGTTCAATTGATATCCTAGCAGCATCAGCTATCTCACTTACTTTTAATATGCGGCCATCCATCACCATTTTATTAATTTTTTCAATCATTTCGAGAGTCGTGACTTCAAAGGGGCGTCTTGAACGTGGTTCGTCAGAAGTACTCGTTTGACCTCTCTTAAATTTAGAAACCTACTGTTTCACCGTTAAATATGACGGCGAAGAGTCTTTCAATGTGGAATCCAGCTCTTTTTTAATTTGAAACGGTGTTAGGCCTTTTAAATAGAAGTATTTCATGACCGCACGCTTCTCTGATTTTACCATTTTCACGTAAGCAATCTAGGTATCTTGTTCAATCATCTCTCAAATGTATACTAACAGAGCCATCGACCCGAAAATTTATATACACGCTAGTGAGATATAGTACTATAGAATACAAACCAAAAATTAGACCTGCTATCGTGATCTCTAGGTCAGGCCGGAAACTTTTCACCCCGCCCAGGTATGTCCTGAACTTTACCATACATAAATTTCAAACTTAAATATTCAGTAGTTTGGAAGATATGGACATCCTGCCGAGTGGAAAATAAGCAATTCGAGGTAGCATACACTCTTAAAATGCTTAACGCAAATTATTTTTTTATTTCAGTCACTTAAAATGCTTATCACTCTAAGTAACTTTTTAACTTAACTTTTTTACTTAAGGCACAATTTAGTATAATTTAATCGTTATTTTTATATAACCTCTCTATACACCACATTTTTAGTTTTATTTTGAGGCTGCAGTATAAATAACCTATCAGGCGAACTTATAGCTGCTGTATATGTTTCATACAAACTATCAACCCTAATTAACCCCCCTTAGCGGTGGAATATCGCAAAATCCGGTCTTAGCGGACGTCTACTAACTATAATCTACCTCCCTGCCAAATTTTATCTTTGTCCATCTTGGATGGATGGACCATCCAGCGGTTTTTGAGTTCTCGTGATGAGTGAGTCAGTGACCTTTCTCTTTTATATATATAGATTACGATGTATTATTTGGACACTTCCTAACCATCTATAGAGCATACATTTTAAATTTCAACTCTCTCACTTCAAAAACATAGGACTTTCATACAAACTTCCAACCCCCATTTTATCCCTTTAGGAGTCGAGTTTCGTAAAATCCGTTCTCAGCGGATGTCTATGCCCTATAAGGAACCTACTTGACAAATTTTAAGTTTGTAGCTGTTATAGTTTCGGAGATTTCGTGATGAGGGAGTTAACCTACCAACCCCCGTTTTAACCCCAAAAGGGAGTTGATTTCTAAAGATACATTATTTGAACACCTTCTCACTATCTATAGAGCATACATTTTAAATTTCAAGTCTCTTCCTTCAAAAACATAGGACTTTCATACAAACTTCCAACCCCCGTTTTATCCCCTTAAGGGTCGAATTTCGTAGAGTTCATTCTTAGCGGATGTTTGCGACTTATAAAAAGCCTATCTGCCAAATTTCAAGTTTTTAGGTGTAATAGTTTCGGAGATTTCGCGATGAGTGAGTCAACCTACCATCCCCCGTTTTAACCCCAAAAGGGAGTTGATTTCTAAGATACATTATTTGGACACCTTTTCATCATCTATAGAGCATACATTTTTAATTTCAAGTCTCTTACTTCTAAAACATAGGACTTTCATACAAACTTCCAACCCCCATTTTACCCCCTTAGGGGTCGAATTTCGTAAAATCCATTCTTAGCGGGTGTTTGCGACCTATAAAGAGCCTATTTGCCACATTTCAAGTTTTTAGGTGTTATAGTTTCGGAGATTTCGTGATGAGTGGGTCAATCTACCATCCCCCGTTTTAACCCCAAAAGGGAGTTGATTTCTAAAGATACATTATTTGGACACCTTCTCATCATCTATAGAGCATACATTTTAAATTTCAAGTTTCTTGCTTCAAAAATATAGGACTTTCATACAAACTTGCAACCCCCGTTTTACCCCCTTAGGGGTCGAGTTTTGTAAAATCCGTTCTTAGCGGATGTCTACGTCCTATAAGGAGCCTACTTGCCAAATTTCAAGTTTGTAGGTGTTATAGTTTCGGAGATTTCGTGATGAGTGAGTGACCTTTCGCTTTTATATATATTATTATAGATTATAGATTATAGATATAGATTATAGATTACCTCATCCAACAGCCACAGATTATATAATATAAACTCTGTATTATATAAAATGTGTAAAAAGTTTATAATCAGACTTTTTCTACTTACAATGTAGTGTACAATCTTCCCAATTTTCATCATTACACAGTATAAAACAAAGTCGCTTCCAGCTGTCTGTATGCTTAGATCTTTAAAACTCCACAACAGATTTTGATGCAGTTTTCTTTGGTAAATAGAGCGATTCCAGAGGAACGTTTATAATTATGTATAATACATGCATAATATAGTAGAGGAACACTGATAGTTTTTGTAACCGTGCTAAGCCGGCGCGGGTCACTAGTTATATAATATACAAAAAGTTTTACAAATTTTTAGCAAATTAAAACTAAAAAAATTCTGAATCGGTCCAACCACTCCTAAAAATTATGCTTAGCAACACATTCAATGACTCATTTTTCCATTATATAAAAGAGTTGCTGATCCGTCAAACGTTGTTTTACCATACGGATAGGGACACAATTATCACCCATTATCACACACGGTCACATCATTGGCTGTTGCGCTGGCGGTCGCGGGTTCGATCCCCGCTCACGACAGATATAGACCAATACAGGTTGGCTATGTAGATATTTATCGTGGTCTGGGCGTTTGTGCTTGTGTATCTCGCACCCCCAACACAGGAGAAAATCCTTCTGAGGACCATTGAGTGTGAAGCGTTTGTTTACCTAGGGGTATATGAAATAGCCTACGAGCCATGCTCAGATCTACTCAATTTTGTACAAAAAATTATCATAAAAATCAGTCGAGCCATTTCGGAGTTTTGTAAAAAGCACTGTGTCCGGAGATTTTTATATATTAGGTATATACCTGTAAGTTGTGTCTTCCCATACGCCAGTTGTTCTCTATCGACTGAATGTCCTGTATGATCTTAGGGTAAAGCTGACGATAGAACGAGTGGGATGGATGCTGGCAGCCGGGCTTCGGTTTGAACAGGTACATTATCCTGGAAAATTACAGAATTAAGTATAAGTAACCTAAAAATCCAGCAAATCCTTTTTTTATACAATAAGTGTACGGCTCACCTGATGGTAAGCAATTATGTTAGCTTATGTCTATAACGAGGTGTCTACCTACAACACCAGAAGCATCACTCAAGAGCTACCTGTGACCCACCACACGAGCTCTGACCAGTCGGTTATCTTACTCAGCACAGTAACTTTTGTTCGTAGTTCTTCTGTAATGTCGAGGTACTTCCCCAGTCGGGCTGCTCCAGAATATGGGCAGGATATTTTTTGCTGTGCCCTACCTCAGTTGAATGTGTACACAATATGATATAAATTTAGCTCTAAATCCCTTAATACATTGGTTATGGCATAAAATACTTCACACTCACCACCCCCTCCTTTCCGCGAGGCCACGCCATAGAGAATCCGTCCTAACCTTCCGTTCCACCAGCTTCTTCCACAGCATACCCTCGGATATAACGCGCTGCCACTCGCGACAGACCAGCTCGGCGGCGCAGAGCGAGCTGGCGTCTAGGTAGGATAGAATGTTCTCGGCTACGTGGTCTAGACCCTTTTCTGTGGGTAAAATTTATTTATTTATTTATTCAATCGTTTTTATGGAAACAAACAGCACATAATAATTTTTATACATAGGGCATATTTAAAAATCATTACGAAAACAGTTTCCAATAATTATTTGACATAAAAAACTACGTGGCGTAGATGCACATTTCAAAATCAAGCAAAACTTGCAATTTAATAATAGATATTAGAGAGAATAGGAGAAATTATTCAAATTACTGATTATAATTAAAAACAATAATAATAAATAATAGTTAAAATATTTTATAAAAACAATAATAATAAATAATAGTTAAAATATCCATACAAATTTCATATATAAATTGGGGTCCTACGAATCGGTTTTTGGGCGAAGTCGAAACCGAATTTTTGGCCTTGGTGTCAGTTTCGGTCGAAACCAAAACCGAAATTCACGTGGACAAAGTAACAGTGTAAAGTGAAGTCTAGTGTATTTTAAGCATTTGTTTGTACATATATACAAAAAGAAAGTTAATTTTGGGTATCATAGAATTCTATTGTACAATATTTTGAAAATAATAATATTTACTTCGTGAGACCTAAGCCAGTGCGGATAAGTTATCCGAAAGACGGACGACATTTCAAAAACAAGAGTTTCGGCCCATTTATGATCGACACTGAAACATAGGCCAAAAATTTATTATATAGGTCGAAACTGGCCGAAAACGAAATTTCGGTCGGTCATTCATTTTAATGGAGGATCTCATTCTCTAAGCATTATCTGCAATCGGTGGTAGCGTCATCACATAATTATATTAATACGCTAAGGCTATCGGCATCCAAAACTAAAAAAAATATATTATTGCTTTTGTTTTTGTAAATTAGTTAATTATTAAAATTAAATATATGACGGGTTTAATTTTGAAACAACATCAACATGATAGACTGTAGGTAAATTTTTTACTTATTTAGTGCGAATTATTCGCACGGGTATTGCTACTTTTAACTATAATTAATTATTTTTGAATATCATATCAAAAATTGACCGCTCCAGCGGGGTTCGAACCCGCGTCTCCGACTGACCGTGTCGGCGCTCTAGCCAATTAAACTATGGAACGATGTACCCCGCTAGATCGAAACTTTTGATATGATGATTTTTATGGCGCCGTCTATAGTGAGTTCTTTACAGAAACCCGTAACTATTCAAAGTTTCATATTACAATGAAAATATTTGACAGGAGACGACGACAAAATGTTTAGAATCCCTAATGTGTGGGTAACACAAAAAAAATCGTAGATATTAAAAATAGCATGGTGTCGTCAATTTTTAATTTCAACACAATTCAAAAGTGCTTTCGAACCACTGCAACAAGATAAAGGAGGAGGAGGTAGTTTGTTTTTATGTAACTTTTTACTGGGCTGACCAATTTCGATGATTCTTTTTTCATACGTATGACGGTGACGTACGAAAAAATACGCAAAATGGTGTACGTAAGACATTTGGTCCAATTTAAATTTGATCGAGATGTGACTAGCACTTTTTTTATGCTTCAGCCTGTAATAGCCCACTACTGGGCATAGGCCACTTTCCCTATGTAGGAGAAGGATCAGAGCTTAACCCACCACGCTGCACAGTGCAGTGAAATGTATGGCGCGATGGACAAAAATAATAACACATTTTTAATGCTGTAATAAACTATATTTCGTACATAATTTTGTTAATTTTGTCTAGTATAATAATTTTTAGCTTCTTTAATCTAATAACAATATTAAATATAAAATTATATTTATCTTAAATTAAGGTAAAAAAAAAACACAATATTCATTCTAACTTAATTCATCTACCAAAATAGTCAAACTAAATTATTTTAAAATAATTAAAACTTTCTGGCAGGCGAATCTCCCGTTGTAGCCAACCTCCGTGGTGTTGATAAAGTCTTTGGCGGCTACGACTAACTTCTTTCCACTTATTGCTCATATTTAAACAAAATAACCGACTCAGTGTCAAGAGTTCACTGCGAAGAGTGTCAGAGCACTCGGCTAAGTTCAAAAGAGAACAAATTCTCTCAAATACAGCTGATTCTCGACCACTTTTTTCCGTTTCAAACCGTACTTCTACCAGATTACCCGGAGTTTTTGATAGATTTCCTTCTCGCTGAAAAAGATATTATAAAAAAAAGTCGCAAACGGAAGCACTTAAACTGTACTGAAAATTAAAGTATACCAATGTAGTAATAATAAAATGTTACAAATATGCAATGTTATGCAATGTTTTTTTTAAAACTTTCTTCAAAGTTTTAAAATGCACCGAGTTATACTTATTTTCAATAGCAACTTTGGATAGATTCATACATAGTTAAAGACAACGTATAGACTAAAAAACTATAATAATTTAAAGTACATACCTTGGCCTTTAATCTCCATAGCTGTTAGTTTATAAAAACGTTACACTTTCTTTTCACAATGCACTTTGCACAACAGTCGATTTACGACTGAGAAGATAGTTAGCGGTATTTATTCAAAGTGAGACATTCAAAGTGTCATTATAAGCGAATGAAAACTATCCAGCTAATAAAAATTGGTGCTCGTTGTGTAGGAACTCATTATTTTTAAAACAACAATACCGATTTGTAGGAAACCGAAATTTCTTTTTTTCTTTTTTTGTCCTAGACTCACAGCACTGTGCGCTGCTCCAATACGGGTTGGCGGATATATTCCCTACTATGAGTAACGATCGCTATCAGGTGTACATGATAACAACCGGGACCGACGGCTTAACGTGCTCTCCGAGGCACGGTGGGGAGACCCACAAGGACTGCATAAACACCTGTATGACCAATACAAATGTTGAGCACTTGTTTTTAGTTATCGCATATGATGCGTTGTATTACTTGTCAATGTAAAATGATGTGTTTTTTGTTTGAGAACGAATACAATTTTAATTTTAGTACAGATAAATCGACACGGTATTAATTACGGATAAAAATATAAAAAGTCGACATTGATAACCTCAGTTCCGTGTCTAAGTTAATTGATAAGGAGAAATTTTTATAATTTTTATAATTCCCTGCCAGCGTCTGTATTTCCGAGTTCATACAACCCGAACATGTTTAAAGCGCGAGTGAACAGGCTTCTTCTGGGCGAACTCGCTCCATCTTCGACCTCGTCTGTGCTCTAGAGCTAGACTGAGGTCAAGAGTAAGCCCATAACATAAAAAAAAAAATCTGCATTATATTAAAATTTATCTTGAACATAAATCATTGACAGGCTTTATCAATCGGAGCCGTAACAAACGTTTATGGCCTGTTTGGCGCAGCGGTCACAGCACCGGCTGTTGCGCTGACGGTCGCGGGTTCGTCGCCGCTCACGACAGACATTTGTATTGGCCATACAGATGTTTGTCGTGGTCGGGGTGTTTGTGCTTGTGTATTGTGTGTGTGTCTGGACCCCCGACACAGCAGAAAATCCTACTGGGGGTCGTTGAGTGTAAAGCGATTGATTGAAGCGATTGAGCGTGAGATCACTATATCTTAACATAGTACATAATTCTTGTGTTTGTTTTTCACGTAACTTCTAAACGGCTGGACCGATTATTCATTTCAATGAATTCCTGGATGATATGAAAATACAATTGGAGCCGGTAGGTATGACCGGTTGGTAAAAATTTGGTAGCTGCTATTCCGGGTCGGGTAATGTGTGTCGTGTTTGCTACTGTATACATAGGTATGGACTGGTTATGGAATGTTACAGGGCTGAATCAAAGAAAATCGTCAAATTAAATATTAAAATTAATTTAAAACTAATGGAAAACGAGAGGAAACGAAAATGAGAGAGGTCACATTTGTGTAATATGCTTTCCTGTCTTTTTTTTTTTGTAGTTTCAATTTTTAACTGCACAGTACGTATTGACATTTGGTGAAATGTTCGCTGATTTTTGAAATGTTATTGTTACTTATGTGTATGTGTATTGAATATTGTAGACTCACTTGGTAGCATGCTGATAAAATCCCGCTGAAGCATCGGCTTGAGGTAGGCGTTGATGTGACCATGTTGGTAGTGGCACATTCGCGCCAAGAGCTGTTCTACGAACTCCACCTACAATGGACAATATAACAACATAAGTATTTTATAGTTCATATATTTGTAAAAACACCTCACAATTAACGGCCCCCGGTAGAATTTACTTTGGTCGAGGATTTGGAAACATACACTGTTCGTTGAGGTAGAGTACAGCAGGATATCCTGTTCAAAATCTGAAGAAGCCCGTCTGGGGAAGTACTTCCACCTTACAGAAGAACACAGCTAAATAGTACTGCTTTCAAGTAGTGTAGTGTTCACATGTGACGGAAACGAGCTCCTGGGGAGGGTCAGGGGTAGAGGCATCAACGCGCCTGCGATACTCCAGCTATTGCTGACATCTATAGGATAAGGTAACTGCTTACAAATGCCCAGACCATTGCAAACACCTGTATAAAATATAAAAAATGTTTGCCATAAGCGGCGAACCCGCTACCGCTACTAACGCAACAGCCAGTGCTGTGACTGCTGCGCTAACTAACAATAAAACGAAACAAACAAGCCCAAATTTTCTATTAGAAAAATTCAAATAAAACAGTCGAGCACGTGTTAGACTTTTCTTTAGAATTATTATCTTGAGTGTAGGTACTTATGGAAACTTGTGTAAACATGGAGCAGTCCGACTGGGGAAGTCCTCGAGTTTACAGGAGATCACAGCTAAATAATACTGTTTTCAAACAGTGTTATGTTCCTGTTTGCAAACATCTATATAAGTTACGGTAATCGCTTACCATCAGGTGAGCCGTACGCTTGTTTTCTGACCTAAACTAACTACCACTTCGGAACTTATAAAGCCGACCGATGGCGGAATATCCTTACAACTGTTAGCTTTCAAATACACAGGCCGAAAACGGGCAGCAGGGTCTTTGGTGCGACAAAGCCAGCACTGCGGTCACCAATCCGCCTGCCCAGCGTGGTGACTATAGGTAAAACACACGAGTTCACGAGCTCGAGCAGTGGGTTGCGATAGGCTGAAGTGATGATGACCTTCACCTGTAAGTCTATCTCGTGTCTGAACTACTTCTTCTATTGTACAGATTTTTAGTACATAGCGGACTTTTCAAAAGCCTTTGATAAGATAACCTGTTAGTCAAAAAACTTAGTGCAATAGGTATACACGGTGATTTGCTTCGTTGGCTTAAATCTTATTTACGGGACCGTAGTCAGGCTGTTGCTGTTAAGGGTTTTTGTTCGTCATTTGTGCCCGTTACCTCTGGAGTACCTCAGGGCTCTCATCTCGGACCATTATTGTTTAATATCTTTATCAATGACGTAACAAAATACATTAGTAATTGCAGTATATTGCTCTATGCAGATGATATGAAGATTTTTAAAATTATTGACTCTACTCACGACTGCGTTTTACTTCAGGATGATCTTGATAGCTTTGAGAGTTACTGTAATTATAACCTTTTAAAATTAAATATAAAAAAATGCAGTGCCGTGACATTTACGAGGAAGATGAGGGCTATACAGTTTGACTACAAATTACAGAATACCGTTTTAGCCAGAGTTTCTGAGATAAGAGATTTGGGTGTCTTCTTAGATCAAAAGTTAAGTTATGCTTATCATATTGATTATATCACATCCAAAGCTTATAAGATGCTAGGATTTATCCTAAGATCTACTAAAGAGTTTAAAAATTGCAATACCCTTATCCTTCTTTTTAATGCTTACGTAAGGTCCCTTTTGGAATATGGATCTACAGTTTGGAACCCGATTTATAAAAAATATATAAATAAAATCGAAAAAATCCAATTAAAATTTTTAAAACATTTCCGATTTAGAATTGCCAATTCCGACCATTCGACCAATAAAGTCCTGGCAAGTATCACCCCATTAAAGGTGCGCAGAGACTTGAGGGACCAATTATTTCTTTACAAAATTGTCCATAGTCTTGTTGATTCTAAGAGTCTTTTTAGTAAAATTTTATTTGAATGTCCCCGTCTTAGCTCAAGAAATCAATCTTTGTTCTTCGTGCCCCGTTGTAGAAATGATTATGCCAAAAATGTGTTTTTGCTGCGTGCCTGTAGGAATTATAATGAGCATAGTGAGAGTTTAGACATATTCAACATGAAAATTAGTAATTATAAGAATATTTTACATAAATTGTTATTTCGTGAACAATTGTTTTAACTGTTAATTACTGTGTTTACTTTATGTTTGGTTTTTTTTTTTGTTTTTATCATGGATTGTCAAGTGTTTGTTATAATTTTATTGTGGAAACTTGATTGATTTGTGTTATTTTTATATTGTTTTTATTGAATAGTGTTGTAATAATTGTTTGTTTCCCAAATAAAATAAAATAAAATAAAATAGCTTAGAAATTTTGTACAGCATATGTGGTTTAATTTAACGTCTTTAGCTTGTGTCTGACCTGATGTGGTCATATAATAAGATCACTCGACCACAAACACTTAATAATACATACATAATATGATAAATTTGTAACCGGCCGATGTCTACACATAAGAGATTTAGGAGACACTAATTTTGGGATTCCTTGAAAAGTGTAGAAGATATTTCTGTATCTGTATTTATGTACGTATTTGTTTGTATCGGCATCAACAACAACAACAACAACAACAGATTGTCAATCTGACTTTTATTAGCATACGGCTCACCTGATGGTAAGCGATACTGGTAGCCTATAGACCTCTGCGACACCAGAAGCATTGCAAACTCGAACCGGGAGCTCTGGCCAGTCGGTAACCTTACTCACAACAGGTGACGGTGATCTTCTGTAAGATTGAGGTAATTTCCCAGATGAGCAGCTCCAAATATTACACGAGCAATTTCCTGCTGTACCCTACCTCATCTTAATTTGTTCTTGTAGTGTCCGTTTCTGTGATCATCTACATTTTAATGTTAAATGTGAGGCATTTATTTCTAACTTGCGGCCCGCCCCGGATTTGAACGGGTACCTAGGACAATTATAATGATATCAGCGACAGCAAAAGCCGCATGAAAATCTACTCAGTGACGTTCACAGCTGTACATTGAAGCTGTTACGCTGGCGGTCGCGGGTTCGATCCGATCCCTGCACATGGTGTTTGTATTTGCCATACAGATGTTTGCCGTGGTCTGGGCGTTAGTGCGTGTTTCCGGACCACCGTGTGAGGCGTTTGTTCATTAATTCGTTTATTTATTTACCTGGTCCGTCTCGTTCCATCTTGAGAACAAGTTGAGACATGTGTTCCGTTCAGCCACGTACGCTGCTCCACTTGGCGCGGGGCGGACACCTGTGTCCAACGATGTTAGTGACGTCACCTGCAACAATCAAACATACAAACCTATGAAGCATAAAAACACGGTTCTCTGTTCCTAAGGTAAACTTATCCTGTGTTTTAGGTGACAAGCGACTGATATAAATATGTATTTCGTAATAAATGTATGTAATAAATATGTATTTCGTAATAAATGTATGTAATAAATACACATGTATACAGGGTTCGGCACTCGAAGTGTTACTAACTTTACATTGCCATAGCAGCTAAACTGTTTACAGTATGGCGCCCATTTTTTCACATTCCTTAGTCTATTGTATTGTTAATAAACTTACAAAAGCCTTTTATTTTTCGTCGTTGTTAAAAAAAGTTTTGCAGATGGAAGTCAAACGAAACAGTGTCATTTCTTTGTATTTGACTGGAAAATCGCAGTCAGTCATCGTTAATGAGCTAGGACATTTACATATGAACAAAATGTTTGTGTATCGGACCATCACGCGTTACAATGATACGGGTAGCATCAAAAAACGCCATGGAGGTGGACATCCAACAACAGCAACATCATCAGAAATGGTTCGAAAGGTAAAGGCGAAGGTTGAACGAAATCGAAATCCACGACAAAGCGCAGTTACATTGGCGAAAAGTCTTAAGTCGGCCCGGAGCATAGGACGTATATTGAAAAATAAACTTCAACTGAAGCCCTACAAATTACAAAAAGTGCAAGACCTAACACTTGCACAAAAAGCAACTCGTCTAGAAAGAGCTAAGAACTTAAAGCACTTTCACGTTGGTGGCATGCTTGAAAATTTGGTATTTTCCGATGAAAAAATTTTTACGGTTCAGCAATATCTGAGCAAACAAAATGATCGCGTATGGTTAAAGTGTAAATCAAATGACAATTTAGACCAACGAATTGCCTTGCGAAAGCAAGCACCAGCATCTGTGATGGTTTGGGCTGCGGTAACTGCCACGGGACGCTCACCTCTCGTTTTCATTGACCAGGGTGTAAAGATAAACCAGCAGATCTACCGTAAAAACATTTTAAACGATGCTTTGTTACCTTGGGCACGTAAACAATTTGGTAGAAATCATTGGACCTTTCAACAAGACTCGGCACCATCCCACAAAGCACGTGAAACCCAAATTTTTTTACAAGAAAATGTTCCGAGCTTCATTTCTTCGCAACAATGGCCACCATATTCCCTGGACTTAAACCCAATGGATTTTTCTATATGGTGTTATCCGCGCTAAAGGTGGTCATATTGAACAATAATTTTTTTTTTATTTTTTTTATATGTTTTCTTTTCGATACTAAAGTTTTAAAATAAATATGCTCATAATTAACAAAATTACAGCATTTTGTATAAGTAGCACTTCGAGTGCCGAACCCTGTATATACTAGCTGATCCCACAAACGTTGTTTTGCCATATATGTTATTTACCCCCTTAATCCCCAGCCTTATAACTTGGGGGTATGAAAAATAGAACGTACATGAAAAAAAAAGTACAGTCGAATTGAGAAAGTCCATTTTTAAGTTGTTTACAAAGTAAGGGCAATCAATGTATCAAAGAATAAAAATTTTAAATTTGTGTACACTACATTCACATATGCTCCTTTTAACCGACCTCCAAAATAGAAGGTTCTCAAAATGACTCTTCTTTTTTATGTATGTTAACCACTGAACTTCTTACTAGGTGGACCGATTTTGATGATTCTTGTTTTAATCAAAAGCTGATGTTTATTTTGTGGTCCCATTTAATTTTGATCGAGATCTAATGATTACTTTTTTAGTAATCTTTGTTAATGTGTATTTACTTGACTATTTTTTCATTTACCTACGTTGTATTACTTGTCAATATAATTGAAGTTTGTATTTTTTTTTTTTCGTTTGCGAGCATACAAAATTATGAATTAGCCCTTCTTATAAGTCACTAACTCTCATGAGTTACAAAGTTTGTTGTTTAGATTCAACCTCTAAAATCCCACTGCTGGGCATAGGCCTCGATCTCTATGTAGGAAAAAGATCGGAGCTTTTGATTGATTGATTGATTGATTGATTGATTTTCCACGGGCTATTCTCCGCAACTCGACGTCTTAGTGCGCCTATTTTGCGTGGGAGATCAGAGCTTAATCCACCACATTGCTGCACTGTGAGTTAGTGGATAGTTAATAATAATAATAATAAATACTCTTTATTGTACACCACAAAGAAACATTACAACAAAAGTGATACATGAAAAGAAAGATGTACAAAGGCGGTCTTATCGCTAAGAGCGATTTCTTCCAGACAACCTTTGGGCATAGGACATAGCGAAGTTATAGTTCTAGAAGTTTTTTGTTTTAATAATTCTAATATTATTAATAATCATTATCTATACAAATAAATAAAATTGTACTGTTTGTATTATTAAAACAACTTTTTACTAAATGCATATGGATGTATACATGGTACATACAGCAAAATAATTATTTTTTTACATTTTTTCTGTTACTGTCTGTCTTTTTGTTCTGGCTAATCTCTGAAACAGCTGGATTGTTTTTGACGGGACTTTCACTGGCAGATAGCTGATGCAATAAGGAGTACTTTAGGCTACTTTATTTTAGAAATTTATATATTTTATAACCCTGTGAACTGAATAATAACTTTTTTGTAACTTTCATGTGGATGAAGTCATGGGCATCACTAGTATTTATATAATAATAATAATCCATTATTCGCTAACCCGTTGATGTATATTTGACTTGGGCCCGTGTCATCAACAGTGGTTATTAGCCGAGATTATACAAAAACCATCCAACTGCTGGCTTTGAAATACACAGGCCGAAGGCGTAAACTTGTGGAGGCCTATGTCCAGCAGTGGACTATATAGGCTGTAATGATTGATTGATACAAAAAACAATAATAATAATAATTACATCATATATGTATCTCATTAGTAACAAAACTTACATTATCTACTAATAATTTAAGATAATAACTCGTAATGAAAATAGGTAATTAGCAATTTTAGTAATGACGTTTGACTATAGTTAATGAATAGTCATTAAATTAATTAGGTATTTGTATATATTGTATCAGATACAAGCTGTGCCCTGCGGTTTCAAACAGCCTAACTTGAGGAAAAAAATAGCCTTTCTCAGGAAATGAACTATCCAAGACAAAAAAAAAAAATTCAATTAGAACCAATAGTCCCTGATTTAGTGATTGACACTTTTAACAAACAAAATTTTCAGCTTTATAATATTAGTATAGATTTAAAATTAGTTATTATAATGTTTCACTGGAAGTGGATAACGTTTAACTGGCACCTAAGTTACGAATAGATTTTAACAAGGGGTAGAATAGGCCATTAGATATTATTCTGCTTAAATTAAGAAACTACAATTTTTAGATCACATTTACAGATAGAAATCTTATAAATGGAGTAAAATTCAGGTGTTTGTACAGTCCTTGTGGGTCTCCCCACCATGCCTTGCAGAGCATGTTAAGCCATCGGTCCCAGTTGTTATCATGTACACCTGATAGCGATTGTTACTCATATTTGATACAATAATGTTGAAAAGACATGGATAAAGAGGCTATAAACAACTGTACAAATCAGATGTAAATTACAATAAAGTAACTATAATCAATATAGCATCTACATAAATACAGGATTATTACACTACATTTTTACTTATTACCATAAGTACAGAACAAGTTTAAATACACATTACGTAGCTAAAAAATTACGTTTTACATAAATACCAACTTTCCACGATTACATATACATTTAAACCGAATATATATTACATTGTGTACATGTGCCATGTCTATTGTCTTCAATGTTATGTATTTATGAAGATATATTTATGATTTTTATTACTAAATATTCTAGATATAATAAATAAACAAGGAAAGTTACAAAGAACATACTGTAGCAATTGTTTTTTATAATTGAAAGATAATTACAAAAAAAAGTTATAGTTTGTTTTACATTACAAATTTTAACATGATTATTAGTAATAATGTAAAAAAAGTATTAATCTCATTCAAAATAATATTTGAAAGATAAAAAAACTCGAAAAAGTCCGTCGGAAGTTAAGTGAAAGAGGGGAAATTTGACTCTAAATGAGAAATTGGGTTAAAAAAAATACATTTACAACTGCAATGCAGAAGTTGATTGACACCATCTTTTTTGTGAACTCGATTCGAAAAAATTATAATTTACTTTTATTCATTCTAATTAATATTGTTACTATTATAGCTTTCAATCATGTTTCAAAATGAATAGTGGCGAATAAATTGAGATGCTATGCTATGCTATGGTGCTAGAGAGGCAAAGATGGCGGAATAGATTGGCATGTCATTACTGCTGTGCCCTATTTCCTAATTTCAAACAGTACCTTAGGTGTCGTCGAGTCTTCTATCATCCAATCGGTTTCCATTTTTGTAATTTCACTAAATACATTAATACGTGTCCACACAAAACTCACTTACAACCAAATCACGGTCGCTAAATATTCATCACTCGCATGACGTCAAGCACTACTACTATTTTCTTTTGATTTGAAAGGGCTAAATATTATTATTGGCACTGGATACGTGTCCTTCTGCTCCTTTCGTTCGGATAACTGTACAAGAATAGTGCAAGCACTAAAGCGCATTATGCGGTATAATACTCAACGTTGAATGATTTAACTACCATAATACTTCGCACAATCGAGCACATTCAACTTCTTTGTTTTCCAATTATAAAACCATAGCGTATTATGCGTAATGCTCAACGTTGAATATTTCAACTAAAGCAACGCTTCGTACAATCGAGCACATTCAAAATTATTACTGCTTTTGCGTGATGTGTACAACGGTACAATGATACCAACTCAGTAGCAGAAAATTAAAGTGTTTTTTCTTTAAGTTGGCTGATAGATATTTTTTATTTATACTTTATCGTTAGTAATGTTTAATTGTTTATCAAAGGCTCAAATAACTCATCTGTTTCAATATCATATATATTTTCAACAAATATATCACTTGATAATGAACTCATTAATTGATTTAAACTCAGTGTACTCGATAAATCATCATCATCACTATTGTCTGGGTAAGATGATTCAATTAAAAAGTATATAATTCTTTTAAAACTAATTTTAAAAAAAATACTGAAAACAAAAAAAAGTTTTTGAAATAATGAAAATATAAATAACTTAGAATAACCGTAAATAGTTTTTGAGTAATTATCATAATTACCACTTTATGTACCTATTGATTATGATTTGATTATTTTATGTTTTTGATGTATTTGATTCGGTTGCTGTCTATTATTTTTTTTTTCAACATTGATTTTAGCGCATTGTGCTGATGAACGTAAAAAAAAAAATCACATTCCAATTAAGCATTTAGTACAGTTCTGGATTGTGCGTAACTGAGCCGTATTATGCTCTGTAATTGGAAAACTACCATTGTATCCAGACAAATTGTAATTTATCATGGAGCTTCCAAATAATTTTTAAGTGGTCTGGACATTTATATTAATTTATAATTGGATTGTATACTATGATGATAATATCTCTAAAATAAAAATAATGAGCCGATGGCGACAAAGTAAGCAACTTCATTATTAAGTCAATACCACTAAATAATTTAAAAATGATGTTTAGTCATATTAAAAATAAAAATGCGAAATGTAAATGAATACCACATTTTAATTTTAACACTACTACAATCTAAAATCATTACATTACAAATCATTGTTATGAATAGTAAAATAAACTTTATCTAAAATTATATTTTATTTACTTAGTGCGTACATTTTAAAAAAATATTTACAAATTAATAATTTTTACTATAGAAATCAAATATATTATAATATATCGGAGGTATATTGAAAATAATCGTGATTATCTTAGCATAAGCATTTACTACGTATATACAATCATAAAAATGTACATTTAACTTTCTTCATTGCATGTTCTGGTGTAATTTCGTGTAATCGAATATCTACTTTCTCTTAAAATTGTAAAAAAATATACAATATATTAAAAAAGTATCCAAATTAGAAAAACAATTAAGACAAAATGAACTTGACGTTTTGTTGACGTTATTTCCTCTCAAGACTCAAAGTTTCATAGAAATTTTATCGAAATTTATATATTTTTTCTTATTTTTATCTTATATATCTCGATTAGAATGAATTAAAAAATATCTGAAGAAAAATATTAAGCTACGAAATAGTTTAAACTGTTCCATTAAGTGATTAAAATGACGTATATAATAATATATCAGTGTACTGAATAAGTTATTGTTTTTCTATTTATATAAGTTTTCTTGTGTATAGGTAAGCATTTGTTATTGTAATTTACATACATTACGCAAGTACTACATAGTTACGCTTAGCTTAGTAGTTTAATACATTATATTATCATTTGAAAACATAAATTATAGCTACAAAACTCAACCTCAGTCATCTTTTTTGTATTCGTATTAGTATATAGCTATGTAATGCTTACATCAAACATTTTTAAAATTATTACTTTTATTTTTAGTTTTAAAAATTCTTTAACAGAAGAGTACTTATTATTTTATTTATTTTTTACTTCTATTAGTTAACCCTTTAACCGCCATGTCATAATTCACGTGAAGTGCCTGTAGCGCCAGCAACCTTTAGGTACAATTTTGCGTAGTGTGGTAAAGTTTAGTTATCGATAAACAAAGTAATGAAATAAATAAAAATTACAAAAACTTATTCAAAGGTTTAATTTCTTTATTAAGTATACTACCGCACATAAATTAATCTTCAAACATACATTAATCAGTCTTTAAACACACCTAATCAGTCTTGATTGTTATTTCTTCATAAAAAAAATTAATACTCTGGAGATGGACACGGACTGAAAGTCTCTTGATTTTGTTTTAATTTGTATTAAGTCTTTTGCATGAGCATTACGTATTAAAATGATGTTCATATACCTACATAAAAAAAAAATAACCTACCGATTCAATTTCACTCTCTGTTGAATTGCCAATACTACAAATAGCATTGTTTGATTTCTGAAATATATCTCATTTTAAGTGAATGTTAAATTCTTATGGGAAATAAAGTTCTTTAAACCCATATTTATTTGGTTATTCGTCGTCGTATAACAACATCGACAACTACTAGGTACTAGCAAAGAACTAATCATAAAGTGTGCATGTGTTACATCCGCGACGGCGCTAGCGCAACCGACGTTTATTCAAAATATGATCTTGAGCCGCACGTAATATTACGGTGATGGTGTTCTCGGATCGCCTGCACTAGTGACGTTCTGTTATAAGTCGGTAATTTATATTTCTTTGTTGATTTCTGTATATTATTTCATTTTAGCTTATTGTATTTTGAATAAAAAAAATTAGTCTTTAAAAAAAGTATGAAATTTTAATGAATATTTAGTTGATAGTTTGATAAAAAACAGGATATTTTTTACAAATTAATACTTACCTACTACTGTATACTCAATGAAAATATCCAACATTTTTTGTGAGCAAATAAAACATCGATCGATTTATTAGTAGGTATTTAAAAGAAGAATTCCATATTGATGAAGAGGTAATTACCTCTTCATCAATATGAAATTCTTCATCTAGCACAAATTCGTCACCCTCATCACGTCATGGTAAATTTCAATTTAAAAAACACTAACGTAAAACTTACTAACTCACTACTATATCACAAAAACACGCACAACATTAATGGAAAATTCCATACGGTTGTGACGTCATGAGCGGTCGTGTTTATCCGACGCAGGCGCTGGCTATGTATTGGCTATACTGGCGAAAAGGACTCAGTTAACTAAATCGCTAATTTCTTACAAAATATAGATTTACACAGAGCAAAAACAACATGTTAACGTTATTAAATAACAATTACATACTTAATATACTTTTTTTATTCAATAACTTGGTTTTTAATGTAATATTTTTGTTTATGAATATTCCATATCTTATAAATTCTAACATTATGTCTCATCACTACTGTCGGATAAATACGACATAGGCGTTGGAAGTCAATACACTTTTTCGGGATAATATTAGTAAATTTACCTTAATTGAAATAGTATTTTATTTTGTTTCTTGATATAGTAAATCTGAATTGTAACACTAATTAAAAGATTGAATAGATAAACTTTCGAAAAAAACTGTATTTTAGGCTAAAACATCATAATACGTTTAGAAATTAAATATATAGTACACAGGGTTTTGTGTCGGATAAATCCGACTCAGGCGGAATAAGCCCGAAATCGTTTGTCGGATAAATCCGACTCAGGCGGTGAAAGGGTTAAAGAACGTTTTTGTAAAGTAAGCAGAAATCATTATTTGTAGACGTAGTACCTACATATTTATCACTTCAATTGTTTTTTAATTTTCTTCTTCAATTCTATTTATGTAAGCGTTTATTTATGTGCTGTGTGGCTACGGCACTAAAGAATTTAGCCACCCCCTCTCTTCCCGTGGGTGTCGTAAGAGGCGACTAAGGGATAACAAGGTTCCACAACCATCTTGGAACTTAAGAAGCCGACCGATGGCGGGATAACCATCCAACTGCTGGCTTTGAAATACACAGGCTGAAGACGGGCAGCAGCGTCCTCGGTGCGACAAAGCCAATACTGCGGTCACCAACCCGCCTGCCCAGCGTGGTGACTATGGGCAACACACATGAGTTCACGTTATTTTTGGCGTAAACTTGTGGAGGCCTATGTCCAGCAGTGGACTGTATAGGCTGTAATGATTATTTATCTATTATCTATATTTTAAGTTGTCATTTATTTGTAATAGAATATAGAATCTGAAACAGGATCAGGGTCACTAATTTATAATAAGCTAGTGGTCGCCTAGTGGTCGAATTTTTTTATTATTAAGGTTCTGTTGTCAAAGACTATACATCTAGCATAATAAACAAAAGAGTAAACATGCGTGTGTGTGTCAAATACATGGTAGTGTGTGTGTGTAATGTTTGTTTTATTGATTTAATATATTTTTATGCATAATTTTTAAAAAATATAAGTATTCTGCACTCCTTCTCTATATAAACTATAAGTGTACAAAATTTCATACTCCTCCGTCCGCGTAATATTGATAAAAAGGGGCAGAAAGTTTTTGTTTCACGTATTAAATATCTAGATAAATAAAAAATTGTTTCAACTTTAATAAATTTCTCAAGAAGTGGTCTCTGCCTACCCCTGTGGGAAAGAGGCGTGATTATAATATGTATGTATGTATGTATATTATCATTACTGTAAGTATCGTTCACAGTGACGTTTCTTTCAGCTCAAGGTCGGTTCTCGATTTCACCACTTAAGCTGTTCTCTTCTCGTGTCTATCTGAAAAACGGACGTCAAGTTGCATTTCTTGGAAACCATTAATGATGACCCGGCTAACTTTAACCTCTATATATTTAATCATTTTCCGTTATACAGACTTTTCAATCATTGTCGTTCAGAATTTGTGCAGGTACCTTTCAATTTTTTTTTTATATATATATAATTATGTCAGCAGATAGAATGGAGAATAGACACGCTCCCCCCGGTGTGAACTCACGTTCTCAGACTGCAGCCCAGTCTGCGGCCGATCTTGAGGTATGATTTATTAATATTAATTTTGTTTCTGCAATATTTGTAAAAAAAATTCTATAAATAATATTCACACTTTATTTTTTATTGTACTTAAAAATGTGTTCCAATTAAGTCCCGTTTCACTTCCCGCTGATAAAGTCTCAAATAGTGTAACATTAACTCGGTTAAACAAGTTGCTAATATGAAAAAGCGTATGTCTGCTCCGACTGCACTTAATTCCCTAAATGACGCTCGATATTCTTTTGTTTATATACAACTAGGTCGGCAAACAAGCGTACGGCTCACCTGATGGTAAGCGATTACCGTAGCTTATAGGCGTCTGCGACACCAGAAGCATCGCAAGCGCGCTGCCGACCCTAGTAGTTCTGGTTACCTTACATACCAACTGGAACACATGCTTGAAAGCAGTATTACTTAGCTGTGTTCTTCTGCAAGGTCGAGTTACTACCCCAGTCGGGCTGCTCCGTAATTTGAGCAGGAAATTTCCTGCTGTGACGTAGGGCACTAGGGTACTTTTAAATTCGTATCAAATCAAAATGATATGTTTCAAAGCAACTGAAAGCGCTGAATAACGCTTCTCCAGGCTTCCACTCTGACCGTCACTCGTTACTCACGATTTCAATCCTATAATTTTTCCACTTATGTCTTAAGAAATTAACTTCAAACCTGGCAGAATCGTTTCAGCCATTCTCGAGTTTTTCGCGCTAGCAACAAATTTAATAATATTTTGTTAATTATATATATCTAGCTGCGCCTAAAAAATAGCCTATAATCTTCCTCGGTAAATGGGCAACGTAAAGAGAATTTTTAAATTCGATCCAGTACTGTCTAAGATTAGCGTGCTTAACACGTTGAACGCCATGGGGGACACCAGTTGGGCCTCACTTGTATAGTCCATGGAGTCAGCTTAAAAGTGCTTATTTACAAAAAATTTATGATAAGTTTTTACTACACTCATTACTCACATCATCACTACAGCCTATTGCAGTCCACTGCTGGACATAGACCTGCATATGTGTGTTGCCCATAGTCACCACGCTGCGCAGGCGGGTTGGTGACCGCAGGGCCGAAGACGCTGCTGCCCGTCTTCGACCTGTGTAATATTTCAAAACCAGCATTTAGATAGTTATCCCGCTATCAGTTCTTGAATTTGATATTTGGTCTTAGGTTTTAGAACAGGTAGTAATCTCTATCCTATCTATATGGCAGAACAACCTTTGACGGATCAGTTAGCAATAGTATATCATGCAGGGTTAAACCTGTACCTCTGAGCTCCTGCTCTTACTTCTGGATACTAAGTTACCCAGACTGTTATTTCAGGACATTAAATGTGTTAAAGATACAACGTTTCGCGCTGTCAAGTCTTCCTGGGTGGGTAACTAACATATTTTCCTAAGTCATATTTTTTAAGTTGACTCTGGCTCGCGGTCATGTGGTGTCCCCCGCGGCACCAACGACCAAACAGAAAAACTATAAAAACAAAGTGACGTTTAACGTGTTAAGCAAACATACTTTTCAGCTTTATAATATTAATTTATAATTACGTAAGTTTTTCCTTAATCCTCATCAGGTTCTCCGCGAAATTGAACACGTTTACTTCTCACCGCCATCAGAATTCGACGCGGCGCGATATGTGTTGGAACACGCACCGTCACCACCGGACTGTGACGCCATTGAGGCTATGTTCAGCAAACTTAAGCGCCAGCAACAGGTACCGTATAAAATGTCATCATCATCATGATCATTACAGAATATACAGTCCACTGCTGGACATAGGCCTCCACAAGTTTACGCCAAAAATAACGTGAACTCATGTGTTTTGCCCATAGTCACCACGCTGGGCAGGCGGGTTGGTGACCGCAGGGCTGGCTTTGTCGCACCGAAGATGCTGCTGCCCGTCTTCGGTCTGTGTATTTCAAAGCCAACAGTTGGATGGTTATCCCGCCATCGGTCGGCTTTTTAAGTTCCAAGGTGGTAGTGGAACTGTGTTATCCCTTAGTCGCCTCTTACGACTCTCACGGGAAGAGAGGGGTGGCTATATTCTTTAGTACCGTAGCCATACAGTAGCCGTATGAAATGTATCACTGCTTAAATAAGGGAAGGATTCCATGAAAATGAGGATTACAGGGATATTACCTAATTTACACCAGATTTGTAATGTCCAGGTACCATTTGTATCCCATTGTTGGGTGAAGAATTCCTCGAAAACGAGGATGGCACTAACACCTTTGAAAACGCTTCCCTGTCTTACGCTAATCGTCATATAAAATCTAACCCAATAATAATAATAATGGATTATCTTTTTTTAAAAAACTGTATTAAATTAGTCATACTAAATAGTAAAAACTTTTTTGATATTGAGTATTCTCATGTTAGTTGTCATAAATGGTGTTTGAAATTAGTTTTATTTGTATCCTCTTGTTCTGCAGGTAGTATCCGGGAAAGCCCTTCACTTAATATCGCAGCAGCGTGACAATTGCGATAGAGAATTCGCGGAGATACAAAACATTCGCGCACAACTAACAGACACATTAGAAACATGTAGGAAAGCCAGGGAGCGCTTAAAAACAGCATCCAACCATCTAACTATATCGACCTTTGTCATACTCGCTAATGTAAGAAAGAGACAAATAATAAAATCGGTCCTAAAGTCCCTGCAACTGTTGCAAAATTTACGAAGCGTCGAAAAAGATGTCGCTGAACTGATAAATAAGAAAGAGTATTATGAAGCGATTGATTTAATTTTAAAAAGTAAAAAAGCGGCTGCAGCGCACAAAGAGTACACATGTATAGCTGATCTGGCGACTAGACTTCAAGATACCCTAGATATGACCGAGGAAAAGCTAGATTCGGTACTGGCTAGTATTTGTTACAATTTCGACGAGGGAGTTTTTAAAAAGTTAAAGAAGGCATACGACCTCCTTGGTAAAACTCAAGCTGCGATGGAGCAATTACATATGCACTATTCGTCAGCAGTAAATGAGTCAGCGCTAGAAGCTGTAAAACCTTATCTGAACGATTCGTCTTTAGATATGAAATTTCAAGAGATGTGTCAATCAGTGCCGACGACAAAAGCTCCGGTGTGCTTGTTGAACCTTTGCGAAAAATTGTTTTTGGTAATGAGGAGCTACTACTTGCTTGTCAATTGGCACGCTAAGAACGAGGAGTCTGTACCAAGTTCCAACGTCTTCGATATAGAGAAGAACGTTAGCAGAGAATACATAAAGCAGAAGTTAAAAGCTGGTCTCATAAGAATATGGCACGATGTTCAGGTCAAAGTTTCCACGTTCTTAAAGAGTTCAGGTCTCGAAGAGTTCCCGTTCGAAAAGTTTATCCAGATGCTAGGAATCTTGAGGAAATTGACTCAAGTCGCTGAGATATTCTGCGGCGACACGTCTGATTTATTGCAGGACTTTATTAAAACACAGAGCGTGTCTTATATAAAGAATTACCATCGAGGCAGAATGGAGGAACTGAAATTGTTCTTAGAGAACGAAGGCTGGGAACAGTGCCCGGTGAAATCGACGTTCAATATTCAAAATTTACAAGAATTCAAACAGTTCAGAAAGTATTTGAATCCCGTTAAAGCTGAAGCGTCAATGGCGAAAGCGCAGTCTGACGCCACATCCTCTGCTCCTTCCCAAGATGATAGTGTCTACATATCTAAATATTTCACGGAAAAAACTTCGAGAACGCCCTTCGAAATATTCAGAAATGAAAACGTGACGAACGATGATATATTCGGAATCGAACCGGAGTCTGAAGATAGTGAAGAATCAGATGAGGAACCAGATGAATTAAGACGGGATTTCGTCGACGAAACAGACCGTCACGACTATACCACGACAAACGATTACATACCAAGTCCGTCGAAGATAAAGGAAAGTGTTATCGTCACGAATACAACTTTGTCCGTCTTGCGAAACTGTGGACAATATCTGCAGATCAGCAGATATTTGCCCCAGATATCTTTAGAAGTAATCATGTTGATGAATCAATTGTTCGACTATTATTTTTACGCTGTCCATTTATTTTTTACATCGGATTTGAATGTTTCGTCCTCAACGTTATATAGCACAAAATTAAATTCAGTGCTTAAAAGAATATCGAATACTATTAACGTGTCTACTGAAGATAGCGCTAGCTTCGAGTGCCCGAGTATACCAAATCATTTGGACATGGAATCTGAGGCAAACTTACATGGTCTGAGCGAACGAATCGTTGGAGTCGAAAGCGTGATATTCCTGGCGAAGCAATATGGACTCTTGCACCCTTATTTAGAGTCGATAGTTGCGCAACACCAGCGGATGATCTTAGAACATTTTAGGGATAACACATTAGCAGTCGTGTCTGATTTAAGGATGCCTGTGTATATGTGTTCTGCGTCCAAAGCAGTTGACGCCCGTTCGGCTTTGATAGCAATGTCTCAAGTGCGCTGGGATGTTAAAAACGTCGCTGTAGAGCACAGTCCTTACGTAGATATGATTATCCGGAAAATTCAAGTGTTTGCACTACGCTTGGAGAACATATCGTCTCGAGTGACTCTCAATGTTGAGGTCATAAACTCGATTTGGGCTATGGTGTCTAAATTTATAGTACACTTGCTGGTCGAGGGTTTTTCGAATGCGACAAAATGTTCGAACGGAGGTAGGGGGTTGATGCAGCTAGATTACAGGCAGTTATTCCTTAAGTTAGAGAAGATATCAGGGTTGAAGCCTGTACCTTATCAAGATTATGTCGATAAGTATGTGAAAGCTTACTATTTACCTAGAAATGAGTTGGAAGATTTTATCAGGGAAAATAATGAGTATTCAAATAAGCATTTAATAGCTTTGGTGTCTTGTGCTTGCGAGAATAAAAGGGACAGGCAGGCGTTAAGTGCAATAATTGAGAGCAAAGACGGTACAGGCTGAAATAGAACTACCGTATAATACCATGTGCAGTTTACAAGTTCATTTGACGATATTGGTATATCTGTTCATTCACAAATTAGAATAATTAGCTGTGACATTAAAAAAGTTTTAAAATTTTAAATCTTCGAGAGTCCAGATCTTAAAAAAAAAACATTTTTTATTTTTTATCTGTTTAATTTCTTATTTATAAAAAAAATCGTACTTAAATGTGATAATTATATCTTATTAAGTGATGCACTCGAATGCTTGTATTACACTAAGTTGCTATGATAAAATATCGTTCTAATCTCCTATTCCTTAAAACTATTAATTAATCTCAAAAATCAAAATGCTTTAAAAACATTAAATAACGAATATTTATTAAATTAGCTAGAGTATTATTTACCATTATTTTATCACATGACAAAATTATTGTTTAAATTAGAAAATGTTGCTAAATTTAATATTCCTCAAAATAAATTTATTTAATATGACAACACTCGCAATAAGGTATTTTTTTTAAATATCGTTTGTCATAATAGTACAAATATAATTTTAAATATATGACTCACCTGTTTTCTCCGAATTATCGTTTGAAACACTAATTATATTTGCAAAAAATATATATTTTTAAAAACAATAATTATGAATTACTAAAAAACTAGAGAATTTATTTTGGCGTATTTGGCGTTCATCGAGGGGAAAGGGAGGTAACAATTTGTGAAAATGTTTATTACGTGTTACAGGTACGTTTCTTAATCTGTTATATAATTTATTTATTTTTTTATCTAAGACAAATCTAACAGTTAAAAAAATTTCTTCAATGTAATAAGAAAAATATTTATATAAATAAAAACCACAACAAAATTATATATAATAATTAATTGCAGTTAAAATACTAAAATAAATAACAATAATAATGTCTTCAGATATAAGACTTGAACAAATAAATGTAATTAAGTAGGATCATAAATTTATCAACAAACAAGAGGTCTGTTTTACCTGTCACTAATACGATGAATGACGGAATCCAACAGATAAAAGTTCATGTTATTTTTTCACCATCAATTTCCACTTTATCCGTTCGATATGTATTCGCAATCTGTTAGCCCAAAAGTTATAGTTTGTTAGTTGAGATAAAACTTTAAAGGCCTATTGTAAATCCCGCTTATCATAAAATTAGTACGTAAAAATTCCCGTATGACCTATTTAGGTCTCTTGCAGTACATTTTTTTTATAAATGTTGTGTCTAATATAGTAAAAATTATCATCAACAGTTATGTACTAAATAAAGGCCCTGTTTAACCGGTTGTCGATAACGATATTTAAAGTAAACGGGATCCAGTAGATAAAAGTTTTTGATGTATTATCTTTAATATATATAAATTACGCGTCACGTTGTTTGTCCGCTGTGGACTCCTAAACTACTTAACCGATTTTAATCAAATTTGCACACCGTGTCCAGTTTGATCCAACGTGAAAGATAGGCTATGTTTTATTTTGATATATGTAATTACTAAATTTAAGAAAAAAAAAGTTGAACTTCATGTTCGCCAGGTCAGCTAGTTATACTTCTATAATATAAAAATGAGTCGCTGAATGTGTTGCTAAGCGCAAAACTCGAGAACGGTTGGACCGATTTCGCTAATTCTTTTTTTAAAATATTCCTTGAAGTACGAGGATGGTTCTACCAGAGAGAAAAATTCTAAAAAAAAAAAATTAATAAAATTAAAGAATCGACTGTTAGGCGATACGAAGTTCGCCGGGTCAGCTAGTACGATATATTTATTCATTTTCACCATCTAATTTAAATTTTTATTAGCAAATATGAATCCAAATGGTCTAGTTTATATTAGTTGGGGAGACACTGGTCCGAATGTCCTATTCTACCTCCTGCTGTTAGTCTAATCGTAACTTATTTGCTGGATAAACTCCATAATCGATGAAACAGTTCAAAATATTTGTGTAAAGAGAAGTATGTCAAAGAATAAAATAAGAATAGAGGGTACTTTTGAAAAGTGATCTAAATGTATTTTGATCAATATTTTCCAGAGGCTTCTGCTGAGGATTAGAATTGATTACTTTCAAATCATCTATCATCTATACTAATAAATGGAGAACCGGTTTTTTTATTCGGTTTTACTGCGAAAACTCGATCGGAATAATACTTATACCATAAGATGCAACGTCGTGCAAAATAATATGGACAGACAGAGGTCGCTCGTGTCAAATATAAAAGGTAGCTTATTAAATACGAGTTAACTTTCAAAGGAGGTCGTGAAGTGGAATGATGGGAAAATGGATTTGACTTATTTCGAAAATCACACCCTAATATCTCTTACAATTTTTCTTTTTTCAAATATTTTTATTTCTTTTTCCGCGTTTTGAACTATGTTCCACTATTAGAAAATAGTAATAAATAATAGTGTGAGATTTCTTTGTTTTAATGTTGGTAACGCTGAGAATTTGTTTTAAATTTAGAACCAAAACTACAAATCAATGTTTTATTTTTAAGTTTTTTTTCATCATAGACAAATCTAATTTCCGAATATTAATTCTAATTTTATTACTGAAAATATTGTTGTTATAATGTTCTGATAAATATAAAATACCAAATTATGTGAAAAATGATAAGTCTTGATAATGAATTATCATGTAGGTTATGATTTTATTTTTGTGTACAGGGACTAACAATAAGATCAGGTAATCTCAATGTAAAGACATTAATTTAAGCGACATATTTTGTTGATAAATATTTATGTATGTTAATAAATCAAATAATAAAAAAACTATGTACTGATAATTTGTTTTATTCTACATACAATTGTCTTAAAATAAGTATGAAATACAATTTTTTTAAGTTTTTTTAATTATCCTACGCTTACGCTTCAGCCTGTAATATCCCACTGCTGAGCATAGGCCTCTTTCCTCATGTAGGAGAAGGATCAAAGCTTAATCCACCACGCTGCTCCAATGCAGCGGTCAATGGTTGGCAGACATTCCCTACTATGAGTAACGATCGCTATCAGGCGTACATGATAACAACCTGAACCAGCAGCTTAACGTGCTCTCCGAGGCACGATGGGAAGACCCACAATACTGCACATACACCCAGATTACGGCAAACATCTGTATGGCCAATACAAACGTTTGCCATGTGCGGGGATTGAATACCCAACCGCATGCGCAACAGCAACAAATCAATGCAGTGACCGTTACTCCAATGCGGCGCAACGGTTTAATTATCCTATAAATAAATAAATGCCTTATATTCAACAACTCTAGAATTTTCTCCTGTGTCGGAGGTCCGCAAGCATACACAACACACAAGTACCTGAATAAGAGGTAAGGAGAACCGTCTCGTATAGAGAATCTGTTAGATAAGTGTCAAAAATAATTTTAAATCCAAAAATTACTCAGGCTGATTTTAGAGTCGTAATGACATCAGAAATGTGTGACTTTCTAGGAAGCGTTTACGTATAAGGGGTAACTAGCTGATCACCATCAGCGTCGAGAGTTCAGCGGCTGTACTGTTCGTGCGGCTTCGTCGCATAATCGTTTTTTTTTTGCCATAAGGTAACACTAACAATAAACAAAAAGTCAAGATTGCAAAAACAACAATTTCAAAATTGCTACAACATCATTACGCACATTACAAACTTAGGTAATGTACCCAGTTTATCCAGCAACCTTGACTTCGTCACAATATTTAGTGCACAATACATCTTAATGTCTCGGTAGACCTTCCTATTATATCATAAGCCTTATTAAGTATTACAATAAATAAATTAAAGTCTGTAATTGTAGGCCGAGAGCAAAAATCCGCAGGAATAGCCTAAAAACTCTCGGTACAGTACAACGCTGATCATAACTCGTCCTTTTTTCTTCACTGACTGACTGAGCGGTCTAATATCGCGTTGAGCGAATGCACACCGTTTTTGTTTCCATTTATATTGTTGATAAGCATGGTACTAAAATCGTAAACATCTCGCAGTTACGAGCACAGAGTACTATGATATAAACAGGTTACGAGCTGCGCGCTGAAACGTCATTGCGCCTCTAAATCAGCCTTTAGTTTTCATAAAGTCTAATTAAGTTTAAATATCTTTAAAACTATACAGTCATTTGCATGAGAAATAACAACATTTACCCAGTTTTGTAGGTGGCAGATTTAGTCAGTGATTTTATTCTGATAAAAGTTTCAAACAAAAAATCTGGAATCCAGATAGCCCAGATAAAAATAGATAAAAATGGTATGAAAATTTTGGAATCCCCGTTTCAAGCACGCAATAGTTTACTAAAAGGTTAATAACTTCCCATAGAAATGATGGTTTTTATTTTCGAACTAGTAAGTAACAAATAAGTAATAAACTAACTAATACTACTAAGCAGGGTAGTCAAAAGTAAGTCATTTTGTGTGATGTATTATTTAACTCTCCGTTTGAAAATTGTGTAATTACAATACGTGATCTAAAACGTCGATTAGACAAAATAATAAAGAACTTTGTAACTTTAATACATATGTATATTAAAATTTTTCAATTTATTGTTACATTCTAATGATTGTATATATAATACAATTTGTAATTGTATATGTAGTTTGATTTAACCTTATTACCGGTGCGCAAGTTACATTGCAAGCTTCTTTCTGTGAGGTAGTCTGAAAGAGATTACTATTTAGTGATAAGACCACCCAACCACTCTATGTATTTAATACTAAGGTTTGCTACATAAGCTAGTTTTATGTGTTATAAAGTTGTTTATTATTAGTAATCTATATATGTAAAGCAAAATATTGTACCCTTTTTAGGACAATTGCGCGGACGGATGAGTATGAAATTTCGCACACTTATAGTTTATATAGATAAGGAGTGTAGAATGCTATTTTTTTAATTATGCATAAAAGTATGTACATTCAATCAATAAATAAAACATTACACACACTACCATGCATTTGATACACACACACGCATAATATACTCTTTTGTTTATTATTAAAGTCTGTGCATAAATTATCGTCGAATATCGACCACTAGGCCACCACTAGTATATTATTATTGTGTCTATATACAACTTACATCTGTAATATATCTTTATAAACTACTAGCTGACCCCGCAAACGTTGTTTTCATTCAAAAATTTCATAATATTTTATTAACCCCCTCAACGCCCCCCCCCTCCCCCATTATAACTGAGGGGTATGAAAAATAGATGTTGTTCGATTCTCAGACCTACCCAATATGCACAAAAAATTTCATGAGAATCGGTCAAGCCGTTTCGGAAGAGTTTAACTACAAACACCGCGACACAAGAATTTTATATATTAGTTAAAACACGTCATGTCACACGTCATCCATCACAAAATCTGTCAATAGCAAAAGTATAATAACAATTTATATTTTATGGTTCATTCCACACTTTTTAGTTTGTACGCTAATTATTATTATCTGCCCAACTGTTGCAACTGATGTAACTTTGTTATTTAAACTGTGGACACAAATGGTGTAAATAAATAAATAGTCTCTCACAACTAAAAATAATTATTCTAATCAATAAAATACTCGTTCAACGTTCAATTTTGGCATAACATTGTATTTTTTAATAAATTCCTCGTATGTGCAGCAGAAGCTATGCGTGCCATCGCTCGAACGCCATCTTAGCCACGAATATTGCTTACTGTCACAAATGTCATTGCAAAATGTCAATTTGTCTGTCATAGTACTGTTGAAATGGGACGAGTTTATTGACAGGAAGACGACTGCGCTTTTCGTCGATGGCTCGTATATAGTCTGAAAAAAATAAACATATGTACAATGTATTCGTATATTAGGGGGCGTTCATAAAATACGTAAGATGTTTAAGGGGGAGGGGGTCGAGCCAAATCTCATCTAATCTTACGTCGGAGAGAGGGGAACCTCGGCAACTATCACGCATTTTTTTTCTGATTAGAACAAAACATTTATACTATTTTGGTCCATTTAATCCAGGTTGTACATGCTTAAGCTTTAATCTTAAGCGTAATCGTAATACGATTAAGATCATTCACTAATTCGTTCGAAAGAAAATAATTTCATTGATACTTCGACGTTATACATCTACTGACTGTCAAACCACCATATTTGTTTTATACCAAATAGCTCAATTTAATCTGAATTTACGGTACAGTGCAGCCGTCCTTTGTTTTCGCGTCAGGAGATCAAGATTTGAAAAATCTCACGTAAAATTGGGGGTTGGGGGAGGGGGTTGAATAAAATCTCACGACATCTCACCAAGGGGGGAGGGAGGGACAGAAAATTAAAAAAACACCTCACGTAATTTATGGACGCCCTTACCGCAATAAAATCCCAAGTAGCTACAGCTTGACAATTATTACGACATAGTAAGCAGATAATAACAGAACTAGAGCATGGTAAATTTAATTTTTTATTTTACGTTCACATAAATAAACACTTCAACCACAACCGTCTCCTGTATGATTTAAATTCTATGTCGCTCGTCCAAAAAAAAAACAGCAATCGCTAGCGAATTGCTCTAACCACTGCATAAAGTGCCTTTCTCCTTTAAGACTAATTTGTCTGACTCTTGACTTACATTTTTAAAGGGCTCTAGTATAATGAACTGAGGATTTTGAAATATGCAGCGATTAAGCTTGTAATATCCCACTGCTGGGTATAGACCTATTTCCCTTTTTATGAGAAGGATCAATATTTATAGCTTAATATACACATATGGACACGAAAACATCTGTACAACCAATAAAAACATTTATTTCAAGTGGATCTGCAGCTAATGTAAGAATAAGTTGCTTAAGTAACTGTATCAATAAGTCGTTATATGTATTCATTGCGGTTATTCATATGAAAAAAAAATATTATTACCTTAAACATATATAGCGGCACGGGTATAATTCCGTTATTGTTTTCGTCGACGCCGAGGTACAGTTCTTTGTATGTGGAGGACACGTCGGGTAGGGCCAGCACCCCGACTCCGCCCGTGTAAACCTCTAACTTCGCTTCCGAGCGTAATGCGCGCCTACGAACCGCCTGAAATTGTATTTTGATTTACAAAAAAATATATTAAAATCTTTATAAAGTTATATTAAAAGCTTAATAACTATTGGTCATCATCATCATCATCACAGCCTATACAGTCCACAGCTGGACATAGGCCTCCACAAGTTAACGCCAAAAATAACGTGAACTCATGTGTTCTGCCCATAATAACTAGTGTTAGTAATTAATAACTAAAATTGACCTCGTAATGACTAATGTCACACGTATGCTCGACTAGTGCACAGTTCCATCTATCGGCGATGACCCCCAACACATTGTTAAAATGAAGCATTATTTCTGAGAGAACAAATCTTATAAATTCTCGTGACACAATGTTAGTTACAATACTCCTCCGACACAGCTGATCCGATTTTTATGAAATTTTGTGTGCATATCGGGTAGGTCTGAGAATCGGACGACATCAATTTTTCATACCCTTAAGTTATAAGGGTTTGCAATATAAACGTTTGCAGGGTCAGGTAGTATCTTAATAATATTACATATGCAAAGGATAGATAAATATTTTACGCATTCACATAAAAAGTACAAAGCTGATTCTAATGAACCTTGGTACGTAGATAGATGGAGTTTCCGAATAACCCATATGGTATTTTTATCCCGACATACGCACGAGATTGGAAATCATACGTGAAAAAACGCGGAGCAAAGCTAGTCATGATATAATATTTTATCCTACTGTAGCGATTCTCCCCGATTTTACTCGATTACCATATTTTTCATACAACTAGGTCGGTAACAAGCGTACGGCTCACCCGATGGTAAGCGATTACCGTAGCTTATGCCTGCAACACCAGAAGTATCGCAAGCATATTGCCGATCCTACCCCTGACCCTGTCCAGGAGTTATCCACCTCACTCACCACAGGAACACAACACTGATTGAGAGCAGCAGATCGAGTTACTTCCCAAGACGGGCTGCTCCAGATTTTGACCAAGATAACGTGCTGTAACTGAATAAATTAAGTATTATGTCAGAACGCGTCATACTGACCTCCTCCAAGGCAGCCCAGTCGCCTGCATTTCCCCGCATCCACTGTGGCGCGCTATTCACATAGTGGAACGAAGTCCGCTGCACGCTGTACAGCGGGAAGTCTGCGCGAGGGGCGAGGTGGCCACGGCTTAGAAACTGGAGAAAAACGCTGTAATGTACTGCTAGATTATGGCTAGACTACTGGGATAAAGAAAAATCAAGTAGCAACCCTAATACTCTAGTCCAGTGATCACTTTTTCGGGAAATGCCCACGCGGAGGGTGATCTGGGTATTCCTGCAAGGATGCACTGAAAGTGTGCCACACAGAAAGTATTGTCGCGCGTTAAAAAAAATAATCTAGAGAGTAATTAAATTGTTAAGGCGACAAACTAAAAAAAAAAAAAAACTAACGTTAATTCAATAAAAGGATGACGAAATCGAAAATAACAGATTAAAATTAATTTATTACAAAGTATCGAGCACACTCTTGTAGTTTAACTAAGATGACAAATTTCAAAACTAAAATTTAAAATTAGGAACACTTAAACTTGTCTTAATTTTTTACAAATAGCACGTAATTAAAAAAACTATAGCACTAGCTTATCAAAGGTTCCAATTATTCCTGGCTTACGGTTGGAGGTTACTACAGGTCACTTAGCCGATCATACTCCGAAGCACAACGTGGCACCGCCCGTAGCACCACCTTGCACCACGTGGTTAAGCTCTCGCGGTTCCCCACGATTTCTGGCGACGTAAAACAAGCATCGCCGACTGCTACAGGGTCAACAACCATCAGAATCGGAAATGTTGGAATGACTCGCCATGTGGTCACACCAGAAGCGTCCGGCACCGCCCGTGATCACCTCGCCAAGGACCCCAACAAATCGCACCCTGAACCTGGCCGTGGCTGGAGACGAAGGAAAAGAAGGAGCCACTCGCCACAAGCGCTGATATACTCATGAGCTAAACCCTACTTACCTAATCCCCACTAATGGCCCCATACGCAAAACCACACGTCACACGTATATATGTTATAGTATCCCGCACAAAAAGTAGGTATGCCCCACCGAAAGCGTACCGCACCAAAAGTGTGAAAGTGTGCCGCATCGAAAGAGTGCACGCTGAAATTGTGCCACAACGTAAGACCTATTTCAGACCAGGCCATATTTTCACATTGAACTCACCTGTTTATTATTAACATACTCTTCTAACTTCTTGTCGCCGAATACTTCTTTAATTCTGTTACTCTGGTTCGAATAAGCTTTTGACATCTTAACTTTTCCAAATAGCTCGCCCTCTGAAAAAACTAATTTTGTTCTTTATTACCTTACAGAAGATCATAATTAGAACTGCTCTCAAGCAGTATTGTGTTCCTGGGGTGAGTAAGGTAGAGTGCTCCTGGACAGGGTCGGGAATAGTGGGAGTAAGGGTGGGCGGGCGTTCTTAATAAAACTAAAAGCGTCGTAACTCTTGCCGGCGTCTATAGGCTACAGTAACAGTAAACCCACGGTGGGGCCATTGCCCCAATGGCATTTACCCAAAAATTGACATTTTAGATTTTACAGCGGAAATTTTTGGTAGATTCAGACAAAATCTCCTCATCTTCTAGTAGTGTCGATAGTGAAAATAAATAAAGAATTGTAGTAAATAAAAATAATTTAATTTTCAACAACCTACTTATCGAGTTTTACATTTATTTGTTTTTGGCCCACCTTTAAAAAATTCTGGATACACCCATGCGAACGGCTTACTATCAGGTATACCGGCTTGTTTGCCGACCTAGTATAGTCCACTCATTTGAAGCCTCCGCGGTTAGCTAGTTACCAATACAACAGACCTCTGAACTGTGGTCTACGTCCCGGCTGTGTTACATTAGTCTTCAACTGTAGATCATGCTTTACATACGCAGTGTGCAGCAGGTCCTTGTTGAAACATGCCTCATATGTGGTGTGGAAGACGTTGTCTATCTTATATCCCACTCTGAAATAAATCAAATTCTATCTATACTAGTATTATGAGGAGAAAAGTCTAAAGCAACTAAACTCATTTCAATAATTATTTTACGATTACAAAGCTACGACCACCCAATTTGGTGCAGTTGGCGCAATGGTCACAGCACTGGTTTGTGGCTTTTGTCAACAATATGTCAAACAATTCTTTCTTTTACGGACAATCATCGATATGCCACCTACGCGCACAAAACGCTTTGGCACTACTTTCCTGATGCGCACAGCTAAGGAATGGAACTCGTCGCCCGCGTCTGTGTTTCCCGAACGATACAATCTGGGTGCCTTCAAGGCCAGAGTGAATAGGCTGTTATTAGGCAGGCATGCTCCACCTTCGACCGCATCGTCACTTAACATCAGGTGAGATTGTGGTCAAATGCCTGTCTATTTGTAATAAAAATAATTGTGTTTGCTCGCAAACGAAAAAAAAACCGACTTCAATTACATCAACAGTAATACAACGTAGATCGACAAAAAAATAGTCAAGCAACTACGCGTTATCAAAGATTACTCAAAAAGTAGTTATCAGATCTCGATAAAATTTATATGTGACCAAATGATAAACATCAGCTTTCGATTAAATTAAAAATTATCAAAATCGGTACACCCAGTAAAAAGTTATTGCGGATTTTCGAGGGTTTCCCTCGATTTGTCTAGGATCCCATCATCAGATCCTGGTTTCCTTATCATGGTACCAAACTAAGGATATCCCCTTTCCAACAAAAAAAGAATTATCAAAATCGGTATATCCAGTAGAAAGTTATGTGGTATAATACAACGTAGGTCGACGAAAAAAGCGTCAAGTAAAAACGCATTATTAGATATAACTCGAAAAGTAGTTGTTAGATCTCAAATAAATTTAAATGGGACCAATTGGCACACAAAACCTTTCGATTAAAACAAAATTTGTCGAAATCGGTCTACCCGGTCAAAAGTTCTGATGTAACATACATAAAAAAAAAAAAAAAAAAAAAAAAAAAATACAGTCGAATTGAGAACCTCCTCCTTTTTTGGAAGTCGGTTAAAAAAAAAATTGACGCCCTTTTGTGATTAGCGGCCGGGGCATGATGCCCCCCTCCTTGTCCCCCACTCGCTACGCCACTGCTTTAACTGATTATATTATTTACAATTCCAAAAGAAACCCTACCTGTACAATCTATATCCTCTGAAACAACTGCCAGCTTCCTCAACAGCGAACCAGGGCACTACGTTGCAGGTCACCTCACTGAAGTTACCCACCCAGGAAAACTTGACAGCGCGAAACGTTTTATCCTTAACACATTTAATGTCCTGAAATAACAGTCTGTGTAACTTAGTATCCAGGAGTAAGAGCAGGAGCTCAGAGGTATAGGTTTACCCTGCCTTATATATTATTGCTAACTGATCCGTCAAAGGTTGTTCTGCCTTAAAGATAGGATACAGATTACTACCTGTTCTAAAACCTAAGACCAAATATATATATATATAAACGGGTGTGCTTTAGACCACACGACTGAGGTAAAACTTTCTATCTTCTCCACTAACTTATATCACTCTTAACTTCCGTTCGCCTCACCCGATCACCCTTTCCGCAACGCTCTCGTCATGCATTCACCAGCTTACTCGCCAAAGGTGGCGTAAAGAAGTTTTACTTCAAAAATTACATAAAAATCGGTCGAACAATTTCGGAGGAGGTTCGTAACAAACGAGATTTTTATACATTCGAATTAGACCGACTAGCCCGTTTAAGCACAATGCAGTTGCTCTGATCTGGATATTGTGGATTCGATTTCATATAAGCATTATGTTTCTTACTTTAGGAAAAGACAGCGTGACCGTGTATATTGAAGATATTTAATTATTTACTTATTATATTTACTGCTAATTATGATCTACATTTATTCAATTACTTAATTTTAATAATTTTGTTGAAACGCCACCTTTTGGGTTTGTGGGAAAAAATCGGACGCATAGCGCACTCTGTGTTTTGTATGAATCAGTTAAGATATATGGTATTTTTTTTTTGTAGTCACCGTTTTATCATTTTTCTTAGATCATTAAATAGTCTTTAGAATATAAATAAAATGAACAAAAACCGAACTAGACATTAGGTATAAAGGCGAAGCATTGTCGTAGCTGTTATATTTCATAGCTATGTCTGTTACGCTGGCAGTGGTAGATTCGATCTCCTCTTATAAAATGTCTCGAACCTTATCGTATCATTTTATTGATTTATTATTAATAGATGACGTTGTTACTTACAATAAAATTAAATCCAGTCTGATTTTTGCCCAAAACGATGAATCTCTTATCTCCCGGACAAGCGACACGCACAGTTTCAAAGCGGCGTAACAAGATGGCGCCACTCACATTGCTTGGAGACAAAAACCCGCCATTATGTAAGTAAACCGGCGAAGGATCTCCTAAATCTTTTTGTAGTGATAACGTACAACCTGAAAAATCGATATACTTGGTTATATATAAGAAATAAATATGAAGTAGGTGAAACCAAGGAGGTCGTACAGTCGTGTGTACGAACTCGTTTGTTCGTTTACGTCTTGATCATTTTAAAGATATTAAATTATAGTAACATATTAAAAAATAAAAATTTGACACACATGGATTGGATCACTTTCATACACGATGAGCTCATTACAATTACAACCGAATTAAAAACTTTTTGAACTTGATTTAAAGTTAATAACAGTGTATTTTTAATGAAATAATTAAATCGGTATAATTAGAACAATTAATTTACTTTCTATTAACGATGTGCTGTGTGGCTACGGCACTAAAGAATTTAGCCACCCCCTCTCTTCCCGTGGGTGTCGTAAGAGGCGACTAAGGGATAACAAGGTTCCACAACCACCTTGGAACTTAAGAAGCCGACCGATGGCGGGATAACCATCCAACTGCTGGCTTTGAAATACACAGGCCGAAGACGGGCAGCAGCGTCTTCGGTGCGACAAAGCCAGTACTGCGGTCACCAACCCGCCTGCCCAGCGTGGTGACTATGGGCAAAACACATGAGTTCACGTTATTTTTGGCATAAACTTGTGGAGGCCTATGTCCAGCAGTGGACTGTATAGGCTGTAATGATGAACGATAAGTCAGGCCTAAGTCATCTTCGAAATATCGCTTCAGCCTGTAATATGAGATGGAGAAGGATCAGAGCTTAATCCACCACGCTGCTCCAATGCGGGTTGCCGGATATATTCCCTACTATGAGTAACGATCGCTATCAGGTGTACGGTGGCTTAACGTGCTCTCCGGGGCACGATGGGAGGACCCACAAGACTGCACAAACACCCAGACCACTGCAAACACCTGAATGGCCAATACGAATGTTTGTCATGTGCGGGGATCGAACCCGCAACCGCCAGCGCAAGAGGCACAATCCACAGCTGTGACCGTTGCGCCAACGTCTTTGAAATAAGTATGATTAAAATAAATTAACATAAACGGTGGACTTAATTACCTTATTTTAATAAGGCCTTTGTGGCTAACGTCATCGATACGTAATTTATCCCAATTTCAAACATTTAATATAACGATATATAAACTTTCTTTCTTTGCAAATCATTACATAGTATAAAACAAAGTCGCTTCCCGCTGTCTGTATGCTGAGATCTTTAAAACTACGCAAAGGATTTTGATGCGATTTTCTTTATTAAATAGAATGATTATACATATGTATATATATATATATACAAATAAAAATATTACACCCAGATTTAGGCGGGAATCGAACCCGCAGAGCAGAAAGCAGGGCCACTACAGACTGCGCCAACGGGCTAGTCGAAAATAATGTAACTTATACAAAAAAGTAGCGTTTCAGATATTTATTTTTTTATATTAATTAAATTAGTTTTTCCTCAACATCTCTTATATCATGTACAGACATCGGCTACAATTAAATAGTAGGTTTTTTTTTAAATATATATAACTCTGTCGCCAAAAAAGCGTACGGTTCCCCTGATGGTAAGCGATTACCGTAGCTTATACGAGCGCGTTGCCGACCATAGCCCCAATCTCCCCCAGGAGCTCAGGTCACCTTACTTACCAAAAGGAACACAACACTGCTTGAAAACAGTATTATTTAGCTGTGATCTTCTGTAAGGTCGAGGTACTACCCCAGTCGTGCTGCTCCATATTTTAAACAGGAAATTTCTTGCTGTGCCCTACTTCAGTTAAAAAATGTATAGAAAACTTAATCAAGCAACAAATTGCAGTTATTAATTTTCATTATAAGGAACAAAAATATAAAATTAACGGTTTTTTTGTGATATAACTTATATAAGTAATTGAAAAAAAAATTCGAACGTAATGGCTCTATATACAGACTCTTTTGTTTACAATCATTAACGTAACACAAACAATTCATAATTAGGTACACATTTGCACGCTAATGTAATTCTTTGTGATTATAACAAAAAAGACTCGTTTTGTAATCAGTTTAAAAATTAAATTACTTAATTTAAATTTTATCAATCACTGTTTTGTAAAAAGATAAAATTAGCACACAAAGAAATAAAATAAAACATTTATTAATTAAAATAACACACTTCAAGAATTTATTTTAATTTACGCGACTGGCATACTTTGCTTACTTTTTTCCTTAAATGTAAAGGTGTTTTTCTTAGTAAACGAATTTGTCTATACTATTTTTTTTTTTTTTAGACGAGAGTAACGAACACGTTACAATGACGTCAGTCAATACACGAACTATATTAATATTCGTATAACAACTTTATTAAAACAAAGAAAACTCACCGCCATCGACCTCGTTGCAAATTTTTAAAACCAATAATATTAAAAAAACCAGCACTCGCGTTCTGTACATGTTAAATATTCCTATCGCACTGAGCTGACTAATTTAAGAGCTATAACGGTGTTAGCTGTCCCCTACTATCGGTTCACGATCGCACTCAATGCAACAAAAATATTTTTATATTTAAACAAAGAAAATTAATGAAAACCGTAACTAAAATATCTTATTATATTTATTTTTTTACTTTTTACGTCTTAAGTAACGCTCTTTCCTATAAGTATTAAGTTAACTGGTAGATAAATACGGTTATAAGTCCGCCTTTTGTACAACGTATTCTGTGTAGTTGTGTGATAAAGTTAAATAAATATAATAAATCTTAAATACTTAATATTTAATAGAGTAAATGATCCGCCAACCCGCATTGGAGCAGCGTGGTGGATTAAGCTCTGATCCTTCTCCTACATGGGAAAAGAGGCCTGTGTCTAGTAGTGGGATATTACAGGCTAAAGCGTAGCGTAGAGTAAATAATATTATATAAAATATAAGTTTATCATACAACATTTTATAGATAGTAATGTATACTTTCTTATCGTAATTTGTGTGTGCGAAAGGATGTCAATTATCACAAGAGATATCAACGATAAACCTCCGATTGGTACTAGGGACAAATTATTCTTTTTCCTGATAAAATTTATCGGGCACATAGGTTACTGATAGGCGCTGAGAAATTTATCAGCAGGAAATGATAAGATCTCTTAAGACTGATTAACTTTCTCCTAGTTAGTCTCTGATGATTTTTTTGATAAAACAGAAAATCTTCGGGCTTTCAGGCTGCGATAATAAATATCTGATAGATAAGTAGAGTTTGATGGTGAAATAAAAACGCATCAATTGCTTTTATGTGGTTGTTACGGTTATATATCTTGTACCTATCTGATTATCATCAGCAACTTGGGAAATCTTCCTTTAGATACTATTTTTTTTAATTTAATGCTTGATATACAAATATTATATACTATAAAATTAGTGTACTTTCGACCATACGACTGAAGTAAAACTTCTTTAGTTACCCCTACAGTAATATACGAAACGTAACTCTCTCTCACTGTCTTTCTATCTTCACTAACTTATATTTCCCTCTCAACTTCCATTCGCCTCGCCTGAAGACACTTTTCGTAACACTCTTGTCATGCATTCACCAGCTTACTCCCCAAGTCAATCGTTCGTAAAGAAGTTTTACTTAAATAAAATACGTTTCATTAATTAATTTATTTAAGTACGACTATACTTATTTGTGAGTAATATTATTGTTCTAATGCGGAAAAATAAAGTAAAGGAAATAATCGTATGACGTCAACGTCTAACGTACCACAAAAATACCCTATAACCTCGTAGTCGTAATAATTGTTATCTAAAAACAAATAATAAGTAAAACCCAAACATTATTACACAATTACAGACATGTAAAACTGTTCTGGAGCTGTGTTACTGCTGTGAGTAAGAGTAAATTAGCTGGAGTTTCTGGGGATGGTTTTGGTGTGAAGTGGAGTGAGAAATGCGCTTGGTATGCTCTTGGTCTTGCAGGCGTCCACATGCTTAGGTAACCGCTCACTATCATAGGTTCGAGGAACTTCTCCAATCAGGCTACTCTACGTTTTGAGCAGGATAAATCCTGCTGTGCCCTACCTCAGTTAAAATAAATATATAGTCCAGTGGGCTATGGTGCACCCAGGCACTGGGTGTTAAGGGTGTGGTGTTTAAGAATTTTATAAAATTACTAGCTGACCCGGCAATCGTTGTCTTGCCGCTAAACGGTATTAAAAATAGGGTTGGTGGTAGAGGGTTGGAAATTTAGGATCGCATGTATTTTTTTAACGCCAATAATAAAATAAAAAATAAATAATTTATCAAAAAATCGAAAAAAATACATTTAGGGGTGGACTACCCTTAAAATTTAATGGGATGAAAAATAGACGTTGTTCGATTCTCAAACCTACCCAATACTACAAACACCGCGACACGACAATTTTATATATTAGATTTCATTATTTAATGACACAAATTTGAGCAGTACGTTTACAGCTGACATTTTTTTTTTCGACATAGGCTAAAGCCACCCCTGACTGCTAGAATTATGAAAAAGTCGCAGTGAAAGCTCTCCTTCCCACCAATTTTGGAGGAAAGGATAAAAAAACGGTCGCGTTTTCCATCCAATTTATAGATCAACATACCAAATGTGCTTTTCAGCACAGCGTATAAATTGACCATACAAGGGATAAGTCCAATGTTTTTATTTAAGGAAATAATTTTCATTAAAAAATTTAAACTTATTGAACAAATTTATCAAATGCGTTTACTGACGATTAGAATCATCTTAATTACTTTTAAATCTTTAATATATCTAAAATTCAAATTTTTATATTATTATCTAAAATTACTTTTTCCTTTATATTAAAAAAATAACAATGATATTAATAATACATTTTGTTTTGTTATTTGAAAAATCGACAACGCGTTAGTACAGCGGTCACAGCACTGGCTGTTGCGCTGGCGGTCGCGGGTTCGATTCCCATTCAGGACAAACATTTGTATTGGACATATAGTTTATTGTAATTTGTGGCGCTCTAATCGCGCATTGACCAGCTTACTCACCAAGTCAAGCGTGCGTAAATAAGTCTTACTTCAATGGTAAAAAATTTCATAAAAAATATCATAGTAGGGGTAACATCTCACCACTGGACCACTTGCAGCTCGTTTTAAATTATATTAATAATTGAATTACAATAATGATACTATAATGCTTGTACATTGGCATACCGGTAACACTAAATTCGTATAAATACATATACCTCAAACAAAATACAGAATAATAAAATCAGAATACACAATTATGTGTATGAAAAATAAATATTTTTAAGCTATACACATGTTAATTTGAGGAACAGCCTGTAGCCATTGTCGGTAAATAGGCTATCCAACAGAATAATCATTTTTCAACTCGAACCAATGGATCCTGAGTGTTGCGCGTTTAAACAAAGTATCTTTCACCAACAAACTTTCAGCTTTATAATATAAAAATATAATATACAAATACTAATACAAATATACTTTATTGTACAACCAGAAACAACACATGTAACATAAAATATAAAAGAAAAAAGTACACTCGTAACAAGTTATACTTCAATGCTAGCTAGCTTCACGTTGCTGACTTCTTCTTCGTTGACTAACTTCAGGGTGTCGGTTATTTGTGACAGTGTGCGCGCGCATCATAAAATTTACTCTCATCATTTTTCCCTAACGAGCCAAAAGAAATATATTTTCAACAAAAAAAATGTGTACAAAGGGTTTTATATTGATACTAGCTTTTACCCGCGACTTCGCTCGCATGGATTATTTTTTTTTAATAAAAAATATCCTATGTTATTTTTAATACTTCCAAGAATATGTGTATAAAATTTCATGATGATCGGTTAAATAGTTTTCGTGTGAAAGCGTAACAAACAAACTTACATTCACATTTATAATATTAGTAGGGATAACGAAAACAGTTACCACCCTACCTCTGCCTATAACCACTTACTGAGGGTAGCATATTTATTCCACACTTGTCCACCGCAGGTCGATGTAAATATTCCATACTATGAGCAACGATCGCTATCAGATATCTCTAAGATTAACGCAACTGACAACCTTACTTGCTCTTGACACGGTTTGGAAACCTAAAAGGACAAACTTAGAGATTAGAATCAAATATCTCTACAAATACAGAGATACCCGAGTAGAAATCGAACCCGCTACCGCAGTGGCGTATTTTGGCATTCAGCGCCACAGGCCATTTTTATTTACCGCTCTATAAATTATGGGAATAAGGCAAAAGTAGAGGTTTTATTAATAAATAATAATCGAATATTATCGGTAAAATTTTTTTAAGCAATTAATTATACTTCTGTTGACTTTTTTTTCAGTGGTTCATTGTTTTATATATCGATTAATTTTTCACATCCCTAGTACGTATGCTCGGCTTGCGTCGCCCCTCGCAGAATAGCGCCACGGGTCATTACCCTTTTAGTTCCAGGATAAATACGCCCATGCGTTATCGTCACCATTACACTAAAACGATAATAAATATCCCACTACTGGGCATAGGCCTCTTTCCCCATGTAGGAGAAGGATCAGAGCTTAATCCACCACGCTGCTCCAATGCGGGTTGGGCGTTGGCGGATATATTCCCTACTACGAGTAACGATCGCTATCAGGTGTACATGATAAGAACCGGGACCAACGGCTTAACGTGCTCTCCGAGGCAAGGTGGGGAGACCCACAAAGACTGCACAAACACCCAGACCACGGCAAACACCTGAATGGCCAATACAAATGTTTGTCATGAGCGGGGATCGAACCCGCAACCGCCAATGCAACAGGTACAATCCATGGCTGTAACCGTTGCGCCAACGGGGCGTCTAATATATAATTACCTATAATTCGATTGGTCCATTAGCGCAGTTGGTAATGCCCCCGATTTTTTCTTTATGGTCGGTAAGGTAAATTAAATTATCCTCTCTCCCCCGGCGGGCTACGGGTAATGGGTTACTACCCATAAGGGGTTTCTCCTGGGTCAAAAAAAAGGGCACAGTAGGAAATTTTCTTGACGTCTTATAAATCGATGAACATCGGCTGCACGCACGAAAAAGTGTCACGTTCCGCCTGAGAGTGAGCGTGCAAACGAGAGCGCGGAACAAGCGATAGAGAGGTGCGATCGGTCTAAGCGTTGGCTTGTGACACTTTTATCTGTTTTCTCGCGTGACGTCAGAGCTAGCAGCACTAAATAATTCAATGATAATAATTCAATTCAATTCATAAAAACATGCAATTTTCCATCAATGTTTCTTTATGGTGTTATCACGAAAAACTATCGTCCGTAAACAGAATTTACAGACCATGAATTTTTTTACCAATAATATTACTTGTTGATATAGATTACGTTGATAATTGTGTTTGCTCGCAAACGAAAAAAAAACCGACTTCCATTACATCGACGAGTAATACAACGTAGATCGACGAAAAATAGTCAAGTAACTACGCGTTATCAAAGATTACTCAAAAAGTAGTTATCAGATCTCGATAAAATTTAAATTTGACCACATGATAAACATCAGCTTTTGATTAAACTAAAAATTATCAAAATCGGTACACCCAGTGAAAAGTTATGCGGATTTTCGAGAGTTTCCCTCGATTTCTCTGGGATCCCATCATTAAATCCTGGTTTCCTTATCATTGTACTTAACTAGGGATATCTCCTTTCCGACAAAAAAAGAATTATCGAAATCGGTACATCCAGAAAAAAGTTATGAGTTATAATACAACGTAGGTCGACGAAAAAAGCGTCAAGTAAAAACGCATTATTAGATATAACTCGAAAAGTGGTTGTTAGATCTCAAATAAATTTAAATGGGACCAATTGACACACACCATCTTATGATTAAAAAAAAATTTGTCGAAATCGGTCCACCCGGTCAAAAGTTCTGATGTAACATACATAAAAAAAATACAGTCGAATTGAGAACTTCCTCCTTTTTTGGAAGTCGGTTAACAAAATTAGTAATATCTTGCATGAACATTGAACAGCGTCACTAAGTCCACACGTCGTTATCAACTATGTAATCCTGCACCAAATAATACGCTTTGTCTATTCATTTTTTTTTTATAAAAACTTTAAATTTATGTTGAATATCGTCGTCCTTAGTAGAGAATATTACGACATTCTTTTACTCATAATGTTTTCGTTGACATAGTTTTGATGATCTTGTTTGTTTGTTCGTGATAACAACTTATTGATTGTTTGATAAGATTGCCACAGTATTTTAAGGTCTCGACTTTTTTTTAAAAAATTACGAAAAGGTCAGCAAATAAGAATACGGTTCACCTGATGGTAAACAGATCAAAAGTCAAAAGTCAAAAGTATGGAAAGTGCGTTGTCAACCCTTTTTTTATAGACGGGGAAATGCAGTTAACGCACCAGCCCCACCACCCGAGGGCGACGGGAGTGTGGAGCTCCCAGCCTACTGCGGACTACCCACCAAAACCACCATCTGTTTTACACCATGGAATCGCATTCGCACACTACCGCAGGTTGACCGTTTCCCCGATCCTCTCCAACAGCTCTGTTACAGATACAGACTACAGTATTATTTAGCTGTGATCTTCCGTAGGTTTAAGATACTTCCCCAAACGGACTACTCTATTTCCTTCCGTATCCTAACTCAAAGTAGCAACCACAGATTTAAGAAAGGTAGCAACAATTTCACACGCGACTGCGCTCACACGTGGCGGTTTTTTAGTCAGTAGGAGTCTGACATAACCCTTCCCAGCGCTGGTAGGTTTAATTATATCCATGGGTATCCATGATGGATTTTCCCCACGTAAAAAAAAAAGTTGTCGATGTTTTATTTTATTATTGCTATGAGACATTCACTGTATTGTAAAACACTACCCTCTTCAAGTATATACTAAATGTCCCGTTTACCTTTTTTAATATTTCAGCCAGTCAGTTAAGTGTATCGCAGTCCACTGCTGGACATAGGCCTTCCCAAGTTCTCGCCAGACATCGCGGTTTTTCGCAATCCTCATCCAGTATACACCGGCAATTTTACGTAGATCGTCTGTCCAGCGGTGATGTTTAACATTACAAGTATCTATGGTTGAAACTGAATGTATTTATTTGCGATGAATAGTAATTTACATTTTTTTGCCCTTTTTTGGCGGTCGAGGTTGGATCCCCTTTTATGGCAAACATTAGCACAAGCCATACAGATGTTTGACGTGCTCCGAGTAATTGTGCTTGTGTTGTATTTTCGGATTAGAATGGACTCCTCAAGGGAAAAGGAAACGTGGCCGCCCCAAGCAAACGTGGCGTCGCTCCGTCGCCGCGGAGATGAAGAATGTCGGACTTTCCTGGCCCGAGATTAAGCTGATGGCCCAGGAACGAGCGAGATGGCAGCGCACTGTGGACGCCCTCTGCCCCTTCCAGAGGACATAGGACTTGATGATGATGATGTATTTTCGGACCCCCGACACAAGAGTATATCCCAGTAAGATTCGTCGAAAAAGAAATAGATGACATTATATCAAACTTGGTTTTAAAGAATAATGAAATTTGTTGCAATCCTAAGTAGAAGCACTGATATTTTTTTTTTAATTACCTCCTGTTATTATTATTTAATGCTTAAAAGGAGACCCTAATCATCATCATAATATCTCATGTACTGCAACTTAAGATACAAAATAGTTTTTATAATTATATTATTATTAATTATTGTTATTTTGCAAATAAGCTAAAAGTCTGGAAAATATCTTTATATTTACCTACTAATAAAAAAAATTACAATTTTTTTAATTTATTATATAATAAAACAACTTCATTAAAATAAACATAATTTATTTAACAGGTAACAAGTCTCCCCAGTTACTGGACCTCGCACACCTGTATGTAGTCTGATCGTATTTACCCTTTGAAAATATAATTTCTTTCAATTCCCCTTGCGATGTACATAGTCTACATATGGTGTGTCCGGACTTCACGATCGGAGCTCTTACTATCCTCGGCCATTGAGGATCATCGGACGGTCGAACACCTTTCCTTAGAATTACATATGTAAATAAATCAGCGACAACTTCAGTTTTGTGGAGACCTAGTGTTTCATACTTCATTAGGAAGTTACATGGTGTTTGCTGCTCTAGATACCGAGGGCATACATTGTCGTTAGGACACGGAGCGAATGCGTAACCTCTTTTGTTTCGTTTCGAATTTAAAACAAACTCTCTGGCCTCATTAACGATTCTAAATCCTGCATTCGAACCGTGCTCAACGATTATTAAAAAATCTTCAGTTTTGTTCCACAGCTTCTGTATTGTTTCTAATCGAGTTTTCATACTTGGCATTTCGAACAATGTGAACGCTGATAGAACTATGTTATATTTTAAATCTGTTGACGCAGGTAAGAATTGTCTTTGGAAATATGCTTTGAACGGCATTTCTACGTTATCCCTGCCCTGGCACAATATGAGACGGGCTAAATCATTCATATGTGTTGATGTATCTACTGTAAAATACTCAAATATACTATCTTTCCAATATGTGTTCACGGCCCACGTGCCCGTTCCAACACCAGAGCCGAAGTCGAAGAAGCTTCTAGGCTTGTAATCTGGTATTCGTCGTTTTATCTCGTCGAATATACGTACCAGGATCGCATACTCGGGAGCGGCTCTCGCCATCAGATACTGTAAGGACGTAGGTTTGTCGTACGAAATGTTACCCCAGCGGTACACGTTTTTCTTTAAAACATTAAAAACCGTTGTGTTTATTTTCGTATTTACATTTTCGATTTCCTCTTGTGACAATCCTTTATCAATTTTTGAATAAACTTTGTTCGATACATTTTGGTGTATTTTAGCGGCTTTTACACGTATTTCGTCCTCTTCCGGCGGAAGTAAGCGCGAATGTATATAATTATTTAATTTTACACTCTCGTCTTGAAAGGATTTTGCATCTGAGTCTTGTAAAATAATTTTTATAGCCTTCAGAATGTCCGGAGGAATCGATGCAACTTTAACTTGAGATCTGCCTGGATGACTTCGCGGCTTGAATTCTTTTCTTTCAAAGTTATCACGTAGAGTAGCGTCGATTTCAACTTTTGTAGAAAAATTTGTATATATAGCAGATAATTGCGAACACCTGATTTTCCTTAACATTTTTTTTTATTTATTTATAGTTTATAACCTCAAAATTTTTCAAAATAATAACATGTCACATTGACAGCATTTTTATTCAAGCTTTAGACTAAAGGTGGACTAAAGAGATACCGTAAAATGGGGTGAATAGACACAACTTTCAACTTCAAAACTGATTTTCTTACATATTTTGTATAGAAGCTTATTAATAAAACATTGTGAAATCGTGAGTCGTGTTGTAATATACCAAATATGAATCCCAAAAATTAGCTAAATCATGTCTATTATTTGTAAATTGAAAAAAAGTAGGTGGTTTCTATTTACCCGGAAACTGGGGTCAAAAGACACGAGGGAAGGGGTGAATAGAGAAAAAACACTAGGGCTGTCAAATTCAACTTTAATTTATTTATTGAAATAATAAGTAAGAACAAAGACAACATAAATGTATGTATATATTTTATAAATCAATATATATATAATTATTAAGTATTTTCAGGAACATTTAATTAAATAATTTAGGAATACAAAAATGAGCAGTATATTTTACAAGCAAACAAGCTTAAAAAAATAACAAAAATATAAGAATGTTTAATTCTAACATAAACTATAAAATTCTAAAAAAAAAAAAACTATATTTGGTAAATAATCTAAGGTTTTCTATAAAATGCGATCAATAATCACAATTGAAAATAAAATTGGGAACATTGTGATTATAGTAGCAATATAATTCACTTTTGGGGTTTAGTTTTGGAAATTAAATTGGTAACTTGTTATACTACCTACTTAATCTGAATCCATCAGAGCATTTATACATATATCATCATCACACCTATAATAAGTGGGCCGCCTAGAAATGGTTTTCGTTGATGCTGTCTCAACAAATGTATTTGACAATGTTTTCATTAATTCTGCATCGCTCAGAAGAACAATTCTTTAGAATACCTTTTATACTTCTTGCCACGAAGATCTGGTTTATAAATCCTTGGCATGGCGAACGCAATACGATGTAGTGTACCTGTTTCAAATAAATATCAATTATTTAGACTGATATCATTATTATTTACTGAACAGCAAATACAGATAATTATTTAATTTATTTTAATGTTTAAATTTATATTAAAAAAAAAACAGATAACTACTTAAAATGGTTTTCTAATAATTAATTGATACTTATAATATTTTTAAAGTACGTAGGTAGCCAAGTATAATGAACTAGTCTACGATAGACAACCCTAAAAAACGTGTTTCTATTAACCCCTTTCTCGTTTCTATTAACCTCTCATTCGTATCTATTCACCTCTTTCTTCGTGTCTATTGACCCTAAAGGCGTTTCTATTTACCCCTTTCTCGTATCTATTCACCTCGAAATTGCAGAAAAATGCCTGCATCCTGATTTCACAAGAAATAAGAAAGAAATAATTGAATATTAACAACTTACCTTTGTATTCCTAAAAGATTAGAAATGTATCTTTCCAAATAAATCAATTCGCTAGGTGAAATCTTCAAAGAACTCAATATTGAGCAAAACTTTTCGCAAGGTCTAAAATCACTATTCACACACGTTCACTTTAACGGCTTTTTTCTTTAAACCATTAAACTTTACGTAAATTTGTGTGTTATCAGCATAAAGGGAAAATATTGCTGTGTAATTAATAGAAGAAATAAATCTTCAATAATAAGCTATAGATAATCTAGAGATAAAATAATGAAACTTCCAGTTTCGTTTCTATTCACCCCGCGATTTCTATTCACCCCATTTTACGGTAACTGCATACAGCCTAACATATGTCATAGATTAGGTTGCTTTTTAGTTACTGACACAGAGGAGAGCGTTAAAAAACATTACGACACTTAAAAAGTAATATAGCATTTACTTTGAAATTTTACAATATTATACATATTTACAATTAACAACTTAAGACCTATATATTTACAGATAGTTACAGTATAAATCATTTCTATTGTCATGAAGTCATATTGTCATGAATGTTCCATTTAACGTTCTTACACAATTTTTAGCATTATTGAGCAGTGTAACGCAGATACTCGTGTTAGTAAATGAAGAACAACAATAATCTTGAGTACATCTATACAAATAAATAAAATTGGAGTGTTTGTTTGTAATATTAAAATAACCGTTTTTTTACTATATTCATATTATACACGGTTTACATACCAAAATAAAAATTTTACCATTTTTGTGTCTGTCTGTTTGTTTCGGTTAATTTCCGAAACGGCTGGACCAATTTTGACGGGACTTTTACTGGCAGATAGCTGATGTACGTAGTAAGGAGTAACTTAGGCTATTTTTATTTCAGGAATCTATTTATTTTATAACTCAGCCAACTGAACAATAACAGGGAGAGACAAAAATTTTTAAAAAATGTTATTTTGATATATGTACCGTGTATACTCCATATGCATTAAGTAAAAAGCGCTTATTTTAATATTACCAACAAACACTCCAATTTTATTTATTTGTATAGATATTTGCACTCGAGTTAGGATTGACGATTTTCGACCTTTGCTCTGGATGCAGGATGGGTGTTAACTGTTCTCAGTCCCAAAACAACTACTTTCCTATTAAAAATATCCATTGCTTCATTATATTAAATAACGTTTTGCGTGTTTTTAAGTATAAACAGTAATACAAAGGCCTTTTTTATAACTACTAACAAAATACATATAATCAACCCCCAGGCCACAATAAAATGATTCTTGACGGATAAAAAAAAAGTAAACTTCCAAACAATTTATTTGTACATTTCTTAACTAACTATAAATAATGTTCATACACTCTAAGTAATATTTATTCTTGGAAATATTAAAAAAAAACTAATTTTTTACTAAACAATTCAACTCTTTAACCGAGACATTTCTTCTTGCTTATGTTTTGTGATACAATCTTTAAAATCATTAACTTCTGTTTGACATTTTCTCCAATCTTTCGTCGTGTTTATGCACTCCTGGTAACAAAAGTAAATAAAAATCTATTAATAACACAATTATATATTTAAAACCTATTGAAAAACACACACAGTATTTACTGTAAGTAAAACACCTTATTTTTTAAGTAAGAACCTTTAGTAAACTAATAATTGCGTTTGCTCGCAAACGAAAAAAAAACCGACTTCCATTACATCGACGAGTAATACAACGTAGATCGACGAAAAATAGTCAAGTAACTACGCGTTATCAAAGATTACTCAAAAAGTAGTTATCAGATCTCGATAAAATTTAAATGTGACCACATGATAAACATCAGCTTTCGATTAAATCAAAAATTATCAAAATCGGTACACCCAGTAAAAAGTTATACGGTATAATACAACGTAGGTCGACAAAAAAAGCATCAAGTAAAAACGCATTATTAGATATAACTCGAAAAGTAGTAGTTAGATCTCAAATAAATTTAAATGGGACCAATTGACACACACCACCTTTCGATTGAAAAAATTTTTGTCAAAATCGGTCCACCCGGTCAAAAGTTCTGATGTTACATTAAAAAAAAAAACAGTCTAATTGAGAGCCTCCTCCTTTTTTGGAAGTCGGTTAATTAATATATATAATATATTGATTTGAATCTTAACAATAAATGCACTTTAATGGGATCTTATCACAACGTAGAATAATAATAATAATAAAAACTCTTTATTGTACACCAAAAGTGAGCAAAAATACAAAAATAAAAACAGGAGTTAAGTACAAAAGGCGGCCTTATCGCTAATGAGCGATCTCTTCCAGGCAACCTTTGGGTAAAGGAAATGGTATATATGTAGACAGTTTAGGTGTACAGTTTTACCTAAACATATACAATATATTTAGACAAATAAACAATGTAAAAAAAAAATAATAATAATTAAAATAAAGTATACGTATGTACATGGCATATATAAATGGAAAGTTGTAATAGACATACATAGACGTATATAAAGTTAATGAATTATTATGATAAAATTCAAAGTGAGGACAGGAGATAATATGTGACTAGATAGAAGGATTAAAATTGAGAGAAATAGTGTTTCACCGACTTCTTGAAAATTGGAAGGGATTCAACGCGTCTGATGGGCAAAGGAAGGGAGTTCCAAAGCCGAGCAGCTTGGACAGTAAATGATTTAGTATAGAAATTAGTGGAGTGGGGAGGAATTTTAAGAAGTAAACTATCATCGGAGCGAAGGCTTCGCTCATGAGACTCGCTGAGATACTTAAAACGTTCACGTAGGTAAGAAGGAGTAGCAGGATTAAATAGTATGCAGTATAGCAAAGTAAGTATGTGAGTATTCCTGCGAAGGCGAATTGGGAGCCACTTGAGTTTTTTGCGAAAATCAGAGATGTGATCATATTTGCGTAGGCCGAATATGAAACGGATACATAAATTTTGAATGCACTCAAGCTTATTAAGTTGCTCCTCAGTAATATCAAGATAAGCAGTATCAGCATAATCCAGCAAAGGTAAGAGAATGCTATGTGCAAACGTAATTTTGGTGGAAGTGGGAAGACAATTCTGCAGCCTGCGGAGTGATCCTACAGCTGAAAAAACTTTTCGACTTAATTCACACATCTGTGGACACCAAGAGAGATTTTGATCCAATATAATACCCAAGTTAGTCACTTTATCGCTGTATGGAATTTCAACGCCATCAAAAATTATAGGAGGCAGTTGTGACCTATTAATACGAGAAATAAATTTAGAGCTTCCTATTATAATTGCTTGCGTTTTCCTTGGATTGACTGTTAAACCAAAGGATTTACTCCAATTAGCAACTCGTAATAAATCATCATTGATAATAGAGACAGTTTGTGGCAATTCTTCAATAGTACAGTGTGTGTAGATTTGGAGATCGTCAGCATAAAGATGGTAGAGAGAAGATATAACTTTGCTGATGGAATTGATGAAGATAGAAAATAAGAGAGGGGAAAGCACGCCACCTTGCGGTACGCCAGCTCTGACCGCACTCCAATTAGAAAAGGAGTCGTTAACCCTGACTCGTTGCCGGCGACCTCGCAAGTAATTTTGAAACCACTCAGTTACCTCAGGAGATATGTTAAGAGTATACAAAGTATCGGACAGTAAGTCAAAGTCCACGGTATTAAATGCATTAGTAAAATCTAACAGCGTCAAGACCGTGACTCTTTGGTTGTCCATATTCGACCTGATATCATCGGTGATTTTAATTAACGCAGTAGTCGTGCTATGTCCAGGACGAAAGCCGGATTGGAAGGGATTAAGGAGATTATGATTTAGAAGGAAACGGCTAAGCTGCTGATGTACAAGACGCTCAAGAGCTTTGGAAAGAAATGGAAGGATGGAAATGGGACGATATTCAGATAAAGAACACGGATTACTTTTTTTAGGTAGAGGAATAATGTCAGCATCTTTCCACACTGACGGAAAAGAGTTAGTGGAGATGGAGAAATTAAAAATAAATGTGATAACTAGACATAGAATATCAATTAGAGGGATAATCATGTTACGACTAATGCTGTCCGATCCAACCGAGTTAGATTTAATTGCGAGAATGCTACTCTTAACATCACATTCGGAAAACTGGCTAAACAAGAAAGTAGGAACATCAGGAGTTATCGTCGTAGAAAGCTGATTTTTTGTACGTAACATAGTTGTATTATCTATGACAACAGAGGAAGAAAAGTGGAGGTTCAAAGAATTGAGATCTAAATGTTGAGAACTAATTTGACGGGATTTACCAACTCCAAGTGATCTAAGAAAATTCCAGACTTTACCGGAATCTTCCAGTGAGACAGATTTATAGATATAGCGTCGCTTTTCATCTCTACACAGTCTATTGCAGCGATTTCGAGCCCTTACATATTTTTCCCTATTAACCTCACTGGGATCCATCCTGTACTTCGCTTTAGCACGATTCTTTTTGTTCTGTAATTTTCTTATCTCAGATGTAATCCATGGCGCCGGAAGATGTTTTATTTTCACAGGGCGAATAGGCGCATGAACATCATATAGCTGAGTTAATAATGCGTTAAAAAATATTGCTTGCTCATCAACTGTACTCGCATTGTAAACCCCTGACCAGTCAATTTTAGTTGCGTCCTCCCGTAGTCGTTCCAGATTTATCCCACCAAAATTTCGCTGCAGAAGAATTCTAGATTTTATTTTAGGAGGCCTAAGTTTATAAGATAAAAATAAGAGGTCATGATAGGAGAAAGCGTTAGCAGTACATTGACCATGGTTAGTAACATGGTCAATTGAGGAAACAATAATTAAATCTAGAAGTGAAGGAGAGCAGTTAGGAGCAATGTGAGTAGCAGATAAGGGTAAAATATGCAAATTAGCAGCGTTAACAATAGTATTAAGACGGGTAGACCGGTGGTTGTTTTTAAGCAAGCAGGTGTTAAAATCGCCCATGATAACCGTGTGATTATATAAGGAAGTAAAATTATGAAGTAATGTTTCAAAAGTACCAAAATAGTCAACAGTGAGACATGGACTATAAAAAACACCGAGAAGTAGTTTGGCATGTGAAAAGATCACTTCGATAAAAAGATGCTCGGCACCACCACCGGTCTTACAAAAGAAAACAAAATTAAAAATAACTTGCTTTGAAAATGTTTTAAAAGCACTTTTGTATCGTCATTTTACAGATTAATTTTATTATTATCAGTTAAATGACATTTTTTTATAATTTACAAGGAATTATAATCATGTAATAAAATGACGGATTCAAAAATGAGATTTATATCATTACATATATAATATGGCATAGCATTGCATTCAGAAAATTGAAAAATCAATTAATGTTGTTAGAAATGTGTAGGAGGTTATTAAAACTACATATTTTTTTCACACAAACATGATTAGGAAAAATATTCTATGACAAAACAAACAGATATTAAAATGATTCCAACGAAGATTAACTTATTATGAGCGATACTGGATGAAAGTGGGGCGTAAACTGTTCATCCTATACCTGCTCCATTTTCTACAATTCTTCTAGAAATTAATAATATTAGTGAGGGGGTGAGTAGTCAAAATCTTACATTATTCATTTAGGGGAATGCTATATCTGGAACTCCTTATATTAGGGGAATTAATCAATTTCCAAATCCTCCAATTATAATTGTTATATCTATAAAAAGGATTATAACAACTGTTTCAACCAAATTATTTTTGTGTAACCCAGATTTAAAATGTGAAACATATTTACGTACACACATATTTTTTGTACTAAATTCTTATAATTACAATTATCTATAAACAAATTATGAACATAAACAAACCTGAACTTTATAATGTAGATCGAGGCAGCCAGCCTTCTTCAGCATGGATTCCACAGGATCATCGTCGCCTTCCGCCTTTTCTCTCGGTTTTACCGTCATATTTATTCAATAATCACATAAAATGAAGTTTTATTACAAACAGCTGAACAATATAGGCGTAATTATAACCTTTAAAATTAATGTCAAAAGCTCTACAGTTCCCTGAATTATTCTGTCATTGTCAGTTGATATTTGATAAACTATCATTTACAAAATAATCAATCAATCCACCGGTTAACCGACTTTTAAAAAAGGCTTAAAAACTTCTTTAGAATTGTTTTGATTTGAATTTTGAACACGATGAAACAAAAATGCGTTATCATAAAACAAATAAATGTATATGAGAGAATGAAATAGCATACATTACATAGATAGTATTTCATATTTTCGGCGAAAAAAATCTCTAGTAGGCTACTTTTCAGAAATTTCCCTTCTGCCGTGTGAGAATTGCAACCACACGCACATTTTTTATGTGTTTTCTCATAGCGTTTTACTGAATGTAGGTAACTAGGTACCGATTTTGATGTTTTTTTTTATATACTCCTAAGTAGAGGCGTATTGTCATGTCCCATTTTAATTTGACCGAGATCAGACGAGGACTTTATTTTTTCCACTTCAATGACATCGACGTTATAACACACCTCTTGATGTCGCGGCTGAGCTATGGCAATGCCATCGGGTGGTTAACGGCGGCAACTCGAGGTTGTTTTTAACCGACTTCAAAAAAAGGAGGTGGTTCTCAATTCGACTGTATTTTTTTTAATATATGTTACTCTTACTTCAGAACTTGAGTGGGTGGTCCGATTTCGACAATTTTTTTTTTTTGAATCGAAAGGTGGTGTGTGTCATTTGGTCCCATTTAAATTTATTTGAGATCTAACAACAACTTTTCGAGCTATATCTAATAATGCGTTTTTACTTGACTATTTTTCCGTCGACCTACGTTGTATTATAGCGCATAACTTTTTACTGGATGTACCGATTTTGTTGATTTTTAATTTTATCGAAAGCCGATGTTTATCATGTGGTCACATTAAAATTTCATCGAGATCTGATTACAACTTTTTGAGTAATCTTTGATAACGCGTACTTCACTATATTTTCGTCTCCCTACGTTGTATTACTTGTCGATGTAATTGAAGTCGGTTTTTTAACCGGCTTCCAAAAAAGGAGGAGGTTCTCAATTCGACTGTATTTTTTTAAATTTTTTTTTTTATGTATGTTACATCAGAACTTTTGACCGTGTGGACCGATTTCGACAAATTTTCTTTTAATCGAAAGGTGGTGTGTGTCAATTGCTCCCATTTAAATTAGTTTGAGATCTAATAACTACTTTTCGAGTTATATCTAATAATGCGTTTTTACTTGACGCTTTTTTCGTCGACCTACGTTGTATTATACCGCATAACTTTCTACTGGATGTACCGATTTTGATAATTCTTTTTTTGTTGGAAAGAAGATATCCCTAGTTTAGTACCACGATAAGGAAACCAGGATCTGATGATGGGTCCCAGAGAAATCGAGGGAAACTTGAAAATCCGCAATAACTTTTACTGGGCGTACTGATTTTAATAATTTTTAATTTAATCGAAAGACGATGTTTGTCATGTGCTCACATATAAATTTTATTGAGATCTGATAACTACTTTTTGAGTAATCTTTAATAACGCGTAGTTATTTGACTATATTTCGTCGATCTACGTTGTATTACTCGTCGATGTAATTGAAGTCGGTTTTTTTTCGTTTGCGAGCAAACACAATTATATCGTTAACTAAATAATCACTCTACACAATCTTATCTAAACTTCTCACCAGATGTGTTCGTAGAAATTAAAATAAAACATTCCTTTATAAATTCACATATTTAATATAAATATATTAAAAACAGCTAAATTAACATCTTAAGCTAGAATCATGCTTTTGTTTCTGAGTGCGGTGTAAGCTACGATGATGGAGAGGACTGTAGCGAGGATTTCCGAGTTTACCCATGGGCCAGAGTAACCTGAAAAAAGATAAATTAATACACATTCATGAAAACTCTTTTCTACATGTAGATTAATGTCTTATTAAAAATAATCTTACATGTACAAAAACACACTCTTATATGCAGAATTAGGCCTATATTTAGCAGTGGGATGTTACAAGGAGAAACAAAAAAAAATTGCATAAATTAGCTAACTACATCCGTAGCTGAATATCTTAAATAATGCGACAGATTATACTAAAAATATACAAAAAAAAAAAATACAAAAACAAGTAGAAACTCCAATATCAGTCACCTAAAACTTAGTCAATGAAATAACTCATTAGCGCAGCGGTCACAGCGCTGTTACGCTGGCGGTCGCTCCCCGCCCACGACAGACATTTATATTGGCCATATTTATTTGTCGTGGTCTGGGCGTTTGTGCTTGTGTATTGTGTGTGTTTCCGGCCCCCGACACAGGAGATAATCCTACTGAGGGCCGTTGAGTGTGAAGCGTTTATTTATTTAATAATTTTCATACTTAAAGTAAAATTCTAATTACTTAAATTTTAATTCTGTTAAATTTTGGTATAATGCAAATTTTTGTATGTTATATATAATTAAATAAGTAAAGGATTCGTACTCTTCGGCCACCATTAGATCAGAATCCTGTGTCAGGAGCCAAAACATATACATATTATGACCTAAAAGAGCCCACATTCACTAGCATATCAACTAGAAATCACTGAACAATCATATTACCAGGTTACTAATTATTATTTGTTATAATGAAACACCTTTTTCGGATTTTATCGCAGTATTTGTCATTTTCTAAGATTTAAGTCATGTTTATTAGCATTTACAACATTTTCTTTTATATAACATATTTTGACTTTCGGCTAATACATCAAGTCTACTAAGCATCTACTCACTTCCTGGGTGTTGCAACTGTATGGATAGCAGTGGAGCAACAGTCACAGACGGGTCACTCCTACGAGCTCTGCGTAAGGACGCCCACCCTTCTTCATCGAAGATGCTAACTTCGTGAACACCAGCACGTGCCTTCGAAGGTTCCTCGGTCCAGGACACCTGAAAAGTTATTATGTAGGTTATGATTAGTCAATCACTTAATAAAAGGTATTAATTTTGGGTTTATGAACATTTCATTGTTGTTGATATATATATTTATCACTCTACAGCCTATGCAGTTCACTGTTGGGCATAGGCCTCCACGAGTTCGCACCAAAAATGGCGTGAACTCATGTGTGTCACCCATAGTCACCACGCTGGGCAGGCGGGTTGGTGACCGCAGGACTGGCTTTGTCGCAGCGAAGATGCCGACCCGTCTTCAGCCTGTGTATTTCAAAGCCAGCAGTTGGATGGTTATCCCGTCATCAATCAGCTTTTTAAGGTCAAAGGTGGTATATATTTATGTGTATGATTGTCTATATATTTATGTACAGCTCCATGTCGTCTAATTCTTTGTCATGTCCTTTTTATGCTTAAGGTTGTCTGGAAGAGATCGTTTTTTTAACTACAAGACTCGGCCTAATGCACATGTTTATTTTTCTCTTTCAATGTAAAAATGTCCCCTCTAAGTGTACAATTAATTATATTTGTATTGCATTGTATTAAAACAAATTAAAATCCATACATATATAATACTAACGTAAGGAAACGTTATAACACAAGAAATTAAATATATAACACAAGTTATTTAAAAATAAGTTGACACTAATAAATAGCCTAGTCAAATTTTTTTTTGTGAGATATCAAATTGGCAAATCTATCTCTGCTAATTTCTTACCAAAATCTAATTGCGATTATATTCTGTTAAAATTTTATCAATAACAACAAAAATATTAAACGTAACATTCAATTCCAGTAGGATTTAAAAAATTCTTACCTGATATCTATTTTCGGCAATTCGCGCTGCTGTCAAGGGTTTACCTTCAACCTCAGCGTACAACGCGAAATTTTGAGGCAGAGGGTTATCACATTTTAATGTAAATTCTGTAATATAAGCTATTTGTGTGACGATGGTGGCATCTAAACTCGTAAAAGAATCGGCTCCTGCTTGTGGATTCTTGCACGTTTCGGCCAATGAACCGCAGATAGCGAGCGCGAGAACTGTTAAAATATACTTTGTGACCATTTTGCAGTCTTTTAGGTAAAGTTTAACTAATAACTATTAGTTTTCCTTTAAATATATCGCTAGCGAACGTCCACGTATTGTCTCGTATGCAATTTAGAAGGAAAGTGGTGGATTCGTTCAGAAACATATTGTGTAGTGAAAGTATTCAAGAACATTCCAAATTTTGTAAATCGCTATCGAAAACTATCTATAAAATGCCTTTTATAACTCTATGCTTTATAGATGTAATATTATTCTTTTAAATTTGGTTCCTCAAAGAAACAGAAGAATTCAAATCTTTTATTGTTATTTAAAAATTTCTAAACACAATTAGTCTTCCGAATGTACACTTCACATCACCGATGACGTGTGGCCAAAACGTCTAATTCAATGATAAAATTTCTTTCATAACATGATACGTTCAGTAACATTTTGTTAATAAAGTAGTACATTTTAAAAAAAACCCAAAAAGGAATATTTATAATATAATAAAAAAATTGTATACCTTAAAGTACTTTCATTGTTTCATTTATTAAAAAGGATATTGATCATTTTTTATATAAATAATATTTCTTTAGAAAATATACAAATTGAACGACTTGATAAAGTAGTAACAAAGAGCAACATGGAGGGTAATAAGTATAATATTAAATTGGTACTTTATCATAAGCAAAAAAAGAGAAACATCAAAGTAATGCACAATTCAAAATAATTATTATTTGAAAAATACGTTAATATTACATTTAAAAGGAAAAGGGTGAAGGGGAAAAGGTGTAAAGAAAGAAATATACAAAAATTACAGTTTATTTACAACGATTAGACATTAATTTAAATATAAAAGACATATACCTACTTCTTAATTAAGAATAATTTGTAACTTTAACTTTTTTTACATTTTGTGTCATTAATTGCAGAGCATATTTAATCCTATTAAAAAAAAACATTTTACATATTACCTCATTTTAAAATTTTGACAAATTAAAAAAATATATTTTACATAACTGTGACTCACTGACCTCATACATACATATTTTTTTTACCTTTCGATTAAGGCTCGCGCATTACAAAGTAAATTGAGATATACTTCGTAACTTCTAGCGAATTATATTTTAATACAAAAGACGAACTTGCATTAATTATCGACACTTTTCTTTGGCAACATTAAAATAATGTGAAAGTGTTGCGTGTGTTTTTTTAGAGCCTTGACACCAAAACAATAAAAGTTTACCTATTTAATAATATTTTTTTTTTATATTAAAACAATGCTGAAAAACTAACAATTGCGAGCTTTTTACACGTTCTCAAACTTGATATCACTAGTTTTGAACTAAAAAAAAAAATTAATACGTTGCATGCTTAATATTTTGTCACTCAAAATAACATAACGATAATCTCAGAATACTGCAGTCTTTTATTTATGGAGAACACTACTAAAACTAAATAGTTATTGCGCTATAACCAAAATTTCAACATATCGCCATAAGACCCTAGCAAAAAATGTGCCAAAACAGAATCGCTTATTTAGTAAACGGCTCAAAACTAAATAGGCGTTGCGCGATATACAAAACTCTAACTCGGACTGAAAAATCGACTTTACAACCTACCACGACGTAAATTGTTTTTTTTTTTTTTTTGAGACGCAGTAGGCAGCAGTGGACACTTAAAAGTTTAAAATTAGTACAGAAGTAAGACACATTATGCAGTATCAGTGGCGTAGTTACGGCTGTTACAATATTCACATTGTTATATACAATTAGTTGTAACTCACACATATAAGGTTTTTGAAGTAAAATTTTTCCAAAACATTTACCAGATGATTCTAAATAGAGATGGTCTATAATGTATAATCCTAAAGAAAAAAAGTGCGTATGTACAAAGTACACCAGAAGCGAAACTTCTTTGGCAAACTAATTTTTAAGTGTAACGAAAACGTTGCCGTATCATCCGTAAAAATTTCACCCTCATGTGCCTTAAGAAGTTTCACTTAAAAAAATATACATTTGAATAGAGAATCCTTTTTTGAAGTCTTATTAACCGACGTCGAAATTTTGTACGTATTTAAGAAAAAAGCCTTATAGGAAAGTGAATAATTTGATATTCACCTCCTGATTGTTTATACAAACTTTTCATTCACCATTTAGATTTTACCGTAGAAATAACGATATTAACTACGAATGAATAACTAAGAATAACGAGGATCGAAGATTACTAGAGAAAATTCAAAATCTACTTGTGAGATTTTGTTCAAATAAACGATATACGCGACAAGCACCAGCCTTCGATTAAGAGAAACATAAAAATCGGCACACCTAATAAAAAAATATGAGGTAACACAAAAATAACGTCCTCCTTTTTTTAGCTTTTACGCGGTGAATCAATTTTGATGATTATTTTTGTAATCAAGAGCTGATGTCTGTCGTGTCGTTCCGTTTAAATTTGATCGAGACCCGACGAAAATAGGTATTTAACTAATTTTTTTTTTCAACTACCCACATTTTCATGTCGGTTTTTTTTTCGTTAGCTTGCAAACACAATCTGTATTCGTTTAACAGAGGGTTATAAGACTACAAAATAAAACACTCTATACATTAACCGTACGGCTTATATTTATTATCTAGCGCGGGGGCCGCGGAAATAAAAGTCCAGGTTTACGGAAGTAAAGCCTATATTTATTTAGTTGTCGTGTCCGAGTTTGTGTCAGTGGGGCGGCGTCTTGGCCGGAGAGGCGGGAGGGGGGTTGCTCCACTCCTCGCCTTCATATTGGGTATTCTCGAGGCGAGTGATGAGTCGCTCGTCTTCATCCCCAAATTCGCCGCCCATTAGCGACGGTTCGCCGACCACCATCACATCCTGCCACAACCATAGACACGCATACATTAACTGAGGTACAGCAGAAAATATCTCGCTCGAAGTCTGGAGCAGTCCGACTGGGGTAGTACCTCGATCTTATAGAAGATCACAGCTAAATAATACTGCTTTCAAACGGTGTTGTGTTCTTGTGGTGGGTAAAGTAACCGAAGGTTCTGAGGGGGGTTTAGGGGTAGGGTCAACGAGCAATGCTTCTGAAGTTACAGGCGTCTATAGGCTACGGTAACCGCTTACCATCACGTGAATCGCACGCTGTTTGCTGACGGAGTATTATATATATATAAAACAAGTGCTCTTTGTAGTAAAACTTCTTTTCATACACTTGACTTGGGGAATAAGCTGGTCGATACGTGAACGAGAACGTTCTGAAAAGTGTGATCGGGCGAGGCGAACGGAAGTTGAGAGGGAGATATAAGTTAGTGAAGATAGAAAGAGAGTTACGTTGCGTATATTACTGTATGATCAACTAACGAAGTTTAACTTCAGTCGTGTGGTCTAAAGCACACTCGTTTTTTTTGGTTTATTTATTGTTGTGTGTAATGTTCGGGTCAGTGAGTGGTGTGTGGCGATACCTGTGAGGCGAGGCTGAAGTTGGGTCCGGGGGAGCGCTTCTTGGCGGGTGCGGGGGGCGTCGTGTTGGCGCCCGCGCTGCCCTTGCGCTTGCGCCGCTTGCTGGCCGGCCGCTGAGACTCTGGGGGAGGGGGGCGCCGGTTAGTATGGCAGCGGTTTTTTTTCGGGAGTGTCTGGTGCTGTTGGCCCTAGCGTCACCGGGTCGGGTGGCCGGGTAATGAGACCCAGCCGTGAAAGAAATAGGGGGAGTCCTTTAGGTCTTGAGATGTTCGATCATCTTAGGGGTATCTCCTAGCGAGATCGCACCTCGGCTTAAGACGAAGTCGGTGTGGTATAATGTGGCAGCGTCGTCATATTCCTTTTTTTTGCTGTCTTTGTGTTTGCTATCATTTTTTATGGTATTAATGTATTTTCGTTCTGTTATTATCTTAAATTTCTTCATTTTTATAAATAGTAAGGCTCTTTTATGTAAGTTTTCTTTCTTTATGTCTTAAAGCATTTTGTTATATGAGTGATTTGTATTTTCAAAATTGATATAACCTAAGTAGCAAACTCCTATTATTAAAAAAATATAACGTGTTAAGTTTTTGAACGTTTTTTTTTTGACATTCATGTTATAATTGACAGATGACGTTGATGCTTCTACACAATATCATACCTACTATAAAAAGTTAAAATCAAATTTTACTATTTAAATGGCAACATTAACAAAACGTCACAGAAGGCATTGAACCACATAATTTATCTCTTGTTCTCTTTTTGAAAAACTTTTAATGTATAAAATTATCCTGCTAGCAACTTACTCAAATGGAACCTTTCCAGCCATTATAATCAAGTGCAAAAATTAAAAAAAAAAGTGTACTGTTAGAGGCATATTCTGTAAGGTAATAGGGATGGAACCGCTACGCTGTTTTTTTTTAAAATATAATTTAGAATATCAGTGTAACCATCTGACTCAGTGGTCGGCGTACCTGCCTTCCGCGTCAGTTCTAAATTCGGTTCCATTTTCCAATTTGTATGATCCATACAAATATCTGTCGTCTGTCTGTTTTGTTTCTTTTTGTCTGTAACATTTAAAGCTATCGGTCTCGGTGTTTTATTAATAAAAAAAATATATCGGCGAAATGTGTGTATGTATGTATGTATGTATGCGGATAACCTCTGAACGACTACTCTCAATTGGATATTTGGTTTTGTCTGTTATTATCATGAGATTTTTATAAAGAAAAAAATTTAATAAAATACTGCAGTACGAATTACGCCGGATCAATATAAATGTACAAAGGCGGTCTTATCGTTAAATAGCGAATTTTTACAGATAACCTCAAACGAGAACATGTTATGTTGGATATAGTACAATAAAAACATTTATTTATCTGTGCCCATCCACTCTAATTTATATTTTTGTATATGGTATCATTCACTGTTCTCTTGTCATCGATGGCGACTAAAGATGTCTGTTAATTAATTGCTCTGCTGTGTATTTTGCTTTTGTAAAGTCCGCGTGTACAGAATAAAGTATAGAGAAGTTAGAATATAAACGCCTATTATTAACCCAAACCCAATATGCTAAAATTAGGAAGGTGGCCATTTTCGGTTCCTGCATAATAAATAGCCCTACATGTTTAATACATATGTAACGTCAAAATTAATACATGAAATTTGTTCGGTCATACAGCGAAAACTACTAAACCGATTGGAATAAAACTTATAACATAACATGCAGCGTGTGTCCGAGAAGCTTTTGGTATATGATTTGTTGGTGATTACTTATCATGTAATATGGACGGACAGAGGTCGCTAGTTTATTTAACTTATTAAGTGATTTTCTTTTCATTGAAAGGAGAATTCTTATGATGTGTCGTATATTAGTAAAATTATACAAAAAAAAAATCAGCAAAAGACAATGGGCCAAAAAAAACCAGGCTGAACAGATACAGGACGTAGCTTAAAATTATGGTAATATTGGGTGATGAAAATATATGATATCATCACCATCAAATTCGGTGGCTAAATGTGTGATATTGCTATTTTTATTTCATCAGGGATGATTTTTTTATCTTTAAGATATTTTCAATTGTGGTATCTCTGATGATGTAAATACGGGTTTAATTTTCATACTTCCGTGGCCATTGTCCTTTATAGTAAAAGACATTTTATTGAAACCGTGAATTTTTTTGTCGATTCCTCTTTACAGAATTAATAATTATTTATTTTAACAATAGGTAATTTATAAATAAATAAAATTTTAATCTGTAAAATGATGATTTAAAAGTAGTTTTCGAGGATAAGGTAATTTTTGATTTAGTTGTAACGGTGGTGTGTGGTGGTAGTAAGTGGTGTATGTATGTGGTAGTTACCTGGCGGTGCGACCATCCTCTGCCACTTCTGGAAGAGCGTTGTCTTGAGGCAGTCGCGAGGAGACAGCGCGTACGCCTTGTGTCGCGACATCAGCTCTTGCATTGGTTCCAGGATCACGCATAGCTGAAGAAGGACGGACATCATTGTCATCATTGATTGATTAACTCAACCTGCAATATACCGCTGGGCTAGGGCACAGTAGGAAATATTCTGCTCAAAATATTGAGCAGCTCGACTGGGGAAGTACCTCACCTTACAGAAGATCAGAGTTTATCAATGTTTTCAAGTAGTGTTGTGTTCCTGTGGTGAGTAAGGCGGTCGAAATTTCTAGGGAGGATCGAGGATCGGTTCGGTAACGCGCTTGGGATGCTATCTATAAGTTACGGTAATCGCTTACCATCAGGTGTATGTAAAAATGTAGGACTAATGCTCCATGCTGCTCCACTGGGAGTTATATTGGGGGTAGATTTTTACTACGAGTGACGATAACGACCGGGAAAACATGAACGTGCTCTATGAGGCACGGAGGGGAGACCCACGGGGACAGACGTTACATTAGCTTCACCCAGTACGCACCCGGAGGTAGTTGAGCGTGGAGTTGGTGATGCCCTGGCGCGTGATGTTCTTGGCGAGCTGGTCCAGCGCCGCGTGGTCGGGCGGGTGCACGGCCTGGCGCGGGATGAGCTCGCGGTGCGCGCGCACGGCCAGGTGCCACGACTTGATGCGCATCAGGTCGTCGAACGTGAACTCCAGGATCAGACGGCCCTCGGTGCACACCTGCGCGGGAACCGCGGCACGCTCTCATTAACCGACTTCAAAAAGGACGAGGTTTCTATATTTTTTTTATGTAGGGGTATAGTATTTTTTTCGGACTTCCGATTTGACAATTGAATAGTGAAGTACGTTGTTGTTTAGCTCTGAATTTATTTGCCGATAACTTAACTAATTAATGCGAATCTTAAACAAAGTCAAGTTTCAATCAACAGATTAGGCCTTGGAATCATAACATTACAAAAAAAAACAGTGATTAGTGAAAGAGAAGTGAAAAAAATAACTTGATTCAATTAAAAATACCCACATAAATATATATGTAAACTGACAAATGAAACTCAGTGTTACCTGATACAAAAGGGTATTACACGCTAAAAAAAAGTGTTGTCAACTAAAAGTCAGCGTTGTCTACTTTAAGACAGTATTGCCAACCTAAAGACAGTGTAGCCATTGCCAATAAGTTATACAAGCTACATTAAAAAATATTTAAGAGTTGTAAGAATAATATTAACAACGTTAAAATGGAACAGAAACAATTGGATACTTTATTTGAAAAAATGAATCAAGTATTTAACATAAACATAAACGAAATTAAGGAGGAATTCACTAAACAAACAAACACTTTGACAGAAAATTTCTCTAAATGTATGAAAACAACACTTGAAGACAAACTGAACCCAATAATGGAAGAGAACAAAAAACTTAAAAACGAAGTAGCAACATTGAAAAACAAGATTAAGCACTTAGACAGAGACTCGAGAAAAAGAAACGTCATAGTCCACGGTATAGATGAACGCGAAGAAATTCCCCAACAATCTCTTGGAATTGGTATCGGAAATCCTAAACAAAATGACTAAAGAAGCGAATATAGAAGACTGTGACAAGTGGGAAATAAACGAGGTATATAGATTGGGAAGAAGGGAAAGCAAGAAACGAAGACCTGTAATGATAAAATTAACTCTAGCATGGAGAAGACTTGCGATCTTACAAAACAATAAACACTTCGGAGAGAACATATACGCCACTGAAGATTTCCCAAGAACATTTTACAAATTAGGAACGAACTTAAACAAAAACAACAAGAAGAAATAAAAAAGGGAGACCTAGCTATCATTCGATACGAAAAACTGATTATAAGAGAAAGAACCAACCAAGAGAAAAGCCACGAAAAGCGAAAACGTTCTCCATCAAAAACACCAAAACATACATACCATAACAAAGCAGGAGATAATCAACCGGCCCCGAAAAACATCAACAAAACCAACACTCTCGAGTTCATGAGCCGTTCTGGAACAAACTCACAATCTGACAACAACAACCAATAACAACTAGCTCGCACCAGTCCCCGAAGACAAACAATGCAAAAACAACATCTATAAAATTCAAAACAACAAATTTTCCAGTTTTACGAAACTTTAGTCACAGCAATGAGAATGGTCCATAAAAACATTATAATAATGGGAGACTTTAATGCCAAGATTGGCACAGGATCACCGGACGAGGCAAGGATAATAAAAAGCCATAGCTATGGTACAAGAAATGAACGAGGCGAAAAACTAGTAGAATTTGCCTTTGAGAACAACCTATCGGTCATGAACACATACTATAAAAAAAGACCAAATCAAAAATGGACCTGGCGATCACCGAATGGCAAAATAAAAAACGAGATAGATTTAGTACTTTCCAACCAACCCAAAATATTTCGGAGTGTAGAAGTCCTGAATGTAAACTATCCATCAGACCATAGAATGGTCAGATCAACAGTGAACGTACAAAAAACAAAAAAAGCAGATCTCATTACAATAAATTAAACATCAAATTAAAACTATGTAATACTAATAACATTGAAAAATACAAATCTAATCTATCAAATTATTTACCGAACCTTCTCAACTGGAAAGAAACTAATACAGTTCAACAATACTACGACAGTCTGACAAATGCTATAAACTCAAGCTTGCAACACGTTACAAGGTAAAGAAATATGAAAGACGAAAACCAAGTTTTATCAGACCGAACAAAAGAACTATTGGTTCATAGAAAACACTTGCAGAAAACCAAACCAAAAACACGGTCTATGAAAAACGAACTAAGGGCATTATACAAAGTAGCAAATAAATCCATAAGATATGACTACAAAAACTACAGAATTAAAACCCTGGGGAAAAAGATCTCATCAAAACAGGCAGCTTAAAGAAAGCATCAATAGAACTACAAAAACACAAATCCTGGATCAAAAGCCTTAAAAACCAAAGAAAAATCGCCCACAACCGACAAGTAGTCCTCGACATAAGCAATAGCTTTCTAAAGAGATCTATACAGCACGCAAGAAGAAATGAACGCAAACACAAGACCTTAACAAATCAACAGTGTCCAACAAAACAGCAACATACAACACGAAGATATAGAAAGTATCACAGAAAAAGAAGTATTTAAAGCCATCCAACACCTGAAACTAGAAAAAAGCCCAGGTCCAGACAACCTAACTAATGAGGCCATCAAAGCAGCAGACTTCCTACTGTGCGCTCCCCTAACATATCTATTTAACCTAATATTAAACACAGCCGAGATACCAAAACAATGGTTAGAATCCAACATCATTTTATTATATAAAAAAGGGGATCCAAAAGACGTAAGTAATTATAGACCGATAAGCTTAATGCCACACTTATACGAACTCTTTTCATCAATTGTGGATAAAAGAATGAGTATTATACTAGACGAACACCAACCGATAGAACAAGTAGGCTACAGAAAATGATTGTCAACAGTAGACCACATACACACCACCATCAACCAGCCTTCGACACAATACTGCACTCTGCCATCTGAGAAACATTACAAGACCAACAAGTACATAATACCTACCTGGCAGTAATAAAAAACGTCTACAATAACAGCACAAGCAAAATACGACTGGATAACATTGGTCCAACATTTCCAATTAGAAGAGGAGTAAGACAGGGAGACCCACTGTCCCCGAGGATCTTCATAGTATTGCTGGAATCAGTTTGTAGGAAGCTAGATTGGAAGGCTCACGGCATTAATATTAGTGGGAAATATCTAACACACCTTAGATTGCTGATGACCTGGCCTTATTTGCTAATAACAGCTCAAACCTTGAATACATGATGAACACATTGAATGCAGAAAGCAAAAAAAGTAGGACTGGAAATAAACTACAGCAAAACTAAAGTAATGACAAACAGTAACACTAGATGACAACCCAATAACAATAGATGACGAACATATAGAGTCAACCAGTACTCATACTTAGGAAAACATATAAGTTTCGACCCAAAATGTAATGAAAAAGAAATTGAAAGACGAATAAAAAATACTTGGAATAAGTACTGGAGTCAAAAAGAAACACTGAAAAGCGACCTACCAATTCAGCTCAAAAAGAAAGTGATGGACATGTGTATACTCCCTACATTGACCTATGCATGCCAAACATGGAAGTTTTCAACAAAGGCAAAAATAGAACGGAGTATGATGAAAATAAAAAAAAAATACAAAAAATAAATCACTCCCAAATTAGGAAAAAAAACGCAAGTTAACGCAAAACGCACACGCAACGATAGACGTACTCAGTCTGGCCCAGAAACTTAAATGGAAATGGGCTGGCCACGTCGCCAGACTGCAGGACGAGAGGTGGTCATCTCAAGTGAAACAACCACATTGAAAAGGTCCAGAGGGCAAAAGGAGGAGAGGTCGGCCACTAACACGCTGGGGAGATGACGTCGTGAAGATAGCAGGGCCTAACTGGGTATGGAAGGCTCAAGATAGAATTAAATGACAATCTCTGGAAGAGGCCTTCACCTCATAGGTGGTCCTCAGGGTTCTGGTGTACAAACAACTACTTTTTATTAATAGTAATTGTTATAATTTTTTTACCAATAGCAAATTTGTTTGTTCTTATCGATTTTTTCGTAATCAATTTTTGTAGAAAAACCAGAAATAAAAGGCTTTTTATTTTTATTATTTATTGTATTTTTTTATTTAGGGGGTATATATATATAATACATAATATATATAAACTAAATCGACTGTTAAAATATATATATATATATATATTTTAACAGTCGTTTATGAACCGATGATGATGATTCTTTTTTTGTTGGAAAGAAGATATCCAAAGGATGGTACTGTGATAAGGTAATAATTAATTAATTTACAAAAACAAAATAAATAATAAATCTTTTAGTTGTGGATGCCGGTAGAGCAAATAATTACCAATAAAATGATATATAATTAAAGTGGAGTAATTGTGAATTTTTTATTAAAAAAGGAGGCAAACATTTATTAACCTTAGCGTATTAATTAATTAATGAAGATGATATATAATAACTTTTATATACTATTCTTATATACATTGCATAATTTTTATAACGAATACCAAGCACTCATGAACAACAAGGAGGTTGATTTAACAAATGTGGCACAATGCCCGAACTAGGTTAATTTTTCTATTGTCCTTTTGACTCTATTACACTATAAGCACCAGGAGATCATAAATGACGAAGTGGTCATTTTAGTTTTTAAATACTTTGTAATTAAAACCAATTTATTAATTTATATTGATATTGATTATTATTACTGTCTCAAATGACACCTTTTATTTACATACGTAATTTAGGTTATTATAAATATTAGGAGATCATAAACTACCAGGCTATAAAAAATTATTAAATAAATTTAGTGACCACATAGCCGCCTTTTATAAAAAAAGGTCATACCTGTACGTACTAATACTACAAGTACCAGGAGATCATAAACTGTCAAGAGATCACTTTAGCTTTATAAATACTTAACCTTCTTTATATTTATCACAGCAGTTAAAACACCTACTGTTTACGTAATTTATTACATATAAATAAAATTGAAGTGTCTGTCTGTGATTTCAAAATAAGTGTTTTTTTTTTCAAATGCATATAGTTTTATTTAGGTACACGATAATAAAAAACAAACAAACGAATTTATTTATTTTTCTGTTTGTATCATTTGTTTGTTAAACGCACTAATTTCAGGAACTTACTGGTTTGGATTGGAAAATTATTTTGTGTTGGATAGCTCATTTACTGAGGAAAGCAATAGGCTATTTATTTCTTTAATTTAACGCGGGTAGACCGCGGGGCAAAGCTAGTTTATATTATAAATATCATAGCCCACCAGGTAATGAATTTAGTGAGCACAGCCTTTCAAGGGTGTTTCCTGTACTCTTAACTTTACATGTACTAGGCTAACATAAATCACCAAGAAGTTAAAGTAAGTTTAGTCACACCGCCTCGAGCATGTTTACTTTATTATGATAAATGATACAGATACAAGGAGATGATAAACAACCAGGGTATCAACTTAGTAAAAGTAATTAGTTAAAAAAATCATTCTGTTTTGAGACCCAAAGTTTACTTACTTGGGGGTCGTTCATTGTTCACATGACATAAGGGTAATAAGGCTGTAAAATATCATGTATATTTTTATTTTTCGTTGTTTCGTGATGTCTATCAGTAACAACTAATAAAACGTGCAACCTTAATGTCCGTGAACATTTTTAATACGACGCTTAATCGGATGATACCTATTATCTGAAGTATATTCAGAAAATTTCAATTTACTTTGTACCCAAAAAATATATTTGACTTATGGGATTTATGGGTATGGGAATGTCTAATGCTTCACGAAATATCACCGATGGGGTAGGGGGTTAAAAAGTTGCAAAGGAATAAGCGCCTATTCTTCTCGTTACAAATATCAGGAGAGCATACACCACGAGGAACATACCTTAGTGAACATTGGTTTTCCGTGATGCGTGACCATAGTACAGTGGTCGCAGTCGAGAGTGATGCTCGTGTTGTGGAAGGACTCCTTCGGTTGCCTCATCGTGTAGTACAGCTCTGAGACACCGCCTTCATATATACTCCGAAAGTACCGCGGTATTAATGTCCTGCCTATAGCTGGAATGTGAGAGAAAATTGATTAATAACATATAAACAAACTAGGTTTACTAATACTAGCGTCTGATAGAAACCTCATAAAGAAAAACTTCTGTTAAACCATAATAAAAGGAACTGTAATATCGCACTGCCGGGCATTTCTCTGTTTCTCCATGTAAGAAAAAGGGTCGAAGCTTAGTCCACAACGCTGCTCTACTGCGGGTTTTATCTTTTTTTTTATACAACTAGGTCGACGAACAAGCGTACGGCCTATCTGATGGTAGGCGGTCACCGTAGCCAGTAAACCCATGCAACACCAGGGGTATCGCAAGTGCGTTGCCGACCCTGCCCCCAATCCCTCCAGGAGCTCTGATCATTTTACCATAGCAATACAACACTGCTTGCGAGCAGTATTATGTAGTTGTGATTTTCTGATGTCGGGGTAGTACCCCAGTCCCGTGATCGCTATCAGGTACCTGTTCTGTTTATCATATAAATATACTAACTTTTAAACTGAGGTAGGGTACAGCAGGAATTTCCTGCTCAAAATATGGAGCAGCCCACTGGGGTAGTACCTCGACCTTACAGAAGATCACAGCAAAATAATACTGTTTTCAAGCAGTATTGTGTTCCTGTTGGTGAGTAACCAGAGCTCCTGGGGGGATTGGGGATTGGGTCGGTAACGCGCTTGCGATACTTCTGGTGTTGCAGGCGTCTATAAGCAACGGTAATCGCTTACCATCAGGTGAGCCGTACGCTTGTTTGCCGACCTAGTGACATAAAAAAAAATAAATACCAAATACTAACTGTATCTTTTGGGTCCATCCTCTAAGCAGAAGGTAAGTGTGAGCGTCGCGTCGTCCTCGAAGAACTCCGTCGCAAACGCGTCCCACCATAGGTTATCCGAATCCTGTAACACCATAAAAATTTAATTAGCCTCTTAAATCATTACAGCCTATACAGTTCACTGCTGGACATAGGCCTCCACAAGTTTACGCCAAAAATAACGTGAACTCATGTGTTTTGCCCATAGTCACTACGCTGAGCAAGCGGGTTGGTGACCGCAGCACTGGCTTTGTCGCACCGAAGACGCTGCTGCCCGTCTTCGGCCTGTGTATTTCAAAGCCAGCAGTTGGATGGTTATCCCGCCACCGGTCGGCTTTTTAAGTTCCAAGGTGGTAGCGGAACTGAGTTATCCCTTAGTCGCCTCTTACGACACCCACGGGAAGAGAGGGGGTGGCTATATTCTTTAGTACCGTAGCCACACAGTAGTATCGTAGCCACACAGTAGTACCGTAGCCACGCCTCTTAAGGCAGTTTACAATTTATCTTTTTTTTCTGTGTCCTAACTTTTTGTTACTTCTAAACGACTTCAAAAAAAGGAGGAGGGTCGCTATTTGACTGTATTTTTTAATGTGTGTTAAGGAAAAGGAAACGTGGCCGCCCCAAGCAAAGCAAACGTGGCGTCGCTCCGTCACCGCGGAGATGAAGAATGTCGGGCTTTCCTGGCCCGAGATTAAGCTGATAGCCCGAAAACGAGCGAGATGGCAGCGCACTGTGGACGCCCTCTGCCCCATTCAGGGGACACAGGACTTGATGATGATGATGATGATGTCAGACCGTTTTTACTCGGTGAAACGATTTCGGTAATTCTTTTTTTTTAATTAAAAGCTAGTGCTTATCATGTGGTCCTATGTAAATTTGATCGAGCTCTACGAGTACTTTTTGAGTTATTAATATACGAAACATAACTATGAGGGAAAGAGGGAAAGAAAATGTGTGCTCGCGCCTATCTCTCTTACTGCATTCGCCTCGCTCAATCACACATGATCACACTTTTCGTAACGCTCTCACCACGCAGTCACCAGCTTACTCCCCAAGTCAAGCTTACGTAAAGAAGTTTTACTTCAAAAGTATTTGTCATATCTCGTTAAAATTTAAATGGGCCTATGTGATAAGCACCACCTTTCAATTAAAAAAGAATCATCTAAAATTGGTCTACCCAAAACAAAGTTCTGAGAAACCATACATACAAAAACTGAAGTAGGGTAGCATAGATACCACCAGCCAGGAGGATGACACCAGTCAGGCGACTGGTGTAATACCTCGACCAAGTGACCAAATGAAAGCTAAATAATACTGTTTTCAAGCAATGTTGGGTTCCTGATAATGAGTAAGGCGACCAGAGCTTCTGGGGGGAATTGGGGATAGGGACGGCAACGCGCTTGCGATGCTTCTGGTGTTGCAGACGTCTACGGCTACGGTAATCGCTTACCATCAGGTGAGCCGTACGCTTGTTTGCCGACCTAGTTGTAAAAAATATACAGTTGAATTGATAACCTACTCCTTTTTTTAAGTAGGTTAAAACGATATCTAATTATTTATAACTGTAATTATTGCTAATGCTTCGTGACGTCATCGCTGTTCTGACGTCAAAGCGAGAACATCGATAACGTACTCGTCAACTCAAGAGCTATTTCCCCTTGTTGCAAAATTCTATTAAATTTCAGTGAAGCAATTTCTTAGCTGTATATTTTTACTAACAATATCCGTCCGAATAATTCGCACTAAATAAGTAAAAATATTATTGACCCTCAATCATGTTGACGTTGTTTCAAAATTAAAGCCGTCATGTATATAAGTTTAATAATTAATTAATATACAAAAAGAAAAGCAGTAATAATTTCTTTAGTTGTTGATGTCGGTAGAGCAAGCAATTTATCTATAAAATGATATATAATTTATGTGGAGTAATTGTGTGGTTTTTTTTTTTCTAAAAAGGGAGGCAAACATCTTATCCTTAGCATATTAATATATATCTATCTTATTACATATAATAAAGTGGTAGGAAAGTCAAAACTGTACATTGAATATTTTTTTTAAAATAATACTTGGGGTGTGATCTACAATCGATACCGAAGCCAAAAATATGGTTTTTAGAATTTTTGTCTGTTTGTCTTTTTGTCTGTATGTATTATGTCCGGGATAAACTCAAAAAGTACTGCATGGATTTACTTCAAATTTGGCACGAATATTATTAAGAAGTCGGGTCAACATATAGGCTACATATTATCACGCTATCACCTACGGGGAACGAGCAGTGAACCTTTATTTCCTCAACGCATTCTGTAACAACGTGTAATCTAACGACGCATATTTGAATGTTGTTGTTATTATGTTAATAACCATGCTATAAGCTAGCTTCACACTGTAAAAATCACGCAATATAAGTAACTAAGATAAACATAATTAAATAAATATAAGTAGACAAGATAATTTTAAAGCAGCGCCATCTATGAGATTTTTCTGTAGATATGAAATGTAAAGAAGAAACGGGTAAATGAATGGTATTTTAAAAGGTATAATCGTAGGTATTTTTGGTGCTGTTTAGCGTTCACGCAGACGACGTCGCGGGCAGCAGCTAGTATTATGATAATTTAATATTTCGGTGAGCTATGTATATTCTGTGGGCGTTATAGGTCACGTTCCACGTGAAAAACATATCCTAGCCATTTTTAAATTTTATCTTCATCATATAAGAGCTACTGGCGGGGTAGTTTAAAATAAGCAGTCCTTTCATAATTAACTAACGACCCGCCCCGGCTTCGCACGTGTGCAAAAACTATCAGTGTTTCTCTACTACATTATGCATCTACTATATTATTATACATATAAACCTTTCTCCGGAATCACTCTATTTACTCAGAAAACCCGCATCAAAATCCGTTGCATAGTTTTAAAGATCTAAGCATACAGACAGCGGGAAGCGACTTTGTTTTATACTATGCAGTGATTGTAGCCGTGCTTACGTGCTCATTGGATGTACTTATGACTAGCCTTTTGGTGTAGTTTGTAGTGACCCTGCTGTTTGATCCACAGGCAGTGGGTTCTATTCCTTGAATCTGGGTATATATTTATTTATATATGTATTATTATGTTTCTGTATCGGCCGGCTGTTACTTATAACACAAGAATTAAGTTGCTTACCTACCTTAGGAACAGACGATCGTGTGTGCATGTTGTAAGATATTAAAAGATATGTATGTATGTGTATATATAAGTTAATTCTTACCTCGGTTCTTTGTTGTAATCGTTTATTGAGTTCGTAGACCCTGTAGTCGGGTTGCCCGAAATATGGAGCGTGCCTTCTGAAAAAATTAAAAAATAACCATTATATAATATATATAGGTATATATGAGTTCTGTTATTGAAGGCACAGCATGAAATATCTTACAGAAGGTCACAGCTTAATACTGCTGTGTTCAACTAGTGTTATATTCCTGTGTGAGATAGGTGACCAGAGCTCCTGGGGGTAGCGTTGGCAACGCACTTTCGATGCTTCTGGTGTTGCAGGCGTCTATAAGCTACGGTAATCGCTTACCATCAGTTGAGCCGTGCGCTTGTGTGCCGACCTAGTTGTATAAAAAATAATATAATTGTGTTTGTTTGCAAACGAAAAAAAAACCGACTTCAATTACAACGACAAGTAATACAACGTAGGTAGAAGAATAATTGTGTTTGCTCGCAAACGAAAAAAAAACCGACTCCAATTACATCAACAAGTAATACAACGTAGGTAGACGAAAAAATAGTCAAGTAACTACGCATTATCAAAGATTACTCCAAAAGTTGTAATCAGATCTCGATGAAATTTAAATGTGACCACACGATAAAACACCGGCTTTAGATTAAACTAAAAATCATCAAAATCGGTACACCCAGTAAAAAGTTATGCGTATTTTCAAGGATTTCTACTAGTGGTAAATTCCTATAAGTGTCTGTCAAGCCTGCAGTATTGGAACGAAGTTCCTTACGGCAGGCTTGACATTTGATGGGCGACCGAACTGAAAAAAATGTGATACTAAAACCGTAAGAAAAATATATAACGGAAGTGACGTTATATCAGTCACACGACTGTATAATATGACGTTTGTAAAACTAAAATATTACTAGTAAACTTTTTTTAAAATTATTTATGTAATTTTATACTGTCGACAAAAATAAATAAAGACATGTTTTTTATTTCACTTAATAATTTGAATTATTATTTTGTTTGATTTATTTTATTTTACGGTATTTGTTATTTTCTAAAATACTAAGTTTCCTAAATACTTTTATGTACTTAATTAAAAACCAATCAACAAAATTAAAAAAAAAAACCTAGAACTAGAAAATATATATAAAATTCAACATTTTTTTTTTTCAAATTGTGTTGCTTCTATACTATCCGAAGAAACTTCGTTCCTACCCGGTGTCCCATGACACCACATAATTTGTTAATTCTTTTCTCTGCTCAAATTCCACCATAAGCACTTTTACATGACGTTTGTATAAGATATAATTTAAAAATTAAATATTTTATTATTTATTCTAATTGACGCACATTAAGCATTCTTTTTATATATGGCCATCTTTGGATTAGATAGATGGATCGATTGATGGACCTTACGGTTAGCTAAATATGTAATATCCCACTGCTGGGCTCTTTACCCATGTAGGAGAAGGATCAGAGTTTAATCCGGCGGCCTTAACGCTTGCCACCATATATTATTCAATTTTTTTTTACTATAGATAGATATATTATGAAATTATACGTAACATTAATATCATTTATCTATACTAATATTGTTTGTTTGTTTTAACGTGCTAATCTCAGGAACTACTGGTTCGATTTGGAAAATTATTTCAGTGCTAGATAGCCCATTTATCGAGGAAGGCTATAGGCTATATATCATCACGCTAACACCAATAGGAGCGCAAAAGAAGAATGTTCAAAAATCGTTTTTTTTTGTTTCCTTTTGAGTTCTTCCCCAGTTAGCCCAAAGAAACTGTTACACGCGGACGAAGTCGTGGGCAGAAGCTAGTTTAAAATAATATTAAAAAATTCGAAAGAAACAAACTTACATATTTAAAAATCAAAACTTTTGAATAACTCGGTAGTAGTACAGATATAACGTTTAGCTAGCCGTCAAATATACATAATTATACTATTATCATCCTTACGTAATTAATGAGTGGCCTAAACGCAGCGGAATTCAATCGTAAAAAAGAATAATACATCAAAAACTTATATCTGTTCATTATCGTCATCCGTCAAATGGCATTTTTCACAACTGGTAAAAAAGGCCCTTAATCTTTTGAAAACGATACGGTTATGTGTTTGAAAATTAATTATATGTTGGTAACAAAAACAAGTGACATTGTTGTTTTGAGTCGTAGTATACTCGTTACCTATAATATGGGTCCGGTATAGGGTGGTAGAGCGGCGGCGGCGCGTACTCATACTGGAGCTGGTGGTGGTTGTGGTGGTGAGGCGAGAGGTGGTGGTACTCGCGGTACTCGCCCTCGCCGAGCGAGCCCAGCGCCACCGGCATGTAGGCCACCTTGTCACCGCGCCATCTAGCCGAGACACTAACCTCCGCGAATCTTATGTTATCCTGGTACTTTTCGACACTATTTTTTCTTCTATTCAATCAATAATGGACACCTTCGCGAACTAAATTAACCTCCGCGGATCTTTTATCAAACGGGTACTTTTTTAAATATTTTTTTTATGTATTCGTATTCTTTTCTTGATTTATATTGTTATTTTACACACAAAACCTTTTTTTAACTTCAATTAATAATTTTAAACGTATACGAACTCTTAATTATAACTTTTTCGTTAATTAAAAATAAATAAATACTTTTTTTATTTATAACTTTGGGAGTTTGGACACTTTGGTATCACATGTATTGCACTGTTGTTAACTCGAACGCATCGCTTTACACACGCTGTGAGCACATATTTTACATTATTTTTTCACGTAAATCCTTATCAGAAACGTAAAGAAACAAATAGCTAGTCGATGAATCACGCGACCCGACCGTACTAACAAACCGAGGACGACTGATAAAAAGAATTTCGAATTTTTCGCGCGGGAAGTGTCATCTAGGGCTGTGAAACGTCCTATATCCTTTATATACTTAGAGTTGCTATGGGAATCTCAACTCTAATTCTTTGTGTTAAAGGCGATAAGAGAAAATGACACTCGCATAGACTCGTGGAGCGGCAACGTCGCGTCAGCTGGCCGCGCTAGTAAGCTGCGTTCAGAAAGGTCAACATCGGTTACTATTTTTTTTATTACACCGGCTATTTTCGTTTTATCTTGTTTGTTTTTATTTCAAATTCAATTAATATAATCCACATTGCTCTAACTCGCCTTATTTACATACATAGTGATTTGTATTTCGAAATTCGAAATTCTCAGCGAAAAATATTGTCGTTTATGATTGTAAAAATATGGATTTAAATCGCTTCCTTCCGTAAAGCTGTGTGATACGATGAATACTTATTTAACAAATTATGAATGAAAAAAATATTCACAGAGATTTATTATTCAAATACTATATAGCAATAAAAGGCATTGTTTTCACCGCTGCGGCCTCGAGCGCGCGACGTTGCCGCTCCGTGCGCTCGCGCCATACTTTTTACTGTTTCACATAGAGCGCTCATTACGACACGCACACATCGACACCGATATTGTTATATCAACGTACAGGCCGACATAGTGCAAGATGTACATTATGTACATTCCGAGCTACGACGCCGTAGGTATGTAGGTGAGCTACGGAGCGGTACACAAATCAAACACTACGTCTATAAATAAACGGGCAGATGTCCGTGAAAAGTTTACGCGTCATTACGTCCAGGTTTGGATGGTTTTATTGCCAAATACTTTTTAGGACGCAACGTTCACGAGACACCGGTCGCGATGCGGAAGTCCACAGAACTTCGACAAACTCATGACCTCCTGGTACAATTGAACGGTACGTTTAGAATGTTTGAAACTTTGGAATGGCGAGATTGACAGTCTTTCGAACATCTTGCAACGAGTGAAAGGGGGGTAGATAATTTTGTTACGACTAACGTCATTAGTGACGTCCGTGACACGCAAAAAATAAATCGATAAGCTGTACCGTCGTCACTAAATCGCGATAATAGATATTTTGAAGGGCGGGAAAAATTTCAACCTACAATTATTCTAAAAAACCACATCTTGACAATAATATAAAAACTATAAACATTAAAAAAAAACAAGTCATCTATGCAATATCACCGATCACTAATGCAAAAATCGCAAACTTTTTTTATGCTACCTTCATCAGAAACACCGTGAGTATAAACTGACAACTACATAAAATAAACTGTCACAACACAATCTAACACGTCGCAAAAAAAGTTGCAATACTCTAATTAACGTCAAGCGGAAACCATTAATGGCGCGACATCCGCGGGGAACTAGCTTATCGCGCAGATACCGATAATAAACAATGGCACAAACGAAAAAATACTTGTGATAAGGTCGAGAAACGTGTTAGACGCGGCAATCGCGAAAAAACGAGCGTGCTGACGTGCCGTCACTCTCCAAATGTATGTCATGCCGGGTGTCAATGACTCTAGCACACGTAAACAGCGAAGCACACGTGCGGGAAAACTCGGAAAGCGACCTGAAACTATGCTTAACGGGTACGAACTGCAGTAAATCTTAAGTGCGCGCTTTGAGATCGTTCGCGTCCGCAGCGCGACGCGGCCGCGACAACAGTGCAACGAATGCGTAGAAAAACGTAACTAGGAATCGATTTATCGTAAAAGTTGCATCGCGACTAACTGTTAATAAATTATCGATTCCGAAATTTGTGTGCGGAGCGCTGGCCACGTACACTGCAGCTATGTAATCGAGTACATAGAAGTGTGCCGCGCTGTGACGAGTGACGAACTGTCAAATGTTCGGGAGACTTCGGCCGCGCTCGGGTTAGTCCCGCGTCACACTCGGTGGGTGCGTGACCGACATTCCGTCATTAGAAACAAATAGATCGATACGGTATAAGATCTCGTCTTAACCTTTGAATGAATAATATAAGCCAATTTGAAAAGTTAAAATGAATAACGGATGACCCAAATACTTACTATATATTACTAGTATTTAAACAAAACCATTTGTACATGAAATGAAAATATAGACTAATAACCATCTCACATTTTACTGTTTTGAAATGACACGCGCGCATCGTAATAATTATCTAGCAATCTTTATAAATAAAAATGAATCCCTTAATGTGTTGCTAAGCGCTAAATTCGAAGTCGGGCTAATTTTGTTTAAAGTTATCATAACACTTTGTAATAGGTACTTAAGGAACGAAAAGACAAGAAAATTGCTTAGAAAGTACTAAATTTCAGAAAATGTACTCCTTATACCGCGTATACGTATGCGCAACGGTCACAGCACTGGTTTGTAGCTGTTGCGCTGGCGGTTGCGGGTTCGATCCCCGCACGTGATAAACATTTGTATAGATCATACAGATGTTTGCCGTGGTCTGGGTGTTTGTGAAGTCCTTGTGGGTCTCCCCACCGTGCCTCGGAGAGCACGTTCAAGCGGACACGGTTGTTATCACGTACACCTGATAGCGATCGTCACTCATAGTCTATTCTTCTCAGAGAATATATCGGCCAACCCGCATTAGAGCAGCGAGGTGGATTTTTGATCCTTCTCCTACATGGAGAAAGCGGCCTATGCCCAGCAGAACTGAATAGAACTATTATTTAAACTTCTTACGTTTGACAGCTCGCAAGACAGGACAACGACTGTCTTGGAGATAATAACCACATACAGAACCCACCATTACATGACACAACATTTCAAGTTAACAAACTTTCGAAGTTTTTCTTATAAAACTGTATTTGCAACTTAAAATCTGCATAATAGGTTAGATTTAAAGTAGCAATGACGGTTTACCGTTCAGCGTTTTCCGTTATAATGAACATAAAAGAAAGTATTTCTAACATTTCTTTCTTGAAGACTGAACGGTCTGTAGTTATATTTTAAAACGACTGATTCTTCTAGGAAATAACAAAAGATTTTCAGCTATGTTTAAATAATATGACAAAGTTGAAAAGTTTGTTTTAACGCGCTAATCTCAGAAACTACTGGTTCGAGTTGAAATAATCTTCTAGTGTTTCCATTTACCGAGGAAGACTGTATAATATTTTAATATATTTTTTCTCCAATCCCATTAACGCAGGTGAAACAGCGGGGTATAGTTAGTATCTACATAAATAATCGATGTTTGTATGTTTGTCCTCTATGCGAGAAACCATTGATCAGATTATGATGGAACTTTGGTGGTGTTTCGGGAACGCACGTCCACGCATAGCTAGTCCATTATTTGCTCCCCGTGCGAAGCTGGGTCGGGTTACTAGTATATTATAATTTTAATATTAAAATAACATTATGTAAATTTTACAAACAAAAACCTAAAAAAGAATTAACAGAAAAAGTACACTTTCATAAAAACGACGTATTTGACAGATTGCAAGAAAGCACGTTTGTCGGGTTAGTTAATTCTTAATTTGCTTGTTTGTAAGAAATGAAAAGAGAACCAATGATGTCTGCATATAATAATTAATCTTATTACTGCATTAATATTTAAAGTGTTATTGACATAAAAGTGATAATGAAAAATGATACGATACGCGACTGGAGTTCCCTTTAAACACTGAAAAACACAAAACACGACTCTCAGCGTTACAGCTCAGCATTACTACACGATTCAACTCCCCATATATCCTTAATATCACGGCTCTCGTACAGTTTGTTAAGGAGTAAACTTGAATAAAAAAATAACAAAAACCGCCAAGTGCGTCGCGATCCTAAACCCCCCCCCCCCCCCGCTCGGCTCCGCTCGCCCATCTCCGCGGCTTCAACGCGATTAGATTATGTCACATTGATTAATATCTGAAACCGGCCCGCGGTCACTCGCACTCGACTCGCAACTTATCACAGAAAACCTGTTCGGACAGGTGACGACTTGTGCGAAAACTCATTCTTTATCACTCATTAAGAAACACTAATCTACGATATGGTAACTACGCGTTACACAGCGCTGGCGGTCGCGGGTTCGATCCCGTTCTTTGTAAATATCTGTATAGCCCATTTAGACGTTTAATAGTAGTCTTATATATTGCGTATGTATCAGACCAGGAGTGAATCCTACTGGGATCCATTTTGTGCGGAATTTATTTCAAAAATTAAACATGGTCTAACCCAGACTGATACAGAACATCGCGAAAAGTGGAGGGGCATTAGTAGGAAGACAGACCCTGGAAATAAAAGCCAGGGACAAGAATGTAATACAGAAGAATAACAGTTATGTATACATTGATATAGTTATGTGAAAAACCGATCTGGTGTAATGGCGCGTGTAGTCGCCTAAAACACCGGCGGTTTGCTATTTTAATTTCCGCCAATCTGTTTAATATAAATAATGGATATTTGTATTTGTACAAATACCTACCCTTGCATACCCTTATATATATACATACCCTTGCTTCTGGTTTGGATGTCTGTCATTTTGGGTCTGTCCACTGTGCGGAGAGCACGTTCAGCCGTCGGTCCCGATTGTTATCATAAATACCAGATAGCGATCGTTACTCATAGTAGGGAACATATCCGCCAACTCACAGTGCAGCAGCGTGATGGAATTAGCTCCAATCCTTGTCCGACAAGGAGAAAGAGACCTATGTCCAACAGTGGGATTATACCTAGGCATGAATCTTAATGTATATAACATTTGAGAAGAACCGCTGTAGTGATAAGAAAAACGCCATTGATACCGATGGTATCAGATTTGACCCTCGTTCGGAACTAGTTATATAAATATCTGTTTCCTAAGTATCCGTAAATCCGTCAAACTCTGTTATTATCATAAACAACTGAAAGCGATCGTAACTCTTTTTGGGGTCATTACCCATCAACCTGTTGTGAAGCCGGGTGGTGAATGAAGCAATAGCTATTTTTCTATATGGATACCAAGAAGATCTTCGCGTTGCTGTAAACTTCAGTTTCGTGTACTGATAAAAGACCTTTGCATTTCAATGCGCCCAGCATTCTTTTAAAAGCTTAGTTTATTTATTTATTTATTTATTTTATAAATAAAATATTATCCAATTTTTTTTATCAAAGTATCAAAACCACATAAGCGAAATTCATATCTCAAGACTAACTAAACAATACAAAACTACACTCGTCTGTTTCATATACAAATATCTTTCTTTACAAATCTAGGAGTCTGTTTTGATGATAACACGTAACAAACAGACATCTATATTTTGTAACGTTTAAAAATAAAAAGTCCGCCGTTTTAGAAAGTTAGTGAAAGCGTTCGTTGTCTGGACGTCGAGCGTATGAAACTTATGTACTAAATGTATTTGAAAATGAAAAAATAATAAAAATTAACATTTCCTGTAAGAGAATAATGAGATTATATAGAAAGTTTGATTTAAGTGCAGTTTTTGTTATATTTGATATTTTATGGGAATGGAAGTTTGGAAAAGTATTTATTAAAAATAGTTCGAAATAATTCTTAGATTATAATTTAAATTTTGTATATTTGTTGGTAATTTTAAAAATAAGTAAATGATTGTACGTTTAAGTATGTACTGTATTTCAATTTTAATAAAATGTACTAAACGAAATTCTTATAATTACGTAAAGGATAAAAACAAAAGTTTTATTAAAATTTACGTTATGTTTTGGTTCTGTCAATAATTTTACATCGAAACTAACCTCGTCATGTAGTTTTACTCGCATGAATTGTCTTTCTTAAAAAGTCGGGCTAGAACGCAGCCCTATGAGACAACTGCATCTCTAGTTATCTACAAGAAGTATTATTACAATCGGTTCAGTAGGTTTTCCGAGAATAACAAAAAAACATTAAAACAAGCACATTTAAAAATCGATAGAAAAAAGTTACAAAATAATAATTGAAAACGAGTCTATAATTTGTCACAAAGATTACATAATAACACATCCCTAGTATAAAAAAATCGAATTCCAAATTCGAAATAAATTCAAATAGGGAACGCTGATCATCTCTTTATCGAGAGGGAGCGAGCGAGAGGTTGTTGATTTAATTCATTAGCGGGAAAGAGATGGCACGACCGGCGTTCGAGCGAGACAGCGATATACAAGTGTTAGCGTGTGAGAGTAAGACGGGCGCAGTCTGTTGACGTAGTAGTAGATGAGATAAGGGGCTATCAGCAGTTTCATGCGCATTTACTTTCGGTCGAGTACTTGCTCGTATTATATGGCTTCTTCTGTGCGATATTGTTATATAGCTATATATATTTATACATCGATTTTTTTTTTAATTTTATTCTATATAGACCTTGTCTTTATATGATTAGTAAGATTCAAAACTACAATTTCTTAGATAAATAAATATCACCTTTACAAATTAACAGTTAAAAGCTCAGAACTAAAAGACATATAAATATAAGAATTGAACTAAAGCTGTTCCAAACCTAATTTTACAAAAAAAAAATATATATTAATAATAATCCAAGCTAATCAAAAATGAAGAATATTTATATTCTCCATTTTTGATAAACGTTTTAATTTGTTAAACAATTGCATTTGGCTATAAAATTGCATAGATGTATGTTTGTGTGTGTGCTAACACTTATTCAAGTTTTTTTTTTTTTTGTAAAGTTACTATTCATGTTAGTGAACATACATAATATCTTAAAGTATTAGTCTCTCATATACGGTATTATCGATCGATCGATTCAGCTTGCAAAAGGCTATTGCAATGTTTCAGGTAGATGTGAAAAGCTGGACGAAAAAAATGTGTATAATCCATAATTTTACTTATTTTATATACCATATAATGCTTCAATTTTATTTTGTTATTTTGTATATTATGTTAAATCATAAACAAGATGAAATTTTAAATTTACTGTCAAAACTGAGGCGGCGTTATCACATAAAGCATTTTTTTTCCATCAAACTTTGAATAACAACTTTAAAAATTAACTTAGTACGTGTTTCGTAACAAATAAATAGGTTTTGATAAAAATAATTAAATTAAAAATTAATGACATGTATGGTCCGCCAACCCGAAGTTGAACAGAGAGGTGGATTAAGATCGGATTCTTCATCTACATGGGGTAAGTATGTATGCTATATTATATGGCTTAGCTGTGTGATGTTACAAGCTGAATAGTATTGTCAACAGTTTTAGTAAGAAAAAAAAACCCAAGCGAGTTACCATTCAAGCAGCCTGACGATGATAAGCGCGGCATTTCACACGCACACGCGCGTATTTCGTCTCACGCGCACAGACACAACTTATTATTACATGGACGAGACACACTAATATGGCGACAAGTAGAAATTTTACTTAGAATTCTAAAATAATAATATTTAATTATAGTTTTTCAAACTTAAAAATTACTGATATTACTCATACTCTCACGGTCACACAATTTATTTATTAGACATTTTTTTTCGGAAGTTTTAAATTAACAATCGCAAAGTACCGTAGAATCATGTGTCCAGTAATGACATTGATCAAGTACCTAGGCTTCAAAAGCACACTTGAATCGTAATTTTCCAAATTAAACTATATTAATTTTAATAAACTAACTATGGTTAAAAATGAAGCTACCGTCGATTTCGAATACAGATTCCGCTGAGAAGAATAGGTAAGAAACTCCCGTTACTTAAAAAAAAATTTGGACTCGCTTGCTTGCACGAATGTCGAACACTCGGCTCGGAGAGCCGGTCACTTTGCGCATCTTGCAGTCGTATAAAAAAATAATTTTGTTCGTTACAGAAACACGAAAAAACAAATAAAAAAAACGTTAAAATATTTAGTGCTTATTAATTGAAATGAAATATCTATATCATGAAATAATTAAACACCAGAATATGAGAAGAACAGAAATGATTAATAAGTATTTAAACGTTATCTATTTTGATTGATTCAGCCTGCAACATCACACAGCTGGGAAAAGGGCCGGAGCTTAATCCACTACGCTGCTTTACAGCGAGAGATCCGCGAAGGATATTTACGATACTATGAGTAACGATCGCTATCAGGTATTTATGATAATAACCGGGACCGACAGCTTAACGTACTACTGAATAATCGACAGATAAAATGAAAATTAATAGTGAAAAAGAAATATGTGTCACACGCTTTCAGTTAGATAGATTTATCAGAACCTGCGAAGCAGGAGCTTTACTAGCTGTTTAAATCATTGTGTGCTACTACAGACTGGAAACTAATTCAGCTCTAAATTTCAATATAATCCGTTCAGACTTTCTGTTATGATTGAATGACAAACATCCTTAAGTACTATCTCTTTAAAATAGTTTTTAAATGTAAGTTAATTCTGCCAAACATGAAATAAAGTCCGTGTTTTTGTACAAAAATATATAATAGTATTTTACAGCTATTAATTATTTTAAGGATTATTAGCATATTTTTTTTTAATAAATAGAGAAAGTAATTTAACACCTCAATACATAAATTAACATAAAATATTGTATTTCCTTATGTAATTTCACATGTGTAATAAAGTGTTAATGTTTAATAAACATTAAATTAGAAATGGTAATAAATAAGATAATTATAGGTAGATTTAAGAAGCCTAAATCACACAAAACTAAATAATTTTACAGGTTTATTAAGATTATGCTGTATTATATACACATAGGCTATATTACGACACGGGTCATATTAAGAATCAACAAGAGTGACTCACGAGTTTTGTATTTACTATTAATTAATCCTTTTCCTACATGGAGAGAAGCCTTTGCCCAGAAGTGAGATGTTACCATATCATTAATAAAAATGATATTGTAATTGCTTTTACTAAATAACGACTATGTATTTCATGTAAGACATCGTTTATTACAACAAGGACTAGGACAAGTTTATTTTTTAAAAAGGTAACCGCGAAGTTTATCGCCTATTAAAATAATAATGCTTTCAAGCAGTGCTATGTTCTGTGGTAAATAAGGTGACCAGAGCTCCTGGAGAGGGTCGGAGGTCGTGGTGGCAACGCGCTTGCGATGCTTCTGGTGTCGCAGGCGTCTATAAAGTACGATAATCGCTTAAAATAGGTGGACTGTACACTTGTTTGGTGACCTAGTTGTACAAAAAGAAAAATAGAAAGATTCATCTCACCAGAATCTACATTCCGAATCGGTGGTGTTTTCATTGTAACTATAATTGATTAGTATTCAATAGCAATAAATGTGTTTCTTAAAGCTATATCAATGGAGTAAAATTTTGATATAAGTATTAGTGAATATAATATTAAAGAAAGTATTAAAGCAAATAAGAGATCACCCACCAAACAAGTTTTTTTTTTAACAGATTATTAGCCCCCCTACCCACCCTCAGTGATATATGGTTAGGTTTTAAACTACTCTCTTTCTCATTGCCAAATATTACGTGTATTTTTTTTTTCCTACAAAGTGTATTGAACTTTTAAAGGTTATACTTTTTTTGGCGCGTTAGGGAAAAATGATGGGAGTAAATTATTACGATCATTTTTACATCACAGAAAATCGGACACCCTGGAGTTAGCTAGTGAAAAAAGAAGAAAATGAAGTATAACTTCTTACGTGCGTACATAAGTACACACACACACACACACACACACACACACACACACACACACACACACACACACAGACACACACACACACACACACAGACACACAGACACACACACACACACACAGACACACACACACACACACACACACACACACACACACACACACACACACACACACACACACACACACACACACACACACACACACACACACACCACACACTTTTTAAAAATATAATCTTTAAATAAAGGTATCAGTCAAATTAAATTTTGGGAAATTAAGCATCATAATACAAATTTCCGACGTGATACAAATTTCAAATATCAAGATTGCAACATGTTTTTGATAGTTTTTTTTTTTTGGGTAGAAATCCCATATTCCTCTTAGTGATATTTCGTGATGTCTCCCCTTTCTAGCCTGAATTACTTTATGGAAAACCCCTGACTAATTAGTATACTATGACGATTCGATTGTGCTTTTAAATTTAAAATCTCCATTAATAAACAAAAATTTTGAAATTTTTGTTAGCTGAATATAATAATCTAGAAAGTATTGAAGTACATAAGTTACAATCGCTACTTGTAGTAGTTAGTAGCAGTAACTAAGCATGTAGGAAACACTTTTCTTGGAATGAACAATTTCATATATATTTTGCAAGAAGTAATCTATTAGATACTTTGATTTATTCGACGAAATTTTGCTAATGTATTACCATGAAATGGATGTTTTAAAACTATATTATGTTTTAGTTGGAAAAGAAATATACTAAGAGTGGTACCATGATAAGGAAACCAGGATCTGATGATGGGATCCCAGAGAAATCGAGGAAAACCCTCGAAAATCCCCATAACTTTTTACTGGGTGTACCAATTTTGATGATTTTTAATTTAATCGAAAGCCGATGTTTATCATGTGTTTACATTAAATTTCATCGAGATCTGATTACAAATTTTAGAGTAATCTTTGATAATGCGGATTTAACTTGACTATTTTTTAGTCTATTTACGTTGTAAGTTGTAAATACGTTTCCATGTAATTGAAGTCGGTTTTTTTTTCATTTGCCAGCAAACACAATTATTAGTTTAAATATTATCTGTTCTTAGTGTTATTTTTTATACAGCTACTCACGGTTTCCACTCAGTTATGTCCGATCCCGATAAAAAGTAGCTTATTTGTTATTTTAGACCTTCAGCTATTTACGTACCTAGTTTCATGAAAATGAGTTCAGTAATTTTTACGTGATAGAGTAAAAAGCATACATCCATCTTTATAGACTTTCGCATTTATAATATTAGCAGAAAGACATAATCCTTCCTTTGCAGTCGGGTAAAACAACAAATGTCAAAAATATTTTATTTATTCTAATAAAAATTATAATTGAAAAATAATTTGTTAAGATTAAATCTTGAAGTTTTATATATATAACAAATCATGCTCCAAGGCGTCAAACATTTTTACTGCTATATGACGACATAATAAAAAAAAATAATCTATAAAATTTGAAACAAAATTAGAACAACTTCATTCGTTTACTTATTTATTCATTTCGAATTTCAAAGTCACTGGCAATAAATAGATTTTAAAAAATCCACATAATATGTAATCTATAAAACTCAGCTACAACCTTCTCCGTATCTACTGTACAAGCGTGTTGAACTCACGCACACAGACACGAGACTAGTGTGCGTGAAGACAATAAACCCTCGCTGTGTGCGTTCAAGCTAGATATGATGTAGCGCGATTGATGCATTTAGAACATTTTGAGTTTTTTTTTTAATTTGTTATAACTACTACCTATATATTTACTAATAACAGTCAATAATTGTGTGATATTGAGGTTAGGTTCAATTTATGGTATAGAAGGCTGAGCATACTTGGGTTAAATTTTTTTAAGCATTATTAGTCGAAAATTCGTGCTAAGCCAGCAGACTTACTAATTTACCAGTTTTCTTTAAATAGATAAGTAAATTATTATAACCGAAGTTAGATAGTTAATATATATTATACAGTATTTAATCCTAATAAAAAATACTATTACAGGATTCCCACTGTATTTCATAAATAATATTTTAGGACGTAGTATGCACATAACATTGTAGAAAGTCTTACAGAATTTTTTTAACGTATATTGTGTATGAACATTAAAACTTCAATCTGTAAACTAAATACATAATTATGTCACTATACCAAACGTGACTATAATATCATGAGAAATATAATATAAATATATATATTATAATATAATATAAATATAATATACACACTTGCTTTTGGTATTGAAAAAAAAAAAAAAACCAAAGAGAAGTTATATGAAAAAGAAAAAAATATTTTGACCCGATAATGTCAGTACCAAACCTACAATGATAAGCTCGAGACGACCGATACAAAAAAAAGGCAAATATGTCACAAGTAATCATAGATAATTAAATTAAAACTAGACAATCTTTTGGTTAAATAACCGAAAAAAGTTTTTAAATAAGACTTTATTTAAATTGTTATTCATCGATATACTAAAACTTAAAAAAGTTGCGACATTATTTCAAAACAAATTCATTATCTTAAATAAAAAAAATAATTCTTAGAAAAGTCCAAGACACTCCAGTCGCAGTATCTAACACACACAACCGCAAGCACCGCTACACGAGTACTGTGCGATTGAAACAATTATTCGTGTATGTACCCGACCTTACGGAATTCCAAAATTTAAACTTTTTTTTCTTTCTCGTAACATGAAAATATTAGTGGCCAGGTTTATTTCGAATCAAAACTTACTTTTTTTATTCGAAACATGAAATATAAATGGGCAGGTTTATTGGTAAATAAAACAACAAAATACAGAAATAATTTATAAGGATAATATTACATAAACTTTTTGTACGAAACTTATAAAAACCACAAATTTTTTTCATGTCTTATTTATAAATAAAGGAATTACAGGAAATTTATTATAACATGAATAAAATTAACAAGTGGCAATATAATTCGACAAAGTTACTTGGAAATTAAAAAAATAACCTTGCGTACGATTATCTGCTTTTTTTAATAAAAAATAAATTACAGAACATTCAATGTTTAGTCAAAAACTTAAAACTTGTACCTACGTACGCGTTAATACCTTTGTTATATTTTACGAGCGTTTAAAAAGTTAGCGGACGTAAAAGCGCGGGAAAATTGTTTTCAATGAAAAAATATAAAGTTTTATTTTGTTGGCGTCTTTTTTTATATGATTGACTAAATTCGATATTTGATGATGATGATGATGATGATGATTTTATTTACCTACATTAATATTTTAATAAATGCGCGACTGTTATTTTACGAACAAAGAAAATAAATTAAAAAGTATTTTTTTTTTAAGTTTTACTATAAAAAGCAAGCAATGTAATTATTATAAATAAAATAAATAACCGCTTCACTCTCAACGGCCCCCAAAAGTATTTTGTCCTGTAACCGGGGTCCTCCTGGGGTCCGGAAACACACAATACACAAGCACAAACGCCACACCACGACCACGACGAACATCCATATGGCCAATACAAATGTCTGTCGTGTGCGGGGATCGAGCTCGCGACCGCTAGCGCAACAGCCAGTGCTGTGACCGCTGCGCTAACGCGTCGTCAACTTGGGAACAGACGTACGTACTTAGTTGAAGACTGAAGTTTAAATTCTTAGCTCTGGAGTTTCATGATGGTCGATGCAGTTTCTATTTTTAACCAACTTCAAACAAATAGAGGTTCTCAATTCCACAACACCTTTTTTTATGTGTTGTAACATCTGTTATATTTCTGAACCTGGCTGAAAGCTGGTACTTGACGTGTGGTCTCATTTCAATTTGATCAAGATTTGGTAAGTAGTTTTGAGTTACTTCAAATAATGTGTATTTAATTAACTACTTCCTCGCCCACTACCTACGTTGTTATTCGATGTAGTTGAAGTCGGTTTTATTTTCGCTAGCGTGCGAAGTGCAAACACAATTATTGTATTACTAGCGACCTCCATATATATTTACAAGATAAGTAATCACCAACATATCATATACTAAAACCTTCTCCGAAACACTCTGCGTCGTATGTTATAAGTATTATACCGATCGGTTCAGTAGTTTTCGCAGTATAGCCGAACAAAAAACCGGCTCCCGGTCAATTAGTATAGAAGATCGATCTTTTAAATAAATAAATATAGTTTTTACAGACACGGTCGTCTGTTCCTAAGGTAGGCAACTTAATGCTTGTGTAACAGACGATTGATGTAGGTCTTAAAGGCTGTGTAATGTTATGGCCTATAAGCTTTTTTAGGTCTGTGGGTTTTGATTATTATTTACTAGTTGTACTCTGCGCGCGTTGCTACACTTTGTTTGGTCGTACCAACTCAGGAACCTTTGTGGGCTCATGCACAACACTTTGCTGAAGATCTTGACATGATCAAATACAAAATAGTTATTTAGGGTCTGTTTCACCTATTGTGGATAAAAGTTATTTAACGGATAACGGTATCTAACAAAAGTTTTTGATATGATATTTTTTTTTCATCGACCACCACCACTTACCACAATGTTCATGAGGTATAGCTATTCGCAATTATGAATCTAACTGTTATAGTTGATTGTGGTGAAACAGGTCCTAGGCGGAGGCACAGCAGGAAATTTCCTGCTTAAAATATGGAGCAGCCCGACTGGAGTAGAACCTCGACCTTACAGAAGTACACAGCTAAGTAATACTGCTTTCAAGCAGTGTTGTGTTCCTGTTGGTGAGTAGGGTGACCAGAACTCTTGGGGGGAGGCGATCGGGGTTAGGGTTGGCAAGTGCTTGCAATTTTTTTGGTTCTGCAGACGTCTATAAGCTACAGTAATCGCTTACCATCAGGTGACCTCCACGCTTGTTTGCCGACCTAAGTTATATAAAAAATGACTTCTTATACCTCCGGCTGTTAAAGTTTATTCGTAACTTATGTGCTGGATAAACTCTATCCACAGCCGGTAAAACAGGCCCTTACAAAATTAAATTGAAAAGTTTTTGTTTTTCAGTGAGACATTGCTTATATTAACATGACTAGCTAACAGTGATGAGTAAAATTGGTCTTGATCTTGCAATACTGTGCTTAGACTGGTAAGGCAATTTTTTTTTATTGGAGAAAATCCATCATGGATGCCCTCCAGCGCCAGAGGGTTATGTCAGACTCCTCCTGACTAAAAAACCACCACGTGTGAGCAGTCGTCCGCCTGGGTGGGGCGAGATGGGGTCGCGCTAGCATTCGCCACCTCGCCCCGGAGACTAGTAAGACCAAGACCACAACTGTCCAAGTCTTGGCCTTGGTCTTGCTTTGCTCATAATACTAGCTTATACACGCGATTTCTCTTGCTATAATTATTCAGTATTTATACAATAGGTTATACATAAAGGCTATTGAAGATGTTACAAAAAAGTCATAATTTTAAGGAAGTAAAATTGATTTCGTCAAATATAAGGCATATCCCACTTTCTACTGATCCTTTTTTTTATAATGAACGGAGATTTATTACACTAACTCTAAAACAACTGTACCAAATGAAATAGAACTTAGTACGTAGATAGCTGGACATCCAGAATAACATATAGGTGTTCTATTTTAATGAATATAGCTATTGTAATAAAATCATAACGAAATTAAGGTAGCAAATGTCTTACAAAACTGAGGGTGAATTAACATCTTTTTTTTTGTTCTATATAGCGCATCGTACTTAAATAAGCCTAGGCGTTATAAAATCACAAACACAAATTATTATTATTATTATAATCAAGCGACGCCGGAGACAAGTGTACCATTGATTTTTCATTTGCATGTCAGAGGGAGATGGGTGGTGATATTACAACGGGTGCGAGGGAGACGGACAATGTTATTAAATAAGGGTGCGTGTCGTGAATGAGTTTGTAAGAACTGTTGTATGAAGGTCGAGTTTAACCGAACTATGACGAATTTGACCGATCTTTAACAAATTATGAATATTAGGGCATGTCTCACAGGTTGTGGGTAGCGCTATTTGACGCATGACGGTATCCAAGAGATAAAAATTTTGATATGTTATTCTTGTTATCATCGAATTTTACTTTAACTGCAACTGAGGTAACTGAGGTAGGGCACAGCAGGAAATTTCCTGCTCAAAATATGGAGCAGCCCGACTGGGGTAGCACCTCGACCTTACAGAAGATCACAGCTAAATAACACTGTTTTCAAGCAGTGTTGTCTTCCTGTTGCCGAGTATGGTGACTAGAACTCCTGGGGGATGGGGTCGGCAACACGTTTGGAATGCTTCTGGTGTTGCAGACGTCTATAAGCTACGGTAACCGCTTACCGTCAGGTGAACCGTACGCTTGTTTCCCGATCTAGTTATATATATAAAAAAGAGGCCCGATAATGTATTAAATATGTATTAGGCGTCCTTTTTTTCTTTATTTATGAAGTTTTAGTTCAGGACTACGCCACTCCATAGGAACATCACACATTTACATACAAGAAATTAATGAGGTCGTCGTCGCATACCAATGTTTACAATCTTGTACAATAGTTTTGCCGGTTCTGAGAGGATACGCCAAAATTGAATTACAACCTCCGAGCTCTTTAAAATTTTGAGTTATTTGCAGCATATCATTTCTAATATCTTCATTTCTGACACGTTCCACCATAATGTGAACTGCATCTTCAATGATGCCCGCATTCGGTACACAACGGAGATGGTACCTTTTTCATCAGGTAAGGCAACTTATTAAGTGGAATGTAGAGTGTCAAATTGTTCAATTAGCGTTATCGCTTTATGTTATATAGCCTAATTTTCATCGAGAATAAGGATACATGTACTACTTATATGATTAATATCTGGAATTGACAATCGTATTTGTTTTATTAGAGGAACTGGCCATATTTAAACAAAAATTTATTTCATTTTCGTCGTTTTATGAAAAAACGAGAAACTGTGTGTGCGTGTGTGTGTAACTCATAGAAATAAATGATTCGTATGATTTATTTTTGTGTTACCCACACATGAGGAAATTCTAAACAATTTTTAATCGATTCTTTCGAATTTCCATCTATTGGTTACATCAATCCATAGCTTAATTGGCTAAAGCACCGACACGGCAAGTCGGAGATGCAGGTTCGATCCCCGCTGGAACGGTCGATTTTTGATATGATATTAAAAATTGTCATAAAATAAAGTTTCTTCACTTCATCCGAATCTAAAATCTAATTTGAAGCCTACTGCTAGATTATTAAGGATTCTATGTTAAAAAACCTTAATAGCAGGCATTGAACCCGCGACATGTAGCCAAAAAACCGCCCAATAACACACATCACATTGACTAGCCCATTGGCGCAGAATGTAGTGACCCTGCTTTCTGCTCCGGTGGTTGTAGGTTCGATTCCCACCCCGAGTCTGGGTGTAATATATATTTATTTATATATGTAGAATTTATATGTATGTATATCGAAAAAAAAATGTAGCTATACCAGTCGGCTGTTACTTATAACACAAGCATTAAGTTGCTTACTTTAGGAACAGACGACCGAAAAAAAAACATCATATTTAAGGCGGCAAGAATTGATATTATCAATGACTTAAGACTAATTTTGTGTGTTAGAGAAGAATTGGAGCATAATCTGCCACGCTGCTGGACTATGAGTAGGGGAGACTGGCTACGGTTGTGACAATTGAGGTTCGACCGCCAATAATTTTGTTAATTTACTAATTAGTTACAGTTAGGCAACATGTATAGACATGCATCGCGCTTCTTTTTTCTCTTACACTCTTCCCCGCATTCCGTATAGTTTCGCGGTTATAACGACTGTCACTACCGTACCCTGGCACAACCGTACCCAGTCTACCCTAGAGGTATATTGTCCTACCGAATATAATGATCATTATTGGTGTCAATGATGATATCCAGGATGGACAACTTTATATACTCTCTTAGGCAAGGTGGGGATACCTATAAAAATAAAAATATTTCTACAAAATTATTCATCCTGGGTTACAGTTGAAGCCACAACTGCCATAGGAATTATAACACCTCAAAAAAAGAATACCTTCACAACACTGCAGGAAAGCAGTATTATTTAGCAGTGATCTTCTGCACGATCGAGGTACTTCCCCAGTCGGGCGTTTCCAGATTTTTTTAAGTAGGATAATTCCTGCTGATCCCTACCTCAGTTTAATTACATACGGAATCGGCGGTAGTTTAAAATTCTAATTTTTTAAACGATTCGAAGGTAGTTTTGAAGCAGAAAGTAGTTTCTAAGGAAGTTATTTTTTATTTCGATGTTTGGAAACGGTTTCTAGTTCAAGTCTCCTATTACAATGGAATAATTCTCTTTTTGTATATTCGCTATTGTCCTGAGACAAGGTTTACATAAAACAAAAAAGAATTGAAATCAATATAACGACATTCAATTATAAGAGATTCGAGAAAAAAATAGGTTGTATAAAGTATGACGGACAGTGAGTTTGGTATAAGGATATGGTAGATTACGAGAATGGCCACAGGTTACCTTTTTAGGGGAGGGGGCTTTAGCTACTGATGCCTACTTGAATTAAGATTGTATACAAGCGAAATGTGGGGTATAATCTAGTATACAAAATAATATAGTTTTTACTAGCTGACCTGGCGAACTTCGTATCACCTTATTTTTTTCTGAAATATAATAATAACATAATATATCAAAATAAAATATAGCCTATCTTTTAAGTTGGATCGAACTGCACATGGTGTGCGAATTTTATTATAATCGGTTAAGTGGTTTAGGAGTCCATTGAGGACAAACATTGTGACACGAGATTTATATATATTAAGATATAATAAATATGAAAGTTAATTATGTACAATGGTTGAGCTCGTACCTATATTTAGGTATGAATACTTAAAACCGAGGGGCGGGCGGGCGGCCACCCCCTAAACGACGCTGCTCTCCTGGTACCTCGAGGTTTTTATGTCGATATGTTTTGCACATTTTTTATTTATTTATTCATTATTATTCATTAATAAATTAATCATTATGTTATTAATTATTTATTTTATTATTCTATTTTAAGTGTATATATACAGTGTACCTATATACACTGCAATAGATATCTATGAGAACCTAAAGTGATTTCAAACTTAAAAAAAAAAATCGGCTAGTATTGCTTCAGTCGTTCCCGAGTTTTGAGCTTAGCAACAAAAGCAATAAATTTTTATTCATAAAGAAAATAGTAAACTCCGATAGCTCCAGCTCCCCTACACACTAAGTTTGATCGCAATAAAGTCCGACAGATTTTGCGTTAGACTAACAAGCATCTTAACTTTCGAATCTACAATAATTGTTGGACAAGTTTCATCTTATATATAAATTCTCGTGTCCCAATGTTAGTTAGAATACTGTTAAGAAACGGCTGGACCGATTTTTATGAAATTTTGTGTGCATATCGGGTAGATGCCGACGAACATCTATTTTTCATATCCCTAACTTAAAGCGGGGGGGGGGGGGGGGATTAAGGGGGTTAATAACATATATGACAAAACAGCCTTTGCGGAGTAGCTATTAGTATTTACATAAAAACCATCACGCAAACATATGCACTGTAATTCCATATTAAATCGAAGTTGATAAAACAAATAAATCAATAAAAAAATTTAAAAATTTTATACAATCATATCGTCTCTCAAAGAACTACATAAATTCCAGCGGTTACCAAAGTTTACCACTTGATAAATAAAGTCCACTTTAGGAAACTTATTTAAAAGTCAGGAAGCACTTTAAAAGCTAAACAAAATTAATTATCACGAATATTATAATTTCTTTTATTTTATTTCGTTTTTTTTTGTTCGTTTTTGTCAGAAAAAGTTTGTATGAAAAACAATTTAAAAAAAAATTGACAGTTATAGAGACTGCCGATAGAAGTGAAAACTTAGAACTTATAGTACTAAAATTTGAAATTTCATAATGTTTGTATTTATTATGTGTATCATCATCATCATTACAGCCTATACAGTCCACTGCTGGACATAGGCCTCCACAAGTTCGCGCCAAAAATGCGTGAACTCATGTGTGTTGCCCATAGTCACCACGCTGGGCAGGCGGGTTGGTGACCGCAGGGCTGGCTTCGGCCTGTGTATTTCAAAGCCAGCAGTTGGATGGTTATCCCGCCACCGGTCGGCTTTTTAAGTTCCAAGGTGGTAGCGGAACCGTGTTATCCCTCAGTCGCCTCTTACGACACACACGGGAAGAGAGGGGGTGGCCATATTCTTTGGTACCGTAGCCACACAGTACTATTGTATTATGTGTATAATGTTGCACAATATGTCAGCTGTATATCTATAAGCATGTCGGTGACGCGACCGCACGAGATGTCACCACCCAAAAAGCGTCTAACGCGCACAGCTAACAATCTATAAGATTTTCCCCTATCAAAGTGTGTCCAAAGCGGCTAAAAAAGTTTTCACTATAAAAATATATTCAATAAAAAACAATATTACATTAGGAAATTCACCGGTTTAGCGAGTATTATACAAATAACACGACATCTCCCACGCAGGATTTTTTTTTATACAACTAGATCGACGTACAAGCGTACGACCCACCTGATGGTAAGCGATTATCGTAGCTTATTGATGCCTACAGCAATAGAAACATATCAAGCGCGTTGCCAAACCTATCCTCTATCCCTTACCTCTGGAAAGGAACAACACTGCTTGAAAGCAGTGTTATTTAGCTGTGCCCCTCTGTAAGGTCGAAGTACTTCCCCAGGCGGGCTGCTCCAAATTTCGACCAGGATATATCCTGCTGTACCACACCTCAGTTAAAATATGACTAAGTTTATAATGATCGAGTTATGTATTGTACTTGTTGCGCTGGCGGTTGCGGGTTCGATCCCCGCACATGACAAACATTTGTATTGGCCATACAGGTGTTTGCAGTGGTCTGGGTGTTTGTGCAGTCCTTGTGGGTCTCCCCACCGTGCCTCGGAGAGCACGTTAAGCCGTCGGTCCCGGTTATCATCACCTGATGGCGATCGTTACTCATAGTAGGGTATAGTATCCACCAACCCGCATTGGAGCAGCGTGGTGGATTAAGCTCTGATCCTTCTCCTATATGGGGAAAGAGGCCTATGCCCAGTAGTGGGATATTACAGGCTGAAGCGTTGAGTTATGTATTGACGATTTTAAAACGAATAATTAATGAACTTTGTAAAATGAAGATCCAACAGTGCATTCGAAGCTCACTAGAGTAAAAATAAAAACGAATGTGCTTTAGACCACACGACTGAAGCAAAACTTCTTTAGCTTCATCTAACTAATATATCTCTCTCAACTTCCGTTCGCCTCGCCCGATCACACTTTTCGTAACGCTCTCGTCACGCATTCACCAGGTTACTCCCCAAGTCGAGCGTGCGTAAAGAAGTTCTACTTCAAAAATAATTTTGATTTGGTTTAAATAATGTGACCTTTAAGTGTCCCACAGCTGGGAAAAAGATCTCTTCAGTGAAAGATTAAGACATAGGGGTTTATGTCACAAGTGGTTTCATCGCTGTTAATATCAAAATAGACTGTTCCGTTAGCCCAGTTGACAGTGAAATTGTTTTCCACTCCGGTATGGGTTCCGTTACCGCTTCGAGTTCAAACGTCAAATTAATTATTATCAGGTTGTGATTAGAAATATCCGACTGAATACACCAGGTGTCATAATAATAAAAAAATACATATTACCCTTTCAGATATTTTATCAGGAACCGGTGAAGCAGGCCCTGTTTTCAGCTTTCGAATACAAGTATCTGACTAATAAAGTGGACTTTGATATTTAAAAAAAGAAAAACATAACACACTTTATCCACTTGATACAGCTATACGTAAGATAGCATTATGAACAACCAGTGGAAAGGCCCTTCATTAGTTGTTGCCTGAGCTTAGTTTGAAATTTTGGTGGGTCGCCGATCCGGAATTTTTCCGAATTATCAGGGCCTTCCTGAAAATAGCGTCTCCTAGGTCAATATTATTAGAAATCGTTTTGAAAACGATACAAAAGTGCTTTTAATTTGATTTCAATAATTATCCCAACAGCGGGCGGTGGTCTACACTTTGGGCGACGCTGTTCTATGCAGTTAATATTAGTCATTATCTGATTCACTAAACTTCGCAGCGGTTCTTCTTATTTAAGACGAATAGCCATTCAGATGAATCATATAAAAATCAAAACCTAAGTATTAACATTTATTATATCTTTTTCATATAGGTAAAATTGTTTGCTGGCAAACGAAAATAAAAAAACGACTTCAGTTACATCGACAAGTAATACAACGTAGGTAGACGAAAAAATAGTCCAGTAAATACGTATTATCAAAGATTACTCGAAAAGTTGTAATCAGATCTCGATGAAATTTAAATGTGACCACATGATAAACATCGGCTTTCGATTAAATTAAAAATCATCAAAATCGGTACACCCAGTAAAAAGTTATGCGGATTTTCGAGTTTCCCTCGATTTCTCTGGGATCCCATCATCAGATCCTGGTTTCCTTATCATAGTACCACACATAGGATATCACCTTTCCAACAAAAAAAGAATTATCAAAATCGGTTCATAAACGACGAACATACATAAAAATATATATATATACGGTCGATTTGAGTAACTTCCTCCTTTTTTGAAGTCGGTTAAAAATATATATACGATCGAATTGCCTTCTTGCCAAAAACCTCCTCCTTTTTTGAAGTCGGTTAAAAATAACAGTAAAATATAGAATAATTCTAGCCTGAGTGAAATAAGTGTCCATCTTAAAGCCAGTTCAACTTGTTGACAATATCTCTGATAGCTTATCAGTAAATAACGTGCGAGACAAAATTTTCCTATTGAGAAAATAACGATAATTTTTTTTCATTATGATGATTAATGCATGATTTAATTAAACTAATTAATTGACTTGTTTACAATCCTATTAATTATATGAATGAGAAATTTGTGAAAATGTTTTGATAATTGTTACTCTTTCTTATATAAACTAAATTAATTTTAACTAGCGAGCCGCCCCGGCTTCGCACGGGTGCAATGCTATCAGCATTATCAACTATCTATAAACAACAAAAGATACCTTAGAAACCTTTTAAATTACCAGTGTTTTTCTACCATATCATGCATTTGAGTTGAATCACTATATTTAAAAAAAAAAACCGTATCAAAATCCGCATACAGAGAGCGGGAAGCGATTTTTTTTTAACTATGTATTGATGATACTCGGTACATAGATAGCTAGGAATCCTGTATAACATATAAGCTTTTATATCATCATCATCATCATCATCATTAATTCAGCCTATCGCAGTCCACTGCTGGACATAGGCCTCAAAGTTCGCGCCAAAAATGGCGTGAGCTCATGTGTTTTGTCCATAGTCACCACGTTGGGCAGGCAGGTTGGTGACCGCAGGGCTGGTTTTGTCGCAGCGAAGACGTTGCTGCCCGTCTTCGGTCTATGTAATTGAAGCCAGCAGTTGGATCCGGCCATCGGTCGGCCTTTTAAGTTCCAAGGTGGTAGTGGAATTGTGTTATCCTTTAGTCGCCTCTTACGACACCGACGAGAAGAGAGGGGGTGGCTATATTCTTTAATGTCGTAACCACACAGAGTAACCAGGTTTTTATATTGACCTCCCATTATTTTATATTATCCTGGTACTCTATAACGATTGGTTTTACTTTAAACATTCGAAACGAATAAGCAAAATCATGCAAGAACCACCTGGCGCATCTAGCTAAAATTATATTTTAATATATATAAAAAAAAAATCTTTGTACATTGCATTCCATTAAAAATGGTCACAACAGGAAATATCCTGCTCAAAATCTAATCCGACTGGGGAAGTACCTCGATCTTATCGAGCACAGCTAAATAACCCCCCTCAAGTAGTCTTGTGTTCCTCTGTGAGTAAGGTAGAGAAGTCCCGGACAGGGTCAAGGGTAGGGTCGGCAACGCACTTGCGATGCTTCTGTTGTTACAGACATCCATAGGCTACGGTAACCGTGAACCTTTATAGTATAAAAAAGGCTATTTTCATACCAATACTCCAACAAGAAGAGAAATTAAACAAGTAAAACCGCATTCTCAGCTACTAAATAACACTTATCAGTAACAATACAAGCACTGACATTGAGAGGTCAATATTATCATGACAATTTTTAACTCTCTGATTAGCGCGACGTAAGACTTACGACTGTGACCTCAGGAGGTGGCTGAGGTCGGTGTGAAACTATCCGTTTTACTGAAAGACACTTACGGTTGGTTTCTGTTTTAAAACGATTCGTTTTACGATAGATATTCTAACGAGTAGTGTGTATAATTGTGTTTGCTCGCAAAAGAAAAATAAACCGACTTCAATTACATCAACAAGTAATACAACGCAAGTAGACTAAAAAATAGTCAAGTAAATGCGTGTTATCAATGATTACTCAAAATGTAGTCATCAGATCTCGATCAAATTAAAATAAGACTACACGACAAGCCTCAGTTATCGATTAAAACAAGAATCATCAAAATCGGTATAGCCAGTAAAAAGTTAAACATAATACAATGTAGGTCGACGAAAATATAGTCAAGTAAATACGCATTATTAGATAGCTCAGAAAGCACTTATAAGATCTCGATGATATTAAAATGGGACCACACGAGAAGCAAAAGCATTCGAATACAATAAGAATTATCAAAATCGGTACAACTAGTAAAAAGTTACGAGGTACCTAACATACATAAAAAAATACAGTCGAATTGAGAATCCACTCTATTTTCGAAGTGCGTGAAAGGTATTCTTATTTATTAACAGTAAATATTCATTCCAGTGTACTGGTGCGCGAAATTACCCAATGCCAACGGTCACTGGTTCGAGTCCCGTTCGGAGAAAGTCGGGTCACTTCATTTTCTGGTCTAACGGTACTAATAGACCCACCGTGCCTTGGAGAGCACGTAAAACTGTCTGTGATGGTTGTTATCATAGACATCGAATAGCGATCCGGTCCTCATAGAGAACATATACAACCCGCAGTGGAGCAGCGTGATGGATTAAGATCCATTGAGAAACAACAATACAGACAGGCTAAATGAATCAATCAGTTTAATATTGAAAATACTATAACACCTAAATTATGTACTAGTTATGTACTCCGCGGTTACACCCGCCTTAATTTTAGGAAAAAATGTACTAATACTTTATATAATCTATAGCAGTGTTTCCCAAAGTGGGCGATAACGCCCCTTGGCCCTGCAGTACTAAAGCGGTATGAGACCTAGAAAAAAAAATGGTGCCGTTGTGTAAAGGCTTGGAGGGCGATTTGTCATTTAATCTATAAAGACTCTCGACTACAAATTGTGAACATCAACTAATATTCATTAAAAGATTGCTCAAAGGGGGCACTTTAAAATAATAATTTATTCTCTTAGTGGGCAGTAGGCAAAATAAGTTTGGGAACCCCTGGTCTATAGCCTTAATCGGCAAATGGACTATCTAAGACAAAGGGAAAACCCTGAGATCAGTAAACAAACAAACAAACAAACAAACAAACGAACTCTTCATCTTAATAATATTAATACAGATACATTTTTTTAGATTCACAAAGCGAGGTGAAAGTATGGAAACATATTGCGGTATTATTATTTTTTTTTACTTCGTCTACCTGTTGTTTTTTTGTTACGAGACTAGGCAACGGCAATAGCGGCCTTACGTCTTGCTATTGTCAATATTATTAAAAGGTGTGTATCACTATTATACTTTGTGTTTGAATTTGCAGAGATATACGGATTTAGTTTTCAATTTTTCAATGACTTTAAATATTTATACGTTAAACAAAAAAAAAAAAAAAAAATAGAAATTAAGAAAATAGAAATTTAAGTTTTTTTTTTTATAATTATTTAAAAACGGGATACTTACCATGATTTTTATTTTCATTTTGCATGAGACTGCGTTTTATGAGCAAGACATTCGTGGATAATGTCGAAATATCAAGCTCCGCAAAATGAAAAAAAAAAAAAAAATGTAAAAAATATCCCGTTTTTAAATAATTCTAGTAGTAAAAAGAATAATGTTAATTTAAACACTTTTTTTATATATTATATCAAATAAAACAAAACTGATCTATTCTAAGATTGTTTTAAAAATAAATTGTACCTCTTTAAAGAATAACATTAATTAATTTAACCAAAAACGTTTAGTGTGCAATGACCTTGAATGAATGAATTGATGATAATATATCTGGCAGCTTACAAAATTTTAATTCGAAGTAAAAAAAGCGAAAAATGACGTAATATATACGGAGTGAGTATAATTCAAAAATAGATCCTAATTTTATTACATTACACGTATTAAAATAACAATTTCGTTTAGTCTCATCAAGTGTTACGTGTCTATTCAAAATTAAAAAAAAAAAAAAAATACGATTACGTCAAAATGAAACGGTATCGTATGATTTTGATCGGAGGGCAGATGATACTCGAGCGAGTCCGTAGTAACCAATTCAATAAAAAAAAAAAAAACGAAAATACCACATAATATATACGTTAAGGTAATAAAAAATAGTTCCTAATATTACATTTACGTTAAAAAGCCACCCTTTGCCTTTTTCCAAATTCAAAAAAATAATTCGTACACGAATACTGTTCCAAATTCATAAAAATAAAAAAAATAAATGAAGAATACGTCAAAGTCAAACCGTTTCGTATTCCGAATGATTTTGATCGGAGCGCGGGCAGACGACACTCGAGCGAGTCTATAGTCTATACGTCTATAGTCTTTACTTATGTACAGGGCGGCCGGTTTATCTTGAGCCGTGTAACGTCGCCCGCGCGAGGCGAGCGGGGGGAGGGGGCGGGGCGGGGGAGGTCGAGTGCGCTGGAAGGTATGTAGCGATAGATAGGTAGGTGCTCGGGGTGGGCGCGTACTGTCGCTCTCACAAGTTGAAACTTTAATTTTAAAATTTTTGTTAATTTAGAAATTATATAGTTGGTGTCAATTACTTTGAAAAGTATTTATTATAATGTTAAAATATATAGTTATGTTTACGGGGCCAACCTCAGTTGTCGTTTGTAACTCCTGATAATTTGGCGAGGTTGCAAATGTTGACAGAACCTAAGAGTGTACTAGCACTACATCAAACAAACAAACACAGACCTAAAACAAACTTGTCCACTATAAAATGTCAATATCGATGTATTATTATTATTATTATTTAACACTTTATTACAAACATAAGGAAATATAATGTAACTTCTAACTAACTCACTAAGTGATCTCTTACAGAGAACCTCCAAAAAAGAGAAAATTTTGTTAAAATAGACAAAGTACAAAAATTAATTATTTAAACTACATATTATAAAAAGTATTCTTAAATAAAGTAAATTAAATTAAAATAACTACCATACATGTTATATTTATTAAAAATATATATTTTTGTTTAAATCAATAAATAAAACAAAGTTACAACTACTACATAATTTATTTATTGATAAAAGTAGCTCGAAAAGTGCACAATTAAAAACCATTTTACAGAAAACTGTTTAAAGTCTAATCGCTAATCTAATAATTATAAAACATCCAACGATGACGTCCAAAACTTTAAGTAATTCATCTATACAAATAATTAAAATCGAAGTGTCTGTCTTACTAAATGCATAAAGATGTATACAATGACATACCAAAAGAACATTTTTTACAATTTTTGTGTGTCTGTAAGTTTGTTCCGGCTAATCTCTGAAACAACTGGACCGATTATCACGGGACTTTCGCTGGCAGATAGCTGATGTAATAAGCCTATATTACCTTAAGTTACTTTTATTTTAGAATTTATCATTTATTTTATTTTTATTTTTTGTATAATTCTGCCAACTAAAAAATAACTTTTTTGTTAAATTTCACGCGGACGAAGTCGCGGGCACAGCTAGTTTATTCATATTTTTCAATTATGGAAGGGTTTAAGATCGGACTAATACAACATAGTATTACAAATTCTTTATAGTATTACAAAATCAATTTCTCTCTTGATTTTCATGTGGTAGTAACAGAAAAAATTGGTACAAGACAAAAATAATTAATGTAAAAAATAAATAATTAATGTATTGCTTATTTACTTATTTTATTTATGTATTAGTCTTTGTTTGTGTGTTTTGTGTGAAAAATATCTGATTAAATATTTTAGAAGATTATGAGATGTAAAATGTTACAAATAGCCACGGAGCAAAAAAAAATAACAATTAAACTCGACTTTACGATATCGTAAGTGAAACCAAAACTAATGTACAAAATTCAAGCGCACTTCCGCCTCACCACCTCCGCCCCCGCGCACCACCTTCACCAATTACACCGCAATCATTAAAAGATTATCATTTATAATTCACAATTATCGAAGATATCATGTAACATATAAACTACGGTCAAATTATGGAAAACGTCGAGTCGCCAACGTCACCGAAATGACAGGAATACTTAAATGGTAAATACAGTAAATCTTCTCGAAATGGAAAAGACAAATTAAGAATACCCTCATGTTTGTGTACTTAAAAAAAGTGTTACTTGAACAAAAATAAAAATCTATACGAAAAAAGAAGCATGTGGGCATATGGCAGGGGTGGGAAAATTAGTGGGTAAATCTACCAAAAAAAAAAAAAAAAAAATTACCCCACTGCATCCAAACCAAAAAGTTAGTGTATGGTACAGTCTACAGTTGAGTGTGAGACGACATATTAGGAGGGAAGGTCGATCCAACGCTAAGTTTATTAAGATTATTTCGAGTATAAATAGACAGAATTACAGACGTCATCCGCATCAGGCAAACAAAAATTTCGTAAGAAATAGCCTACATTAAAGAAGGTTATTGCAAAGACAATCAAATTGCTGAATGTGCGGTAACCCGTACAGTTACATTTTGTTTTATTTTGATATTAAACTTGACGGATTTTCAGAAGTAAATATTTTTAATTCTCAATATAGCCCATAGCTTCTGTAATTTTGTTTTAATTTAAGAGTTTTACTGATGCAAGCAAATCACAGAAAGAAGATGTTTATGAAGACTCATTCTTCCACATCTGATCTTTTTATCCTATACATACACACGAAAATACACGTAGTCGAGAAAAACATTACCCTACAATCGTATAGTCGGGTAACATGCCATAAGAATGCATTATCATTAAATACAACATAAGTGCACTTTAGGCACTTTTAAAAATAATGCCTAACCCTTTACTGTAATGTATCTTTTTATTATCTTGTATAATTTTGCGGTGCAATTGTATTAATATTTGTAATTTTAATTCAAGTGAAGTTAAAAATTTGCTAATTTAGCCCAAAAGTTTGTCTGTGTTCAATTAAATTACTGATTTCGGAATTTATTATTCGATCTTTATATAATCGTTAGGTAAGATATATATTCAATTAAGCCATAAAATATTAGCATAATTAAAGGATAAATTAAGTATAACAACATAAGAACAAAAACTAGACTTTTTGAAGTGAAACCTTTTGGCACACCGCACACATTTTTTCGTAGGTAGAAAGTTAGGCTGATCCGTCACGCTCTGGGGTTAAAGGGTCGATCGGGTGAACTCGGAACCGCCGTGTATACCCGAGCGAGAAAGCTGCAGACAGCTGCTCTTCGCTGTATTTAGTATCATATTTTATATTAATACGATAAGGTTAAGTTTATAGCTTCCCTTTTTAGAAAAAACCTCACAATTGCTCCACATAAATTATATATCATTTTATAGATAATTGTCTGCTTTACAACATAAAGGCATCAAGCATAAGGTGTCAACAACTTAAAAAATATATTATTGCTTTTAATTTTGGAAATTAATTAATTATTAAAATTATATATGTAACGGCTTTAATTTTGAAACAATGACAACATGATTGATGGTCAGTAAATTTTTTGTTCAATTTCAAATCAAATACTGTATAAATACTTTTTTGTAATTTTATTATTTGATAGTTACAATACTTATTTAGTGCGAATTGTTCACACGGTATACATGGTATACTAGTATTCAATTGATACGAATAATTGTCATTATTAATTTAATAGTTATTATTGGTACATGACAATATTTATTTTAACAATTATTTGGTTTAAATTGTGAGGTTAGTGCATGTAGTGGTTTTTCGTGCTAATATGATATAATAATGAATAATGAAGTTTTCACTTCTGCAGTGCGGTCTAAAGCACACACTCTATTTTTTCTTTTAATAAACAACGTCACAGCAAAGATCACAGGTCATGTTAGCATAACTTAACCATTCACATAATCGGTAACGCATATACGAAAAAGAACAATCAACATTCATTTTGCATCGCATTGACAAAATCCTTTTTAACAGATTAACAAAGAAGAGAAAGAAGATTCTCATTTCGTATTTTTTGCCATTAATAACTGTAGTCTCGTGACGCCATTTTTCCTTAAATAGATAACATTTAAAACTCATTAACTGCTATTTTAGGAGAATCAAGTATACACGAAACTGCTAATACAAACGAAACCATAAAAAATATCTAATAATTTTATTTTACGAACATTTTCTGAAGCAATTTTTTTTTGCGATTCGCGGTCGTTATGTACAACTCAACCCAATATCACACTGGCTACATGCAAAACTGAACAAATGTAAGAAAAGGAAATTAAAAAAAAAAAAAAAACATCACCTCATATTAGCTCAACTCAACTATACAACACTGGCGACACAATTACCAAAAAAAAAAAAAAAACTCCTAATTAGTCAACATCGGCGCGACTGTACCGACGCTTCACAAAATATATACCTACAAAGCATTCACCTACATTTATTTGTGCACTCACACAGGCACGGTTTTATAGCTCGCGTACACTCGCACTCACACAGCGACGACGCTGAGGATAATTTTGCGATTTTTACCGCGTCGGCCATCGACGCCATTTTTTTTTCTTAGTATTCATTATTTATATAAAAATATTATTTTATAATGAATAAACTTTCATATATATAATTATTAATTTAAAATTCTGCACTATCACTGTTAGACGTAACATGGTTTCTATCTCACTCAGGACTTTTTCAACGGTTGTGGATCCAAAAAATAAATTGTTTATGATATATTTCTATCCGCAAATATGAATCTATAAATTGTATTCAGTTGATTGAGGCGAAAAAGGTCCTAATGGCTTGTTACACCTCCTGCTGTTAAGGTTTAATCGTAACTTATTTGCTGGATAAAATCCAAAACCACAAGTAATTATGAAATTTTATTTCTCAAAAGGTGTTCGACATTTCTAAGCAATACTACATTGATTAATTCGATCGATTATTTTTTTTAATCATATTTTAGTTTATTTTTTAAACGACATCCTAAGAAGGAGGAGGTTCACAATTCGATAATATTTTTTTAATGTACCTATGTTACCTCAGAACTTCTGGCTGGGTGGACCGATTTTTTTTAATCGCAAGACGGTGCGTGTCATGTCTTATTTAAATTTAATTGAGATCTGACAAGTACTTTTCGAGTTGTATCTAATAATGCGTATTTACTTGATTATTCCATCGACCTACGTTGTATTTATACCACATAACTCATCAGGGGTAAACGGATTTTGATGATTTTAATCGAAAGCTGATATTCGTCTTGTGGTCTCATATACAATGTATTACTGGTCGATGTAATTGAAGACATTTTTTTTTCGAACATGATATTTAAGGAGATTTAATACTGTTTTTACTTTAAGAATCGAAATATCTAAAACTAGCTGACCCGGCGAACTTCGTATCGCCTAACACAAACTTTATCGTATGGTATTAAAGTTCAAATTGACTTTTAAGTATTATCACAAATCTTTTGTATGGGAGTATAGAAAAGTGTTGTTTTTAGACTTTTTCAGGAAATTAAATTTTTTTTTTTTTTTTTTAGAATTTTTCTCTCCGTAAGAACCATCCTCGTACTTCAAGGAATATTTTAAAAAAAGAATTAGCGAAATCGGTCCAACCGTTCTCGAGTTTTGCGCTTAGCAACACATTTTGCGATTCATTTTTATATATAAGATTAGCTTCTGCCTGCGACTTTATCCGCGTAGACTCATGTCCTATTGGTCTTAGTTTGATGATATAGTTTCCTCGATAAATGGGATATCTAAAACTGAAAGAATTTCTCAAATCAGACCTGTAGTTTCTGAGATTAGCGCGTTCAAGCAAACAAACTCTTTAGATAGTATTTCAATCATTGTTGTGTGCCTGTGGTGAGTAAGGTGACCAGAGCTCCTGGGGAGGGCCGGGGAGTAGGGTCGACAACGAGCTTACGCTGCTTCTGGTGTTGCAGGTGTCTATAAGTTACGGTAACCGCTCACCAACAGGTGAGCCGTCTGTTTGCCGACCTAGTCGTATGAGAAAACAACTATATGGTATGACTATTTTAAAAGAGAGGGAAAGAGTAATTACGTATTACGAGTAGATCACGGAGCTTGCTTGGCTCATGAGTCGGGTACGCAATCTAGATCGTGGGAGATCTTGTCCCTGTTTTACGAGATCGAATATCGTACAGCATTCTTATCTCAGGACATTACGCGATTTAAGCCCAAAAAAAGCCATGTACATTATTTTTACTGTGAATACAATTTTATAATTCTTCTCCTAAACGTTCACAAATTAAAGCGTATTACATATTTCTCAGTACTGCGGTCACTAACTCGCCTGCCCAGCATGGTGACTATGGGCAAAACACACGAGTTCACGTTATTTTTGGCATAAACTTGTGGAAGCCTATGTCCAGCAGTGGACTGTATAGGCTGTAATGATGATGAATGATGACATATTTCTCAGAAGCATCTACATTCCGAAACTATTACATTCACATTAACTGCTAGCTTTGGCCCGCGACTTCGCGCGAATAGTAACTTTGGACTAGCTGGGGACGCTATCAAAAGGAAAAAAAACGATTTTCAAACATTCTCCATTGGGGCTCCGCTTCTATTGGTATTAGCGTGATGATATATAATCTACCTCGATAAATGGTGTACCTAACACTGAGAGAATTTTTAAAATCGGACCAGTGGTTTCTGAGATCAGCGCGTTCAAGGAAACAAACAAACTCTTCAGCTATATAATATTAGTATAGATATCAATACAATGACGATTCAATAGTACTTTTAAAGCGTACAGAGCGTACGTTTTGGTTGATCGAGTTACACCGTACGACGATTTAAACAAGATGCTATAACCATTATAACGTCAGTGATCTAACTTTACCAATTTTACCTTTGAAATTGAAGATTCTTTTAAATTGTTTTAAAATAAGTTATGCTCTAGTGTTACATCTAAGTCTAGCTTGGTGTGTATTATTTTGTTACCTATTTCCGTTTCACCTCAAACCTTTAGCTCCGTAAAACATCTACAGGTATCTAAAGGTGTAAAACATCTACAGGTATCTAAAGGTGAAGATACTGTAAATATTTCAATCGAGACTAATTGTAAAAATCTTGTTTTAGAAGTTATGTTCAGTAGAACATAGAAACACAGATATTTTCTTATTATCTTTTCGACTTCCCTCTCAAACCTTTAGCCCCGTAAAGAACTACAGGTGTCTGACGGTACTGTAAAAATTTCTACCAAGAATAGAATCAACTAACCTGTCGACGGGCGGCGGCAGCGGCGTTATCATGTGAGGATGTGGAGGCATCGGTGGATGCGGCGGGTGCGGATGGAAGGGCGAGCCCGGCGGCGCGAACCCGGGCCCCGGGAAGTGCCCCTGCTGGGGCCCCGGGGGGAACCCACCCCCGGAGCCGGGCCGCGCCGAGGGGCTCCCGAAGGGGCCCGCCGCCGCATACGGGCCCGCGAACCCGGGGCCCGGGCCGGGGGTCGAGGGCGCGGGGGAGGCCGCGAACGCGGGCCCCGCGGGCGAGCCGGCGGGCGGCGCGAACGCCGGAAAGGGGGGCTCGCTGGACTTCCACGCGGCCGGGACTCCGCCCCCGGCCTCGTCCAGCGCTGGGACGCGCCGTTGAAGGCCCACCGACATCTGCTGATGGGAAAACTAGGTTAAATTTCATAATTCAATTTCAAATCAACGCCACAGTAATATTTTGAAATAAAACTCTGAGTGAGACCCATTTTAAGACCAACAGCTATAATCATAAAAATACATTGGTAATTTAAGTAATTTTTTTGAAGACTAAAATGGGAATAGGAGAAGTGGTGTTTGTGTAATGTTACTTAGGTACTTAGTTATTTTTGTTTATTTCCAATATATATGGTGGAAACTTTGCTGATTTATGAAATGTAACAACACATTGGTTATTATTGCTTATGTTTATATGTATTAAATACGTTTTGCTACCCAAATAAATAAATTTTCGGGCACTCGCAGGGAAGTGATCATAACGTACACTAAAGTTAAAATCGAATACAATATAATCATTCATCAAAACAATTATATTATTATTATTTATCTTATTGTGGCGCGAACTTGGGCAGGCCTATGTCCAGCAGTGGACTGCGATAGGCTGAAGTGATTTATATTATTCAGGTGGCGGCTGGATGAGGATTACAGAAAGTCGGGATGTTTGGCGCGAACTGGGAAGGCCAATGTTCAGCAGTGGACTGGAATAGGCTGAAGTGATGATTCATTTTATTCATTGTTAGACCAATTTTTGTATTATTTTTTAAATTTAATTTTTCTATTTCATGTGTCGTATGTTACAGTGAGAGAAATACAAGATTATAGCCCATTGGAGCAGTGACTCCGCTTACTGTTTTCTGTGGGATTGTAGATTCGATGCTCGCCCTATGTTCAATTGTAATATATATTTATTCAAGCAGGCAGTTTCGAGTAACTGGTTATATTTTTATAATTTGTACGATTTTATTTTTGTGTTACCCATTAGGAAATTCTCAACATTTTTTAATATCATATCAAAAATCGACCGTTCCAGCGGGGATCGAACCTGCATCTCCGACTGACAGTGTCGGTGCTCTAGCCAATTAAGCTATGGAACGATGTACTCGCTAGATCGAAAATTTTGACAATATGATGATTTTATATTCGGTCTAAGCGACAGTGGCGTCGTCTTTAGTGATTTCTTTACAGAAACTCCTAACTATTCAAAGTTTCATATTACAATTAAAATCTTTGACAGGAGACGACACCATACTATTTTTAATTTGTACGATTTTATTTTTGTGTTACCCACACATTAGGAAATTCAAACATTAGTTATATTATTATAACTTGTGTCCAACGACATAATTATATAAGGTTTAAAAGGTTGATTTTTTTTTTGCTGTCATAATATGTAGTTCCTTAATATTAGCCGGCTGTTACCACACTCACTGTCTCATTAAATTGCCTACCTGAGGTACGGCATAGCAGGATATATCCTGCTCAAAATCTGAAGCAGCCCGACGGAAAGTACCTCGATCATACAGAAGATCACATCTAAATAATACTGCTCTCAAGCAGTGTTATGTTTCTGTGATGAGTAAGGTGACCAGAGATTGTGGGTAAGGTCGGCAACACGCTTGCGATCCTTGTAGTATTTTAGGCTTCTATAGGCTACGGTAATCGCTTACCATCAGGTGAGTCGTACACTTCTTTGCCGACCTATTTGTATTTAAACCCCAGAACAGACTGCGTGTATGTTTGACATATTTAAAAACTGTAACTAACAAAAGCACAACTTTTTAATGTGTCTAGAAACTTATTCAGGACCATTACGTGTGTACCAGATAAGGCGATCTCGTCTCGCGGGACCTCGACACTATCTCGTAGCATTCTCATACGAGATACGGGAGATTACGAGATCAATTAGTGTATTGAAGAGTTTTACATCTCTTAAACGTACAAGCAACAATTTTCTACTAGGGTAGCGAGGTCATCTCATCTTCTAAGAGTGCTTATTATAACAATTTTATGAGCTAACTAGCTGTGCCCCGCGATTTCGCCCGCGTTAATTTGAAGATAAAACGTACTATAATATAGCTTATAGCCTGCCACGGTAGATGGACTTTCCCACACAAAAAAAGATTTTTTAAATGTGAACCAGTAGTTGAACCTGTAGGAGCTAAGATTAGCGCTTTCAAACAAACAAACTTCGCCTCAGCCTGTAATATCCCACTACTATAGGCCTCTTTCCCCATGTAGGAGAAGGACCAGAGCTTAATCCACCACGCTGCTCCAAGGCGGGTCGGCGGATATATTCCCTACTATGAGTAACGAGCGCTATCAGGTGTACATGATAACAATCGGGACCGACAACACTTCAGATTTATAATATTAAGTATAGTCTGTAACACCAGAAGCATCGCAAGCGCGTTGCCGACCCAATCCCCAATCCCCCCGGGAGCTCTGGTCACCTTACTCACCAACAGGAACACAATACTGCTTGAAAACAGTATTATTTAGCTGTGGTCTTCTGTAAGGTCTAGGGACTTCCCCTGTTGAGATGCTCCAGATTTTGAGCCGGATATTTCCCGCTGTGCCTATGGCTCTGTCCGAGTCCATCCGTCCGGGATTCCCCGAATTTGTCCTAGTTTGTAGGACGTCCGGGCGGAGGTTCTTAAACACTTTTTGTGTTTAGGGAAATCTGTTTAATTGAATGATTATATAGATATTTAAAAATTAAGCGCGACAAATAGACTGCCCGCTAGCCAAACAAATCGCTCCTCACAGATAATAAATTGGTTTTGTATAAATATAAAAGTTATATGATAACAACGACGTTTTAATAATAAAAAAAAAAAATCACTTGCGTTCGGGTAAAATTCTTTATTTCACTCAAATGTTAGGTTTTTGACTTTTTAGTCCGGGCGCCATAACTTATGTGATAGCAGGCCCAGCTGTGCCAGCAGGCCTACCTCAATTACACGCCCATGACTGTGCCTGTGTGTGTTCTTAATATGTTAGTTTAACAGAACTGTATTCAGTTATTTATTGCAGAATCGCTTCGTCTGTAAAGTCTTTGAGATAATTTAATTAGGTTAATAAGATAAACGAGTTAATAATTTGATGTGTTTGCGTCTAAACGGTTTAGAATGTGTTTCTTTATGCGTACAATATACATACATACTAATATGTGAATAATGTGCTGCGTGGCTACGGCACTAAAGAATTTAGCCACCCCCTCTCTTACCGTGGGTGTCGTAAGAGACGACTAAGGGATAACAAAGTTCCGCTACCACCTTGGAACTTAAGAAGCCGACCGATGGCGGGATAACCATCCAACTGCTGGCTTTGAAATACTCAGGCCGAAGACGGGCAGCAGCATCTTCGGTGCGAGAAAGCCAGTACTGCGGTCACCAACCCGCCTGCCCAGCGTGGTGACTATGGGCAAAACACATGAGTTCACGTTATTTTTGGCGTAAACTTGTGGAGGTCTATGTCCAGCAGTGGACTGTTTAGGCTGTAATGATGACATACTAATATTATAAAGAGGAAAGATTTGATTGTTTGTTTGTTTGCATTGAATAGACTCCCAAAGTACTGAATTGATTTGAAAAATTCTTTCACTTTTGGGAAGCTACATTATCCGCAAGTGACATGGCTACATTATATTTTCGAAAAAAATTAGGAAAAAAAATATATTGAATTTTTTGTTAAATACCCTTGCGAAGCCGGGCGGGATGCTAGTATAGATGTATATAAATATTTGTATTAAAACTTTAGCTGTAGCGTATTTTCTTGTTAAAGAAAATAATAAAACTTTTAAGATCGATTAAGCTTGTAACATGCCAGAGCTTAATCCACCAACCTGCTCCACTGCGGGTTGGCGGATATATTCCATACTATGAGTAACGGCTATCGCTATCAAGTATTTATGATAACAACCGGGACCGAGGGCTTAACGTGCTCTCCGAGGCACGGTGGGGAGACCCACAAGGACAGACATATTACCGGAAAGTAATATTAATTGTACTGTGTGAAGAATATAGCCACACCCTCTCTTCCTGTGGGTGTGCAGGGCTGACTTTGTCGCACCGAAGACGCTGCTGCCCGTCTTCGGCCTGTGTATTTCAAAGCCAGCAGTTGGATGGTTATCCCGCCATCGGTCAGCTTTATAAGTTCCAAATTGTTAGTGGAACTGTGTCATCACTTAGTCACCTCTTACGAAACCCTCGGGAAGAGAGGGGGTGGCTGTATTCTTTACTGCCGTCATCACACAGCGTGTGGAATATAGTTAACAAGCAGTATGATATTAACAGAAGTAAATATATATAGATTTTTTAGAGATTTTTAGATATAAATTTTTTACAAAGTGATATGTTGTATGTATGTAAGTGATAGTTGCGTGTATTGCCTAGTTGAATCAGTTTTTCGAAGCTATACTTTTCTTGGCGCGTTAGTGAATAATTGTGTTTGCAGGTAAACGAAAAAAAAACCAACTTCAATTATATCGACAAGTAATACAACGTAGGTAGACGAAAAAATAGTCAAGTAAATACGCATTATCAAAGATTACTCCAAAAGTTGCAATCGGATCTCGATGAAATTTAAATATGACCACATGATAAACATCGGCTTTCGATTCAATTAAAAATCATTAAAATCGGTACACCCAGTAAAAAGTTATGCGGATTTTCGAAAGTTTCTCTCGATTTCTCTGGGATCCCATCATCAGATACTGGTTTCCTTATCATGGTACTAAACTAGGGATATCTTCTTTCCAACAAAAAAAAAAAATTATCAAAATCGGTTCATAAACGACGGAGTTATCCCCGAACATACATAAAAAAAACATATATACGGTCGAATTGAGTAACCTCCTCCTTTTTTGACGTCGGTTAAAAATAATGAGCGTAAATTTTTAAGACGCGCGCACACCGTCACAAAAAAAACCGACACCCCGAAGTTAGCTAGTCAACGAAGAAGAAGTTACCAGCGTGAAGTTAGCTAGCCAGCGAAGTATAACTTCTTACGTGCGTACATAAGTACACACACACATTTTTTTTGTCCCGAACAAACAATATTTGGTACTAAATAAATAACAAAATCAGTACAAAATAACAACGCACTATAACATCGCTGTAGTAAAAACAATTATTTATAACATATGGTATTTGTGGCACATTCTAGATCGCGTGTTCGACGCCGGGCCGTGAACTTTGCCTACTGAATTGGGTTAGGTTTATTTTGAGACTTCGTACCACGTACTGAGTTACACCTCGATATTACAAACAGACGACTGTTTTTAGAAATTATTCGAGTTTACTCGAGGCCTGTGATATGAAAAAAATATGGGAAACGAAATCGTAAAATAATTGCAAAGGAAAAAAACCAACTTCAATTACATCCACAAACTTCCCGGTACGGGTAAGGTACTACCCCAGTCGGGCTGCTCCATAATTTGAGCAGGAAATTCCTGATGTGCCCTACCTCAGTTATCAAAGATTACTCAAAAAGTAGTCATCAGATCCGGATCAAATTTAAACGATATCACGTGACAACCAAGAGTTTCAGATGAAAGAAAGGAATCATTTAAATCGGCCAGCAAAAAGTACTGAGGTGACACATAAAAAACAGTCGAATCGATAGCCTCCTCCTTTTTGGAAATCGGTTAACAAATATACAGCGGTAAAGCTGAGACTTACGCTTTACAGCGGTTTTAGCTGTAGCAAAATATAGGTGTAAATAGTATACCAGCGTTTACTGTACCGACGCGTTGGCGCAACGGTGACAGCTCTGGTTTGTGGCTGTTGCGCTGGTGGTCGCGGGTTCTATCCCCGCATATGACAAACATTTGTATTGGTCATACACGTTTGCCATGGTCTGGGTCTTTGTGCAGTCTTTGTGGGTCTCCCCATCGTGTCTCGGAGAGCACGCTAAGCTGTCGGCCCGGTTGTTATCATGTACACCTGATAGCGATCGTTGCTCAAAGTAGGGAATGTATCCGCCAACCCGCATTGAAGCAGCGTGGTGGATTAATCTCTGATGCTTCTCCTGCATGGGGAAAGAGGCCTATGCCCAGCAGAGGGATGTTACAGACTGAATCGTGATGGTGATAAATTTAATAGAACATTTCAATCTATACAAATAAATAAAAGGACCTGGGTGACCGAGCTTAGCTCGGTATTTTTAGTAAATCGTGTTTGTTGAAAATCTTTAAATACGAATTACATATTGATAAAATTTGAATAATATTTTTCGATTTTATTTTTTTTAGAAAAAAAAGAAAAAAAAAACGATATTCGATCTGGAAAACTTGAGGATTCGAACCATGATCTTTTCGGCCGAGCGCGATCGGCCGATTTCCCCTGAGCTATTAGAACTTTGTTGACAGATGCGAAATTTACCTTCTTATTCTAACGATATTGTAGCTATTTTTTCATTGCCTAAAAACAGGGATAAAACGACATTTTCTAAAAATGAATCCTAGCTAGATTTATTTATCTCCCCCGAAATCTCCTGCATACTAAATTTCATGAAAATCGTTGGAGCCGTTTCCGAGATTCAGATTATATATATACACAAGATTTGCTCGTTTAATAGTATAAGATTGGAGTGTTTTTATGTAATATTAAAATAACCACTTTTTACTAAATGCATATAGATATCTACACGCGGTAAATATACCGAAATAGCATATTTTACAATTTTTGTCTGTCTGTCTGTTTGTTCCGGCTAATCTCCAAAACGGCTGGGCCAATTTTGACGGAACTTTCACTGATAGATAGCTGCTGATGCAGTAAGAAGTAACTCAGGCTACTTTTATTTTAAAAAAATTAGTCGCGGGCACAGTTAGTTTTTAAATTTAACAGTAATCGTTTAAGAGGAAACCCCAGTTGCGTCTCGGAGCTGAGACACCCTTTTTTATTTATACAGTTCGTAAACGGACATGCCACGCCTTGCAAGAGTTTGGTTTCCAGGAACTTTATTTATCATTGTGGCAAACAAGTATACGAACCGTAGCCTATAGACGCCTGCAACACCAGAAACCTACCCCGCTGTAATCTGAACCCTTACAGCGCATCCCCAGACCTTTACCACAGGAACACAACACTAGGGATCATTCAATAATCATGTGATGTTTTCTTACTAAATTTCTCACCTGCCTCCCACCACCATAAAATCGGTACGCCTAGTTAAGTTATGAGATGAGAACTTCCACCTTTTTTGAAGTCGGATAAAAAGACGATAAAACAATAAAGTTTAACATGCAACAAAATCATTAAATACACAACTTCCTCGATCACGGTCGAGTAATGAAGACGGGTGTTACATAACGAACAAAAAAATTGTACGACTCGAGATCGAAGCGGTTAACGCCGAGTTCAATGACCCGCAAACCGCTTCTTTTTTCTTTTCAAACATTCTGATTGACAGCGAATGTTATAATTAAAAAATTTCTTACTATTGTTATTTCGTTACGAGCTTTACCTACTTGGCTGAGAATGATAATGATGTGATTGTGACATGTTACATTGCTTTTTGATTATTTATTTAAGTATTTACTTATAGTTTGAGATAAATATATAAATAATAATTAGAAAACTGGACTAAAGGATTGAGATGAGAAGACGAAATTATACTGGCTTTTTTCTTTTTCGGAATAATTGGGCTTATTATTATATTTTGTTCCTCGTTAGATATACTATCGAATTATATATTGACGACGCGATCACCGTAGTTGGACTGATGCGCTAGCGGTTGCGAGATCGATCACGAGCAACTTTACTACAGCCTACAGGTTATACAGGTGTTGTTCTGGGCGTCTGTGCGTTTGTACGCATTCTGGGCGTTTGTGCTTGTGAATTTTGGACCCACGACATAGGAGTTAATCCCAGTGAGGGGAATTTTTTTATTTATCCAACGGGTTTCGTTCTAATTTGTGCTATAAAAGTTTGAAAGTAAAAATATTGAAGGGCAGTTTCAGTCATAAAAATTAGTTTAAAATCTAAGTCCCGTATAGTTAATAATTAGTCAACAATATATATCAGTCAGTCGGTTAGTTCAGCCTATTACAGTCCACTGCTGGACATAGGCCTCCCCGAGTTCGCGCCAGACATCCCGGTTTTCCGCAATCCTCATCCAGCCTACACCGGCAATCTTACGTAGATCGTCGGTCCAACGGGCCGGAGGATCTCCTCTCTAGGGCCCGTCTGCCCCAACGGCCATCGGTCCTACGACACAGATGACCAGCCCACTGTCACTTCAACTTGCTAATTCTGTGGGCTATGTCGGTTACTTTCGTTCTCTCGCGGATAGTCTCATTTCTAATCCTATCTTTGAGAGAAACCCCAAGCACAGCCCGTTCCATTGCACGTCGAGCGACTTTAAAGTTGTGGATCAGTCCCTTCGTCAGTGTCCACGTCTCGACACCGTATGTTAACACAGGCAGGACGCATTGCTCGAAGACTTTTGTCTTCAAGCATATATACTTGAAAAATATTTCGTGGAATAATTGAGGAAAGGTTTAGATAATTGTTTTTTTTTTTTAAGTTGTTTCCTATTATGTGTTTTCAAATTATTTGTACACTTCCTAACCGTTTTTCTATGCGCTGTTTTATACCCAAAGGTTGTCTGGAAGAAATCGTTCTTTTAGCGATAAGACCGCCTTTTTACATCTTCCTCTAATTATAATACTTTTGTTTGTATCTTTTAATGGTGTGCAATAATTATATTATTATTATTTATTAATATTTATTATGTTTCGGTGAGCAAGTAAAGTCGTCGATCTCTGTTAGCATCGTAATGACTTGATAACGATCTTTAGTCTTCGTCTGGAAATCCATCAGTCAGTAGGCTTCAAAAGCACTTTTAAATCTCAATTTTACAGAATAACTATAATTATAATGAAACAAATTTTTCGTATTTTATCGCGGTTTATTTATTTTTAGATGCCCGACGTTTCGGATACTTTACAGCAACCATGGCCACGGGAGGACTGTATAACTATTTAAGATTTTAGATTAACATGATTACTTCTATTACGAAAATTATTCGGAAACGGGATATTTACTATGTTCATTATTTCGCTTTGCGGAGCTCGATATTTCGACATTGACTTCGAATCTCGTGATCAAGACATGCGCGATATGTAGCCTATATGTTGATCCGACTTCTTAATAATATTCGTGCCAAATTTGAAGTAAATCCATGCAGTACTTTTTGAGTTTATCCCGGACATACATACAGACAAACAGACAAAAATTATAAAAACTATATTTTTGGCTTCGGTATCGATTGAAGATCACACCCCAAGTATTCTTTTAAAAAATATTCAATGTACAGTTTTGACTTTCCTACCATTTTATTATAAGTATAGATAGATGCTTTAAAAGCATCTTCGAATTGTCATTCTTGAAAACAAAGTTGCTATTATTGTTAAAAGTGAAACTACCGCCGATTCGGAATGTAGATTTTGGAGAGAAGAATCGGCAAAAAAATATTTGCAGATACTTTTTTAAAAACTATAAATAAACTGTGTTTTAGCACTAAGTTGGTAATATTCTGTATGAAATACAGCGTCACTAAGTCCACATATCATTTATTTAATGCTGCACCGAATAATAGGGTTTAGCTGTTCATTTATTTTTAATACTAGCTGCCCGGACAGACTTCGTTCTGCCAAAAGTTAATAGCGAATTTTTTTTTAATTTCTCTTTTGTTTTTATTTTTTTGAAGTGAAACATCTTTAGGCGCATGAGAGTAATTTTTTTTAGGGATGAAACGGCAACGTTTTTGTCGATGGCGCTGGAACGGAAATCTTATATCTATCACTCTCTTCGGCTTTAGATTTGTATAAATATAAATGAGACTTAAAAGTAGTTTGCCAAAGAAGTTTCACTTCTGACCTGTGTACTTTGTACGCACGCTCTTTTTTAAATATTAAAACCTTCCGTAGGTCTTAAGGGACATACAAAAAAAAATTGCCGAATCGGTCGAGCCATTCTCGATTTTTATTTATATAGAAGATAGAAGATAAGAATACATTAGCATAATTCTAATATATAAAATTCTCGTGTCGCGGTGTTTGTAGTTAAACTCCTCCGAAACAGCTTGATCGATTCTCATGAAATTTTGTGTGCATATCGAGTAGGGTAGTCCACCCCTATTTTTTTTTTAATTTTTAGATAAATTATTTATTTTTTAATTTTATTATGATTTGGCATTGAAAAATACATACAACCCTAAATTTTCACCCTTCTACCAGCAAACCCTATTTTTAAATAGCGTTTAGCGGCAAGACAACGTTTGCAGAGTCAGCTAGTATAAGATAATATAATAGATACATAATAATACATATACTTTAAATAAGAAACGGCTGGATTTGTCTCATTTCAAATATATTTTACAGTAATAAACATTGAAATATTAATTATATACTTATTATCCTTATAACAAGCCTGGTTCTGAGAGCACGTCGGTTATTATCTTAGGAGGAAAATCATTTCAATCCTTCTCTAATCCTTGAACAAAATCGAAGTTTTATGTTATAAACAATACTCTTTTACATAAATACTAGCTGAACGTTGTTTTGCCATAGGAATAGGGACGGGATCCTACGGGGTACCTCGATCTTACAGAAGATCACAGCTAAAATAATACTGCTTTCAGTGTTGTGTTCTTGTTTGAGTAAGTTGACCAGAGCTCCTGCTGGGGGATTAGGGTCAGGAACGTTCGTGCGATGCTCCTGGAATGTCTATAAGCTACGGTAATCGCTTACCATCAGGTGAGCCGTACGCTTGTTTACCGATCTAGTTGTATGAAAAAGACACCATTCCTACTACACCTACACACCATTGCTACACTTTCAAATCGGTCAAGCCGTTTCGGAGGAGTTCGACAAAAAACGGTATCATGAGATTTTTATGTTTTAGAATATGTGTTTCTATTTTGACTAGCAAGATGGCGCAGTTTTTTTTTTTTTTTAATATAATATATGTATCTAGGTCGGCAAACAAATGTACGGCTCACCTGATGGTAAGCGATTATCGGAGCTTATAGACGTCTGCAACACCAGAAGCATCGCAAGCGCGTTGCCGACCCTATCCCCTATTCCGCTCAGGAGCTCTAGCCCTACTTGAGCCCTACCTCAGTTATAGTTTACTTTCTGTTTCGAGCAGTGGCGTATTTACAAAGTTGTCTTTAGTAGGCTATTCAATTTTTGACTGCTGACCTCTGTACTTCGATACTCTATTTCGCAATCATATTTATTCCGCTTTCTTTATTTTAAATATACATTTTGCTTATCTTTTCATTTTTTTTTAAATTATTATTGTTGTTTTTATGTGGGTAGTTACATATTATTAATTTATTTAAATTTATTGTGTTTTATTTTGGTTGTATATTATGTTCATTGTTTCCAATGTAATTATTTGTCATACTATCTATATAGTTATATTTGAATGGTGTTATTATGTTGTGATTTTTATTTTTTGACTAGTCTTTAAGTTGTCTGTATATCGATGTATGTGAGTGTAAATAAATGATTATTATTATTATTATAACCGACTCTAAAAAGGAGGAAGTTCTCAATTCGACTGTAATTTTTGTACACGTTTCACTTCATAACTTTTTACTAGGTGTAGTGATTTTTATGATTCTTATTTTTAAATTAAGGTGGTGGTAACCTATATCTAATAATGTCGACCTATGTTGTAATATACCGCATAAATATTCACTCATCATAATTGCCTCAGCCAATCGCAATCCATTGCTAGACATAGGCCTCCACAAGTTCGCGCGAAAAATGGCGTGAACTCATGTGTGTTGCCCATAGTCACCAAGCTGGACACGCGGGTTAGTGACCAACCGTAGGGCTTGCTTGGTCGCACCGAAGACGCTGCTGCCCGTCTTCGGCCGGCGTATTTCAAAATCGACACTTGGGTGATTATCCCGCCATCAGTCGGCTTTTTAAGTTCCAAGGTGGTAGTGGAACTGTGTTATTAAATATTCACTGGATATACCGATTCTGATGATTCTTGTTTTAATCGAAAGCTGAGGCTTGTGGTTCCATGTAAGGTTGAGATCCGATGAGTACTTTTCGAGTAATCTTTAAAAACGCGCATTTACTTGTATTATTCGTGTCATTTCATCTTCATCATTGGCTTTAGTGCGTCTATTGCAGATGATTTAGACAGTGTCAGACAGATACTGTGTCGCCTAGGACACACTTCAGGTAAACGCAGAGTTGCCTAAGCTCTGCGCCACCCTCTCGACCTCCCTGGCTAGGCCCACAGGAACGACGAATCGATACGTGTGGAGCCAGTTCGGCTGCAGGAGTCTTTCGCATTTTAGAGCTATGCCACGAATGCTTAACGGATACCCCGTTCCGGGTTTCAAATGAAGTTTTCTTTCTCCAGGACCCTGATGACTTTGAGCCAGGTTTATCCCTCGGTCGCCTTTTACGACCCTCACAAAAGAAAGGGGTTGGTGCTATTCCACTCGGCCGACACCACACGGCAATGGTTTTTCGTGTACCTACACAACGTAGGTACACGAAAAACCTTACTTGTCGATGTATTTGAAGTCGGTTTGTTATCGTTTGCGAGCAAACAATTATTATTACTAGAGGTAGTGATTTTGAAGACTCTTATTTTTAATCGAAAGTATTGCTTATCGTGACACATTTAAACTTGTTCGAAATCTGAAGAGTACTGAGCTATCTCTAAAAATGCGTATTCAAAATCAAAATTTTGACTAGCCCGTTGCCGCAGTTTGTAGTGACCCTGCTTTCTGCTCCGAGGGTTGTGGGTTCGATTCCCACCCCAAGTCTGGGTGTAATATAAATATTTATTTATATATTTACTTATATATGTATTATGTATAAGTATGTTTATTGAAAAAAAAATATGTAGCTGTTACCTATAAACACAAGCATTAAGTTGCTTACTTTAGGAACAGACGACCGTGTGTAGGTATTTATTATTTGTATAAAATCAAAAACAGCTTTATTCAAATTGGTCCCATGAGCACTTTCGAATCGTCATTTTACAAATTAAAACTTTAAAAATAAATTACTATTCAGTCTTCGCGTTGCTAACTTCTTCTTCGTTGACTAGCTAACATCAGCCTGTCGGTTTTTTATGTGACGGTGTGCGCGCGCATCGTAAAAATTTACTGTCATAATTTTTAACCGACTTCAAAAAAGGAGGAGGTTACTCAATTCCACCGTATATATGTTTTTTCATGTATGTTCGGGGATAACTCCGTCGTTTATGAACCGATTTTGATAATTCTTTTTTTGTTGGAAAGGAGATATCCCTGGTGGTACCATGATAAGGAAACCAGGATCTGATGATGGGATCCTAGAGAAATCGAGGGAAACTCTCGAAAATTCGCATAACTTTTTACTGGGTGTACCGATTTCGATGATTTTTAATTTAGTCGAAAGCTGATATTTATCAAATGCTCACATTTAAATTTCATCGAGATCTGATTACAACTTTTGGAGTAATCTTTGATAATGCGTATTTACTTGACAATTTTTTCGTCTACCTACGTTGTATTACTTAAGCTACCATCGATTCGGAATGTAGATTCTGCAGACAAAAATCGGCAAGAAATTCCGCATTTGTATTTAACCTTTAACCACATCATACATTTTTTGTAACGTGGTTACCGACGTGCGGTCACAGAGACCGCTATATTATTTTGTTATTAGAATTAATGTGTAATATGCTACTGAACTCGAAGGTACTGTGAGGCTCGGGATGGGGGACCCGGGGAACAGTGTAATCTACCAGGTACGAAACCGCAGCGGTCTGTGTGACCGCATGACGGTAGGTGAAGGTTAATTGATTATTTTTTTCAACTACCTACATTGTTTTACTCGTCGATCTCAACGGGAGTCGGTTACTTTGCGAGCAAACTCGATCATTACTTGCCTACGAATAGCCCGTGTGCGAAGTTTGCATTAATCGTACTTTTTGTTCCGAGAATTTTAAGTACGCATTAGGTACAATTATATTACGCTTCAGCCTGTAATATCCCACTACTGGGCATAGGCCTCTTTCCCCATGTAGGAGAAGGATCAGAGCTTAATCCACCACGCTGCTCCAATGCGGGTTGGCGGATATATTCCCTACTATGAGTAACGATCGCTATCAGGTGTACATGATAACAACCGGGACCGACGGCTTAACGTGCTCTACGAGGCACGGTGGGGAGACCCACAAGGCCTCGGCACGGCAAACACCTGTATGGCCAATACAAATGTTAGTCATGTGCGGGGATCAAACCCGCAACCGCCAACGCAACTGGTACAATCCATGGCTGTAACCGTTGCGCCAACGCGGCGTCAACAATTATATGTATTGATTATATGAGGAACAACCACTCTGGTGTAGTGGTGCGAGTAGCCTCGATTCAATTCCCGCTCGGGATGGATATTTGTATTTGTATAAATATATCTTTTCGTTTGGATGTCTGTCCTTGTGTTCTGCCCACCGTGCCTCGGAGCACGTCAAGCCGTCAGTCCCAGTAGTTATCATAAGTACCTGATAGCGATCGTTACTCATAGTAGGGAACATATCCGACAAACCGCAGAGGAGCAGCGGTGGGTTAAGCTAGCTGGGTTTTTTTTTTGTTCGATTATACTGCGAAAACTACTGAACCGGTCGGAATAATACTTATACAATAAGATGCAACGTGTTTCAGAGAAGGTTTAAGTGTACGATATGTTGGTGATTACTTATCTTGCAAAAAAGAATATGGTCGGACAGAGGTCGCTAGTAGTAAATAAACACCACAAATCAGGATCCAGAAACACCGTCTAAAAACAAGCTTTTAGACCGCGACAAATATCAGTATTGCAAAAAAAATTGACCTGACCAGGGTCGAAACCGCGACCGTTATCGCAGTAACCAGTTAATGCGACCACTGTGTTATCAACTCGTTCTATATATCGTTGATCTTTCATAGATATACATTCTACAAATTTTATAAATGCGAGTTTTAGGATGGGTGTTGTTGTTGGACACGGGCTGTTTTCCGCAACTCAACGTCTTTATGCGCCTATTTTGCGTGACTGGCTGTGGACACTATTCGTGCCAGCCTAGCTCCTAGCAGACCCATGGATGGGTGTTTTAACACGTTAAACGCCGGCATGATTTTTTTAGTTTTTCTATTTGAACCATGGGGACACCATGTAGTCGACATCACAGTTGTACCACGGGGGACACCACATGACATATGTCTTACGAAAATATGTCATATAGTGTAAGGAAAAATAAGTAAGATCTTTAAGAACGGGTATGGTAGTACAATAAAAGCTTATCATAAAAAAATTGTAAATAAGGACTTTTAAACTAGCCCCATGGACTACACAACTGAGCCCCAATTGGTGTCCCCCCTTTTTAAAAAATTAACGTACTAATTATAATGAAACTTCGTACGTAGATAGCTGGGAATCCAGTATAACGTATTGGCTAATTTTTATATCGACATTGCCACGGGATAGTTAACTTATGACGGTAAAACTGAGGTAGGGCACAGCAGGAATTTCCTGCTCAAAATATGGAGCAGCCCGACTGGGGTACCTCGACCTTACAGAAGATCACAGCTAAATAATACTGTTTTCAAGCAGTATTGTGTTCCTGTTGGTGAGTAAGGTGACCAGAGCTCCTGGGGGGATTGGGGATTGGGTCGGTAACGCGCTTGCGATGCTTCTGGTGTTGCAGGCGTCTATAAGCTACGGTAATTGCTTACCATCAGGTGAGCCGTACGCTTGTTTGCCGACCTAGTGACATAGAAAAAACAGCGTGGTGCAGCTCGTACTTAAATATTGTTTATCGAAACTACAGCAAAAAGTAAGTACGTATATTAAGATAAGGATTTTAACATACCATACCGGATGTTAGTAAACAAACAAAACGTGATCTTAAAATAATTTCTTTATCTAAAATCGCTATGATCATGAATTATATTTAATTTAAAACGTACTTAGATTACAAATTGTTATACATTTTAAGCAGTTTATCTGGCCATGATATACCTGTAAGGTTACGACTCAGAAGCGGAATTTTCGTAAATACTCGTATTTACGCCGCATTTACTCAAAACATTTTATACTATAGTTATCATTAGCTGTTCCCGCGACTTCGTTCGCGTGGGATTTAACAAAAAAGTTATCGTTTAGTTCGCAGAGTAATAAAATAAATAAATTACTAAAATAAGAGTTGCCTAAGTTACTCTTTACTACATTAGCTAGCCAGTAAAAGTCCCGTCAAAATCAGTCCAGCCGTTTCAGAGATTAGCCGGAACGAACAGACAGACAAAAATTGTAAAAAAACGTTACTTTGGCATATGTACCGTGTATATATATATTAAGTTGAAAGTAAAATAGTTTATCAATGTGTAAAAATATCATACACTAGGTTTCCGCTTATTTTCTAGTTAAAAAATGGCTTATTCTAGGAAGAGATAACATAACATTTTGATGGCGAAATATGGTCCAGTAGTTTCGAGTTTGTCTCAAACAAATAACCAAATCTTTCTACTTTTGAATAATAATACGAATAGAGTTATAGAAGTTTTTTTTCTTAAAATACGAACTAACATCAAATACCGAATTTTGTATTTTATAAAATAAAACGAAACGAAACGCAGACGTACGCGGTACTCGATAAATTATATTCCACAACGCTCGAATAAAAAATATAACTATCAAACAACTATTTCACTCGTTCATCGGTCCGTGGACGAAAACAGGTTTCGAGTTAGCTAAACTTATATATACTTTACTTTTTTTTATATTACCTGCCCGTATCCGAAACCATTGCTCGTCGTGACACTTAAATTAATAAAAAATACGCTTTTGTCCGCTCACCTCAGTTTGCCATTTTGATTCACTCGATATATAAAGTTTGTTGTGAAACAAAAACAATGCGCCAACGGCGCGAGCTACCAGGCTCCTATAACCTACAAGGAGATCGATTCATAAACATTCCCTCCAAAAAAATGCGACGCATAAAAAAGGGGTTAGAGACCTGCTCGGATAGAAAAAAAGCATCGAGAATACGAGGGATAGACCTCCGTACCTCCGTGGTTCGATCAGCGGCCGCCCCACACGTATAAAACCTCCGGGCAGGGCGGGACACCCCGCATATCTGCTCTAACAAATAACACCGAGCGCTCGCTCTGCACTTACAATGTTCCGGGTGCCCTTCTTCCTCATACGAACATTGCACGCCGTTTATACATTTAACTACTAGAAACTACTACACTACACTATATCACGACAATCCTCACGCTCACTGACATCGAGAACTTAAGTCTTTTTTTTTTGGAAGCGTTGTCGCGTGCCGCGTCGCCGGCCGGCAGAAAGAGAAATTGCGGACACAGGTAGCAGCCGCCGTAGCGGGTCCGGGGGTTTGTTATTTGAATGTTTTACATTATTTCACTGATCACTTTTGGGTAATATAGCGTTCGTCTCATGACAGTCGCGTAGCGTCGCACATTGTACGAGTCGCGACAAATATGCGCGGCACGTCCCACTCGATCCGCTCGATCGTACTGGATCATGGCTGAGCGTCGGCCGTCGGGCGGGGCGATACGCTGCGGGGGGGTTGTCTGTTTTGCCGACACCGTTATACAAACAACTTTATCGACGCAACGTACAGGTGGCGCGGTCGATCACTTCTATATCAGTTTTCAATATGAAAGTTGGCGCTTTTACTGCTTATGATTTTTAATCCTCTAATAAATACTTTACATTTTGCGTCAATACTTTACATTTTGCGTCATATTAAACAGATAGTATCTAAAATATTAGAAAGAGAAAATTCAAATATATTTGGAAAAGTTAATAGTTTATTTTTATACCGATAAAGGCGCCATCTTTTAGTAGCGAGTTTTATAAATTTTCAGATATAGATGACGTTAGAGTCGTTTTGTTTTGAATCGATATATAAGAATTACAAGATAATATAGGTACGAAACTTATTAAAGCAAAGAAAATAAATGTACAACGTAAACGTACGCTACGTACGTTTTTTAATTTATTCTCGCCACTAGCTTACTAGTACTGTAGTTAAATAAAATGGAAAAGTATGTTTGTTGATATCAGTTGTTTTACAGTATTTTCTTAAAACATCATTATATTGATAAAGAAATAATTATACAAATAAATCAATACGTTTCACGTTTTTGAAATTAAGATTACAGAAAATAATTGCAACTTATTTATAGTAAGGCAAATAATACTACATTTTTTAATACAAAATATTTACAACAAATAATTATGATTTATGAACAATTCAAGTTGTACAATTACATTAAGTACATAACTTAAAAAAAAATGTCTATTTTATATATTTAGGAACGAAGCCACTTGGAAATACATGTGTCACTCCGACGTATAAACACAGTTATTGACGTCTTATTAATCAAATCGATATTATTATTGACCATAAGCTAAAAGAGCGCCAGGAAGTTTACAACCTCATAGCACAATACTCTGATAAGTTCAAACAAGTTTACACAGATGGATCAAAAAATGATATAAATGTTTCCATGGCCTATTATGTACCTCATCTGAAGTTTGGCCAAGGCGTCAGATTGAAAAAGGAGATATCAATATTTACAGCTGAAGCTCTAGCAATTACTGCTGCCCTAGAATTCATTAAAAAACAAACTAATCAATATTGGCTGATCATTACTGACAGTATGAGCGTTCTAAAGGCTTTAGATAATTATCAATTCAGTGCTAATACAAACTTCATCATTTTAGAAATAAGACATCTCCTTTATCAACTATCCAGAAGAAACTACAACATCAAATTATTGTGGACACCTTCACATATAGGAGTAAGGGGAAATGAACATGTGGACTTTCTGGCACGTTCAATTGTTGACAGTGACAGCGGCAGCCCTGTTGATGAGAATGTTGCCGTACCATACACTGATCTATTAGTTGCTATTAAATCAAAAATCCTATCTGATTGGCGTGATCTTTGGCGACAAACCTTGTTAAGAAAAGGATCTTGGTATGCTCAGATAAATCAAGATATTGGAAAAAGTCCTTGGTTTACTAAATCGCATCAACATAGAAGCAGAAAATATTATACAATACTATGCCGCTTGAGATTTGGACATTGCAGATTTAATGCACATTTGAATCGTATGCGTATCATCTCATCGCCCGTTTGCCCACATTGCACCAACAACTCTACACAGTCTTTAGATCACATATTTTTTGAATGCTCCGCTTTTAATCTGGAACGCCTCTTATTTATAGCCAACTTGTTATCAACTTCTGGACCAAAAAATGTCCCGCGCAATACACAAGATTTATTGACTAATTTGGATAACTATACTAGTATATTTGAATTTATTTGCAATACTATCAATGATATTTGAAACAGGATCAGGACCTTCATTCATCGGATGTGAAATTTTATTTTGATATTTCAGGCTTCGGCCTATTACAGACTTGGTTTCGACCTCGCCTATCACTTATAGACAAAGAAGAGTAGACGAAAATATGAAATTTCAGACTTGGTTTCGGCCTTACTCTACCAGTCATCGAATCAGAAGAACAATAAAGTTACTTCAGACTTGGCTCCGGCCTTTTGATATATCAGAACGAAACTTACAAATTCAGACTAGGCTGTATGGATTATAGTCCTTTGCCTTTCCCTATTGGGGATAAATTTTAAAACAACAACAACAGTTATTGACGTTTGCTTATAGCGAACGCCGTACAGCGTACACGGCATTACAACTTTACAACAGAATTTGAATACAAATTCCTAGTTTAATGGTTCAGCATAATGGTTAAGCACAGAAAGACGACCGTTCAGTATAGACATGGAAATAATAACGAATCTAGTTCGAGTTCGGGTGCGAGCGAGAGTTCCATCGCTAGCCGGACGTTTCACCTGTTATCTATATGGAAGACTGGTGTTGGAGTGATGTGCTTTGTTATAGCTGTTTACGTGGGCACTTTGGGCTACCTGGAGACGAGAGTAAACACGCCGCTCGACGAGGAAAAGGTATGAAAAAGCAGTTGCAAAAAGCCATTGTATACTGTTTGTTTTGTCTTTTATAAATGAGAAATTCATTGTATTCTAAATGTGTATTGTTTAATAAAACAGTTAAGCTGTATTCCTAATATCGTTTGAATGTAACACCCTTAACTGTATTCATAAGTTTCGAAATAATTTATAGCTGTTGTTGAAAGGGTTTTGCTATTTTTTTTTTTCTTTTTATTGGGCTATTACAACAGTACATTATTAGTATTGCATACTAGTAGACTAAATATATGACTAGACTGTTGGCACAGTTTGTAGAGGCCTTGCTTTCAACTCCGCGGGTTGTAGGTTTAATTCCCGCTTGAGTCTGGATGTAATATATGTATTTATATATGTATTATTTCCATGTATATTTATCAAACAAAAAAATTGCTATAACAGTCGGCTGTTATCTGTAATGCAAGTATTAAGTTGCTTAGGATAGAAACACACAAAAGTGTATGTTATAGGATATTTAAAAAAAAATGAATACCACTTCTATTTTCCACTGATAACTGGAAAGAAAACAAATTGTAAGATTTTTTTTGTCACTAGGTCGGCAAACAAGCGTACGGCTCACCTGATGGTAAGCGATTACCGTAACTTATAGACGCCAGCAACACCAGAAGCATCGCAAGCGCGTTACCGACCCAATCCCCAATCCCCCAGTAGCTCTGGTCACCTTACTCACCAACAGGAACACAATACTGCTTGAAAACAGTATTATTTAGCTATGATCTTCTGTAAGGTCGAGGTGCTACCCCAGTCGGGCTGCTCCATATTTTGAGCAGGAAATTCCTGCTGTGCCCTACCTCAGTTAATACTTGATAGGACTATACTTGATAGACTGACAAGACAATAGTAATAATAAAAAATTAATGTAGTAATATTTTTAAAGTTGCCGTACAAACTATCTTGTGCTAAGTGCTCAAACTATAAGTGCTAGCACACATTGCCATATTTATTGTATTAAAAATTGATAAAAAGAAATTATTAATATTAAACAAAAAAATTTACATCTGTTTAAATATTTATTTTTTGCTAAGTATTATGTCAGTACTATTCACAAATTAAGTCAAGAAAAAAATATTTTTTTCGTCACTAACAATTTATACTAAGCTAACTCATAAAAGTGTACTTTACAATAGAGGCTTATAAAAGGGAAAACGTGATACCTTTTATATTAATTAAGAAACTTATTTGAAATTTGGTATCTTTAATAGTTAATTTATTCATTGCAATTTCAAAGCACATTTTATCAAGTTCACATTAAAAAAACCAACATATCAAAAATTCGATTTGGTGTGGTATAAATTGTTGGTGTCGATTTGATACCTTTCTGCTGAGATTAGTAATAATGTGACATTTTACTGCTTACTTAACTGTTAGATTATGTAGCCTTTCTAACTTATATACGGCTACATTCACACCACAGATACTTGTTTGATACTCCTCTTGTTAAGCAAAAGTACAAAAAAACGTACCTTTATACACTAAAGCTTTTATAATCAATACTAAAACACAAGCATCAAAGCATCGACCCTTTCAGCTGCTCGATAAGTATACAAGAGGAGTGTATGGCGGAACTTGATGGATTTTTTTTGTCTTTTTTATTACATACTAGCCTTTTATAAATTTTGGATTAGCCAACCAAAGTTATTATTATAAATAAATAAACGCTTCATACTCAACGGATATCCCATAGGATTATCTCCTGTGTCGGGGTCCGGAAACACACACAATACACAAGCACAAACGCCCAGACCACGGCAAACATCTCTATGGCCAATACAAATCGCTAGTGACTATAAACATCGTCGGAACTGCAAAATCGCATTATTTATTTATTTATTTATTTATATACACTTTAGCACACCAACACAAAAGTAAAATAAGTTTAATTAGGTAAAAAAATAAATAATAAATTTGCATTAGTTGCAACAGGCGGCCTTATCGCTAAAGCAGCGATTTCTTCCAGGCAACCTTTGGGCAGAGGACTAGAATTGATTGTTATTGGGGATATGGGCGCAAAATAAGTGCTATCAGTCATAAACATAAGTATATATTATATGTATTCATACATACACATATACATACATATGCCTACAAATACACCTACACAAATACACACATATACACGTAAACATAAGTATATATTATATATATTCATACATACACATATACATACATATACCTACAAATACACCTACACAAATACACACATATACACGTACACAAATACCTACAAAAACACATAATATTTTGATAACAAAGAAGAATACATACACAGAGAAAAAAATAAATTGATAAACGAATAAATAAGTAAAAAATAAAAATAAAATAATATTACGATGACAAGTACATTGCCTTAGTTAGCCTCTTGAATGATTCCAATGTTTGAGCTCGTCTTATAGTTAGCGGCAACGAATTCCAGAGACGACAGGCTTCAACAGTGAAAGATTTAGAGTAAAAGGTTGAAGAATGATATGGAATCTTTAGGATGAGGTTATTATCAGAGCGGAGAGATCTTTCGTGAGTATCACTAAGAAATTCGAAGCGATTTTTTAGATAGGAAGGTGTTAGAGGATTAAATAGAATTGAGTAAAGGAGAGACAGAATGTGAGTATTCCTGCGAAGTCGGATAGGTAGCCACTTGAGCTGTTTGCGAAATTCTGAAACATGGTCATATTTACGTAAACCAAATATGAACCGAATACAGAGATTTTGTAAGCGCTCCAGTTTATTTAATTGTTCCTCATTTAAATTAACAAAACTAGTATCAGCATAGTCAAGAATCGGTAAAAGGAGAGTCTGTGCAAGCATAACCTTAGTGGGAATGGGAAGAAAGTTGCTTAACCTTCTCAGAGACCCAATTGCTGCAAACAGTTTTTTGCTTATAAAGTTTATTTGGTGTATCCAAGATAGGTGTTTGTCAAAAATAATACCAAGATTTTTCACTTGATCGCTTATCGGTATACGTATTTCGTCAACAATCACTGACGGGACCTGTGACCAGATAATGCGTGATATTAATTTCTGGCTACCAATGACAATAACTTGCGTCTTTAAAGGATTGATTTTTAAACCAAATGATTTACTCCAATTTTGTATATTCATAAGATCCTCATTCAGTAAATTAATACATTTAGGCAGATCACTAAGAGAAGTTTGCGAGTAGATTTGGAGGTCATCCGCATACAAATGGTAGAGAGAGTTAATGTGCTTAGTGACAGAAGAAATAAAAAGAGAAAATAATACAGGGGACAACACGCCACCTTGCGGCACGCCAGCATTAATTGTATAATAATTAGAGGAGTATCCCTCAACATGTATGCGTTGCTGACGACCACACAAGTAAGATTGGAACCAGTCAGTCACCTCAGCAGACATGTTCAGAGAACGAAGTACGGCAAGTAGTATGTCAAAATCAACAGTATTAAAAGCATTACTGAAGTCTAGTAATGTTAGCACCGTGACAAGTTGATTGTCCATACCAGCTCTGATGTCGTCCGTTATTTTAATTAAAGCAGTAGCCGTACTATGACCACGGCGGAAACCAGACTGAAAAGGATTAAGAAGGTTGTGTCTAGAAAGGAAAGGAGTCATTTGTTGATAAATAAGACGTTCAAAGACTTTTGACAGAAATGGAAGAATAGAAATTGGCCGAAAATCGGAATTATTTTTATATATTTCATAAAACGTTCCCAAATAACCAAGTCTATCATCAGCTGAAGAGAATTTTTTTATTTTATGCCTATATTATTTAGTTGTGGTACTTCTGACAAATCAGTACCTATTAGTCTTAACCCATTAAAAATGTAACAAGTGACTTTTCTCATATTTACACATTAAATACTGGCTAGTAATAATATCAAACATAAATAGCTGTACAGCATTACTTTAAAATTTCATGATTCTGGTTAAAATAAGTAAAAAGATACACGCAATTTACACTTTGAACCGCTCTCCTGTAAAGTTGCTGTTTTTCACATCTGACGTTTTTAATAGTCATGGACGAAATGTTTGCCAAATGGAGGGATCGAACCCGCAACCGCCAGTGCAACAGCCACAGTCCTGTGACCATTGCGCCAACGCGTCATCAAATGTATCGTCGTCAAATTATTAATATCATGTTGTAATAGTTTTGAATTTTTTATATTTTCTTATTTTCCTCAAATTTTTATTATTTTGCTCCAAATTGTTTTGCAAACTACACTATTGTTTTGATTCTGGAAAAGGAGATAATTCAATTCAAATATAAATCGTTAATGCTGTGTGGTTACAGCATTAAAGAATATAGCCACCCCTTCTCTTCCCGTGGGTGTCGTATATGGCGACTAAGGGATAACACAGTTCCAGTACCACCTTGAAACTTATAAACCCGAGCGTCTTCGGTGCGACAAAGCCAGCCCTGCGGTCACCAACCCGCCTGCCCAGCGTGGTGACTATGGGCAAACCACATGAGTTCACGCCGATTCTGGCGTGAACTTGTGGATGCCTATTTCCAGTAGTGGACTGCGCAAGGCTGCTGTGATGATGGTTATAAATAGTTAAGTCAATAAATAAAACTTTGAAAAATGAGATCTTTGCATGTATTGATTAAAAATATGAATATGTCTCATGGCAAAAAGATGCTAAGTAACTAATATATTGAACATTAAATATAGTACAATTTTCTAACAAATCACATGAGTTGCTTTCTTATTTATTGCACATTGTGAAAAGTTCAAATATATGTACTTATCTCCTTTTTCCTTAACACCATTTCCCATAGATTTATCAGTGAAAACTTCTAATATAATAAAGCTGAAGAGTTTGTTTATTTGTTCTATTTGAACGCGCTAATCTCAGAAATGACTGGGCCAATTTGAAAAATTCTTACAGTGTTAGATAGCCCATTTATCGAGAAATGATATAGACTTTTTTTTCAAATGAACGCATGTGAAATCTCGTGGCACAGCTAGTAAATAATAATTGTGTTTGATCGAAAACAAAAAAACCGACTTCAATTACATCGACGAGTAATACAATGTAAGTAGACGAAAAATAGTCAAGTAAATACGCGCTATTATAAATAACTTAAAAAGTACCTATCGAAATCTCGATTAATATTAAACGAGAGCACATGACAAACGTCACCTTTCAATTAAAAAAGGATCATCGAAATCGGTCCACTCAGTAAAAAATGACGAGTAACACAAAAAAAAAAAATCAATTTTATTGAGAACTTCCTCCTTTTATTGAAGCTGGTTAAAAATATATATTGAAGTATTATTAAAGTTGTTTCAAACTACATTACTAAAGCAAGTACTGCAGCGATGTGATAATTCTTTTTGAAATATAAATTTTACATAACTATGTAAAATTAATACTGTTTGTAATTGTATCTTTCAGGTAGTACAAGAGTCAGGACTCGCAGTGCCAGAGAGGTACTGGGGTACATACCGTCCCGGAGTGTACTTTGGTCTCAAGAGTCGAGAGCCACGGTCACCTGTGTTTGGTATTATGTGGTATGAGTTGGCTGCAGCAGCTCATAAGGGGATTAGGTAAGAAACTTGCCTATATATCAGCCGGATTTGTATTTATTTACTAGCTGACTCAACAGATATCGTACTGTGTGGCTACGGTACTAAAGAATATAGCCACCCCCTCTCTTCCCGTGGGTGTCGTAAGAGGCGACTAAGGGATAACACAGTTCCGCTACCACCTTGGAACTTAAAAGCCGACCGATGGCGGGATAACCATCCAACTGCTGGCTTTGAAATGCACACGCCGAAGACGGGCAGCAGCGTTTTCGGTGCGACAAAGCTAGTACTGCGGTCACCAACCCGCCTGCCCAGCGTGGTGACTATGGGCAAAACACACGATTTCACGTTATTTTTGGCGTGAACTTGTGGAGGCCTATGTCCAGCAGTGGACTGTATAGGCTGTAATGATAACTCAACAGATGTAGTCCTATCTCGTGAATTTTCAAATCATGATCATGATACAACTTGAACATCCCACTGTTGGGCATAGGCCTCTTTCTCCACGTAGGAGAAGGATTGGAGATAATTCCACCACGCTGCTCCACTGTGGTCTGTCGGATATGCTCCCCACTATGACTAAAGATTGCTATGGGGTATTTATGATAACAACCGCAGTACTATTATATGACTGTGTCTGGTTGTCTGTCTTCTATAAGGTTATGGCTCCCTGGTCGGACTTCTCTAGATTTTGTGCAGAATGTTACTTTGATTCTTTTTTTTTATGTATTTTCTGCATTATGGCAATCTGTTCGAAAACAATAAGCCACCCGTTTGGCTGGAACTACCCGATACTCTTACTGTTATCATCGAGAGCCAATCAATCGCTGAAAATTTCCAGCAAAGCCTCTTCTTGGCTCAGTCTAAGCTCTTTGATTCTAACTAAATATTATTTATTTATTTTTATTTTATACTTTATTGTACACCAGAAATATATTACAAACAAAGCATAAAGATTACAGACAGTGAAGTACAATGGGCGGACTTATGGCTAAGTAGCCATTTCTTCCAGACAACCCATAAATATATACTGAGTTAAGTCCATTAAGTAATACTATTGTGTCCTATGCACTTATATCCTGACATTGATAAAAGAAAATAATATTAAGGAATTTAAACAGATAATTGATGTTTGATCTCAAACAAAAAAATAAAATAAAAAAATAACCCGACTTCAATTTACAATCTAATGATGATTACAAGTGCTTTTGAAGCCTACTAGAATTAAAAAAATTACAATTTTTCTTCATGGTTTGTCTGGAAGAAATGGCTAATTAGCCATAAGTCCGCCCATTGTACTTCACTGCCTGTAATCTTTATGCTTTGTTTGTAATATATTTGTGGTGTACAATAAAGTATAAAATAATAAAATGATTTTGCATTTCCCCGAATTTATGTGTACATACTTTCGTTCCTTCTAGAGACGAGAGTGTTACGAGTCCGCTATTGCTATGGTGTCATGTTGATAAGTCAGTGATAGAATGATTTAATTATGATAATTGTATCAAAATCGGTGAATAGTAAAAAGTTATTATAACACAAGGAAAATACAGGTGAATTGAGAACTCTCTCCTTTGTTGTCGGTTAAATATATGTGCAAAAAGCTGTATTGTGGTAGACCGGGAGCACTAATTGCCCCCTAGTGGTAGCACTAAATTTCCCTAGTTAAGCTGCTCTAGATATTGAAGAAGATATTACTTGCTGTGTTACATAGAAAAAAAAAATATATATATATATATATATATATATATATATATATATATATATATATATATATATAATATAGAAGTATATGCTGTGTGGCTACAGCACCAAAGAATATAGCCACCCCCTCTCTTCCCGTGGGTGTCGTAAGAGGCGACTAAGGGATAACAAGGTTCCACTACCACCTTGGAACTTATGAAGCCGACCGATGGCGGGATAACTATCTAACCGCTGGCTTTGAAACACACAGGCCGAAGACGGGCAGCAGCGTCTTAGGTGCTACAAAGCCAGCCCTGCGGTCACCAACCCGCCTGCCCAGCGTGGTGACTATGGGCAACACACATGGGTGCACGAATTTTTGGCGCGAACTTGCGGAGGCCTATGTCCAGCAGTGGCCTGCAATAGGCTAGAATGATGATGATGATGATAGAAAATATCCTATTAATATAAATATCATGTTTTTATATTCCAGACACTGGTGCGAACAGAGTGACGATCTGCCGACATACGGATGGCTGAGGCATGACGGTGTCAACTTCGGGGAACAGCTTGTGTCCGACCCACCTCATGATATCCACACCTCCTTTATTACAACCCCTGGAGGGGAATACGGTGGACATTGGACTGCTCGTATTAATATCACTGTTTCGGTAAGATTTTGATTAACTTTTTTTTATATCGATATATTGGTAAACAAGTATACGGTCTGTTTTATGGTAAGCGGTCACCGTAGCCTTTCTTATTTGGCCTTTAATATTCCACTGCTGGGCATGTGCCTATTTCTCCGTATAGGAGAAGGATAGGATGAAGATCCACCACTGTGCTCCGCTGAGGGTTAGTGGATCTCTTTGAGGATTGGTAGGGAAACCCAAACAAGGACAGACACCCCGATTAGACACAATTATTCATACAAATACGAATATCAATTATAATTTTTTACGACACGTTATACAAATATCAATTATAATTTTTCATAGCGGTAACGGCGCTAGATTGCGACTTGCGCTGGCGGTTAGGATTGGCAAAATGCGATGCTTCTGGTGTTGCAGATGCCTATAAGCTACGGTAATCGCTTACCACCAGGCGAATTGTACGCTTGTTGTTGGATTCTTATTTTCATTGAAGACGAGAATAAAAACTTAATGATTGTTTTAATCAACATTAATAGTAATATTTTATTTATTTATTTTATTACAGACATAGTCCACAACATATACATAATATTATGAAGTTGGATTTTGTTTAATTATGTGAAGACGTTATATTCAGGTGTCTGGTTCGAATTTCTATTTACCGAGAAAGGCTAAATGCTATTTTTTACTTCAAATTAACAAGTGAAACCATAGAATACAGCTAGTATCATATAAATATTATCTTATGCTTCAGCCTGTAATATCCCACTACTGGGCATAGGCATAGGCCCCATGAAGGAGAAGGATCAGAGCTTAATCCACCACGCTGCTCCAATGTGGGTTATATTCCCTACTATGAGTAACGATCGCTATCAGGTGTACATGATAACAACCGGGACCGACGGCTTAACGTGCTCTCCGAGGCACGGTGGGGAGACCCACAAGGTCTGCACAAACACCCAGATCACGGCAAACACCTGTATGGCCAATACAAATGTTTTTGTCATGTGCGGGGATCGAACCCGCAACCGCCTATATAATGTGTAGATAATATATAAATATTTATATTTTAATCTTATCGCTTACCATGTCTAAATGTCTTTTATATCCAGGGTAAAGACAACACGCCGATTGTGTTGATCTGGTACGCAGCCTTGGACGAGTCGATGGGGCCAGATGAGCATTCGTTGCTCTGGGCTGAGCATGGGGCCATTCGGGGACATACTCCATCTCTGGGCAACTTTAAGGTGCACCTAGTGCCCTATTCAGGTGAGATCTTCTTTTCTATGGTGCCCTGGTACCCTGAAGTTAAAAAACACTTGCATGAATAAAATTTTTGGGGCCGCAATCCAGAACTAGAGAACTTTAAAGTGAATCTGGTGCCTTATTCATTTGAGATCTTCTGTTTTATGATGTCCTGGTACATCTTATTTGAACATACTTTAACCGAGGTAGGGCACAGAAGGAAATTTCCTGCTCAAAATGGACCTGCCTGACCGGGGTAGTAGTACCTTGACCTTACAGGTACACAGCTAAGTAATACTGCTTTCAAGTGTTGTGTTCCTGTTAGTGAGTAAGGTGACTAGAGCTCCTGGGGGAATTGGAGTGAGGGTCGGCAACGCGCTTGCGATGCTTCTGGTGTCGCACGCGTCTATGAGCTACGGTTATCGCTTACCATAAGGTGAGCCGTACGCTTGTTTCCGACAAGCTTAATATAAAAAAAAATACTCCGTAAATATTCTATTTATCATATACACTGTGTGTCAATAGGCTATTTGACTGGTTTTCAAAATCCATTTTATCTTATTAAGTAGATATTAAAAAACCCAGTAATAGCTTTTTTTTTAATTCTTGTACATATTTGCTGAAAAATATCAAACGAAAAGTACAACATTTAAATATCTCGCCAATACGCTATTTTGACAATATGGCGCTGCAACGGGGTCGGTGACGTCACTTGCCTGTAGTTTGATCTCGATCTCTTTGATCGAAAGTGTTATTATAATAGTGATTTATGTAATAAAATAAGTTACAAATGGTGTGCAGTTCCAAAATGTACGAATACGTCGATAAATACTCCATAAAAAACTATTCGTAAGTGTTCCAAAGAATGTCAAAGTGCCGAAAGTGGTTGCAACTTTCTCGGAGGGATCATTACATAGCGAATAGTACAAATATTTTCGCCTGGGAAGACCGTTTCGATGTAAGTAAACGTAATATTTATATATTTTTAATAATTTATTACATTCTGAATGTAAATAATTTGTATTGATTTGAAGTTATAATACCACTAATGTTTTTAACAGAATGTCTTGTGCAACTCACTTCACTGGTACAATATTGCTGTTTTCCATAATATTAATTACAAATTGTAACTACAGACTTACGATTTCAAAAAGTATTACACTTAAAGGTCCTGACAAACTTATTTGTTTGTATGGAAAATGACATGGCTAATTACTACCAGTACAAAATGGGTTTCAGCCAGAAAATAATTTTTTAAAGATGAAGTTTTGCCTTCTAAATATCATTGCCAACCAGATCGCATTAAAAGAATCGCATCTGCATTTGTCAAACGGCAAAGAATGGAACTTGTTAAATAAAGTGAAGATATTGAACAACCTATAATAAACAACGATGAGCCTACTGCTACTGCAATCGAAGCTTGTACAAAAAGTATGCAAACTTAGTCTCTACAGCATACTGAAATTATTTCTACGCTTCCAGAGTTTTATTCCAGTTAACTAAGACAGTAATATCATATAATTTCTAAATAATTTATAAATTAATTAATCCTTTTTTATTTCAGAATTATCCCAAAAATGTGAGAAAAGTATGTTAACAGAACCTGTTGTAATAGTTGAAAAATCAGTCCAGTGTCATTTTATAAATAAAATGCGTAAGAGAAGCAAGAGAGTGCAAACTAAGTCCCTAACAAGATACAGCTATTTCTCCTCTCAATACTACTGTTTTGTATAGTTATACTTCTCCATTGTAAATGAATTTATGCTTTTGCCAAAAAAGCCATCTGCATCTGGTGCTAATAATATAAAGAAAAGGATCAACTTCGTGGATGATGAAAAATCAGAGAGTGATGTATCTTTATGTAAAGAAAATCCTTTACAACAAGATCCTTCCTGACTTACAGCTACTCCATCAAAGGTGTCTGAATCCAGTACGAGCATTACATGGACAAATGAAGATGTTAAAAAATGAAATGTATGCAGAATACTTTGCACTTAATCATAAAAAAGCCAATGATGTATATTGGAATCCCTGTTGACTGCTATTTTTTAGTTCATTTAATACATAAACACACCCACATACCACATGAACATAATTATATTAATATGCTTGAAAAAAAAAATTAAATTAAATAGTACTTTTTCTGACCTTAAAGATAATTTTAGACTGTTTGTGTTAATTATTTTATATTTGGGAGTTTTAAATAAAACTATTCCATTCGGTGAAAAAATTAAAAAAAAAAAAACGTTTTTTTATTTTTTATTCCTGACACCAAGTCAATCAAAATTTTATAAAAAGATTCTATCATCGTTTAAAATATAACCTATAAAAATTATCGCTTGCGGTGATGTTCATCATTATTTTACTTTTTTATGATAAAATTTAAATTACCGCTGAACTGTCATTATACTTTGCTGTTTTGATAACCGATAACTGATTTTGATAATTCTTTTTTTGTTGGAAAGGAGATATCCCAAGTGTGGTACCACGATAAGGAAACTATAATCTGATGATGTAATCCCAGAGAAATCGAGGAAAACCCTCGAAAATCGTAGTGACGACTAGTGCGTTTGTTAATTTATTTGTCTACTTACGTTGTACGACACACTACTACTACAACTTATCGATATAATTGGAGTCGGTTTTTTTTCGTTTGCGAGCAAACACAATTATTTAGTTCCGAAGCAAAGAAATCGGAATTATTTTTGAAAAAGAATCCGACCATGATTGCGTCGACTTGGGGCAGGTTTCTGCTGTCTGCTTTTACAAAATCGTTGTCCATGATAAAGCTGACCGCAGTGCTGGCTTTGTCGCACCGAAGACGCTGCTGCCCGTCTTCGGCCTGTGTATTTCAAAGCTAGCAGTTGGATGGTTATCCCGCCACCGGTCGGCTTTTTAAGTTCCAATGTGGTAGTGGAACTGTGTTATCCCTTAGTCGCCTCTTACGACACCCACGGGAAGAGAGGGGGTGGGGTTCTTTAGTACCGTAGCCACACAGTACCCGTCTGCCCAGCGTGGTGACTATGGGCAAAACACATGAGTTCACGTTATTTTTGGCGTAAACTTATGGAGACCTATGTCCAGCAGTGGACTGTATAGGCTGTAATGATGATAATGATGATAAAGCTGACAGAATTTGTGTAATATTGCAAATAAATCACACAAAAACAATGGATAAAATAGGATATTGTTTTAAAACAAATTCGAAAGCATATAAACACAACAAGCAGGTAAATGCGGTTACAGGCAAATGGCGTCATCATAAACCCGACCAATCAGGAACGTTCTGTGTCACGTGACATACGCTTAAAAAATGAATTTGTATTTATTGATTTGTAAATTAATTGATTATTTTGTCCAACTAATATTAATGAATAATCATTTTTAAACTTATAATATATACTGATAACACCAATTTACACTTTATTTTTCACATCGTCAAATAGCCTATTAGGTGAAATTTTTTTTTCGAAAAATTAGGAAAATTGCAGTTAATATTTAAAAAAAACTTACCGATTATTATTTCCCTTGTCTAACGATAACTAATCGACGAGACAAGACACATGTCACGTCAGTTAGTATATTATATTTGCATTTAAACTTTCACGTTCGCGTGGCTTCGCGACGCGATATTCAGACCGGGTTCGCAAGACAGCACGACGTCCATCTTGTCCGCTAGGTGGTAACTGAATGTGAACCCCAAGCGTGTTTGGCCGCTATCTTGTTTTAACTAATTTTAAATGACTAATTTTTAGAGGTCCTTACGTCAAAAGGGAAAAACGGAACCGTTATAGAATCACTTTATCCGTTTGTCTGTCTGTCAAGACCCTTTTTATCAGGGATGCGTAGATGCATCAAGCTGAAATTCATATCGAATACTCAAGTTGACTGTCCCTTAGAGCTGTGAAAAAAACAAACTTCTAAGCCAACGCAATCAAAAGATACAGCCACTTATTTAACTGAGGTAGGGCACAGCAGGAATTTCCTCGACCTTATAGAAGATCACAGCTAAATAATACTGTTTTCAAGCAGTATTGTGTTCTTGTTGGTGAGTAAGGTGACCAGAGCTCCTGGAGATTAGGGATTGGGTCGGCAACGCCTATAAGCTACGGTAATCTCTTACCATCAGGTGAGCCGTACGCTTGTTTGTCGACCTAGTGGTATAAAAAAAAAAAACTTATGCTGTAAATTTTCGATACTCGCATGGAAATGAAAAACTACAGGGTTAACCAAGGTTAAACTTCCCGTGAACTCAGAATCTTATGATGAATATATGAATTCGTATGAAGCAACGTCCTATAGCACAAATAAAGGAAAAATTGCGAAAAGCAGAAATTTTTAGTTACATCATATTATACAAATATTTTTAATAATTTTTGTACGGGACCCTCAGTGCGCGAGATCGACTCGCCGTTGGCCGGTTTTTTTTTATGAGTGGTTGCGAAGTTCCTCGCCTATTCTTCTTAGCACAAATCGACTAAGCTAACTCATAAAATTGAACTTTACAATAGAGGCTTATAAAAGGGAAAACGTGATACCTTTTATATTAATTAAGAAACTTATTTGAAATTTGGTATCTTTAATAGTTAATTTATTCATTGCAATTTCACAATTTTGTTATTACATATAAAAACATATTTTATTAAGTTTGCATTTAAAAAACCAACTTATCGAAAATTCGAGTTGGCGTAGTATAAATTGTTGGTGTCGAAATTACGTTCCGACTCGATGCTAACTTCACTTTCCAACTTCACTTTTTAAATATAATTAATTAATGAAAATTAATGAAATTTGAATTTGTAATTGACTCAAATGTCTATTTGGGCCTACCTGCCATAGTATTTTTATTTTTTTTATTATATTTTTTTTTTACAACAGATGGTAAAGGTAAAGTAGAAAGTAAAATTACTGCGAAAACAAACACAATTGTGTGAGAGTACCGTGTGACTTTGGCACAGGTAGACTTTTTTTTTTAAAATACAGCTACGAAATGTGTCTGCGCGTGACGTGACGTCACTGCGTACTTGTCCTTAGAAATCGTTATGTCTCTTTCGCACACATCGTTTCATACGAGCGTGACAGAGATAGATTGGTTGATTATAACGTGTCAACATCGTGGGGCTATAGGTAACGGTTCATTATGGATTATTCTTTATTTTGTACAGTAATTCTTTAAATGGCTTGCAATATGAAAATATTAATTGTAATATGTTTTATTAAACGTCGAAGACAGCGTTATGACAGCATATTATTCAAATTGAGATTATAATTATTAGTAACTAGCTCCTGCCCGCGACTTCGTCCGCGTGGAAAAGGAACAATTCTGTCATAGGTACATGACTACGCGCTTTCGATGCTTCTAGTGTTGCAGTGTCTATAGGATACGGTAACCGTTTACCATCAGGAAGATCAGGGGTGTCAAAATCAATTTCGCAGAGGGCTATATATTAAATTTAGAATGTGTAGGCGGGCCAGATTAAAAAAACATGTACTGAATTATATATTATACATATTAAATTCTTGCGTAGAGGAATCGAGTGAAGTCATGATTCTTCTTTTTGTGAGACATTGCGATCGCAGGCCGTATTGATCCGCCCCGGGCCCAGAAACATCCCGCGGGCTGTATCTTTGACAACCCTGAGGTAGATGCTACCACAATACTTCAAAACTACGCACTAAAAGGAAAATAATAATAATACAAAAGACGACGGCTTGAATGGACAATGGCAATGAATAAAACAAAAAACACATGTCATAAAATATTTCTTAGACACGACATCTGTCTGAAATTATCCGAAACTTATGTATCGGTATCCGAAACTTGTGTGCAGCTACGAACGGTTTTTTTTTAGTTCGTTAGAACATCGTTATGTTAAAATCCAAGGGAAAATAGAGATTTTAAGTTATTCAGGGCTTATATTAGGGATGATATATTATAAGGGTTTCATCATTACAGCCTATACAGCCCACAGCTGAACATAGGCCTCCACAAGTTTACGCCAAAAATAACGTGAACTCATGTGTTTTGCCCATAGTCACCACGCTGGGCAGGCGGGTTGGTGACCGCAGTACTGGCTTTGTCGCACCGAAGACGCTGCTGCGCGTCTTCGGCCTGTGTATTTCAAAGCCAGCAGTTGGATGGTTATCCCGCCATCGGTCGGCTTCTTAAGTTCCAAGGTGGTTGTGGAACCTTGTTATCCCTTAGTCGCCTCTTACGACACCCACGGGAAGAGAGGGGGTGGCTAAATTCTTTAGTGCCGTTGCCACACAGCACAAGCAATTATAAGGGTTTATGATAGGGTTTATGGACATACGTCCATAGTTTCTATTTCTTCCCGAATGTACCAGAAGGAATGTGTAATATGAATTTTAGGATTCATTTAACAAACTTCTATCATAAATTTATAAAGTATATTCATGTTTAAAGGATGGTTATTAAATATTTTTGATCCGTTAGCTATTGTCCTCAAAATCAAAATCAATAATTGTGTTTGCTCGCAAACGAAAAAAAAAACCGACTGCAATTACATCGACAAGTAATACAATGTAAGTAGACGAAAAAAATTAACAAACACACTAGTCGTCACTACGACTTTCGGAGGGTTCCCCTCGGTTTATCTGGGATTCCCTCATAAGATCCTGGTTTCCTTGTCATGGTACCACCCTTGGAATATCTCCTTTCCAAAAAAAAAAAAAAAAAAGAATTATTAAAATTTGTTGTTGTTATCCCCGAACATACATTATATATATATATATTGTCGAATTGAGTAACCTCACCCTTTTTTGAAGTCGGCTAAAAATAATTTTATTTAAATAGGCGTCAAAAGCATCTTCGAATCGCCATTTTACAAATTAAAATTTTAATTATTAGTATTAGCGACGTTTCTTGCCGATTCTTCTCTGTAGAATTTACATTTCGAATCGGTGATGGCTTTACTTTTACAAAAATAATAATAATCACTTTAAAAATTTAATTTGTAAAATGCCAATTCGTAAATGCTTTCAAAGAGTATTTGAATAAAGTTGTTTCTGATTAGCCGCAAGTTCAGTTTTAAGGGAATGCTATTATATTGATTGATTGCTTACGTAACAGTTAATATTGTGAACATGTGCATGTGAAATTCCGAAAAATTTTAGTAGAATATAAATATTTATTAAAGTAATAAAGGGCCAGTACTTACACTTTTAAATCTAGGAGTTTTTTACTATCGAGGTTTTAGTGTATTAGTTGTTTCCAATAATTTGCTTTGGCACATGCAAAAAAATATAAAAAAAAGTATCGAAAGTTTGTAAGGCAAAGTAACAGTGATTTAGGGTTAGATATCCTTAAAAATATGATGCCCTGGTACATCAAGTCGATGGCTCCTAAGTATACTGAGTCAACTCTTCTTCTAATAACTTTATTTTTTTGTTACATAGGTAGATAGGAAATGAATTAAATGTTATTATCTTAAAAAAATGAAATAGTCAAAAGTTGTCAGTTGACTCAGTATAATTAGGAGCCATCGAAGTGATACTCAGATAAGATCGTTTCAAATTAAATTTTCAATGATTATAACTTTATAGTAAACAGAGTATTTTGCATAAATTATAATGGTTATAATTGCCTGATTCCCTAATATAAAGTACTATCTTATATATAAATAATAAATAAATATCATATAACATACACACACACGGTCGTCTGTTCCTATGGTAAGTAGTTTAATGCTTGTGTTACAGGTAACAGCCAACTGTTATAAATATATATATTTTTTGATAAATATACATAGAAATAATACATATATAAATAAAAATATTATATTACACCCAGACTCAGGCGTTAATCGAACACGCAACACGCCGAACAGACAGCGGGGCCACTACAAACTGCGCCAATGGGCTAGTCTATATAAACTTCTCGTGTCACAATATTAATTACCATACACCGAAAAGGCTGGAATGATTTTGTGAAATTTTGTGTGCATATCGGGTAGGTCTGAGAATAGGGTCAACATCAATTTTTCATACCCCTAAGTTATAGGGGGGGCAAAAAAAAAACGTTTGCAGGGTCAGCTAGTTATAGATATAAAATTGAATATCGTTCATAGGTTAAACATAGCCGACCACATCGGCGATGTTCTGTTGCCGCTACATCGACACCGGGTTAAAAATAAAAACGATCATAATTGTGTTTGCTCGCAAACGAAAAAAAACCGACTTCAATTACATCGATGAGTAATACAACGTAGATCGACGAAAAAATAGTCAAGTAACTACGCGTTATCAAAGATTACTCAAAAAGTAGTTTTCATATCTCGATAAAATTTATATGTGACCACATGATAAACATCAGCTTTCGATTAAATTAAAAATTATCAAATTCGGTACACCCAGTAAAAAGTTATTACGGATTTTCGAGAGTTTCCCTCGATTTCTCTAGGATCCCATCATCAGATCCTGGTTTCCTTATCATGGTACCAAACTAGGGATATTCCCTTTTCAACAAAAAAAGAATTATCAAAATCGGTACACCCAGTAAAAAGTTATTACGGATTTTCGAGAGTTTCCCTCGATTTCTCTAGGATCCTATCATCAGATCCTGGTTTCCTTATCATGGTACCAAACTAGGGATATCCCCTTTCCAACAAAAAAAGAATTATCAAAATCGGTACATCCAGTAGAAAGTTATGCGGTATAATACAACCTAGGTCGACGAAAAAAGCGTCAAGTAAAAACGCATTATTAGATATAACTCAAAAAAATAATTGTTAGATCTCAAATAAATTTAAATGGGACCAATTGACACACACCACCTTTCGATTAAAAGAAAATTTGTCGAAATCGCTCCACCTAATCAAAAGTTCTGAAGTAACATACATAAAAAAAAAAAAATATATTCAGTCGAATTGAGAACCTCCTCCTTTTTTGGAAGTCGGTTAAAAAGGAAAAGTAACTAGCTGACATAGCGACCTTCGTGCCGCTTTATTTTTTTTTTTAATATAATAATTGCATAAATCAAAATAAAATATAGCTTATCTTTCAAGTTGGATCAAACTGCACACGGTGTGCAAATTTGATTAAAATCGGCTAAGTAGTTTAGTTCCGTCGCAGAAAAATAACGTGACGCTTAATTTATATATTCCAGGCAAGCTTATCCACACATCATACTCCGAAGCCCACTCGCCAGGTCTCCAACTCCTCAAGGAGAAGTTCTACTCTCTACTGAAGGTGGAGAGAAACCCTCACTTCGGAAGGCTGACTGTCCTCGGTTCTGATGATGAACTGAAGGATAAGGTGATTTCAATTTCATTATATTTAGGGGTCTATATACTTAGTTCGATAAAATACGTGTGATTTTTGAGTAAGAGGGAGGAAGGGGGAGTCTAAAAGCTCACCACATACCACCAGAAGAGGCTAGGGGGTCAAAAGTTGCTAAGAAAGTTGGGTGGGGGGAGGGTAGTTACTAAAAATCATGACACGGTTAATGGAAGACTCCTTATTAGCTGTATATGCGATTTCTTTCACTATTGTATTTTTGTCTCGCTCTTTCCGACAATTTCGATTCAATATATCGCTGTCCCCGGGCAATAAAGCGGTAATATCAAAAATCAAATTTTACAGGAGAAATAAAAGAAGCTAATTTGTTTATAGTGCAGTGTACAGTGATCCAAAACAGACGTTCAATATGTCAAATAAAAGCTATTTTTTTTACCAATTTAAGCTTTTAAAAATAATTTTTTAAAAACAAATCGTATAATTTTTTAATGAAATAATTAAAAAAATTTATAATACAATTCATAGATGATACTATTTTAATTGCAAGATCATTAACAATTACTGTAAAGATGTTCACCGGTTTTTTGTGTTATTTTTCTTAGAGTAATGCAATAATACATAGCTTAGTCGTAAGAGAATTATCCATGCAATAAAACGGTTATTGTCATTTATTCTAACGAAATATTAATAAAAAAAAACTGAAAAAAATAAGAGTGATAGATTGATACTCAGAGAAGCCAAAAATTAAATAACATTAAAAAGGGTGTAACCGGCGTATACCGCTTTATTGCCCGGGGCCAGCGATATAATGTTGGTATTTAGGTAGTTCAAACTTTTTTAAAACATTTTCCAACTAGCTTCGTGTCGAGGCTTCGCTCGTGTGTATTACACGTTTTGTGTCTCTTTCTTTTTTCTCGTTTAAATATAAACCTATGTCACTTAGTAAGAACGAAGTATACTAGTGGCGTTTTCATAATCGGCCCCAATACATTTATCCATTACAAAGAAACAAAGAAATCAAAAAATTCCATTTTATAATATTAGCATAGATGTACTAATGAGACCTTTTACAGTTTCATTATGTAATAATCTATATATATATATATATATATATATATATATATATATATATATATATATATATATATATATATATATATATATATATATATATATATATATATATACAGGGTGGGGATGACAATACGACAATAACTTTGACATCGTATATGTAATGATATTCCAAGCCCACACACAAAAAATCAATAAAATACATCCAGTAGTTTAGTCAAAAAATATGATTTTTCATTTTTTACAATTACTACGTGTTGTATAACATTAATAAACGGTCACCCGCAGGTTAACGACCCTTTGAGCGCGATCGGTACAAACATAATATTACGCGTACGCGTAATTTAAAAACGTGCAAAATTGTTATCTATTTTGGTAGGTCAGTGTTGTGTTAAGACATATTAAAAACATGTATTAAATAGTTTTAATATTCAGTATGATTCTAATAATTTTCTTTTTATAATTTTTGTTTTTTAAAAATTTATTGTTTCTTTTAATGCTTAAATTTTAAATTCTGAAAATCTAAATTCTGAATCTAACATAGTTTTTGCAAGTAGGTAATATCACGGGGAGCACACATGGCATATCAACAATATTTAATAAATTTAAGTATTTCATTGACTATATTTATTTCAAGATCAAAATATTCGCGAAACTTTTGCTCGAGCAGTCCAACAAATGCGATAAAGACAACAAATAACAATAACAACAATTATTAATAATAAAATACCATGTTATTACATTAAAATATTAAATCTTGCAACAGCTGAAAAAAACAATCAACGTGGCACGTGTGTTGCAATGACCCTGAGAACGTCTAACGGTGTAAAGGACAACTGGCTGTGCCAGGGCTGCTAGAAAAATTTGTCACACTCATACAAAATTTTCTGTGGTCATATTTTTTAACAAAAGAATTTGTTGGCTTAAAATTCGTATCATTTTCGTTTCTTCTTATTAATTGCTAGGCTAATAATGTGCCCTTAAACCCTTAATCATTGGATAAACTGTTTCTAAGTTTTGTTCTGATTAAATTAACTTCGCTGAATTCTCGTTCACATTACAGATTGCACTGTAATGGGGAAAACATAACAAATTTAAAGCAAATTGAGCCAGTGTTTTATAATTTTCAAATTGTTTTTTATTTCAAAATGTATTTTTTTTCAAGTCGCAATTATTACCACAAGATAAATTATAAGTTTCATTAGAAAGCAAACAAATACAGCCTTTATATGATTTTTCAAAGAGTCCTCATTCATATAAAAATGGTAGGTTCATTCAAGTAAGGGAAATTAACGAAATTCAAGCTTGCCGGTGAATGATGTTTCTTTAATTATGAAATGCTTCAAAATCGTACATTTTGCGTATGATTTTAGTCTAGCGATCGTACATGAGTAAAAATTAAAAAAAAAATAGTATCGATTAAAATCGTACATCTGTCAGCCCTGGTGCGTAGGCTAGCGTAAACAAAACATGTTATAACATGTTTTTAGTTTTTCCCTGAGTTGCCGCGTACGCGACAAGCGGCCAGTGGTCTCTGTGCCGTTTATTTAGGTACTCATGTTTCTTGATGTCATACGCGTTGATTTGTCAATTTTCTACATATGCGCACGAGTTTTGTTCGTTTTAATTAATTATTGGATTATCTCGAAAGACTTGGAGTGATTGTGCGATATTTTAACGCTTTATTTTTATAGTGACAAGAACATTAACGTAGAATAAATGCCTAGTTTAATAGTTATTAGGTGAATTGTGCGAAATTAGGCGCTAGTGTTAATAGTAAGAATAGTTTTTATTTTATTTACAATGCCACGTTATAATTACACAGCTTCGGAGTACATGATTTTTGTTTACGGAGAATGCCACGGCAAGGCTAATTTAGCAATACAGAAGTACCGGGAGAGATATGGGAACACCCGTATTTGTCCAACCGATGGCCGCACTATTTCAAATGCTTTTCAGAGGATACGGGAAGATCAATGCTTAATTCCGCATTTTCTGTGAAGTTTTGTAACAAACGACTTGTACTCAACAGACGTAAATACAGTTGATGAGTTAAAAAATAGAATTATTAGACCTTTTAATAAATTAAAAAATATGGCCACTAATGGCGACATCATGTCAAAATTAATGAATTAAATTATAAGAAGATAATTATTTTAGATAGAATTTAAAAATTTAGTAACCTACTATGACCGACCAAACAAACCAACGTACCTAGTTCGTAGTAGTTCGTTGTGTCACCGCGCGTCATGACAGGTCAGTGAACCTATAGTCACACATGTTGTAGTATAATTTTATTATATTTTTCTTATTTAGTTTGTTTGAAAAAATCATTTTTTTTGATTTTGACGTTAGAACTTTTTTGATGGTTTTGAAATACTCCTATAAACTAGTATTACCTGTGTTATCAATTTTTGTCGTATTGTCATCCCCACTCTGTATATAATATATATATATATATATATATATATATATATAAATGAATGTTTGTCTGTGTGTCCTTTATAGAATCGTAAACTGTGCATTTGATCATGTCATGATCATGCAAAGTGTTTTTCATGAAACTACTAAGGTTTCTGAGTTGGTACAACCAAAAAAAGCTTAGCAACGCGCGCAGGGTTCAGCTTGTATGTGAATAAATAAACAATAAACGTCTCACAATCAACAGGCCTTAATGGAAAAAATCTGTGTCAGGGTTCCGGTAATACACAAACGAAACACGAGCTTGGTAGCCTATCTGTAGACGCCTGCAACACCAGAAGCATCGCAAGCGCATTGCTGACCCCATCCCCAATCCCCCCAGGAACTCTGGTCACCTTACTCACCAACAGGAACACAACACTGCTTGAAAGCAGTATTATTTAGCCGTGATCTTCTGTGAGGTCGAGGTAACGGTCACAGCACTGGGTTGTGGCTGTTGCGCTGGCGGTTGCGGGTTCGATCCCCACACATGACAAACAGTTGTATTGGCCATACAGGTGTTTGTCGTGGTCTGGGTGTTTGTGCTTCTCCTACATGGGGAAAGAGGCCTATGCCCAGCAGTGGGATATTACGGGCTGAAGGGTAACAAACAGGATAACATTCAAATTCAAGGTTTTAACAGAATACAATTCCTCAGGAAAAGGGAATCAACTTTGTCCCTATACAAATGCTGCTAGAGACGCCCTTTGTCATGGACGTTGTTTACACGACAGAAGATCTGCCTACTCCGCCCCTAAAAGGCGAGGAATACACGAAGGCCCTTGAGGGTCTCAAGAAGGGCTTCGATGACAGGTTTGAACAGGAGTTCAAGTTGAAAGAGAGAGGGTAAGTCTTAAGCAATAATCAAAGGTTGTTTTAGTTCATTTAGTAATTTTACTTTTATTAAAATGGATAATTGCCCAGTATGTATGATTTCAACGCTCAACCTCTCTGGTGTAATGGTGCAAGTAGTCGCCTAAAACACCCGGCTTTGACCGTTTACGGCTTAAATTCCCGCTCGGTATTGATATTTGAATTGTACAAATATTTCTTTCCGGTTTTGGATGTTTAGGGGAGGCGCATCGCGTTACCGAGCGAATTCCTTCGGCAGGGTCACCATGTACGGTGGGAGTTATCGGTCTAGTGAATTAAACAAAGCTTTTTTTTTTTTATGTCACTATGTCGGCAAACAAGCGTACGGCTCACCTGATGGTAAGCGATTACCGTAGCTTATAGACACCTTCAACACCAGAAGCATTGCTATGTTGCCGACCCCATCCCCAATCCCCCAGGAGCTCTGGTCACCTTACTCACCAACAGGAACACAATACTGCTTGAAAACAGTATTATTTAGCTGTGATCTTCTGTAAGGTCGAGGTACTACCCCAGTCGGGCTGCTCCATATTTTGAGCAGGAAATTCCTGCTGTGCCCTACCTCAGTTAAAAGGTTGGAGCAAGACTAATTTTTATTGCATCAAACAATTCATTATATAGCATACATCTTAACTTACACTACTACATTATCCTTGTGTGTCTCCCAACCGTGCGTCGGAGATAAATACCTGATGGCAATCGTTACTCATAGTAGGGAACATATCCACCAAGCCGCAGTGGAGTAGCGTGGCGGATTAAACTCCATCCTCCTCCTACATGGAGAAAGAGGCCTATGCCCAACACTGGGATGTTACAGGCTGAATGCAATGCAATGTAAATTTCGTACTATATTATATGTGGATATAATCTTTTCCAGTTACTCAGACGAAGACGTGTCAATAGCCAAAGCGGCTATGTCGAACATGATCGGCGGTATCGGTTACTTCTACGGGGCGAGTCGAGTGCAATCACAATACACCAAGGAGCCAGTTCCATACTGGAGGGCGCCGCTGTATACAGCTGTGCCTAGCAGGTTAGTAATCACTGCAGCCTATCGCAATCCACTGCTGGACTTAGGCCTCCACAAGTTCTCGTAACTCAATAACTCATCTGTGTTGCCCATAGTCACCACGCTGGGCAGGCGGGTTGGTATTTAGTAATAACAAAGAAAATATAATAGTATTAATTATTTAATATTTGAGCCAGGTGCATCTTTTGACTGGAAACTGATATACCAAGTGACTAACACATTGATTACTGGCTCAAGTGCTATATTTCTAAGGTGAAAAATTCTGTTCTCAGTTCTGTAACTGACCATGTAAAACGTCAGGAATTGTTTGTCCATTCAAAGACAACCCCTTTTTAAATAGAGCACTTACTTTTGAAAACAAGAGACATAAAGTTACAAAAACGCCTGTAACACCCATTCCCACCAATGTAAATCCAAATTTTTTTTTTTACGTGGGGAAAATCCATCATGGAGGGGGAAATACATCCAGCGCGGAGGCGCCAGAGGGTTATGTCAGACTCCTACTGACTAAAAAACCACCACGTGTGAGCAGTCATCCGCCTGGGTGGGGCGAGATGGGGTCGCGTTAGCATTCGCCACCTCGCCCCGGAAAGTAAATCCAACTAGCTCAACCCCAACTAGCTCTAACGTTATAGCTAAACCTAAAAGTTTGTTATTGGTGATGATCAAAAGGCAAGAACTTCTGATCTATCTCCGTTGTATGAGAGTACGAAGTGGAATTAGGTCAAAAAAGAGCAATTTTTTTTTACGCTGGAAAATGTCTGTCCGCCGCCGAGCTAGGCAGCGGGAGTGTGGGGCTTCCGGCGGTAGGGGCGATGCCGGACTACCCACTAAAAACCAGCAGTGCCCTCGTCGTCTTAGTGGGGCGCCACGGGGCCCCGTAAGTAATCTCCGTGAAAGAAAAAACATTTCTCATGCAACCCTAATTGTGGTACTGCTGAACCCGCTGTAACGTCTCTTAGAGCAGTGGAGCCTCGTAAGTATCCTCACCTTAGGAACACTGAGTCAGCCACTGATGAGATTAGGTAGTGTCTACGCTAACTTTGTCCAAGTGGAACATGTACCGCAGAGGAGCTGAAACCCAAAGACAATTATAAATCTTACAAATTTGGAGTTCCTGTTGTTGATTATGATACTTGTATTACTGTCTGTTGGCCTGTAAAGGCCAAAATAAAGATGTACCCCATGCCTTTATTAAGAAGTCTAAAAACCCACGGACAGCACCGAATGACTGCTAGAGATCTAAAAACAAAGCTTCAGATGTGGCGCATCCATCTTGAAATCTCGGAACATGTTATGGTTTTTGCAACTGACCTTGTGAGATTGAGAGATTGAGATTTTGACTGTTTTTACGCAATAGTCAACGTTATGTTAGACTAAGCATTTATGAATCCTCTCCGTACCAAACATGGTAAGGGGTAAGTCAAGGTTCTATATTGAGTCCTCTATTTTTCCTGCTTATGGAAAATGACTTACTGGCGGTTCTTAGGTATGCTGAATGTCTTCTCTACGCGGACAATCTCAAACTGTTCACTCATATACAATCCGAAAAGGACAGAAATTGTACAATTTCATTTTTGTGTTACCCACACATTAGGGATTCTTAATATATTTAGAATAGCATGGTGTCGTCTCCTGTCAAAGATTTTCATTGTAATATGAAACTTTGAATAGTTACGGGTCTCTGTAAAGAACTCACTATAGACGGCGCCACGGTTCGCTTAAACCGAAAATAAAAATCATCATATCAAAAATTTCGCTCTAGCGGGTACATCGTTCCATAGCTTAATTGGCTAGAGCGCCGACACGGTCAGTCGGAGACGCGGGCTCGAATCCCGCTGGAGCGGTCAATTTTTGATATGATATTCAAAAATGTTTAGGACAGAAATTGTTAAAATCCAAAAATAGTATGGCCGACTAACATCTAAGAGTTAGCAAATGTATACGAATATACCCTTCATTTTGGGCTTTTTGTTGATCTTTGCACATATTATGGTCTAAGATCCGAACCCGAGTCACTTTTTGTTGATCTTTACACATATTATGGTCTAAGATCCGAACCCGAGTCAATCCAGGATTAAAAATAGTCAGTCCAGGATTTATTTAGGCAACCCATTTTTAATATATTATATAATATATTAAACTTATTATGAAGTATGTTTCATTCTATTATCAGCTAGCTGAAGATCGACTTAGGTTCGTATCTTCAACCATTAGCTTAGGTCAAGAGATATAAGTTATTTGTTCAGAACATGACTGTCATCATTTTCACTTTTATCCAGGTCATTCTTTCCCCGAGGCTTCCTCTGGGACGAGGGTTTCCACGGCCTGCTGATTGGTCGCTGGTCTCCTGAGATCATGCTGGACATAGCGGCGCACTGGATGGACCTCATCAACGTCGAGGGCTGGATACCAAGGGAACAGATTTTGGGTGAGTGGGTCAGAATTTACTGTGACTATTGTTTATCTATTTATTTACTGATTTACTGATATCTGTTATCTATATGTGTGCAATTAATATATGTATCTATAATTATATATTTTTTAACCGACTTCAAAAAAGGAGGAGTTTACTCAATTCGACTGTATATATGTTTTTGTTTTTTTTTTTTTTAATGTATGTTCGGGGATAACTCCGTCGTTTATGAACCGATTTTGATAATTCTTTTTTTGTTGGAAAGGAGACATCCCTAGTTTGGTACCATGATAAGGAAACCAGTATCTGATAATGGGATCCCAGAGAAATCGAAGGACACTCTCGAAAATCCGCATAACTTTTTACTGGGTGTACCGATGTTGATGATTTTTAATTTAATCGAAAGCCGATGTTTATCATGTGGTCACATTTAAATTTCATCGAGATCTGATTACAACTTTTGGAGTAATCTTTGATAATGCGTATTTACTTGACTATTTTTTTCGTCTACCTACGTTGTATTACTTGTCGATATAATTGAAGTCGGTTTTTCTTCGTTTTCCTGCAAACACTATTATTACACCTACACCGTCACAATACCATCTCCTCTGCCCCTAGGTTGCATGAAAGAGATCGCTTTTCAGCAATTGGCCTTTGTATCTTATGACGCTGTTAAAATCCATCTGATATGTATTATTTCTATTTTGGTTTACAATAAAGTGTATTGTTATGTTATGTATGATATATGTGTAAACCTATATATATATATATATATATATACATATACATATATCAACTATATATAACTGTATTATTACTTTTTTCTCTATATTGCACTACTTTTTGCGACGGTAACACCCCCTTCTGTTGATATATTGTGAGGTAAAACCTCACTACTCGTTTTCCCCATAACAAAAATCACGTGTACTTTTTTGGTACAAACTATTTGTATACTGTAATTTTTTTTTTACTTTTTTATTATATACTAGCAACGCCCGCGATTTCGTCAATAAAAATTATTGTTCAGTTTGTAGTTCTAAAATAAATAAATTTCTAAATAAAAGTAGCCTAAGTTACTCTTTACTATTACTATTTACTCATTAGCTATCTGCCAATGAAAGTCCCGTCAAAATCGGTCCACGCGTGTCAGAGATTAGCCGGAACAAACAGACAGACAGACATACAAACAAACAAAAATTGTAAAAAATGTTATTTTGGTATGTGTACCGTGTATACATCCATATGCATTTGGTAAAAAGCGGTTATTTTAATATTACAAACAGACTTCAATTTTATTTATTTGTGTAGATTTATTTATACTTTATTGTACACCACAACTACATTTTAAACATTAAGCATTTTTAACATATTTAAATTTTCAGAAAATCATCTTAACATCCAGGTATAATCTTTTTAAATATGTACGATTTTATTTTTGTGTTACCCACACATTAGGAATTCTAAACATTTTTTGAATATCATATCAAAAATGTTTAGAATTCCTAATGTGTGGGTAACATAAAAATAATATCGTACATATTAAAAATAGCATGGTGTCGTCTCCTGTCAAAGATTTTCATTGTAATATGAAACTTTGAATAGTTACGGGTTTCTGGAAAGAACTTCCATAGCTTAATTGGCTAGAGCGCCGACACGGTACGTCGGAGACGCGGGTTCGAACCCCGCTGGAGCGGTCAATTTTTGATATGATATTCAAAAAAAAAAAAAAATCTGATTAAATGTTGGTAAATGAAGCATCGTGATAAAAAAAGTCCAGATAGATTTTAAGGTTGCAGGGTGATTGTTGGTTGTTTGGCTTGGAAATCGTGCGTTCAATGAAAAATAAGGACACGTGATAACCCCGCCCCCCAATTATGATCCCATCTTTCTTATTACGGCTTTTTTCCAAGCCTCACGTACTTAATTGACGATTCTTAATACAATGTGGGTAGTTGAAAAAATAGTCATCTAAATACGAATTAACTCAAAAATTACTTATTAGATCAATATAAAATTTGAATAAGACCATATTACAAGTACCGAATCGAATTAGTTCGACCCAGTAAAGAATTATGACAAATAAAACAATTCGGTAGAACTGAGTGAGAACCTGTCCTCCTTTATTTATTTTATTTATTTATTTAACAATTTTTATACGTACAGGATTATACACAATATTTTGTCATGGAGACTCACGTATAATGGGTGTGCTTATCCCTGTGAGAGATTTCTTCCAGCACACCCAAAAAGGAACGGTTACAGACAGAAATTAAAGTAGGTAGACGTACAAACGAAAATATTAAATCATATATATATATATATATATATATATATATATATATATATATATATATATATATATATATACACACACATACATACACATATACGCGCTTATTATACAGGGTGGGGATGACAATACGACAATAACTTTGACATCGTATATGTAATGATATTCCAAGCCCACATACAAAAAATCAATAAAATACATCCAGTAGTTTAGTCAAAAAATATGATTTTTCATTTATTAAAATTACAACGTGTTGTATAACATTAATAAACGGTCACCCGCAGGTTAACGACCCTTTGAGCGCGATCGGTACAAACATAATATTACGCGTACGCGTAATTTAAAAACGTGCAAAATTACTATTTTGGTAGGTCAGTGTTGTGTTAAGACATATTAAAAACATTTGTTAAATAGTTTTAATATTCAGTATGATTCTAATAATTTTCTTTTTAAAATTTTTGTTTTTTAAAAATTTATTATTTCTTTTAATGCTTAAATTTTAAATTCTGAAAATCTAAATTCTGAATCTAACATAGTTTTTTCAAGTAGGTAATATCACGGGGAGCACACATGGCATATCAACAATATTTAATAAATTTAAGTATTTCATTGACTATATTAATTTCAAGATCAAAATATTCGCGAAACTTTTGCTCGAGCAGTTCAACAAATGCGATAAAGACAACAAATAACAATAACAACAATTATTAATAATAAAATACCACGTTATTACATTAAAATATTAAATCTTGCAACAGCTGAAAAAAACAATCAACGTGGCACGTGTGTTGCAATGACCCTGAGAACGTGTAACGGACAACTGGCTGTGCCAGGGCTGCCAGAAAATGTTGTCACACTCATACAAAATTTTCTGTGGTCATATTTTTTAACAAAAGAATTTGTTGGCTTAAAATTCGTATCATTTTCGTTTCTTCTTATTAATTGCTAGGCTAATAATGTGCCCTTAAGTGTATCATTGGATAAACTGTTTCTAAGTTTTGTTCTGATTAAATTAACTTCGCTGAATTCTCGTTCACATTACAGATTGCAATTGTAATGGGGAAAACATAACAAATTCAAAGCAAATTGAGCCAGTGTTTTATAATTTTCAAATTGTTTTTTATTTCAAAATGTTTTTTTTTTTTTCAAGTCGCAATTATTACAAGATAAATTATAAGTTTCATTAGAAAGCAAACAAATACAGCCTTTATATGATTTTTCAAAGAGTCCTCATTCATATAAAAGTGGTAGGTTCATTCAAGTAAGGGAAATTAACGAAATTCAAGCTTGCCGGTGAATGATGTTTCTTTAATTATGAAATGCTTCCAGGTAATTAGGAATACAAAAATCGTACATTTTGCGTATGATTTTAGTCTAGCGATCGTACATGAGTAAAAATTAAAAAAAAAAAAAAAATCGTATCGATATAAATCGTACATCTGTCAGCCCTGGTGCGTAGGCTAGCGTAAACAAAACATGCTATAACCTGTTTTTGGTTTTTCCCTGAGTTGCTGCGTACGCGACAAGCGGCCAGTGGTCTCTGTGCCGTTTATTTAGGTACTCATGTTTCTTGATGTCATACGCGTTGATTTGTCAATTTTCTACATATGCGCACGAGTTTTGTTCGTTTTAATTAATTATTGGATTATCTCGAAAGATTTGGAGTGATTGTGCGATATTTTAACGCTTTATTTTTATAGTGACAAGAACATTAACGTAGAATAAATGCCTAGTTTAATAGTTATTAAGTGAATTAGGCGCTAGTGTTAATACTAAGAATAGTTTTTATTTTATTTACAATGCCACGTTATAATTACACAGCTTCGGAGTACATGATTTTTGTTTACGGAGAATGCCACGGCAAGGCTAATTTAGCAATACAGAAGTACCGGGAGAGATATGGGAACACCCGTATTTGTCCAACCGATGGCCGCACTATTTCAAATGCTTTTCAGAGGATACGGGAAGATCAATGCTTAATCCCGCATTTTCTGTGAAGTTTTGTAACAAACGACTTGTACTCAACAGACGTAAATACAGTTGATGAGTTACAAAATAGAATTATTAGACATTTTAATAAATTAAAAAATATGGCCACTAATGGCGACATCATGTCAAAATTAATGAATTAAATTATAAGAAGATAATTATTTTAGAAAGAATTTAAAAATTTTGTAACCTACTATGACTGACCAAACAAACCAACGTACCTAGTTCGTAGTAGTTCGTTGTGTCACCGCGCGTCATAACAGGTCAGTGAACCTATAGTCACACATGTTGTAGTATAATTTTATTATATTTTTCTTATTTAGTTTGTTTGAAAAAATCATTTTTTTGATTTTGACGTTAGAACTTTTTTGATGGTTTTAAAATACTCCTATAAACTAGTATTACCTGTGTTATCAATTTTTGTCGTATTGTCATCCCCACTCTGTATATACTTTATTTTAAGTCGGTCAAAAATAACAAGAGCTACGTAAAACCAGTCTGATCTTTAAATCAATTTCAATCGAAAAATTACTCCAAACATACCAGGAGCGGAGGCATTAGCGAGAGTCCCCAAGGAGTTCGTGGTCCAGAGCAACGCGGCCGCAAACCCTCCCATTTTGCTGCTGCAGATCGCGAACCTCGTCAAGAGAAGACCCGAGCTGTTCCAGCAGAACAAATACAGGAGCCTGCTGGACCGGATGTTCCCCAGGTTGCAGGTGAAGATACATAGGTTAGATGTGCGGTGTCGAGAGATGAAATACGAAAGTCGATTCTCAACTGCACATGTGTTAAAAGAAATACGTGGGTTTTTAAAGTTAATTTATAAGTAGATATATCACATCTGACTTGACATTTACTTATTGATGGTAGTCAAAATTTATTTGAAAAAAAAAATAGCCATAACAGTCGCCTGTTACCTGTAATAAAAGCATTAAGTTGCTTACCGTAGGAACAGACGACCGTGTGTGAATGTTATAAGCAGGGCTGGATTTAGAGTTTCGGAGGCCTCGGAGCAAAAAAGGAGTGGCGGCCCATTAGCCCCGAATTATTTTCCAAATAAAAAGGACAATTTTTTTTAAAGGTAAAACGCGAAAAAAAAGAAATATGATGAATGAAATTTGTTTACTAGTGTTTACTAGTCTGATTCCAATTTATTTTCTGAAGTCTATTGTGGGGGACCCGGGGCTGTAGCCCCGGTTGCCTTCCCCTAAATCCGGCTCTAGTTATATATTTATTTATTTATTTAATCCAATAGAAATACGTTAAGTTACAAATAAATAAATAAATAATAAATAAATAAATATCTTTTAACATACGGTCGTCTGTTCCTACAGTAAGCAACTTAATGCTTGTGTTATAGGTAACAGCTGACCGGTACAGCTAGATATATAATTTATTTATTTATTTATAAATATACATAGAAATATTACATATATAAATACAAATATTACACCCAGACTCAGGCGGGAATCGAATCCCCAACCCGCGGAACAGAAAACAGGGCCACTACAAACTGCACCAACGAGCTAATCGACAAATACTCTTTGAAAATCTCATCGTTCTTAAAATTGAAACACAATATTACATTTTCCAAGACTTGTACAACCTCGTACCTCATTGGCTTATATATTACACGACTGCTGCCAAATATAATGTATCGATTTTGAATCGATTTTCCTACATTGACTTATTGATAATTTTTTTTAAATGTACATGTTTCGATTTTTGTTTATGTATTAATTTCAATAGATTTTCATTCTAGAGCATGCCCTGTATACTTTATTGTACAAGGAGCTTGATATAAATTATATATTTAATTATTTGACGATTTTGATATTGTAGAATAGTCCTGTAGACAGCTCGTGGAGTCGTCCGAGTAGATAGTTTCATTTTGACCCGTTAAAACATAGCCTATGTCATTACCTAATGATAAGGTAGCGTTCTACTGGTGTAAGAATTATTAAAATCTGTCCAGGAAGTTTTGTCAATATTATTCGTCAAAAATACATAATATTAGCGGACCCGGCAGACGTTGTCCTGCTCGAAAGACAGCTACCAAAGATTTCTGACATACCGATAGTAGTGCCACCTATCTGTTTAATAGTGTTTTCAAACCATCCGTGAACCGATAGAAATATACGTACAAAATCTTAACCAAATCGGCTCAGCCGTTTAGGAGGAGTTCTGTGACAAACACTCGTACAGAAGAAATATATTAAGATTTCCTCATTATAATATTAGTATAAATTATTATAGCACTTTTCGAAGATTGGTATCCAGCTCTTCGGATTTAGTTTTATTGATCTGGTTGTTTTTCTACCACCTTTACCAGGCGTGGTACCAGTGGTTCCAGACAACCCAGAAGGGTGAAGAACCCACGTCATACAGATGGCGCGGCAGAGAAGACGATGGTCTACAGCTGAATCCTAAAACCCTTACGTCTGGACTCGATGACTACCCGAGGTTTTTTTTTTATATCACTAGGTCGGCAAACAAGTGTACGGCTCACCTGATGGTAAGAGATTACCGTAGCTTATAGACGCCTGCAACACCAGAAGCATCGCAAGCGCGTTGCCGACCCAATCCCCAATCTCCCCCAGGAGCTCTGGTCACCTTACTCACCAACAGGAACACAGTACTGCTTGAAAACAGTATTATTTAGCTGTGGTCTTAGTAAGATCGAAAAGGGAATTCGATTTTTTTTTACACCTTACCCAATTAATATTAGTAATTATTATAAATACAAAAGTCTGATTAGAGAAGGACATAAGGGGACAGAACGAAATATCTTGCTTTGAATCTGTAACGGGTCAGCTGAGGAAGTACCTCAGCCTGACAGAAGATCAAAGCGGAATACCGCTGCTCTCAAGCAGTATTGTGTTCCTGTGGTGAGTGAGGTGGTCTTCGGTGTCTTCCAGTGATAAAGAGTTCCTGGGAAGGGTCAAGGGTAGGGTTGGCAACGCGCTTGTAACGCTTCTGGTGTTGCAGGCCTCCATAGGTAACGGTAAACGCTTACTATAAGGCGGGACGTACGCTTGTTTACCTCTGTAATTAAAAAACAAATCTAGGAAATGACAACAAAAATACTCGTATATGATTTGATGTTTCTTTACTCTTTTAGAGCGTCACACCCATCAGATATAGAGCGCCATGTAGACCTGCGTTGCTGGATGTACGCAGCGGCGGATGCTATGGCCACAATCGCTCAAGCCCTGGATCGGGATACCGAGAAGTGAGTTAATTATCGTATCAAATACATGGGGCCCTCTGTGGAAGGCCCTCTATTACTGGGGGCCTCGGCACCAAACTGTGTGTCTTGAAATTTAGTTTACAAAGAATCAAAATAAACAACGAAATAAAGTTTAAATTATCATATGAAATACACGTGGCCCCCCTATCTGTGAAAGGCCCTTTATAGATAAGGGGGAAGGGGGAATTTTGTAATATTGTTGTAAAATTTAGTTTACAAGGAATCAAAAATATTACTATTGTTTGTGTATTAGGTTAAGGATAGAAGCGTTTTTAGTTTATAACATATAAAAAGATGGATCTAATGGAACTTTCCAGGTTCGAAGCGATGCGTGACCAGCTCGGTGATGAGGATCTGCTGAATGAGTTGCACTGGTCTCCCCACACGCAGACGTATGCCGATTATGGTAAGTTCTGTTGCGGGTTTCGATTAGCCGATATCGAGTATTTTTTTTTTAATTTGTACAGATAGTTTCTAGACGCCGCGTTGGCGCAGCGGTCACAGCTATGGATTATGTCGGTTGCGCTGGCGGTTGCGGGTTCGATCCCCGCACATGACATACATTTGTATTGGCCATACAGGTGTTTGTCGTGGTCTGGGTGTTTGTGCAGTCCTTGTGGGTCTCCCCGCCGTGCCTCGGAGAGCACGTTAAGCCGTCGGTCCCGGTTGTTATCATGCAAACCTGATAGCGATCGTTACTCATAGTAGGGAATATATTAGCCAACCCGCATTGGAGCAGCGTGGTGGATTAAGCTCTGATCCTTCTCCTACATGAGGAAAGAGGCCTATGCCCAACAGTGGGATAATACAGGCTGAAGCGAAAGATAGTTTCTGGTCTTGCTGGAATATTTTCATTAAATGGAATAACAAAATGCAGATCGTTTTATTAGTACTAACGTTTACAAAAATAAATATTGTAGTCAGGAGTATAGGAGACTTGCTTTGTGCATACACACTGAAGCTCTCCATACTGATCCACATTGTGATAATCATTTTTCTATCAGAAAGTGATACTTTACTGTCAAGAAGTATATTAGGTACCATATAAATATAGAAAACGGTTCGATGAGGCGAAAACTATTTCCATAATACACTCAGTTGGTACATAACCATTTCTTACAAACACTTCCATACGCAGAAGTTTATTAAGATAAATATATTTTTTTCTTAACAGAGGTCTTTTTAATTCTTAAATCATCTCCTCCTTCTTTTCTCCAGGTTTACACACGGATGGGGTACGATTCGTCAGACAGCACAAGAAGAATCAGCAGGAAGGTTCGAAGATTGTTCGCAGTGTGACCATCGCGCCGCAACCGAGGCTCGTGACCTCTGCTTTCGGTAAGTACTTGCTGGTTATGATCTCCTGGTAACTTTTCAGACAAGTTTAGGGGAAAGGGGGATAGGACGATAAAGGGGAATGAGAGAGAGTGTCTGAGAGAGAGGGAGAGTTTGAGAGAGAGAGGGAGAGTTTGAGAGAGAGAGGGAGAGTTTGAGAGAGAGAGGGAGAGTTTGAGAGAGAGAGGGAGAGTTTGAGAGAGAGAGGGAGAGTTTGAGAGAGAGAGGGAGAGTTTGAGAGAGAGAGGGAGAGTTTGAGAGAGAGAGTTTGAGAGAGAGAGAGAGTATGAGAGAGAAAGGGTTTGAGAGAGAGTGAGAGTATGAGAGAGTGAGAGTATGAGAGAGTGAGAGTATGAGAGAGTGAGAGTATGAGAGAGTGAGAGTATGAGAGAGTGAGAGTATGAGAGAGTGAGAGTATGAGAGAGTGAGAGTATGAGAGAGTGAGAGTATGAGAGAGAGAGAGAGATACTTGGTAAAGGTAGTGTTCAAATTAAAATGACAGGTAATCGCAGTTTTCACATCAACTGACTAACGCATTTGATAAATGTATCTTGTTGTACCTTGTCATGTTCTGAATTTTCAAATTGGTTGACTTCTTCGGATTTCCGACAGAGGATTCTATGATATTTTCCAATGTTTGCGATTATGCGTACGTGTGGATGCGCGCGTGTGTTAAGTAAATTTAATATAATAGTAAAATCGGTATACATGTATGTCCTGTTTCCAGGTTACGTATCACTGTTCCCGATGCTGCTAAAGGTGTTAAAACCAGAAAGCGACAAGCTAGGCAAAATATTGGAGATGCTCGACAAGCCCGATCTATTGTGGTCGCCGTATGGGTTAAGGTATGACAATAAACTCATACATGACATATTGTCATAAAAGGTTTCTTCTCCCTTCCTCAATCCTAACTCCCACTACTTTGGATCTACGTGTGTTATTGAAAGCGAGTGAACACTCCACATCAAGACAGTCCCCTGTTACGTTTTAGTTCCGTTAACAAAGTGCGTACTGTGTGGCTACGGTACTAAAGAATATAGCCACCCCCTCTCTTCCCGTGGGTGTCGTAAGAGGCGACTAAGTGATGGCGTGGTGACTACGGGCAAAACACACGAGTTCACGTTATTTTTGGCGTGAACTCGTGGAGGCCTATGTCCAGCAGTGGACCGTATGGGCTGTAATGAATGAATGAATAACAAAGTGCTTATCTTCATCGTAGATCCCTGTCGAAGATGTCCCCGCTGTACATGAAGCGCAACACGGAGCACGACCCGCCGTACTGGCGCGGCCAGGTGTGGGTCAACGTGAACTACCTCGCGCTGTCCGCGCTGCGCCACTACGCGGCCGAGCGCGGCCCGCACGCGGCGCGCGCCGCCGACCTGCGCGCGCGCCTGCGGGACAACCTCGTCGGTGAGTGTAGTGTGAGTGAGGGTGAGTGTGAGTGTGAGTGTAGTGTGAGTGTGGGTGAGTGTGAGTGTGTGTGAGTTTGAGGGTGAGTGTGTGTGTGAGTGTGAGTGAGTGTGAGTGTGAGTTTGAGTGTGATGTAGTATAGTATGTTGTATACGTTCTAAGTATGTAGTATAGGTATGTTGTTGCCTTATATTTAAATATCAGTAATAAACATGCAGTTTTGCTATGAACACGTCTTTTTAAATTAACACTCCTCAGTCCCATCCGTACAGTGAGTATGGGTGTGAGTGTGTGTGCGTGTGCGTGTGCGTGCGTGTGCGTGTGCGTGTGTGCGTGCGTGTGCGTGTGCGTGTGCGTGTGCGTGTGTGCGTGCGTGTGCGTGTGCGTGTGCGTGTGCGTGTGCGCGTGCGTGTGCGTGTGCGTGTGCGTGTGCGCGTGCGTGTGCGTGTGTGTGTGCGTGTGCGCGTGCGTGTGCGTGTGCGCGTGCGTGTGCGCGTGCGTGTGCGTGTGCGGGTGCGTGTGCGCGTGCGTGTGCGTGTGCGCGTGCGTGTGCGTGTGCGGGTGCGTGTGCGCGTGCGTGTGCGTGTGCCTGTGCGTCTGAGTGTGAGTGTGGGTCGCGTCACGCGCTGCAGCACTACACGCGCGTGCCCGGCCCTTCCTATGAGCTCTCTATTCGCTATTGGAACACGACACCGCTTGAAAGCAGTGTTCTGTAGATGTGATGAGTGAACTAACTATAGAAGGAAACTAACTATGAATCTCACTCGTACAAGGTAACCTCCTGTCGGAGTACAAGCGCACGGGCTACCTGTGGGAGCAGTACTCGGGCGAGGACGGGCGCGGTAGTGGCTGCAAGCCCTTCACCGGCTGGACCGCTTTACTAACCCTCATCATGGCGGATGAGTACTAGACACATAGTATGAGATCCGGCATAAGAAATATATATCCTCATCTCCTTAATGAAAATGATCCAGTACGTATGTAAGATAAACGCCGATAAACTGTCACGCAGTTTGGCAGATTATGAAATTGTACAGTATTTGGTCAAATAAAAAATTTATGTTAAAAAAAATACATATATCGACATGTTCTGTAGTGGTGCTAGTAGTCGCCTAAAACACCGACGGTTTGCGGGTTCGATTCGCGCTCGGCATGGATATTTATGTTTGTACAAATACTTTTTTCCGGTTCGGATGTCTGTGCTTGTGGGTCTCCCCACCGTGGCTCGGAGAGCACGTTAAGCCGTCGGTCCCGCTTGTTATCCTTATGCTGGATCTTGGACTAACGAATTTATACCAAAATATACTTAGGAGTTAAGTCTATCTTTTGTTCCAACTGTTTTGTATTAAAATTGTTGGTCAAAACGACATTTAAATTAAAAAAGAAAAAACATCTCGATCCGAACTCGATGTTTAAATATCCAAAATGTAGGACAAATTTATTTATTTTTGAAATAAAAAATTTAATGAGGGTGAAAATATATTTAATTAACTGTAACGTGACATTTGTAATAAATAAAATAATATAATTAAATACCTTATACAAAAAATTCAAATCTATTCAACAACACACACACGTACACTTAACTCGTATATTAATTCGATCTGTGTATGTAATACACACGACAGCGCTATTCAAAAGACGACACAACGCCATCTATTGGTGGAGGAAGAAACTAAACATATTAATCTTATACGCTTATACGAGTTTCCATACATTTGTGAATATTAAAAAATTAATATTGTTGTAAGTTGTGAATTTATCTATAGATTTAATGTAGAAGTAATGTAAATTATATCAATCATAGCACAGGTTCTATCTAGCGTCATATATTTATAGTCACTCTATCAATACTTACTATAGATTTCTGACAAAATTGGTTTGTTAAAAATTTCATCTCTTACTATAGATCATAGGTTCTCAAAGTGGGAAACAACACCCCCCAGTGCTAAAGCTATCTTATTTGATGATTGAACCTTTATCTCTTTAAGAAAACGTAAACGCAATAACAAAACAGGTCAAAGCTGTATATACAACGAAACGACACACCCTTTGATGTGATGATTTGATTATTAAAATGATTTTAAAGGCTTAGTATAATTGTTTTTTCAGTGCAATAATACTGGCTAGTTTTTTGTAATATAAGAATATATTTATTTTGAATTGTTCCTCTATTAGACTATGTGCCAACTTTTGTCTTTGGTAATTTAAATTTTACTTAGATAATAATAAAAATTAAATATTTATTTCTTACTTTAGTTACAGCATCATTAATTTTTTTTGGAGCCGTCATACAGATAAATAAGCTGAGGTAAAGCCGACCTGAAGGACGGACACCTTTTATTTATTTTAACTCTTTGTGATAAATCCTATCAGTAAAACACATGTCAGATAAAATTATCAGCTGAATGTAAACCAGGCAATAAGAGATTTAAAAAAACGTGTATTCATTATTCTTGCTCACAGTTTCGTTTATTGGCTCGCTACTGTCAATGGTCATCAAATCATTAATCATATAAAAGGTATACAAAATCATCGTAATATAATTTGTTTAAATTATAAAAAAGTCAATTATTAAAGTACACTCGTTGATTTAGACAGAGTACCTTTATGTAACATTCCGAAAATAATTTTTACTAAAACGTAAAAAATACTTCTTATTTACTATTACTAACTATTCTTATAATACGTATTTATATATATCCGCCAACCTGTAATGGTAAGGTGTGGTGGGTAGCTCAATACTTCCCATGTAGAGTAGCTTTTGCCCAGTGGTAGGACGTTCACTGACTATTTCAGTTTATGTAGTTTGATTTGGGGGATTTTTTAATAAATTATTTTGTATCTCTCTAATTTTATCTAAATTGAAGAAAAAACAGCTTAAGAAATATATATTAGGAATTAAATTTGACTTAAAATTGAACCTTGTAGGACACCAAAAGTAAAAAAGCTAAAGGTAAATGGGTAAAAATTTGAAATTTTTATGGTGTCATTGAAAAGTAATCAGAATAGTGTTTATAGTATATTTCGAGCTTGAAATAAAAATCTTAATTAAATATTTGTTTTAGCAATTTGTGCAATATTTAATATTTCGTGTTCAACTCATTCAAAAGCTTTTCTTTATTCGATTTTTATTTTTTTATCTACTATTAATAATTCTGTTTAGGGTATAAGTAAAACCAAGGGTTTTAATTAGTTAAATACTTGTTCTATTACTTATTACGTATTGACAATCTTATAGCGGTTAGGTGACATTGGTGACAATTTTAATATATTTAGAACATAGACACTGTCAATAAACATTAAACGATTACAAATCGAACTTAGCTGACGGATCATATCTTCGTACATCATTGACATATGTTAATACGCTAAGGTTAAGATGTTTGCCTCACTTTTTAGAAAAAACGCTCACAATTACTCCACATAAATTATATATTATTTTATAGATAATTGCTTGCTCTACCGACAAACACAACTAAAAAATTTATTATTGGTTTCGTTTTTGTAAATTGATTATTTATTAAAGTTATATATATGACGGCTTTAATTTTGAAACAACGTCAACATGATTGACAGTTGGTAATTTTTTTATTTAGTAAGTGTGAATTATTCGCACAGGAATTGCTTGTATTCATTTATTCCAACATTATTGTATTACTTAATTAATTATATGAACTCGCATCATTACAGTTAATTCTGAGGGAATTCGATTTTAAATAATTAAAATGACAATTTGACTAATTTAAAATGAGTAGTTATTTTTTTTTTCTTTATCATAGTTATTTATTTATTTCATAAAATAATCTTGGAATTTTTATTTCATCTTTATTAAATAAAATTGCAAGCATGGTTTTGTAACAAAATCCATTAAAATATGTATATAAATGTTATAAAAAAATTGAAAGAATAAATAAATTATGTATTTTATATAAATATATAGTAAGTAGGAGAGACTAGATGAAGCCTTCATCGGAGAATATATCCCTATTAAAGGGAAAAATTCCACATTTTGCGAAAGCTGCCGATATGTTTAGTGGTGTCATAGATCTGGGATAAGCATGACCAATGAATCTTGCTATCTCGTAGATTGTAACTGGTTTCCCTGGGTTCTGTGGCATCCATGACTCAAGTTCAGAATAATAATAGGTCTTTAATGGGCCCATCAAACCCACATCTAAGGGTTGCAGTTTGTGAGTAGTGTAAGGATGAAACGTAAGAACCACAACACCAGATTGCTTTGCCAAATCTAAAGCCTCAATGGACAAATGTGACTCATGATTATCCATTATTAAAAGACATGGATTTTCTGGTGTCGTGCTTGAACACCTTATGAAATGTTTCATCACCTCCACGAATAAGTCACTAGTCATCCAACCTGATGGATTCGCGAGCCCTAAACTACCTGGAGGTGCACCGTGCACCATCAAGTTTTTAAAGTTTCTCCGAGGAAATATTATAGCCGGGGGCAAGGCGTGGCCTGTAGCACTAACCATACAGCATGTAGTGACAAGAGTGCCCTTTTTCTCCACTTGTGACTTTACCTACTTTAGCTCCTGCTGGAGCCACAACTTTCTGAGGTTTCTGGACGGTGGTTGTGCCGGTTTCGTTAAGATTAACTATATACGAGTTCCATCTGCGAATCTAGGCTCTCGTTTCAGTAACTCTTCCAAATTATTAAAAAATATTGCCACAGTTTGACGGTTAAATGAGGCAGCTCGTGCGAGACTTACAGCTTCTGGTTTCTTCACTGAAATATCAGGATGTCGTTTTTAAAGCTACGAAACCATTCCAAACCTGCCAATTGATCTCGTTTCCACGAGCTTGGCATTTTAATGCCATTACGCACTGCCATTTCATAAGACACCTTCCTACATTCTTTAACGGTTAAACCGTAGAACATTAGAGCACAATCATTGTAGTACTTTATAATATTTGTTCATGTTCTTCAGTGAACACTTTATTAATATCGTACCTAGGTATAAGTGATATATTAGCACCATGTTCACTTTTGTTTTTCACGTAACGGCGCAATATCGGGTACGGAATTTTACAAGTTTTTGCCGCCATTCTAATGGAGTTACCATTTTGTACCATTTGTAAAGCTGACATCATGTCCTCTTTTGTGTGCTTTCCTATTTTCTGTTCCTTATTTTTTGGTCTTGGCATCCTAGAATAAACAAATATATGATTGATTTTCAACATGGCACTATTAAGGAACCGTGAAACAGGCTCGTAAGGTACACAGTGAACCGGTTCACTGAGAACCATGCAGATGTGGTTCACTGTTCAATACACACACTATTCAACAGCTTACAGCGCTATATGCTCATCAAACGACTAAAACTACAACCATTTCGACACTTTACAGCTTTTGTTCTTATCATTAATAACAAAATATACTAAAATCAAGATACTTACGTAAAAATACTACGTTTTTTTGGCGAGAAATAAACAAGTCGCTGTTACACGTCACGCTCAATCCGCGGTCGTTGGCTAACTACGGGAGAGTGAAAGGGCGCTCACGAGGCATGTATTAACAAGCTCGGTCACAGTGGCAACGTCGCAGTTTTGCCAATATGGCTGTGGTTCAGTGTATCTGGTTGGTTCACTGTTCAACAACGCACCCTACACATAATAGAGACATTTACTTTATTCAATGTAATTTTAAGTACCCTAAAAATAAAGTGAACTGCAAAAGTATAGATAAAAAAACTTCTTATGTCTTATAAAAAGAGAACTACGGGGCTATAGCTCCGGGGCCATTCCAAAGGAGGGGCTGACGTAACAGAGATTTGAATAAGAATCCAACATTTATTCGTTTTAATTTTCTATACATTTTTTTAATTTTTTTTTATTTTATGCCAAAAAATACATATGTATACTCCTTAGGCAGTTTTTACGTTGCCTCAGCGTTAACTGACTCTTTGGCTTTAAATTCGTTTGCAAAAGATCACAATCGCTCGTGATCTTTTTTCAAATTTTCGGCACTTATAGTCATTTTAATATTGTTGTGATTATTTTATAGTTATTATAATTATATAAACGAAATAAAAATAATTCAGTTAATATCATAATTAAATTAATACTTAGACTATGTAGTATAAATATAAAAAAATATTGTTGCATATAAGGATATTAGTAAGTATAATATATGAAACAATTTATTTAATTTATCTGTTAATTTTATAAGTATTTATGATTTATGACGGGAAATGATATATAATTTAATGAATACTATTTTTGATTTGTCCTAGGGTCAAAAGGGGCCATGGGCCAGGGCGGCATTATGGGAGGGGTAGCATAAGCCGAGCATACTTACTAGGGATGTAATAAATTATGAAGATGAATTTATGGAATGGATGGCCTAAAAAAGGTTAAGTGAAATATAATGGCTGTTGTTAGTTTAATCGAGTATTATATAAAAATAATACAGAATAAGCGGCCTAATAAGGTACGCCGAAAAATTTGGGTGGGTAAACCTTATTGTCCCGGGGCGCTGAATTTAAAAATACACTACAACTAGCTAGGGGCTAGGGCTTTGTATTATTTCTTATAATTATTGTATTACATACGCACAAAAAATTATAAGTTAGGAATGGAACAGCCTGGAACAGCTGCGCTAGAACAGGTGACAGACGCAATTGCTAAATTTCATGATGTAATTTTCAAACGAGTCGAGTCCATTTTCCCACAACTCCATCTACTCCGATCCATCTCTCCGAATACATTTGAAGGTAAACTCAATTAGCTCAGGTCAAACTTAAAATTATATTTAAGGAATCAACATTATTTCCAGTGGAAGCGTCTGGGAAATTTTGTTGAAAACATTTTGGAGATGACCTGCACATTTGAAAATTACCTATTGAAATCATGTGACAATTTTAATTAAACGTTTTAAATATATTTTGTTATGTTTTAAGAATACAAATCTACTTGCGTTTTCAATTTTATTTTGTTTTATTAATTATTTGTATATTTTGTAAATAAATTTTAAATAAAGATTCTAAAGAAAAAAAAAGTTTTTTAATGCCACTGGTGCTACCGTTCTTTTATTCAAACAAGAAAGTAAAGAGAATAGGAGTATTTCACTTCAGCCTAATACAGTCCACTGCTGGACATAGGCCTCGACAAGTTCGCGCCAAAAATGGAGTGAACTCATGTGTGTTACCCGTAATCACCACGCTGGGTAGGCGACTTGGTGACCTTATCGCCCGAAGACGCTGCTGCCCGTCTTCGGCCTGTGTATTTCAAAGCCAGCAGTTGGATGGTTATCCCGCCATCGGTCGGCTTTATAAGTTCCTAGGTGCTAGTGGAACTGTGTTATCCCTTAGTCGCCTCTTACGACACCCACGGAAAGAGAGGCCGTGGCTTTATTATTACTGCCGTAACCACACAGCTAGGAATATTTCAATCATTACAGCCTATACAGTCCACTGCTGGACATAGGTTTCCACAAGTTGCCGCCAAAAATAACGTGAACTCATGTGTTTTGCCCATAGTCACCACGCTGGGCAGGCGGGTTGATGACCGCAGTACTTACTGGCTTTGTCGCACCGAAGACGCTGCTGCCCGTTTTCGGCCTGTGTATTTCAAAGCCAGCAGTTGGATGGTTATCCCGCCATCGCATCGGTCGGCTTCTTAAGTTCCAAGGTGGTTGTGGAACCTTGTTATCCCTTAGTCGCCTCTTACGACACCCACGGGAAGAGAGGGGGTGGCTAAATTCTTTAGTGCCGTAGCCACACAGCCGTACACAATATTTACCTAATATTATATTTTGTAAGTAAACAATTTGCGGCTATTACCCGTGAGACCGATTTTTTTTTTTAAAGAAAGTACTTTTTTCGTACAAAAGTAACAAATAGGCTTCCATATGATCTCTTCATGTATTTTTCTTTTTTAATTTATAACATATTTTGATTGTCTGTATTAGACAAGAGTTTTCTGAAGTAATAAAAAAAAATACTGTTATCCTACATAAAATTTCGAGACCATGGCATCATTGACGACTACTAGAATTTACTACAGTAAGGTAACAACCGCCCTGGTGTAGTGTGTAGTGGTGCGTGTAGGCGCCTAAAACACCGGCCGTTTGCGGGTACGATTTTATTTATTTATTTAATCACGTACAGAACAGGTTACAGCCATTAAAGATACAGAAAGACTTCATACATAACATAATGTTTACGTTGAAACCCTTATTGTGCATGACAAACAGTAAAATAATACACTAAGCAGAACAGAAGTGGATGGAATGGAATATACATATATAAATTGAAACGTAAAAACTAAAATTGCTTAACTAGTTACATACGAGGGTCATTTGAAAAGTTCTTAGTCTAACATACTTAATGAAACCACACGATTTTGAGTTTATTTTTATTTTTCAACATACTCTCCTCCGAGGTCAAAACACTTTTTCCATCGACCCGGTAAGGCTTCGATACTCGTTTTAAAAAAATCTTCGGCTTAGATCTAGATTAGGTAAAACCGAATTAGAAAAACCGAATTATGGGGTTTTTGGGTGTGGAGGGTGGAGGGTGTAGGGGAATCTATACAAGGTAACACTGTCACACCTCAAAACCCCATGGTTATGGAGATATCCATGGTTAAAGTTTTGAGGTTAGAAGAAGAATTTAAAGCTATTATAATACCGTTGAGCTCGTACTGTTTGCATTGTGTGACAAATCGACACTTTTAAACAAAATAACGCGTCAGACATAATATTTTAATAAAATTAGTAACATTGCGTGCTAGAATATAGGTTTAGAAATTCGAAAAATACCCAAAACCGAATCGGAGCACCCCACTGTCCACGTGGTCTTGGTCTGTCCTACCCCTAGAGTGTTTTTTTTATGCCGCGGAGGCGCGGAGGGAGGGCAGCCTCCGCTGCGGAACGGAGCATGAGTGAGCGTGCTTTTGCACGCAAGGGCGGAAGGGCTGCACTTCCCGCAGCGCCGGAGCCAAGCGTTCCTCTAACTTTCGAAATTCTTCTTCTAACCTCAAAACTTTAACCATGGATATCTCCATAACCATGGGGTTCCGAGGTGTGACAGTGGTACCAGGGGTAGCGTTCCCCACCCTCTCCCCCCCATCCCCCCACGGTCCCGAAATTCGGTTCTACCTAATCTAAAGCTTTACCAAATCTTCGTCTAATTCCTTAAAATAAGCGTCCACGGTGGCTATGACCTCTTCATTTGTAAAAAAATGTTTACCACCTAAAAATTTTTTCAGCTTTGGGAACAGACAAAAGTCGGACGGTACTAAGTCCGGTGAATATGGGGGATGAGGTAACAATTCGAAGCCACATTGATGGATTTCTGGCATGGATTGCACAGAGGTGTGAACGCGCGCATTGTCCTGCTGAAACAAGAGTTTTAAATAAACCTGGACGTTTTTCTTTGATTTCTTCTCTCAAACGGCGCAACAGGTTGCAATAGTAATCGAAGTTTATTCCCTTTTTTAAATAATCCACGTGAATTATACCGTTTGCATCCCAAAAAAAACGGATGCCCGCCGATAAAACCACCTTTGCCTTCTTCGGGGTGGGCGATCCTGCTCTTTTCCATTATTTCGACGGTTCTTCTCGTCTCGGGTGTATTGTGGTGAACCCAAGTTTCATTCATGGTTACAAATCTTTCAACAAATCAGGTATTTTATCACTGCATGATGTTCAGTTTTATCCATTTCAAAAATAGCTCTGACATGACTTACGGTATCACGTGTAAACGAACAATGAGTTGCTATGAATAAACTAAACTGTGCATACTTGTTGCTAAATAATGTAACTACAAAATGTGGGTAGTTATAAAAAAAACCAATAACTTTAACCATGTTAGGCTAAGAACTTTTCAAATGACCCTCGTATTTTTAAAGTGTTGTTTTAAAAGAAGCGAGAGAACAGTGATAGATGTCTATATCGATACACATACTGACAAGCTGTTTGAACTAGCGACACATACGTGATATATTATGAGGTGTTATTACGATAAACGTTAAGAGAGAACACCTTAGGCCTTCTAATACGGTAGTTTAAGTTACAGTTAAGTTGAGACAGCAAGTATAGTGAGTCAATGAACTAATTAATTATTTTGTAAAGTGTCATAAGATTCCCGCTCAAGGTGGATATTTTTTATTTGTACAAATATTGCCTTCCGGTTAGGATGTCTGTCCGTGTGGGTCTCCTCGTCGTACCTCGGAGAGTACGTCAAGCTATCTGTCCCGGTTGTTATCATATATACCTGATAGCGATCGTTATTCATAGTAATGAATATATACGCCAACCCACAGTGGAACAGCGTGGTGGATTTTAAGCTCCAATTCTCTTACTAGAGAAAGGGCCCAAGCCCAGCTGTGGGATGATACAGGCTAAATCGTAAGCTTACTTTAGCAGTGAAATTACAAACAATTATCACACAAACACTAAGGAAAATAATTATTTTGCTGTCATCATTGTGGTAAAGTAAAATTCTTCCTGAAACGGAATAGCATTTTACACAACATTGACAAGTGTTAATCACGACATGTCAAACTTTTCAAAACATGAAAGTTACTTTTGTACACCTACTCTGAATTCTAATTCAAATTTTACAAATTTAAACTCAAACCTTTTGGTAGTTTTTGTTGTAAATGGATTACAATCTGTTGTCGATAATTAAGAAGGAAAAAGAAGATCATATAGAAGACAAAAATGATAACTATTTACGTTTATCATGCGATGTGCATGTTAAAGTTGAACATGGCTTCGACGACTTATTACAAAATAGTGTTATTTCAAATAATCAGCAAGAAACTTTTATTTATGATAACATTAAAGTGGAAAAACATTCTTGTTCTATCTGTAGTGAAAACTTTATTAATAGGTTTGTGTTTGAAAATTATTGTAATAAAATTACCTACAATTATTACTATTTTCAAAAGTGCTAACTGAATACTTGGTAAATTTGAAAATTTATTTTGGTTATTAACTTAAAAAGCCTCTTAAATAATAATATTATAACTGCGAAAACTTGTGAGGGAGGATGTGTATTTGGTATTCTTTTGTGCAAAAACTTCTGAATTGATTGTAATAAAACTTGGTGTGTTAGCTGGAGTCCATCTACATTTGAAATGGTTGATAACTTTACTTGTAACTATAATTAAATATTTCGAATTTACTTTTGAAGTCTACGAGAATAAAGTTATTTTTGATTTTAACCTAATTTTAAATATTATTGTTCTAGCTATTCTTTATATAAACATAATCTAATACACATAAAAGTGCCTTTAGTACGACGGAAACTCTTTATATGTGACGTCTGTTCTAATTTTTATAAAACAAAGAAAGAACTCCAAAATCATATAAGAACAGCACATGAAGATAGAATATTATATAACAGAACAAACTCATCAAAGTCGCTATATAAATGTGAAGTGTGCAAAAAGGAACTTAAATACAATACCTGGTACGACCACAAAAAAAATGTTCACAAACAGACAAAAGTACAATGCGATAAGTGTAATAAATTATTTAAATGTACACGTTATTTGAAAAGACACATGTTACACGTCCACGAAGGCGTCAAACCTCCTTGGAGGACAAGAGTTTATCAGGAAGGTATGGCTATTCAATGTCCAAAATGCCCGAAATTATTAAACTGTAAAAGTTCCTTGACGACACATTTAAAGAACTGTCACAGTGAAGGAATGTTTCAGTGTAAAATTTGCAAGTCATTGTTGAAGAGTAAGCCGTACTTACTGACTCATATGCAGAGGGTGCATTATGACGATGGAATGTTGCATCTTTGTGATATATGCGGAAGGAGTTTTAAGTCTCCGAGATATGTGAAAATACATAAAAAAAACTCTCATACTTATTTAAAATGATCGAAATCAGCCTGTAAATATTCCTCCACTATTCTATCTGTGTACAACTAGGTAGGTAAAGAAGCGTACGGCTCACTTGATGGTAAGCGATTACCGTGGCCTATATATGCCTGCAACACCAGAAGCATCGCAAGCGAGTTGACAACCCTTGTCCCCAATACACCTCAGGAGCTCTGGTTACCTTACTCACCACAGGAACAACACTGCTTGAAAGCAGTATTATTTAGCTGTGATCTTCAGTAAGGTCAAGGTACTTTCCCAGTCGGGCTGCTCCAACTTTTGAGCAGGATATCTCCTGCTAAGTCTTATCTCAGTTGACAGTTACAGTGCTGGCCACAACTTCCCCTATTTAAAGAAGGGTTTATTGCTTAATCGACTACACTGGTCCTCTGTGGGTTGGTAGAGTTCCTTACCATGAATAGTTAATGCAATTTGATATCCATGATAACAACCAGGACCGACTGCTTTACATGTTCTACCAGGCATGGTGAGGACACCCCACAAGAACTTACCAGAAAAATTTTCGTAAAAATATAAACATTTATGCCTAGTTTGAATTGAATTCATGTCATACACTAGAATTATTTTACCTTAAAAACAGGGCATGTGTCACAGATTTCCATTAAATATCTGACATAATGCAGTATCCAGTTTCTGATGTACTTTTCTTCACAATAGAATACAAATTTATCTTTAGATCTATATTATAAATCAAACAACTTCCCTACCTATTTTATTATTGTTATAACATTTTAAATGAAATATATATTTTTATAAATGACTTGTTATTAGTGCTAGTGTTATCTTTACTAATATAGGAAAGAAAAAGGAAAAAGGATTAAATTTTGTTGTTAAGAAATATTTGCGATTTTTGAATTGTTAAGATTATAATTGTGTTTGCTCGCAAACGAAAAAAAAAACCGACTTCAATTACATAGACAAGTAATATAACGTAGGTAGACGAAAATATAGTGAAGTAAATACGCATTATCAAAGATCACTCAAAAAGTTGTAATTAGATCTCGATGAAATTTAAATGTGGCAACATGATAAACATCAGCTTTCACCAGCTACACTCAGTAAAAAGTTATGTGGATTTTCGAGAGTTCCCCTCGATTTCTCTGGGATCCCATCATCAGATCCTGGTTTCCTTATCATGGTACCACACCAGAAATATCCCTTTTCCAACAAATAAAGAATTATCAAAATCCGTTCATAAACGACGAAGTTATCCCCGAACATACATGAAAAAAAACATATATATGCGGTCGAATTGAGTAACCTCCTTTTTTAAGTTTGTTAATTATGAATGCAAGAATTTTTATTAGTTTGTAATTGTATGGTCTGTGGAGCATATCTTATTTAGACTGATGCTTACTCTATACTGAAACAGTTTTTTTGTTTCGATTTGTTAACAATTGTTCTGACATTCAATGACCTTTCAAGATCTTAGTTTTAGACTTGACTAACTGTTGCTGTGGATTCGAAATGTTGTACAAGGCATGAACTGTTGAACTGATGATGTTATAATTGCCTATTTTCCTTAATTTTTGTAATAATTAAGAGATATTGTTACTATTTACAAAAGTTAAAAAATTAAATTATAATAAAAATCAATTTATTTATTTTTATTTACAACTAGCTGTGCCCGCGACTTCGTCCGTGTGGAATTTAACAAAATAGTTATTGTTTAGTTCGCAGTTATAAAAAAAAAAAAAAAAATTAAAATAAAAGTAGCCTAGGTTACTCCTTATTATATCAGCTATCTGCCTGCCATTGAAAGTCCTGTCAAAATCGGTCTAAAAGTTTCAGAGATTAGCCGGAATAAACAGACAGACAGACAAACAAAAATTATAAAAAATGTTATTTTGGTATATCTACCGCGTATATGCTGTGTGGTTACGGCAATAAGAATATAGCCATCCCCCCCACTTCCCGTGGGTGTTGTAAGAGGCGTCTAAGGGATTTCCATCACAGTTCCACTACCACCTTGGAACTTAAAAAGCCGACCAATGGCGGGATAACCATCCAACTGCTGGCTTTGAAATACACAGGCCGAAGACGGGCAGCAGCGTCTTCGGTGCGACAAAGCCAGTCCTGCGGTTACCAACCCGCCTGCCCAGCGTGGTGACTATGGGCAAAACACATGAGTTCACGCCGTTTTTGGCGCGAACTTGTGGAGGCCTATGTCCAGCAGCAGGACTGTATTAGGGTGAAGTGATAATTTTTCCCTTACGCGCCAAAAGAATTTCATTTCATTAATGCCTTTTTTAAATCAATGAACACATCAAGAAAAGTTTTTTTTTAATCATATTTCAAAATAAACATTTTTTGGGATTTTTATGTAAAACGGAATATTTACGAAGTTTGCCGTTAGTTCATTTAAGTTCCAGATATTTCGGAACTTTAGGTGTCATCGTCACAGAACAAAAAAAAAGTCATTGTTAACTTATTTCTTTGTTGTTTCCTTAACAATAAAAGTTCTTTAAACATTTTATAAATGAAACAAATAAGATTTATTCAATATTTTTATTATAATCTAACATAACATTAATATTACAAAGCTAACACAACAAACTACTACTATTTACAGTGTGCCAGAACTGACATCAACAGATTTCATTACAATGTTTGAATTTCATTATTAATATAAGCTTGTTTAGGCTTGTATGAACAAATGATAGAAGCCTATTTGATTGTTACAATATAATAACTAGCTTATTCCCCCGTATGCACGTCTTTGTCGCTAATTCTCTGCTTCTCAAACATAATTCTTAATTTTTCTGTTGCCGTCACTGACAATCTGTTATTAGCACCAAATTTGGGGTCTGGTAGTGTAGCTACATTTAACTCCGGATCTTTGAAAGTGAACGGGGTCCAGGGACCCTGGACAGAGGGGTAATCTGTGTACTGGTATTTCCTGAGACGAGCCCCGGCAATGTCTCCCTGTTGGGTGCGTAGTACTTCCATCCACTTTGTTATTTCTGAGTGCGTTTTGTTGTGTACGCTCATCCATACTCTGTCACCATTTACTGTAAAATAAAAAGGGTACAAATAAGAACGATAAATTAAATGTGTTGTTTACAGCTTAAATAATACAAAATGTCCTGTTCAATTTTGCCAAATTTCTTTATTTTTCTAATACTTTATGGATAGGTTCTTACGAAATAAATAAATAATTATAAAAATTGTACATAAATTGTGAAATTTTAGATAACAACAATATAAACTTCACGCCTGCGACAATTTGCAAGATAAACTTTGTCGGACAGAGGACTTATGTACAAAAGGTGGCCTTATTAAAAAGGACCAGTTTATTCTTAATTTATTGTTGAAACATAATATATAAAACGAGTGTGCTTTAGACCACACGACTGAAGTAACACTTCTTTCGCCTCGCTCGACCACACTTTTCGTAACGCTCTCGTCACGCATTCACCAGCTTACTCCCCAAGTCAAGAATTTTTTTTAAATCAATATTCTCTTTTTTTACATCGATATTCTTTTTTTTTTGCATAAGCAAAGAACTAGTTTATAATAATAATAATAAAAACTTTATTGGACACCAAGAATAAGCAAAATTACAAAAATATGAAAAGGTGATAAGTACAAAAGGCGGTCTTATCGCTATTGAGCGATCTCTTCCAGGCAACCTTTGGGCAGAGGAAATGATATATATATACATACAATATATTTAGAAAAATAAACAATGCAAATAAAAAGGATTTTAGTTTGGAATGAAAATAATAAAGCTTAATAAAAATTAAAGTAGTGATCAAAACGAAAATTTCAAAGTATGTATTAGTATTTTAATAAATTATATTCAAAGTAGAGTTATCATCAGTTTGGAAAATAAATTCTACAGAGAACCGGCAAGAAACTCAACAATTACTCTTAAAAAACCGTCAATGCATTACTCCATCATTATAAATAGAACAATCACACACGGTCATCTGTTCCTAAGGTAAGTAACTTAATGTTCATGTTAGAGGTAACAGCTGTGCTATAGCTAAATATATATTTTTTGATAAATATAATAATAATAATAATAATAATAATAATGTTTATTTCAGAATAAGTCTTACGAGTTGCTTTTATACAATACTTCTGCCAAACTGTAAAACAGTTTGTTGGCAAATGTAGCTCCTAATACATCGACATAATATATAAACTAGCTGACCCCGCATGTGCCATATATGTTATTAACCCCTTAATCCCCTTATAAGTTAAGAGTATGAAAAATAGACGTTAGCCAATTCTCAGACAGAGGAGGTCAGAGATCAGAGGAGTATGTTAACTAACATTGTGACACAAGAATTTTATATAAGAATAAAAATCTTACAAATAAACTAAGGCAGAAACTGAACCCACAACCCGAATAGCAGAAAGTGGGGCCACTATAAACTGCGCTAACGGGCTAGTCTCTATTATAAACTCAAATATATGTCTATGTGTAAGACAGGGTCTTAAATCCTTGTCACTTTTTAAGCTTGTAGTGAATGATATGCCTAAGATATTACTCTTGAGAATATAATATTTCAAATTCATTAATTACAATAACTTAGTGTACTTACAGTATTCAGCAACTAGAACCGGACTTCTGTGCCTGCGAGGTTTAAGGTACACCACCGTACCGGGATTTTGTCTCGAAAAGTCCACTAAATCTTGTTCTATGAAATCTCTGGAAAAGGTTATTGAAAAATAAAATGATAATGTTATTGAAGTTTTTAAAATGACTATTATTAATATACTATTATCATTAAGCTGTGTGGCAACGGCAGTAAAGAATATAGCCTCCCCCTCTCTTCCCATGGCTGTCATAAGAGGCGAGTAAGGGATAACACAGTTCCACTAGCACCTTGGAACTTAAAAAGCCGACCCATGGCGAAATAACCACCCAACTGCTGGCTTTGAAACAGGTCGAAGACGGGCAGCAGCGTCTTTGCTGCGACAAAGCCAGCCCTGCGTACACCAACCCGCCTGTCCAGCGTGGTGAGCAACACATGAGTTCACGCCATTTATGGCGCGAACTTGTGGAGGCCTATGTCCAGCAGTGGACTGCGATAGGCTGAAATGAAGTAATATGTATGTAACAAAAATTCTCAATACATATTTTTACTTGAAAAATAATACTATTTGTCTGCTATCTTCTGTAATGTTTAGACACTTCTCTATTCAGACTGCTTTAAAATTTCTAGCACAGTATTCTGCCGTGCCTATGCCTATCTCAATAAAATCTATAAACTAATACCTAATACCGCGGCTGCCACCATGGGTTTTGCAGAATTTGAGCACAATCCGTTGTAATTGACAGACGTAGCGACCGACACCATTCTGTAGAGGCGCACGTACAAACGCAGATTTCATGAAAAGGTTTTTATTAGACATTTTTTTTTTTTCAAAAATACGTATTTAATAGAAAATATAATTTTTTAGGTTAAAAAGGTTGAAGTAAGTCAAGCTGTCAAAGTCACATAATTGTAGTGACAACTGACAATTATTTGTCAAGCATGAAACTTGACAAAATGACAAATATAAATAGTGTAATAAATTAATAATGTAAGATTTTCTTTGGTCTAAGATCCGAACCTAAATCAATCTTCACCGAAATGATAATAGAATGATACATACTTTATAATAAATTTACGTCCGGTTTCCGAAAGGCTGGTCAACGCAAAAATTAACAAAACATCTTTCAAATCTTTTGTTATGCTAAAAATTGCTAAAAGCATGCTGCATAGTTAAATTATTTGCATGGAATTATTATGTACTTACGTAGTACATAGTAATTACATTTGACATCATGTCAATTAATCTGGCTGTCAATTTTGACTCTGAAATATGGAATCGTATGTTAACTGCCATAGAAGCATCTAAAACGCGAGTTAAGCTATAATCATTGACCATCGTCTGTCAAATACTCAGTCAACTAATCAGTGTTTATCGGCGAATTAACTTAAGGAAAACTGTTATTGTAGGGGACGGCTCAAGTCGATGCATGTCTGGATGAGTCGAGACATCTAAGGAAATTGATTAGCCGCTTTCATAAGTTTCTCTCTTTCATTTGCAAACGAGTGAGAGAGACAAAAAATTGTAAGAAATGAGGATTGAGGGATGAGGAGTATTTTTTTAAACTGATTATACAGTCTTGTTCTTAATGATAAATCATACAATTTCATCACTTCAAAAAACGCGATATTCTCCAAGTAAAGTAACTTCAATAATGAGTTTTTGTTTTAGGGAATTTAAAGAAAAGGTCATAAAAAATAATTTGTTTAATTTTCAATCATAATGATTAGATATACTCTGTACATTTATAGGAACTCTATATAAAAAAATACTCATAATTACTTACTAACTATAATTTAAAACAAACTAAGATAATTATAATTAATTTATCATATTTTCATACTCCTTCTGTTTAATTTTTATTTCTAGATCTAATAACTTATGTTTTTTTAAAATCAGTCTATATTCTGATAATTTAATTTTTTCTTCTAAAGATGCAGTCTTCATCTTTTTTTCATAATATTGTTTTTTTAATATATTGTTTTTAGGAACTATTTTCTTTTTTTGTATCTTCCCTAGATGTTTATATGATGCTTTATTGGATGTATCATTAGTGTCAGATGTATTAGTAGCATCAGAGCTAACGGTTTCTGTAGGTTTCGATGCATCACAAAAAATTACATCTTCAACTAAAAAATAAAATAATATTTAATTATAATGTTAACTACATGGTAAACAAAAGGAATTAAAATTTAATGTAAAACTTATATACACAGAAAAGAAAACATACCATTTTTATAATAATTAGATGCACTATCACAGCTATTTGAAAGTGGTTTCACCTGATCGCCCATTATTGACAATATTTGAGCATCGACAGTGCTATGTACTGGTTTATATGTTCCACCATCAGTTGTCATGATATCCTTCTGAAAATATTAATAACCATCAAATGCTTATGCAATTTAACATTTACTTATAATATTATATATTATTAATTATTATTATTTGTTACCAACCTTGTCAGCAATTTCATCTCTTTTTAATTGCTTTAAAACAGAATCTAACTCATTCATTTCGCTATGAGTACTTGACTGAAACAAAATAAAATAATAATTAAAATTACAATTCATTTACTACAACTAATGATAAGTTATATGTATTAAATAGTATAATGAAACTAACTTCCTCAGTTGAAATGTTCACCTGAGATGGTCCTGCATCGCTGTCACGTGCATAATTTTTCTTTTGTTCTAAATATAATTTTTCCTGGAAAATACTATTATGTTATATCTATTGAGAATTAAGCTAAATTTATGTGAATTGCCTTAAGTAAATAAGTACCTTTAAGTATCCAGCTAGAATTAGAATTAGACACTTCACGTTTCTCATGGGTATGATAAAAGGTGACTATAGATTTTTTAAGTCACTAGTACTTGTTACTTGCTTAGGATTGATATTATTTTATCCTTATCTAGTCAGAACAAGCAGGAATTATTGCTATAATTGTTATAATTTTTATCTACAATTCTCTATTAACCTAGTGTGGGGCAAAAATATAAAACTAATACAAGGTGATAGGTGAAGGTATAATCACACAAAATCTAGCCAGTCATTACCTACCCTTGGCAGGATTCAAACTTGTGACTGCTGTGTGCAAGGTAAGCATCTCACTAATGCACCAGCTGGCCACCAAAAAAGAACAAATACTCACATTCCTTTTTGCTATATTTTGCCTTCGTTTTAAATTAAAATATGCTGTGTTTAATTGTTTTTGATTCCTTGGTGTTTCTGCATTTCTGTTAAACTCTTTTGTGATACTTTCCCAAGCTTTATTTTTCTTTATTGTTGTTATAGCATTGGTACATTTATTTTCGATAATATCTTTGTATCTGTAATAAAACAAAGGATGTACTTAAGCATTAATATTCAACGCAGAGTGTGTAATATAAAGAATGGTTTAATTTTGTAAACAATAAAGGGCTTAAAGAACACTAGCGTATGACTTATTTTGTACTTACTTTTGAATTAATTTTAAAAGCATGTACTTCTCCCTTTCAGTGAAATTCTTCCCTCGTGAGGCCATTTTACACATAGATTTGAGTAATCACTTGGTTAAGTTTTAAACGTGAGGATTAAAATTCGCGGTTATTTTTATTCAGTCATCAGTTTGTCATTTTTGACAGTTAAGAATGAACTATTCTACTACAGTGTGGCGGCTATAATTGGAAATAAAACGAAAGTCAAATCAAACTAATCGTAGATTAGTTGATTTTGCTGTGAATGACGTTTCAGCATCTCAAATTGACAGCCGTATTAGATTGACAGCCGCTTAGTAGACATATACTTTGAAAAACGTTTCGGAAACTGGGCGGTAGTATATTAGATAATATATTAAAAACGGCTAAAAAGTGTTTTTGGTAAATATAAAATTTTTGCAATTATCCAATCAAGTGAAAGTAACTGGCACCGACATACCTGTTTATACCTGGCAATCCAGTAGTTTCAGTAGTCCAGGTAAATAATAAGCAACATAACGGCTGCACATTCTATATGCGTTTCATGCTATCAAGTCAGATTCAAATTTTCATATTATCCTGATGTTGTAATTTTCAATCAAAATGTTTTTTAAAAAATATTAATAATTGCCAGTCCAGGATTTTTTTAGGCAACCCATTTTTAATATATTATCTAATATACTAAATTTATAATAAGCATGTTTCATTATATTAAATAAAAATTTACATTTTAACATTAGGTACGTTACAAACTTAGGTAATGTACATATTTAGTTACAATATTTAATTACCTTTAAATCCTATCACGGCCGCAGCTAGAGGAGGTATTGAGGGCCATGCCCTACCTTGACATCACAATGAAAAACCTTTGAATCACACTTAAAAATACCATAAACTAAGATAGATTATTACAATTAAATTGTTTGTTCATAATTTGAGATAAAACAATGTAGCGATGGGATCTAAACTTTTCCGAATATACAACATTTTGTGACATTCTTTTCATCTAAAATTTCATATAAAAGCGAAAGGTCACTCATCACGATATCTCCAAAACTATAACACCTACAAACTTAAAATTGGCAGGTAGGCTCCTTATAGGACGTAGACATCCGCTAAGAATGGATTTTACGAAACTCGACCCCTAAGGGGGTGAAACGGGGGTTGGAAGTTTGTATGAAAATTCTATGTTTTTGAAGTAAGAGACTTGAAATTTAAAATGTATGCTCTATAGATGGTGAGAAGGTGTCTAAATAATGTATCTTTAGAAACCAACTCCCTTTTAGGGTTAAAACGGGGGATGGTAGGTTGACTCACTCATCACGAAATCTCCGAAAATATAACAATTATAAACTTGAAATTTGGCAGGTAGGTTCCTTATAGGGCGTAAACATCCGCTGCGAACGGATTTTACGAAACTCGACTCCTAAAGGGATAAAACAGGGGTTGGAAGTTTGTATGAAAGTCCTATGTTTTTGAAGTAAGATCATCATTACAGCCTATACAGTCCACTGCTGGACATAGGCCTCCACAAGTTTACGCCAAAAATAGCGTGAACTCATGTGCTTTGCCCATAGTCACCACGCTGGGCAGGCGGGTTGGTGACCGCAGGGCTGGCTTTGTCGCACCGAAGACGCTGCTGCCCGTCTTCAGCCTGTGTATTTCAAATCCAGCAGTTGGATGGTTATCCCGCCACCGGTCGGCTTTTTAAGTTCCAAGGTGGTAGTTGGACTATGTTATCTCTTAGTCGCCTCTTACGAAACCCACAGGAAGATAGGGGGCGGCTATATATTTTATTGCCATAACAACACAGATATTTTGTCCAAATGAAAGTCCAGTAATAAAATAAAAAATAAATAAAACAACTACCGCAGGTTAGCTGGAAGAGACTTTTTCTAGAGTTATCTCTACCGGCTATCTACATATAAATTATATAATGTGTATACCGCTCGACTGAGCGCAGTAGTCAGTGGTCGTCGTCCGGGCTACATCTGACGCCCGTTAGCAATAGTTTTCATTCATTAGTTTTGTACTAAAATCGGAAACATCGACATTTTTTTTATTATCCGCTTAACTTAAACACGCCAATACGCCAACACGCCAACACGCCAACAGTCCATCACGCCAATACGCCAACACGCCAACACGCCAACATGCCAATACGCCAACACGCCAACACGCCAACACGCCAATGCGCCAATACGCCAACACGCCAACACGCCAATACGCCAACACGCCAATACGCCAACACGCCAACACGCCAACATGCCAATACGCCAACACGCCAACACGCCAACACGCCAACACGCCAACACGCCAACACGCCAACACGCCAATGCGCCAATACGCCAACACGCCAATGTGCCAATACGCCAACACGCCAATACGCCAACAGTCCAACACGCCAACACGCCAACACGCCAATACGCCAACACGCCAATACGCCAACACGCCAATGCACCAATACGCCAACACGCCAATGTGCCAATACGCCAACACGCCAACACACCAACAGTCCAACACGCCAACACGCCAATACGCCAACACGCCAACACGGCAACACGCCAACACGCCAATACGCCAATGCGCCAACACGCCAACACGCCAATACGCCAACACGCCAATACGCCAATGCGCCAATACGCCAACACGCCAATGTGCCAATACGCCAACACGCCAATACGCCAACAGTCCAACACGCCAACACGCCAACACGCCAACACGCCAATACGCCAACACGCCAATACGCCAACACGCCAATGCGCCAATACGCCAACACGCCAATGTGCCAATACGCCAACACGCCAACACGCCAACAATCCAACACGCCAACAATCCAACACGCCAACACGCCAACACGCCAATACGCCAACACGCCAACAGTCCAACACGCCAACACGCCAACACGCCAACACGCCAACACGCCAATACGCCAACACGCCAACACGCCAACGGTCCAACACGCCAACACGCCAAAACGCCAATGCGCCAACGTGCCAACGCGCCAATGCGCCAACACGACAGGACGCCAACAAAAATAACAAACCTGTTTAATAACGAACCGTTATTTATGATAATATATCTGTCCAGATCCGGAAGAAGCCACTTCGCATCTAAGGACATCGTGGCAAGTTTGCCGGGAAAACTTTGTGTTAAACGCGGGCGAAGCCGCGGGCACAGCTAGTATATATATAAATCTATAATATAAAAATGAGTCGCTGAATGTGTTGCTAAGCGCAAAACTCGAGAACGGTTGGACCGATTTCGCTAATTTTTTTTTTTAAATATTCCTTGAAGTACGAGGATAGTTCTTACGGAGAGAAAAAAAAAAATTAAATTTCCTGAAAAAGTCTAAAAACAACACTTTTCTATACTCCCATACAAAAGATTTGTGATAATACTTAAAAGTCAATTTGAACTTTAATACCATACGATAAAGTTTGTGTTAGGGGCGATACGAATTTCGCCGGGTCAGCTAGTATAAAAGCGAAAGGTCACTCACTCATCACGAAATCTCCGAAACTTTAACACCTACAAACTTGAAATTCGGCAGGTAGGCTCCTTATAGGACGTAGACATCCGCTAAGAACGGATTTTACGAAGCTCGACCCCTAACGTGGGTTGAAAGTTTGTTGGAAAGTCCTATGTTTTTGAAGTAAGAGACTTGAAATTCAAAATGTATGCTCTATAGATAGTGAGGAGGTGTCCAAATAATGTATCTTTAGAAATCAACTCCCTTTTTGGGGTTAAAACGGGGGATGGTAAGTTGACTCACTCATCAAGAAATCTTCGAAACTATAACACCTAGAAGCTTGAAATTTGGCAGGTAGGCTCTTTATATGGCGTAAACATCATTCATCAACACATTGTATGAAAGTCCTATGTTTTTGAAGTAAGATAATTGAAATTTAAAATGTATGGTCAATAGATGGTGAGAAGATGTCCAAATAATGTATCTTTAGAAACCAACTCCCTTTTGGGGTTAAAACGGGGGATGGTAGGTTGACTCACTCATCACGAAATCTCCGAAACTATAACACCTACATACTTGAAATTTGGCAAGTAGGTTTTGTATAGGACGTAAAAGATAAAACGGGGGTCGGAAGTTTGTATGAAAGGCCTATGTTTTTAAAGTAAAAGATGAAATTTAAAATGTACCTATGCTCTATAGATGGTGAAAAGGAGTCCAAATAATGCATCGTAATCGATATATATAACGGTCATTCTCCAATACGGCGTTCTTTGCCTAATTACCGTGACGTTTTTTATTTTTCACTGATTTGACTTAAACACATTAAAATATGAAACAAATCAAAAATACGAATTCAATAATTAATTTGGCATGTAACAGTTAATTGTGGTTTTCTAGATAATGAGACTTAAAAAATTTATGAGTACGGTAATTAGAAAATTTTTATATTTAATGTAACGGTAATTAGAAAATATGCTGTGTGGTTACGGCAGTAAGAATATAGCCACTCCCTCTCTTCCCGTGAGTGTCGTAAGAGGCGACTAAGAGATTACACAGTTCCACTACCACCCTGGAACTTGAAAGTGCCGACCGATGGTGGGATAATCATCCAACTACTGGTTTTGAAATACACAAGCCGAAGACGGGCAGCAGCGTCTTAGGTGCAACAAAGCCAGCCCTGCGGTCTCCAACCCGCCTGCCCAGCGTGGTGACTATGGGCAACACAAGACAAGACAAGACACATGAGTTCACGCCACGTTTTTCTTGAAATATATTCTCTCTTGCCAGGACAAATGCGACTGATCTCATCTTGCTCTACAAAAATTTGGACGTCTTGTTTGGTTTTATCTACAGTAGTCCCTATATTATTATTATGTAAATACTTTGGTTCTATTTCTTTATCATGACTTTGTTTTGGTTTTGGATGTAGCGTGTTTTATATTTCAGTCTTAATGCTTGCTTCCTGTACTTTTCTTTTGCTCTTCTTAGCTCTATTGTTTTGTCTCAAATATGACATTTCTTTATTTGTTTTCTATACATGCCTTCTAAATAACAATAAGAGTGAGATTTTTTTACGTATCGGTTTCTCGACAGTTATCTTTGAAGATGGTGAAGTTGGTGTTGAACACAAGGAAGACGCTCGTTCCGTAATATTCACACTTGTATCTTTATTTTCGGTCAAATGCTCATTATTGATTAATAATAAAATAACATACTTTCAGTAGAAGATGATGACAGAGCACTAGATGGACGCGGCGTTGATGTGGTTAAAGAAGGTTTAAAATTTGGTGTCTTTTTCAAGGGAACTAATTCTTTTTCAAAAGAAGTCGACTGCAGAAAAATTTCGTCTTGCTGATTATCTTATTTTTTTGATTTGGGATTTTCGGGACAATTTTGTACTCTTTTAGTGTACTTTTTAGCGCAGCGAATATGATAAATCATTGAGATGTGGTGTGCAGAGTCCCTTCTTCCTCGATTGTTTTCAATTTTCCCTTTTCCTTTTGTCTTTTACAGTAAGTTCTGAAATTTTCTCTACTTCTTTTTTAAGTTTTCTTCCGGCTTTTGGTGACATTTTGCAGATAGGCAGTATTTTTTTATTTTTTTTTATTGTACCCTTCTTTCTCCTTTTTTTTTTTTTTGATTGCTAATACAAAAAGGGGCATTTTTAATTCGTTCTCGGCGTTGTCGCGCGGCTAGCCTTCTATTTTCTTTAACTTCCTCTTTGGTCTTTTTGGGTTTTCCTATCCTATAAATTAAATAATTTGATGAATGGTCAGCATATAATATAGACATATTTACGGACAATGATAATAATAATCTACGAAAATCGCGGTAAACAAGTATTACTTTTTCATACAACGGTAATTATAAACATATGGTAATTGGTATACGGTAATTAGAAAACGATAAATTTTCACAAAAATGTTTAAAACCTACGCAGTATACAAATTCTAGCTTATTACAACGTACGGAGGCCAAAGTACTGTCTCTATTTACATGATCAACTTGGGTCTATCTTAAAAATCTAGTATTAAAATAAGAACAACGGTAATTAGAAAAGTTTTTAACCAAGGCTACGGTAATTATATACTCACGTGCTTCATTGGTGGTACACTAACATGAGAGTCATACAACTGCTGATGGACCTCGGCACACACTGAGGAGACGCGATGCGTACGGTAGTGATGTGCCAAATACTTTTATTTAGGGATGTGCACTCGAGAACAGCAGATGTTACGGTAATTAGAAGTTTCCATTGGACATACGATTACTTCATAATAATTATTTGTAGACTGGTTCTATTGAGTTGATATTTTGTTATGCGATACACGCTACTTAATATCGTTTAAAACGTTGAATGGATCAAAGTAAATCTATACGCTATAAAAATTACAAGCAAGTTTTAAGATTAAGTTGGTGTGCGGACACGTCACGGTAATTAGAGAACAGAGGTTTTTTGAACATAAGTTAAATTAATTTAGTCTTAATTACTTAAAACAGAAGCCAATATTTTTTTTACAGCTAGGTACGGATGCTATCTAAAATATATAAAAAGTGCATGATTGAATATGATGATATTACGGCTTAAACAAGCCCGGACACGAAAAATTTGCTAATCGGAGAATGGCCGATAAAAGAGAAAGGTCACTGATTCACTCATCACGAGAACTCAAAAACCGCTGGAAGGTCCATCCATCCAGGATGGATAAGATGAAATTTGGCAGAAAGGTAAATTATAGTTCGTTGACATCCGCTAAGAACGGATTTTGCGATATTCCACTGCTAAGGGGGTTTAATTGGGGTTGATAGTTTGTATGAAACATACAGCAGGGTCGGTTTAAATGAAAATAACCGCGTTTGCAACCCTATGTGTACAAGAAAAATTATATTCCTCACTTATAAGTAGTACAAAAATATACCTCGAAGTGCGTACTTATTACGTCTGGAAAAGTTATAAATTTCAAAGGCAACCAGTGTCTGATTTTACGGACGTAAAAAAGGACAAAGTATTAGGTCGGGTCTATATTCTTCATCCTGTTAGTAACCCTGAGTGCTATTGCTTGCGGCTTCTTTTACATGAGGTTCGTGGCCCTAATCATCCTCTCATTAATATTGAAGGTATTGTTATGTCTATGTCGGGAAAAGCTCTCTTTCATTTTGGAATGCGCTCTCCTTCGCGAGAACAAGTCTCAATGATGTGTAACCGGCAGCTCATGGAAATGTCATATAAAATCAAGGCACTTAATGAGTCAGTTCCTACTAATGTGTTGAAGGGCATCGCTGCTACTCTGATTGATGGAAGTAAAACAGCACACTCTAAACCTTAGTTACTCTAAGATTACTATGTACAACATACCAAAACAAAGTGACTTGGCACAAGTACTTCTAAAAGCAAAATTAATAGTTTGGGATGAGTCTACTATTGTTCATAAAAAAGGTGTAGAGACCCTAGATAGAACTCTTTAGGATATAAGGAATTGCAATAGGCTTATGGGTGGAATTAAAGTTTTATTAGCCGGTGACTTCAGACAAACATTGCCTATCATACCACGCGGGACACGTGCAGATGAAGTCCAAGCGTGCTTGAAATCTTCATTGTTATGACCTAAAGTCAAAACAATTACCTTAAGCATTATTATGCGTGTACATTTACGACCAAATTCCAAAGCAGAAGAATTTTCAAAATTATTACTTAACATTGAAGATAGAAAAGATTTCGGAAGTGGAAGGTAAAATTAATATCCCTAAAAATCTTGGTACCGTTGTAAAAGATTTAAATATTTTAACTAATAAAATGTACCCTGACATTTATCAAAATGCAAATAACAGTGATAGCGCATGGTTAAGGGAAAGAGCAATTCTAACCCCCCAAGAATGATACAGCCAATAGCATTAACTCATATTTACTAGCGAAATTGCCTGCTGCTGAAGTAAAATATGATGAAGTCGGTGGACTCTGTATTAGAAGTCGGTGATGGTATACATTATCCTGTAGAGTTCCTCCATTCTGTGGAACCACTTGGAATTCTCCCTCATGCTTTGTACCTGAAAGTAGGTGCGCCGATAATTTTGCTACGGAATCTTAATCCACCTAATTTATTTATTTATTTGGTGGGTATCAAGGAGAAATTGTGTTCATACGGCGGATTTCTCTAATACCATCAGAATACCAAATTCAACTTAAGTGCCTCCAATTTCCAGTTAAATTATGTTATGCCATGAATAATTATAAGGTGCAGTGCCAAACATTAGAAGTAGGTGGCGTAGATCTAAGAAACGATTGTTTCTCTAACGTAAGTTCACTTGATAGGTTATTTATACTGCAGCCTGAAAATTAAAATGAAAATGTGGTGTATAGAGAGGTTTTATAAAAATAACTATTAAATCATACTAAATTGTGCCTTTTAAAAAGTTGCTTCATAAGCATTTCAAGTGACTGAAATAAAAACATAATTTGCGTTAAACATCTTAATAGTAATGCATATCTTCATAACCGCGCGGACGTAGTCGAGGGCAACAGTTAGTGTATTATAAAACAAAGTCCCCAAAAGTGTATGTGATCGATTCCCTCAAAATCTACTAAACAGATTTTCATGCGGTTTCACCAATGGAGAGAGGGCTTCAAGAGGAACGTTTACGGAACGGCTAAGCCGATTTTGATGAGAGTTTCACTGGAAGTTTTCCGGGAAAACTTTGTGACATACTGATTTCAATGCGGGCGAAGCCGCAGGCACAGCTAGTATTATAATAATTCTTTGTTCTGTGTATTTATTTTACTTTTATTTTACTTTATTTCGGAAACAAACGGTATTACATAAATATACAGGAATACACAGCACAATAGTATCACTTAATCAAAAATAGTTTCCGATATTAAAAAAGAACATATTATGACAAAGTTCAGAAGAGATGCTTCACATTAATAGTTCAATATCAAAAACTTAATAATAATACTAAAAACATTACTATAAATTGATTAACAATCATTGAGAGAAAAAAAAAGTAATCAATAAAGAAATTCAAAAATCATTACGGGCATTATGAAACAAATAAATTAAAAAAAAAAACAGTTTAAAAAATCACAAATCAAATAATTAAGAATCAAAGCTACAATTAAAATCATAATTAAATTAAAATCAAAAAATAAAATCAAATTAAGAAGAACATCACGAATATCATCCATCAAAGATACATTAAATCAACGCATTCATCACATGCAATTTAAATTGATTGAGAGAGAGATGAAAAATGTCAATATTTATAAACAAATTATTGTACTGGGCACAACTTCTGTTAATAAACGCGTATAGATGGCATTTACAGCGCCATCACATGAAGTGATTTTCAACTTTAAGTACTTAAAAAAAAGAACATAATTAGTTGATCTGAACGAAGTTCTTCGCATTTTTAATAACACATCGAATTGTATTTTGGTCGTATCTATTTACTCGTATTACTCCACCCATCAATTATTTATTACCTCACTCACTATTTAATTATTAATCTACATCCAAATCTGGAAGTTCAACCATCTTGTTTGCTTATTATTCATCGTTAAGGATTTCATAGTTCTTAGATCCATACTCATAATCTGTCACAGAAATTATTTATCTACGAATAGCTATTGAATGTACATCATTGACCCAGAGGTAATCTATAATCTATAATAATAATAATCTATATAAAAGCGAAAGGTCACTCATTCATCACGAAATCTCCGAAACTATAACACCTACAAACTTGAAATTTGGCAGGTAGGCTCCTTATAAGACGTAGGCATCCGCTAAGAACGGATTTTACGAAACTCGACACCTAAGGGGGTGAAACGGGGGTTGGAAGTTTGTATGAAAGTCCTATGTTTTTGAAGTAAGAGACTTAAAATTTAAAATGTAAGCTCTATAGATGATAAAAAGGTGACCAAATAATGAATATTTAGAAATCAACCCCTTTTTGGGGTTAAAACGGGGGATCGTAGGTTGACTCACTGATCACGAAATCTCCGAAACTATAACACCTACAAACTTGAAATTTGGCAGGGAGGTTCCTTATACAGCGTAAACTACCGCTAAGAATGAATTTTACGAAACTCGATCCCTCAGGGGGTAAAACGGGGGTTGGAAGTTTGTATGAAAGTCCTATGTTTTAGAAGTAAGAGACTTGAAATTTAAAATGTATGCTCTATAGATGATAAAAAGGTGTCCAAATAATGTATCTTTAGAAACCAACTCCCTTTTGGGGTTAAAACGGGGGATGGTAGGTTGACTCACTCATCACGAAATCTCAGAAACTATAACACCTAAAAACTTGAAATTTGCCAAGTAGGCTCCTTATAGGTCGTAGACATTTGCTAAGAACGGTTTTTACGAAACTTGACCCCTAAGGGGGGTGAAACGGGGGTTGGGAGTTTGTATAAAAGTGCTACGTTTTTGAAGTAAGAGACTTGAAATTTAAAATGTATGCTCTATAGATAGTGAAAAGGTGTCCAAATAATGTATCTTAAGAAATCAACACCCTTTTGGGGTTAAAATGGAGGATGGTAGGTTGACTCACTCATTACGAAATCTCCGAAACTATAACAGATACAAACTTGGAATTTGACAGGTAGGTTTCAGGACGTAGACATTTGCTAAGAACCGATTTTACGAAACTCGACCCCTAAGGGGGTGAAACGGGGGTTGGTAGTTTGAATAAAAGTCCTATGTTTTTGAAGTAAGAGAGTTGAAATTTAAAATGTAAACTCTATAGATGGTGAAAAGGTGTCCAAATAATGTATTTTTAGAGATCAACTCTTTTTTGGGTTAAACCGGGGGTTGGTAGGTTGGCTCCCTCATAACGAAATCTCCGAAACTATAACAAATACAAACTTGAAATTAGGCAGGTAGTTTCCTTATGGGGTGTAAACATCTGTTAAGAACTGGTATTATGAAATTCAACCCCCAAAGGGGTAAAACGGGGGTTGGAAGTTTGTATGAAAGTTCTATATTTTTGAAGTAAGAGACTTGAAATGTAAAATGTGTGCTCTATAGATGATGAGATGGTGTCTAAATAATGCATCGTAATCTATGTATATAAAAGAGAAAGGTCACTGACTCACTCATCACGAGAACTCAAAAACCGCTGGAAGGTTCATCCATCCAGGATGGACAAAGATGAAATTTGGCGGGGAGGTAGATTATAGTTAGTAGACGTCCGCTAAGAACGGATTTTGCGATATTCCACCGTTAAGGGACTTAATTGGGGTTGATAGTTTGTATGAAACATATAAGTTCGCCTGATAGGTTATTTATACTGCTGCCTGAAAATAAAACTAAGAATGTGGTGTATAGAAAGGTTTTATAAAAACAACTATTAAATTATACTAAATTGTGCCTTTTAAAAAGTTACTCAGTGTGATAAGCATTTCAAGTAACTGAAATAAAACAATAATTTGCGTTAAACATCTTAATAGTAATGCATATCTTTATAACCACGCGGATGTAGTCGCGGGCAACAGTTAGTGTATTATAAAACGAAGTCTACAAAAGTGTATGTGATCGATTCCCTCAAAATCTACTGAACGGATTTTCATGCGGTTTAAGAGGAAGGTTTACATAACGGCTAAGCCGATTTTGATGAGAGTTTCACTGGAAGTTTGCCTGGAAAACTTTGTGACACACTGATTTCAACGCGGGCGAAGCCGCGGGCACGGCTAGTGTAATATAAGTACATGGCGATTGATTTAGGAACTCGTGATTCGGAGCTGATCAATTGTGATATATTTTTTACTTTCGCTATTTTTTACTTGTAATCAATGCTGCCCTAACTCAAATCGACACTAATTACAGCCCTGAATCCTAATGTCTCGGTAGACATCACCTTAATTTTATATCTTCGGCTTTATTGAATATAGAAATAAATAAAATTAAGTAATGTGTCATATATGTATTCTTATTTATTATAACCACGAAATTATCATGACAAACATAAGACGCAACAACTTCGAGAAGGAAGCCGATAGGTGAATTAGGTTGGACTGGGCGGCATTTAGCAGGCTTTGTCAAGTCTTCACTCCACCATCATATCCTAGCATCATAGCCTACTATATCATCATTACAGCCTACACAGTCCACTGCTGGACATAGGCCTCCACAAGTTTACGCCAAAAATAACGTAAACTCATGTGTTTTGCCCATAGTGACTACTCTGGGCAGGCGGGTAGCCTACTGTATACATTGTGAAAAATAGGGATATCTGGCGCAAACTTGGGGAGACCTATATTTAGCAGTGGACTGCAATAGGCTGAACAAACTGAGTAACTGACTGCCTGACTGAAATAAATTTCGCTTGATATTTTTTTTTTAACTTCAGTAAAGCCAAAGATTGAACCGCATAATAATAATCCTTCGAACTATTTAACCAATTTTGAATGTTGACGTCCAGTAAAATCCTTATGATACCTAACTAGCTTTGTTTTTTATTTTATTAAGTAGCTTTTTCTTTAATTTATTTTTAACTAGCTTTCCGGACAGACTTTGTTCTGTCAAAAGTTAATAGTAAAAATTATTTTTGTTTAAATTTGTTTAATTTGTCTTGTATAAAACCTTCCGTGGGCCTTAAGGAACATACAAAAAATAAATTAGCCGAAATTAGCCGAAATTGCTGCGTGGTTACGGCAGTAAGAATATAGCCACCCTTCACTTGCCGTGGGTGTCGTAAGAGACTAAGGGATAACACAGTTCCACTACAACCTTAAAACTTATATAGCCGACCGATGGAGGGATAACCATCCAACTGCTGGCTTTGAAATACACGGGCCGAAGACGGGCAGTAGCGTCTTCGGTGTGACAAAGCCAGCACTGCGGTCACCAACCCACCTGTCCAGCGTGGTGACTATGGAAGGAACACACGAGTTCACGCTATTTTTGGGGCGAACTTGTGGAGGCCTATGTCCAACAACAACAGTGGGCTGTATTAGGCTGAAGTGAAGCGCGAGCTGAAATTGGTCGAGCCATTCTCGAGTTATTAACGTTCATTTTTATTTTTATATAGATAACTGTTTTCCGATGATACATGTTTTATAAAAAAAAATGTGCATGTTGATATAATTTCTTTTTATTTTAATGAAAATTGCCTCCCAAGACTTCTAAGGTTAGGTTTTTACGGCAAAACTTTAGGACATTACATATCAATAATTTGTTTGTAGTGTAAAATAAAACAAGAAGCTTGTTACAAAAGTTTATTATGAAAAAAAAATTAATATTTACATCGAAATTACTTGTACTATTAACAACTTTGTATATTTTATTATAAAGCGCACATAATACAGTCACAGACGGTCAATATTACATATTGTATAAAAAGGTCTACTTGTAGAAATTAATATTAAAGGACATTTAAGCTGTTTAATTATTTTTATATATAAATTTTTCTAAATTAAAAAAAAAATATCGATCTACACATTTTTAATATAAAACTGGCAAAATATTTTGCAATTAGTGCCAATTAAAAAAAAAAAAATGCATCGCAGCTGCGCAGTATCGATCAAAAAGGTTGTTTCGGTCTTACTTTTCTCAATTAATAATTTTATTAATAGTCTAAATAAAATATATAAATAATTTATAATTGTTTTGCCTATAATAATATTGCTTCTACTGCAGTTGCCTTTGATACCCTTTTATCTTCGGTATAACACATCAAGTGAATAAATAAAGAGTATAAAGTAACAATTTTATTTAAAAAGTATACACGTATGAAAGTAAAAAGTTTATATAGCATTTTATTTATCTTGCTTTTTTAATTACAACTATTCGAAATCAAAATCGAGGGGGTTTTAATTTTTTTAATAATCTGTTTTAATCTTATTTTTCGTAATAAAATATAAGCCAGTTGACACAAATAAAACGTACTATTTTAAACGATAACATTAATTATGATTTTATTTTTATTATTTCAATCTTTAGTTTTCTCTTCGAGTTGTTTTATTCTGACGGGAACTTGAACCGCGGGAAGGTCGACGCTTTTGGCGCGTCGTCGGCCATTTTCCATATCCATGTTTGTACGGCGTGCTTCCGGTGGAAGCGGTTGTAGTTCTGGTAATGTTGGACGTTTCCTAGCTAGTTCCGGTGTACGAAGAGTTCCGCCTGAAAAATTATTCATAAATTTCTTCTACACACAATTTTTTTAACAGAAATTTAGTAATTACAAAACAATGCATGCAATTAATATTTCAATAATTCTTTTTATATGATTTTTACACTCAAAAATATTCAAAGCAAAGAAAAGCAAAAAAAATCCTAATTTCGAAACCGAACACTGTAAGAAAACAAAGCAACATTAAAAAAAATATCCAAAAATTTTCCGCTGTGTCAAATTCCAAACTCAAAAAACTTCAAACTTATAAAAAGCGTTGTCTTAATGGCTTTTTGTCTGAAATAAACGTTTTATTATAATTATTACTATATTTAAATACTTGAATGATTGAGACGTCGTCATCGTTCATTCTCCGCTCACACACCTTTCCGTCTCGGCGCGCTCGGCTGCGACTCAGACACTTGAGGCGCGCTCTTGGATAAAAAAGATTCATCCTTTATTGAGTTCTCGCACCCATCCGCCCGCGTCCTAGCTCCAAGTTTCGGTGAACTGTAAAAATTCAAAGCAAAACTTTATTTTATTCGCTACTTTTCTCTTTTCTGTAGTGAAACTTCGTAAAAACGTAACTCTCTTTCTTTTTCTATCTTCACTAATTTATATATATCTCTCAAATTCCGTTCAACTCGCCCGATCACACTTTTTTGGAACGCTCTCGTCACGCATTCACCAGCTTGCTCCAAGTCAAGCGTGCATAAAGAAGTTTTACTTCGGAAACAGACAAACATTTCAGCTTTATAATATTTTATTAGAGGTTAATCTAAAACCATTCATCAGTTCTCGATCAAATTTAAATGGTACCACATGACAAGCACTAACTTTCGATTAAAAAACGAATGATCGAAATTGGTACTCTCAGTAAAAAGTCATGTTAATAAAGTATAATTCTTTTTTTAAATAATAAAAAAAAATGGTTGGAAAGGAGATATCCCCAGTGTGGTAACATGATAAGGAAACCAGGATCTGATGATGGAATCCCAGAGAAATCGAGGGAAACCGTTGAAAATCGTAGTGACTAGTGCGTTTGTTAATTTTTTTCGTCAACTTACGTTGTATTACTTTGAAGTCGGTTTCTTTTTTCGTTTGCGAGCAAACACAATTATAAGTCGAGTAGAAAACAAATCGCTTAGCTGACGATTTTCTGATATATATTTCTTTTTTTAAGATTTTTGAGCGTGGAAGTTGACCTTCGGATAAAGTTAGGTTACTAAGTGAATGTAAATGAAATCGTGATTTCACAATGGGGCTGAGTTACCGATTTCAAACACTGGCAGTTCTGGACTCGATTCCCACCCGGGATGGATATTTGTATTTGTGGAAATATTTCTTTCCGGTCTAGGCGTCTGTCCTAGTGGGCCTTTTCACAAGGTCTCGGAGAGCACGTTAAGTTGTCATTCTCGGCTGTTACTATACACACCTGATAGCGATGATACCGATCGTTACACGTAATATATCCGCCAACAGCGGACAGCCTCAGCGTGGAGTATTAAGCTCCGTTACACAGGACCTCCGTCAAACACGGAGAAAGAGGTCTATGCCCAGTAGGACGTAGTAGGAACGTTAGAGGCTGAATTAATCATTATACTATGTGAGTATGTTTAAAAAGTTTATTAAATCTCTTCAAATAAATAATAATCCATCTGATATCGCGAACACCATCAAACAGTCCCACATGAATGAACTGAGGTAGGGCACAGCAGGAATTTCCTGCTCAAAATATGGAGCAGCCCGTCTGGGGTAGTACCTCGACCTTACAGACGACCACACCTAAATAATACTATTTTCAAGCAGTAGTGTGTTCCTGTTGGTGAGTAAGGTGACCAGAGCTCCTGGGGGGGATCGGGTCGGCAACGCGCTTGCGATGCTTCTGGTGTTGCAGGCGTCTATAAGCTACGGTAATCGCTTACCATCAGAGCCGTACGCTCGTTTGCCGACCTAGTGATATAAAACAAAACATTAATCAGCAGCCAGTAAACAACGCCAGCCTCACCTGTGCCCCAGCAGTAGCCCGGTGAGACGCGCCACCTCCGCCCGTAGCTGTTGGAGCTCCCGCTCGCGAGCGCGCGCCTCCTGCTCGGCCGCGCGCTCGCGAGCAGACAGGCGGGCGCGCATGTCGTCGAAACTGATGGGCGATCACCATTATATGACTGATGTCGGGCACAGCAGGAAATACCGTGCTCTAAATATGGTGCTCGACTGGGGTAGCACCTTGACCTTACTGAAGGTCAGAGCTAAATAATACTGCTCTCAAGCAGTTTATTGATATACCTGTGTGAGTAAGGTAGAGAGTTATTGGGGGGGGGGGGGGGAGTTCGGCAACGCGCTTGCGAAGCTTCTGGTGTTGCAGGCGTTTATAGGTTTCGGTATTCGCTTACTATCAGGTGGCGTAGTTGTATAGAAAAAAATATTATTAACTGTGCCTCGCGGTTCCAACCGCGTTAATTTCAATAAGCCTTGGGAAATGGACTATCTATCACAAAAAGATTTTTTCAATTCGAACCAATAGTTTATGAGATTAGCACTTATAAATAAATTACAACTTTTCAGCTTTATAATATTAGTATAAATAATCATATACATTTTTTTTTAACTCTCAGTGTCTATAAACACTTACTGCGATTATCATTTAGAAAATTCCAATAATTTAGCGTTGTCACAGACGCAATGACACACGGATGATAGTCATCGTTGAAATAATACGAGTTTAAAAGTAACAATCTTGATAAAAATATTTATTGTAATCACACTATACTTTCTTGTACATACCAAGGTTGGCTGGTAGAAAATGCATTAGCGTTAAGCCCGCCTTTTGTACACACTTGTACAATACAAATACAATTTGTACAATAAAAATTTAATTAAAAAAATAAATAATCTTATATGAAACGTTGTTTGTTATTTTGACTGTCATCCCATTCTCAATGATAAGGTGCTTGTTAAATAAGTTCCATACAAGTCTCATTAAAATCCGTTCTTTTTAAATGTCTCTTTGGCTTTTATGACACTGGACTTTTAACTCTTGTGAGTTCGCAGTAGATCTAGATTATGCAGTTATGTGCATAATAATATGGTCAATACCTCTCGAGCTTGACAAAATTTACTAACTAAACTAACAATACTAACAATTCATTCAACATTCATCAACATCGAAATAATTCATTAGATTTTAGGGACATTTAAGTTTTTATAAATATTTATTCAAATATTAGTGATATAGGTAAAAACGATAATGTTTCTTAAATACTAAGGCTTACAGTTTCCTCAGACACGCGCACTTTCTTGTCAAATGCTCGATCTGCTCCTGCGCAGCTTTTGACGCCTGCTTCGCTTTTGCCGCATCTTCTGTCCTTTTCTCGCGAAGATCTTTCTCTCGCTCTAGCGCTTCTCTATCGTGTTAATTAGGGGGAAAAACCGGGTAAGTTGGGAATGTAATTTAGTAATAGACTATTAATTTTGTTTTGTGTTTTTATCTGTTTGTATTTCTCGTAACGTTTCAAATTGTATCTTTGCAAAGAATCTGTTATTCATGTAATTATAAATACAATATTAGTTTTAGGGTTTGTTTCACCAGCTGTGGATAATGCTGTATGATGGAATAACGATACAAATAGACGGCGCCACGGTTCGTTTAAACCGAATATAAAAGTCATCATATCAAAAATTTCGATCTAGCGGGTACATCGTTCCATAGCTTAATTGGCTAGAGCGCCGACACGGTCAGTCGGAGACGCGGGTTCGATCCCCGCTGGAGCGATCAATTTTTGATATGATATTCAAAAATGGATACAAATAGACTTTGACAGCGGCAGGTAGAATAGGCCAGTAGGACCTGTTTCTCCTCAATTATTAAACTGCAACTTGAAGATTAATATATGCGAATAGAAATGTGTCATGAATGTAGTAGAATTCGATGGTAAAAAAGAATAGTGAATCAGAAACTTTTTAGTGTCGGATAATGTCATCTGTCAAATAGCGTGTCCACAACGAGTGAAACAGACCCTTAATCAAGATTTTTTTTCTTTTTTATCTGTATGATTAGTAAGCCTTCCTAGATTATAAGAAATATTTTGATGCCTCTGTTCAACGTTTTTTTTAAATAACTTCTACAACATAGCTATGTCATGTATAAAAAATTGTATTTATAAAGTGACAGTAATTTTCAAAATTGATCATCTCACTATTATTATTTTTTAACAAAATTTATCAGAGTACTGAGAACTAAAACCGTTATCGTTCCATTTAAAGTAATGTCAATTTCTAAAAAATAATTTTAAGGTTGTACTCATTTAAAAAACAATCTTTACAAACATTTTGACTAGCCCGATGGCGTAGTTTGTAGTAACCTTGCCTTTTGCTCCGGGAGATTGTGGGTTCGATTCCCACCCCGAGTCTGGGTGTAATATAAATATTTATTTATATATTCATATATGTATTATTTATAAGTAAGTTTATCGAAAAAAAAAATGTAGTTATACCAGTCGGCTGTTACCTATAACACAAGTATTATATTGCTTACTTTAGGAACAGACGACCGTGTATTGTGTAGATATTTATTTATTATTATATTATTTATTTAAAAAAAACGCGTTTACTTTCACTTTTGTCTTAGGTGAATTGGGAAAAGTAGACTTGATTGGTTTAAAAAATTACCTCCTGGGGATCTTAAATTGTGACGGTTGAACATTCAAATCGAGGGAGTGTATTATGTAGGTTTGTGTACTTCAATTTTGCACTACCAAGTATAGTAAATTACTTATACAAAAGGTTGTCTGCACACTCAACTTGTAAATGTTTTGTATGTGTGTGTGTGTGTGTGTGTGTGTGTGTGTGTGTGTGTCTGTGTGTGTGTGTGTCTGTGTGTGTGTTTTTTTTTTCATTATTTAATAATTGAAGTGACTGCAACAAAATTCCTATTTGTCTGTCTATCTACAGCCTAAAAACTTTTTTTTAATCTTCATAATTGGGTTTTTCCTAATATCTTTGTGTTCAATAAAATAAACTTTGATAGAAAAAAATATAAATTTTATTAAACAATAACATGAAGCGTTAATTGAGCAATTTTATGAAGTATTATACAATAATGAAAGCCGTATGTTTGATTGTATGATATGAAAGCTGAATCTGATTTTTTTGCGAAATTTTTATATGGCAACATTAAATGTCAGAGAGGTTATTGAACTATATATTAGGGCGTACATTTAAGTTTGATAGTTGGCAAATATTTCATATATATTACTTAGTTGAAGTAATTTGATTTCAAATTTTTTACAAGATTTACAATTTTCTTAAAAAGTAAATTAACAGTATTTTTACCAAACTTTTTTTCCGAGTTTCAAACTGAGTTATTGCAAACTATAGCATTGGTATCGAGATTTTTTTTTATTTACCACGCTTTTTCAGATTCAGCTGACATGAAACAGATTATAAAGTTATGCAACGAATAGGTTTTACATAAAAAGCATATTTTTTATACAAATACGCTTTAAATACTCTTTGTATATGTATAATAATGAAAATGATTCGAACAGAAAACACTAACCATCGATAGTTATAAAATATTTTAATTTTTTTTTATATACAAAGAACGTACTAGAAACATACCTAAAATGACAATTTATACATATATACCATTAAAAAGTTATCAGTCCGAAACGGCAGTTACATTTCAAATACAATTTCAACATATATATTACATACATATATATATTTTACATAAAAACATGGTTAATTAATCTGTTATTATTGGCGTTTTCTTCTATATCTCACAGTGAACATGATAGCTAGAGAGAGAAGAAGGATCGCTAGAGCGAGACGGAGAGATCCGATGATTGCGCATGCGCATGGCGCGATTAACGCGCTCACCCAACCGCAACTGTCAAAAAAACCGCCAAAAACACTCCTGTAGCCTTTTTTTTGCACAACTGACTCGATAAACAAGCGTACAGCCCACCTGATGGTAAGCGCTTACCATAGTCTATAGGCTATAGTAGTTACTTAATTCCCACTATTAGTTCACACCCTTCAATAATAAAATGCTTTTTGTTCATCTACTGAAGTTTTTTTTCATATTAGTTGACAAATTAAATTTAAAATTAATATTTTTTTGTTTGCTTACTTAAGTAGGAAATAATTTTTTAAATATTTATTTTTGTCTATATTTTGACTTATAACCGATTTCAAAAAATAGATTTCAATTTATAAGGTAAATTACAGTGGCTTCAACGATCGGTGGCAGCTTCAGAATAGCCTTAGTGACACAATTAGAACAACCCGCATTGAAGCAGCGTGGTGGATTAAGCTCTGACCCTTCTCCTACATGGGGAAAGAGACCTATGCCCAGCAGTGGGATAATACAGGCAGAAGTGAACACAATTAGAGAATATACCATATTATATTCCATATATAATATTATATGGAATGTGTACAAGCGGGCGACATTAAAGCACACACACTACATACCATTTATAAGTTATGTACACATCAGTCTAACAGAAGAAGTAATCTAAATTCAGTTGTAAACCTTTTTATTTATACAATTAGGTTGGCATACAAGCGTACGGCTCACCTGATGGTAAGCGATTACCGTAGCTCATAGACGGCTACAACACCAGAAGCATCGGAAGCGCATTGCCGACTTTATCCCCAATCCCCCCAGGAGCTCTGGTCACCTTACCCAAAAACAGGAACACAATACTACTTGAAAACAGTATTATTTAGCTGTGATCTTCTGTAAGGTCGAGGTACTTCCCCAGTTGGGCTGCTCCATATTTTGAGCAGGATATTTCCTGCTGCGTCTACTCAGTTAATCTCTCACTTATCTCTATGACTGACTGATGTACTGTACACATATCTTATAAATAGTATAAAGTGTGTGTGGTTTCATTTAATTTCCCTTGTATCCACCCATTTTTACCATCGATCCGTAGCTACGTCCCAAGTGATGTAATAATGTTTTAAAATTATTATGTAATAATGCAAGCCATCTTAAAATCGGTTATAATTTTTAAGCTGTGCTTATAATTAATGCTTATTTTATAACTAAGTGCACATTTCTATATAAATATTGCTGTGCCAGTGCAGCGGAAAGTATCGATAAATTTTTCGAACTATTTATAGTTTTTAAATTATAAAAAAAACTACTTTTACTACTAAATAACAAAAACTTATAAAAAACCGGTCATCATCATCATAACAGCCTTTACAGTCCACTGCTGGACATAGGCCTCCACAAGTTTACGTCAAAAATAACGTGAACTCATGTGTTTTGCCCATAGTCACCACGCTGGGCAGGCGGGTTGGTGACCGCAGGGCTAGGTTTGTCGCACCGAAGACGCTGCTGCCCGTCTTCGGCCTGTGTATTTCAAAGCCAGCAGTTGGATGGTTATCCCGCCATCGGTCGGCTTCTTAAGTTCCAAGATGGTTGTGGAACCTTGTTATCCCTTAGTCGCCTCTTACGACGCCCACAGGAAGAGAGGGGGTGGCTAAATTCTTTAGTGCCGTAGCCACACAGCACTACATAAAAAACCGGTAAAAAATATTAATTGTTAATTTATTTAGTGAAAAAAATTGTTTTTTTTTTAAATTCTAAATATTACTGTTTACATATTGAAATGTAAATACTGCCTTTTGGACTGTTTTTTTTTTTATTGAAAATAATTTTGATAAATCAAATGTGATTGAAATGTGTTTAGTGAATGTGAGAATGAAAGAGTGAATGAATGGATTGAATACTATCCCTTTTAAGAAAGATTTAATAATAATAATACATATAAACATATATAGTGTTGAAAAGAGACAGCACATCATCATAAAGAGATATAGAATATGCGGTATGAATGTTGCCAGTTTTAATTAAAATGGAAATGAGGAATTTTGACATGCAACATTGGTAGCCAAATATGTCCAAAAGACAATATGAATTGTATATTATAAATTAGTAAAATCACTCAGAATATTAATTACGATTTTAGAAAGAATAATAAAATTAAAATCTTTAGGACTTTTAGGCTACCAATTTTATTTGGAAATGTGTATAATTGAGCCATGAGAATTAGTTAAAAATAATCACAGATAAAAAATTGTTAGTTAAAAAAATACTTTTATAATGCCAAAAAAGATATTGACGGAACAGTTTATTAAAAAAAAAAAACAACTTTAATATACTTAAAAAATTCTCATAGCATTTGGTTTAAGGATGACATGCACACACATTATTGACACACATACATAGATATATACAGATTTATAATACATATTATAGCTATTTCATACCTTAGCTCCTGTTCAGTGACAGCTAATGTTCTTCCGCAGGCCGCGGCTTGTGTAGACAAGTCGTCATAGTCCGAGACTTTTGTATTAATTTGTGATTTCAAATCTGTAATTATTAGGTGATTGTTATAATTTACATCTAAATCCCTTGATTACATTCGTTTATAAATATACTAGCGACCTCTGTCCATCCATATTTATTTTACACGATAAGTAGTCACCAACCTATCATATACTAAAACCTTCTCCGAAACACGCTACATCTTATGGTATAAGTATTATTCCGGTCGTTTCAGCAGTTTTGAAACTATGTACAAATATTCTTGGAGGTATTAGAAGTAACATAGGATACTTTTATTAGAAAAAATGTAATGCCAGCGAAGCTAGCGGTAAAAGTTTGTTACTTCATCATTACAGCCTATACATTCCACTGCTGGGCATAGGCCTCCACAAGTTCACGCCAAAAATAACGTGAACTCATGTGTTTTGCCCATAGTCACCACGCTGGGCAGGCGGGTTGGTGACCGCAGGGCTGGCTTTGTCGCACCGAAGACGCTGCTGCCCGTCTTCGGCCTGTGTATTTCAAAGCCAGCAGTTGGATGGTTATCCCGCCATCGGTCGGCTTCTTAAGTTCCAAGGTGGTTGTGGAACCTTGTTGTTTGTTACTTATATGAATGTTATTTTTTATTGTATTTTGCATATAAATAAAATTTATGTAAATCAATATATTTCTTGATAATATATATAGAACATAATGTTTGTATTTATTTTTATATGTACTATTTCTATGTATATTTGTCAAAAAAAAAATAGCTATTACAGTCGACTGCTACCTGTAACACAAGCATCAAGTTGCTTACCGTAGCAACGACCGTGTGTGTATGTTATAAGATATTTATGTTATATATAAAATTCTCGTGTCGCAATGTTAGTTAACATACTCCTCCGAATAGATTGGACAGATTTCTATGAAATTTTGTGTGCATATCGGGTAGATCTGAGAATCGCCTAACATCTCTTTTTCATACCCCTAAGCAATAAGGGGGTTAATAGGAGGATTAAATTAAGGAGCGATTAGATTAAGGAGCGCCTACCACCAACCAACCGGCTGCACCTCAGGCTCATAACCTGAGTGTTGCGCCAACAATCGAACCGGCTGCACCTCAAGCTCACAACCTGAGTGCTGCGCCAACCCAGCTACTGGCTGCACCTCAGGTGCAGCACCTGAGTGAGGCAAGTACAAGCACTATTGACCTCACTTCTCTGAAGGCAGCAATGCCGACAGCCACCCAACCCTGGCAGGACGAGTCTTGCTGGAACCTGGTGACTGTTAAGAGAAGAGAGGTCAAAAAACGTGACCAGGTGTCGGCTCGCAAGGGGAAGCGGGCTGTAGTCCGTGCGGAGGCGCGGCGAACGCGACGCCCGACTGATGACGGGAGTAGGCCGCTTGAAGCTGCCGAAGGGAACGAAAGGACCCACGCTGCCCCTGTCAGTGTTGCGCAGGTCCCTGGCGAAGCCGGGCCAGCTGCACCTGTGGGGGCACCCTCGGAGGTTGTGGCAACTGCTGCTGCCTGCGCCTCCAGAACCAAACGAGCCAGACGCCGAAACAAGAACGCGACGAAGGTGAGCCACGGGGAGCATCCAAGTCGGTCGAAACCCGCGAAGCGGGACCGACCGGATGACTCCTTCACCCCCCAGGGTAGTGGCAAGCGTCGCAAACCTACCCATACCATCGGCTCCATCAAATACGCTGACGCGTTAAAGTCAAACGACTACTGCGTCGCGATTATGATGGAACCCTACCACGACCTCTCCAAAGAGCAGGCTGAGGCAATTGAGAGGCAGTTGCAGGGGGTGATGGACGAGGAAATATTCTCGCCCACCACTTCCGCAACACCCGTCGCTGCACCGCAGTTTAGGGGGAAAGCCTTCCATAGTGAGGGCACCCTTAAGATGTGGTGCAGGGACGATTTTGCCCTACAATGGCTTCGCCGCTCCATAGGGAGGATCTCGTCACCACGCGCGGGAACCAGACTGGTTGTAAGAAAGCAGTCTGAGATCCCGCGGCGCGTCAAAGTAGGGCTGTTGATCCCGCAGGTGGAACCGGAGGATACTCTGGATAAGATCCGCCTGCGGATCATGTGCCAGAACCCGCAGTTCCGCGTCTCCAACTGGGCGCTTTACAATGCGGTGCCAACGGAGGAGAAGGCGACGATGTATCTCCTCCTTGGCATCCCGGAGGATGACGCGGAAAAGCTGAGAGAAGGCGAGCGTAGAATTTACTACAAGTTTGGTAATATCTACGCTCGCTTCCACGATGACCGCACTACTGCACTGCCGAATCTCGGCGCGGACGAGAAGGTCCCTAGTGACCTAGGCAGTGCGAATAACAATATGGTGGAGGGACAGCCGGGCTCCAGTAAGGAGCCTGTCGTCGACACCGGCTCGTCTGAGGTGGGTCCCCAATTTGATCTGGGTGATCTCTCCAAGGATGAGCCAGGTGATCTTGACGACGCCATCCTATCCAGCGATGATGGCGCTGCCAGCTCCACCTAGAAACCAACTAAAAATCACCCAAATTAACCTCCAGCATAGCCAGACTGCGACGGCTAACCTACGCAGATTGCTGGAGGGAAAAACGAAGACCGTGGCCCTGATCCAGGAGCCGTGGATCAGGAACGGGAGAATCTGCGGTCTAAACAACATTGGAGGTAAGTTACTTCTAAATAACAACGTATACCACCCACGCACTTGTATCTATGCACACAGGGACGTGAACATCACCTTAATAACCGAGTTCTGCAGCAGAGATCTTACAACCGTTAGGCTCCAAAAGGAACCCTCTTCAAGCCTGCCTGATGTGGAGCTGGCCGCGCTTGCTGAGTACTGCGAGCGCCAGGGTCTGGAGCTCATCATATCCGCTGACTCCAATGCGCACCATGCGCTATGGGGCAGCAAGGACAACAACCAGCGAGGTGAGGATTTTGTTTCTTTTTTACTCGCAACTAAGCTTAATGTTATTAATAGAGGATCGGAACCAACTTTTGTAACTTCGAGATCCCAAACCATCATTGATCTAACTCTGGCGACAGAGCATGTGTCCGAATATATTTCAGATTGGCATGTGTCTGACGACGTGTCGTGCTCTGATCACCGGTGGATCAAATACAACCTAGAAGTCACGCTGACGTCACCTACACCCCGCCGTAACCCTCGGAAGATGGACCGCGGCAGGTATGAGCTTCTGACAGCGGAGAAACTCAAAGGTGTCGAACTACCCGATAACCATGAAGGCACGGAGGACATTGATAATCATATCAACCAGATAACTGACTGCCTAATCACCAGCTTCGAACAAACATGCCCACTTTCATCACCTAGAGCGCGGCAGTTTCGCAAAGGGCACTGGTGGGGACCGGAGCTCGAAAAGCTACGACGCAGGGTGAGGAAGTTGTTCAACAGAGCAAAGAATACTCGTCTAGAACACCACTGGGATGCCTACAAGCAGGCCCAATATCACTACAAAAGGCGCATCAGAATAAGGAAGAAGGAGTGCTGGAGGCGCTTTTGTACCAACATAGAAACGAACAATCAGGCGAACAGAGTTAAGAATATATTGTGCAGCGAACCGGTGCACAACCTGGGTAACCTGAAAAAACCGGATGGAACATACACCAAAACGGATCTGGAAACCTCAGAACTGTTAATAACTACACACTTCCCAGGATGCCAAATCGAAAGAATTGCGGCATGGGAGGAAGAACCAAAGAAGACACCTGTAATGGTGGACTGGATCACCGCCAAGAAAATTGTCACACATGACAAAGTAATATGGGCCATCAACAGTTTCTTACCATACAAGTCGGCAGGACTGGATAAGGTGTTTCCAGGTCTGCTAAGATGGAGTGATAGGAAACTTATCGACCACCTTGTCTCCATATATAGGAGTTGCTTAGCTTACTGCTACACTCCAAAGTTATGGAGGGAAGTTAAGGTAGTCTTCATACCAAAACCCGGCAAAGGAGACTACTCACAACCAAAATCATTCAGACCTATTAGCCTTACCTCCTTTCTATTGAAAGTTTTGGAAAGGCTAATAGATCGGGAGCTGAGGAGCACAACTCTGGTTGAGCAACCTCTAAATCCCAACCAACATGCCTACTCAATGGGCAAATCAACGGACTCTGCCCTACACAAGGTTATATCCTATATAGAGGGCAATCTCCATCACAAAATATCAACCTTAGGCGCCTTTATTGATATTGAAGGGGCCTTTGATAAAACTAAGTTCACCAGCATAAGCCGTGCCCTGACCAAGCATGGAGTCAATAACACGATTGCCGGGTGGATTGACAGCATGCTGAAGTACAGGGCCATCCAATTCACTGTGAATGAAATAACTAGAGGCGTTGTAGCGAGGGGGTGTCCGCAGGGGGGGGTCCTTTCCCCACTTCTGTGGAACATAGTGATCGACGAACTGATCACCTTGCTCAACGACCGCAGATTTCTCACAGTGGGCTATGCAGACGACTTAACTGTACTCATCAGTGGGCCATCTGAGAGGACAGTCTGCGACCAAATGAGGGCCGCATTAAAAGTCGTTGAACAGTGGTGTACGGACCACGAACTAACAGTGAACCCCGCAAAGACGGAACTTGTGATGTTCACAAATAAACGGAATTTAGGGAACCTTAAACTCCCTAAATTATTTGGCACCAGTCTTGCCCTAACCAAGGAGGTCAAATATCTTGGAGTAATCCTAGATAGTAAGCTTCTTTGGAACAGGCATTTAGACTTAATAATCAACAAAGCCAGCATAATCCTCTGCCAATGCAAAAGGCTCCTCGGCAAAAGCTGGGGCATATCACCTAAAATTACTCTATGGCTTTACAAAACTATTGTCAGGCCTATAATCACCTACGGTGCGGTAATCTGGTGGCAGAGAACAGAACTTACAACCGTTAAAAACAAACTCCAGCGGTTTCAGAGAATAGCATGCTCTGCAATCACTGGCTGTATGCGTACCGCCCCCACAGCAGCTCTTGAGGTTATGCTTGACCTGGCACCGCTTGACTTGTTCATACAACAGGAGGCGGCTATGTCAGCTATCAGGCTGAAACACTTGGGCTTGTGGTGCAACCAGGAGGGTCCACACAATAGACTTTGGAGCAACCTTGTGAGCTATGAGCCACTACTTGCTGCTCCTTGTGATAGGATTCCCAAACAATATATTTTCGAAAGAAAGTACCATATACAACCGTTTGAGGCTGAAAGAGACCAATCCGGCATACGCGAGGTCCGCATCTACACGGATGGCTCCAAAATGGGGTCTGGCACCGGTGCCGGAGTGTACTCACAAGACCTCAATATCAACTTATCACTAACGCTGGGCCAACACAGCTCCATCTTTCAATGTGAGTGTGTTGCGATAACCCATGCAGCCACCGCCGTCCTGTCAAAAGGCATTAGGGATTGCAATATCCGTATTCTGTCGGACAGCATGGCCGTACTTAAAGTACTAGAGAGCAATTCGACTAACTCTAGTCTTATATACGAATGTCATCAAACCCTGGAAGTATTAGCCTCACATAATGAGGTAATCCTCCAGTGGATAAAAGGACATAGTGGATCGCGCGGAAACGATGCTGCCGACGAGCTTGCAAGACAGGGGTCCAATACAAAGGTTGCCGGCCCAACCATCTTATTGCCGCTACCATTTGGACAACTGCGCTCGTGGGTAAGGCAACGTACACGTGCAAATCACAATGCCCTTTGGGCAAACCAAACCGGCTGTAGACAGTCCAAATTGGTACTCACGGAAGTATCACCGCACCTAGCGTGCCGACTGCTCAGTCTCAACCGCCTGGACATCAGAATAGTTGTTGGCACGATTACCGGCCACATGGCACTCAATCACCAACTATTCATCATGAATGCAACAGACAGCCCTCTTTGCAGGGGCTGTCTGGCTGCTGAAGAAACAGCCGCCCACGTAATCCTGGAATGCGAGGGAGTGGCCGCACACCGGGCTACCATCCTTAAGGAAATAAGGACGCTCCGAGAAGCCTGTGAACGCCCCAGGAGGCTTCTGAGCTTCTGGAAGGAGCTGGGCTGGCTGAACTAGTCGGCCCACTTTTCACGCATAATGGACCACTTTTGCGTCTAAATGCGGAAAACCGAGCCCACTACAATACAATACAATACAAGGGGGTTAATAACATACATATATGGCAAAACAACGTTTGCCGAATCAGCTAGTATTTATAAGCTAGTAAAACATATTGATCGATTCTTATGAATTTTTTCGTAAGTGAACAGGATAATATTATAGAAGTTACGTCCTGTTAGGATGGCTCTCCGTTAGTCCTTTTTAAAAAAACACTTTAATTACTGCTGCTAATTAATTTAATTATTGACAACAACTGTTCTTAAGCAAAGTCGGACTCGAACTGTCCTAATACAATGGTCTTTTAAGTATATAATAATAAAAGTGGAAGCGACGGGGTTTATCGCTGACTAAACAGTTTTGTGTAAAATTTCCAGGCTTAACATATTGCATATATTGCATTTTAATTATATGATATTTGTTTATAACAGTCCTCACCCGCAATCTCCTCCAAGAGGTCCCTCTCCCTCTTCTCCCTCTCCTCCTCTCCCTCCTGCCGGCACTCTAGCTTCATTCGCTGGAGACAGCTCTCCTTGTCCGACATGAACCGTTCCCACTGGTCATCTGTTACGTTTATTATTTTAATACAAATATTCTAGTCTATAATATATATGAAGCTATTTATTTATTCAATACTTTATTGCATATTTAAAATTACATTAAAGGTAATAAGATTTAAAAAAGTGCAAAAGCGGTCACCAATTAGCTGTGTCTTGCGGTTGTACACGCCTTATTTATTTTTATTTATTTATTTAACGCTTTATTGTACACCAAACAAATAAAATAAGCAAGCAACATTAGCAATAATTTGTAGAAAAAAAAAGTACAAAAGGCGGCCTTATTGCCTAAGAGCAATCTCTTCCAGGCAACCTTAGGGCAAAGGAGATGGTATATTGACGGTGTAGGTATAGAGTATAATTTTATAAAAAATAATAGGAAGCAACTCAATAAATAGACTTAATACTATATAATACTTAATGTAAGGAATTAAATTACCCGTTGCAAAAGTGCAAAACCCGAAGACGACTGTACCAGTTCTAATCGATTTTTTTCTTCTAAATTTCTTATACTTTGTAAAAGGTCTTTATGGAATGAAAACTTAGAAAATTGTGCAAAAAACTGGAATATATTAGAATTTGACGATCAATTAAAATCACACGAGTTTGACAGGTTTCAAGACGGGATAAAATTTGTCGACTTAGCCGGTTTTATAACATTTTCTATGCTACGGTACTTCACATAATGTTTAATATGTACGATTTTATTTTTCTGTTACCCACACATTAGGAATTCTAAACATTTTTGAATATCATATCAAAAATTCAACTCACAATAGACGGCGCCACGGTTCGCTTAAACCGAAAATAAAATCATCATATCAAAAATTTCGATCTAACGGGTACATCGTTCCATAGCTTAATTAGCTAGAGCGCCGATACGGTCAGTCGGAGACGCGGGTTCGATCCCCGCTGGAGCGGTCAATTTTTGATATGATATTCAAAAACACGTAATTTTTATTTTGAAATCCAGAATAGTTATTATTATCATGGTCTTACAATAAAAGTTAATTACCCATCTCCTGTCGATGCTTCTCCTTCAGCTTGTTGATCTGGTCGTTCTTCTCCGCGATGAGCGTCATTCTGGTCGTTTCTAGAAGTTTCCGCGCCTCCTCCGCGTCGGTGGTCGCCTTCTGTTCCACTTCTTGGAGTTTTTCTGACCATTCCATTATTATTTGCTCTGTCGGTATTTCAGAAAAAAAAATACTCTTATAATACTTTAATACTTTCGTGTTTTTTTGTCTTGCCCTGAGAGTTACTTTAAGTTTTTTAGACAATTTCTAGCTAGCTCATAAGTATTCCTGATTGACGGATACTAAAAATGATATCATAGAAAGCCATGAACATAATATAAAATTATCTTGATATGTAGTATTTATGGTGTAATATAAATTATTGAAAGACCCGCACTTTTAGAAAAACATATTGCTCGTTAATTTAAAATTTTTAAGGTTGTGTGTGTTGTATCATGTTCTTTTCTGACCATTTGGAAAATGTATTGGTCTTCAAATTTCTTTTAAATATATATTTAGTTCCATCGTATTTTTCTCACTGCTCAGCACGTAACTTTTGACACGAAAGAAGGTTGGAAATCGAAAAAAAAACTTTGTTTTTCTGATTTGGAATTCGAGACCAATCCTCCTTTTTAGTAGGAGGTTATGGCTAACGGTACATTTCTAAACATTGGTATTTATTGAATTTTTTAAAAACTGTTTGATTCGAATTAAGTTTTTCGACCAATGTTTTTGGTTATCTAAATTTGAAGTTGTGGGTTTCTCGACCGTGTCTCGAAAAGTATTTTTTTTTACACAACACCCGGCCCTCAGTAGGATTTTCTCCTGTGTCGAGGGTCCGGAAACACATACAATACACCATCACGACAAACATCTCTATGACCAATAAAAACATCTGTCGTGAGCGGGGATCGAATTCGCGACAATTTAAAGGAATCTTTAGGAATATATCTCCAAATCTGCAGTGGAGCAGTGTGGTGGATTAAGTTCTAACTCTTCTCCTACATGGAGAAAAAGGCCCAGCTGTCGGATGTAAAATGGTGCATCAATCTTGAAGTAAAGAGTCGTATATGTCGTCGGCAGCGCCTAAACACCGACGATCGTGGATTCGATTCCCGCTCGGAGTGGATATTTGTGTTTTTGTATATTTATTTCCGGTATGGTTGTTAGTCTTTGTGGGTCTCTCCACCGTGCCTCGGAGAGCACGTTAAGCCGTCGGTCCCGGTTGTTATCATGTACACCTGATAGCGATCGTTACTCATAGTAGGGAATATATCAACCAACCCGCATTGGAGCAGCGTGGGGCTCTGATCTTTCTCTTATGGGGAAAGGGGCCTATGCCCAGCAGTGGGATGTTACAGGCTCGATTGAAGTTTACCTTTCTCCTTCTCGAATCTCGCATTCATGGCTTCGATGTTGTTCGCATAGTTGATGTCAGCCTTGTCTAGTAAATGTCTCAGTTGCAAGATGTCCCAGTCAGCCTTACTGTGGGCTTCGGCGATAGCACTTTCGAATTGAGATTCCTTTGTTGCCAGCACTTCCTTTAGATTTTCGAACTGTGAAAAAGTATTACAACTTATAAATTTTACTGTTCTCTGATGACAGTTCTAAAGTGTGTGATTACAAGTTTTATCAGGTAACATTCAAAATATATGTTTGAATAACATAAATATATGAGTCGAGTTAGTATAAACATGTGCGCATATTTTGTCGATGCCATAACGCTATCACATGCCGATGAAGCAGACATCACACCTCCGAGCATACCAAGCTTTCCTCATTTGTTCTTCTTGACATCGATGAAGTCTAAATACTTAGTCTTTACACACGAAAACCACACACACAAACACAAACACACACACACACACACACACACACACACAAGCGCGTTGTTACCATAGTTGTATCATATTTTTATTCTTTATTTAATATTTTTGTAAAGCATAGCTTTTTACGTCTTATAACTTTGTATATATTTTAGTACAAATGTGTTAAGGAAGAGTGACTCCTTCTGGCATAGTATTCCTATGCGACCTAGTATCTATCTATCTATTATAAATTATTTTTCGGTCAAACTAGCCTACGAAAACAGTACTCTTTTTCTTCTTCTCTTTTAATTCGGCAGTTCTCCTACTCATTCTACATTACTACTCCCGCACTACTCACCCTGGCTGTGATTTTCCTCCGTGTGTCTGCACATACACTGCCTTTAGCGTCACTATCCTGTCGCAGTGCTAACAAGATCGCTCCAGAAGTGGTTCTCGAAATTCTCAATCTAGAGTGGGTCAACGGCGGTGTACAGTAACCACCCTGGTGCTGAGTGCCTACATCTTCCGATTCCAGTTACTCAAATCTCTCCGCCTCCACCCGCAGCTGTGCTCGCTCCAGGTCCTCCCCGAATGAAAATCTAATGTCGTTCACTCAGACAGTGTACAGTACTCTCCCTGGCCGTAAGGTTGCTCTACTACACCTTCAGCATCACCATCTTGTCGTGATGTTGTCTCTCCAGACCATCACTCTCTCCGAGTGGGGATTGACAGGATTCCAAACGGCGTGTAGTGTTCACCCTGGCTCTCCAAATCCTCCCTCTCCCGAGCGAGGCTCTAAGAGGCGCCGCAGCTGCGCGCTACTCACCCTGGCGGCCAGCTCCCTCACCTTGCGCCCCGCGCTCCTGGCGCCCCGCTCGGCCTCCGCCCGCTACTCACCCTGGCGGCCAGCTCCCTCACCTTGCGCCCCGCGCTCCTGGCGCCCCGCTCGGCCCCCGCCCGCTACTCACCCTGGCGGCCAGCTCCCTCACCTTGCGCCCCGCTCGGCCGCCGCCCGCTACTCACCCTGGCGGCCAGCTCCCTCACCTTGCGCCCCGCGCTCCTGGCGCCCCGCTCGGCCTCCGCCCGCTACTCACCCTGGCGGCCAGCTCCCTCACCTTGCGCCCCGCTCGGCCTCCGCCCGCTACTCACCCTGGCGGCCAGCTCCCTCACCTTGCGCCCCGCTCGGCCTCCGCCCGCTACTCACCCTGGCGGCCAGCTCCCTCACCTTGCGCCCCGCGCTCCTGGCGCCCCGCTCGGCCTCCGCCCGCTACTCACCCTGGCGGCCAGCTCCCTCACCTTGCGCCCCGCGCTCCTGGCGCCCCGCTCGGCCTCCGCCCGCTACTCACCCTGGCGGCCAGCTCCCTCACCTTGCGCCCCGCTCGGCCTCCGCCCGCTACTCACCCTGGCGGCCAGCTCCCTCACCTTGCGCCCCGCTCGGCCTCCGCCCGCTACTCACCCTGGCGGCCAGCTCCCTCACCTTGCGCCCCCCGCTCCTGGCGCCCCGCTCGGCCTCCGCCCGCTACTCACCCTGGCGGCCAGCTCCCTCACCTTGCGCCCCGCGCTCCTGGCGCCCCGCTCGGCCTCCGCCCGCTACTCACCCTGGCGGCCAGCTCCCTCACCTTGCGCCCCGCTCGGCCTCCGCCCGCTACTCACCCTGGCGGCCAGCTCCCTCACCTTGCGCCCCGCTCGGCCTCCGCCCGCTACTCACCCTGGCGGCCAGCTCCCTCACCTTGCGCCCCGCGCTCCTGGCGCCCCGCTCGGCCTCCGCCCGCTACTCACCCTGGCGGCCAGCTCCCTCACCTTGCGCCCCGCTCGGCCTCCGCCCGCTACTCACCCTGGCGGCCAGCTCCCTCACCTTGCGCCCCGCGCTCCTGGCGCCCCGCTCGGCCTCCGCCCGCTACTCACCCTGGCGGCCAGCTCCCTCACCTTGCGCCCCGCGCTCCTGGCGCCCCGCTCGGCCTCCGCCCGCTACTCACCCTGGCGGCCAGCTCCCTCACCTTGCGCCCCGCGCTCCTGGCGCCCCGCTCGGCCTCCGCCCTGTTATACGGCTTTCTATTTGAGCCTTTTTAAAAAAAGAATAAAAGGAAATATGAACTTGATTTAGAAAAAGGGTCACTTTATTATTTTGAAACAGTGGAAATAGAAAAGGCAAGTGGTCTGACCCGATGTTGACTGGAGACTGAGCCCTGAAGACTCGAGATTAATAAGCTTCAATTCAAAGTGCTTACGAGGCACCAGTGTAAGGGTTATTACATACATAACACGTATATAACAGCCCCCCGGTTAAGAGGGAAACTTACGGAAAATGTAAGTTTCCGGTAGTAATTATTCAGTGCGTAAACGCGGAATAGTTGAAACTGGTCTAAGTTCAATATCAGGATTATCGTTATCTGTAATATTTTCTGTTATAGGATTAACCACGAGCTTTTTAGAACACTTGCCTCTTTTACAAAAATAGCTTAAAACTAAGGAGATACATACAATTAAAGATAATATACTAATAATAGGAAAACTTACATGATTATTAAAGTTGCTAGGTTTTTCAACAACTTTCAAGTTATCAATTATTTCATCGGATACAATTTTAAAAGTTTTTAAATTATCTAGACTAACACTTTTAATTTTAGGAGTTGGTATATCAATATTTATTTTCTTAAGCCGATTAAAACTACAACAACTATCATTAATTATATTAAAGTCTGAGGATATAGAGGGAACATTAATTTTTGGATATGTTTTTGCAACTAATTTTAGATTCTTAAAGAAGGCTGTACATTGAGAAGGAATATTAAGGATACCTGTACCGGATATTATAAATTCAAATATATTGTGATCACATTCTATAGATAGTTTTGAGGGTTTTGTTTGGACAAATACCCATTTATTATTGTTTAATCTGTGCCAAATATCTACATCTCCAAAGATAAAATTATAAGGGCAATTTTCAGGAATTGATGACAAGGCTTGGGTGATAATTTCTACTTCACAGGAGGGATTATTAAGTACAGCGTAGACATCTGTGATTTCACAAAGGTAAGTTTCGGTAAGTATCTTTTTACAAGTATGTAGATTACTAAGGTAAGTATATGATAATCTATCTATACTAAGAGCCAGGAACTGTTCTGAAGGAAGAATCATAGCAAACGAGTTCAACTTGTCGCTGTCGTGTGGGGTTGGTAAAGGTATGTTTTTATATACATTAAATTGCTGTAGGTCTACTAAAGGAAGCTTAACTATAAACATTATTCTATTATTTAGGTAATAACATGTTAAATCGGCTATATTAATAAAAGTATGTATATTGCTTATATCTAAACTTACAGGAAAATCTCTATACTTAGGAATTAACTTAAGATTATTAACAATATCATTATACAATTGATTCGGTGTCAGAATTGATGGGTGTAGAATATTGCTTTTTACAAATAAAATGGAATTTAGTAAATCTTCGACTCTAAAGGACAACGTAAATAAACTTGATTGTAATGCATTTAGAATACCATTAAACATATTTTCTACAGTAACAGTATTAAATTTATGGGTTACATTAATGATTGACATTTTTAATTGGTCAACGACGTCATTTAACTTTGCTTGGTTCAGGTTAATTTCATGCAAAGAGTTATTAACATTACTGATCGCGGATTGAGAAACTGTAATTATCTTTGTTAATGAATCAGTAATCTTTTTGTCATTGCTATACAGAGCTTGAATAGCTTTATCGTAATTTTCAGCATCATCTTCATTTAATGTGCCAAATATGTGTTTAAAGACTACTCCTATACCGGAAAACCATGCGGATCTTTTTGTTATACTATTAGAAATTATATGAGAAATTGACATAAAATCGCGTTGAATGTCGTTGTAAAGAGCTTCTAAAGGTTGTAACATATTATGACATCGTGGTATACTTATTTCGTCATTTTCCCTGCAGTAAAATCTAATTGTGTTAAACACTTCATGAATATTGTCAAGATGGTGTTGAATTGGGATTATTTCTGAAGGAATAACAATGTGGAATTGGTCATTAATGATTCTTAATGTGCCCACAGGATCAAATAAAATACCTGGGCTTCTGTCGATGTTTGTTATATACTTATTTTGAGCTTCTGCAAAGGCGATATTGTTACAAGTTGTAGAGATTCTGAAAAATAGTGAAACAGAAAATGATATTGTATGTTTTGTAAACTTATGACTAATAAGGATAAAAGAGAAAATATAAACTAATTACAATTTAACTACTAATTTTAATTTAATTAACTACTAATTTTAATTTAATCTACGTCATGTGCAGGTTTTATTTCATCATAATGATGTTTGACATGACGTCGGTTAATTAGGAGGGAAAGAGTGTTGTTGCCGTGGATTTTGACAATTTTGTAAGGACCTTTCCAAAGTGGTGAAAGGGCTTTACGTAGTCTCACGTGGTTTTTTAAATAAACGTAATCGCCTACTTTGTATTGGATTGGGCGAGAGTGTTTATCATAATAAGTTTTTGATCTTTCTTTGGAAGCGTTAATGTTCTGAAGCGCCTTTTCACGAGATACTTTTAAACGATGGTGTAGCATTTTTGTATATTCGGGGTATGTAACGTCGGGACGAGAATCGAATATTGAATCTGGAATAAATGGTTTATGACCGAAGAGAAGTTCGTAAGGAGTGAATTTAGTAGTTGTGTGGACACTGCTGTTATATGTCAACATTGCGGTATATACATATTTATGCCAATTAGTTTGGTTTTCATTTACGTAAGATTTAAGATATTCTTTTAGGGTCGAGTGACTCCTTTCTAGAGCACCTTGGGTCTGCGGGTGATAAGGTGAGGACCATATTTGCTTAATTTTTAAGAATTCGCAAGTGCGCTTAAACAGTTCGGCGGTGAAATTAGTTCCTTGATCGGTCAGAATAGTTTTTGGAATTCCAAATAGGGAAATGAAGTGAACTAAACATTCGCAGGTCTCTTCAGCAGTGGCGTTAGTGATAGGGTATGCTGTAGAAAATTTTGTCAAATCGTCCTGGAGGGTTAGTATAAATTTAAGTTTTGTTAGCCCAGCCTCAGGTAAAGGACCAACTAAGTCAAGGCTTATTCTTTCAAAAGGACGTGTAGAGGTTGTTGTTATCTGCATTGGAGCTTGATTTATCTTCCGCAAGGCTTTATTTGATTGACATAGCTTACAACTTTTCACATAATTCTCAATGTCTGCACGCATATTTTTCCAATAGTAACGTTCTTTAATTCTGTTGTACATTCTGTTGGAGCCTAAATGCCCAGCGATTGGGATATCGTGATTTTCTTTCAGGATTTTTGCGATCTCGGTTGGAACTGGATATATAATGGTATTGTGATGTATATTTACTGTAATATTCGTATGATTGAATAGGTACATTAACATACCGTATATTTTTACAAAAGAATGTTGCTCAAATGAGTTTTTAAAATCAGATATAGCTATTTCATTAATATCACCGGTCAAAACAATATCATCTCTAGTGGACTTAAGTGCTTTAAATATGTCTGGATACGTGCAGTCATCGAAATAGTAGACTTTAGTAAAAAGAAGATAAAATATTTTTCCTTTAATTTCTATTTTCTTAAACGAATGAAGTTCTCTTTCGGAGTTAAGTATGTCAGAGGAGTCTTCCACTGTAGAAAGGATATCTTGTAGATAAGGGTTTGAGTCGTCAAAGTCTATTGATGTTGGGACTAGGATAACCTTGGAATTGCTTTTGAGAAGGCTTTCGTTATGTTCATTTATTATCGTGTTAAATATTTCGTCTTTATTCGAAAATGCTTTTAGGAATGCGTTATAGTCATCGTTGAGAATAAGTGGGGATTTGGGATTCGCTTTGTCTGTAGATTGTGATTGATCAGGTGACTTTTCTTGGATTGCTGGTTTAGAAGAAGGAGGCATAGGATGTTGTAAATTTAATGAGGGTAAGTTATTTTCGTTTTCTAAGTCGTGAATATTAGAAAATAGATCGTCATCGTCAAGGAGGTCTATGGGAGGTAAGTTGCTGTTCTCTCCATCAGAGTTAGTAGGGAGTTCAATATTTAAGTCTTCTAAAGTGAGGGGACTGAACGGGAGAGAGGGGTTAACATCCATTGAGGATCTTGGATCAGCATCGTTAGGAGTTGGAATTTCGTTTTGGCCTGATTTATTTTCGGGATTAGACTTTTCAATGAGAGGATGGACTGGGAATCGGGATAAAGCGTCGGCGTTGCTGTTAATTTTACCTTTTTTATATTCGATGTTGTAGTCAAATTCCTCCAGTTTTAACCGCCATCTGACTAATTTAGAGCTGGGGTCTTTGCAATTAAATAGCCACTTTAAGGGCCTGTGGTCGATTAAGATGTTAAATTTATTGCCGTACAAATATGGCCTAAACGTTTTAGTGCCCCAGATGATTGCTAAGCACTCTTTCTCAGTGACACTATAATTGCATTCGGCTTTGTTGAGTGTTCTCGATGCATAAGCAATGGGACGGTCTTTTCCTATTGGGCCCTGTGATAAAATAGCTGAAATAGCGTGATTTGAGGCATCGCATGTAAGGTTGAATGGTTGAGTGAAGTCTGGATAAGCTAAAATGGGAGCGGTGGTAAGACAATTTTTTAATTTTTCAAAAGCTAATTGTTGTTCATTTTGCCAGATAAATTCGATGTCTTTTCGTAGTAAATTTGTAAGCGGTTTAGCAATTTTTGATAGGTTTGGGATGAAACGGCGATAATACGAAACTAATCCCATAAAAGATCGAATATCATTTCGGCATTTGGGTCTGGGAAAATTTTGGACTGCTTTGGTCTTTTCGGGATTTGGTTTTACACCCTCGTCAGTAATGATATGGCCTAGATAAGATACTTCCTTCCGGAAAAATTCCCATTTTTCCGGCTGGAGTTTTAGGTTAAAGTGACGGAGTCTATCGAAAACGTTAGTGAGGGCTTTAGTGTGAGTTTCAAGATCAAAAGAATAGATGACTATGTCGTCTAGATACACAAAGCATTGAATACCCGACAGTCCGGATAAAGCGGTGTTCATTAATCTTTGAAAAGTAGAGGGGGCGTTTTTAAGCCCGAACGGCATTCGAGTAAATTCGAAGTGTCCTTGAGGAACGGTGAAGGCAGTTTTTGGAGCGTCGGCTTCAGCTAGTTTTATTTGATGAAAGCCGGATGATAGATCTAAGGTACTAAAATATTTGCACTTACCCAACTGGTCTAGAATTTCGGAAATATTGGGAATCGGGTAAGAGTCACCAATTGTAATATCATTTAAACGACGGTAGTCGATAACTACACGCCATTTACGTTGACCAGAGGCATCCATTTTTTTTGGAACTATCCAAATTGGAGACGACCATGGTGATGTTGATGGTTTGATGATTCCGTCATTAAGCATTTTATTAATCTGGGATTCGACTTCTGGTTTGTGTACAGCAGGAAATCGGTATGATTTTGTGTTGATGGGTATCGAGGAAGTGGTAGGAATTTCGTGTGTTATAGCGTTAGTACATGTTAGTTTATCATCAGGAAGGTGAAAAATGTCAGAGAAATTGGCACAGAGATCGAACAGACAATCTCGTTCTTCATTATTAAGGTGTGATATTCTTAGGAGATCTAGTACTTTGTCAGTTCGATTAGTTGCGTTGATTTCGGTGTTATCCGAATGGGACGTGTGAAATATTTGGTGAGTGTTTTGTGTTTCCATAGGTGTGAGTTTTAATTTTAAATCTGAGTTAAGAGTAATGGGGGATTCAGAGATATTTACAACAGAAATATTGATTCTTGAATTAGGTTTAACTTTCACAATGGAATTAGCGATAAGGATAGATTCAACAGGGTTTTGGTCTAGTACAAGTCCTTCTTTTATTTCTGGATTGGACACAGAACATTCTATGATGGTTTCAGTACGGGGTAGAACTACATAAATCGGTTCGGTAAATTTTAGATTAATCTCAACTGTTCCTATTGTAAGTATTTCGTTTTTGTAATCGATTTTGGATTTATTTTTAGATAAAAGGTCATTTCCCACGATACCATCGTAAGGAAAATCTATATCGGGAATAATATGGAAATCGTGACTCAGTGAGTTAAATTGTATTGGTATACGACCTAATGATTTCATAGGATTGTTTATCGAATTTATTCCAGTGAAAGTGACAATGTCCTTCTCTACTACAGGTGAATTTTCTACCGACGATTTTTTTATAAGGCTTATAGATGCGCCACTGTCGACGAGTAGCATTAATGGTTTAGTGGATATGGATGTTTGGACTTCGATATAAGGTAAAGATTTTCTTAGTACATTTGATGAAATATTATGAATTTTTATATCATTATTTGTCTTACAATTAGATTTTATAGAATTTCTAGGCTGGGTAGACGCAGAAGACGTATTAAGAGTTTTGAGAGAAGTATGATCTTTGGATATGGTAGATGCAAGTGATTTAGTATTTATAGGATTTCTTACAGGATTTGGTTTGGAATGGTGTATAGATACAGAGGATACAGTGGGACACAATCTGTCGGTTCGGGGCTGGTTACCCTGTCGGTTAGATTGGTTGGATACAGTGGAACACAATCTGTCAGTTTGGGGCTGGTTACCCTGTCGGTTAGATTGGTTGGATACAGTGGAACACAATCTGTCAGTTTGGGGCTGGTTACCCTGTCGGTTAGATTGGTCGGATACAGTGGATACAGTGGATACAGTGGATACAGTAGATACAGTGGATGCAGTGGATACAGCGGATACAGCGGATGCAGTGGTGTCGTTTGGATTTAGAAGCAATGGTCGGAACTTCGGGCTCGGGAGACACCGTCGAGAGCCCTTCATTCGTTTAAAGATGCGTCCCGTTCATCAACGCCATAGTCTTCGGGTGAGGAGATCGCGTGAATCGGTTGGTTTCGAAAAGGAGCCGAAGGAACCGATGGTAAGTTGGGTTGATGATTATTGTTTTTGAATCTGGAATTATTATATTCACGTTTTCGGCACGATTCAATTGAGTGGCCCGGAGATTTGCAATATCGACATACTATTGGATTAACAGCCCTAGGTGGAAATGTTGTCATATTGTTATTATTATACGACCTACTTTGTGTAACATGCGTTTTAAATTGAGGTTGACGGAAACGATGATGATTAGAGTTACTGCTGGGAAAATTCGTGTTCTTCCCTAAAGAAGCTAGATATATTTTCTCTTCGGATACCGCAAAGTTAATTGCGTCGTTTAGTGTATCGGGATCGCGACACCTGACCACCGTAGACAGTCGCGGATTAAGGCCAATGACAAAAGTATGTAAAGCTAGGTCCTGCATTGCAGCGACGCGGCCAGCCAGTTCGCCTTTTCTTCGTGTTGGTATTGATATGTTTATTTCGGTTAGTAATTTAGATAGACAGGTTTCAACTTTAAGAGCAAACTGGTTGACTGTTTCGCCATTTAGCTGACGACATCCTTGAAGATCGGAGAGCAGTGCAGCATAGTGCTTTTTATTGCCGAATTGCGCCTTTAAGAAGTCCTCTAACTGTTGCCAACTATCGAACTCTTTAATAGAGCATGCTATTTCCGCACGCCCTTCTAATTGACTTATAATGTATTTTAATAAAATGTCCTGCTGGTTCGGTGATGACAATTTAATTGCATTGCTGCAGTTATTTAAAAATGAGTTTAGTTTTTCGCGGTCACCATCAAATCTATTTATAAACTTAATTAAAATATTTATGTCGACTTCTTGCATTAAACTTTGTTCGTCTTTAGGCATTATGACTTATGAAATCGGATACGTGTTAGTCAAAACAAAGAGATAAGAATGTCTCGACGTTAATACGGAGATAGCAAGCTTGCACTGGTCTCTGATTACAATGTGGGAGTTAATTATAATATTATTAAAATTATTTATTTTAGCACGTCACTTTTAATATATTTTATATATTGTTCACTTTATGCACTGAAGTAAATTGTTCAAAGACTTACAGGATCACGGCGAATATGTTGTAGACCATCTTCAGATGTGGTATGTATGATAGTCTCGATCGGAAGTAGCAGGTAGTGATGTAGCAGGAACCAGGAGGTATATTTTCTTCTAGCAGGATACAGAGTTCTTATGGTGAGCTTACACAAAAGTTGGTTTTGTTATATAGAGCTCACGTAACAAGGTTGATTTGCGATATAGAATTCACGACACAGGGTTCTTTATGACTTTAAGTTCACGACACAGGGTTTAGTTCTTGATATACAGAGAGAAAGTTCACAATATTCACTTCACTATATAGATACTTTGAGACGTACCGGGGATCCTATATTTTCTGATCCCTTTACGCTGCCACCAATGTTATACGGCTTTCTATTTGAGCCTTTTTAAAAAAAGAATAAAAGGAAATATGAACTTGATTTAGAAAAAGGGTCACTTTATTATTTTGAAACAGTGGAAATAGAAAAGGCAAGTGGTCTGACCCGATGTTGACTGGAGACTAAGCCCTGAAGACTCGAGATTAATAAGCTTCAATTCAAAGTGCTTACGAGGCACCAGTGTAAGGGTTATTACATACATAACACGTATATAACAGCCCGCTACTCACCCTGGCGGCCAGCTCCCTCACCTTGCGCCCCGCTCGGCCTCCGCCCGCTACTCACCCTGGCGGCCAGCTCCCTCACCTTGCGCCCCGCGCTCCTGGCGCCCCGCTCGGCCTCCGCCCGCTACTCACCCTGGCGGCCAGCTCCCTCACCTTGCGCCCCGCTCGGCCTCCGCCCGCTACTCACCCTGGCGGCCAGCTCCCTCATCTTGCGGTCCGCGCTCCTGGCGCCCCGCTCGGCCTCCGCCCGCTACTCACCCTGGCGGCCAGCTCCCTCACCTTGCGCCCCGCGCTCCTGGCGCCCCGCTCGGCCTCCGCCCGCTACTCACCCTGGCGGCCAGCTCCCTCACCTTGCGCCCCGCTCGGCCTCCGCCCGCTACTCACCCTGGCGGCCAGCTCCCTCACCTTGCGCCCCGCGCTCCTGGCGCCCCGCTCGGCCTCCGCCCGCTACTCACCCTGGCGGCCAGCTCCCTCACCTTGCGCCCCGCTCGGCCTCCGCCCGCTACTCACCCTGGCGGCCAGCTCCCTCACCTTGCGCCCCGCGCTCCTGGCGCCCCGCTCGGCCTCCGCCCGCTACTCACCCTGGCGGCCAGCTCCCTCACCTTGCGCCCCGCGCTCCTGGCGCCCCGCTCGGCCTCCGCCCGCTACTCACCCTGGCGGCCAGCTCCCTCACCTTGCGCCCCGCTCGGCCTCCGCCCGCTACTCACCCTGGCGGCCAGCTCCCTCACCTTGCGCCCCGCGCTCCTGGCGCCCCGCTCGGCCTCCGCCCGCTACTCACCCTGGCGGCCAGCTCCCTCACCTTGCGCCCCGCGCTCCTGGCGCCCCGCTCGGCCTCCGCCCGCTACTCACCCTGGCGGCCAGCTCCCTCACCTTGCGCCCCGCGCTCCTGGCGCCCCGCTCGGCCTCCGCCCGCTACTCACCCTGGCGGCCAGCTCCCTCACCTTGCGCCCCGCTCGGCCTCCGCCCGCTACTCACCCTGGCGGCCAGCTCCCTCACCTTGCGCCCCGCGCTCCTGGCGCCCCGCTCGGCCTCCGCCCGCTACTCACCCTGGCGGCCAGCTCCCTCACCTTGCGCCCCGCTCGGCCTCCGCCCGCTACTCACCCTGGCGGCCAGCTCCCTCACCTTGCGCCCCGCGCTCCTGGCGCCCCGCTCGGCCTCCGCCCGCTACTCACCCTGGCGGCCAGCTCCCTCACCTTGCGCCCCGCGCTCCTGGCGCCCCGCTCGGCCTCCGCCCGCTACTCACCCTGGCGGCCAGCTCCCTCACCTTGCGCCCCGCTCGGCCTCCGCCCGCTACTCACCCTGGCGGCCAGCTCCCTCACCTTGCGCCCCGCGCTCCTGGCGCCCCGCTCGGCCTCCGCCCGCTACTCACCCTGGCGGCCAGCTCCCTCACCTTGCGCCCCGCGCTCCTGGCGCCCCGCTCGGCCTCCGCCCGCTACTCACCCTGGCGGCCAGCTCCCTCACCTTGCGCCCCGCGCTCCTGGCGCCCCGCTCGGCCTCCGCCCGCTACTCACCCTGGCGGCCAGCTCCCTCACCTTGCGCCCCGCTCGGCCTCCGCCCGCTACTCACCCTGGCGGCCAGCTCCCTCACCTTGCGCCCCGCGCTCCAGGCGCCCCGCTCGGCCTCCGCCCGCTCCTCACCCTGGCGGCCAGCTCCCTCACCTTGCGCCCCGCGCTCCTGGCGCCCCGCTCGGCCTCCGCCCGCTACTCACCCTGGCGGCCAGCTCCCTCACCTTGCGCCCCGCGCTCCGGGCGCCCCGCTCGGCCTCCGCCCGCTACTCACCCTGGCGGCCAGCTCCCTCACCTTGCGCCCCGCGCTCCTGGCGCCCCGCTCGGCCTCCGCCCGCTACTCACCCTGGCGGCCAGCTCCCTCACCTTGCGCCCCGCGCTCCTGGCGCCCCGCTCGGCCTCCGCCCGCTACTCACCCTGGCGGCCAGCTCCCTCACCTTGCGCCCCGCGCTCCTGGCGCCCCGCTCGGCCTCCGCCCGCTACTCACCCTGGCGGCCAGCTCCCTCACCTTGCGCCCCGCTCGGCCTCCGCCCGCTACTCACCCTGGCGGCCAGCTCCCTCATCTTGCGGTCCGCGCTCCTGGCGCCCCGCTCGGCCTCCGCCCGCAGCTGCGCCAGCGCGGCGCGCGTCCGCTCGGCGTGCGCCCGCTCGAGCGCCGCCCGCGCCGCCGCAGCGCTCTGCAGCGCCTCCGCGTGCTCCGCCTTCAGCGCCGATATCTTCTCGGAGTGCTGACGCTCCAGATGTTCTATGTTCTGGAAGGAGTCATTGATTTTAGAAAAGCTTCTTAAATATATTATACTGATATTATTCAGCCTATAACATCCTACTCCTGAACATACGTTTCTTTCTCCATATGGGATAAATATATATGCAGCAGTGAGGCAGTGAGATATTACAGGCTGGATAATATGGTAAAGCTGATGGGCTAGAAACACTTTTTTCAGAACTCGAAGAATTCTTAATGTGAATCTGTTTATGAAACATCAAACTGTAACTTATAGCAAAAGCGTAGAGCACAAATGTAATCAAAAAGCCTATTAAAATGGATAATAATAAACGTCTCCTTTCACAACATAGCCAAAAATATACTGCTCTAGGTTTTCGAAAACGTCTTTGGATAATGTTGGACAAAGCGAAACATTATTATATTTATATGTAACCTAAGAAGAATAAAACAACGAAAAGACATTTCAATATGACAAGGAACCTACCAACAAACAACCAAAATGAAACGATTTCTATTTTATACCAAACAATTATAAATACAACAAAAATACTACCCATTACAAGTTCTACACCTAACACTTCTCGGTGTACCTAAGAAAACATATCTTCTAAAAAGTGAGATGTCGGTGGAGACTGGATGAGGATTGTGGAGAACCGAGACGTTTGACACGAATGTAGAGAGGCCTATGTCCAGCAGTAGACTGCGATATGCTAAACGTACTAAAAAGTAAGTGGACGAAAATTAAAATGTACCTGCAAGTGCTGTTCCTCTCTCTCCCTCCTGACTCCCGCTTCTTTCTCCAACAAGTCCTTCAGCCTGTGAACTTCCAACTTAAGAGCCTCTTCCCTCGTCTCTATCTTCTGCAGCTGCAGCGTCAGAGATTGCACCGACCTCTGCTGTTCGGATACCAGGCCTCGTAGCTGTTGGAGTTCTGCCACATGGGACGGTGTGGGCGGTGATGCCTTCAACTGTTCTAGGGATTCTGATAGCTGTGAATTAAAAATAAAGTTTGTTACAATAATCAACTTGGTTCACACTTCTTTAAATTACAAATTCGTCAAAAATTATTTATTTTGTGTATTCTATATTGTTATTAGTGAGTAAATAGTTGGAGCTTAGACCTGTGCTTTTAGCCTTTGAAAATGGTAAAAAGTGAAAAAAAATTATAGTAGGATGAAACCCATTGGAAAAGGAAGAGAATACAACAAAAATGAAAGGAAAAATAAATTATGGGCGATCATAGGTCGGGAAGTGGTAGGGAGGAGGGAGTTTGAGGGTAAAAAACGGTTTATCTCGATTTACGGCTAAACTACAAGTCTTATGGAAAAAAGTTTGATGGCAAAGTTGTAGGTAGTAAAAAGTTCTACAACTTTTGTATTTACACTTCTTTCACATAACCTCAAAATTCACGTGAAAAATTCAAAAAAACCAAGTTTTTGGTTTTTTATTTTAATCTTTTAAATTATTTTTTACGAAATTCGGTTGATAATTAGGTAGGTTAGCAAAGAACTAATTCAGACACCTTTTAACTTCCCTAGTAAACCTGACACACGACATTGCAAAATAAAATTAAGGTACAAGAGTAATAGAATTATGAAATGGAAACCTAATCCATACCTCTTTCTTCTCCTTGTCAGCGTCTCTCGCTCTCTTCTCCAACTCCCTCATCTTCCACTCGCAGTCCGCCAGTATCCTCTCTGCTCTTGCGGCGGCCTGTGATCTTGCTGACTCGTGCGCCGCGCGCCATTTCGCTGTGTTTTCTTCGGCTGCTTCTAACGCCTAATAGGCAAATTTTAATTATTATTTTTTTATTGGTAGTAATGAATTGAAGTTGGAATGGTTTTATTTACTATAAAGGTGGTAACCAAGCGTACGGTTTGTCTGATTATGAACAGATACCGCGACCTTTGGTACTGAGGTAACTGAGGTAGGGCACAGCAGGAATTTCTTGCTCAAAATATGGAGCAGCCCGACTGGGGTAGTACCTCGACCTTACAGAAGATCAAATCTAAATAATACTGCTTTCAAGCAGTGTTGTGTTCCCGTTGGTGAGTAAGATGACCAGGAGCTCCTGGGTGAATTGGAGTTAAGGTCGGCAACGCGCTTGCGATGCTTCTGGTGTCGCACGCATCTATGAGCTACGGTAATCGCTTACCGTACGCTTGTTTCCGACAAGTTTAATATAAAGAAAAAAAAAATTGGACGTCAGCAATAACAGGGGTAAGTGCGTTGCCGACCATATCCTCGATCCTTTCCCACAGCTCTGGCTACCTTACTCATTTGTAATACTTGTCATCTTCGAGGTTAGTTAAGATTGATATTAGCCAATGTAAATAATAAAAAAGATCTGTAAAATAGTTTTTGAGTTTTATTGAGTGTGATGGGGGGTGATTCGGTTTTAATTAATACAATAATTACAGATATTACGTTTGTTACCGTGTCTTAACATGGGCGTAGCAAAGATGTTCTACCACGGTCAAGCTAAACCAAGACTATACACGCAAAAAACGCGTAACCTATCAAATCAAAATAAAAAACAGCTTTATTCAAATAGGCTCCAAGAGCACTTTCGAATCGTCATTTTACAAATTAAAACTTTAAAAATAAATTATTATATTTGTAGAAGTAAAGCTACCACCGATTCGGAATGTAGATTCTGCAGGGAAGAATCGGCATGAAATTCCGCAGTTGCTCTTTTGAAAAATAATAAATCAACTGTGTTTTAGTACCAAATTAGTAACATCTTGAATTCGCGACAAAGAAGTGTTCACGACATCATAATTTAATTTTTTTCCTATTAACTTTAAATATAAACCTAGAAACCTAATATATAGACTAGCATAATTTTGGTCAGTGGACTCACGTCTGCATTAGGGATACTAAGATAGAATAATTAGTTTTCTTAATGTAAGCTGCAGTAGTGTAACAAGTAAACGATCAGCAATAAAACTAAAAATCGGAATAACAAAACCACGGGCACTTTAAGTCTGTGGACATAACTTTATAGATAAAAATATATATATATATATATATATATAGCGAGTAAAATGCAAAGCAACTTAGCTTTTTTCATATTACTGTTATGTGTATCAGTTTGTACACCTTGGTATCAAAAAGGGAGACTGCAATCCATTTCGATACATTTACTAAGAACCACTATTGCCTTTCAGGTGCCTTTTTTTATATAAGTTTGAACATCCATGGACTCTTAAGTGCCCATGTCTTTTTTATTTACATTTTAATTCTCAAAGCGTTGAGGCGTATTATTTCAACAGTGTTTGCTTCAAAAAAATGCCTTTCAGGTGTCGTTATAAAGGCGAGCCTTGCTTTAAAATCATTCTCGTTCTTTTCCGTAGCTTGCTACTCTTAAATCGTTGTTAGTAATATAGATTTAGTCAAGTAAATTGATTTTATTAACGGAAGCTCGATAAAATTAACATGTTGCAAATTTCATATTAAAGAATGACGCATTTCTGTTACCCGTCAAACAGCATTCCTACCACGCAGTCTCAAAATACATCCAATAAACCATGTTTATTTTTTGTAATTAGGATGCATCTTTTGATACCAAATTATGACTAACTGATATATATATTTTATACATATAGATCGGCAAATAAGTGTACGGCTCACCTGGTGGTTAGTGATTAGAACCCTGCAAAACCAGAAGAATCGCAAGCGCGTTACCGACCCTACCCCCAATCGCGTTTCACTAACAATCCCGTAAATAATTCGTAACTGGAAGCTGTAGTCTGTATCTTCTGCTATTTATAATTTTTTTTGCGAAGTCTACTAATATAATAACTGTTATACATGCCATAAAATGTTTCAAGTATTGTAGTTTATTTTTTCTAAATAAATTTTTAGATTTATTGTCTCTTTCTTCTCAATAGAAACGTTATTCCGAATTACAGGATTACTTAAATTTAAAAACAAATTTTAAATGACCGTTTTGTCTGAAATAATGCATATTTTGTATTTGAACTGGTATTTTTTTCAAGATTAATTGTAAAATGCTCAAAAATTTCAGTTAATAGATTAACAATATTATCATTGATAATATTTATACGAATCCTACCTCTTTCGCCTTCTTCTCCTGCTGGAGCTTTTCCTCTTCCAGCCTCTCCTTGTCTTTCTGCAGCTCTTGGGCCTTGGCCTCCAGCTGAGCGCGGTGTCGGAGAGCATCTTCTAATTCTGATCGTAACTGCCTTATTGCTTCCTCTGAAAATTCACATAATGAATGTGTCATAAATGTATCAATTCTAGTTAAATGTTTGTTATTATTCTTATAATTTCAATATTGGATTCAGAGAAAGAAACTTTTCAGCCAATATAAGCAAAGCCATAAACTTCTATTCACACCTTTATTTGTCAAAATATCAATTCCATAGCGAATTGTCCAGAAATTTCAACGTTGAAGAAATTAATATCAATCTGAATGCAAAAGTCAGAACAGTAATAGTTGATTTTCTGCATGACTCTTTTTTAGTAGAATAGGCAATTCAAACTGGCTTTATCGGCGTGAAACTTGACTTACTCGAAAGACTTTTAAATTGATGATTGAAAAGTACCTATGGCCTTCCTTCTGAGAATTTGCGTTTTGATAATACGAAAAATTTCTTTTATATAAGCTTAAATTGATTTCACCTATACGTCTCTGTAGTTGATCTGCCAAGTCTGCGGAGCACCGTCTCGCTGCTGACAGTTCTTCCTCCAGCGATCGACTCCTCTGTCTGACCAGCTCGGATTCCTTGTAAGCAGCTGCCAAGTCGCATTTTAACTCTGAAAAATATGTTAAAATCAGAAAAGGTTAAATGTAATTATCATCATTACAGCCTACACGCAGCCTGCCGCAGTCCACTGCTGGACATAGGCCTCCACAAGTTTACGCCAAAAATAACGTGAACTCATGGTTCCTACCACATTATTGATTATAGGTTTTATGAGTCACAGAGATATTTTTATTAGCCTATTTTACTTGCATGGTGTGAATATCTAATGGTAAAATAATCGTTGAAGTTAATACGTACGTTAAAACATTTATCGATTATAATAAAATTAAAAAACTAAACCAATGAGATAAAATTTATAGTCAAACAGTAACAAATGTTGAATGTAAAGATTTTTCTGTTTTTTTTTTTCATTTACATGAAAATGTCTCGTGAACAAGACATTCGTAGCTAATGTCGAAATATCGAAAACATTGTTAATATCCCATTTTTGAATTATTTTAGTAATAAAAAAAAATATGTGGTGTCATGGGACACCAGGAAGGAACGTAGATCCTTCGGATACTATAGAAGCAACACAATTTGAAAAAAATGTTGAATTTTATACATATTTTCTAGTTCTTGATTTTTTTTTTATTTGTTGATTGCATTTTATTAAGTACGTAAAAGTATTTAGGAAATTTAGTATTTTAGAAAATAACAAATACCGTAAAATAAAATAAATCAAACAAAATAATAATAATAATAATTCAAACTATTAAGTGAAATAAAAAAAAAACATGTCTGTTTATTTTTGTCGACGTATAAAATTACATAAATTATTTAAAAAATAGTTTACTACTAATATTTTAGTTTTACAAACGTCATATTATACAGTCGTGTGACTGATATTGCGTCACTTCCGTTATATATTTTTCATACGGTTTTAGTATCACATTTTTCTCAGTTCGGTCGCCCAGCCAAATGTCAAGCCTGCCGTAAGGAACTTCGTTCCAATAACCATGTTAATTTAAACTCTTATATTTACATGCTACCGTCAAAAGACAAGTCAGTCATCCAGTCAGGTTCAGCCTATTGTATTGTAATGTGTTGTTTGTTGTTATTTTTTTTAAATTATCGTTTATAAAATGAACAATACATGAAATAATAAAAAAACACCAACAAAAAACCACGAAGGTTTCAACCTGTGAGGTCTTAGTCTAATTATACACATTCAGTATTGATTAATGGTTACAGACAATGTTCAACTTTTTTTTCAATACTCAAAATATTAACAAAAATACGAAAACCATTTGTAATGTTACAAATAAACACAACAATACCATAAAATACAATTTAAGTAGAATTTTAGTTCAAAATATTTAAGTAATGTTGTTTTAATTTGTTTTTGATATTTCTAAGTTTAATTTTTAAGCTGTGTGGCTACGGCATTAAAGAATATAGTCACCTCCTCTTTTCCCGTGGGTGTCGTAAGAGGCGACTAAGGGATAACACAGTTCCGCTACCACCTTGGAAATTAAAAGCCGACTGATGGCGGGATAACCATCCAACTGCTGGCTTTGAAATACACGGGACGAAGACGGGCAGCAGCGTCTTCGGTGCGACAAAGCCAGCCCTTCGGTCACCAACCCGCCTGCCCAGCGTGGTGACTATGGACAACACACATGAGTTTACGCTATTTTTGGCGCGAACTTGTGGAAGCCTACGTCCAGTAGTGGGCTGTATTAGGCTGAAGTGATCATAGATTATTCAAAAAATAGTCATTTAGTAAAGTAGGATTTTATAGTCGATATTAATTCTGATTAATTAATTCTGATCTCGATCAGATTTAAATGGGACTACAAAACAAACTACAGCCTTCGATTAAAACAAGAATCATCAAAATCGGTATACCCAATTACGCGGTGAAAAGTTATGTGTTTTAATATTACAAACAGACACTCCAATTTTATTTATTTGTATAGATTGACAAGTATTTATCGATCTTTGTCTTCATACCGAGTGTCACTACACTCTGTATTCCAAGTTTCTGTTTTCCTTGCTCACTCTAAATATAGTCCCTTTGTTGAAAGCTACGTGTCGTTGATTAAGTGTTTTATTTTGAGGGATTACTCAAGGTTCGAGCGTACTGCATCTTTGTTTCAGAACGAAGTTGTAAGCACTTCGTTTTCCTTTGTTTCGATTAAGGGTTAGAGACACTTTATTTCATCATCGGTATAACAATTCAATTAGTAATTGTAGTTGACTTTTTGATAGCACTAGAAGACCAAACCTTGCAAACCTCTGAGATTTGTAAATCCACTGACTGATCTTTATGCAGTAGACCAGTGTGCTGGATTAAATTACAAACTGTCACTAGGTCGGCAAACAAACGTACGGCTCACCTGATGGTAAGCGATTACCGTAGCTTATAGACGCCTGCAACACCAGAAGCATCGCAAGCGCGTTGCCGACCCGATCCCCAACCCCCCCAGGAGCTCTGGTCACCTTACTCACCAACAAGAACACAATACTGCTTGAAAACAGGTAGGTCGAGGTACTACCCCAGTCGGGCTGCTCCATATTTTGAGCAGGAAATTCCTGCTGTGCCCTACCTCAGTTAATAAATAATGGAACTTTCGCAATACATCGCCATAAACCTCCTTATTAAGAAAAAAAAGTGTGTGTGTCAACTCCGACCCACGACTGGAGTTTACTCCCTCAGATCGACTGTCTAAACAGGCACAAAAAAGGCTTACTAGTCTAAGAAAAAGATTAATACCATATCAAATGGTGTGTGTGGCTCTTCCTGGCAGGCCTGAGGGTCTGTCTGGGTACGGGCCTCAAGGTTGCCCTTTTTACCCGGGCGTCAATGGTAAAAAACGAACTAAATAACCCTACTGGGTTCCGATAGATGGCGTTACAAAAACGTAACGCGGTCATTCGTTCAGTAGATTTTACTAGTAATATTTTTTTTTATGCTACAAGCTTGAAATTTGGCAAAAAGATAACTGGCTATGGGAGAAAGGGTGCAACAAAATCTGTGCTTGCACTGTCTCTTACTCCATTCGCCTCGCTCGATCAGGTTTTTCGTAACGCTCTCGTCACGTATTCACCAGCTTACTCAAGTCAAACATGCGTAAAGAAGTATTAGTTCAAAAAATTACGTATATTAAAATTATAAACATTGCGTTCTTAGAAATCATCAGATACGTAACTCAATTTCGCTTAAATTTCAATTCAATTGATATCAAAGAAGCAATTGCTCAGCTGAGCTTATTGGCTCATTGCCAAGTAATGATCCAGTTCAGAAATTTCATCCGATCCACTTTAGAATTTCTCTCTGAGCCATATGGCCAATAACCTTTTATTATTTACATATTTACAACTGCCATATGAAAAAAGTAGCAAGGTTCTTGAATGGCGACTGCGTCTCGGCAAAAGAAGCATAGGTCGCCCTCCAATCAGATGGACTGACGACCTTAAGAAGACAGTGGGAAGCTGCCGGATTCAGAAGGTGCAAGACCGGACAGAGTGGCGAACATTAGAAGAGGCCATGTCCAGCAGTGTCCAGCTTAAAGATGATGGATGGATATAAAAATGTTATGTTTTTGTGTAAAACTGGACCTTGTTTAAAAAACTAGTTTCAGGATATTGATGTTTAATGATGAACAATGATAAAACTGAGTTGATTTATTATTATTATTACTTATTACTAGCCGACCCGTGCCCACTTCGTTGGGCGTTAATTATTATTTTTGTTATGCAAATATATAGTAAAGTTTTCATCTCGCTCGCATGTGTCCTACTTGATTTACATATATTATTAATTTACACTTTTTTTTTTTGTTCAATAACAATAAAACATCGCCTATATCACTCCTGAATAGTGTAGCTTTGTGTTAGTAAAATAATTTTCATGATCGGATCAGTATTTGCGATGATTACCCCTACAAACAAACAAAGTTAGAAACTGTACAACCACCTAACAAACGTAACATTACAATAAGCTATTCTGTATAAATTTAAGCTATACCGCATGCCAATTACAGGTATGTACATCATTCTTAATTAATTTATATTGATTTATATACAAATAAAAGGGTAATAATTGTTTGCAAACGAAAAAAACCGACTCCAATTACGTCGACCAGTAATACAGTACACTCAGTGAAAGGGTATTCGGTTTAATACAACATAGAGAGACGAAAAAAATAAGTCAAGTAAATGCGCATTAGACGTAACTCAAAAATTACTCATTAGATATTAATGAAATTTAAATAAAATAAACTAAATTTTTTTACGTTAAACGTTAAAATGATTTTGTTATGTTTTTTTTTTTTTTTTTTTTTTTTTTTTTTTTTTTTTTTTTTTTTTTTTTTTTTTTTATTTAAATTTTAACATCCATAGGCTCTTGAGTGCCCATGCCTTTTTTTATTTAAATTTTAATTTTCAAGTATTGAGGCGTATTATTTTCAACATTGCAGTGTTCGTAGTGAGTCCAAAACCGACCGTGAGAGATATATATAATTATATAATAATAATAATAATTAGAATAATTATTAGAATTAAATTAAATAACAATAATTAGAATAATCACTTACGACTATTGTTTTTTTTTTTTTTTTTTCTTTTTTTTTTTTTTTTTTTTTCTACATGCTCCATTAATTTTATAATGCACTACATGCTTTATAATTTACATTGTGATTTTGTTATGTTATGTACTAAAAGCTAAAATAATCCTAATGTAAATAAATCGGTAAGTCTGGTATATTGATCAGATAAATATAAAATCGTTGGGCACGCGAAATTTCTATCATAATGTTTACTCTGGATACGATACGCCCGTAGTAGTATATAGCCGTCAACCCGCGTTGGAGGAACGTGGTGGAATAAGCTCTGATCCTTCTCCAACACGGGGAAAGATAGCCATACCATACGCTGCAGTGGCATGTTACAGTCTGAAGCGTAGCGTAAGCGTAATCGTAAATGCTATACACAAAGCTATGAAATAAGTGGTTTTAAAGCAAATTTGAAAAAAGAAAAATATTAAATATATTTTATTTGACTGATTAATATTGGAATGCTATGACAATGAATTTTAAATGTAATTGATCGATCGATTCAGCTTGTAACATCCCACTGCTGGGCATAGGTGTCTCTTTCTCCGTGTAGGAGAAGAATCGGAGCTTAACCCACCACCGTGGGTTGGCGGATTAAAAAGTAAAATATTCCAGAAATACACTTGCGTTTTATTTATTTTCAACTTTTAAATGTCGTCGACTTGAAGTCAACGGACGTTAAAAATTTGATAATATTTTTTGCTAGTTGAAATATCAAAGCGAGAAACGACAGAAAAACAAAAATAAATTCTCGTTTGTTTACGAACAATCTTTGCGTATTCATCTCATTATAGTAATGCGAGGTGATTTTTAATATTTATCAGTATATTTTTATCACAAATTATTCGCAGTAAGTTCGTTGATCTCTACGGTTATATGAATAAAAATATGAAAAAAGAACAAAGAACAGGAAAAACTTTTTGGTTTAATAATTACACTGATTATATTATTTTACCTACAGAATCATTTTTTGAAATATTATACATATTTACGATTAAAATAAAACTTTAACAGATTCAATGTACAACATATATATTTTTTAAATATATATATTAAGAGTTTTACGTCTGCAACACCAGAAGCATCGCAAGCGCGTCCTCAACCCTAACCCCAATTCTCCCCAGGAGCTCTGATCACCTTACTCACTAACAGGAACACAACACTGCTTGAAAACAGTATTATTTAGCTGTGATCTTCTGTAAGGTCGAGGTACCCCAGTCGGGCTGCTCCATGTTCTGAGCAGGAAATTTCCTGCTGTGCCCTACTCCAGTTACATGTGAACATAATTGAAAAAAAGGCTTTTAGGTTCTTTTGGGCTCTTTTTTGTCCGTATACCTTTTTGTCTTTATCTCATTAGTTCAGATGAAAGTCTTAAATGGACTAAATGAATTTGAACAAAAATTGGCACAATTTAAGTCCAGAACAGCTACTGGGTTCACATATTTATTTAGTTTGACAATAGAAAAGTGAGACAGTTAGAACTCCAAGCGAACTCAATACCTACCCTGTGAAACTTCGACATAAAACGTTAAGTCCCATTAGGGATCCTGATAGATCTATCTGGATCGAAAAATGTCCAGATAAAAATTGTATTTTAACGTATTAAATTTGAATAAAGTATTGGGAATCCCCGTTTCAAACACACAATAGTTTACAATAACTTGACATCAATCATCGTTTTTTATTCGGATCTATCTGGAACTTACAGCAGGGTACTGAGTTACTTTTCCAATCCTGCCGTTCAAGATTTTTAATCGACTTCTAAAAAGAAGAGGTCGACTTCCAAAGAGAAAGAGGTTTTCAATTCAACTGTATTTTTTATGTATATTACATCAGAAGTTTTTACTGAGTGAACCAATTTCGATGATTCTTTTTTTAAACGAAAGGTGGTGCGTGTCATGTGCTTCCTTTTAAATTTAATCGAAATCTGACAAGTGCCTTTTGAGTTATATCGTATTTACTTGACTATTATTTCGTCTACCTACGCTGTATTACTGGTCGATGTGATTGAAGTCGGCTTTTTTCGTTTGCGAATGAACACAACTATGAATAAGATATTTCTTCCTTATAGGGGTCGGCTAGGTCTACGACTACCCCTCCCCACTCCCAAAAATATATCTCTAAATATAGTTATAATCTGATTAGATTTTTGAAAATTCAGCATCGTGATACAAATCTATAGTCAGATATCAATGTTTCAGGGTGTTTGTTGGTTATGTTTTTTTTTTTAGGTTTAGAGATATCGCGTTAAACGAAAAATAATATCACGTGATATCTCACTACACTCCTCCCTGTTGTTTTCATTTCACCCCCACCTTTCGAGCCTGATTGCCTGATGAACAAATCCATATCCGTATTCTTGAATGCAAGTCTGTATTCTAAAACAGAACTATTAAAACTTTGGTCTATTGAATACTCACGTTCGATCTCCTGGTCCTTCGCTTCAATATCTTTTCTGTAAGAGACGATGAGTTCCCTGGCGCGTTCTGCCTCATCGCACCTGGTATCGGCCAGCTCCGTGAGCGCGGCCACTTGGGACTGGAACCGACTCTCCTGGTTCACGAGGTCTTTCCTGGAACAACATATGTTTGTAGTGAATTTGATGATACAATACAAAATATATTTTTATCGCGATTCAGCCCGTTACATCCCACTGCTGGGTATAGGCCTCTTTCTCGGTGTAGATCAAGAATTGGAGTTTAATAGACCACGCTATTTCACTGTGGATTGGCGGATATATTTCATAATGTGTGTGTATCTGAATGTATGTATATGTATGTAAATGTGTTTGGTGTACATGTATGTGAGTATAATATGTTATAATATGTTTAATTATGTTATGTTGTATATTACATAACATTTTTGCGCCCCATCCCATCATATTTAGTCCTCTGCCCAAAGGTTGCCTGGAAGAGATCGCTGTATTAGCGATAAGGCCGCCTGTTGCAACTGATGCAAATTCTATTTTTATATATCATTTGTTATGCTGTTAAAACCTTGTATTAGTGTGCGAAAGTGTAAATAAATAAATAAAATAAATGTGTGTAACGATCGCTATCAGGTGTACATGATAGCACAAGGACTACACAAATACCTAGACCATAGTAAACATCTGTATGGAAATAAAAATGTTTGTCATATGCAGGAATCGAACCCGCAACCGCCAGCGCAACAGCCACAAACCAGTGCAGTGACCGTTGCGTTTTATGTACAAGGAAGGTAATTTTATTTTATAAAACTAGCTTCTGCCCGCGACTTCGTCCGAGTGGAAAATTTTCTTGAGTTAACTGGGGAAGCTCTCAAAAGGAAAAAAAAACCCGATTTAGAAACAATCTTCATTGGTGCTCCGCTCTTATTGGTGTTAGCGTGATGATATATAGCCTATAGCCTTCCTCGCTAAATGGGCTATCTAGCACTGAAATAATTTTTCAAATCGGACCAGTAGTTCCTGAGATTAGCGCGTTCAAACAAACAAACAAACTCTTCAGCTCTATAATATTAGTATGGATTAATGTATTTCCATTTCTATTAAATGTTTTTAAGCAATTCGATATTTTACATTAAGACTTTTACATTTAAATCTACTTTTCAGTCTAGAAATAGACAAAATGAACACTTGAGAGAACAGACGCACACACCGATCGATGTGAAAATAAATATTATTGAGGTCGCTGTATTGAAGTTAATAAGAGTTTAACACACCAAGCTGCTTTACTGTGGTTTGGCGGATGTGCAAGTTCCAAACTTTCCAAAGAATTAGGGTTAATAATCGTATTTTAGTTTTATGGTTTTCGTGAATTTGAATCATAAAAACGAACTTTTTTTTTTAATATAAATAAAAAACATCCGCGGGCACTTAGTAAGTTGTCATTATATTTTGGCTTAATATGCTGCTTATTTTGCTATAATTTTAGACCAGCAGTTTTAAAGCTGTCTAGAATTGCTGATATGCTCCGAGACTGACAGCTTTATTTCAGCTTATTTTTCTGTGTTAATGTTAGTTATATATAAAAAATGCGACGTTTTGAAGATTTGCTAACATTATTGTACAATAACCTTTAAATGGGACTAATTGTAAAAATATGTATTACTATTCAATTCATTATCCGAGCGTCATTATTGTAAATGACGTGCCCATCTGTAATTGCGGGTACACGAACATTTTAACAGAACTAACTATAACTCCTCGCCTTATTGCCTCCACTGGTGACAAGAGGGCTGGTGCATTTTTTGCCTAGAGAATCGGCATAGCGATTCAATGGGAAAATGCAACATTCTTGGCACAATTCCACGCGGACATGATTTATACCAAAATTATCTGTAAATATTTAGTTCTTAAGTTGTGAATTGTAAATATGTATAATGTTTAATAAACTATTGTTCTTTTTTTAACAAAATGTACGTTCGTACGCTAAACAGTTTTCTGTGTACTTTGTATTGATGAGATTTGAATAAATAAATAAATAGTTTGTTAATCTCTTATGTATTAAGGTCTTACTAGCTGAGCCCTGCGGTTTACCTTTCCTTTATTACAACGTGCCAAACAAGCGTACGGCCAGCTCTCCTACACAGTTGTGTTTGTTTCTTTACCGTGACGCATTTTCGTTTCATCGAGATTCAAATCACAAATATTCTAAAGAAGTGTCACTTCAAAAGCCGTTTAATTTAATGTAATATCTTATCATCATTACAGCCTATACAGTCCACTGCTGGACATAGGCCTCCACAAGTTTACGCCAAAAATAACGTGAACTCATGTGTTTTGCCCATAGTCACCACGCTGGGCAGGCGGATTGGTGACCGCAGGGCTGGCTTTGTCGCACCGAAGACGCTGCTGCCCGTCTTCGGCCTGTGTATTTCAAAGCCAGCAGTTAGATGGTTATCCCGCCATCGGTCGGCTTTGTAAGTTCCGAGGTGGTAGTGGAACTGTGTTATCCCTTAGTCGCCTCTTACGACACCCATGGGAAGACAGGGGGTGGCTATATTCTTTAGTACCGTAGCCACACAGTACATGTCTATAGACAGTCTATAGACAATGATCACGGTTTCTTGAAATAGGTCGTAAACGATATGCCAAAACGCGTTTTGAACAGTAGGTAATGTATTCTCGCTCATTCTCTCCTATAAATTTGTGTGTTTCGCTCTTTATCCACTCCGACGACATTCTAAGCCGAGGTGCGATCTCGCTAGGAGACACCCTTAGGACGAACGTCACCCCCGTGCCCTCCAAGGCCTCCATCTTCCTTCGGGTCCGGTGTCTCTAGTACCCGGCCCCTCTCACCGGTGACGCTGTAGGCCAGTAGGGCCAACAGTAACAAACATTTCGAAAAAAAGAAAAAAACACCTCTATCGTGACGTATTTTCGTTTCATCGACATTCAAATCACAAATATTCTAAAGAAATTTCCCTTCGAAAATTCGATAAAATTCTCGAAAATTATATAGTACCGTATAAATTTCGTTAGGTCAGCTAGTTTTAGTACTTGATTATTATTATTTAGTAACAAGATATTCGAGTGTGAGAAATGGTCTAGATCAGACGAACTATTCAAGTGACCTGGATACACGCGCTAAATGCGTTAGGATACGTGTGTATTACTAGCAAAAGTTCAACTTTCAAAGCTCTTGTATATTTACGTGCTCCTGGCAGAATTATTTTTACTAGTGGTCACACAGAGGTCGAAATTCGACCATAATTAAAAATTAAAATTAAAGAAAAACGAAAAATTAAATAAAGAACCTTTTAAAAAAATATATATTTGACTACAAACTTTGACAATCAACAAAAGTATATAATATGCGTGTGTGTGTCAAATACATGGTAGTGTGTGTAATGTTTTTTTTTAATTAATTTAATGTATGTATATTTATTGTATAATTTTAAAAAAATAATAGCATTCTGCACTCCTTCTCTATATAAACTATAAGTGTGCGAAATTTCATACTCCTCCGTCCGCGCAATTTTCATAAAAAGGGGTACAAAGTTTTTGCTTTACGTATTAATATATAGATGTCCATATTGACCTTTAGTGTAATGGTAACGAAAGTTCTCGAAACACCGATGATACGTGGATTTGATTCTTGCTTGGAGTGGCTATGTAAAAGTATTTATTAAACTTTTAATTTTTAATTTTATTATTATTATGAAAGCGTTTGGACAAGTAAGTTGAATATTTAGGTTAAAATATCATTTCTGATATCGCAGTTGAACGAAAGGACGCCAGTTTAATAACTCGTTGTATATACCTACATAATACAAAACTGTGTCAATATTTAGACTCTGGGCAAGAAATCAATCTTATGATTCCGAAGCTGAAAACATAGCCAACTGTGCCAGCAGAACAGTACAAAGTTTTTGTGTTTATTACTAGCTGACCCAGCAAACGTTGTTTTGCCATTTATATTATTAACCCCTAAATCCCCCCCCCCTCCCTTTTAGCTTAGGGGTATGAAAAAAAAGTAGTTCGATTCTCAGATCTACCCAATATGCACACAAAATTTCACGAGAATCGGTCAAGCCGTTTCGGAGGAGTTTAACTACAAACACCGCGACACGAGAATTTTATATATTAGATATGTGGACAACATCGCTCAAATTGTTTTGTATCGCTTATGAATTGTGGTGATAAAAGTGAAAACAGAGCGCCATACTCGTTGGAGCGTAACATATTCTATTTTATTTACATGAATAATCGATTGAAAGAAAATTATAATATTTATAGAGATGAATAAAAGCGAAAGGCATTATTTTAAACCATATAGGTACTACATACCACTTATAAGATGTATCGCTTCAGTCTGTAATATCCCACCGCTGGGCATAGGCCTTTTACCCCATGTAGGAGAAAGATCAGAACTTAATCCGCGCTGATCCTATGCGTATTAGCGGATATATTCCCTACTATGAGTAACGATCGCTATCAGGTGGATCTGATAACAACCGGGACCGGCGGCTTAACGTGCTCTCCGAGGCACGGTGGGGAGACCCACAAGGACTGCACAAACACCCAGATCACGTCAAATATACTAGTCGCCCAGTGGTCGAAATTCGACCACAATAAAATAAAATAGAAAAAACCAAAAACTTATGAAAATAAAGAACCTTTTTAAAAAAAATTAAATTTGACTATAAACTTTGACAATCAACAAAATAGATAATATGCGCATGTGTGTCAAATACATGGTAGTGTGTGTAATGTTTATTTTATTGATAAATATATTTTTATGCATAATTAAAAAAAATATATTAGCATTCTGCACTCCTTCTCTATATAAACTATAAGTGTGCGAAATTTGATACTCCTCCGTCCGCGTAACTTTCGTAAAAAGGGGTACAAAGCTTTTGATTCACGTATTAATGTATAGAAGTAAATATTGTTCTATCAAAGAAATGAGTCACCAACAGATCTAAGTGCGTTCGTCTGGCGGTCTGCCACGTGAACATGTAAATATATTGTAAATATCATTTCGTTAAAACGCTATTTACAATAACATCTTCCGTTATTTACACAAGAATAGCACGTTTCAGGATACTCATTATGTATATTCGGTGTCGACTTCCGGATTTGTTAAATGATTTATAATATTAAAAATAGTAACTATCGAGTTTCTTGCTGGTTTTTGGCCGACTTCAAAAAAGGAGAAGGTTACTCAATTCGAACGTACATATATATATATATTAATATTTACTTTAGTATGTTAAAGATAAATCGCTAAAGGTTTGACTGGAAAATTCTTGACCAGGCTATATTATATCCGCTAACCATCATCAAACTAGATTTTTAGCAGTCAACCCTATGTTACCGTATTCGCATTGAAAAAGCACTCATTTTGATGTAAGATTTCTTTATTAAACACGTGAATGAAAGTAACTAGTATAAATATATATTAATACACCTGTTTATACATATCAAACCAGTAGCCATGCCAGGAAAATAATAGATATTTAGACAACCCATTTCCTAATGTTAAATTATTATTTAAGTTGCGGGCCGCACGAAAACAAACAGCGGGCCGCATTTGACGACCAAGGCCTTAGTTACTACTTTAAAAATTATTTATTAGTGTTTTACTCAACCATTATAAACTCATTCATAGATAATTTTACTAGCGACCTCTGTCCGTCAACATGTCATTAGAAACTTCTATTTCTTTTCCAGTCGGTTAAAAAGCCGTTGTTACTAAGACCTGAAAATTACTATGTCGGTTTAAAACTTAATAAGCAAATATTGACATTTATAATTATTTTTGTAATACCTGGTCACTATCGGTTAGAAATGCTATCTCTCGCAAATAACATTCACTTCTCTGCTAAGGATATTGCATAATTGTGTTTGCTCATCACTCATCATCAGTTCTGCCTATCGCAGTCCATTGCTGGATATAGGCCTCCACAAGATCGCGCCAAAGATGGCGTAAACTCATGTGTTTTGCCCATAATCACCACACTGGGCAGGCGGACTGGTGACCGCAGGACAGGCTTTGTTGCACCGAAGACACTGCTGCCCGTCTTCGGATAGTGTATTTGAAAGCCAGGAGTTGGATGGTTATCCCGCCATTGGTCGGCTTTTTAAGTTTGTTGGACACTTTGTAGGGGGAAATCTTATGGGTTCACATTACCGACATGCTCATGACACACGCACGGTGGCCGTGTGCTGTGCGCGTTAGACGCTTTTTGGATGGGTGAAATCTCGTGAGCTCACGTCACCAACATGCTTATAGATACTACGACATAATATATAGATAAAAAACGATAATTGATGGGAATTTATTGTAAACTATTGTGTGTTTGAAACGGGGATTCCCATTACTTTATTCAAATTTGATATGTTAAAATACAGTTTTTTTCTGAGCATTTTTCGATCAATATAGATCTATCAGGATCCCCAATGGAACTTAACATTTTATATCGGAGTTCTCCACAGGGATATCTGTAGCTAAACAGCTGAAGTATTGTGCAATATTATACACAGAATTTTAATTCTAATATTAGTCAGTTTTCACTTATATCTCTCTAAAGCTGCCAACTTTTTTTTAACAGAAAAATCCATTATTAATACCATAATTCCACAGATAAATTAGTCAAGTACAAAACGTCAATATGTATCACAAGATCAATTAAAAATAACACATGATTCAGGATGTACGTCAAACTCCAACCTTGGAGCCGGCTCGAGTGCTCTGCCTTGATAGATGTGTCGGGTTATGCACGTCATTTAAGATATTAGCGGTATCGACGAACTGCTTGGGTTGTGGAGCAGGGTGTATGTGAGATGTATGCTTTATAATTGACATAAAAAAGAAGATATGCTCAATTCGACTGAATTTTTTATGTGTAAAATATGAGAGCACATATTTCTTGTGTTTGTCTGGCTGCGTGATATCGCGCCTGAGATTTGTCATGAATGAAAACACATGAGTTCACGGCATTTTTGGTGCGAACTTGTGGAGTCCCATGTCCAGCAGTGGACTGCAATAGGCTGAACTAATACTGATAAATTATTCATTATAAAGTATATCAAACATATATACGTCTATTTTTGTGAGATTTTTTCATCCTTTGTCGTTCTTCCGTTTCTAAACAATGTAAAATCACACTAATCCCTTGCTTTGTTAAAATCATAAGCACACGGGGATTATATATTTTTCCGGGACAAAAAAGTGGCCTCGTGTTATTTTCGACTGTTGCCTATCGCTGTGCCAAGTTTTATCCAGACCCGTCCAGCCATTATTTCGTAATAGAGTAATAAGCATCGTAACTTTCGAAATTTGCAATAGAATGATGTATGGTTTAGTAAGATTATTAAATAAATCTGTCAGCTTCAACACGTATGGGGTCTAATACTTGAGATGTTGTGCGTTAAGTCATCACGTCCAGAGCAAGTCGCGTCACTGCTCAGCGTTACTGTTCAGCGTTGTTTCACATGTTTTTACCTCCCATTGTTGAAGCAAAACTTCTTTACGAACGCTTGACTTGGGGAGTAAGCTGGTGAATGCGTGACGAGGGCGTTATGAAAAGTGTGATCGAGCGATGCGAACGGAGCAAAAGAGAGAGGTGCGAGCACAGATTTTGTTTCTCTCTTTTTCTCAAAGCCAGTTACGTTTCGTATATCTAAGACACAGTGCTGGCCTATTGTGCAGGCCTACTTTATTCATGTAGGCTTTAATAGCATAGTTTAATCGTCATTGTGTCGTATTAAATTGAACGTACTAAAATATTATATAGTCTATAGCCTGTCTCGGTAAATAGACAATGGAACATAAAAATAATTTTTCAATTAAAACCAATACTTCCCCAGATAAGCATGATCAAACAAACAAACTCTTCAGCTATATTTACTAGCGACCTTTGTTCGTCCAAATTCTTTTTAAGAACTTAATTAATATCAACCTATCCATATTTCCGAAGAAGACGAAAGAAGTCTTTGTACGCGTATCACGCACAGATCATATATATATATATATATATATATATATATAATTTGAAGCTCGGAAACGGCTCCAACGATTTTCATAAAATTTAGTATACGGGGGATTTCGGGGGAGATAAATAAATGTAGCTAGGATTCATTTTAAGAAAATGTCGTTTTATCTCAGTTTTCAGACAATGAAAAAATATCGTCAGAATACGAAGGTAAATTTCGCAATTGTCACTAAAGTTGTAATAGCTTAGGTGGGAAATCGGCCGGTCGCAATCGTCCGAAAAGACCTCGGTTCAAATCCTCGATCGATTATTTTTTTTTTTTTTTTCTAATTGCACTCGTTATTTTTTATTTAATAATGTATGAAAAACCGAAAAATATTATTCATATTTTATCATTATAATTTTTTAATTATTTTTTTTAATTTTGTTTTTTTTTATTTGTTTATATTTTTTATCCTTGTCGGTAAAAAAAATAGTATAAATGTATCAAGTAATAGTATAAATATGTAATTCGTATTTAAATATGATTTCCAAAAAACACGATTTACTAAATATACCGAGTTAAGCTCGGTCACGCAAGTACTATCATTTAATTTACGTAAAAAAAAAACAAAAAGCATCTCTCCGGCGGGGAATCGAACCCCGGTCTCCCGCGTGACAGGCGGGGATACTGACCACTATACTACCGAAGACCGTGAGTGGAGACGCGAAATTGTGACTCGCATTCAGAATGTGTATTGATTATTTAATTATTTATATAACACTAGCGACCTCTGTCCGTCTATATTTTGTTACATGATAAGTAATCATCAACATATCATATACTTAAACCTTCTCTGAAACACGCTGCATCTTATGATATAAGTATTATTCCGATCGGTTCAGCAGTTTTCACAGTATCACCGAACAAAAAAACCAGCTCCATTTATTAGTATAGATTAACATAGATTTGAAGCTACCGGCGATTTGAAATATAGATTCTGTTGAGAAGAATAGGAAATAAACTCAACCGCAACTTTTTTTAAAACCGTCAATACATAACTCAATCATTATAAACTCAGCCAAATGTGCGTGAGAGACACAGCTTTGTCATTTATAAAATCAAATTATATATGTTAGTGCATTGTGTGTGTTTTCAGACCCCCGACACGGGAGGAAATCGTACGGGGGGCCATTGAGTCTGAATCGTTTATTAATTTATTTTTTACACAAGTTAACACAAGATATGAAACTATTCATGTGAAGAATCTCTTCTAAGCATTATTATATGTTCGTTTTTAATATCGGAAACTATTTTGGGTTAAGTGATACTATTGCGTTTTGTATTTCTGTATATTGATGTAATACCGTTTGTTTACAAAATAAAATAAAATAAAGTCTAAAGGTAGGGCAGGAAATATCCTGTTCAAAATCTGGAGTAATCCGACTGAGGAACTATACCTCGACCTTACAGACGATCAAATCTAAATGATACTGCTTTCAAGCAGTGTTGTGTTCTTGTTCGTGAGTAAGGTTATCAGAGCTCCTGGGGGGAATTGGGGGTAGGTTTGGCAATACGCTTGCGATGCTTCTGGTGTTGCAGGCGTCTATAAGCTGCGGTAATCGCTTACCATCAGGTGAGCCGTACGCTTGTTTGCCGACCTAGCTGTATAAAAAGAAATCGTTGAATTGATGTCATTCAAAGTTATTTTAGAAATATAGTAGTCTAGTACATAATGTCGTAAACATTTTAGTGTTATGTACGCTCGAGTGATAAAAGAGAAATTTTATAGTATCATAGTAAAAGCTTTTATTTAACTTGTAAATTATGTAAGTATGTTGTTTGTGTTGTTGACGCCGCGGTGGCGCAACGGTCACAGCCATAGATTGTACCTGTTGCGCTGGCGGTTGCGAGTTCGATCCCCGCACATGACAAACGTTTGTATTGGCCATACAGGGGTTTGCCGTGGCCTGGGTGTTTGTGCAGTCTTCGTGGGTCTCCCCACCGTGCCTCGGAGAGCACGTTAAGCCCTCGGTCCCGGTTGTTATCATATACACCTGATAGCGATCGTTACTCATAGTAGGGAATATATCCCCCGACCCACATTGGAGCAGCATGGTGGATTAAGCTCTGATCCTTCTACATGGGGAAAGAGGCCTATGCCCAGTAGTGGGATATTACAGGCTGAAGCGTATGTTTGTTAGGGTGGAATCTTGGAACTCAATTTTGAAGCATATATCTTTAACCGGTTGAGCTGAGATTCGGTATACACGTTTGATATGGATGATAATGCATGTTTAGCTTTGTGACGTCATTCTAAATCCAACATGGTATCCACGCCCAAGATGGTGGAGTAGTTATTTTTAATGCCCTCCTACAACATGTACGTATCAAATAAAATTACTTGCTGAGAATAACTTGAAACATGAAGTGGCGTTACTCTAAATCCAATATAGCGGACTTTTAAATATTGCGGAGAAGTTATTTTAAATGCATTCTTACCACATTTTAATTATTACAATTTTTCAAACTATGTAAATACGAGTACTTACTTGAATCACGCGACAAGCTTAATATAATGTAAATTGGGTAATGACGTTATATATGTTGATAGTAAAAGTGTAAAGGAAAAAATTATTTCTGCACAAGTGAAACTTCTGAAAAGTCGTAGGAAGGCAGGCCGCTGCGATTTGTTCTATTGACAATGATCACGGTCCTGTAAAAAAGGGCGTAAGAGACACGCTAAACGCGTCGCTTACGCGTTTTGAGTAGTATTGTATTCTTTCCCATTCTCTCCTATACATTTATGTATTTTTTTCTTTATCGTGACGAATTTTCGTTTCATCGAAGTTTTACTTCCAAAAGAATTATGCAATTCAGTTTGTATATACAACTAGGTCGGCAAACAAGCGTACGGCTCACCTGATGGTAAGCGATTACCGTAGCTTATAGGCGTCTGCAACACCACAAGAATTGCAAACGCGTTGCCGACCCTATCAGGAGCTTTGGTCACCTTACTTATCAACAGGAACACAATACCGCTTGGAAACAGTACTAGTTAGCTGTGGTCTGTGTAGACGTTTGGATGTTAGGCGCGTTAATACTTCGACGATTTATTTTTATTTATATATAAAGACACATAGACGTAGAGCAAGAAAAGATCGAATAAAAATCCAAAAAAAAATATAAAATAGTTTTCCTTAAATTCAAATAGCATGCAATAAACAAATCACGAGCTGTTACGCATTCCAATATAAATTGTCAGCTACGCAATTAGAAGTAACGCGTTTAGGTTGGCCGAAAATACTTGAACGTTTTTTGTACATTTATTTTATCGTATTTTGTAACTATTTTTAGGGTTTCGTACCCCAAAAGGATAAAACGGAACCCTTATAGGATTACTTTGTTGTCCGTCTGTCAAGACCCTTTTTCTCAGTAACACGGAAGTATCAAGCTGAAACTTATATCAAAGTCCGTCTGTCTGTCAAGAACCTTTTTCTCAGTAACACGGAAGTATCAAGCTGACACTTATATGAAATACTCAGGTCTATGGTCCCTTAGAGCTGTGAAAAAACCAAACTTCTGAGCCAACGCAATCAAAAGATACAGCCGTTTATGTTGCAAATTTTCGACACCCGCAAGGGAATTAAAACCTACAGGATACTTCCCGTGAACTCAGAATCTTGAAATTTGGTACGAAGTAACATCTTATAGCACATAAAAAGGAAAAAATTTACTTACATCATATAACACAAATATTTTTAATAATTTTGTTTGTACGGAACCATCAGTGCGCGAATCTGACTCGCACTTCGTCGGTTGTCATATTTAAAAAAGGAAAATTCGAGTAAAATTATACAAATAGCTTCCATTTTTCTTTATCTTTTTTAATAAAAATAGGACGGTATATAAACGAACGGTCCATCTAATGGTTAGAGATCACCGTAGCTTGTACACGCCGGCGACACCAGAAGCATTAATAATGCGTATTTAATTGACTGTTACTACCTTAATGATGTTTTCATTACATGTCGATCAAACATATTTTGTACGCTATTTATATTTCCGCGTTGGCGCAACGGTCACGGCCATAGATTGTACCTGTTGCGCTGGCGGTTGTGGGTTCGATCCCCGCACATGACAAACATTTGTATTGGCTATACAGGTATTTGTCGTGGTCTGGGTGTTTGTGCAGTCCTTGTGGGTCTCCCCACCGTGCCTCGGAGAGCACGTTAAGCCGTCGGTCCCGGTTGTTATCATGTACAGCTGATAGCGATCGGTACTCATAGTAGGGAATATATCCGCCAACCCGCATTGGAGCAACGTGGTGGATTAAGTTCTGATACTTCTCAGCAGCAGTAGAATATTAGAAGCTGAAGCATAGAGCATATAACTATATTTCTGATTATGATCTTCTTATTTATTATTTTTTCTGCACACAAAAGTAAAAATAATTATCTAATTTAGCGCAGTCCTTTGGAAGTTATGTGCTTAAATACGTTTCGGCCATTCATTTTTAATTATGCCGATACATAAAAGAGTAGATATCACATATTTATATAACGTTCAAATGTAAAATAGGGAAATTCTACTCACGATTCAACGTCCTGTTCCACAATCTCAGCCTCGCTTTCTTCTATCTCCTCCGTGATCTCCTCGATGATCTCCTCCTCACTCTCACTCTCGACGATACTCTTAACATCACTAGTTTCATCACCCGATTCGTTCTTATCACTCTCTATAAAACCACTATCACTATTATCATTTGTGATACGTCTCAAGTCATCAACGCACTCTACTTTTATTATTGGTTCGGTTACGTTTATAACTGTTTTATTATCATTATTAGTGACAATATAACCTCCTAAAAGTTCGTCGTTGTCGGGTAAGTCTTCTAGGTAATCTGCTTCTTCTGAAGTAAGGGATTCGAATGAGGAATCCACTTCTTCGTCAGTTTGCTGTTCGCCGTCGTCGAAAATTATGTGCTTTCTGAATGTGACTCGTTTTTTTCCGTTATCTGAACGGTCGTCATCTGAACAGCCTTCGTTGTCTGACCTCGGAGGTTTTAAATTTGATTTCCTAGTCGCCGGCGATTCTGAACTCTCCTTGACTGCTCTGTTCTCTTCCCTATCCTTTGTCAATTTATCCAGCTCGCCTTTAACCTCGTTTTTATACGAGTCAATCGTTTTATTATCAGCGCAAACGGTCGTATTTTTCAACGGCTGACTATCCGCAGTTCCCATTTGTCTCTCATTTAGTTTGTCGATAGTGCAGTCGATGCTCTTAGCGATCTCGCGGAGTAACGCCTCCGCCTGCCGCTTCTCTTCCAAATCGGGCTCATTTACGTACACAAGCGACACGTGTTGTTGTTTGGGCTCGGGTTTTGCGTATTTCTCGAGCACTAGAGCTCTCACAAACTCGGCCGGATCGTCTGACGGCGGAGGCGCGTTTCGATTATTTTCGGCCGGCGTAGGCGTCGCGCAGACATCGCTCTCGATTTTCGTATCAAGTTTTCTTTTGTTCCTTTTACGTTTACCCATTATATTTAATATCGCGCTGACACCACTTTTCTGGTCAGGTTTGTAGTCGGTTTCCGGTAACAGGAGATTGATAACATCCTTGCTTGTTTTTTCGTTGGTTACATCATTATCGTTTCGCGGCGTCCGAGGCTCGACTGAGGGCGGGCGGTCGGCGCTCGGGCGTCTCCGCGAGCTCTCGGGCGACGGTTCGGCTTTCACGCTTTTTCTTTTGAAGAAGTTGAACATGGCGCGCTGTCAAAGTTTCGATATAACAAACGTTCAGAAAACTACTAGCGGCGCGGAGTTTACAAATAATACTGAAAATCGATTTAACTTGATTTATTAACGTTACATTTTTAAGTTTGCGATGTTTTTTCACCGTTTATTGTATATCGTTTAGTGTGACTGATTCGATGATAATGTAGTTTGTTTTCTATTGCGCTTTGAACGTAACTAATGAGTGAGCGGAACGAATGATAAATCACGTGTTTATTTTAATATTATTGCGTATAAAACTGGGTTATCAGGAATAATCCTGCGACCTAGGAACCACTATTTTTTTCTTAAATACATTATTATTTTTATTTTCTTTCATACATATCTTGCCCCAATAATAACAAACACAAAAAATAAAGAATTATCCAATCTGGTGAAGCCGTTCGGATGTTATGCGCGTACATACATTTCGACGAGTTCATTTTATATTTATATAAGTTAGGTCTTGACACAGCTATGGCTTCTCTTAATGTTGCGGGTTCGATCTCATTCATGACATATGTTCATACACATATTTGTTACTGGGTTTTTACATACACAGATAGCGTTTTTAATTTGACATTAAAATTATTTTACAAAAAAAAAAAATACGTTTTAAACATATGTTAAAAGATATATATACTAATATTGTAAGATTTGATTGTTTGCTTGCATTGTATTCAAAGCCTATTCGCTCCGAAACTACTGAACCGATTTGAAAAATTCTTTTACTGTTGGGAAGCTACACTGCCCACGGGTGACATAGGCTATATTATATATATATTTGTTTTAATTAGGATATAATTGAATTTTTGTTAAATATCCGTGCGAAGCCGCGATGGGATGCTAGTACCTATAAAGACTGAGATATTAGACAGAATATAGTTCATAGTGAATTCATAGATTTTAAAGAATATACAATTGGATAATATTACCCGTCAAAAAAAAAAATTAAAGCCATAAAAGAGATGTAAAAATATTTATAGTTCCAACATATAATGTTTTATTACTAAGTGGTTTTGTATAATGACTATAGACGTGCATTCACCACAACATCAAAGAAGAGAAGATTTATGGAAACGCATAAAACTAGCCGCGTCTTGCCCCTTTTTACCCGCCTATAGTTATTGCCACGGATATTGAACGTTGACCTTCCACTTCAAAATTTTATGAATATAGATGGTTGAGAACTAAATTTTAGATTTTATTTTTATATTAAGCATAATAACTGAGGTAGGGCACAGCAGGAAATTTCCTGCTCAAAATATGGAGCAGCTCGACTGGGGTACCTCGACCTTACAGAAGATTACAGCTAAATAATACTGTTTTCAAGCAGTATTGTGTTCCTGTTGGTGAGTAAGGTGACCAGAGCTCCTGGGGGGATTGGGGATTGGTTCGGCAACGCGTTTGCGATGCTTCTGGTGTTGCAGGCGTCTATAAGCTACGGTAATCGCTTACCATCAGGTGAGCCGTACGCTTGTTTGCCGACCTAGTGACATAAAAAAAAAAAGATCACAGCTAAATAATACTGTTTTCAATCAGTATTGTGTTTTTGTTGATGAGTAAGATGCCTAGAGCTCTTGGGGAAATTGGGGATTAGGTCGGCAACGCGCTTGCGATGCTTCTGGTGTTCCAAGCGTCTATAAGCTACGGTAATCTCTTACTATCAGGTGAGCCGTACGCTTGTTTGCTGACCTAGCTATATAAAAAAAACCTCTCAACTTCCGTTGCACCAGCTTACTCCCCAAGTTAAGTGTAAAGAAGTTTTACTTGAAAAACTCATTTCAATAATTCCTAACAATAATAAAAGTCAGAACATTATATTGATACCATTTTATAAGTTATATTTTTTCGTGAAGAGAAGATGTACTACTTGTATCCAATGTCCGAAATAATAAATTATAAGTAAATACAGAAATTGCCAATGAAAAAGTAATTGATTTAACCACTAAGCATTTCAATTGTCAAATAAAATTAAAATATTTGGCCGCAACCGATGTCCGCCATTTTAAATGTGATGACGGATGACTTCGATGTTAATGCACTTTTGAAAATATAACGCCACGGAATATTTCTGTAATGATTAATGAGATTTTATTTTGAATATTGAACTGAGGTAAATTACAGTTTTAGCATAAGGCTTCCACACGAAAAATACAGAAATATGTTGATATACAAATCATTGCTTTAGACGCACGGGAAGTTCCCAAGACTTCCTTCCGTACTTCGAGTATTTCTCCGGGATTTGGAGCCTAGCCTTTGAAGGCACCTGCTATTTCAGATGGTAACATATCTAAGCATTTTTTTTTATACAACTAGGTCGACAAACAAGCGTACGGCTCACCTGATGGTAGGTGATTACTGCAGCTTATAGACGCTTGCAGCAGTGTTACTTAGCTGTAAGATCGAGGCTCCCAGTCGGGCTGCTCCAGACTATGAATAGAATATTGTACTGTCCCTCAATTAAAGGTAGTTTTAGACTATGTAATCAAAGTCTATTTAAACTTTTGATTGATTTCTTGGAAATGTAGTATAAAGTTGCCTATGTTGATCTCCATCTATGTACTTATCAAGTTACATTAATTAATAAATATCTTATAACATACACGCATGGTCGTCTCTTCCTACGGTAAGCAACTAAATGTAACAGCTAACTGATGTAGCTACATTTTTTCAATAAATACTTAAAATTAATACATATATAAATGCATAAATTAGCCTCCAGACTTGAGGTAATAATCAAACACTGCGCCAACATTCTAGTCAAAATCCAATTAATTCTTTAAAAAAGTCGCATTTATAAAAGTAGTATTATTATAAAACTCAGTAAATAAATACCTATTATTCATAATAACACATAGGGTATTTTTTATCCCAACATTCCCACGGGATCGGGAAATACGCGGGTGAAACCGCGGGTTGCATATTCCTATACCATCTGTTTTGTAAGCGAATAATCTCCTCTCGCACTTGACTTACTTTCAGTTAAAATTATCCCACCAAAAACATTTTCATGTAAAATGTTGCCAAGACGAGATCATATGGCTCGCACTGTCAAAAAGTTATCAGATCTCTTGTAGAGCCAAGCTTCTAACTCTACACGCCCTAACTCTACAAGCCCTAACTTCACAAACTCTACACCTTAGTCAAAATATGTGGCTTGGCCGTTTCGCTACCGTCACGTGGGTGTAAGGTGAAAAATTTTTTCACTGTTTTTTACTTTTCTGTCATACAATAGTTCTATTAAAGAAAAAATAAAAAGAAGAAGAATAATTGATATACATATAATACAAATAAAAATAAAAAGAGAAAATATATTTATATAAATGAGACAGGAAAGTCGTCATCTACAACATCGGCAGCCGGTAGTAACGAAACGGCCAAGCCACATATTTTGACTAAGGTGTAGAGTTTATGAAGTTAGGGCTTGTAGAGTTAGGGCGTGTAGAGTTAGAAGCTTGGCTCTACAAGAGATCTGATAACTTTTTGACAGTGCGAGCCATATGATCTCGTCTTGGCAACATTTTACATGAAAATGTTTTTGGTGGGATTTCACTTCTTTTTGTAAGTTGCTTATGACAATATTATAGTTGCAATTTACCTCCGACACATTTTATACCATAAATATCATCCAATCTTCACCATATTCGGTTTAAGCACGCTGTTTTTGATTTTATGTTGAACTGATATGCAAACGGTGATTTCCGCCAAAACTTAAATACCAAAATTACAAAATGTAAATTTTCGACATAAACTAATAACCGATTTTTATTTTTTTATGTATTTTATTATTATTATTAATAACAAGGAGTCCCTATATCAATTTTCAGACCTCTAGCATCAAAATTTGCGGAAGTCTCATACAAACTTCCATCTCCTAGTTTAAGGGGTTGGGGGGTAAAAGTTCCAAGTTTTAGAATTTTTTTGTTGTTTGTGTACTAATACTAGCTTACATACCAAGTTTCAGCTTTCTGGAACTTCAGGAAGTACTCTATGAATTTTGATGATCATCAGTGAGTGACGAAATCGGGGTTTTTTAGATATCAATAAAATCTAAAGTATAAGAGCTATGCAATTGAAACTTTATATGTTTAATAAGTTCACTATTGACATCATATCCCCAGAATTTTGTTTATCTAGTATAATCCAAACCCAAGTTATGAGGGTTCAAAAAAACGACGAAGCACTTCGAGAAAAGATAGGTAGTGCTTTTCTTTTTTTTTTTTTTTTTTTTTTTTTTTTTGTTTCGTCTTGGCGGGGGCACTACCGTGCCCCCAGATTAATAGTAATGGGAATGCGTCCGTTTCCAATGAACGGTTATTTCCAGCTAGTGATGTGTTTATTATCGATAAACTTATTTCACACATCCATTTCTATAGTTGATAAAAAGTATGCTAGCGGATGTGAAGATATAATAAAGTAAAATTAATAATAATCTCAATTAGATTACTATTAATAATATTTATTTATTTGTTTATTGCCGGAATACGTACCAATGTACGAGGCGAGGCGCGTATGCTTTCCTACAATATGGCTATCAGATTAGATTAGAGAAAGGACTTGCTGGAAGCAGCTCGAAAAACAAAGCGAAATTACACTAAATCCAATATGGTGGACTTCTAAAGACTTTTGCTACATCATACAAACGTTTTGGTATCAAATAAAAGAATTTGCTAAGAATACCAAAGTTATAGACCTGTGAAGCGATATATAAAAAGTAAATAGTTGTTTGCTGGCAAACGAAAAAAAAAAACGACTTCAATTACATCGAAAAGTAATAGAACGTAGGTAGACGAAAATATAGTGAAGTAAATACGCGTAATCAAAGATTACTCCAAAAGTTGTTATCAGATCTCGATGAAATTAAAAAATAAATGTGACCACATGATAAACATCAAAATCTGTACACCCAGTAAAAAGTTATGCGGATTTTTGAGGGTTTCTCTCGATTTCTCTGGGATCACATCATCAGACCCTAGTTTCCTTATCATGGTACCATACTTGAAATATCTCCTTTCTAACAAAAAAATAATTATCAAAATCGGTTTATAAACGACGAAGTTATCCCCGAACATACGTTAATATATATACGGGTATATTATATATACGGTACAATTGAATAACCTCCTCAATTTTGAAATCGGTTAAAAATAAATTACAATAAATTTTTCTATAAGAATATTGCGCAAAAAATAATAAAATAAACTTTTCCTTTAAAACCTTTAAACATATAACGTTATTTGCGTTTTAGTTTTAAGAAGGATTTAAAAGATTAATTTCCGACCTTCTCCTGGACATGGAGAAAGACGCCTGTGCCCAGCAGTGAGACGTTACAGGCTGATTAGATCGATCATACCATTTTCTTCTTTATATAGACAGGTATAAAGGGGTGTAAAGGGTTGAAAGGTGACCATTTTACGATGACTGAAAACTTTCTTACTGTTAAAACAATTTAAAATTAATTTAAATTTGCGTATTCTGGCATCTTAATATATATAAATCTCGTGTCACAATGTTTGTCCTCAATGGACTCCTAAACTACTTAACCGATTTTAGTCAAATTTGCACACCGTGTGCAGTTTGATCCAACTTAAAAGATAGGCTATATTTTATTTTGATATATTATGTTATTATTATATTTCAGAAAAAAATAAGGTGATACGAAGTTCGCCAGGTCAGCTAGTTGTGTTATATAATTGCTACGTATTTACGAATAATCGAAAAATCCACGTGTTGATAGATAAATGTAATGCGTGGATTAAAAAATAGATCACCGAGTTGGCGCGCGACGCGATGCGTAGTGAGTGTCAATAGATTTATTGATGTGAATATTATCTTGATCTATCATAGCGTAGAGGTGGATTAACGAACGCCATTTTAACTGCGACGAATTTCTTGCGTTGTTTGATTTATTAGAAACTAGCTTTTACCCACGGGTTCGCTCTAATACCTTCAGAATATGTGTACAAAGTTTCATGATGATTGGTCAAGTAGTTTTCACGTGAAAGCGTAATAAACAAACTTACATTTACATTAATAAGATTATAGGGATTAGTACATGGGTGTTAGTAGATATTTAGATGTAAATGTGATCTAAGGTCATTTGGATGTCAATGGTTTTTATAAAGAACTAACTATACCCTGCGCGCGTCGTTAACCTTTTTTTAATTTTGTTTGATCGTAACAACTCAGAAACCTTTGTGGGCTCATGTACAACACTTTGCTGAAGATTATGATATGATCAAATGCATAGTTTACGATTCTATAAAGGACATACAGACAAACATTCATATAAGTATAAATAGAATAGATGACTCCATGAACTTATATATATTTGTGGGACATATGTACAAAAGACATCAGTTGTTGTTTTTAATATATTCCGTTACCTATTATTTATGTTTCTCATCGTTTAAACCTTCCCTGAACTTCCACAAATATTTCAAGATCAAAGTTAGGCAAATCGGTTCAGCCATTCTCAAGTTAAAAATTGCGAGACAAACGCACCGCAATTGCCTTATATAAATGGACAATTTAAGCTATGCTGGTGAGGGCCTGAGTAAGTCCTAACATAAGACTCAAGCTAATTACTGTTTAAACTTTAGACCAAAGCATGCTTAGAGTACTGTTGCCTCTGAAATTATTCTGTTTAACACCTGTTCGATTCATTTGACCCAGTTGATATAGTTTGCAGGATTATTGCCAAGAAATCGAATACAAACGAATTGATCATTTGTGTTCTTTTTTTTTTTATAGAAGAGGGGGCAAACGGACAGTTAACTCACCTGATGGTAAGTGAAAACAACATCCACAGACACCCGCTACAACAGAGGATTAGCAGGCGCGTTGCTGGCCTTCCAAATAGGAATATGCTCTTTTTTTGAAAGTCCCTATGTCGTATCGGGTCGGAAATACTGGAGGTGACAGCTGGTTGCATAAATTGGTCGTGAGTGGCAGGAAATGGCGTAAAAATCGAACTGTCGTAGACCTTCGGACATCGAGGTGATGTGGGTAAAATTGTGTGTTGGATTTGATGTAACTTTTATTGTAATATTTTTAAGTTCCAGCATAAGAACTGTATAAATTTTTTTTTATATATAAATGATTTAATATTACATTAATTAACTTGACTTAATTCTGTATTATAATGATAGACAGTCCATTCCTGTTTTCTGTCAGATCTATCTTGGGTGTCTTCGCAAAAAAGTGATGATTTTAAATCAACTGTTTTTCCACCAGACACACAATTATGTTTTTATATTAAAAAAAATATTTCCTGCTACTTTTGTAGAATATATATTATTAAGTAATGAACATGTATTATATTCTTTGTAAATAAAGATTAAGTATAATTATATAATATAATTTCTTGTTTACTTTTTTTTTACTATTTATCGGATTTTGAATTTTTACGACTTTTGTTTTGTGTGTTTTAATGATATTGAGTTATATTTTATTATCTGTATTACTGTTTTTTGTTTTGACGTAACAAAGTGTAATAAACCGATTAACGCCGGCTGCATACACGAAAAAGGATGATTCATTGTAGCGCTAATAGTCCCGTTACGCTCATTGTACGCTTGCGCAGCATCTATCTTTCTTCGTAGTCTCTTTGAGATGTATTGTTATGACATTGTCACGTTAAACTATCGTCCGTAAACCAACTTTACAGACAAACATTTTTTACACATTTTTTTTTTGTTTAATTGTATTTATTTATTTTTTTGTATCAAAACTGCCTGCAATTTTTGTGATGTCCCAAATAAACGTGTTTCTTTCTTTCTTTTTTCAGTTCTGGTGAATAGAGGAAACATATAATATGTTCGAGTGAAACACATAAACGACGATATATATTTAGATTTTAAATCTTGATACCAAATTTTCCATTTATTTACATGTTTTAATATTTTATGATAGAACTTGTTATCACATACGCCTGATAGCAATCGTTACTCATAGTACGAAATTTTGATCTTAATATTAATTTCTTCTGTATAAACAACGTTTCTAGTTTAATGAAAAAAAAGTAGAGAAAATAATAGGAAATAAAAATTCATCGATATCGATAGAACGCATCACCGCACATCTCTAACTACTTTCTCTGCGCGCGCGTTTAATTTTAGTCAAGGCAAAGACCTTTGATAGGAATTATTTTTGTTTTTTCGCCGCATCTTCGTTGAAACGTGGCGAATTCAATACACACTTAATACAACGTCATCTGCTAGCCATTCTTCTTTATTTTACCCGTGTAGCCGGTACTACGACTCTTTTGAAGTTCCATCAGGCGTAGTAGACTTGATAATATTGCCTAGCGTTGATTGCATACAACAGCGTTATTGGTTGTAGAGGTTTGACGACGTATTAGTGCAGCTATCACAGCGCTGGCTTGTGGCTGTTGCGCTAGCGGTTACGGGTTCGATCCTCGCACATATACATTTTGTATTGACCATACATATATTTGATGTGGTTGGGCGTTTGTGCTAGTGTATTATGTGTGTTTCCAGACTCCCGACATAGGAGTCAATCCCAGTGGAAGCTGTTGAGCGTGAGACGTTATAAAGGTACTCGGGTCTTTTTTTTACGTGGGGAAAATCCGCCATGGATAGATACCCTTCGGCGCAGGGGCGCCAGAGGGTTATGTCAGACTCCTATTGACTAAAAAACCACCACGTATGAGCAGTCGTCCGCCTGAGTGGGGCGAGATAGCATTCGCCACCTCGCCAGGTACCCAGGTCTGCTCCAGCCTATTCCGGTACAAAATACATTATTTAAACTTTAATCAAGTAGCATTAAGTTGTTACATGGTTGGGTTTCTCGGGTCTGTTTTATCTGAAGATACCACAGACTCGAAATGTAAATACTAAAAATTGTTATTCTCTACTAGTAGTCTAGTCATTTTAGGTTTTATCTGCGGATTTTTTTTTGTGAGGGGATTAGGTAGGGTCGGCAACGCGTTTGCGATGCTTCGGGTATTGCAGGCGTTTATAGGCTACGGTAATCGTTTACCGTGAGCCATAAACTTGTTTGTCGACCTAGTTTTATTAAAAAAAAATATGTTGTGTCATGGGACACCAGGTAGGAACAAGTATAGAGCAACAATATTTGAAAAAAAAATTTGAATTTTATATATATTTTCTAGTTCTTGGTTTTTTTTTTTATTTTGTTGATTGGTTTTTAATTAAGTACATAAAAGTATTTAGGAAATTTAGTATTTTAGAAAATAACAAATACTGTAAAATAAAATAAATCAAACAAAATAATAATAATAATTCAAACTATTAAGTAAAATAAAAAAACATGTGTCTTGATTTATTTTGTCGACAGTATAAAATTATATAAATAATTTTAAAAAAAGTTTACTAGTAATATTTTAGTTTTGCAGACGTCATTATACAGTCGTGTGACTGATATTACGTCACTTTCGTTCTTTATTTTTCATACGGTTTTAGTATCACATTTTTTTCAGTTCGGTCGCCCACCCAAATGTCAAGCCGTAAGGAACTTCGTTCCATAAATAATAATTTTGATGACATAATATATTAAAAACCTTATTGGAGGTAGAAACGCTTGATAAATTTAGTATAAATACGATACTATTAAAACTACGACGCATGGATGATCACCGTACATGAATTAATCATCTATTAACGATTCAATTTCACTGTCGCACAACTTTCATTGATATTAGACTCGACACTTCATGCTGTTTCATTTGTTTTAACATTTTACAACAATATGAGAACATTATAATAATACGCAGTATCCTAATAATTTTATAAACGAAAAAGTTTGTATGTATGGATGTATGAATATATGGATGTTTGTTCCTCTTTAACGCAAAAATTACTGAATGGATTGTAATGAAATCTTACAATAATATAGCTTATACATTAGAATAACACATAGGCTATAATTTTTAAAGATAGCATGTGAATTGTCCAAAATATAACGATAATTGTCAAGTAAGTCGGAAAATAATGTGCCATCTGCGAGCTATTCTGGCATACGCTGCAAAAACTGTAGAGTTTACACGTATATAATGTATAAGAGAAATGTTTATCTTAATTGGTCCTAAAATAAAGTCCGCAACAGCATATAACTATCTTTTATCAATAAGCCATTATTGCAAAAACAGTGAACCATAAATACAATAAAAATTAATAATATATTTCTAATGCACATTTAGTGGTAACAAATTGATTTTTATATCGCAGAACCAATTTTGATGAATTTTCGTATAAAGATAGATTGAGGAGATAATAATCTACTCGAAGTATTTGCTAATCCTACGCAGATGAAGTCGCGGGTACCAGCTAGTTACAGATAACTCTAAAACTTTTCGTCAGAACTCGATCAAATTTAAATGGGACCATGTGATTTGCACCAGCGTTGGATAAAAAAAATGCTAAATCCGTACACACAATAAAGAGTTATAAGGTAACACGAATAAGAACTTCCTCCTTTTTTAAGTCGGTTAAAAATGGTTATATAATTATAACCATTATATATATATATTAATACGCTAAGGTTAAATTATATATCATTTTATAGATTTTTTACATAATGTTAGTTAAATGTCTAAGCAATAAAAACTACTCAATTGTAATTTAATACAGTATAGTGAACGTAAGTAAACGGGCACAGCTAGTTAGTAATCATTACATATAGTATAAAACAAAGTCGCTTCCCGCTGTCTGTATGCTTAGATCTTTAAAACTACGCAACGGATTTTGATGCGGTTTTCTTTAGTAAATAGAGTGATTCTGGAGGAAAGTTTATGTATGTAATACATGCATTATATAGTAGAGTAACCGGTCGGTAAACCGGGGGGGTCGCTAGTTCAATGTATGACAATATTATTAGATAAGGTCCATGTAACTGTCGGAATATTACTTAAATAACTTTATTAAAGTTAACTTATCCATTGATATTTCCGTGATACGTGTACAAAGACAAGTGTCTTTGTATCATTTTATTTACGTAAAAAAAAAATCTCTCCGGCGGGGAATCGAACCCCGGTCTCCCGCGTGACAGGCGGGGATACTGACCACTATACTACCGAAGACCGTGAGACAAGACGCGAAATTATAACTCACATTATGAATATTTTTTTAATAAATTATTTACATGTTTTTATATCTATACTAGATGACCCGATGAACTTCGTATCACAAAAATATGGACAAAACACTTTCTGAACGCACCTGCACCAATAAATATTTGACAGCCAAGTGACAATTTTTTTGACAAATGACAATCAGGTGTTTCACAGCTAGGAATAGGAATTTATTTGTTGATTAGTTACGATACTCCTCCGAAACGTCTGGACCGATTTTTATGAAATTTTGTGTGCATATCGGATAGGTCTGAGAATCGACCAACATCTATTTTTCATACCCCTAAGTTATAAGGGGGGGGGGGGGGGGATTAAGGGGTTTAATATATATGGCAAAACAACGTTTGTGGGGTCACCTAGTAATTTATAAATTGATTGTTGATTTTGACAATCGCTCGTGTGTACCGGCACACGCATCACTAGCCTGTGCCGTGTCAGGAACCTAGAAACCGGCGATTCTGATTCCCGCTTAGGATGGATACTTATATCTATATACAAATATTTCTTTCCAGTCCCACCGTGCCCCGGAGAGCATGTTTTGCCGTCAATCCCGATCACTGTCAAAGACACCCGATAGTGATCGTAATTAAAATGAAATTATTTGATCTATATATATATATATATATATATATATATATAAATGTTTGTCTGTATGTCGTTTATAGAATCGTAAACTATTCATTTGATCATATCATGATCTTCGGTAAAGTGTTTTGCATGAGCCCACAAAGGTTTCGAAGTTGGTCCGACCAAAATAAAAGCAACGCGGCTAGTTGGTACATAACTTTTTTTTATTTTCGTTAAGAGTGTGTTTCATTTCATACTATAATCATTTCGGATGATATGATTAATATGTTATCATCAATTTTTCTATAAATTAGGGCTTTTAATAGTGATTTATTTAATTATCATGCGTATCGGTTACAACAGAAAACTATTCCGAAAATATCAACGTCCGTAACAAATATCTCAGCGGCCATCTTAACGGACGTCACATCAAGAGGATGTCGTTATCCTTACCGTGGAAGTGGAGACTTTTATTTCATCCCGATTTATAGGAAATGGACAGGAAATTTTAAAAAGTATTTATTAGTTTTTTTTCTCTTTCGATTTTTTTTTAAATACATTTATTTTAAACGCAACTATAAATAAATTCGCTTCAGCCTATAACATCCCACTACTGGGCATAGGCCTCTTTCCCCATGTAGGAGAAGGATCAGAGCTTAATCCACCACGCTGCTCCAATGCGGGTTGGCGGATATATTCCCTACTATGAGTAACGATCGCTATCAGGTGTACATGACAATAACCGGGACCGACGGCTTAACGTGCTCTCCGAAGCACGGTGGGGAGACCCACAAGGACTGCACAAACACCCAGACCACGGCAAACACCTGTATGGCCAATAAAAATGTTTGTTATGTGCGGGGATCGAACCCGCAACCGCCAGCGCAACAGGTACAATCCATGGCTGTAACCGTTGCGCCAACGCAGCGTCTCAATAAATAGAAATATAAATATCTTATAACATTCACACATGGTCTTCTGTTCCTAAGGTAAGCAACTTAATGCTTGTGTTATAAGTAGCAGCCGACTCTTCTAGATAACTTTTGATAAATATACATGGAAATAATACATATATAAATACAAATATTACTTTCAGACTCAGGTAGGAATCAAACTCACAGACTTAGAAAAAGGAGGAGGTTTTTCAATTCGACCGTACATATATTTTTTATGTGTGTTCACGGATAACTTCGTCGTTTCTGAACTGATTTTGCTGATTCTTTTTTGTTCGAAAGGAGATATCCCATGCTTAGTACCATGATAAGGAAACCAGGATTTGATGATAGTATCCCAGAGAAATCGAGGGGAATCTTCGAAAATCTTAGTGTCGACTAGTGTGTTTGTCATTATTTTTCATCTACTTACGTTGTATTACTTGTCGATGTAATGATGAAGCCGGTTTTTCAAACACATTATTTATAGTCTGTAAAAGCTGAATATTATGGATGTTATGTACTACTATAGAAAAATTTTGCACCGACATTCTTTCAAATAAATATTATTGTTGAAAAAGAAACGCAAACAGTATAAACAGATAATGCATGTTCCACACGGGTGGAGACGCTGCAATTAAGAAATGGTCATATATCAATGATTTAAATGTAAATTTGTTTACTGAACGTGTTTTTTTATGTAGATAAAGAGAAATTCTTTACATTATCGTGTTGAGTAAAGGTAGGACTACATAATGGGTAATGTTATTTTAAGCCATGTTTACATTAAAATATTAAACGAGATTTTTTCTTATAATATATCATTATTATAAAATAAACATATCAGAAAAAAATTAAGTTTTTTTTGACAGAATATTAAAAAAACATGAAAAGTTTAAAAAACATTTCTCATATGCAAGCTCACAAATTTCAAGCCTTATTATAATACTAGCACAGATTTATAATTTGTTTATCAAACTCTGGCCTTATTGTAATATGATAACAATAATGCCGTATAGTAATAAAAATAATGAACCATAGAAAAATATAAATACATATTGAAAAATGGTTCTTATAATTAAAACAAAAAATTTATTTTTAATTTAAAAACCTACACACAACACGTATGCATTTTTTATTATAAATATTAAAAGGTAAATTGTATTTATATTTTTTACAATAATTTATAGTATTCTATTCCAAATAAACGTCAAAAAACATCGCAAACACATGTCGCACCTTTAATAAAACAAAGATGTAACTCAAAATTTGTGGATTTGGAGATTTTACAATAAAACCCGTCTTCGTCGCGTAAAGAATAGGTAGACTTCGACTCCGGCGTTTTAACTATAAGATACAGAGAGATACGCGACTGTTGCTCTCTTTTCTATCAACTGGAACTGACAAGTCAGTTCTTGTAAAGTGGCGTGATTCAGAGATGCACCGGCAGTGAGCGGAGATTGAAGTGCTGCCGTTTTGAGTAACATCAAATAATTCAATATTAGATTAAAAGGGATTTAAAATAAAAAGATGATTTTTGTTATACTTCATTATCTCTGAAAACGCATTTGATAATGATGTGTAACATTTGGATTTACTTCGGTTTTGTTTTAAAAATTGACAAATTTTACAAAGTTAACGCCTAACACTTCAGTTTTATATTGAAATATATGCCTTAGTTGTTGGAGTAATTGGTTAAGTATCACTTTATTGTAATAAATAAGGCTATTTATAAAAGTCACTTTTGTTTACTTCTTTTTATTATTTAGAATGACGAAAGATAAGTAAAAACTTTCAACATTAATTCCCTTTTCGTGTAAAAGTTAAGAATAACTTGTAACTGTTGTGCTTATTTGTATAGGTTTTGAAAATGGTGTCGTCTTAGAGCTCACATTTTTTTTTTAAGTTTAATACCAAATTCAGAAACTGAATACCACAATGAAGAGTTACAGCGTATCGAGCGTAAAAGTTATAACATAATAGTGTATCATTACAACCTATACAGTCCACTGCTGGATATAGGCCTCCACAAGCTTTCGCCAAAAATAGCGTGAACTTATGTGTTTTGCTCATAGTCACCACGCTGGGCAGGCGGGTTGGTGACCACAGGGCTGGCTTTGTCGCACCGAAGACGCTGCTGCCCGTCTTCGGCCTGTGTATTTCAAAGCCAGCAGTTGGATGGTTATCCCGCCACCGGTCGGCTTTTTAAGTAATATAATAATAGTGTAATAAGTTATAATTTTTTTTTCATCTGATTACTGTAATAAATGTGAAAGTTTATGAGGATGACGTATGGATGGATGATTGTTACTCTTTTATGGCAAAACGACTGAATAGATCATTGTCATTCAACAATGCCGCTATTTTGACGTTAAATAATTATGATTATTATTCATCCTTAAAATATACTACGGTGTTATGAATTATTGTTATTTTAGACTAAAGAAGTTATGCAGGTTGAAGAGGAAAATCAACAAAATACATATATCTCCAGAGCCCAAAAATGTAACTGCAGAGCTTATGAAAATGATGACACCGACTCAATATTTTACTGTCACTTATGAGTTGACGAGAAAAATGACACCTAAATAATACTAGCCATTTACAGTCCTCTAGTTCGTCTTCAAGATCATCTTCATCTAGTTCCGATTCATCTAGCTCATCTTCATCCAGTTTTTCAAGCTCCAATAGTTTAATGCCTACCCAAAACCCTGCCCCACAAAACGTTACAACGGATTGTGAAGAAAAGACGTCTTACACCAATTCACCACAAAATACTGAGCAAAATATGAGCAAATTCAGCTGAGAGAGCGACGAAATTACAATAGTGTGGCCAGTTACAATATTTCTCCAGTATAATACACAGATCTAAGTGACGTCGACCTGAGTGACGACGATGCACTGTAGATTTTAATACGTTGTTTAATAAGCTTGTCAACAGAAGAAATTTAATGTTTGAAAATCAAAGTTCTTCTGACTCTGACTGCAATAATAAACCAAATATTTGTCAGTCAGTTCAGCCTATTGCAGTCCACTGCTGGACATAGGCCTCCCCAATTTCGCGCTAGACATCCCGGTCTTCCGCAATCCTCATCCAGCTTACACCGGCAATCTTAGGTAGATCGTCGGTCCAACGGGCCAGAGGACGTCACACACTGTGTTTGCCAAGACGCGATCTCTACTCCAGGACGCGTCTGCTCCAACAGCCACCGGTCCTGCGCCACAGATGACCAGCCCACTGCCACTTCAACTTGCTAATTCTGTGGGCTATATCGGTTACTTTCGTTCTCTCGCGGTAGTCTCGTTTCTAATCCTATCTTTGAGGGAAACCCCAAGCATGGCCAGTTCCATTGCACGTTGAGGGACTTTATATTTGTGGACCAGTCCCTTCGTCAGTGTCCATGTCTCGGCTCGGTATGTTAACACAGGCAGGACGTATTGCTCGAAGACTTTTGTCTTCAAGCATTGCGGAATCTTCGAAGTAAAGACTCGACGAAGCCTGCCAAATGCCGCCGCGCCCCACCGAATCCTCCTATCGGCCTCCTTCTCAAAGTTGTTGCGGCCTAGTTGGATAGTATGGCCTAAGTAAATATAATCCTGAACAACTTAGAGAAGGGTACCATCGACCGATACCTGTCTCGGTATGACTTGGTTGTTAGACATAACTTTCGTTTTGTCCAAGTTCATACAGAGAACGACACGTCGGGGGGAATCGTTTAGACCGGCTAGCATTTGGCCTAACTCATCTAACGTGTCCGCAAAGATGACGATATCGTCGGCGAAATGAAGTTGAGAGATGTATTCACCGTTGACATTGATGCCTTGTTCAAGGTCTTAAAGATCAGCGCAGCTCCAGCGCAGTGGTAAACAGTTTCGGTGATATTACATCTTGCTGTCTTACCCCACGCCGGAGGGAAATAGGTCTTGTTCTCTGGTCCTGGACATGAACGGTCATCGTCGTTGCGTCGTACATACATCTCAGTACCACGATATATCGCCAGTCGATATGACATCTCTGCAGAGAGTCCAAGACAGCCCAGGTCTCGACACAGTTGAAGGCTTTCTCGCAGTCCACAAATTCCATACACAGCGGCTGATTATATGTCTCTGTCTTTTGAATAATCTGTCGAACAGTATGGATGTGGTCTACGGTGTTGTAGCCATTTCGCAACCCAACCTGCTCTGGTGGTTGGAATTCGTCGAGTCTTATGGCGAGACGATTCAAATGTGCAGAAAATATTGATTCCGACGGTATTTAACTTAGGGTTTAACCAACCAAAAAAAGGTCAGTGTGATCTATGTGTATCATATGATAATTCAAACAATGAGCAAAAACAAGATGATAGACAATATAAGAAAAAAATATAAAGAAGAGACTGCTGATTTTTATACTATTTACTAGCTGACCCCGCAAACGTTGTTTTTCCATATATGTTATTAAACCCCTTAATCCCCCCCCCCCCTTTAACTTAGGGTTATGAAAAATAGATGTTGTTCGATTCTCAGACCTACCCGATATGCACACAAAATTTCGTGTGAATCGGTCTAGCCGTTTCGGAGGAGTTTAACTACAAACACCGCGACACGAGAATTTTATATATTAGATTATTTGTGGTTAGTAATTATTTGTGATTTTAGGAGATATTTACTAGAGACTAATTGTACCTAATTCTTATAATAGTGTATAGTTTTTGTTTTGTTTAAAAAACAATATTTGTAACCATAAAGAGATATATAAATATCAGATGATTAATAAAAATTTGTTTAATTTAAAAAAAAGGTGATAAATTTCAGTTTTCGTTTTATAAAAAATGATGCATTAGTACATACAACGTCATAATTACAATTAAATAATTATAAAACGAAACATTGTGATTTATTTTTAAAACTTTTTGTTATGTTTTAATACTAAAGAGAATTTTTTTGAAATACTACCTAAAATATTAAGTAATTTTTGGCATAAAGAGATTTAAGTCGGAACTTTTTTTTCATCTCCATTTTACAGCTATTATAGATTTTAATACAGTTGTTTTTCTATTATTCTATTAATCTCTGTACTTTAAACTACTGATATCAATAGTAAAAGTCATTAATAGCATTACAAATAATTGGTAATTTTTAATCAAACACAATGCGGAAAAAGTGCTAAACTTCAAACGCCAATTCCCACAAATTGCGATTTTTGAGTTACATCTTTGTTTTATTAAGGGTGCGATGTATACTGAGAACTTTTATGTTTTAGATATAAATAGAAAAAAAAAAAAAATTACCAATTAATAATCTGTCATAGTCATGCGCACTTGTTTTTGTTTACAAAAACGAAGGCGCGAAAATTGACAGCTACGCCATTATGAAAAAAATTTCACTTGAACCACACACGAATACGACACGACACATAAATATATCACGTTTCTAAGAAAACAAACGATTTCGCTTTACAACAAAGAATTTAAAATAACTATTTAAAAGTAAAACGGAAAGTTCTTTTTTTCAACTTCACAAATATTATCACGACACGAAAAAACCCAATTTCATTTCAACAATCACGACACGAAAAAGACCTAATTTTGACGTATGCCATTTTTGACAAATTTAGAAAATTTTGATATGTTTTTCAGGATGTTTATATATAATTATATATATATAAAATTAGGATAGTTTGTCGCGTCCGCGCGTCAGTCAGCGTCCGAGAGACTGGTTCGAGTTACCGACAGTTGTAAATAGAACTTCGTTATTTTATTTTGTCTGTTGCCGAGTGTATATTTTAGTTTTCGTTTTCTTTACTTTTCTTCGCTGCTGAATATATGACGAGTTCATATAAATTGTATTTACTGTCTTCAAAACGAATTCTAGGATAATTCGCTGTATTTTATCAATTGTTCTTCTTTATGTTAAGTAATTCTTAGTAATTACGTTAAAAATAAATATTTATAGCAATAATAAATAAACTCGGAAAATAATAAATATTTAATGAGTTGCGAAAGAGAGATAAGTTGCGGATAGGTCTCGGATAGTTATTTATCTGACGTATATCGGTATCCCGTCCAGCCCGTTGGCGCAGTTTGTAGTGGTCCTGCTTTCTGTTCGGCGGGTTGCGGGTTCGATTCCCGCCTGCGTCTGGGTGTAATATTTGTATTTATATATTTATGTATTATTTCTCTGTATATTTATAAAAAAAATATATAACAATCGTCTGTTGCCTGTAAACAAGCATTAAGTTACTTACCATAGGAGCAGACGACCGTGTGTGTATGTTATAAGACATTTATTTATTATTTATTTATCCAAAAAAATAAAAGTTTGTAATGATGTTTCTGTTTCAACTTTAAATTCCATTTATCTTTTAGATATTTTTATACGCAATCTTTTAAACTAAATTATTCATTTTCTAATTTTTTAAACTAAATTTTAATTATAATGTAACAACTTTTTCGGATTATTTCGGATTTTTAGGAGTGGACTGACAGTTCTCCCGTGATATATCGTGGTTGCTGTGAAGTATTCAAAACGCCGGGCATCTAAAAAACTTTATAAACCGCTATAAAATCCGAAAAAGTTGTTTCATTATAATAAATTATTTATTAATTATAAAAAAGACACTAATGACCTGTTTTAATAATAATAATAATAATTATTATTTATTTAAGGTAACAAACGACCCATAAAACAATTCAAACAACAAATTCTTACAATGGATAAAACAAATACAACTATAAATTAATGAATATTACGACAATTTACAGATACAGTAATAAAATCACAATAATAATAAATAATAACAAATACAAATAAATACTTTTAACAATAATTTCATTATATTAAAACTAAAACAACTAATTATAATAACATAATGTCAAATATGAATAATAATAATTATCATCATCATCATCATTTCAGCATATCACAGTCCACTGCTGGACATAGGCCTCCACAAGTTCGCGCCAAAAATGGCGTAAACTCATGTGTTTTGCCCATAGTCACCACGCTGGGCAGGCGGGTTGGTGATCGTAGAGCTGGCTTTGTCGCACCAAAGACGCTGCTGCCCGTCTTCAGACTGTGTATTTCAAAGCCAGCAATTGTATGGTTATCCCGCCATCGGTCGGCTTTTTAAGTTCCAAGGTGGTGCGATACTTTTGATTTAAATACGACGCAGTCTGTCAAATTGTTACTCTTATCGTTGACTTATACTAATACTACCGACCTGACCCGGCTTCGCACGATGCAATGCTAATACTAAATATAAAATATAAAATAAATATTTGCAATGTAAGCGCAAAAAAGTGTTTATTTACGACATCACATTCTACCTCTAAAACTATCAGTGTTCCTATACTATATTATGCATGTATTATACATATAAACATTCTCTAGAATCATTCTATTTACTAAAGAAAACCGCATCAAAATCCGTTAGTAGTTTTAAAGATCTAAGCATACAGACAGCGGGAAGCGACTTTGTTTTATACTATGTAATGATGATGAGCAGTAAAATAAATAATGCCTGTAGAAAATTATGCTAATTTATCGAACTTATGACCCAAAAATAATGACTGAACCGGTTTTAATTTCACTCTTTATTGATATTTACGAACGGTTTAATGATATGTGTGTATGTTATAAGATATTTATTTATTTATATTGATAGCTATTAAATAAATTTAAAGTTTAAACAAAATTTATATTTTTAGATAAGGAAGAAATGTCTAATAAATAAAACTCAGAAGACATAACAGTAATTTTTCCGTTTTTAACCGACTTCCAAAAAAAGGAGGAGGTTCTCAATTCGACAGTATTTTTTTTTTTTTTTTTTTTTTTTATGTATGTTACATCAGAACTTTTCACTGGGTGGAGCGATTTCGACAAATTTTCTTTTAATCGAAAGGTGGTGTGTGCCAATTGGTCCCATTTAAATTTATTTGAGATCTAACAACTACTTTTCGAGCTATATCTAATAATGCGTTTTTACTTGACGCTTTTTTCGTCGACCTACGTTGTATTACACCACATAACTTTCTACTGGATGTACCAATTTTGATAATTCTTTTTTTGTTGGAAAGGAGATATCTCAAGTTTAGTACCATGATAAGGAAACCAGGATCTGATGATGGGATCCCAGAGAAATCGAGGGAAACTCTTGAAAATCCGCAATAACTTTTTACTGGGTGTACCGATTTTGATAATTCTTTTTTTGTTGGAAAGGGGATATCCCTAATTTGGTACCATGATAAGGAAACCAGGATCTGATGATGGGATCCCAGAGAAATCGAGGGAACTTCTTGAAAATCCGCAATAAATTTTTACTGGGTGTACCGATTTTAATAATTTTTAATTTAATCGAAAGCTGATGTTTGTCATGTGGTCACATATAAATTTTATAGAGATCTGATAACTACTTTTTGAGTAATCTTTCATAACGCGTAGTTACTTGACTATTTTTTCGTCGATCTACGTTGTATTACTTGTCGATGTAATTGGAGTCGGTTTTTTTTTCGTTTGTTTGCAAACACAATTATGTTGTTTCGTCGTTGTTTGTGATGCGTTCACAGCGATAGACCTTTGTTAATTTCTTGGTTTTAATGTAGCAAAGAAACGACAGAAAAGTAATATTTATTATGCAGGATAACTTGTAAAATGTATGTTTTTTTTTTTGTAATATATTTGTGGTTTACAATAAAGTATAAAATAAACAATAAAAATAAAATGTCACGATCCCTTTAAGGGGTCGTCAGGTCGTCATAACCCTTGTATGGGCAATCAAAGAAAAATATTTTAAAAAATCCATGTTCACCTATTTTATCACCTTTCGCGTGACCCCTAATATCATTCTATGAAGATTTTACAAATATTAGTCAGTTAATCTCTTTTTTAATGCCTTTAAAGGGATAGATTCGGCGGTTTTTCACCAATAATAATAAAATTTTAAAAAAATCTAAAATATATAAAGTTGTATATATATATATATATATATACAACTAGGTCGGCAAACAAGTGTACGGAAGGAACTCTACAGGATAATGTATACCATCATCGACTTCTAATACAGAGTCCAACGACTTCATCATATTTTACTTCAGCACCGGGCAATTTCTTTTTTTTTATGTCACTAGGTCGGCAAACAATCGTACGGCTCACCTGATGGTAAGCGATTACCGTAGCTCATAGATGTCTGCAATACCAGAAGCATCGCAAGCACGAAATTTCGTGCTGTGCGCTACCTCTGCTAAAAAACCAAGTACAGAAAAAATAAAAAAATAAAATAAAAAATTGGTGCCTGTTTATTTTTATTAGCAAATTGACAAGGAAACGTAGTTGATATTTGAAATAAGTAGGATCGTCAAGTAAATATTAAGAGTATTTTATAAAAAATATTTATAAATATATAACTGTTGCCTACGACTTTGCCTGTGGAAGAGATAAGGGTACTCTTGAACTAAATTAATTTTACCTAAAGAGTGGTTTAATGAAAACGTTACTATAAAATTATAAATAAACTAAAGAAGCTATAATTTAATAAATGTTACTATAATATAGTGCTGTGTGGCTACGGCACTAAAGAATTTAGCCACCCCCTCTCTTCCCGTGGGTGTCGTAAGAGGCGACTAAGGGATAACAAGGTTCCACAACCACCTTGGAACTTAAGAAGCCGACCGATGGCGGGATAACCATCCAACTGCTGGCTTTGAAATACACAGGCCGAAGACGGGCAGCAGCGTCTTCGGTGCGACAAAGCCAGTACTGCGGTCACTAACCCGCCTGCCCAGCGTGGTGACTATGGGCAAAACGCATGAGTTCACGTTATTTTTGGCGTAAACTTGTGGAGGCCTATGTCCAGCAGTGGACTGTATAGGCTGTAATGATAATGATGATACTATAATATAGATGAAGATTTTAATGATAAACAATTATTATACTTACTATATATATTGTAAATAATGATATGTATTTACCGAAGCGTTTCTTCTCTACCTCAATATTTCATCCGCCTGCGAGGTCGATAGTTATCTTTTTATTTTATAAGTAGAATGTAAATTATGGCTGTGAAACAAATGAATTAATAAATAATGAAATTTTCAGCTAAATACTGAGTACAGGGCTTTATTTATATGGATGTTACAGGAATCAATTATGAATACGAAAGTTTACCCACTTCAGCCTGTAATATCCCACTACTGGGCATAGGCCTCTTTCCCCATGTAGGAGAAGGATCAGAGCTTAATCCACCACGCTGCTCCAATGCGGGTTGGCGGATATATTTTCTACTATGAGTAACGATCGCTATTAGGTGTACGGCGATAACAACCAGGACCGACGGCTTAACATGCTTTCCGGGGCACGGCATGGAGAGCCACACCACGACCACCACCACCCACGAAAGTTTGTATTTAAGTAAAATAAATATATAAACGACCCACTTACAACGGTCCCCACAGTGTAAGTTAAAAAGATATTTAAAAAATTTCGAATGGCTATAATAATAAATAAATAAATATCATATAACATACTCCCACGCTCGTCTGTTCCTATGAGAAGCATCTTAATGCTTGTGTTACAGGTAACAGCCGACTGTTTTTAATTTTTTTTTATAAATATACATAGAAATAATACATATATAAATATATTAATACAAATAATACACCCAGACTCAGGCGGGAATCGATCCCGCAACACGCCGCACAGAAAGCAGGGGCCACTACAAACTGCGCCAACGAGCAAGTCGAAAAAGGCTATGGCTACATATATTAAAATTCTAAGAATATGCCGAAACAAAATAGAAAGATGTATTAATTTTAATTTATTTTTTAACTTTTTACAAAAAATCGTCATGTAAGTAATCGGAGTAACTAATTAATGTATAATTTGCGATTTCGACTGACTATTCTATTAATCAAAATTATTAGGAAATTGATTGTGATTTGAAAATTATTCCATACACAAGTATTTTAGGGTTCCGGATCAAAATACCAAAAGAACCTATTAACTGAGATACCAATGTACCTCCGTATGAATCCGTAATAATAAAAAACAAGGTGACTCGGCAAACGTTGTCTTGCCGCTAAACGCTATTTAAAAATAGGGGTTGGTGGTAGAAGGGTGAAAGTTTAGGGTTGTATGTATTTTTCAACCGCAAATCATAATAAAATAAATAATTTATCTAAAACTTAAAAAAAATTAGGGGTGGACTACCCTGAACATTTAGGGGGATGAAAAATAGATGTTGTTCGATTCTCAGACCTACCCAATATGCGCACAAAATTTCATGAGAATCGGTTAAGCCGTTTCGGAGGAGTTTAACTACAAACACCGCGACACGAGAATTATATATAATAGATTAACAGTTATTTTTTATTAAATAGATAATAAATTAGAGCATTTTTAACTGAATTGAAAAAGGTTCTCAATTCGACTGTACTGAGTTGATTGATTTTGATAATTCTTTCGTTATTTGAAACCAGGCACTTGTCATGTTGTCCTATTTAAATTTGATCGAGATCTGGCCACTACTTTTGACTTATCTAATAATACTAAAACTAATATAAATAATAAATAAATAAATATTTACATACACGGTCATCTGTTCCTAAAGTAAGCAACTTAATGCTTGTGCTATATATATATATATATATATATATATATATATAGGTAACAGCCGACTGATATAGCTACATTTTTTTTATAAACACAACTGCCGGAGCAGAAAGCAGGGTCACTAAAAACTGCACCAACGGGCTAGTCAAACGTAGTAAATTGAAATCGGCCTTTTTTTTCGTTTGCGAGCAAATACAATGATTTAAAATACTCCCGAATTATGAATAATGACAAGCTACGTAATGTGAGATAAATAATATAATTTTATTTGAAAAATATAATTTCATTATTACATTCATCACAGTCATCCCAGCAGCCTTTCGCAGTCCACTACTGGACATAGGCCTCCATAAGTTCACGCCAAAAATGGCATGAACTTATGTGTGTTGCCCATAGTCACCACGCTGGACAGGCGGGTTGGTGATCGCAGGGCTGGCATTGTCGCACCGAAGACGCTGCTGCCCGTCTTCGGGCTGCCTATTATCACATTATCATTATCACATTGCCTCAACATTATTTATATGACCATGGGCCTTTCGGGTAATCTGATAAATACACAGGTACATTGCAATAAAATTATAACATAACTAGCTGTCCCCGCGACTTCGTCCACGTGGAATTTAATAAAAAGTTATTGTGCAGTTTGTAGAGTTATAAAATAAATAAATTTCTAAAATAAAAGTAGCCCAAGTTACTCCTGACTATATCAGCTATCTGCCAGTGAAAGTCCCGTCAAAACCGGCTTAGCCGTTTCAGAGATTAGCCGGAACAAACAGACAAATAGACAGACAGACAAAAATTGTACAAAACGTTATTTTAGTATATGTACCGTGTATACAATCATATGCATTTAGTAAAAAGCGGTTATTTTAATATTGCAAACAGACACTCCAATTTTATTTATTTGTATAGATATAGATATTGTGTTAGATAGATTAGGTTATTTTTCATCAATAATCTATAACAACCTTTTTGAGTTTTTTTTTGGCCGCCGGTTATTTTTCTCTCCTCCTACACTAGGGACATTACTTTATTTATTTACTATTATTACTTATTACCTATTATTACTTTTTTTATTAGCTGTGTGGCTACGGCAATAAAGAATATAGCAACCTCCTCTCTTTCCGTATTAGGCGACTAAGGGATAACACAGTTCCACTACCACCTTGGAACTTATAAAGCCGACCGATGGCGGCATAACAATTCAACTGCTGACTTTGAAATACACAGGCCGAAGACGACCAGCAGCGTCTTCGGTGCGACAAAGCTAGCCCCGTTCACAACCCATTTTTGACGCGAACTTGTGGAGGTCTATGTCCAGCAGTGGACTATATTAGGCTGAAGCGTGTGTGAAGAGATATATTATTTAATATTGTACCGATCCCTTCTATTCCCAAATCTGTATCGCCCTTCGCTAGCTAATTTATCAGAAACATTTATCATCGATAAACTTATCACTGATAACGGCGACAAAATAGTACAAGCATAGATTAGTAATAAAATCAATACTTCGAATTTGTAATATAACATTAGTGTCGATTGCATCATCAACGTGATCACTTTCGACAATGTGGGGACCAGTGAGTTTATTATTTATCTATTTATTTATTTACAGAAAAAAGGGTCCTAAAACTGAACCCTGTGGAGTTCCTTCTGTTATTGGTATTTCGTCACTGACGGTGTCAGTAATTTTAATGCGATATGTTCTATTTGAAAGATAATTATAACACCAATTTAGAAGTTTTTCAAGAAGAATGTTATGTTGTAGAGTATCAAATGCTTTGCTATAATCTATAAATATAACTAAAATGTGATTTCTATCGTTCAAGTGTTTATTTACAGAATTTGAAATATTGACAAAAGTTGAGTAAAAGTTGTATCATCATTCCAGCCTATTGCAGTCCACTGCTGGACATAGGCCTCCACAAGTTCGCGCCAAAAATGCGTGAACTCATGTGTGTTACCCATAGTCACCACGCTGGGCAGGCGGGTTGGTGACCGCAGGGCTGGCTTTGTCGTACCGAAGACGCTGCTGCCCGTCTTCGGCCTGTGTGTTTCAAAGCCAGCGGATAGATGGTTATCCCGCCATCGGTCGGCTTCTTAAGTTCCAAGATGGTAGTGGAACTGTGTTATTCCTTAGTTGCCTCTTACGACACCCACGGGAAGAGAGGGGGCGGCTATATTCTTTGGTGCCGTAGCCACACAGCACAAAACACACAAAAAGTTGTTATTTATTGACGTGCATGTTGCTCTGGCATATTTAATTGTCCAATCTAAGCCATCACCTTAATATCTTAATTATAAAATTAAAATCAAATATAATCAATTATTTAATTTACGTGTTTATCTATATGGGTGAGTCTCACGACAAGCTGTTATCTATACCTACAAATAAATAAAATTGGAGTGTCTGTTTGTAATATTAATATAACTGCTTTTTACTAAATTTATATAGATGTATACACGATACATATACCAAAATAACATTTTTTACAATTTTAGTCTGTCTATCTATCTGTGTGTTTGTTCCGGCAGCGGGCTAATCTCTGAAACGGTTGGACCGATTTTGACAGGACTCTCACTGGCAGATAGATAGCTGATGTAATAAGGAGTAACTTAGGCTACTTTTATTTTATAAATTTATTTATTTTATAACTCTGTAAACTGAACAATAACTTTTTTGTTAAAATCCACGTGGACGAAGTCGCGGGCACCGCTAGTATCACATAAATTGTGTGTGACGCATATGTTAATTATATTATGTTATAATTAATCAAACGCACTAGGATACTTAAAACTGTAAGCGATTGTATTATTCTTAAAATAAAATATTGCATAGATGTTGTTGTATCCGGGGCATTAGTGAATATGGACTACAGTCCTGGCCGACACAAGGAGCCCTCGATAATAGAGATTAAAAAAAAATATTAAAATATTGACTTAAAAAAAATATATGTTTCTTTTATTCAAAAAGTAATGAGGGACTTCCTGTCACCGTATGTACCCCAGGGCCTCTAGGTTCCCTAATCCGACTCTCCATAAATCGATAAATAATGCAAAGAGAGATAGATATATCAAACAGCAGGGAGTAGTATAGCGTACTGGTGTTTAGACTATAAGTACATTATAGTTTAGTACATAATAACTTTTAATTTATTTCAGAATCCTTCAGATGTACAAGTAGTCGATGGTGACCCCTCACAAGTACAAATAGTCGACGGCGGCCCCTCGCAAGTACAAGTAGTCGATGGCGACCCCTCACAAGTACAAGTAGTCGATGGCGGCCCCTCACAAGTTCAAGTAGTCGATGGCGACCCCTCGCAAGTTCAAGTAGTCGACGGCGACCCCTCACAAGTACAAATCGTACGTTAACTACATCTGTGGTACGTGGTAAGTAATCTAGTCTAGTTACTTTTATGTTGTTAACCGACTTCAAAGAAAGGAGGAGGTTACTCAATTCGACCGTATATATGTTTTTTTTTAAATGTATGTTCGGGGATAACTCCGTCGTTTATGGACTGATTTCGATAATTCTTTTTTTGTTGGAAAGGAGATATCCCTAGTTTGGCACCATGATAAGGAAACTAGGATCTGATGATGGAATCCCAAAGAAATCGAGGGAAACTATCGAAAATCCGCATAACTTTTTACTGGATGTACCGATTTTAATGATTTTTAATTTAATCGAAAGCCGATGTTTATCATGTGGTCACATTTAAATTTCATCGAGATCTGATTACAACTTTTGGAATAATCTTTGATAATGCGTAGTTACTTGACTGTTTTTTCGTCTACCTACGTTGTATTACTTGTCGATATAATTGAAGTCGGTTTTTCTTCGTTTGCCTGCAAACACAATTATTCTGAATCATTTAATATTTAATCTTAAAATATATATGAATTATGATTATTTTAGAGGTCTAGTTCATTACAAAAATGCATATCAATAGTCCCAGATAATGAATCTTTGAGAAATTTCCCTTTTTATTTTAAAATCTTACATTTATCTGCTTTTTGTATCTACATATTAACACACGTTTTTATACAGATAGTATATTTGTTATAAATATTTTTAGACAACTAGATGGCCTGGTGAACTTCTTAACACCTTTTTTGTGAATATAATAATTATTAATATCGAAATAAAATATAGCTTATCTTTCAAGTTGGATCAAATTGCACACGGTGTGCAAATTTGATTAAAATCGTATAAGTAGTTTAGGGAGTCCATTGCGGATAAGCAACGTGACGCGTATTTTATATATATTAAGATTGTACCAGAATCCTTAAGTTGTACTTTTAAGTCATAAAAAAAGTATTTAGAAACGTAGTTCATCATTACAGCCTATACAGTCCACTGCTGGACATAGGCCTTTTAAGACAAGTTTACGTCAAAAATAACGTGAACTCATGTGTTTTGCCCATAGTCACCACGCTGGGCAGGCGGGTTGGTGACCGCAGGGCTGGCTTTGTCGCACCGAAGACGCTGCTGCCCGTCTTCAGTCTGTGTATTTCAAAGCCAGCCTAACCATCCAAGTTGGATGGTTAGAAACGTAGTTAGAGATAATTATAAATTGTACATTTTAATTTTTTTTTCAGATGACTGACAGAGACAAATATTTTATTTTTTATTAATCTACTATTAAGAATATGTATTTAAATATGGAAACCGTAAATGAGAAACTAAAACCTAAAACAAGATGGCCGTAACTTCAACAATACTTTCCGTTTACTGGTGGTCATAAAGTTTATATTTTTTAAATCATGATAATAATAATAATATTCTTTATTGTACACCAAAATACATACATACAGAATAGTAAATAAAAACAAAGATGTACAAAGGCGATGTTATCGCTGAAGAGCGATTTCTTCCAGATAATCTTTGGGCACAAGGGTAGTGACGGAAAGGAAGGCTTTTTAAATTTTCATTTAACGTTTTTATAATGTATTATGTAATACATTATTATAAGGAACTTTTTTATATATTAAACAATTTATAATAGAAATAAATTCATAATAAAAATAAATCATTTCCAAACATTTAATTCGTTTTATTTTAGCGATTTCAAATAAAGAAGGAGTTTCTCAAAACTGTATTTTTTATGAAGTGTCATAACTTTTTACTGGATGTATGATTATTATTTTTTTATTCGAAAGCTGGTGTCCGTCGTGTAATTCCTTTTAAATTTGATCGAGATCTGACAAAAAGTTTTTGAGTTATTCCGAATAATGTGTATTGTATCATTCTTACAACCTCTCTGGTGTTATGGTGTGAGTAGTCGCCTAAAACACACACTCGGAATTGCTTGCCACTTGTATTTGTACGAATATTTCAGAATATTTGAAAGTATGTTAAGCTGACGGTCCCGGTTGTTATCATAGGTACCTGTAGCGATCGTTACTTATAGTAGGAACATATCTCCTGCAGTAGAGCAGCGTGATGGATTAAGCATTTTTTTTTATCACTAGGTTGGCAAACAAGCGTACGGCTCACCTGATGGTAAGCGATTACCGTGGCTTATAGACGCCTGCAGCACCAGAAGCATCGCAAGCGCGTTACCGACCCAATCCCCAATCCCCCCAGGAGCTCTGGTCACCTTACTCACCTACAGGAACACAATACTGCTTGAAAACAGTATTATTTTGCTGTGATCTTCTGTAAGGTCGAGGTACTACCCCAGTCGGGCTGCTCCATATTTTGAGCAGGAAATTCCTGCTGTGCCCTACCTCAGTAAGCAGCAATTCTTCTTCTATATGAAGAAAGAGGACTATGCCCATTAGTGGGATGTTAGACGCTGAATGCGTATTACACTTATCGCTGTAAATAGTGTTTTTTAAACATTTTTTAATATCATAATATCAAAAATCGACCGTTCCAGCGGGGATCGAACCTGCATCTCCGACTGACCGTGTCGGTGCTCTAGCCAATTAAGCTATGGAACGATGTACCCGCTAGATCGAAATTGTTGATATGATGATTTCATATTCGGTCTAAGCGACCGTGGTGCCAAACCTGTAACTACTCAAAGTTTCATACAATGAATATCTTTGACAGGAGACGACATCATGCTATTTTTCATTTGTACGGTAAAAAAAATGTTTAGAATTTTTTAATGTGTGGATAACACAAAAATAAAATCGTACTAATTAAAGTGTTTTTTTTTGTGAACATATAAATATTTTATAAAAACCTGACACTAAAAAACACAAAATATGAATAAATAATCCAATGTAGTGCAGTCATTTGAAATTATGTGCGTACATGCATTTTGACTACAACATTAACAAAAAAAACTTACCAGTAAGTAAAAAACTCGGAGATGTCCATGCAGTCAACGTCCTTTCTTTTCTCCAACTCCTCAGCGATGCCGGAGTCCACGTCCTCTTCAGAGCTGGTTGAGTCACTCTCGCTGTCTAAACGTGGCGCGCTCATCACGAGCCCCTCGGCGACAGGTTCTGTGGCAGGACCTACGACACTGAGAAGTTAATAGTTTGTCGAGTTCATTCCTTAGGAAATGATACGAAATGAAAAGTTTTTTTTTAATTATACAACTAGGTCGGCAAACAAGCGTACGGCTCACCTGATGGTAAACGATTACCGTAGCTTATAGACGCCTGCAACACCAGAAGCATCGCAAGCGTATTGCCGACCCAATCCCCAATCCCCCCAGGAGCTTTGGTCACCTTACTCACCAACAGGAACACAATACTGCTTGAAAGCAGTATTATTTAGCTTTGGTCTTCTGTAAGGTCGAGGAAATTCATGCTGTGTCCTACGTTCGTTAAAGTTCGGCGTTCATCGATTTATTAGACGTTGTCACGTCAAAACTACGATTTTTTATAAACTACGTCTACTTTTAAAGATAGTATCTTATTTAAAAACTAGCTGTGTAACTTCGTCCGCGTGGAATTTAAAAAAAAATTTTTTTTGTTCAGTTCGATGAGTTATAAAATAAATTCTAAAATAAAAGTAGCCCAAGTTACTCCTTACTATATCAGCTATCTGCCAGTGAAAGTCCCGTCAAAACCAGCTTAGCCGTTTCAGAGATTAGCCGGAACAAACAGACAGATAGACAGACAGACAATTATTGTAAAAAACATTATTTTGGTATATGTACCGTGTATAGAATCATATGCTTTTAGTAAAAAGCGGTTATTATAATACTGCAAACAGACACTGTAACATATATAATGTTACTAATTTGTTTTGGGGAGTATTTGCTCTTTTCTTTTGCTAGGCGTTTTCATTTATTAGCGCGGTCCTTGTGACGTGTGGTTTTGTGTATGGAGGCTATTGGTGGGGATTAGCTGAGTAGGGTTTAGCTCGTGAGTATATAAGCGCTTGTGGCGAGTGACTCCTTCTTTTCCTTCGTTCCAGCCACGGCCAGGTTCAGGGTGCGATTTGTTGGTGTCCTTGGCGGTCACGAGTGGTGCCTGATGCTTCTGGTTCGACCACGTAGCGAGACATTTTGCCCAACGTTCCCAGTTCTAATGTTACCGACCCTGTGGCAGTCGGCGACACTTATTTACGTCGCCAGAAATCGTGGGGAGCTGCGTGAGCTTGACCACGTGGTGCAAGGTGGTGCTTTTCGCAACCTTTTCGACCTCCAACCATGTGCCAGAAGTAATTCGAACCTTTAATAGCTAGTGCTATAGTTTTTTTTTATTACGAGTTTGTGTGTTCATATTTTTTTTATGTTAATATTAAAATACGAGTACATCCGCCAACCCGCATTGGAGCAGCGGTGGATTAAGCTCTGATCCTTCTTCAACGCGGGGAAAGAGGCCTATACCCAGTCGTGGGATATTACAAGCTGAAGCGTAATATTAAAAATTTGTCATCTTTTATTAAACTTAGCAATAAATTAATTTCAATCTGTTATCTTTTTGATTTAATCATCCTTTAATTGAATTATAGTTAGTTTTTCTTTTTATTTTTTTAGTTCGTCGTGTAAAAAATTTAATTTCTCTCAAGATTAATTATCTTAAGGACGCTATCACATTTTTAACTCGCTCAAGTTTCGGTATTTAAATCGCAACACAATAACATTACACGTACGCACACATTGATACCGCTTTCTGCTCGATTTTGTACCGACGTAACTAATCTTGGTACTTGAAAGTATTAATTTTTAATTTTACTGGTATTGATTAGTAAATTTAGTTGTAAGTTTAAAGCCGAACTTGGTAACTGTTACTAAGTTACTGTTACCTACTATTCACGGAACCTCTCCCTTACTCTGTTTATGACGATGTCTTAAGGCGTCAGGGTATCTACTACTCGTTCGTCGTACTATACAATAAAATATAATAGATAATAATACGCCTATTTTTATAATTCAAAATCACATACAATTTTAAGTTATATAATTATAGTTTTAACATTATAATAATATAAACATAACATATTTTACGTAATCTATACAAATATATAAAATTGGAGTGTCCTTTTGTTATATTAAAATACTGCTTTTTACTAAATGCATACGGATGTATACACGGTCCATATACCAAAATAACATTTTTCCAATTTTTGTCTGTCTGTCTGTCTGTGTCTTCCGGCTAATCTCTGAAACGGGTGGACCGATTTTTGCGGTACTTTCACTGGGATATACCTTATGCAATAAGGAGTAACTTAGGCTACTTTTATTTTAGAAATTTATTTATTTTATAACTCTGCAAACGGAACAATGATGATGATGATGAATGTAAATTTAAAATAAAATAATTTTTAACAAAAAAAAAAGACTTCAAACAGGAAACTAAAAAGTGAAAAATAAATTTACTTAGTACAAAGTAATTCGTATTTTGATTTAGTTAATCAGAAATGATTTAATAAATATTTTATAATTTTGAAGTCGGTGCCAAGTAAAAAAATAACTACTCTAGTATCTACTTGTAAGTTGTATTCAGTTTTCTTTCATAATTTGTTTCATTGACTATAAATTAGTTTGAATACTGTTATTATTCTGTTATTGTTTTGATATATTTAATAATATTTTTTGTACTTGTTTTTTGTGTGTGTTGTTTGTATTTGTTATTGTAGTCAGGTTGTTGTAGTATTTACTTGGCACCGACTTCAATATTATAAAATATTGCAATACACAAGCACAAACACCCAGATCATGACAAACATCTTATATGGCCAATACAAATGTCTGTCCTGCGCGGAGATTGAACCCACTAACGCCAGCGCAACAGCCAGTGCTGTGACCGCTGCGCTAACGCGTCGACATACTATGAATAAAGTTCGCTATCAGGTGTACGTAATAACAACGTATTTATTATTATTATTATTATTATTAAAACAACCGGGACTGACAGCCTAGCGTGTTCTCTGAGGCTAGGTTGGTTGGGAGAACCACAAGGATTAACAACTAGACCAAAAATAAAATATTAGTATAAACAAATATCTACTCCGAGCGGGAATTGAACCCGCGACCGTCGGTGTTTAGGCGCCGCCGACACGGCACATGCACCATTATATCAAAGCGGTCGTCAAACAGCAAAAGGTAACTGCTGTAAATTGTTGAGAAATTCCCTCGAGTGTTTATGGGCTCCATCATCAAACCTGGTCCTGCGACACAGATGACCACACAGCAGGTAATTGCTATAAATCGTTGAAAAGTTCCCTTTATTATCTTTCGTCTCCATCATCAGACTGTAATGGCACTTGTAACTCATATAGGTGCAAAGTTCTCATCGATAGAAACGAATTAAGTTCAAACACCAGGTAATTGCTATAAATTGTTGAAGAGTTCCCTCGACTATCTTTCTTCTCCATCATCAGATCGACTCCAGACCTTTATTAAATAGTAGTGCTTTATAGTACTTAATGAAAACATGATTAAATTTACTAGTCACCCGTACGATTTTTGAAAGTTTTCCTCGATTTCTCTAGGATCCCATCATCAGATCCTAGTTTCCTTATCATCGTACCAAACTAGGGATATCTCCTTTCCAACAAAAAAAGAATTATCAAAATCGGTTTATAAACGAAAAAGTTATCTCCGAACATACATTAAAATATATATATATATATATATACGGTCGAATTGAGTAACCTCCTCCTTTTTTTGAAATCGGTTGAAAAGAAGACAAATTGCGAAGATTACTTATTATTATTGATTATTATATATAAACCAGATGCATAGCAAAGACAATCGATTGTGAAGTATCAATTTCGTCCAAGCACAGTACACACAAGGAACTCATTTTTTACGTACTTATTACTTGCGCTGAAGCGATACAGCCGTGCTTCCATGAGCGCGTTTCGGCGCGGAATGACGAACGACGATGGTTCACTTGTAAAAATGTATGAAGAAATTTGAGAGCGTTTCTTATTTTTCTCATAAATGGAAATATTATTTATTTTTATATAAAATATCTAGCGCTACGCATAGAGGACTAAATAAGCAACAATTTCTTAGTGTAGTTATTTTTCTTAGTGCAGTGTATTTAGATATAATGGTTCCTATTCAGACCCGTCTTTTTTTAATTTTTTGCGATTTCTGTGATGGTTAAACTGTATTTGTGTGAAAAGTTTGTATGGGGCTATAGAATTTTTATGGTCTCACTCGGAGATGAATATATTATCTTTCATTTGAAACCAAAATATCCTCTCAGGGTGACTCCTAATTAATTAAAATGGTACGTGAAAAACACTGATATTTGTGGAAAAATGTGATAGCGTCCTTAACGCGCGACAACACTCCAACTTTATTTATTTGTATAGATGAGGTACGTAAAAAAATATCATAAAGGAAGCTCAAAGATGTCGAAGTCTTTTGAAATTAAAAAAAAAAAACTTAGGCATCTCGGGACGCCCGACAGAAGTGATTATAAATTAAACTGTGGGTTAGAGTGAAAAAGGAGGAGCCTACCTACCGCTGCCGTATGCATGAGAGAAAGGGAAGTCACGCAAATCACAAATGTTAGTCTTGGGTACAAAATCACAAATTAAAAATGTGTTGGATAGCAAATTAGAAATTAAAATTGATAATGTTGTGCTCGAACAGGTAACTTCGGCTCGTAATCTTGGTTTAATTCTCGATGGCGAACAAAGGTACATAGAACACATTAATAATAAAATACGAGCTGCTTTTTTTAAACTAAAGACACTATATAATGTTAGGGGTTATTTAAGCGAAAAATTACGTGTACTTCTTTGTGAGTTGTTAGTACTCTCCCAGTTTAATTACTGTAGCTCTGTCTATGGGCCAAGATTGATGGCGACCACAGAGAGGGCAATACAGAGGGTACAAAACGCCTGCATACGGTTCTGTTATGATACTGGCAGGAGAGAACATATTACCCCGTATCTAAATAGCAAAAGCATGTTAAATATGAGCGGCAGAAGAGAACTTAATCTTGCTTGTGTTATTCATAAGGTGATATGGAATAAAAAACCCGAATATCTGTTCGAAAAGCTGATGTGGGTTAAGGATTTTGCACTGCATAGCTTACGCAGAGGCGCGCAACTTTGTTTAAAAATACCAAAACACAAGACATCAAGGTATAGGGGATGCTTCAGATTCTCTGCAGCAAAAATTTGGAATGACTTACCACCCCCATTGAGATGTCGAATGAGTACTGAAACGTTTAAGACAAAGTATCGAAAAGCTTTACTCAATCGACAAATTGCTGCGGAGAATCTGAGTCATGCCCATTGGAAACTGCTTGATCTGAGAAATTTTTTTTTCCAAAAATGATTTTTTCATATACAAGCACACATACACAAACATACACATACACAAACATACACATACACACGCACACACAAATGCATGCTCACGCAAGGGTAACTTTTACATGTTATCATATTATTGTTTATACTACAATCGTTTTTTGGTCAATGTCCTGCTTTGGATACATTTACAAAGTCGTACGGAAACCGGGGAGCACACTGCTTACTCCCACCCAGTATCACAGGGAGAAGGGAGTGGCTGAAAAACAGCGCTGCATGGGACTTTAGTCCTGTGTCAGCTGAAGCTGAGCCACTTCCTATTGCCTATTCATATTTTATTTTTTGTCAAATTTTAATACGTTTTAATATATGTTATGTTTTCATGTTTTTTTTTTGTGTATGTTTACTTAACGTGTTATTTTAACTTGTATATATGTGGCAATAAATCATTTTATTATTATTATTATTATTATTAAGTCAAACAGAAAGGCGCCGTAACGCATTACGTAACGAAGCCGTTTACCCTCTCCCATAAGAAGTTATCACTTCAAAATAAAACAAAATGAAAACTAGTCCTTTCCAAAAAGCTCTAAAAAGCTTTTACAAAAGCTTCCATCAAGCATCGTATTCAAGTACTAGGAAAACATAACGTGTAAGAAGTAAGAGATGTGTAAAAATATTTTCACTGTGTAAAATTAATTCTTCTTTTGTATGAAGTTTTTCTATTACAATAAAACTATAACAACTTTCTAAACCATATTCTGAATGCGAGTCACAATTTCGCATCATCACTCACGGTCTTCGGTAGTATAGTGGTCAGTATCCCCGCCTGTCACGCGGGAGACCGGGGTTCGATTCCCCGCCGGAGAGATGCTTTTTATATTATTAAAGTGAATCTTTTTTAGGCGAATGACGGTAAATGAGGGAATTTTTACTGATTAAACGCAATAATAATAATATTAGCATCACGAAGATGTGCAACGGTTTTGTCGAACATCAGAGCCACCTAGCGTGTACTATAAAAACTACAAAGGAAACTACAAATTACATTAATATCGATGGTATTACAAAAGAAACTTAATCACAAAACTAGATGGCGTTAGTGAGTTCTATAATCTAGTGTCGAATAGAATATAAACCAATTTAAAAATTCAAAGAATGTAAAGACGTTAGATATGAAAACTTTCATAATAATATAGGTATTTGCGTATAAATATATTAAAAAAAATCTTATTATTTATCATTAATACAAATATTAAGAAAATATCTTATTATTTAAAGAAATATGAAGTAAAAGTTAAAGTAAAACCGAGGTAGAATGCATTAAGGTTACTTTTTGTATTTATTTCATTTCATTTTTAACCGACTTCAAAAAAGGAAGAGGTTACTCAATTCGACCGTATATAAATACTTTTTTTTGTGTATGTTCGGGGATAACTTCGTCCTTTATGAACCGATTTTGATAATTCTTTTTTTGTTGAAAAGGAGGTATCCCAAGTGTGGTACCATGATAAGGAAACCAGGATCTGGTGATGGAATTCCAGAGAAATAGAGGGAAACACTGGAAAATCGTAGTGATAACTAGTGCGTTTGTTAATTTTTTTCGTCTACGTACGTTGTATTATTTGTCGATGTAATTGAAGTCGGTTTTTTAACCGACTTCCAAAAAAGGAGGAGGTTCTCAATTCGACTATATTTTTTTATGTATGGTTACTTTAGAACTTTTGACTGGGCGCACCCGATTTCGAAAATTTTTTTTTAATCGAAAGTCGGTGCGTGTCATTTAGTCGCATTTGAATTTATTTGAGATGTAACAACTACTTTTCGAGTTATATCTAAAAATGCGGTTTTACTTGACTATTTTTTCCTCGACCTAAGTTGTATTATACCGCATAACTTTTTACTTGGTGTACCGATTTTGATTAATCTTAATTTAATCAAAAGCTGATACTTGTCATGTGATTCCGTTTAAATTTGATCGAGATAAAATGACGGCATTTTAAGTCTAACTTTGATTGAACTCGATTTTTTTTCGTTTGCAAGTGAACACAAATATTTTTTTAGTATCGAACAATTCAGCCTGTAACTGCTGGCATTGGCCTCTTTCTCCATTTAAGAGAGGGGTTATAAACTATTCCTATATTTTGTCAACAACTGTCAATGCAAATAAAAAAAATATATATATATATATATTTTAAAGGCACAGGTTCTCAAATTGGTTGATATATTTTTTTTATATGTACATTGACTACGCCGGTATTTCTGATCCAATATGCATGATTCACTTTTTGTTCGATGCGGAATAGTTGCCATTTGGTCCCATAAAATAAACTATTCATTTCTGTTTCAAATAAATTAGTAAACTACAATTTTAAGATTCACTGATGTGAATAGAAATTAATACTCCATAAACTGGAGTTCGATGGTGAACAAGAAATATTCATTTATTTATTTACAGAAGAAAAAAAAGATACAATTTATGTGATAAACAGTGCACCAAAAACAAGGAACAGTTTAACAGTGCACAGTGTTTCTAAAGTAATAATACTAAAGTACATACGATATTATATACTAACATAAAAACATGATATAAAGCTATAAAAATATAGATTATACATGTGAATATAATTGGAAAGAAAAAAAATAACATTAAGTGGTTAAAAAATAATAATAATAAAAATAATAAATGCGGTCATGTCAATCTCTCTCTTTAAGTTGGTCTAAAAAGAATTTTTTAAATATGTTTTTATATTTATTTTTTTTAATTTTTTTTTTTTAAATTCGATGGCAGATTATTTATTAAGTAAGGAATAATATATTCAAGCGTACGTTTTCCATAAAAATTACTATGCCTAAGAAAAATCACATAAAAAACTTCGTTACGTTGGATACCGTCATGCGTCAGATAGTGTAATCAGCAACCGAAGAATCTAATTGTTTAATGGTATCAATCGAACGCGGAAGTGATCGCCCCAGATACGAGATAGTGTGTCATTATAAATAAACGTTAGCGACGGGCGGGGAAATGTCACGAGACCACCACCCGCCCGCCCTGCCAACGATGATACAATTTAATATTAATGCCGGGTGTTTCGAGTTTCGTAACTCTGTGACCGGATCATCCGGGTGAATTACTATTACTTAGGTCAAGACCGGAAATCTAATATATAAAATTCTTGTGTCGCGGCGTTTGTAGTTAAACTCCTCCGAAACGGCTTGACCGATTCTCATGAAATTTTGTGCGCATATTGGGTAGGTCTGAGAATCGAACAACATCTATTTTTCATCCCCCTAAATGTTAAGGATAGTCCACCCCTAATTTTTTTTTTAATTTTTAGATATATTTTTTTATTATGATTTGGCGTTGAAAAATACATATAACCTTAAATTTTCACCCTTCTACCACCAACCCCTATTTTTAAATAGCGTTTAGCAGCAAGACAACGTTGACTGAGTCAGCTAGTATTAAAATAAAGTTAAGTTTAGTAAAGATTTTTATGAGGTAATGCACAGCAGGAAATATGTAGCTCATAATCTGAAGCAAACCGAATGGGGATTGCCTCGTCCTCACAGAAGATCAAAGCTAAATAATACTGCTCTTAAGCAGTGTTGTGTTCCTGTGTGAGTGAGGTGGAGAATTCCTGGACAGGGTCGGGGGTAGGCTCGGCAACGCGCTTGCGATGCTTCTGGTTTTGCAGACGTCTTTAAATACAGTAATCGCTTCCCATCAGGTGAGCCGTACGCTTGTTTGCCGATCTAGTTGTATAAAGAAATGCTATTCTCGAGGCCCTTTTTTTCTCTTAGGTATATAACTAGGTCAGCAAACAATCGTACGGCTCACCTCCCGAGTAGAAATTTTTTCGTCTTCCTTAGAAGGACCGGACCAGGCATGCCTGATCAGGACTGGATAAGGCATGTAACGCAAATGATTGGTCTGGACCTGATCAGGATGAGATGAGATTTCCTGATCTGGACCCGATCAGATGGTTCGGTCCGGTCCTTTTAAAAAACACAAATGTATATTCTTGAAAAAATTGTTTAACAAAAAAAAAAATCGTATTGATATTATAAATATGTTACTTAACATAATTGTTATGATATTTATTCCCGTTTACTTTTTCCGATGTATTATTTATTTATGTTTTTACTTTAAATATTAATTATTTTTATGTTATTAATTAATTATTATTATTAATTAAATTTTATTTATTAACTTCTAATAATTAACTACTAATTAACTATTTCCTATTACTTACGACTGCCCCACTGTGTAGAAATGGACTCCCTGCTAGACTGTCCCGATAACTGTGTATATACTAAGTGCGCTTAAAAACATTAATAGCGCGATTCAGGCTCAGTTCGCGTAATTTCTTTCAGGCTATCCTGATCTGGACCGGAACGGGTCCTGATCCAGTATGCCTTTCCATACTTGATTATATTTTACATCAGGCTATCCTTGTCTGGACCAGACCTGGTTCTGATAGAGCCTTCCGGATTTGGCATGCCTCATTCTATCCTGATCCGGTCCAGATACATGATCTGGTTGAGCCTGACCTTTTTTCTACCCGACTAGAATCAGATCTGTAGTGCTATTCTGTAAGAACATTTTCGTGTCTCGACAGCGGAATCCGCGGTGAGATATCAAATTCGTATTCATTAAAACTCGACAGTCCCGTAGCGCCACACTTGTGAGTGCGGCGACGAGTCGAACCCTGTTGCGTGAGAACGTTGACATTTAATAGTATGAATTCGGTATTCTGTAAGGGGATTTACCGCTTCACAGATCACAATTCGAGACTTGGTTCGACACTTGACTTCATGCACATATTCTAAAATAAAGTCATAAGAAAAGAATATCGATAAAATAAACACAGCTCTAAATTGCCGCTCTTCGATTCGACACTCACTTCACATCGCTTGTGCGTACGGAATGTTCACAGAATTCCAAACCAAGGTGAAACGGGTTCACTTTCGAAGTGAGCGCTCTCACTCAGGTGAAGCTCGATATCGAAATTGTTATTTACAGAATAGCCCTGCAGGTCCAGACATATCTTCTGCGTTACATACGTTATTCGGTCCAGATCAGGCATGCCCGGCCCGGTCCTTCTAAGGAAGACGAAAAAATTTCTACTCGGGGATTACCATAGCTTATAGACGTCTGAGGAGCTCGAGCTTTAAGGGGAATTGGTGATAGGGTCGACAACACACATGTGATGCTTTTACTGTTGCAGACGTCTATAAGCTGCGGTAATCGCTTACTATCAGGTGAGCTGTACGCTTGTTTTCCGACCTATTTATATATTTAAAAAAAGTTAGTAAAAATTACATGAAGCAAAAATAAAATTTACTAATCTGTCCTTTACGAACATAACCTCAAGGTTATGTTTGATATTGAGCTGTTGACAAATTTATACCTACTAATAGTTTGAAGAGTGTACGTTATTCTGTATTATATTTACATTTTTAGATGTTGTTCATTTACAATAACGTCAGTACTAATATTATAGAGCTGAAGAGTTTGTTTGTTTGTTTGTTTCAACGTACTAATTTTAGTAATTACTGGTTCGAATAGATATTATCTTTTTGTCTTGAATGGTCTCCTCAAATTAACGCGTATGAAACAGTCAGTTCAGCCTATTGCTGCCCACTGCTGGACATAGGCTTCCCCAAGTTCGCGCCAAAAATCCCGGTTTTCCACTATCCTCATACAGTCTACACCGGCCTTACGTAGATCATTTGTCCAGCAGTCCAAAGGACATCCTACACTTTGTTTGTCAAGACACGGTTTCCACTCCAGCATATGTCTGCTCCAACGGCCATCGGTCCTACGACACAGATGACCAGCCCACTGCCACTTCAACTTGCTAATGCTGTGGGCTATGTCGGTTACTTTCGTTCTCTCGCGGATAGTCTCATTTCTAATCCTATCTTTGAGAGAAACCCAAAGCATAGCCCGTTTCATTGCACGTTGAGTTACTTTAAACTTGTGAACCAGTCCTTTGTAAGTGTCCACGTCTCGACTCCGAATATTAACATAATAACATAATATGTTGGCATATCAAGTGATATGTAATTTAAATAATATGATCGAGGAAATTTTATTTGAATTAATATTTAACTAATATTCATTCTTCTTTTGTATAAATATTTTATCTTATAAGTATACCTAATATATAAAATTCTCGTATCGCGGTGTTTGTAGTTAAACTCCTCCGAAAAGGCTTGACCGATTCTCATAAAATTTTGTATGCATATTGGGTAGGTCTAAGAATCGAATAACATCTATTTTTCATCCCTCTAAATGTTAAGGGTAGTCCATCCCCATTTTTTTTTAATTTTTAGATAAATTATTTTTTATTTTATTATGATTTGGCGTTAAAAATACATACAACCCTAAATTTTCACCCTTCTACCACCAAACCCTATTTTTAAATAGCGTTTAGCGGCAAGACAACTTTTGCCGAGTCAGCTAGTCTATCTATACTAATAAATAGAGAGCCACTTTTTTCGGTTATACTGCGAAAACTACTGAACCGATCGGAATAATACTTATACCATAAGATGCAGCGTGTTTTTGAGAAGGTTTAAATATATGATGTGTTGGTGATTACTTATCATGTAACAAAATATAGACGGACAGAGGTCGCTAGTGTTATATAAATAATTAAATAATTAAGACACATTCTGAATTCGAGTCACAATTTCGCGTCTCCTCTCACGGTCTTCGGTAGTATAGTGGTCAGTATCCCCGCCTGTCACGCGGGAGACCGGGGTTCGATTCCCCGCCGGAGAGATGCTTTTTGTTTTTTTACGTAAATGAAATGATACAAAGACTTTTGTCTTTGTACGCGTATCACGGAAATATCAATGGATAGGTTGGCTTTAAGTTTTTTAATTAATATTCCGACAGTTACATACATGAACCTTATCTAATAATATTGTCATACATTGAACTAGCGACCCTCCCCGGCTTGCGACGCTTGCAAAAACTATCAGTGTTACTCTATTATATTATGCGTGTGTTATACATATAAACCTTCCTCTGGAATCACTCTATTTACTAAAGAAAACCGCATCAAAATCCGTGTCGTAGTTTTAAAGATCTAAGCATACAGACAGCGAGAAGCGACTTTGTTTTATACTATGTAGTGATTGAGAACTAGCTATACCCGCGGCTTCGGGATTGTATCTGATATCATACTCATTATATTTTAAGTGTGATCTTGATCCCGTGGGAATTATGGGATGACAAGTCCTTTATCTTATTTCGGGATTTTTAGTTGTTTTGGATCAAAAAGAAAGACAGACAGACAAACTAAAATTTTAAAATCGTTTGTTTATGTTTGATTATCGTGTAAATAACCATTTGCACTTAAAAAAGCACCGTTACTTTGAAATTACAGGCAGACACTTAAATTTTATTTATATGTACGCTTCAGCCTGTAATATCCCGCTGCTGGGCATAGGCCTCTTTCCCCGTGTGTGCTTTTAACAGACGGTAGTGGAAATATTATTGATTCTTGTTATTTTTATTTGGTTAAATATGAATTAATTGATTGATCCAATAACTTTTCACTAATTGAATCAAACGACAGAAAGAAAATTTTGCATGAAAAATAAAAATGGCGCGTAATTCAACAGATGTAAAATTACTTATTCTATGACATTTAAAAAATATATATACAAATCAAATAAGGTGATATGCTAAGACCGTAAAAAATGTGAAAGGGAGGTAATAGGTTACGTATTGTACTATTTAATTATTTATTGTTTAAAAATAAACATAAATATTAAAATTCCGATTTTGGTGACATTGCAGGCTGATCACTGGTAATCGCGAAGGGTTCATTATAATAATAATAAAAAAAATATTCAAATAGGCTTCAAAAGCACCTTCGAATCGGCATTTTACAAATAAAAATTTTAAAGTTTATTTTTAAAAGTGAAGCTACCACCGGTTTGTAATGTACATTTGCAGAGAAGAATCGGCAAGAAAATCCGCAGATACTCTTCTGAAAATAATTTATAAACTGTGTTTTACTACAAAATAATTATATTAAAATTATAAGTAAAAGTGTTGTTTAATAAATAAACGTACAAAGTCGTCGACACAATAGTAGTGTGATAACATTTGCGAAATATTTACATAATTTTTTTCGTCCGTGATCTGTCATCACGCGTCAAACAGCTGCTAATGTTGGCAGTACATCAAGTTAACTCATATGCTACTGACTAACCGTGTACGTAAGGTACAGTGATATATGCTTGTATTCTTTTCTCCCTAAAACTTACAGAATAGCTTAAAGCGCTGTAAAGCGTAACTCTCAGCGCCAGTAAGTATCAGTGTCACCGAGTGTTAGTTGTTTCACAGTGTTTTACGCCCCATATTTTTTTTCCACATCGTGTACCTTCCGTTTATTAAAGAATTAACTCTAATAACGAAAATAAAACGGTATATCGTTTCTTAAGGGGTAAATTCTAATAAACAAACATAAAAATTTCAACATCATTTTATTAATATAAAACCGTGACATATTAAACAATGACAGTGTCAAGAATTTCGTCATAGCTTGTTGACATGGTCTTATACATGACGATTGACAGAAACAGCCGTTGAGAGATGTAGGTTCAAGTTCGGATATCACTAATTTGGATGTTCTACAAGTATTTTAAATCTTACAGCATGTTTTAGCATTGAATTCTAATATATTTATAGCTTATTAACATTTTGCAAATATGGATTTAAAATTTGTAGTTTACTAATTGAGGAAAAAATGGTACCAATGGCCTATTCTACCTCCTGCTGGTAAAGTCTATTCGTAACTTATGTGCAGGATAAAACACAACCATTGCAACAGGTCTTTAGTATTAGTATTAATATAAAAGGCTAACAAGTTGGATATTTCAAATAATTTGATCATCGCCGTCGATGATGAAAGAAAAAATTTTAAAGATCAAATGTATCTCGTCAGTATGTCGTCGTCGCTTAGTAGTCGAGTATTATAGATATCATCGTAACTCGGCAGCCGAATCCAGCTAATTAACAAAAAATCATTTTTGCTTTGAACAAGAAGAGATAGTTCCTTAAGCCTTTTGTATGTTTTTTTTTAATTAGTTGAAAGTTGTTGTGACTTTTGTTGAAAACTAGACGTCTCGCGTGATTTCACTTGTGTTAAATTCTTTTGAGAAATAAAGTAATTTTTATACTGTTTGATGATGATATTTTTTCTTACTTTTGTTAAGTTGGAGTAACTTAGCTTTGAATTGGTAATAGGCTTATTCCTCCTTATTAACTTAAGAGATTATTAAATCTAATTAAATAAATCTCTCCGCTTTGTAATAAATAGTACAGTTATCAGAGATTTAGAGATTGTAATAGTATGAGAAAAAGATATTTGTTGTAACTGTTAAAACTAATATACATAATATGACAAGCTCTTTTTTAATTTTTTTGTTAAATAAACTATCTATCATATCACAACCTAAACTTCTTTGATAATTTATTTTTAAAATGTTGTAATATATGGTTCCTGGCAGTACATTTAGTAACATGCTGCGTAATATACTAGAAATGCAAAAATTATAATTTAATTGTGACTAAAATAGTTTGCAGGCAAATATAATTAAATTACCTTATTTTCCGGGAAATTTCCTAAAACGACGACACTATTTTAACACACGACAACAATGTTATAATACAAAACACTCTCACTGCTACAGTTATATTTAAACTTTAAACTTTATTTAATAAGGTTCTTTATACAGTCAACTTTTTTTCGAATTAGAAAAAAAGGTTTTTTATAGAGTATAGTTTTAAAATACTTATGTAACTTTTTTTTTAATAGTAATAGAAACTTTTTTTTCGTTAGCGCGTTAGTTTTGCTAGCGCCCGGACAGACACTGGGGCGTTTTATTTCGTGTACTTTGACTTGAACGCACATAGAACGTATAGAGTTAATTAGTTAGTCAACAATTTTTTAATAAAATCGCAAATAATGTTGATTTTAGACTAGCTTTTTTATATTTTTAATAATTATGCGTAATATATGCTTTAGATTATATTTTTATATTATCATTGTTTATAAGGGGGTAAAACGGGGGTTGCAAGTTTGTATGAAAGTCCTATGTTTTTGAAGTAAGAGATCTGAAATTTTAAATGTATGCTCTATAGATGATGAGAAGACGTCCAAATAATGTATCTTTAGAAATCAACCCCTTTTTGGGGTTAAAACGGGGGATGGTAGGTTGACTCACTGAGCACGAAATCTCCGAAACTATAACACCTACAAACTTGAAATTTGGCAGGAAAGCTCCTTATAGGGCGTAAACATCCGCTAAGAACGGATTTTACGAAACTCGACCCCTAAGAGGGTAAAATGGGGGTGGGAAGTTTGTATGAAAGTCCTATGTTTTTGAAGTAAGAGACCTGAAATTTAAAATGCATGCTCTATAGATGATGAAAAGGCGTCCAAATAATGTATCTTTAGAAATCAACCCCTTTTTGAATATATATAAAAGCGAAAGGTCACTCACTCATCACGAAATCTCCGAAACTATAACACCTACAAACTTGAAATTTGGCAGGTAGGCTTCTTATAGAGCGTAGACATCCGCTAAGAACGGATTTTATGAAACTCGACCCCTAAGGGGGTAAAACGGGGGTTGCAAGTTTGTATGAAAGTCCTATGTTTTTGAAGTAAGAGATCTGAAATTTTAAATGTATGCTCTATAAATGATGAGAAGACGTCCAAATAATGTATCTTTAGAAATCAACCCCTTTTTGGGGTTAAAACGGGAGATGGTAGGTTGACTCACTGAGCACGAAATCTCCGAAACTATAACACCTACAAACTTGAAATTTGGCAGGAAAGCTCCTTATAGGGCGTAAACATCCGCTAAGAACGGATTTTACGAAACTCGACCCCTAAGGGGGTAAAATGGGGGTGGGAAGTTTGTATGAAAGTCCTATGTTTTTGAAGTAAGAGACCTGAAATTTAAAATGCATGCTCTATAGATGATGAAAAGGCGTCCAAATAATGTATCTTTAGAAATCAACCCCTTTTTGGGGTTAAAACGAGGGTAGGTAGGTTGACTCACTCATCACGAAATCTCCGAAACAATAACAGCTACAAACTTGAAATTTGGCAGGAAGGCTCCTTATAGGGCGTAGAGATCCGCTAAGAACGGATTTTGCGAAACTCGACCCCTAAGGGGGTAAAACGGGGGGTTGGAAGTTTGTATGAAAGTCCTATGTTTTAGAAGTAAAAGACTTGAAATTTAAAATGTATGCTCTATAGATAGCGAGAAAGTGTCCAAATAATGCACCGTAATCTATATATATAAAAGAGAAAGGTCACTGACTCACTCATCACGAGAACTTAATAACCGCTGGATGGTCCATCCATCCAGGATGGACAAAGATGAGGCAGGGAGGTAGATTATAGTTAGTTGACGTCCGCTAAGAACGGATTATGCAATATTCCACCGCTAAGAGGGTTTAATTAAGGTTGATAGTTTGTATGAAACATATACAGCCTGAAAATAAAACTAAAAATGTGGTGTATAGAGAGGTTTTATAAAAATAACTATTAAATTATACTAAATTGTGCCTTTTAAAAAGTTACTCAGTTTGATAAGCATTTCAAGTGACTGAAATAAAAAAAATATTTGCGTTAAGCATCTTAATAGTAATGCATATCTTCATAACCACGCGGACGGAGTCGCAGGCGACAGTTTGTGTATTATAAAACAAAGTCCCCAAAAGTATATGTGATGGATTCCTTCAAAATCTACAGAACGGATTTTCATGCGATTTCACCAATGGAGAGAGGGCTTGGAGAGAAAGGTTTACGGAACGGCTAAGCCGATTTCGATAATAGTTTCACTGGAAGTTTGCCGGGAAAACTTTGTGACGCACTGATTTCTACGCGGGCGAAGCCGCGGGCACAGCTAGTTGTTTATAAAGTAGTAACTTGTAGATGATGTATCAAGATGAAACCTGCACCAGGTTTTAAGTCAGACCACAAAGATCGTAAAAAAACAGACTTAAAGCGAAAAAATCTAATTATAATAAAACTAACTCTAATATTTTGTATTTATGATTCTCTTACCCTGTAATTAGTTTTACCTAAATATTTCTCATATAAGCCTTGTTCTAGCGTTTAATGTTAAAACTGCATGTTATGTTGTAACTGTATATTAATATAATTTCATGCAAATCACATAGGTAGGTTACAATTACCGATCTAAATGATTTAATAATTCTATAAATACACATACAATATTAGTAGCTCATCGAGAGTTCCGGTTTCAATTTCCGTTTTTCTTTTAAACATTAATAATCATTTTATATACAATAATTATTTAAAAACTTTAGTAATAGTAATTATTCGTCGACTCCTCTCGCTCTTTGTCCGACGTAAGTCGTTGCATCTCGTCTATTCTTATAACGAGTTCATCGTTGCATGCGGACTTATTACATAGCTAAATAACTGTGTACATGTTTATATTTTAAGTTTATTTATTTTGAAATTAAAAATTTCAATTTTTTTTTTTTTGAGAAATAGAATGAATGCTTTTTTTAACATTGCCTTTTTAATTTAAAAAAAAAAAAATGTTACCTTTTTAATTTGTCCAAATGTCATTAAATAAAAAAATGTAAATTTGTAAAATTTACAAGAATTAAAAGATATTTTTAAACAATTCATTATAATTTTCTGTACAATTTTAATTTTCGGAATACAGTCCCAATGTTCTATTCTAGATTTCGTACTATATGTATACGTACTTCCATTTTCATCTTACTCAGATTTTTTGCGTGAAATAAAACAAAATTAAGATATTCAATACCAAAATGAAAACGTATAATTGCGCTTAAAAACTATTACATATATTAGTAAGATCACAGAAATAAAATGTCAAGTGAGCCATTTATTCTATACATCATTGACATATAAACACTTGCTGTGCCCCCGACTTCGTCCGCGTGGAATTTAACAAAATAATTATTGTTCAGTTCGCAGTTATAAAGTAAATAAAAAAAAACTAATATATAAGTAGCCTAAGTTACTCCTTATTACATCAGCTATCTGTCAGTAAAAATCCCGTCTAATCGGTCCAACCGTTTCAGAGATTAGCTGGAAAAAACAGACAGAGAGACAGACAAAGTTATCTTGGTATATGTACTGTGTATACATACGAATGCCGAGCCGACCGATGGTGGAATAACCATCCAACTGCTGGCTTTGAAATACACAGGTCGAAGACGGGCAGCTGCGTCTTCGGTGCGACAAAGCCAGCCCTGCAGTCACCAACCTGCCTGCCCAGCGTGGTGGCTATGGGCAAAACACATGAGTTCACGCCATTTTTAGCGTGAACTTGTGGAGGCCTATGTCTAGGAGTGGACTGCGAAAGGCTCCTGTGATACATACGTATGAATTCAGTTAAAAGTGGTTATTTTAATATTACAAACAGACACTCTAATTTTATTTATTTGTATAGATTTTGGTATGTGAACATTGTTTTTTATGTTATTACTAGCTGTGCCCGCGACTTCGTCTGCGTGGAATAGGAACAATTCAGTATTTCTGTCGTAAGTACATGATTTTTGCAAAATTTTTACTGTTTACGCAGGTCACGCAGCAAAAGCTCTCAAAAGGAAAAAAATCCAATTTTGAAACATTCTTCATTAGTGCTCCGCTCCTATTGGTCTCAGCGTGATGATATATATATATAGCCTTCTTTGATAAATGGGTTATCTAATACTGAAATAATTTTTCAAATCGGACCAGCAGTTGCTGAGATTAGCGCGTTCAAACAAACAAACAAACTCTTCAGCTTTATAATATTAGTACAGTATAAACATATACACAAAACAAAAGACTATCAAATCATATGCTCCTAAACGTATCAAAATACGTAATTACTATTAATAAGTATTAAAGTGCGCGCCAATTCGCTAATTGTGTCGGTAGTCTGTTTATAATAATGACCCGAACGACGTGACAGACTGCGTTGTAATTTATTTTATGTATTGTTTATACTTATGGGCTTTGCCCTGTTTGTATACTTGAATTACATTTTAGATAATACTAGCGACCCGCCCCGGCTTCGCACGGGTGCACTGCTGATACTAAATATACTACAGAATGTCTTTATTTATAGAGTGAAGCTAGCTTATGACATGGTTAATAACATAATAACAACAACATTCAAATATGCGTCGTTAGATTACACGTTGTTACAGAATGCGTTGAAGAAATAAAGGTTCACTGCTCGTTCCCCGTAGGTGATAGCGTGATAATATGTAGCCTATATGTTGACCCGACTTCTTAATTCGAATATTAATTCGTGCCAAATTTGAAGTAAATCCATGCAGTACTTTTTGACTTTATCCTGGACATACCTACAGACAAACAAACAAACAGACAAAAATTCTAAAAACTATATTTTTGGCTTCGGTATCGATTGTAGATCACACCCCAAATATTCTTTTAAAAAAAATATTCAATGTACAGCTTTGACTTTCCTACCATTTTATTATATGTAAGTATAGATTATTTTGTAATAAACTGCTTCATTTCAGAACTTATAATATAGAATCCATAAACTCATCAAGTCCATTATTCTATGACCCTCAGTGACGTAGCGAGCTTTACTCGCGTCTGGGGCACAATCACTTTTTAGCTTCTGGCCCCCCATCCGAAAACCATTTGACGCCCCTTTGTGAGTAGCGCCCGGGGCGTGATGCCCCCCCCCCCCCTACTCCTCCCTTCTCCCCTCTCGCTACGCCACTGATAACCCTATATTCCTAAAAACATGGACAAATGCAGACCAAATTCACACACAGTTATGAGAGGCTATCAGAATTCGATATGCATTTCCATGTCCATGCTTTTATGACATTTATGAATTTTTTTCTATAAGGAATTCTACCTATGACAACATTTGAAAGTGAATTCGTATGAAATAGACTATTTTTTTAATAGGCCCAATCTTAAAATTGTTTTTTTAGTAATTTGCATTACACTTCATATTAAGAATGTTAGAAAGAAATAAACTTGTTCTAATCCTCAGTAAAAACATCTGGTAGTTAGGTTGGTGAATAGCTAGATTCATCTCGGGTAGGATTGCCAGGTCGTCTAATCTAGTAGTCTAAACAGTTTGGCCGGGCATTTAGTTAAAAATAAGGACACCCTAAATTATCAAGTATTTGGTGTCATATAATTAGCATTAATACGACATAATTATGACAAAAATTATGCTCGCCCGTGAATTACGCTTCGGATTGCGACTGGTCAAATTAAAAAACCTTAAATAAACCGGACAACCGGATACCGTATAGTTTGACCGGTCACGCATTTAAAAAGCCTATGATTAATTTTATCTAACTACATAGCTAATCGCAGGTAGTTTCAACAAAGTGTTATCGAGTCTTTACATTCGAGGAATTTTAGTCTGTCGAAACAGTCAATTCTTTACAAGATCGTTTCACAATTGATGTCTGTTACAGCTACTCTGCGGCATGATCTCTATTCAGCCTGCAACATCCCACAGCTGGGCATAGCGCTCTTTCTCCTTGTAGGAGAAAGGTTGGAGTATCCTCCACGTTGCTCCATTGGAGGTTGGCGGATGTTTCAGCGCATACTTGTATAATTATACAAAAAAAAGCGAGTGCCAGCTACAAGACGAGACTGAAGCTTACTCCTAAAGAACGAGAACTCACTCTCATTGCAGACCAGAGTTATTGAAGTAAAACTTCTTCACACACGCTTGACTTAAGAGTAAGCTGGTGAAGGCATGACGAGAGCGTTACGTTATGATTTTTTTTTTATGTCACTAGGTCGGCAAACAAGCGCACGGCTCACCTGATGGTAAGCGATTACCGTAGCTCATAGACGCCTGCAACACCAGAAGCATCGCAAGCGCGTTGCCGACCCAATCCCCAATCCCCCCAGGAGCTCTGGTCACCTTACTCACCAACAGGAACACAATACTGCTTGAAAACAGTATTATTTTGCTGTAATCTTCTGTAAGGTCGAGGTACCCCAGTCGGGCTGCTCCATATTTTGAGAAGGAAATTCCTGCTGTGCCCTACCTCAGTTAATAGGCGAGGCGAACGAAAGTTGAGAGGGAGATATTAGTTCATCATCATCATCACTATCATTTCAGCCTATCGCAGTCCACTGCTAGACACAGGCCTCCACAAGTTCACGCCAAAAATGGCGCGAACTCATGTGTTTTGCCCATAGTCACCACGCTGGGCAGGCGGGTTGGTGATCGCAGGGCTGGCTTTGTCGCACCGAAGACGCTGCTGCCCGTCTTCGGCCTGTGTATTTCAAAGCCAGCAGTTGGATGGCTATCCCGCCACCGGTCGGCTTTTTAAGTTCCAAGGTGGTAGCGGAACTGTCTTCCCTTAGTCACCTCTTACGACACCCACGAGAAGAGAGGGGGTGGCTATATTCTAAAGTACCGTAGCCACACAGTACTATTATTGTTGATATTAGTTAGATGAAGCTAAAGAAGTTTTACTTCAGTCGTGTGGTCTAAGGCACACTCGTTTTTGGTTTCAAGCGATGTAACTCCCCTATATTTTTTGTCATACCACGCGTTAAATATAATATATAAGGATTAAACTCGAATAGGACAACAAATAAAGCAAAAATAAATAACTTATCATTTATTATTCCAAAAACGTACAGAAAAAAAATCAAACAATTATCCATTAGTCGATCAACAAAACATTAAAACCGTAATTATCTCCTCACACAACATATATTTACAATAGTGGAAGATATACAAAAATAAATCATTTTTATTAGAAACATACAAGCGACACTACATACCATTTATAAGTTATATACAGAACATCAGTTAAACAGAAGAAGTAGTTTAGACATGAGATGAGTTTATATTCTATTTTTTTTTGGAATAGTCCTAAATAGTAAACAAATATGGCGTACTTCCGACCACAGACAATAGAGTAATGTAAGTATAGTAAAGTGACACAAAGAGCAAATGAATGAACAATATTAATAAGCCATAGACGAATATAAAATTCATTTTATGTTCAAATATTTAACGCTAACATATTGCTAAAATTGTTTCAAAACCTAATAATATATTCAATATTTTTGCTAAAAATTAGTAGAGGTACAGAATTACGAAAAAAAATATATTAATCGAGCATCGAGCATAAAAGGCAACAAATTTATATTTCGTTTATGTAAAATGGTCGGTAAAAAAGACGTCAAAATAAAATTTACAACAAAATAGGGCCGCCTGTGTCTAGAAAAAAGTCGACTATATTAGTATTATTGTCACATTATTTGTATTCACTATAAATATAGAACCTTGCGCCGGCGGTACACTCTGTATAACTTGTAAACAAAAGGATTGATAACACTGTTGCTCACGTAGCTCTCATTGGGTAACCCTAAGTCTCATACTAAAGTCCCACAAAATTTTCCTGTGAACTACAATAAACTTTTATGGCAATGCTATGCGCTATACTTTTATATTATATGGGATAGCGTTAAAAATGTTCAGAGTGAAATTGATATTCAGAAGTGTTCATAATATAAAATAAAACCCTTACAATAAACACTACTATAAAATATTGACATTTATATATTTTTATCAGCATATTTTACGCTCAACATAAATAAATAAAAAAAAACAATATCTAAAACATAATAACAAATCGCTTTACGGTAACATTGTTTTATAACTTACTAACAAATTATGATTCGTGAAATTTAAAATATAAGTAAAAAAACACGGCCCATTTTATCGCTCATGCCGTTCATTCTCTTATACTCATTCACCTCTAAAAATATTATGACCACATCCCTATTTGCGTCATAAAAAAAGATATTAAAATGTCATTTTCGAAAATATTAATTATCTGTACGCTCAAAATCCGTATTTCAATAATTTTTATATAATATAAAATATAGATACAAATTGATAAAATATAGATAAATTGATATTTGTTTTTAATGAAATAAATAGTAATGGAGTTTTACACGTGTCCGTAAGCTAATGTGTTGTGAAAGTGAGTGATAAATGCGGAAAAAACGAGAATTACGATTGACAGAGGTTTGTTTATCAAATAAGACTCTTCCAAAAAAACGGAATATACAGCTGAACTTGGATTAGATATATATAAAAATTTCGTGTCACGATGTATGTTAGCGATAATCTCCGAAAATACTGAACCAATTTTTATCAAATTTTGTAAGCATTTGTAATTTGGTCCAGCTTGGGAGATAGAATAATTATTATCTAAATTGGACTCGGTAGGTGACGCTGCTATCGGAATATAACTCCCAAAACTACTGAACCAATTTTTATCAAATTTTGTAAGTATCTGTAATTTGGTCCAGCTTGGGAGATAGAATAATTATTATCTAAATTGGACCCGGTAGGTGGCGCTGCTATCGGTATGTAAGTAATCAAATTTCGTAGCTATTTTCCGGGCAGGACAACGTCTGCCGGGTCCACTAATAGATTATAAATGGTATGTAGTGTGTGTGATTTCATTTAATGCCACTCGCTTGTAACCATAGTGTATACATTGCTTTTCTTATCAAATCATCGTCTTAGGCTTCGCTGCAGGCTTTTTCAAGAGTCCTGAAAAGAAAAACATATAATAATAAATCGTAGATCAAAAACGTTACAAAAAAGTGACACATACAAAGAAAGATGTACAAATGCGGTCTTAGTGCTAAGAGTGATTTCTTCCAACCAACCCCTTAGGTATAAGATAGATTAAAAAATGAGAAGCGGTGGTGTACACAGAGTTGAGATTGATGACATAAAAAGAAGTAAATATACATAACCTATACAAATAAATAAAATTGGAGTGTCTGCTTGTAATACTTTAATAACCGCTTTTTACTAAATGCATTTGGATGTATACACGGTACATATACCAAAATAACATTTTTTACAATTTTTGTCTGTCCGTCTATCTGTTTGTTCGGGTTAATCTCTGAACATATTTTTTTTTACAATATTTGTCTGTCTGTCTGTCAGTCTCTGCAATGGCTGGACCGATTGTGACGGCACTATTACTGGCAGACAGTTAATGAAATAAGGAGTAACTTAGGCTACTTTAATTTATAATTTTACTAGCTGCCCGGACAGACTTCGTTCTGTCAATAGTAAATTTTTTTTTGTATTAACACCTTCCGTGGGCCTTAAGGAACATACAAAAAAATAAATTAGCCGAGCCATTCTCGAGTTATGCGCTTAACAACATTCATTTTTATTTATATAGATAGCTTCCGCCCGCAGCTTCGCCCGTGTGGATTTCGGACTTCAAAAATGGAGGAGGTTCTCAATTCGTAGGGATGTTTTTTAATATATGGTGCGTATGCAGGTGGTCCCATTGTCCAGTTAGGATCTGATGATGGGATCCTGGTGAAATCGCAGGAACTTCTTAAATATTATAGGCAAACCTATGACGATTTTGGTATTTTTATGTGTAACTTGTTTGTCTGTTTTTAAAAATACGATGATTAGGTATATCATATCATCGTCGAAACTCCCCAATAATGACTATGTTTCCCTATTACTTCGAGGCCAGTGTATCGACTTGGATAATTCTTATTATGTTTGAAAGAGTAAACATTGCAGCTGGTCCTATAGTAACCAGGTCAGGATGTGGTGATGGGAGCCTAGAGTAATTGAAATAACTCCTCGCATATTATAGACACATCCAGTGTTTTAGGTATAGATAAAGAAGTATATGTGATGACAAAGATATCTACACATTGTTGATGATGAAGCTGTAAGGTAGGCACCGGATATTTAAAAGTGAATACTTTTTACTTGAAACGTTGTGTATAAGGAATATTTCTATTGAAATATTTCCTTATACACAACGTTCATTACTTCTGACGGATTGTTAGTAAACACAAACAGATTATTTTTACATGTCACCCTTGAAAGGGCAACATATAACTGGCCGTGAGAAAAACATTGATCAGTTAAATCTATTCCTGCAACTTTTAAAGTTTGGCCTTGTGCCTTATTAATAGTAATACCAAAGGCTAATTTGATTGGAAATTGCAGTCTTTTGAATTGGAAGGGTAATTCGGAGGGAATCATCGGTATTCTGGGAATTAAAACAGTATCACCAGTACCACAGCCAGTTAAAATAGTGCATTCGATTAGAAAGTTTTTTAATTTAACTATTTTGAGTCTCGTGCCATTACACAATTTTGGGGGATTTAAATTTCTAAGTAATATCACTGGTGAACCCACTTTTAATATTAACTTGTGTGGAGGAATTCCGGGAGGAACTAAAGAATTCAAAAATTCAGTTGGATAATGTACTGCCTCTGCGGTATCCAAAACTGTATCAACTGAATAGTATATCTGTGATGGTGCTTCAAACTTGGAAATAATTAAATGATTAATTTTATCAACCTGTTCATTAGTAGGTGCCAATATAGCCCTTTCCTTAAACCAACATAAAGTCTTTGTAGTTATATTAGTAATATCGGGATATACGGTCTCAACCAATTCTTCCACATTTTGAACCAAAGCACATAGGTTACTAAGATTGATTTTAACATTTCCGGATTGAAATGCACCATTACCTATTTGAAGTAAGTTATTTGAAAATTGTTTATTGTCTTCACTGGAGGACAAAATTCTCATATTTGTATTAAGTTCACATTTTGTAATATGTGGCCAAAGATAAGATCTTTTGAGTGATGCATTGACTTCGTCAGCTCTAGTCCCCCTTGCTATGACTGGCAAAATTTGACGAAAGTCTCCAGAAAACAAAACGGTGCAGCCACCCATTGGGCAATTTCTGTTGCGTAAATCGCGCATTGTCCTGTCTAATGCCTCAACTGATGCTTTATGGGACATGGAAGCTTCGTCCCAAATAATCAAGCTACAATCCTGCATTAATTTACCTGTTTTACTCTGTTTTGAGATGTTACAAACGCTAGAGACATCGTCACTGCAAATTTTTAAAGGTAGTTTGAAAGTGGAATGTGCAGTTCGCCCGCCTTTCAAAAGTGTGGCTGCAATACCGGACGACGCCACGGCAAGAGCAATTTTTCTGTCAGACCTTACTTTTGCTAATAATAAATTAATTATAAATGTTTTACCCGTGCCCCCGGGTGCATCTAGAAAGAACATTTTCCCTTCATTACTATTAACTGATGACAATATTTGGTCGTAAACAATTTTTTGTTCTGGATTTAAGCGATGTTCATCTTGAATTGTCTGTAAGAGTTGGGTGTAATCATAGTCAGTCTCTCGTAAATCCTCGATGTTGTTCATTGCATAAAGATTTGAATTTAACGGCAAGTTAAAACCAAAATCTTTTATACTTTTACCTGATAGAGATTCGACCTCTTTATTTAATTCATTTAAAGCTTCATCAAAAATATTTTGGTCGTACTCTAAATCATCTGATGACAGTTCTTGTCGTCTGCGTTGCAGTATATCTTCGGACATACTTTCCTGATAGTTTTGCCAAAGAAGATGCGGGTCCGTGATTTGGCAGAACGATATCATAATGGCAAAAAGGCACCTAAGTGATTTTGGTGAACAGCATATGGCTGCTTCAGAGAGCGTACTCTCCCAGTGACTGTCATCTTCGAGGAGGCCCATAGCTTTGCAAGCCCCTTGGAATGTGTCGTAAGTTACACCTTCAAAAGTGCGGAGACTTCTAAACGAAGTAGGGCCTTTTATAACGTGGAGTAACAACCGCAAATGAAAACATTCTGCATTATTAGGGTGTACCACGTAAACCCTTCCAAGAGCATCTGTTTTTCTCACGCCAGGGTACCCGAGAACTACCGCCCCCTGCTTTCGTCGTTGGAATTTTTTCGTATTTTGATTCCAGGTATAATAGGCAGGCACCTTGTCGTAGGTCAGAGTTTTTGCGAAGTCGTCCTCTGCACATAGTTTGAAAAACGCTGTTAAAGTAGTATCTCTTGGATTATTCACAATGTCATTTACATTATTTTCAGTGAAATACACCCGCTGTCCGTTTTCTAAATGAACAGCGAGGTGTGTGACAGTTGGTGCTCTTTCATGAATATTGAAGGACATAATCCGCCATAGTGCTTCAGAACTACAAATGTAGCGGCCAGATTGAAATTGTTCTACTTCATTTGTAGAATGTAAACTAAACGTAGCCTGGTCACTTTCTTTATTGATGTATTTAGTGACATATTTTATTGATTTCACGGAACTGCAAAGTTCTACATTAACATGCGCCTCGAAAATTTTTAATAATAGTTTATTGTAAGGCACTACCCATCTGTTATCAATTTCGTAATTACGAATAGTAGCCTTGCGTCCTCCTTCCTCTGGTGATAATCTTCTATACTTTGGATAGCCATCATCACCAGTTGAAGTTTGACTCTGATATGGTTTTGGGAATTTTTTTGAACATTTTCCCTCATGCATGCATGGCGAGTTAGGGTTTAAAGCTCCACAGGGTCCGTGAATCATGTTCCTTACCACGATGTCATACAATGTTGGGTCTTCGTCTTGGTCTGGTAATTCTGCCGTTATAACTGTGTCAATTTGGTCGGGCCTGATTTTATTTGTCAGCCACAAAAGCAAATGTATATGTGGCAGCCCACGTTTTTGGCACTCTACCGTATACATGTGACAGCGTGTCGGACCAAATACGTTTACCTTATTTATTAAGTGTAATAGTTTTTGTACTTTTAAATGAAACACACGATTTAAAATGTCATATCGGTCTTGAGGTGTTGCGGTGGAATGCAGATTATCTTTTATTTCTTTCCAATTAGGATTACAGGTCATAGTAATGAAGAGGTCAGGTTTCCCGTAATTCCTGACATAGGTCATGGCATCTTGAGTTTTTTCGTGTAAGTATCTTGGTCCGCCAGTAAAAGATGACGGTAATATTACCAGCTGCCCAATATTGTTTGTCGTGTGTTCATTAGAATGTAAAGCATCCTGTAAGTTTATATAATTTTCTGCGCGTAATTGTGTTTGGTTATTTCGTATAAAAGCTAAACGTTCTGATTCTAGTTTAGCATACTGATCTACAACATATTGATTCAGTAACATTCCGTACCTTAGTAAAACATTATAATGATTATGGCGTTCCATTAAACGATAGCAATAATAATTCATACATGAATTAACTTGGGGAATATCAATTGTGTATCCGTCTTCACCTCGACAAAACATCAATGGATATTGAAGACTGTCATATGAACGATGTAGTTCGGAAATTTTGTGGAGATTTTCGTCGCGGCTTCGAAGAACGATATCCCTTTTGTCAAATTGTTGTCCAGCAATGACAACTGCTACTTCACTGGTAGAAGGAGCATTATACCGTCCACGGTGTTCACCGTCAGGTACCCTGCTGGCATGAATTACTACATTGTAATCTGGGACATCGAGAGAGATACTTTCCATTGCAGTTTTAAAAGATTGTACGTATCTATTATGCAAATGCAACATGTTTTGCAATGACCTGACTATAGAGTTATCAAGTGGTGTTCTTGAATTACTATTACTAATATTACATCGAGTCGTTGCTTGAACTTCAGGATCGGAAATAAAATATATCTGCAAAAACTTATGGTCGTCAGGAACTTGTGGAAGAAGACTACCTGCAAGGTGGTAAACCTGGCCCTGGACTTTAAATGTTGGCATGAAGCCGTTTTCAACTACTCGTTGACTTTTGAATGAAGTCATCTGGAACGCATTATTATACCGCCGAATATGACGCATAAATTCTGTATGCTTTGGATGACTTTCATCAAGTAGAGAATTTAAAGGTTCAGGTGGAGCACCTATTTCATCTAATTTTACCTTACCATTTGAACAACATAAACCTTTTGACTCATCTTTCCATCTCAGTGCCGAACAGTATTGACAAACAATGGAAGGAGAACCTATACAAACGATACGATAATTTTGATAATCAATTGTTGTACTGTAATTCATTGCCGAGTACTCTTTATTGGACCATCTATTATTATTTTGTGTTCCATTAGTTGGCATATTATTCCTAAAATTTATGTGCCGAATACGATCGTTTTGTAGTCGGAGTTGTCTTCTCTCAGATGTTTCAGTTTCCATTAAAGCATTGTGTCTATCACGATCTAAAGATAAACGTAGGTTACGTTCAGCAGAGGATTCGCGTAGCCTCTGAGAAACATGTCTTTCGCGATCCAACGACAAACGTAAATCACGTTCCGCCGAGGATTCGCGCAGTCTTTGCGAAACATACTTTTCACGGTCCAACGACAAACGTACGTTACGTTCAGCAGAGGATTCGCGCAGTCTTTGTGAAACATGTCTTTCACGGTCCAACGACAAACGTACGTTACGTTCAGCAGAGGATTCACGCAGTCTTTGTGAAACATGTCTTTCACGATCTAACGACAAACGTACATCACGTTCCGCCGAGGATTCGCGCAGTCTTTGCGAAACATACCTTTCACGATCCAACGACAAACGTACGTTACGTTCAGCAGAGGATTCGCGCAGTCTTTGTAAAACATGTCTTTCACGGTCCAACGACAAACGTACGTTACGTTCAGCAGAGGATTCACGCAGTTTTTGTGAAACATGTCTTTCACGATCCAACGACAAACGTAAATCACGTTCTGCCGAGGATTCACGCAGTCTTTGCGAAACATACCTTTCACGGTCCAACGACAAACGTACGTTACGTTCAGCAGAGGATTCGCGCAGTCTTTGTGAAACATGTCTTTCACGATCCAACGACAAACGTGCGTTACGTTCCGCAGAAGACTCTCGCAGTCTTTGCGAAATATGTCTTTCACGGTCCAATGATAAACGCAGTTCTCTCTCTTCATTATTTTCACTATTCCGATTCAAACGAAGTCTTTTAGCAGCAGACGTACTGCGTCCTATATTTGGCCTTCTTCTCGGCATGATTATCTACCTAAGTTTAATAAGAAATTGAATAAAGAGGTACTTAATAGAAACAGTTTAATGAATCTAAATAATATTTATTTACAACAACTTCCCTACAACACCCAAGTAACAAAAAAGTAATATACATGAACTTAAATAGACTCACGAAAATTATTTACAAAAATCTATTTATAACAACTAAGTACGGAAAAGTAAAGTACTTGGTTATTTAAAAAGTAACGAAAGAACCAAACGAAAAGAAGAAAGTAAACTGAAAGGTTTCTTACACCACCTACTAAGTATGAAAATAATTAATTAAAACTAACAATAGCATAATAATAGGAACCAATAGCAAGATTTAATGCCGAACAGCAATACCCGTAGTAAGCCGATGACAGTCGATATACGCAATGCGTTCAGTTGCTACCAAAGTCTGTTTACTATGGCGGATCGCGCGCTACATCGCCCGGTTTATATAGCTTGAGCAGGCGGTCGAGCGATGCGGGGCAGAGGGGATGGACTCGCCGTAGGCATCTCAATGCTCGCCAAGCATTGAAAATGTTTCGCTACTAATTACTTCTAACAACGATATCTCAAAAACTATTCATCTGATTGATTTAGTGTAAAGAGCAATTTTAATCTGCATTAAATGACTAAGCTAACTAACATATTCATTTGGATAAGGATTAATACCGAACTAAAGAAAATAGCTTTGAAAATAACGTAATGTTTTTAATTAAAAATGTTAACATAAAAGTGGTTATTGTAAGTCAACCGTAAGAGATAGAGATATGCTATCGCGGACTTTTTTGTAGCATTTTTATAGATTTTGAATTCTCTAGTACATTACTTAACTGTATCTTTGCTAGTTTACGCGGCGTTCGCGTGGAAAGTTCCCATTTGGCGAGATTTTTTGCGACCTCTTCAACATTTGTCGCCGTATTTCAGCTAATTTACATAAAAGCATAATAAATTATATACCTAAACCTTCCTCAAGAATTACTCTTTCTATTGTTGAAAACCGTATAAAAATCCGTTCAGTAGTTTTCGAGTTTATCGCGTTCAGACAGACAGGAGGACAGACAGGAGGACAGACAGGAGGACAGAAAGACGCGGCCGGGGGACTTATTTTTATAATAAGTATAGATTTATTTTGTAACTCTGCGAACTGAACAATATTTTTTAAAAATTCCACGCGGTCGAAGTTGCGGGCACAGCTAGTATAAAATAAGTGCTCGATATATTTAGCAGGATATCTCCTGCTGTACCTTATATCGATAAAGTTTAATTTAAATGGTTTTTTTAAAACAATTTTTTAATATCGTATCAAAAATCGACCGCTCCAGCGGGTATCGAACCTGCATCTCCGACTGACCGTGTCAGTGCTTTAGCCAATTAAGCTACGGAACGATGTCTTTGCTAGATCGAAATTTTCGATATGATGATTTTATATTCGGTCTAAGCGACCGTGGCGCCGTCTATAGTTGTTTTTTTTTCTTCTTATTTAGTATCACTTACTTGGTATATTAGTAACAACTTTCTGTATACTTCTGATGGATGTCTTTGAGCTATCGTTCACGGAGTTCGAATTCGACTGAGGTCTTTCTGGAAATACAAATAATAAGTTAATATAATTTTTTTAAATAACTTTTTTGATTTAAAATAATTAAAATATAATGTCCGATGCGCGCATTAACTTATAATTATATTATTTTGTATATTAGAAAATACAAAAAGCATCTCTCCGGCGGGGAATCGAACCCCGGTCTCCCGCGTGACAGGCGGGGATACTGACCACTATACTACCGAAGACTGTGAGAAGACACACGAAATTGTGACTCACATTATGAATATTGTTCAGGAAGTGTCGTTAAATTTATTATAATAGAAAAAGTAGTTTAGATTATTCTAGAAGCCTTTTAATTTGTACGATTTTATTTTTGTGTTACCCACACATTAGGAATCCGTGTCGGCGCTCTAGTCAATTAGGCTATGGAATGATGTACCCGTTAGATCGAAATTTTTGATATGATGATTCTTATTCTTTGCAGAAACCCGTAACTATTCAAAATTTCATATTACAATGAAAATCTTTGACAGGAGATGACACCATGCTATTTTTCATGCAGCAGGTTCGCAGGTATGCAGGTTCGATTCCCGCTAGAACGGTCGATTTTTGATATGATATTCAAATATGTTTAGAAACCTTTTTTCACAGATTATTTTGAGATTATATATAGTGATTATTTCGAGAAATAGCCGATCTTATGTAACTATATGTTACTTTTAATATGTTATACATTTACTTTACCTACCACGTATTACTTTACTAGTGTCGATGTAATTGAAGCCGGTTTATTTTTTTGTTTAGGAGCAAACACTATTATACTTTAAACTGTTGGTTGCTGTGTTGTTACGGCATTAAAGAATATAGCCACCCCCTCTCTTCCCGTGTGTGTCGTAAGAGGCGACTTAGGGATAACACAGTTCCGCTACCAGCTTGGAACTTAAAAGGCCGACCGATGGCGGGATAGCCATCCAACTGCTGGCTTTTTAAATGCACAGACCGAGGACGGGCAGCAGCGTCTTCGGTGCGATAAAGTCAGCCCTGCGGTCACCAACCCGCCTGCCCAGCGTGGTGACTATGGGCAACACACATAAGTTTACGCCAAGTTTGGCGCGAACTTGGGGAGACCTATGTCCAACAGTGGACTTCGATAGGCTGATGTGATGATGATGTGTGATGTTGGTCATTTAAATTAATAAATGACTAACTTACTCGGGCTTATTCTCAAGGGATTCTTCTTAAATTTTTCAGATGACAATCTCTTCTGAGGAATCTTCGAAGTTATGACATTCTTAGTGATTTTACTTAAGCCTTTCGACTTCCTCTGTTCGTTGGTAACGCTTATTTTATTTCTAACGTCACTTTTAAACAACTTGACATTTTGTTGTTCATTGTTTTTGATCGCTGCAACTTTATTTTTACTAAAACGTTCTGCTAGATGGATTTGTTTCGGTTTGTCACTTTTTTTAATCACATTTTTTTCGTTATTCGTATTTGAAGTCTTTTTTGATGATTCCGTATTATTTTTCGTGTTTTTTGCATTTTTATCTGTGTTTTCGATTTCCTTATTTATCGGTTTTGGTTGTTTCGTGACATCATCTGTGGATTTTGGTTTTGTTTTATTTGTTTTATCTGTTGATTTTGATTTTTTTTCAACGCTTTCAGTATCTGTTCGTCTTACTTCAATATTTTTGACGGTTGTGGCTTTTTTAACTTTATTAGTCTTGCTATCTAATTGTTTTTTGGTATCGTTTTTTGAACTAGCAACATTATTCGACTTTTTTGGATCGGGTAATGCTTTTCCATCTTTTTTAGTAGTTGATTTCATATCATCCTTTAAATTATTCATTGAAGTTGCATCATTAACTTTATTCACAGGTTTACTTGTATTATCATTTTTATTAGTTTTATCATTAACTGTATGTTTTTTAGCTTTAGCATTATTATCAATAACTCCTTTTGATAATTTGTTGTTTGTAGGTTTTGATTTATCATTATTTTGATCAACTTTGTCGACTGGTGAATTAATTTTATTAGTTTTAGCATTATCAACATTAAACTCTTGTGTTGCTTTACTATTTTTGGATGAATTATCATTTTTATCGACTTTGTCAACCTGCAAATTAGATTTCTTAGCTCTAGCATTACCATCATGTGATATTTTATTACTTGTACTGTTCTTAGATATATTATCATTTTTATCAGTTTTATCAACGCGTAAATTGGTTTTCTTAGCTTTAGCGTCCTCTTTAACAACTTTGTTGCTGACCTTATTCTTAGTATTAACAATTTTATCATCTTTATTTGAATCTAGTCTAGCTCTTTTAACATTTTCTTCATTTTCAGTATTGATTGGACGTTTATTGTCTTTATTGGCATTCTCTTTGCCTTTAGCTTTTACTTTTTTAGGCGGATGTTTAGGCGGGGCCATTATTTCACTATCTTTATCCTTGATTGGTGCTTCCGCTTCTTCTAGAGTTTGTCTTTTCTCTTTCAAACTGTCGGAATCGAAGCTTTCGTGTAGTTCCTGCGTGGGTTTCTGCGCTTCTAAGCATGTTTTTATTATCTTTGACAGTAGAAGTGTCCGTTCGTCTGTTTCGAGGGTCGGGTCTGACAGCTGTCTGTGCGCTTGTGTGATTATCTTGATGTATGATTCATCTGAAAATTTAAATATATATGACAATTTTTCGATGTATCTTGTTTAATCTTAAACAAAGTTTTTTTTTACAAGTTGATATATATAAATGATAGACTGGATGATATATTTTTTAAATAAAACTATTATTTTATATAGCAGGACATAGTCTACTCAAAATGTGGACAGCCCGACTGGGAGAGTACCTAGACCTTACAGAAGACCACTGCTAAATAATACTATTATCAGGTAGTGTTGTGTTCCTGTTGGTGAGTAAGGTGACCAGAGCTCCTGGGGGAACTGGGGATGGGGTCGGCAACGCGCTTGCGATGCTTCTGGTGTTGCAGGTGTCTATAAGCTACAGTAATCGCTTACCATCAGGTGATCCGTACGCTTGTTTACCGACCAGCTGTATAAAAAAAAAGTTTTGACGACGAAATTTTATTAGAAAATGGTAATCCACATTTTTATGTTCTCAACTGAAACATTTTCAACAAAACTAACAACAGGAACAAATCTTGATCAAAATACGAAATACAGTCAAGTAATAATGTTGTCAAGCAGTCTGCGTTCCTATGGTAAGACATTCAGATCTCATTAAGACGTATCGACAGATTACGGTAAGGGCTAACCACTAGATTGTATGTTTGTTTGCTATCACAGTTACTAATGTCACAGAGTATGTCTGTCTGTCTGTTTACCCATATACTCCACGTCGAACTTCATCTTGTGGTGGAAGGGCGCGATAGGCGACCACTTGTTCTGCAGCGTCCACGATACTTCGAGAAGATTCGCACATTTCAACATGTACCCGCCTTCCGACTGAAATAATATGTTTTCTATATAAATCTATCTGTTCTTATCTATACAAATAAAAAATTATGTGGTGTCATGGGACACCAGGTAGGAACGAAGTTCCTTCGGATAGTATAGAAGCAACACTGTTTGAAAAAAAAATGTTGAATTTTATATATATTTTCTATTTCTTCATTTTTTTTTTTAATTTTGTTGATTGGTTTTTAATTAAGTATATAAAAGTATTTAGAAATTTAGTATTTTAGAAAATAACAAATACCGTAAAATAAAATAAATCAAATAAAATAATAATAATTCGAACTATTAAGTGAAATAAAAAAACATGTTTATTTTTTTTTTTTTGACAGTATAAAATTACATAAATAATTTAAAAAAAGTTTACTAGTAATATTTTAGTTTTACAAACGTCATATTATACAGTCGTGTGACTGATATTACGTTACTTCCGTTATATATTTTTCTTACGGTTTTAGTATCACATTTTTTTCAGTTCGGTCGCCCAGCCAAATGTCAAGCCTGCCCTAAGGAACTTCGTTCCAATAAATAAAATTGTAGTGTCTGTTTGTAATATTGAAATAACCGCTTTTTTTAAATACATATTTCAATGCATATAATGCATAATATATACGATGCATATACCAACATATTTTTTTACAATTTTTTTTTTGTTTGTCTGTCTATCTGTTTGTTCCGGCTAATCTCGAAAACAACTGAGGCAGATAGCTGATGTAATAATGAATAACTTAGGCCACTGTTATTTTAGAGATTTATTTATTTTTTAACTCGGCGAACAGACCAATAACTTTTTTGTTAATTTCCACGCGGATGAAGTCGCGGCTTGTTAGTAATATTGCATTAATTAATCTTACATTGTCTATCATAAATGTCTTATACCTTATAAAACATATTATACGGTCGTCTGTTCCTACGGTAAGCAACTTAATGCTTGTGTTACAGGTAACAGCCGACTGATATAGCCAGGGTTCGCCAAACCGATTCATAAAGGTAACCGTTTGAAACGGTTACCGTATGAATCGGATACCGATTGAAAAGGTTACCGTTTTATTTCGGTTCCAAAACCTTAATAAAACGGTTACCGATTAAACTGTAATACCGAAATATAACGTTATGTATTTCGGTTTTAAATGATTCGGAGAAGTAACAGAGGGTGACAAAATCTGTGAGCCATCGTTTAAAATGAAGAATCTGTAATGTTCCTTTGCTTTTATTGATAATGCTTGGTTTTTCATAAGATTGGCTTCTTTAACTATGAAAGTAATTAAGTTTTTTGTTTTGAATTATTCGTTATATGCAATGTAAACATTAACGCGAAAAAGAGATGAAAACTTGCTCGCGCCACGCCCGGGGCCTGTCGTCTATCACAAATAAATAAGATTTAAGTAAAATCACGCAACACACGGGAGCGAATGAGATAGAGATATGGTGTACGTTCGGACCGCAATCCGAGCTAGCGCAGCGCAGCTACAAGAACGGGAATTGCCCGCTTAAACTTACGACGCGAACGTTATGCCTACTACCGGTTTATTTCGATACTGTATTACCGATATGATTCGGTTACCGAATGATTCTCTTACCGTTATTTTGATTCGATAAGTACCGTTTTATAAAGGTAAATAACCCATACCGGAATATCCCTGGATATAGCTAAATATTTTTGTTTGACAAATACACTTAGAAATAATACACATATAAATAAATAAATACAAACATTACACCGAGGCTCAGGTGGGAATCGAACCCGCAATCCGCAGAGCAAAAGCAGGGCCACTACAAACTGCGCAAACGGGCTAGTCTCTTCTATGTTTCAAATGAAAATTAAAAAAAAAAAAACAGAACAAATATTTATCTATTTTCACTTAAAACTATGGATTCTCAGTTAACAAGGGAATGTTAAACCTAATTTGATGTTAATTTTGATAATTATGTATATTTTGAAAGCTATTTTAAAGAAAATAGAGATATAGTTGATACCTATATATAGACTAAATAAAATTTAAATTTTATTATTTTTTCTTTTATTTATCCGTAACCTAAGAACTGCTACTATAATTCATGTACTATGCCAAAAGGCCTTTGGTCTTTGTACATCTTTTATCGCTTAACTACTGTGTTTGTTTATATATTGGTGTGTTGTGAAAGTTATGGCGGCAGCTGTGGTGTAATGGAGCGTATGCCGTGTCTACGGAGCCTAAACACCGACGATAGCGGATTCGATTCACGCTTGGAGTGGATATTTGTGTTTATACAAATATTTATTTCCCATCTGATTGTGAGTCCTTGTGGGTTTACCCAACGTGCCTCGGAGAGCACATTAAGCCGTCGATTCCGGTTGTTATCATGTACACCTGATAGCGATCGTTACTCGTAGTACGCAATATATCCGCATACCCGCATTGAAACAGCGTGGTGGATTAAGGTTAACGAGCTTTATTCTCAAAAAGACAATGTCACTTACATGAGAACAATACACTACAATAAAAGTAAAACATACATATCGTCGTCTTATAAATCCTAGTGCTCAGTTAACGAATAGTTTAAATGGTTTCTTCTAACGATAAAGTGTTATTGAGAATATATTGCGAAAGCCGAGATTTAAATTCGTTAACTGAGCTTACATCTTTTATTAGACAAGGTAATTTGTTGTAAAGCTGTGCTCCTTCGAATGTGATATCCCTTTTGGCAAATTTCGTCCTAGTCTTAGGCAGAACCAATAAGCTGGGTCGTCGATTGCTGCGCTTCGTGATACGTTTTATAAAGGGCAAATTTGAACGAATAGATTTACTGATAATTTTTTTTATTAAAATACAGGAATTATATATATAAAGTTGTCGTAGGTTCATGATTTTAGTTTCTTTATAAATTTTAGTTGTAGATGTGTAATATGGATATCGAAATAGTATTTTTATTATTTTGTTTTGCTTTCTTTGAAGCTCTTGTAATTTTGTTTTGGAGGAATTACCCCATACTTCAATCAAATATAACAAATGCGACTTAACCAACGAGTTGTATATAGAATGGCGTAATGTTTGAGGAATGCACTGAGAGATATTTTTTAGGCATATGATCAAAGAGGACATTTTTTTTTAATATGATCTATATGGTTATTAAAACTTAACTGGTTATCCAATCTTAGGCCAAGGTACTTTTCACAGGTTTTTTCTTCAATTGGAGTATTATGAACTGTTAGTGGATTGTTTTGTGAAATAATTTTATTTTTTGGTTTAAAGATAATATAACACGTTTTGGAAGCATTTATAGTTAATAAATTATGATGAAACCAATCATTTAAAAGATCTAGATCTTCCTGTGCGTGACTGATAATGTCATTTATTCTGTTTCCAAAATAAAATAAACATGTATCATCTGCATATAACGTTAGATGACCATGTAGTTTCAAATTTGCGATACCATTCATATATATTAGGAAGAGAAGTGGTCCTAAAATTGAGCCCTGTGGGACTCCACAAGTAATAGGTAAAGCACCACTTTCTTCGTTACTAATTTTCACTATCTGCAGTCGATCTGTCAGATAAGATTTTAAAATTTTGAGAACACTACCTTTGATACCAATGTTTTCTAGTTTTCGTAATAAAAGTTTGTGACTAATAGTATCAAAGGCTTTTTTTAAATCAATAAACACACCGACTACAATGTGTTTTTTATCTATATTTTGTCTTATGGTTGTTATCAGATCTACGATTGCAGCAGTAGTATTGCTTTTAGCCCTGAAACCGTATTGCCGTTCGGATAAGAAATTGAAAGAGTCTAAGTGTGTAGTTAAGCGGTTGTAAATTAATTTTTCCAATATTTTAGAGAGGACCGGTAGTACAGAGATTGGACGATAGTTTCCTGGATCAATTTGAAGGCCAGATTTATATATAGGTGTTATTTTTGCAATTTTTAGTGATTCAGGGAAACTTCCTTCAGACAAGAGTTTATTAAAACATTGCATCAATTTTTCTGAAATCAAATTTTGTAAGCATTTTACAGCTTTGGTGCTAATTCTATCTATGCCAGTACTTGAATTAGAATCCAGGTCTTTTATGATTTTATCAATTTCATTTGTGGTGCATAATTTTAATGTCGACAGTTCAGGGTAATTATAATTATTTTTTGTATGAATAGGGTGAAATATATCGTGGAATTTTTTTGGTATATTTTCAGCTAAATTGGAACCTATTGTTGAGAAATACTTATTAAAAACCTCACAAATTTCTCTCTTATCCGTAATTTCTTTTGATTGTAGGATGATTTTCGAGGGAGCACAACTCAGTTTTGTTTTATTTTGAGATAATTTGTTTAAAAGTGTCCAAGTCCTTTTTGAGTTATTTGCATAGTTTTTAAATAACTTATAATAGTATGAATTTTTTGTTTCCCGTATCAATTTAGCCGTATTACTCTTCTTTTGGTTAAAATCTTCTTCTATCTTCTGGCATTTTGGATTGTTCTTATGTTGGACCCATAAATAGTTTCTCTCACTTATTCTGTCGATAATCTCTTTATTTATCCAATCTTCACGCATATTATTCAGAATCTTTGTTTTTATTACTTTGCTGTTAAGTATTTGTTGTTTCAATATAGTTTCTAGCTCTGTGAAGTTATGTGTTGTGTTACCTAGTATTGAAGATTCAAAGCATGTATATAATTTTGTGTAATCTATTGCTTCATAAGTAGTACGTGGTTTTTTTGGTGTTTTAAATTTATTCATTTGTACATAGATTTGTTTATGATCTGACATTGACGAATTAATAATAGCAATATTAAAATGATTTGTTTTTAAGTTGGTGCTTACATGGTCCAAAATCGATTTTCTTGTAGCAGAATCTCTTGTACTATATGTATTATTTATTTTATTCAACAGTCTATGGCCGGATTCCTTTATTATTTGTTTATATTTTGTAACTTTGTTGTTATTCTCAAAAGATTAATGTTGAAGTCTCCAAAAACTATAGCTCTCTTTCGTTGTTGTAATTGGTTGTCATATTGTTCAAGAAACTGCTCAAAATTAGTATCACCAGGGTTGTATATTACACCAACATCCAATGCAAACTTTTCAATGTGTATCCATAGATAGTTGATGCCACCTTGATAAATTGACTCAATTTGATAATGTTTTAAGTTGTTGTGAATATAGGCTGATACTCCACCTCCTCTAATTGATGTTCGATAGTTATAGTAGTGAGTGTAATTATCTATTTGCAATTGCAAAGCCTGCTCTTCTGATGATATCCAAGTTTCTGAAAGTAGGATAATATGGACAGTTGTAGGTATTGCTAGTAAAATACATTTTAATTCGTCTAGTCTGCCTTTTTTCTTTATGCTTCTAGCGTTTAGGTACAAGAACGATAATCTTGACTTCTCTGTATGTATATCTTGGTAACTATTGACTATTTGGTAATTTACAGTATTAAATATATTCCTATTTAGAGTTGTTGGTTGGAGTTTTTTGGTAGTGTTTTAATGATGGTTGGCGTTCCGTTTACGTATTTAATTTTTATATCGGTTTCTCCACTAGCTTTACGCTGGTTTAGTACTTCTTTAATATGGAAATAGTATTTTAGTTGAGCCGGAGTTTGATCAGAAAATATTTTTAAACTGCTAGGCAATTTTTCCCTACTTTTGAGGAGTAAGAGTGCTGTATCTGGTTTGTCAAAACATACTTTGATTTTACGTGTTTTACCAGGACTATATTTTCCGAAAAATCTTGATAGGCTTTGGAATATTTGTAATTATCTGTCCAATAATTTGTAGTACTCGATTCTCATCTTGAATATTCCTCTCTTGGGTGTTGCTGGAGTCGTTTTCAGCTATGCCCATAATAATAATATTATTTTCCCTCTTTTTTCGGTCTTGTACTTCTCGTATTATTTGTTCATTGGTACATATCTGTTTATTTTGGGTTTCGGATGCTGGACTTATTTTCAATTCATTTAAATCAGTTTCTAGTAAATTAATTTTTTTTTCACCATTGTTTATTTTTGTTTCTAGTTGAGTTAATTGAGTTTTTATATGGTCATGTTCTAGTGACATTTTTGTAGTTGCCGATTTGATATCTTGCATCTGAGAACTTATTTCTGCTATGTTATTATTAAATATATTTTTAATTTCCTCTTGTGAAGTCTTTAAATCTGTAATTTCAGTTTTTACTGTTCCAATACACTCCCTCATTTGATTCATCATTAGTGTATTAGAGCCAACGTACGTTTCTAATAGTGTCGTCATCCGAGATAATTCGCTCCGTATTAATTTAATTTCTTCCGAACACTGACATTCTTCATCGGCTGGTATTTTACGTTTACGGAAAGTTATTTGTGAGCTAGGTATGCCGCCACATATTTTTGATAAATCAGGTTGTGATCCACCGCCGGTTACAGTCGGCGGCGATCGTGTTACGCTCATTATTACAAGCGATGGTTTGAGCGCAAATCGAAATTTATTCCGTAATACAAAGTCGATAAGGTTGTATATCGAAAACTTACTTGCAGGTGTGGATGTACTGAAGCGCTGGTCAGTGTGCGAGAGAGTTAAAAAATAACAACCGTTTTGTTTACGCGGGGGTGAGGAAGGCGGACGCGCTCGCTGGTGCGAACGTCTAATGATGTCTTGAATTATAAACAATCATAACTCGCCAAAATCATTCACACCGTTATGGGTTTACACTTTCTTATACTTAATGATTAAAACTGTTAAGCACTATTTTAATATTTTGTGTAAATACAAATACACGTCTATTCTGATCGATAGCCGACGACGTATCTTTGTACATCTTTTATCGCTTAACTACTGTGTTTGTTTAATTAGTGTGTTGTGAAGGTTATGGTGGCTGCTGTGGTGTAATGGAGCGTATGCCGTGTCTGCGGAGACTAAACACCAACGATAGCGGATTCGATTCACGCTTGGAGTGGATATTTGTGTTTATACAAATATTTATTTCCCATCTGGTTGTTAGTCGTTGTGGGTCTCCCCACCACGGAGAGCACGTTAGGTCGTCGGTCCCGGTTGTTATCATGTACACCTGATAGCGATCGTTACTCATAGTAGGGAATTTATCCAGCAACCCGCATTGAAGCAGCGTGGTGGATTAAGCTCTCATCCTTCTCCTACATGGGGAAAGAGGCCTATGCCCAGCAGTGGGATATTACAGGCTGAAGCAAAGTTTACGTCCTCACCAGGGGTTCCATATAGAGGGAGTCGGCGTAGGCCTCCGCTAGACGCGCCAGAGATGCTCGCCGGGAGCGGTGGGCGGCAGCATAGCTGCGGAACACCTGCGCACGATACAACAGTCAATACAGTCAACAGTCAATACTATGTGTGTATGTGTATGTATGTATATATATATATATATGTGTGTGTAATGTGTATATGTATGTATATTTACGTATTATATGTATATATTATGTATGTACACCTCCATGCCGTCTAATTCTTTAGTCATGTCCTTTTCATGCTAGAGGTTGTCTGGAAGAGATCGCTTTTTTAGCGATAAGACCGCCTTTTGTACATGTCTATATTTTCTTTTACGGTGTAAAATTTTTCTCTCATAGTGTACAATAAAGAGTATTTGTATTTGTATTTGTATTTGTACTAAGGGCCTGTTCCACCGGTTGTGGGTAGAGTTTATCCACCAGGAGGCCATTAGGACCTGTTTCGACTAAACTAGGACACAAAAATTTTAAAATTCACAATTGCAAACAGAAATATCCCATAGATATATTAGTGTTTTTTTATACAACTAGGTTGGCAAACAAGCGTACAGCTCACCTGATGGTAAGCAATTACCGCAGCTTATAGCCGTCTGCGACACCAGAAGCACCACAAGCGCGTTGTCGACCCTACCCCCACTCTCCCTCAGGAGCTCTGGTCACCTTACTCACCACAGGAACACAACACTACTTGAAAGCAGTAATATTTAGCTGTGATCTTCTTTTGTAAGGTAAGTTGTGTTATCAATAAATAATAAGTACCTCAATAGCGTCGCTGGGTGTTGTCACAGTGGACAAAACGGATTTGGAAAGTTCTTTCTCGTGAGCCGCCTTCACCGCTGTCACTTGCAGGTTTCTGTACGAAGTGGGCGCGAAAAGACGGTTCTGGAATATTATGTTTGTAAAGTTATTGCCTTGGAATAATTTATTTTTACCATCAGTTTCGTATCATCATCATCATCATCATCATCATCATCATCATCATCATCACCATCATCATCATCATCATCATCATCAGTTCTGTTAGGTTTACGGACAAAATTTTCAATAAACGTCACTTGAAATATCCCACTGCTGGGCACAGAATTTTTTTCCCATGTAGGAGAAGGATCAGAACTTAATCCACCACGCTGCTCCAATGCGGGTTGGTGGATATATCAATAAATGTCAAGTTATGAAAAAAGAGGTAGGCTAAAGGCACATTTCACTAACCCCAAGGTGTTTAAAAGCTGCTGAAAAACACCAAGTGGTTAGTGGACGACCCCTAAATACCTAAACTTAAAACCTATAACAAATATATAAGTACTAGTGGTCGCCCACTGGTCGAAATTCGACCATAATTAATTTAAATTATAAGTTAGAACATTATTAAGGTTCTGTTGTCAAAGACTACACTTCTATAATAATAAACAAAAGAGTAAGTATGCGTGTTACGAAACGCTCTACGCCGGGATTTGCTGACCGGAGTTTGCTTCGAAACATTCCCACGTCTCGCATCGGTAGCCGGAGGTTGTTACGGAACTTTCCCACCATGGCATCGCACCTGAGCATCGCACCTGGGCACCGTGTGAGGCGACCCAACACGAAGAACCCAAAACAACCCGATGCTCCGACTGAGCGATCTTTAATTTTAAGTCACTCTTGTTTCTAACATCGAACAACTGTCACGTGTAATTAATTCATTATAATTTAGTTATAATAAATTTAATTTTAAATAAATCTTTGCTTTTTTTTGCAACCTTCGGCTGTCGCTTTTATAATTTGCGTGTGTGTCAAATACATTGTACTGTGTGTAATGTCTTTTTTATTGATTTAATGTATCTTTTATGAATAATTAAAAAAAAATGTTAGCAATCTGAACTCCTCTATATAAACTATAAGTGTGCGAAATTTCATACTTCTCCATTCGCGCAATTTTCGTAAAAAGGGGTACAAATTTTTTACTATGAATATATTGAAGATAATAACTGGCCTGGCGAACTTCGTACTGCGGTATTATTATTATTATTTTTTGTGAATATAATAATTATTTATATCGAAATAAAACATAGCCTATCTTTCAAGTTGAATATTTGGATCAAACTGTACACATTGTGCAAATTTGATCAAAATCAGTTAAGTAGATTAGGAGTCCATCGCGGACAAAGAACATGACGCACAATTTATATATATTAAGATAACTCACAGGTTTATGTGCGTAGAAGTTCATTGAGAAAGGCACGAGATCAACTCTGCACTCGACTATGACATCTCTCCACACACCCTCTTCTGTGACTGGAGGCTCGCTGCAAAATATATATTTTTTTTATTTTTGTGCATATTTATTTTCAAACAAAAAAGAAAGGAAACTACATACTTGTATATGGTAATTTCAATTTTGTCCATTGACATGTTATAATAATTGAATACTATACACAAATTATGGACATTTCAAAATCTGTCTAAGTGGTAATTTTTTTTTTTATGTAAAGATATACGTCCAGAATTTACTCCATAGATATTCTATAAGTTTTATGCTTGTTTAAAATAAAAATAGTATTAAATCGATATTCCCATTTACAACAGATCCCTTTCAATCTCTTTTAAACCTATCTTCTCACAAAACCCTCTCTAACACAAGCAGGTTTGTTTTTAAGACTACTAACGCCATCTATGATATATTTACATTAAACTCATTCTTAAACTATTTTAAAAACAAATGACTAATTAAAAAGAGATTTGCTATGACCATCATTATGTGCCAGTATTAATTACAATAAAGGTGGTTATCTCTATATATTTTTTTTACATTAATTTGAATATAAATAAAATAGCTTCAGAATAAATATGCCTTCTAGTTATTTCTCATTTTGTATTTAATATTTAATTGAGTTTGTTGCTACATCAACTTTACTGATCATTTATCATCGTGGAATCCCCATTCTATGTGACACTGGTGAAATCGACTATTGAATTAACTTAAACTACTGTGTGTCAAACAAGCATATAGTCCACCTGATGGTAAGTGATCACTATAGCCTATAGACGCCTGCAACACCAGAAGCATCGCAAGTGTGTTGCCGACTCGGCCCCTGACCCCGTCAAGGAGCTCTCTACCTTACAGACACAGGAACAAAACACTACATCAAAATGTTATTATTTTGCTGTGATCTTCTGTAAGATTAAGATAGTCCTCAGATGGGCCACAAATTTTGATAAAGATATTTCCTACTGCACAGTCACTCAAAAATAAATGTTAATTAAAACCCTTACCCTTCAAAAACTGGATCCTCAATCAAAATATTGACTTCTGATTGTAATACTTGTACACTAGTGAGTTCCTGAGTAGCGTGGAGGCAGGTCTTCAACATGCTCTGCTGTAACTTGAGCTCGGCGATGGAAGGACCAATATCAATATTGCACTCCTGCTCCGAGTCTGAGCTGTGAAATTACCATTTATAAAGTTATTTAATGTAAGTATAAAAAAAAGGTAAAGTTTTACTTTAAAAAAATTTGCGACTTTAAAAAATAAACTTTTTAACATAAAACACATTACAGGACGTGCCTTTAAAAAAAAAAAAAAAACCAAAACTTAAAGTCTGTAAATACCTGTCTTCGTCATAAAAACTTGAGTTCGATTTTGTTTTGCGCTCTTCCTCTATTCTTTTCTCATAGTACTGTAACTCTTTTAACAATGATTCTTTACGGGCTAGCAGTGCCTGCTTTTTATCGACCACTCTATTTGCCATTATTTTAATAATTTATATTATTAAACACAAGATAACATTACACTTTAAAACATAGCTTAGGTATTTAAAAACAAAATAACGTATTATTACTTGACAGCTATTGTAACGTAGCCATTATACAAAATTGTAAAAACCGGTAATTACGTTTTAATTAAAAAACCGTAATTCTAATACAATTCAATACTATACAGAAATAAGAGCATTATGATAATAAATATTGAACAATAAGTTACTTATTTTAACTAAAGTTGACTTAAATAATACAAAACAGCTACACGTGTTAAGTATAATGACATTCTTATTGGAATATTCAATAAGAATATTCAAACGCGTATATATAATCTATTATTCAAATTGCAAATATATAAATTGAAATTGTCATACGTCAATTTAAAGAATATTTGCAATTGTGAAAAAAACATTTTTAAAACATAAGCAATAATGTAAAAAAATATGAATAACTTGCAGTAATTTTTTAAAATAAATCAATCGTTCCTTACTCGTTTACAAAACTTAGTGTATAAATTATGATATTCTAATAAGAAAAATATAATATTAACATACTTGAAAAAATGTGCTGTGGATGTAAATTATAAATATAATATATTACGCTTGCATTATTAAGTTCATAGTTCAATACAGTGTTATGAATGAATGCGGACTGGTGTACAGGACGTAAAGTGTTTATTTAAACAGTTAATAGTGATTATCGTGTAGGAAAAGTACAAGAAATTTGTCTAAAAAATGGGTCAAACTGGAAGTGCTATGCCCGGTAAGTAACTATAATTATATTGTAAACATAACGTTCTGTGTTCTAATAAGATTCTAAGTACGTATTAATAGTTCTTATTAGCATAACCTATATGTGTTGAGTTAACTATATTCTTCATAAATAATTGTTTTTCTATATAATACTTGCTCATCTTAGCTATTACGCTGCTTTGGTTCTCGTCTGTTTATCTATATAAGATTAGTATTAATATAAATAAACGACAATTTAGCTTACTAGGTCTATGTAATAAATAATTGTGTTTTATTATTTATTAATTTGATATATAAATTATTATAGTATAATTTTAGCTCTCATTTATTTATAGGTATAATATATATTTCTATATTCCCAACACATATCATTATTAGATCTAAGGTTCATTCCCTGTACTTAATAAGGATTTGTAAAATATAATAGGATAATAGTTTCTATTTATTTTCATAAATTTTACACTTATTTCCTCCTCCCCCATGCCTCATGTGATTAATAGACCACCCCTAAGGCAGAGCATTTACCTGTACTACTTGCTAGAATTCTAGAATAAGAATTGCTAGAATTCTGTTATAAAATTTATAAAGTAACAGTAATTTTTAATTAATATCATTGTTCGTACTCCAGCACATGACAAACATTTGCATTGGCCATACAGATGTTTGCTGTGGTCTGGGTGTTTGTGCGCTCCTTGTGGGTCTCCCCACCGTGCCTCAGAGAACATGTTAAGCCGTCGGTCCCGATTGGTATCATGTACACATGATAGCGATTGTTACTCATAGTAGGAACGACAAAAAAATAGTCAAGTTAATTCATATTATTAGATATAACTCGAAAAGTACGTATCAGATCTTGATTAAGTTTAAATGGGACCACATAGCAAGCTTTCCCTTTACTTCAATTAAAACAAGAATCATTTAAATCAGCCTACCAAGTAAAAAGTTCTGTGGTAATACACTTGAATGCTTGTTTTGTGGTACCATTTAAATTTGATTGAGATCCGATAATTACTTTTAGAGTAATCTTTGATAACACCTATTTACTTTACTATTTTTTCGACTACCTACGTTGTGTTACTTGTCGATGTGATTGAAGTGGATTTTTTTTTTCGTTTTTGAACTAACACCATTACATTTAAAAAAAGTAAATTTTTGAACATTAGATAATTTTTTTTTTTTTAAATTTTAATAAAATAGGAAAAAAGGGTAAAAAAGAATGGGAAACTTTTGGCCAGATCAAAAGGGGTCAGGTTCAAATGGTTTATTTAGACATTGAGTTCTTACTTTACGGTAAGGCATTCATTTATATGGCTTATGCCATGAGCCTTCTTCTACACGGAGTAAGGAGCCTATAACTAGCAGTGGGATGTCACAGGCTGAAACAATTTAAATAAAATATCGCATGGAAAATGAAAAATAATTAAAAATATATTTTGTATTCATTTATGCTACATCTTTGTTACAAAATTAACATAGAAAATTGTTGTATGAACTTGAAAAATAATACCTACTTCTCGAACTGGAGCATATTTGCATTCATTTGTATGTAAATGTCTTGTATCTTCAGATGTGACAATAAAAGTTATTTTTATACTAAAATTTAGGAACGTAGAGCAGAGCAGTAAATATTCTGAGATATTTTATATCTATACTAGCTGAGCCCGCAAACCTTGTTTTGCCATATGTCTTATTAACCCCCTTACTCCTACAACTTAGGGGTATGAAAAATAGATGTTGTTCGATTCTCAGACCTATATGCACACAAAATTTCATGAGAATCGGTCAAGCCGTTTTGGAGGAGTTTAACTACAAACACCGCGACACGAGAATTTTATAGATTAGATTTATTAGATATTTCTAGTCGCATATATTAATCTTCAAGTTGTAGTTTATTAATTTAGGAGAATCAGGTCCTACTGGCCTGTTCTACCTCCCGCTGTCAAAGTCTATTTGTATCGTCATCCGTCAAATAGCGTTATCCACAACTTGTGAGACAGGCCCTAGATAGTTTACAGAAGCTCGTAGCTCTGTCTCTATGTGGTTGTAACAGTATATTATGTATTGAATATTGTATTACAAGCGGGAGGTATTAAATTAACCCACATACACTATATACCATATATAAGATATACATACATATAATTGTTTGCTCGGAAACGAAAAAAAAAACTGACTTCAATTACATCGACCAGTACGAAGTGGAGTCGGTATAACTTCGTTTTTTTCTTCAAGTACCGCCTTCTCACGGAGTTTTGTGATCATTTTGGCAACTTGTACCCTTGATACCGCGGTTCTGAATAACGAACGGGTGCTTTTTCCGAACCATGGGCGTAGATTTTTTGACCAAGATGCTCTTTTACGACCCACACTGCGTTTGCCCTGGATCTTGCATTGGATAATAAATCGAAGCAGCTGGCATTTTGAGTTTCTCATGATGGCAAAGTAAGTGAGTAAAACAGTCAATTTCGGTACACCCAGTGAAAAGTTATGAGTACTTATACTTCAAAAATATACTTCAAAAATACAGGAGAACAGCTCACACACGACAAACCAAAGAGTAAAATAACTAGCTTTGACAAACCTAAGTAAAAAAGTAAATGACAAAAAAATAGTTATTGTGGGATAGACATATACCATAGCGAAGTTTTCTGTAGACCTTTTCAATGTGTACAATACTTAGTACATTATTTTGATAAATCTCGTAGGGTTCAGCCTGCGTTTACAATGTAAGTGGAAAAAATGTAATTATTTACGACATCACATTAGAAACCTCAAGAATAACAGTATTTCTCCACTATTTATTTAATGGATGTTATTATCCATATCTTCCTCTTCGATCACTCTATCTATTTAAAAAAACTGCATCAAAATCCGTTGCGTAGTTTTAAAGATTTAAGCATACACATGGACATAGGGATACAGGGACAGAGAAAGCGACTTTTTTTAATACTATGTAGTGATAGTCAATTCATCAATTATCCATCCGAGCGGGAGTCGAACCTGCAATCGCCGGTGTGTGAGCACGGAACACGGTGCACGCACCACTTAATGTAAGGAGGCCATAGGAGGCCTAAAATTGATTAAATGTAAAGTACTTTTATATAATGATACCTTAATAGTCCCGAAGGTAAGTTATATATAGATTGATAATTTTACTAATATCGACCTTTTAGTATCTATGTTTTTATTAGAAATAACGAGAACTACAACTGTTGAGGTGTAGTCGTGCGAGTAGCTTGGTCGGAGCAGATATTTGTACAGAATTATCCTTGAGAATCTCACCACCATGCTTCAAAAAACACATTTTCAACGATAATAGTTGTTTTTATATACATTGTTTTGCAAATGTTGATGTAATATGCAACGCGGACGAAGTTACGAGCATCAGCTAGTACAAAAGATTGATTTGTAGTTAATATCTTCAATACAAAAGCAAATGTAGAAAAAAATGTTTAATTTCTTACAAAGAGGTCTTATATTCTTTGCGCGATTTCCATTGAGCCCATAGCTCACAAATCAAGTCTTAGGAAAAAAAAAAACAAACTACCGAGACGTAAGAATGAACAATGTGACATTAGACTTTGAATACAAACTCCACGGAGTTTACAAATTATTTTAATTTTCGAACCGGCAGTATTCGTTAATTTTAAAAGGTTTTATTTTACACAAATTTAAAAATGGAATTCGAGCCTTGAAATAGAGTATTTGAGTATACTTTACACAAATACGAAAAATTTACATATAATGAAACTGTGTTACTGCATTTTAAATTTCAAATTGTTCGATAATCTACCGATTTCAAAAGGTCGTATGACATTTAAGAATATAAACAAAAAAGTTCCTAATTTTATAGTTTTAAATGTCATTTTTGATCGTGACATTTATTGTGGTATGCGTATCCAAACAGCTGACGATCAGCTGTAGCGTCTACCTGTTATTCTTTTATAGTTTTTTTTAATTGAGCGCACGTGTTTTTCGCGATATAAAAGGCCAGTGCGAAATGGACTTTGCGTTCTTAAAACAAATTCAATTTTATCGTATTGAAATAAGGTTCTATTTTCAATTTGTTCTTTTTTTTATAAATTCTATGTATGAAATAAAGAGTTCGGTTATGCAAAGAGGTTTATGTTGTATTTTTTTTTTCGATCAGCTGATGGAGATGGAGTCTTCTTACCATAAGAAAGGTACCATTATTGAAATCACATGGTCCCGTAGTCACCTGATTTTCTTTACAATGGAGAATGTACGGTTTTGCGCAATGAAATATATAAATTATAATGCCAATATGCCTTGGAGGTAGACTGTAATTCTTTATTATATTATTACTATAATATATAGATTTATTTAAAGTAGTAGTAGTTATTATACAAACGAATAGTGTAAACCTTGTCCAAAGCGGATCGAGAGTTTTGCAGAAAATCGTGAACAAACATACATACATAAATTTTTTAAGGGTTTTATGTCGGGTTACGAAATATTTACATGAACTACTTTTGATACAGAATACAATGTACATATACATACCTATGTATTTACTTGACTATTTTTTCGTCTACCTACGTTGTATTTACTTGTCGATGTAATTGAAATCGGCTTTTTTTCGTTTGCTGGCAAACACAATTATATGTACTTGCCAGTATTACATAGTCACTCTATTATTTAAAAAAATATCTCAACGCCAACTCGAGTGAAACCGCATCGAAAGCCTATCATGAAATAACCCTTTGTCTCAACGTCCAGCTGTCCTCTTTCAAAGTCGGTCAAAAACCGAACCAAAAAAAGCTAAATATTTCAACTTTCAAGTAAGAATTTCTTTAAAAAGCTTTACAGTAATTGGAACTTTAAGCGTATGAGAAATAAGGCGAGGTCTTGTATATTATTCTGTCGACAGCTGACGGTCAGCTATTCTGAACTTTTAAAAAATTAAATGGTACTAAATACATGACTTTACACGTATATTATATATGAAAATGTTTATAGTAATTCGTAAAAGGGTTACTCATAATTATGTGTATACCGTTTTGCGCCTTATTTGTAATGGAATAGAGTTGTCAGTAAATTGTCAGTGGTTAATCATCGGTATGTAACACCTTCTTTTATATTACGAATGTAAGGTGCAAGTTTGTAGGTGAAATTAGTTAACTGTTACGATTGTATGGCGTTAGGAACTTTTACTGTAATTATTTGTGTATCTGTGTGTGTGTGTGTGTGTCTAGTGTATGGGTCTAGTGGTGGTGTTTTTCATACAAGATATGACTAAGTTAATGAAGACAGATTTTTAAAAAAAGAAACTGTACTGTGTGTCAGCAGAATCTACATTCCGATATTTTGACAACCCTAAGGCAGTAGACATATTTTTACCGATAGGTGCTTAGGGACATTTACGGGTACGAAATACAATTTACAAACTATTTTCATACTTATCTGTTACGGGAGAAATTTGGTAAAAATGTTAGATATTTATATGTATTAAGTCAAAGTCATAGCCATCTCAATATTCAATAATCTATAAATAAGAAAGTCGCACATGGCAACTATCGCGCGAACGACGAACAATGACCACGCGACGCTCGCGTGCCGGGGCGGCAGATGCGCCCGAGTTTGCAAATGGCGACCGACCTTGCAGGGTAAGGAGGCAGGGATAAATTCTTAAGTGTTTGTTTTTTTTGTTTAATATATAGTATTTAAGGATTAAAATTACATACGTACTGTACGCTGCTAAATATAATATAAAAAAGATATAAAATTATATTTTTAATAATCGAAAGAAATTATGTAAATAATGAAAAAAAAAAAATTAATATAAAATAATTGCTAATCGTAAGCTCTAAGCTCGAAAGTGACTGGATAAATTCGGCTAATTTTTTCGTTAAGTTTTCCCGAATACTTTGTAGAATGTTCCTAAGTAAAAATATTAGTAGACTATGGGTATCTGAAGAGATCCCCAGCGATAGGATCAGTTGTATTATATTTGTTTTTATATGTATAAATTTAACTTTATATCTATATTTTTAGTTTAACAGTTAAATTTATAATAATAATGATAAATATTTATATAAGTGCACACATTCGGTCTGTTCCTACGGTAAGCAATTTAATGCTCGTGTCATAGGTAACAGCCGACTGGTATAGCTACATATTTTTCCCGAGAAATACATTTATGTAATACTTTATTAAATAAATATACATATATCCGATATACACCCACAGTCGAGGCGGGAATCGAACCCACAACCCCATGGAACAGAAAGCAGGGTCATTACAAATTGGGCCAACGGGCAATCAAGGGGTATTATATAAATTAGACTGGCTTATCGTCATAATAATGAAACAACTTTCGGATTTTATCGCGGATTATTAGGTTTTTACATACCCTCCAGTACTGACACTCCTCCCGTGACCGTGGTTCCTGTAAGGTATCCCAAATGTCGGATATGATGAACGTATAATGGTTTCTGGTCGCCAATTTAGCGTCGTCTGGCTGTAATATTTTTATGTATTTAATGATAACATTAAAAATTAATATATATTATTTTAAATAAATCATTTGTTATTTAAAACAAGCAATGAGTTATGTATCTTAAGAACAGACTATCGTGTGTGTGTTCAACGTATAAAGAAATATATTTATAATTTGTATTTTTATGTATAGATTAATAATTGTATAAATAATTTGATAAATAATTATACATTTATAAGAATCCGATGCACAATTTCGCGTCTCCCCTCATGGTCTTCGGTAGTATAGTGGTCAGTATCCCCGCCTGTCACGCGGGAGACCGGGGTTCGATTCCCCGCCGGAGAGATGATTTTTGTATTTTCAGCCAATCCAATATTTTTTTTTTATTATATGTTACCAGTTCTTTGCATTGAATATAATTATATTAAAAAAAATCGGGAACTTAAATTAATATTGAAACCAAAAATATGATTTTTTTTTTTTATTTGCGGTTACGGAAACCATTTTGTTAATTTAAATTAAATTGGTCTGAATTCATACTTTGAGCTTGGACTTTGAATACTTTTTTAATTCTGAAATTCAGTAAACCTCACTTGAGACAGAGAATGAAAGTTTTTTTTTTTTAATATTACTAAGTCGGCAAGTACGGCTCACCTGATAATAAGCGATTACGATTAATAGATTAGATTAGTAGCGTATAGACAACTGCAACACTAGAAATATCGCAAACACGTTGCCGACTCTTTCCCAACCCCCCCCCCCCCCCCCCCAGCTCTGGTCACCTTACCCACAAACAGGAACACAACCTGCTTAAAAACATTATTATTCAGCTGTTTTCTGTAAGTTCGAGGTACTACCCCAGTCGGGCTGCTCCATATTCCGGCAGGAAAATTCCTGCTGTGCCCTACCTCAGTTAAAATGTCTACTTAGTTGGAATTCATTAAAGAATATATTATAAAGATTATTTCGTAAATATTTCAAAATCTTTGTAACCCTCATTATAGTATCCGAGTAAATTAAAATCTATTGAAATTAAATGAAATGAAAACATTTATTTCGTCATAAGGTGATATACACACTTAACGAAAGTCAAAATAATGTCAGAAATAATAATACAAATAAATTAAATTATATAAACCAATATTTAGATAACAATATTAGAAACCATTGTACAATATACGGTTCATGTTAAGTTGGTGTACGTAATTTACCTTGTAGCGTTATTGAATGATATCCATAGGTATCGGCACGGATATTGAGCGCTCGGTATAGAGTGGGGATCGCCAAATAGTTTTGTTCAATACAAAAATAAAAATAAAGAAAATGAATAAATATATTTGTAGTATTTATTAAAAATATTGTATTGAAAGTTGAAGGTCAGCCGTTCTATAATAGCCTTAACCTTAACACACAAATAATAAAAGTACTGGGATAACATAACACGTGAGAAGTAAGTCATGTAAAAAAAAAAATGGTTGTGTGTGCCAATTGGTCCCATTTAAATTAATTTGAGATCTAACAACTACTTTTCGAGTTATATCTAATAATGCGTTTTTACTTGACGCTTTTTTCGTCGACCGACGTTGTATTATACCGCAAAATTTAATAATGTTAGAGATCCAGGAAAACGTATAGGCTATATTATATGTTGATACTCCCATTGGATCGAAATTTAAGGGGATAGAAATATGACAACCTACACGCCCTCCAAAGCACGGTGACATTTGTACAAGTGGGCCCTTGTCTCAAGCGGGAATAGAACCTGCGATTGCCTATGTTGAAGTAGCTACTTGCATTACTTCGTCAGAATGATTGTCTTTTGATAGGATTCGATCAATTTTATTTTAGATTTAAGTTGTAAAAACTGTAGGTAGGGTTAAATAACGTCACGTTATGACTCAGTTGGCCTGTTTCATTTGACCGGTTACCGCTAAAACCGGTTAAAGCTATTTGACATATAGTTATCCAACAGATAAAAGTCTGTGTTAAAATATTATTTTGAAACATCGTATTCTAATACATATATGTACACTATATCTGACCCCGTAAATGTTGTTTTGCCATATGTTATAAACCCCTTTAATACCCTTATAACTTAGGGACATCAAAAATAGACGTTGGCCGATTCTCAGACCTACCCGATATGCACACAAAATTTCATAAAAATCGGTTCAGCCGTTTCGAAGGAGTATTTTAACTAACATTGTGACACGAGAATTTTATATAAGGTATCTACTTCCGGTAAAACAGACTCATAAAGTACTAAACAGTTAGAAAAAAAAAACACGGATAGAACAACGGTTATTTTCTTGTATTTAATAAATTTATATAAATAAAAATGAATGTTGTTAAGCGCATAACTCGAGAATGGTTTTACCAATACGGCTAATTTTTTTTGTATGTTTCTGAAGGCCCACGGAAGGATGTGAGACTAAAAAATAAATATTTTTTACTATTAACTTTTGACAGAACGGAGTCAGCTAGTTAGTAAATAAATTACTACCCACTTTACAGAGGAGAGGTTCGATTTGGTAATATAACTAGAAAAGAAATGAATAAAATAAAAATAAACATATTTATATTCCACAAATTAGGTTTTCAAGGGTAAAGGAAAAATCTTTGTCGTCTCCCTCAGAAATTGAAGTTTACACTTTATTGGATCACTTTAACTGGCTTCAAATAAGGAGGATGTTCTCAATTCAACTGCTTTTTTATATGCGTTACCTCAAAAATTTTTACTGGGTCAACTGAATACGATGTAATCGAAAGGTGGTCGTGTGGTCCAATTTAAATTTAATCGTGATATGACGAGTCTTTTCCGAGTTATCTGTATGGAATTTGAAATGACTCTTTCACCTGACCTCTTTTGACTGATTTAACTTTTTACGTGCGTCTTTGTGTGCGGTCCATATTACGTTCATATTTTAATTTAAGTACAGAGAAAAAGTGATCTTTTTAAGGTATCAAAGACATAATCGAATACTACATATATAGTGTAACGAAAGACATCTATCATTGTATTTGTCTAAATAGACAAAAAGCATCTCTCCGGCGGGGAATCGAACCCCGGTCTCCCGCGTGACAGGCGGGGATACTGACCACTATACTACCGAAGACCGTGAGAGGTGACGCGAAATTGTGACTCGCATTCAGAATTTTGTTCAGTAAATTATTTAAATATCATTGTAATAGAAAAACTTCATACATAATTGTGTTTGCAGGCAAACGAAAAAAAACCGACTTCAATTATATCGACAAGTAATACAACGTAGGTAGAGAAAAATTAGTCAAGTAAATACGCATTATCAAAGATTACTCCAAAAGTTGTAATCAGATCTCGATGAAATTTAAACGTGACCACACATGATAAACATCGGCTTTCGATTAAATTAAAAATTATCAAAATCTTTACACTCAGTAAAAAGTTATGTGGATTTTCGAGTTTCTCTCGGTTTCACTGGGATCCCATCATCAGATCCTGGTTTCCGTATCATGGTACCACACCAGGGATATCTCCTCTCCCAATTTTTTTTTATCAAAATCGGTTCATAAATGGCGAAATTATCCACGAACGTACACACATATATATATATATATATATATATATATATATATACGGTCGAATTGAGTAACCTCCCTTTTTTAAAGTCGGTTAAAATAAAGAAGAATTAATTTTAAATAGTGTTTGTATTTCAGATAAGACTAGGAGATAGTTGAGAAAAAACTATTTCTAACATAACTCTTACTTCTTACATGTTATGTTATCGGTACTTGATTACGTTTATGGGAGCTTTTGTGAAAGCTTTTTAGAGCTTTTTTGCCTATTGCAAAGGAAGAGGACGTTGTTGTTTAAAGATGAAGTTGTTGTTTTTTTTTAAAAAAACTTGGACTTTAATGAGAGGTTATTTTAATATTACAAACATACACTCCATTTTTATTTATTCGTATAGATATAGATTAATAGCCAAAAGACTGCACTAATTTCGATTTTTTTTTTGGTATTTATTATTGATGATTTGAATGATTTAATATTTTATTTATAAAAAAACTACAAAAAATATGGCAGTATTGAGTTCACCGGTACGTACGTACAAATAGATGAAAAAAAATGAAAGTTGATTAAACATAATTCATATTGCTAATCATCTGTCCCGTTACGTTAAAAAAAATCGAAAAGGTGATATTTATATAATAGAAAATCTAATTATTTACACTTGAAATAAGATCGGAGGAAAGGTGTCATGCGCACGCGCTGGAATCGCGACACGCGTATGTCAACACGCGTGTGTCTGTGCGTTTTTTTCGCCGTGAAAGCCCAAAATGGCTTCCGGCATTTGGCGCGTGCGCATCTGGCTTTGATATGATTTTTGTAATTAAAAGCTTTTATTGAACTTGCAATGTATGGTTATATAAACAGTTTCAAAAACGAAGTTCCTTATGGGGTGTTGCGAAGGGGTACTCTAGCCGTCAAAAAATATCCGTAAAGTTAAATAAAAGTGTAAGATTCTTATGTAAAATATAGTCATGTATGATGGTAATACGGTATCTAATGTATAGTCTACGTGATGACTGTTATTATTATTGCAGTTTGTTATTATTATTATATCATTCGATAATTATTATATATATTTACAAATCATTGTAAATAAAGAAAGGGATAATTGTGTAAAATAGTTTTTTTATCGATAACAAAATCATAATAAAAATGTATAACCGAATAATTATTTTCTTTATACCTCGTAATTGAAATTAATATTTTACAATAAGGAACTTCGTTGCTATCTGGTGTCCCACAACACTGGTTTTTTTTTAATAATAACTTCTTCTTCTGTTCTTCTGTTTCTTGCCGATTCTTATTTTCAATAGAATCAGTATTCTGGATCGGTGGTACCTTCACTTTTTACTATCATTAGTTATAACTTATAACAATATAATAATATATATACACAGACGGGCAGCAGTGTCTTCGGTGCGACAAAGCCAGCCCTGCGGTCACCAACCCGCCTGCCCAGCGTGGTGACTATAGGCAACACATGAGTTCACGCCATTTTTTGGCGCGAACTTGTGGAGGCCTATGTCCAACAGTGGACTGCGATAGGCTAAAGTGATGATGATGATGAATGATACATATGACTATTCAAAGGTTCTTTTGAAGCCTACTCGAATAAAGTAAGTTGTGATTATGTTTGTATGTATGTTCGTTTGAAATCTGACTGCCCTAACTGAGGTAAGGCACAGCAGGAAATTTCCTGCTCAAAATACGGGACTGGGGTAGTCGACCTTACAGAAGATAACAACTAAATAATTTCAAACAGTCTTGTGTTCCTCTATGGAGTAAGGTGACCAAGCTCCTGAGGGGAATTGGGAATAGGGTCGGTAACGCGCTTTCAATGCTCCTGGCGTCTATAAGCTACGGTAATCGCTTACCACCAGGTGAGCTGTAAGCTTGTTTGCTGACCTACTTAAGTAGTTATACATATATATAAAATCAAATTTTACAACTCAATTTTGATCATAAGTATGTCTTTTGAAGCTGTAATGTTTTTATTGTTAACCTCGTTACGTGTTCTGTTTGAGTGTTGATTGAGATTATTTTTATTCTTGTTTGTTTGTAGTAAATTTCATTGATTCGTATGAATGAGTAACTGTTGTGTTTTAACCGACTTTCCAAAAAAGGAGGAGGTTCTCAATTCGATTGTATTTTTTTTTTTTTTGTAATATTTGTTATTACATCAAAACTTTTGACTAGGTGGACCGATTTCGATGAATTTTGTTTTAATTAAAAGGTGTTGCGTGTCATGTAGTCCCATTTAAATTCAATTGAGATCTGACAAGTACTTTTAGAATTATATATAAATCTAATAATACGTACTTGACTATTTTTTCGTCGACCTACGTTGTATTAGACCGCACTTTTCACTGGGTTTATCGATTTTGATGATTCTTACTTTAATCGAAGGCTAATGCTTGTCATGAAAGCACACTCATTTTTTTGATGATTCTGTTTAGTCTACATCAACAAATCTACATTATGAATCGATGGTACTCGTAGCTTCATATCTTCATATTATATTCTATAGTAATTAATTTATTAATACGATATGGTCAGGTTTGCATGTCTATCCTTGTGGGTCTCCCCACCGTGCCTCGGAGAGCACGTTAAGCCGTCGGTCCCGGTCGTTATCGTAAATACAATAATAATAAACGTTTCCAAAGTGCCTTTGAGGCCTTCTAAAAGAAATGCTTAAATTCGATTTATATTGTGACTGATCCCTTGGCGCGTTCATGACGATCAGGGTCACTTTTCTGCTCTAGGATTATGGGTTCGGTTTTCGCCTCCGTCTGGCTATGGATAATAATATGTAGGTATATCAATCATCCGTCACCTAGAACACAGGCATCAATTTTCCTAACTTAGGAACAAAAGACGTTTGATAAGCGCGTTCCACTAAAAACAAAACACATTATTTTTAAACACTTTTTATTAGCTTCACCTGTATGTTTGTAACCGACTCCCTTGGACTACATTTCGACCCACTACAAACGTTCAGATTTCATTAACCGACTTCCAAAAAAGGAGGAGGTTCTCAATTCGACTATATATATATATATATATATATTTTTTTTTTATGTATGTTACATCAGAACTTTTGACCGGGTAGACCGATTTCGACAAATTTTGTTTTAATCGAAAGGTGGTGTGTGCTAATTGGTCCCATTTAAATTTATTTGAGATCTAACAACTACTTTTCGAGTTATATCTAATAATGCGTTTTTACTTGACGCTTTTTTCGTCGACCTACGTTGTATTATACCGCATAACTTTCTACTGGATGTACCGATTTTGATAATTCTTTTTTTGTTGGAAAGGGGCTATCCCTAGTTTGGTACCGTGATAAGGAAACCAGGATCTGATGATGGGATCCCAGAGAAATCGAGGGAAACTCTCGAAAATCCGTAATAACTTTTTACTGGGTGTACCGATTTTGATAATTTTTAATTTAATCGAAAGCTGATGTTTATCATGTGGCCACATATCAATTTTATCGAGATCTGATAACTACTGTTTGAGTAATCTTTGATAACGCGTAGTTGCTTGACTATTTTTTCGTCGATCTACGTTGTATTACTTGTCGATGTAATTGAAGTCGGTTTTTTTTTCGTTTGCGAGCAAACACAATTATTTAAACTTAGTAGACTTATCGAGGACCGATGACAATACACTACTTTGATAAAATTATTCCATTATCCTAATTAGGATCGTCAGGATTGAATGATTTTTCTTTTTAGGTTGGTTTATTTATAATCGTATTTTTTTTAACCGACTTCCAAAAAAGGAGGAGGTTCTCAATTCGACTGTATTTTTTTTTTATGTATGTTACATCAGAACTTTTGACTGGGTGGAGCGATTTCGACAAATTTTCTTTTAATCGAAAGGTGGTGTGTGCCAATTGGTCCCATTTAAATTTATTTGAGATCTAACAACTACTTTTCGAGCTATATCTAATAATGCGTTTTTACTTGACGCTTTTTTCGTCGACCTACGTTGTATTATACCACATAACTTTCTACTGGATGTACCGATTTTGATAATTCTTTTTTTGTTGGAAAGAAGATATCCCAAGTTTAGTACCATGATAAGGAAACCAGGATCTGATGATGGGATCCCAGAGAAATTGATGGAAATTCTTGAAAATCCGCATTAACTTTTTATTAGGTTTACCGATTTTGATAATTCTTTTTTTGTTGGAAAGAGGATATCCCTAGTTTGGTACCATGATAAGAAAACCAGGATCTGATGATGGGATCCCAGAGAAATCGAGGGAACTTCTTGAAAATCCGCAATAACTTTTTACTGGGTGTACCGATTTTAATAATTTTTAATTTAATCGAAAGCAGATGTTTATCATGTGGTCACATATAAATTTTATTGAGATCTGATAACTACTTTTTGAGTAGTATCTTTGATAACGCGCAGTTACTTGACTATTTTTTCGTCGATCTACGTTGTACTACTCGTCGATGTAATTGAAGTCGGTTTTTTTTCGTTTGCGAGCAAACACAATTATTTAAGTTTTTTTTTTTTTTAACTTTTATTATTATATACTTTATTGCACTCAAAAATACATATAGAAACATAAAATAATAGTATGGTTTATGGCAGAGGTTGACTTATCTCTGAAAGATAGTTCTTTCAGTCAACCCATGGTCATGAGTAAGTGTTTCATATAGCGAGGCAAAAAGTATTTACTATATATATTATATGGTATTAATAATCCAATATGGCTAAAGGTGACATGACGAAATTAAATCAAACTTAATTTATGAAATAATTTTTATTATTAGGTCACTAGCCTCACAGATGTCGGTTTCTGCAAGCTGTACCACGCATCTGGCGGTGCACACGAAAGGAACCTTTGAATTTAGGCCTTTTAGAAAAGCAGTTGTTTTTGGAAAGTGAATTGGTATTGATAATTGTGTGTAGACAACATACGTACATAATTGTGTTTGCTCGTAAACGAAAAAAAAAACCGTTTGTAATTTACATCGACAAGTAATACAACGTGAGTAGTCTAAAAAATAAATAATTAAATTCGCATTATTTGGGATAGCTTACGAACTACATTTGGGGATCTCGATTAAGTTCATCATCATCATCAGCTCAGCCTATTGCAGTCCACTGCTGGACATAGGCCTCCCCAAGTTCGCGCCAGGCATCCCGGTTTATTTTTTATTTATTTTATCTCGGTTAAGGTACCCACTAACGATCAATTCTAGTCCTCTGCCCAAAGGTTGCCTGGAAGAAATCGCTGCTTTAGCGATAAGGCCGCCAGTTACAAATAATGCAACTTTATTATTTTTGTTTACTTAAATTATTTATGTTACTTTTCGTGTTGGTGTACCAAAAAGTGTAAATAAATAAATAAAATAAGTTTGAATAAGATCACACAACAAGCACCAACTTTCGTTTAAAAATATAAACATCAAACTCGGTACACACCCAGTAAAAAGTTATGAGGTAACACACAATAAAAAATACAGTCCAATAGAGAAGCGAAATTCGAAAATAAAAAATAGAGTATTATATAAATAAATAAAGTATTTATTTTTGTGCTACCCACACATTAGGAGATCCTAAACAATTTTTAATATCGTATCAAAAATCGGCCGTTCCAGCACTCAGAACGGAATATAAAATCATCATATCAGAAATTTGGCTCTAACGAGTACATCGTTCCATAGCTTAATTGTCTAAAGCACCGACACGGTCAGTCGGAGATGCAGGTTCGATCCTCGCTGGAGCGGTTTTATATGATTGTTTATGCTCCTGGAGAGAATTGCTGATGGGGTCGGTAACGCGCTTGCGATACTTCTGGTGTTGCAGGTGTCTATAAGCTACGGTAATCTCTTACCATCAGGTGAGCCGTACGCTTGTTTGCCGACCTAGTTGTATAAAAAAAACCTATGACCGCGTAATTGCCAATCAAACACCATTCTATATATGCGAGTTAAAAACGATACCAAATACAGTACCCCCCTTTTCGCAATCAGTTAATGAGTTTAATAAAGTGAGTTAGAAATTAGTTGAGAGGATGTCCAGACCTCTTAATTGATTAATTACATCAAGTAATGACTTCCTTTGGCAGGGAAGGTTAAGTGGTTAAACCGACTTTATAAATTGAAGGGTTCCACGTCTGTATGTGCGTACTTTAGAGGATTTTAATATATTTATAGGCATATCTAATATATAAAATTCTCGTGTCGCGGTGTTTGTAGTTAAACTCCTCCGAAACGGCTTGACCGATTCTCATGAAATTGTGCGTGCATATCAGGTAGGTCTGAGAATCGAACATCATCTATTTTTCTTCCCCCTAAATGTTAAGGGTAGTCCACCCCTATTTTTTTTTATCTTTAGATAAATTATTTATTTTTTATTTTATTATGATTAGGCGATGAAAAATACATACAACCCTAAAATTTCACCCTTCTACCACAGACCCAAACGTTTGCCGAGTCAGCTAGTACATATATAATAAGCATAATAATAATATAAATTTTTGTAAAAGTAATTAATCTACACACTCCGAATCGTTGGTAGCTTAACTTTTTGCTATATTTAATAAATGACTACTAATCTACTCAGGGTCTCCCCACCGTGCCCAGAGAGCACGTTAAGCCGTCGGTCCCGGTTGTTATCATAAATACCGCATAGCGATCGTTACTCATAGTACACATACAACATATCCATTTAACTGATACATGATGAACCATATAACATTTACCTGAGGTAGGGCACAGCAGGAATTTCCTGCTCAAAATATGGAGCAGCCCGACTGGGGTAGTACCTCGACCTTACAGAAGATCACAGCTAAATAATACTGTTTTCAAGCAGTATTGTGTTCCTGTTGGTGAGTAAGGTGACCAGAGCTCCTGGGGGGGAGGATTGGGGATGGGTCGGCAACGCGCTTGCGATGCTTCTGGTGTTGCAGGTGTCTATAAGCTACGGTAATCACTTACCATCAAGTGAGCCGTACGCTTGTTTACCGACCTAGTGATATAAAAAAAAAAAAAACCGCAAACCTGCAGTCGATCAGCGTGGTGGATTAAGCTAAAATCCTTCTCCTACACGGAGATAGACGCCTATGCCCAGCTGTGGGATGTTACACGCTGATGCGTGTCGTATTTTATTTTGTACTAGTTAGCTACGCCACGCGGTTTCACCCGCTTGATTATCAATCCCGTGGGGATATCGGGATAAAGGTAAGTAAGTAAGTTTCATTAAAATCGTAAGAGTGATTTTAATATACCTATATATAAATTTACGGGTATATGACGCCTTTAATTTTGAAACAACGTCAACATGATTGACGACCGGTAAATTTTCTGTTCAATTTCAAATCAACTCACGTCTGAATACTTTTTTCGTAATTTTGTAAAGTGATAATTGTTATACTTATTTAGTGCGATGTATTCGCACGGGTATAACTGGTTTTATAATATAATAGGATGCTATAGTGACAATTCGAAAGGTGCTGTTGAAGCCTACTTGAATCGAGGAATTTTTGATTTGAAATAACAATTTTCCTTCACCTTAGAAGACGCCTCTTTAAATTCACACATTTAAATGTCAGGCGAAACCGCGGTGGATTTATAGTATTCATATGATTTTTGACCTGTAACCTAATTTGTAAATAATCTAAAATTAACTTCAATAGCCAAAAACTCACAACTGCTGAAACAATGAAAATATTTACGTATGTATTGATTTAATACATTTTGGGGTTCTGTATGCTTATTTATTTATACTATTACTAATATTATTTACTATATTTTCTATTATTAATATATATGTGCTGTGTGGCTACGGGTGCTGTGTGGCTACGGCACTAAAGAATTTAGCCACCCCCTCTCTTCCCGTGGGTGTCGTAAGAGGCGACTAAGGGATAACAAGGTTCCACAACCATCCTGGAACTTAAGAAGCCGACTGATGGCGGGATAACCATCCAACTGCTGGCTTTGAAATACACAGGCCGAAGACGGGCAGCAGCGTCTTTGGTGCGACAAAGCCAGTACTGCGGTCACCAACCCGCCTGCCCAGCGTGGTGACTATGGGCAAAACACATGAGTTCACGTTATTTTTGACGTAAACTTGTGGAGGCCTATGTCCAGCAGTGGACTGTATAGGCTGTAATGATAATATTATAAAGCTGAATATATATTTTTTTGTTTATACGCACTGTGCTGTGTATTTACGACAGTAAAGAATATAGCCACCCCCTCTCTTCCCGTGCGTTTCGTAAGAGGCGACTAAGGGCTAACACAGTTCCACTACCACCTTGTAACTTAAAAAGCCGATCGATGGCGGGATCATCATCCAACTGCTGGCTTTGAAATACACAGGCCGAAGACGGGCAGCAGCGTCTTCGGTGCGACAAAGCCAACCCTGCGGTCACCAACCCGCCTGCCCAGCGTCGTGACTATGGGCAACACACATGAGTTCACGACATTTCTGTCGCGAACTTGTGGAGGCCTGTGTCCAGCCGTGGACTCGATAGGCTCAGGTGATTATAGGCACTAATTTTAGGAACTACTGGTTCCAATTGAAAAATTATTTTTGTGTTGGATAACCCATTTACTGAAAAGGACTATTAGTTACAAAATATTTTTGTAAGTTTTTTTTTAACTGCGCGGATGAAACCGCCTGACGCATGCAGTAAAATAAATATGTTTAACTCTGTTCCTAATGGAGGCAAATTAATTATCTCCTTACACTCAGACCCAGGATGGTAATTGTGTTTACATGCAAACGAAAAAAAACCGACTTCAGTTACATCGACCAGTAATAAAACGTACCTAATAAAACGTAGGTAGACGAAAAAAATAGTAAAATAAATACGCATTATTCGATATAACTCGAAAAGTACTGGTCAGATCTCAATTAAATTTAAATGTGACCACACGACAAGTACCAGCTTTCGATTAATAAAAGAATCATGTACATAAGTCGGTCCGCTTAGTACAAAGTTATGAGGTACACACATAAAAAAATGCCGTCGAATTGAAGTGAAAACCTCCTTTTTTTGAAGTCTGTTAAAAAGCTCTTAAAGCGTTCCTAAAAGTTCAAAAATCACGTGACAAACTTCCCAATTAGCTCTAAAAAGCTTTCTTAAAAGCTCTCATAGTCGTAATCAAAGTACCAGGATAACATAACATATAAGGAGTACCTAAGAGATGTGTAAAAAATATTTTTTCTCTATTATCTCCTAGTTCACTGTGTAAAAAAAATCTTCTTTTGTATGAAGTTTTTCTATTACAATAAAACTTCAACAACTTCCTGAACCATATTCTGAATGCGTGTCACAATTTCGCGTCTCCTCTCACGGTCTTCGGTAGTATAGTGGTCAGTATCCCCGCCTGTCACGCGGGAGACCGGGGTTCGATTCCCCGCCGGAGAGATGCTTTTTGAAATTTTGTATTTTTACATAAGTTGATTTTATGGACTTTTATTTAACGCTTATCACAAAACAAACTAATTAACATATTTTAATAAATAGTTTTGGGTCTTTCTATTATCTGATAAAATATTGTGATGTATTTATACATATGTACAAGCTGACCCCGCAAACGTTGTTTTGCCATATATGTTATTAAACCCCTTAATCCCTCCCCCCCTTATAACTCAGGGGTATGAAAAATAGACGTTGGCCGATTCTCAGACCTACCCGATATGTACACATAATTTAATAAAAATCGGTCCAGCCGTTTCGGAGGAGTATTGTAATTAACTTTGGCACACGAGAATTTCATATGTATAAGATAATGCTTTCACGCATTTTTACGAAAGATTTTTTTTTCTACAAATAATTCTTTATATATTGTTTCCAATCTTTTGTATTTTTTTATAATAATACAGTATAAGGGGTCGAATTGGTCGCCATGGCCGAAATTCGGTCGGATACATACATTATTGATGTAGTAAGAAACGCAGATGAAGCCGCAGGCATCTGTTGGTATTTATAATAATATAAACCCGGTTAAAGTTTTATTTATTTGCTATTATTGTTAACAACGTAAAAATCGAGAGAACATAGACAAAAATCTTAATAAGTCTAAATTTTAAGCTTTTTGTTCGTTGAGGAAGGATTTTATATAAACTCGTAATAATTCTTCATGAAGGTCTCACCAGCCATTGTGATAAACTTTTGACATATGATTCGAGTCTTGTAAAAGTAATTGCAACAAGCTCGTAGCACTTTGGCCCTTTAAAAAATTTACACAAATTTTGTACGAAGGATCCCTAAACGTCCAACCCTCGACCGAGATGTTCGGAAAACAATGCGTCCCTTTCACTCGTATCGAAATGAAAAGACAAAGTTATATCAAGGGGCTGCATGTATGCGCATCTGCTTGTGAAATATCGAAACGTCTTTTTTGAAAATTGAACGTTTATTCGAAAACGTTCTTTATGTGAATGCGTTAAGGTTCAGATTTATATGTTTGAGTGAGGGTAGGCAGATGGTAGCGAAGTTTTCAGAGCTTAAAGGCCTTCTACACGGTCGGGATCGACCGCCCAACATCGTGTCCTTGGTCGGGTTGATATAAAAATGGACAGTGTGGAAAACGGTTGGCCCGACCAATATTTGGTTGATGTCAACGGCCTTGGTCGCGAGCGCATCTCTCGCGACAGGCTACGTTCGTGGTCGGTCCCGACCATGTCCCGACCGTGTGGAACGCTGTCGGCCGACGCGAGCGCTTCAGTTTGCGCTTGTCAGTCGTCACGGGTAGCTAGTTTAAGTGTATTAAATATGGTCACGGGCGCATGTCATCACGTATTGCAATGGATTCGCAAAACGAACGCCACGAACGAGAGGTTCTGACCGAATTTATATCTTTATATATTGATTTGCCATGTCTTTGGGACATTGGATCCGATTTATACAAAGAAAAGAACCAAAAAACTTCACTTCACTTTATCATAAAAAAGTTATTGCCAAACCCACCTTCTGTTGCTTTATAATTGTGTTTGCTCGCAAACGAAAAAAAAAAAAACGACTTTAATTACATCGACGAGTAATACAACGTAGATCGGCGAAAAAATAGTTAAGTAACTACGCGTTATCAATGATTACTCAAAAAGCAGTTATCAGATCTCGATGAAATGTATATGTGACCCCATGATAAATATGAGCTTTCGATTAAATTAAAAATTATCAAAATCGGTACACCCAGTAAAAAGTTATTGCAAATTTTCGAGAGTTTCCCTCGATTTCTCTAGGATCCCATCATCAGATCCTGGTTTCCTTATCATGGTACCAAACTAGGAATATCCCCTTTCCAACAAAAAAAGAGTTATAAAAATCGGTACATCCAGTAGAAAGTTATGTGGTATAATAATACAACGTAGGTCGACGAAAAAAGCGTCAAGTAAAAACGAATTATTAGATATAACTCGAAAAGTAGTTGTTAGATCTCAAATAAATTTAAATGGGACCAAATGACACAAACCACCTTTCGATCAAAAGAAAATTTGTCGAAATTGCTCCACCCAGTCAATAGTTCTGAAGTAACATACATAAAAAAAATACAGTCGAATTGAGAACCTCCTCCTTTTTTGGAAGTCGGTTAAAAATGCAAGGAGCCATCGCTTCAAGTACCAGAGAAGAACTAACAAGTTGAGTCAACCACCGACCGTGTAGAATGAATACATAAATTGGTTGACCCGACCAAGGACACGACGGTCGGCGGTCGATCCCGACCGTGTAGAACGCCTTTTAGTGCTTTCGTTCGAGCGTCGGACCGTCACTCCGCCGTTAGGCCTCGTCGCGTGCGGACGTCCTTCGTGTCGCGTGAAGAATATTTTAATTAATAAATAGTCGTGAAGTGTTAACGTGACTCTAACGTGTTTCGTGACTTGTGGAAATGTTTATGAGCTGAGGATTGTATTGTATTGTTTATTATTTAAATTTCGTATAGTAATGATGGGTGTAAGTAGCTGCGTAAGCCTTAGGCAGGCGAGGGGATCGTGTCACTGCCCAGCTTGCCCCCGGGCTTCGGGACACGGGGTTTCGATGCCGCCCCAGACTCTGGTGCTTCCCCCGATGGCGCTCGAACCTGAGACGACCCCTGTCAAGGATAAAAAGGGGTCGAAGATGAAAGTCTTGAAAAAGATTAAAAAGAAAATTGGATTAGGTAAGAATTAGATCTTAATAATTAATATAATAATTTATTGAGAAATAAATTTAAAAAGTATACAAATATACATTGAAATAGGTATTAAAAGTTTTAAATTCATCGTACGTGTAAATAATCGTAACATAACGAGTGTTGTAAACCGTTTTTAACGGTTTTTTTTTAGTATTTAATCTAACTTTATCGGTAAAACTAGCGTTTATTTTTTTTTTTAAATAAAATAAAACCGACATTTAATACTGATAAAAGCGCACAAAAAAAAGTTAAGTAGATTTAGATATTTTATATTTCACGGTTGTTGGTTTTTAGAAAATACCAAGTGCATTATTAAAATATAAATGATATATGATATATGTAAATATAAAATAATTAACGCAATAATATTTAAATGTTACTAGTCTAAAAAAAATATATAATTTGACATTGAAGAAGTTTTTACACGCATACCCACGTTTTTAATTTTTAATATTAAATTGTTGTTTTAATTAATTGCTAATCTTAATAATATAATACATATTTAATTTATAATAATGATATTAAATTTGATGTGGATTTACACGTTGTGATGACTAAATCGCGCGGTGAGTGTTTTTTTTTTAAGTTTTTGTACGTAGACCACAAGCGGTGTCGTTTTCAAAGCGCCAATGATTTTATTGTAAAAATATTAACAATGTACTTTTATTATTTATTTTATTAATGTATGTGATATGCTTACATAAACTTATTTGAAAAGTTTTAAATATGCTTACTCTCTAACGTCGCTGATTATAATTCTTTTTTTAATTTTTTTTTTACTTTTTTTTTAAATTACACGCTAAGAACATATGTATCTGTAAAATGTGTGTAAAAAAAACAAAATTGGAATTTGTGAATATAAGAAATAATGTTGTAATACTTATTTAATTTTTTTATTTCATTAGGACGCATGGAATTGATCTTTAGCTTAAGAAAGTGCAACGTTAAAAAAACGTATGTCGTCATTTTAAAGATATAATCTATATTGGATGATGTGTTGTATAGTTAATCTTTATTACGAGTGGATTAAACGATCTTAAACACGAGAGCGACTGAGCTAGTTCGTCTTTTTTTTTTAAGTTTTTCAAACTTTTACGATCAATATGTAAACTTTTTTGTCTGCGCGATATACCGCGATCGTCATAGTTCAGGATTTTCTGAATAATAATAATAAACGCATCACACACAACGGCTCCCAGTAGGACTTTCTTTTATGTCAGGGTCCAGAAACGCACACAATACACAAGCACACACGCCCGACCACGACCTATATGGCCATTACAAATGTCTGTCGTGAGCGGCGTTGAACCTGTAACGTCGACGTGAACAGCCAGTGTTGTGACCGCTGCGCCAAAAAACAACAATCCCTGTATGTCACGTTTCGTGTTTCCTCAATATTTTCCTCTCCCCACCGTGCTTCGGAGAGCACGTAAAGCCGTCGGTCTTAGTTGTTAACATAAATACCTGATAGCGAATAGCGACCGTTACTCATAGTAGAGAACGTATCTGCCAACCGGCAATGGCGTGGTGGATTAAGCTCCAATCATTCTCCTATATGGAGAAAGAGATGTTACAGTCTGAACCGAGAAATAAAATGTATCGCTAAATGTGTTAAGCTCATAAGTCGAGAACGGCTGGAACAATTCGGCAAATTTTTATTTAAGGTTTTCTAATACTTTTGGAAGGTTCTTACTGAATATAATTCATAAAATGGCGCAGAAAATAGAATAACTTTAAAAAACGTATCGATCATAAGAACTCCATGTATTATTTTTAGGATGAAATTTTAAGAAAATTGCGCAGAAAAACTAAAAATTTGAATCAAACTTCAAGCATTTTATAGTTCGCAAAATATGACAACGTCTGTTGAGTCAGATAGGTTATAATGATGATTAAAACAAGTTGCCTTATTAACTCATTTAAGATCTCTGTAATTATTTAATTTTGTCGACTCGTGCCACCTGTCAACTCACTCGAACATCTGCTTCTACACCTTGTCAGGATAAAAAAATTATTTAAGACTCTCTGGATTCTTAGTTGGATAATTTCGTGTTTTATGGACTTTTGTCCTATTAATTTTTAAAAAAGGAAGGTTGTCGTTTTTTTTTTTCTCGAAACCAAGGGGCATAGCTTATATTTTAATAGTTAAAAAAAAATGTTCTTTTGTTAATTTTTTTTTAGCGTTTAGTACGAAACGTGCCAGTATTTTAAACTGATATTAAAACAAAAGTGTATACAAAATTTCTCTTGTTGTTTGTTTTTTGTGTTTGAAACAAAAAGGTAAGAGTGCGAAATAATAGACCAGATGTTGAGGAAACGTGGAATCGGAAGTTGTAATACGCCAGATGTACTTCGCTTTTGTAATTTCGGTTAATAGTAGGGAAAAGTCAGTAAAAATAGAAACCACATTTCACTTTTTATTTATCTTGTACAAACATTTACGGTCAACAGTTATATTTAAAATTAATAATATGTCATTAGTTAGAGATCTATAAACACGGGATATTTTATGTATATAATTGTGTTTCCCCGCAAACGAAAGAAACCGACTTCGATTTGTATCGACAAGTTATACAACGTGGGTAGTCGAAAAAAATATCGATTAAATAGGCATTATTAGAGATAACACAAAAATTAATCATCAGATCTTGCTCAAATTTAAATGGGACCATACGACAAGCACCAGCTTTCGATTAAAATAAGAATCTTCAAAACAAAGTTAAAAGTAAAAAGTTACGAGGTAACACAAAAACCGTAGTTTACTCAGTATTACTAAGTTTTTTTTTTTGTCACCATGTGTAGGCGTGACTTTAATGTTTTTTTTTTTATTTAATCGTAATAATGATAGTGTGATTAGTATGCTCTGTGTGGTGTTTAGAAGTTATAATGCCTTTGTTTAGCTATTACTTATTACGGAGGTTTGTATGAATGTATGTATGAGTCACGACTTTTTGTGTATGATTAATTGATAGGCTCGTGCTTAACTTTTCGATGCCTAATGTTTTCTTTTATGGCCTTCTCTATGGTTATATTGTCAATCAAGGGTTATGTAATATTTGTTTGAAATACGATAAAATCTATTTTGGATAGTTTCTATATGTCTAAGACATTTGGTATTTGTTAAAAAAAAAACAGTTTTATAAATATGTAATTTTGAATTTAGAACTAATATTACAAGTCATGAATGTCGTAACAACTTTGCTTTTTGCGATAACATTTTTATTTTGAAGTGAAATGGTGTTCACGTTTTTTTTGGTAAAATTGATATCTTAAGGTTCAATAGACTCTTGGAAAAAATTTCTTCATAATGTTGTATCCAAGTAGGTTTTTTTATTTTTGTTTTGTGTTCGTCGTCATGCGGGCTTTAGCCTCGAGAAGGTCATCTAGAAAAAAAGTTCAAGACAGCTGTTCGCGTCTTTCGAAAAACGGTGTGTGAGCAGCTGACTGTCTTAGGGTTGCCACATGAAATAAGTAATATATAAGCACTTCTTATTGAAGCATGTATAACCTCTATGATTATATTATTTAAGTTATTCTTAATTAATATTAATTATTGTATTATATGATTAAAGTGATATTCAAGTACAGTATAGTAGAAAATACTGTATCTACATGCGTTACATAACGCATGTAGTATAGGTATATCATTTACTTAAAGTATATGATCGATTCCTTCTAAAGTAATTAGAACGAAAAAAAAATTACTGAATATATGATATACAAAACATTTAAATATTATCCCATACAAAATAGATTTCTTTCCTTCGCCAACCCTGTCCATATGCGCATGCGCACGCCCCCGATGTCCCGTTGCGAAACAGCTGGCGTTTGAAGATACGAGCGAAAGAGACAGCAATACAGTCTTACATACAAAAAAGCGAGATGGAAGATGGATATTGATAAGCTTCTGTCCTGATAAGAATAGTTAGAGTGGTCTCTTGAAGTTATTATTATTAGAAGATTTTTAAAAAGTTCACATGTTATGTTACATACTAGTTTTCAACCGTGATTTCTATCGTATAATTAATAGTTTTTATAGTATTAACGTCTAGAAGTTTAACTGAAGTAGGGCACAGCAGGAATTTCCTGCTCAAAATATGGAGCAGCCCGACTGGGGTAGTACCTCGACCTTACAGAAGATCACAGCTAAATAATAGTTTTCAAGCAGTGTTGTGTTCCTGTTGGTGAGTAAGGTGACCAGAGCTCCTGGGGGGGGGGGGGGGGGGGGGGATTGGGGATTGGGTCGGCAACGCGCTTGCGATGCTTCTGGTGTTACAGGCGACTATAAGCTACGGTAATCTCTTACCATCAGGTTAGCCTTACGCTTATTTGTGGACCTAGTGGTATAAAAAAAAGTGTATTTAATACTATGTTCACTTCAGCCTGTAATATCCCACTTCTGGGCATAGGCCTCTTTCCCCATGTAGGAGAAGTACCAGAGCTTAATCCACCACGCTGCTCCAATGTGGGTTGGCGGATATATTCCTTACTATGAGTAACGATCACGCCAATCATCGTTGGAATAAATATTCAGCCTAAAATGTTGAAAATAATACTTGGATCCTCTATTGCTCTCATAAATATTCCTATAACTAGTACTCTCATGTACAGACATCAGGCCAGAAAAGTTTTTTTTTTAATTAAACCCTTCCGTGGGCCTTAAGAAACATACAAAAAAAAATTACCCAAATCGGTCGAGCCATTCTCGAGTTATGCGCTTAGCAACATTCATTTTTATTTATATAGATTATAAATGTGAAAGTTTGTTTGTTTGTTACTCAAAACAACTCGGGCCTTAAGAAACATACAAAAATAAATTAGCCAAATCGGTCGAGCCATTCTCGAGTTATGCGCTTAGCAACATTCATTTTTATTTATATAGATTATAAATGTGAAAGTTTGTTTGTTTGTTACTCAAAACAACTCAACAATTTTGTGATGAAATTTTGAAACAGAAATAGTTTATATCCTGGAATAGCTAAGGCGTTTTATTCTGTGATAATGTAGATTATCATTTAAGCAATTAAAAAAAAGAATAACTTGTAACTTGCCTATTCTTTTAAGCAGAATCTACATTCCGACTCCGAGGGTACCTTAACATTAATTATAGACGTGTATGTAGCATTTTAAAGTATCTGAAATAATATCAATTTGGCGTAGAACACCTTTTGTGAAATTATATTTGTCCTTTTCTTTTTGATACTTACATATCTTCCATCTCGTTCTAGCTCTATTATTACAGCCAGCTGCTTGTTACGCGCTCTCTGTCTAATTGTATACGTGTGAAAGAAATGTAAATAGCAGATGGAGCATTCGCAATGGATTAAGTTTATCGACTATGAAAGCTATTGAAAAAAAAATGACATTTAAGTTACATAACAGCTGTAATTCCTGGCCGGTTCTGATCTCTTCTTGAAATTTGAATTTAGAATTATTTAAAAGGTCACAAATTTAAATGTAGAATGTTTTGCTAGTATATTTTGTATTAAAAATGTTTATAAATAGGTTTGAAAATGTGTATATTTATTATAAGTTAGTCTGTTTCATGTTTAAGAAAAAATAAAACTGCTTAGGTATATATATATCGGAAAGATCGTTCGAATTCCGAATTTGAATTTAGAACAATTTGAATTAGACATTCGAGATATAGACCTGTCGATATCGGATTATTAGATGGGATTGGAACTGGTAGCATCGTAAAACACGTTCGAATTTCGAAATTTTCGGAACGCCGAGAATTCCCGGCCGTTTCTCACGATCATTAGCGCGGAATCGGTCTTCGAATTTCGAACGCGTGATCTACGTTTGTTGCTGTCATGTCTTTGTAATTGAAGGTAGGCCTGACGTACTTGAAGTTTTTGTCATTTTCTAGCACATGACACTGAAATAGTTTATAAATTTCTGGTCTTTTTCTTACATTAATTTAACTGAACTGAATGTTATAAAAGCGAAAATTCATCAAAAATTACTAACTAATTAAGAAATCTCAAAAGCAGATAGATGTATGAGATTGAAATTTGGTGCGGAAGTAGAATTATAATTAGATGTCAGCTGGGAAGGGATTTTAGAATACTCTTTTCATAAAGTAAGGGAGTTTGAAACATTTCTGGAGTTAGAAGTTTGCTTAGTTGAAACTTAGATCGTTAATAACAAACGTGATTTGTTTTGTTATTACATACTTTTAAGGATTTGAAAATGTGAATTGAAAATTTGTGTAGGAAATTTGTATTGTCGTTTTCAACTTTTCAATTTTAAGGCTTTGTACTTGAAAGGTTTTTGGAGCAAATTAAATTTTATATTAGACGATCATGCAAATTAGCTAAATCTTGGAGTATAGTTAGTAAATATATATGAAAAGATGGTGCTCGTCTTGAAGAAACAACTCGTAATGTCAAAATCATTGAAGTCGTGTGGATTTTCTAGTTCCAAATTCATATTTGAGGTTAACTGCAAATGAATTCGTCTATTTGTCACGCTATAAAACTGTAACGTCTTGAGATTTAATTTTCTTTACCGTTATGTGGTTATGTCGAATTGACTGAATTTTCATGCACTTTTTTTATATAACTTGGTTGGTATTATTTTGGTGTCATCTTTTATTTATGAAAACGTTTGTAATACGTTTTTCGTAATTGTTCTATTGACTTTTTTATATGAAAAATTGTAAAAATTTAATAGTGTTACTTAGAAGGTGTATTTGTAATGATATTATTTAAAAGAACAATTTAGGTAATTGGAAAGTAAACCTAACCTGCCTTTTAGTTAGTATGTAATTGTAATAAATACTAAATCGATATACTAGCAAAACAGAAAAACCCCGGTTATTCGTATGTTGACAACTATAATTATTATGTAATTTAAAAAAAGAAACAATAAGTTAATTGACATGTTTCATTTAATTAGTGATAATTATTATTTTGTCTACCAAACAATTCAACCAGGAAAGCAGAAAACTTAAGCAGGTTCGTTCGTTTAGTATATTAATAAACTTTAAAAAAATTAATTCGATTAAAAAACAACAAACAAACGAATAGACAAACAAAGTGTTAATAAATTACAAGTACCAGGAAAACAGAGGACCGAAGCAGGTTCGTACGAGGGGTCACGGGGTCGTGGGATGGGTTCAGTTACGGGATCGGCCCTTACGTAATGTTGCCGTTTTACAAAACGTTAGCTTAATACAGGCATAATATTCACTTTCATATCACTTTTGTGTGTGACTAGTACTGTAATGCGGTTTCACTCATATATGTGTTCAATAATTCTTCCATTAATTTAAACGATACTTATTAAAATTATAAATTTTTAGATGGATTTTGTAACTTTTTTATGAAAAAACTGCTAAACAGATTGCAATGAAATTTGATAAATAGATAGGTCATTTCAGCGAGCATGCTGTTATCGCAGATAACATTGCGATTCGTGGCTGGCTAGTATACTATTAACATGTCAAAGAATTTATGAATTTACGAAATCATACTTCTTTGATGTAGGTTACACGTAGGTAACAAGTATTTAATCGATTACAAAAAGCTAGTTTGTAGTTTAAAATATCATATCATTATAGACTCACACATACAAAGCTTTTTTTTTGTTTTAAAGATGGCTATAAAGTACAGTTTTATATTACTAGATGAATAGGTTGATGTACGCATGCGCAATGCAATCGTTTATTCCGATCACGATCGTCTCATCTAACGATCTGGGATGTTGCTTATTAAAAAGTATCTACGTTATATTTAAATACAGCTTATAAAAAAGATTAAGATGGATATCTAAATACATATTTATGCTTGCGTTTCATTTTCGGCTTAAAAAAATATGATCATGTAAGTCACTTTCGTAAACAGCTTCAATGGCTACCTATCCGCCATCGTAGAAATTTTAGAATACTTTGTTTCCTTTTTAAGACTCTTTTTAATCCTCGTTCTCCTTCGTATCTACGGTACCGCTTTTCTTTCTCTCACGACGATGATTCTCTGTGCAGATCACTTAAACGTTCTCTTCTTCAGATGCCCACCCATCGTACCGATTTTTATTCTTAATCCTTTACTGTACATTCCGTTAGACTTTGGAATTCCCTACCATATGAAAATCGCGATTGCAAAACACTATCGCTATTTAAGAAAAGAGTGAGAAAATTCTACCTTAATCAATCCTAGTCTAAAATCAATTTAATTAAGTGTCCTTATGCGTATTGGAATTTATTATCGTATGTATTATATTATGTATCGTATATGTGTATGTATAAGTATCGTATTATTTGTATCTACGTGTCTATAAATTATTATGTATGTGTGCATTTATATATTGTATAATTATGTATTTATATTATATTTTTATTATCTATATGTTTAGATTGTACACGCTAATTTTGCGACTGTTTTATAAGTTTCCTGTAGCGGGACTACTGGAAGAGATTCCATCATGGGATAAGTAGTGCCTTTGTACCAGCATTGTTTATAAGAGCTATTTCCTTTTGCTATCCTAGTGTACATAAATTGTTAAATAAATAAATAAATAAATACATTTACCTTTTCGTTTAAAAAAATATATGTCAAAATAGGCGGTAAATTTACCAATTTTATTAAATAAAATGGATTTGGGTCGTCGTTTAAAATTAATACAACTTCCTTTGTAGTAATGATCAAATCTTGTATTTCTTATTGTCTCAATTTCAGTTTTTGTCACAAATGTTAAAATCTTTATTTGATGAATGTAACTGTTTTTTATTTATATTGTTTGGCTATTAAAATAGGTTTTGTTTTACCTTTTCCAACAATAACAGATAAAAGAAAAGACTTGTATAATAGAAACATTTTGCTTGTATCTGGCATCCAGATGTTGACGGCAATCCTTTTTAAAAAAAAATTCAAATTTCGAACTTCCCCGAACCTTCGCGTGGGAACGTCCACAGAAATGACAAAGCTATGAGTTCATTTGTTGTATATCTTATTGAATATGTAAATAGAGTGCAAAATTGTATATTCTTTGAACAATAATAGTTTGAAAATTTTATACAAGTTGTGAATTGCTAATTCTTTTGTATTACAATTGCAAGATGTTTTGCTTCCGGCATGTTGGATGGACATTTCACCTGTTGCTACGTTAAGGTTGCCTGGTACTTTGGGATAGATTAACGATAAATCGGGACTGTATATTCATATTGATTTTAATAGTAGAAAGAAATTCCATGATTTGAAATGGATTTCAAGTATAAAATCGTTGTAATCATAATTATGTACGTATATTTTTATTTAAATGAAAAAGGTTATATATATTTAAAATATGGATTCTAGATTTTAATATTTTCTATTTTATTGATTGAATTAATACTTCGCCATAATAGTTGTTTATGACGTTTTCAATATTTTACAAGTTCGTTTTCTCCCCTTAAAGACTGTAAGGAAAGCGTGTGAATGTAATAAAGGTATTTCACGTATCGGACGGAAAGTGGTTTAGTGCGGGAAAATGTTGAAGGAAGCGTTCGTGGAATCTCTTCGCGGCTTATTATACCCTAGTACCTATTTATCTTATGTTCGTGGTTATTTAAAGTTTATTTTTGTTATATTTTTTTGTAATTAATTAATAACATAAATAATTATAAATCAAAAGTAAATTAAGATAATAGTAAAAAAAACTCGTTGTCAGAGTAATTTCAAGTTCCTGTCAATAAAAAAAAGGAAAAACAAGGCTCGCTCCGAATCGTAATCGAGAGGTCCCGAATCCAAATCGGTATCCAGTGACAGAAATCGATACATCGCACCGAAAGGTGAGGTTCCCACGATCCGTGAGAGCGTTAGAGCGAGACGCGAGATCGGATCAAAGATGATTGCGAGAGAGACGGCTATATATCCAGCGTTCTAATTACGTAAACAGTTACTGTCAAAATGCGTCGAAGTACTCTCAACACATTGAAACTTCTTAGTGTGAGTTATTGTATGTAATAATTGACCATCAGTTATTGTTTGACTGGTGTCTGTCCGTACATTAGAGATTTTTAGGAAAAACTAATTAGGTATATAGTCTTTAAAAGAGTGATAGAAGCAAAACATTAGATTTTTTGTCTGTATCTTTGTTTCCGCGTCACGCAATATTTATTATACATAATATTATATACAGTAAAATTAACATTCAAAAATTAAAAAAAGCATTTTGTATACTAATATAAACTTTAAAGAAATGCGATATGGTTTAATTTCGTGTGGCCAAATCCATAGCTAAGGCATGGGAAGCGCGATTGTGAAACAAAACGGCGCGATATCATCTACGTGTGATGGTATGTATGATTTTGTATGTACGCGGTACGTTTGTCTTTGTCTTGTATCACAAGTCTTAAACAAACCATCCTAATATTGTAATGCGAAATTTGTACGGAGATTTAGAATACATGGTCTACTTTGTATATTGACCTTCTATTGTGTTATGTTATCCTGGTACTTTTCTTTGAATGTTTCAACATTTCTGACTGAACTTAAAACTCGCGGCTTTACCTGTATTTACTGGTAAAACCGCTAGGCTCATCTATTCATCAATATAAATCATACATCTATTTATTTTATTTATTAAATTAATTAGGTAGGTTAATTAATTATTACACTACTACATAAGGTATCCTATCTGCTGTGTATAAATAAAAATGAATGTTGATACGTAAATAGCTAAAGATTCAAAATGACATAATTATAGAGTTCTTTTTTATATCGATTTTCCATTATATTACGTTATCCTGGTATTTCAAGTTTTTACTTTATATACATGTAAAACCGCAAAGTTCAACCATTCGTTCATATATGAAAGATAAAAATAAAGTATCAAAACTTAAAACTTTAAATAATTTTACTTTATAATATGGCTTGTACATCTATAATGATTCAATGATTCATAGGCGTGGGAAAAGATTCGAAAGGCATCTTACGTAATTTGTATAACTCTTATTCCCTGGTGATAAAGTTGAAAATCTATATTATATTTTTAAAACTATTTATAGCAGCCATAATTGTTTAAACATATGATAGCTTCTTCGACACTATGTAATTATTTTAAAGATTTATGTTTAAAAAAAATATTGATGTCAAGACGAGTTGGTCACTCATGAAAAATGTTTGTAGAGGCCATACAAGTGTTTGTCGTAGACCGTAGTCTGGGCATCCCATCATGCAGGGGCGTTGAGTGTGTATCGTTTATTATGGACTTATTTTGTGTAGACTTCATAGAATTTTTCTTGAAAACGAACCTGTGATAGAGGTAACAAAGTAGTTTACTCAGACTGCTCCACATACCTTAGCAGATAAAGTACATCATCATCATCAAGGGACACTCTGATACACGGCATTCGCTTTATAACTTTTCTTATAAAATTTATTTTTATTGCTCGTAGATCGTAGTGATGATTATCAAAACTGTATAATAAATGAAAGAATCATCTTTTAAGATTACGGCTCAAGTGTCTAAGAAATAAAACCTAAAAGATTTAATTAAATTATAATTATAATCCAGAAGTGACCTTGGTGTGATCACATCACTAATAAAAAAGCTCTAAAATTAATTAAAAGTTCAAATAAGAGTAGTAAAGTACCAGGATAACATAACCTTGAATGAAGTATAAAAACAGACATAACGGTCTAGCATCCGTTTCCCACGGAGTAATTGTCACTTGCGCTGTACCCTGAACTTGAGTGCTGTTTTGTTTTGTTTTTATTGGATATCGAGACTTGAAAACAATGTATTTTATAAACATTTTTTATTAGTCATTCAAAAAATATTGCTATTTTGTTGTCTAATAAAACTACTTTGTTAATACAATTTAGAATAACATTCTTTAATTATAACAAAATTAAAACAGGTTTAATTTTATTATGCAGATCGAATCATTTTACAATTTATTAATTAATTATACCTAATTTATGTGAAGTCACCACCGTATTCGAAATATATATTAAGTTGAGAATAACCAACAAGAAACTGTTTATACATACTATTGAAAACAACATTAATAATTTAATATGTAGTGCATCCATAAAAATAAAATCTAGACATAAAAAAAACTAGATAGACGGGTTATACTTTTATTTTTAGTTATCTATATCGTGGGAAACGGTCTCACTTTCATTGGCTTTTATAACATTTATTCCGAATATACATAACTCGTTCTTTACCAAACATGGTTAACATTATCTGATCTATTTTGATACTAGTAAATCATAAATAAAAATATAATATAAGTATAATACAATCGTAGCGAGGTACCAGGATGACATAACATATAAGAAAGTCGGGATTAAGTAGGCAATCTAAGTATTGGTAATTTGCAACCTGTTTAATTGATTTTGAGTAATACTTAACAAACATCTATCCAGGCTTTCGCATTTATTATATGTCCCCCTTTCTGTTATAACCGATTCAAATCAATATTTGTTTTCTTTGAACTTCGATAAGGTTATGTTATCCTGGTACATAAATTTCTCTGACTTTTCTCCATTGAACTTACTTAAAAAGCAAATTGAAATAAAATTGTTAAATTTATGTGTGTAGATATGTATAATGACATTAAGTATATATAAGTACCTTTTTTTGTATATAAGATATACAAAATACTGTTTTAAATACATAAAAACTATACTTTCACCAAACCCGACCATATATTATAATTATTATTATAACTTTGGATAGTAAGTATTACAGCGAATGTTAAGCTTAATGATTATTTTTAAATCCGATGCGCGCACGCAGGTTCGGTTCCCACGATATATAAGGCTTTAAATATGTACATATAAAATTGTAACCGGCCGATCTATACATGAGAGATGTTTAGGTGAAACTAATTATAGGAATCTTTATATATTTAAAGTTATATTTCTTTTAGCGCGTTAGGGAAGAATGATGACAGTAAATTTTTACGAAAGCGCACGCATCGCCACAAAATACCGACAGGTTGAAGTTAGCTAGTCAACGAAGAAGAAGTTAGCAACGTGAAGACTGAAGTTAGCTAGCCAATGAAGTATACTTCTTATGTCCATCCATAATACACGCACACTTTTTTTTGATTTTTTTTTTGTATATGTCTGTTACGTAAAATTCGTTACATGAAATTTGATTCAATTGTAATCCTGTAGATGACCCGTGCCCACTTCGTTGGGCGTTAATTATTTTTGTGATGCAAATAGGTATATACTCGTAGTAAAATTTACATCTCTCTCGTATTTCTCCGACTTGATTTACATATACTATTATTTTTCACTGAATTTTTCGTTCAGTAACAATAAAATATAGCCTATATCACTCCTGAATAGTGTAGCTTTCTGCTAGTGAAATAATTGTCATGATCGGATCAGTATTTGCGAAGATTACCCCGTACAAACAAAGTTAAAAACTTTACCTCTTTATAATATTAGTAAAGGTTGTTGTAAAATCACAATGACTTTGTTAACAATAATATATATATATATATATTTACATAATTCCAAATTCTCATAAAAAGTCACGGATGAAAGTTAGTATCAAATAAAGCTGACAAAGTAGCGTGTCTTGGGCTTCGGCTTATAAAAAAAAAAGTTAAGTTTGAGTTTAACAATCTTTGCGTTTCTATTGTACTAATAAATTCATTCATTTCATTCACAATGACCGAACGTTTCTTATTATTCGTAACGTCATTCATTCTAATGAGCCTAATTATGTACATTGTTTAGGGCATATTTTAAAAGAACAGACGGATATACCGTGGGAATAACTTCTTTTTTTTGTGTTGCTTAGATAAAAACAATGTCGATAGATTGCCAAATAATGTTTTAATTTTTTTTCTAGAGTTTGCATTGTAGTTGATTGTCAAATTGGTTGACAGATGTTTTTGGTCATATAACTCACTAGCTTCTGCCCGCGACTTCGTCCGCGTGGAATAGGAACAATTCTGTCATACATGATTTTTGCAAAACTATAAGTGTTTACGCAACTCACACAACGGAAGCTTTCAAAAGGAAAAAAAACACCGATTCCGAATCATTCTTCCTTGGTACTCCGCTCCTATTGGTCTTAGCGTGATGGTATATAGCCTATAGCCTGCCTCGATAAATGGGCTATCTAACACCGAAAGAATTTTTCAAATCGGACCAATAGTTTCTGAGATTAACGCGTCAAACAAACAAACAAACTCTTCAGCTTTATAATATTAGTATAGATTGCGTAGTGTTAAATGACTTATAATCTTCTTTGATGACATTTGCTACGTATAATTTTTTCGGAAATTCAGTTTCCAACAATAATAGCGTTGTTACTTAAACTCGAACCCTTTGTACACGAACAAACCGCTCTATTCCCAGCTGTGGGACGTTACAGGCTAAAAAAAATAATTCTAATTTTCGTTACTTATTATTTAAAAGTGTATTGTTTACAAAGAAAGTACCTAATCCGTTCTGTAATGTATCTAGTTTTAAAACGTGTCGAGTTTCACATCGCGCCCGTCACGAGATACGCAGCATCCGTTTCCCGTGGTCGCGGTTATCTCGGACGTTGGTTGGATTTACGCTGATACAAGAAAAATGGGAAAAAAATAACTTTAATTATCTATTTTCTATGTACGTGTGTAATAATATTTCCAAGACCATGGGAAATTTCATTTTTACTTTCCATGGTCAACCCATAACTTGAGAACGACTTAGCTAATTTGTTTTTTCTTTAATTTTAATTGTCTTCTAAAAGTTTTTAGAAGGTTTGAAGAAGAAGGAAATTTTCATTTCTCTTTCTGACTTATGTACTCCTAGTAGTTAGTAAGTAGATGCGAATAATACGTCTCATGACCCTAATGACGTTTAATCCTTACGTTGATTGTAAGGTACTTTACGGCCTTTAGGTGGCTTATGCTAGCGCGACCCCATCTCGCCCCACCCAGGCGGATGACTGCTCATACGTGGTGGTTTTTGGTCAGTAGGAGTCTGACATAACCCTCTGGCGCCCCCGCGCTGGATGATGATGATGATCCATGATGGATTTTCCCCACGTAAAAAAAAGGTACTTTACGGCCTAAGGCTTTGTTGAGTATAAGGTTTCTATTGGTATTTTTATAATTGATCCTAAAGTTCTTGTCATTGTCTCATTTGAACAGGTAAAACTTACTTCGCAATTGATACGATTATTATTATTTTTTTCGTAAAAATCAAAATTTCCATTTTTATAAACCTAGTAAAAAATACTTGTTTCATATGCAAATGATTATTTGAATTGTTTTCAGAACTATCTTTATACTAGCGGACCCGGTAGACGTTGTCCTGCCCGGAAAACAGCTACCTTTGATTGCTTACATACCGATAGCAGCGCTACCTACCGAATCCAATTGAAATAAAAACTACCCTATCTCCCCAGTTGGACTGAATTATAATTTATAACGATGCTTACAAAATTTGATAAAAATTGGTTCAGTAGTTTCGGGAGTTTATCGCCCACATACATCGTAACACGAAATTTTTATATATATAAATTTAAATAAATAATAAATAAATATTCTTTATTGTACACCAAAGAAAAATACAACATATTAATATTAGTGTTAGCTTTGTACAATTAGGCGGCCTTATCGCTAAAAAGCGATCTCTACCAGGCAACCGTGTTGCGGAGGATATTATGACCAGTAAACACAGATGTACTTATAACTTATAGAATAATAATTTAATTTTTCATTTAACTTTTCTATTTTTGAAACGTCATTGTCAAAATGAAAAAAGATGGCGTTTCCCACCGAAAATACAACGAAGCGGGGGCCGTCTTCGATTGCGGGGGCGTCATAGATAATGAACAAATGTCGCGCACATGTTGTGACCCACGGGGATCCCATTGTAAATCTTAGTTTAGAAATGCATTTTGTTAACCGACATTAATAAAAAAAAAACTATTATTGCTGTATATATACAGTCAAACTATATTCCTGTATATACACATGGGTATTTATTAATTCCTGCGTCTTGCAGTTTACCTACAAGTAGGCAACGATCTTATAATTGTTTAAAAAATAATATGTGTTCATCGATACATACGAACGTGGACGGGACGGGAACATAACGTCATTAGTAAACAGTAACTTCTAAACAGTAGTAAATGCACATGCTTACACCACGGCCACCATTACAGAGTTCAAAAAATTGAAAAAAATCTCTACATATAGGTATTCGAAGCGTGAATCAATCTTACATAGTATTTCTCAACGTCTTCCGTCTTGTTCTAACATATGTATAATTATTGTTATCTCTCTCTAACGACGTGTGCAATTCTAACATGGGTCCGTGGTTTTTTAGATCGTTACGCTTCGTTTAAATCTACTTTCAGTTGTGTGTGTGGAGTTTTATTGTAATACTTGCTATTACTCGCGGTTTCACTTGCCCAAAACGAATAACTTAAAATTCGTAGGTCGTTCTTTACACTGTGTGGAATAGACGTAATTTTTTTTTTTTAAATTTGAATGTTGATTTTTTTTTAAAGTAAATCAAACTGAAAAGTCAAACTATATTCATCGCAAAATGTAGTTTTAATTGTCAAAATAACAATGAATTTATGAATTAATTAAATAATTTTATAAGAAAATGTTCTTAATAAGCAATTATTGTTTACCTTGAAATTAATTACACTTAACTCTGCTAACTGCTTTCGTGTTTATGATAAAAGAAATTTATTTATATGTAATGAAATGATACGGTTTCACTCGTATAAAGTTTTGTTAGCTTTAATTATGTTTTGAGGCTATTATTTGTCTTTGTATATTTGTACTCGTATTAGGGATCCATAACATATAGAAGATGTATTAAAAAGTCGAATATAAAAACTCCTTCAATTAACAAAAAAATAATAATTATTAAAAAACTGACGTATAGCCTGACAAGTACATATAGTATGTATTTCTAACACCAAAAAAAAAGTAATTACATTGCTTTATAAATGACTCATGTGATTTATATAGGAAAGCTTTGTCCCTTTGTAACTATAAGGGTTTTATTTTGTCTCACTTAGTATTATAATTAGCTTAAAGAAAGCTCCCGAGACAAAGACGGAAAGCTTAAGAACGATCTGGAAGACCTTGGACTTGATGAATCACGGAATTTCAATCCTTTTGTAGGCAAACTCATTTGTTTTCCTTTCAGTCTTTGAAGTCGGCCATTTTGTAATGTTGATTTTGTTAGACTAAAAAAAAAAAGTTTTAATTTAGTGTTATTTAAGAGATGTAGTTGTGTTTATAAAAAATTTCAGTTTATATATAGGACTATGGGATCTGTTAAATGTAAGTATGTTATGTGTACGGAAAACATAAATATCTAGGAGTCAATTAGTTATAAGTATTTTTTTATTATTATTTTATTCTTTTTAATTCGAATGTGATAAAGACTGGCAGGTATTAGGATTACATAAATATTTAGGAGTTAAAATATTTCTTTTTTTTTTTTTAATATTCAATTTAAGAAAAAATGCCATAGGTCGTAATTTGTTGAAATTATAATCAATCTTTTTTAATTTTAAGAATGAAAATATTTTTGAAGCATAAAAATTACTGTCTTTTGAGAATTTTAAATATTATTGCAATTTATATAAACTGGACTAATTTTTTTTTAAACTTCCTACAATAGTTTCCATTCCAGCGATCAGACAACTAAGGTTAAAGACCCGTCAGATACCGTGACGGAAGGCGAGCGTTTTACGGCAGATTAAAAATAATTCACCATTTTTTTTTTCTATTTACAATTAGATACGGCTTAAAATGGACCACGGTTGATACGTATTCTTCCTAAATTTTCGAGGTTATAATTAAAATTTAAATTGTCTAATTGTTTATATTTTTCTCATGGTTAAATGTAATTTGTAACATTTTTTTATTGTAGTTCTCTTTGATAAGTGGCGGTAATATTTTATGATATAATAATTTTTTATAATATATTAGACAGTGTATCATTACTGTTGGAATCTTTAATGTGATATAAAGTCTACTTTTGGGACTAACAAGTAAAAATGTAAAAAGTAAAAAAGTTTTTAAAACATTGTAAGTTGTTTATTAAAAAAAAAAGAACGGACGTAAACTTCCGTTTTTTTTTTTTTAATTTCATAAGCGGTGACTTAAAAATGGTATCCGTTCATGTAACAGATTAAAATTTGATATTTTTTTAATATATACTTTTGGTATATCAAAAACATGTCTCCTAATTTTTAAACGACTTACAAAGAGGAGGAGCTTGTGTTACCTTATAACTTTTTACTGGGTGTACCGATTTTAATGATTCTTCTTTTAATTGAAATCTGATACTTGTCTTTTGATCCTATTTGATCGAGATCTGATGATTGATGAGATCTTTTTGATTTATTCTAATAATGCGTATTTAATTGACTATTTTTTTCAACTACCTACGATATATGCATTCATCCTGTATCATCCCACTGGCCAGCCATAGGCCTCTTTCCACATAGGAGAAGGATTGGAACTTGCTCACGCTGCTCTACTGCGGGTTGACGGATATACGATATAGGACTCAATGCAAATCGAACGTCATTCCTGTCATCGTTGTAATTGAAGTCGGTTTTTTTTTAAGCAAACACAATTATATTATATCTTACAAAATCAGATATTCTGAACGTAAATATTATTCCAGAAATAAATGGGTATCCTCGAGTCGATTGAAGCGTGTAATAGAGGTCTGTGGGCGCCATCTGCCCTCATAACGCCCGGTCCCTTAGCGCCCGTAAATATACCAAAAATAACTCAGATTTGAAGATACGTCACTATTTATATGTTACTCTCGATCCGGCAAACGTTGTTCTGTCAATCGCATAGGGTTATAAAAATATAGCCTACAACCTATTCTCAGACCTACGAAATATACCTACTCACAAAATTTCATAAAAATCTGTCGAGTTTCGGAGGAGTTCGATAACAAACACCGAGATGCAGGATTTTTTTATATATATATAAGTTTATTTTCAAAATAATTTCTCGACCGATACTGGCTGGAAGGCAAATTTTTTTTACAATTAATAGTTTTTCGATTATTTTTTTTTTTGATTTTTACCGATTGAAGATTTAAGAAAAGTGCGCAAATTTTTTTAAATCATTCTTTAATTTTAGCGCGTTTTACATTTCGCAACCTTAGGATCTTTAGATTAAAAATTGTCTGACTTTGTAAATATTTTTTTATCATTCAGTTCAGAAATTGTTTGAATCATCTCAAAAGGATGTTGTTTATAATTAAAGCGTAACGAACGGACGTACAAACAAAATATTTAATATGATCCGTATTTAGATCATCGAAGAAGATCTCTTGAAAGATGTTCCACAGAATCCTTTCTCAAATTCAACTTACTTTTATGATTGATTGATTGAACATCTCACTGCTGGGTATAAGCCTCGGTCTTTTTGTTTTTTATACTAGCTGTGCCCACGACTTCGTTCGCGTGGAACTTAAAAAAAATTGTTCAGTTCGCAGAGTTACAAAATAAATAAAATTTTAAAATAAAAGTAGCCGATTTTTATTCTTACTCCTTTACTGTACATTCCGTTAGACTTTGGAATTCCCTACCATATGAAATTCGCGATTGCAAAACACTATCGCTATTTAAGAAAAGAGTTAGAAAATTCTACCTTAATCAATCCTAGTCTAAAATCAATTTAATTAAGTGTCCTTATGCGTATTGGAATTTATTATCGTATGTATTATATTATGTATCGTATATGTGTATGCGTGTATGTATAAGTATCGTATTATTTGTATCTACGTGTGTATAAATTATTATGTATTTATTTATATATTGTATAATTATGTATTTATATTATATTTTTATTATGTATATGTTTAGATTGTACACGCTAATTTTGCGACTGTTTTATAAGTTTCCTGTAGCAGGACTACTGGAAGAGATTCCATCATGGGATAAGTAGTGCCTTTGTACCAGCATTGTTTATAAGAGCTATTTCCTTTGCTTTCCTAGTGTACATAAATTGTTAAATAAATAAATAAATAGCCTAAATCACTCCTTACTACATCACCTATGTGCCAGTAAAAGTCCCTTCAAAATCGGTCCAGCCGTTTCAGAGATTAGCCGGAACAAACAGACAGACAAAAATTGTAATAATGTTATTTTGGTATATGTACCGTGTATCCATCCATATGCATTTAGTTAAAAGCGGTTATTTTAAGACTACAAACAGACACTTCAATTTTCTTTATTTGTATAGATTATGATAGGCTTGCGTTTAATCACTATTTCACCTGATGATAAGTGACAATGCGGTCGAGGATAGAGCACGCTTACCTGGAAGTAACCTATTCATTCGCGACTTAAAGACCTCCAGGTTATAGTTTTCCGGAAATACAGAAGCTGGTAGAGAGTTCCATTCTTGGGTCGTACGCATCGAGAATGTACTAGCGAATTGCTTAGTGCTTGAAAGAGAAGGGTTCTTTTTAAAAAGTAGACCAAATTGTTTTTATTTTCATGTGTATTTAAATGTTGCGTGTGTGACTTTATAAGGAACCTCTTAATTAGCAGACTTACTCAATCGTTAGTCTCAACGACAGACATTTTGTCTTTATATATGTATAAATATTTAATTATCGTTAGTTCTTAAGTATAAATAAAATCGATATTAATACGATTTCCACCCCCAATGTTCTATTTCATCCCTCGAGTGCTAACAATACACACTCTATTAACTCAAAGCCCCTTGAGAGTCTCACCACATCACCACATCTGTGGATTGGGGGTGTTTATCTTATCTTTGAGACATTTTATTTATTTATTTATAGAAAAAAAAGATACAATTTATGTGATAAACAGTGCAGCAAAAACAATGAATATGCATTAGAATATACTATATAGTTGAGCCAGTGAACTTAGTACCGCTATATTTATCTTATATCGGTTTTTTTATCAAATCTATAAAATTCTCGTGTCGCGGTGTTTGTAGTTAAACTCCTCCGAAACGGCTTGACCGATTCTCATGAAATTTGGTGTGCATATTGGATAGGTCTGAGAATCGAACAACATCTATTTTTCATCCTCCTAAGATATAAGAAAGAATAGAATAGAAGATAAGAAGGGAGGGGGGGATTAAGGGGGTTAATAACATATATGGCAAAACAACGTTTGCGGGGCCAGCTAGTTACTTTTATACAAATCTGGTCCTAATGATGACGTGCCGCTGTATTTCTTTTTCGAGAATTTTTGAATGTACGTATTAACACACATCTTGTTTTGATAAAAAAATAATTGTGTTTGCTCGCAAACGAAAAAAAAAACCGACTTCAATTACATCGACCAGTAATACAACGTAGATCGACGAAAAAATAGTCAAGCAACTACGCGTTATTAAAGATTACTCAAAAAGTAGTTATCAGATCTCGATAAAATTTATATGTGACCACATGATAAACATCAGCTTTCGAATAAATTAAAAATTATCAAAATCGGTACACCCAGTAAAAAGTTATTACGGATTTTCGAGAGTTTCCCTCGATTCCTCTGGGATCCCATCATCAGATCCTAGTTTCCTTATCACGGTACCAAACTAGGGATATCCCCTTTCCGACAAAAAAAAGAATTATGAAAATCGGTACATCCAGTAGAAAGTTGTGCGGTATAATACAACGTAGGTCGACGAAAAAAGCGTCAAGTAAAAACACATTATTAGATATAACTCGAAAAGTAGTTGTTAGATCTCAAATAAATTTAAATGGGACCAATTGGCACACACCACCTTTCGATTAAAACAAAATTCGTCGAAATCGGTCCACAAGGGCAAAAGTTCTGATGTAACATGCATAAAAAAAAAAAAAAAAAAAAATACAGTCGAATTGAGAACCTCCTCCTTTTTTGGAAGTCGGTTAAAAAAAAAAAAAAAAACAAGAAAAGAATTGTCCAATTCGTTGCAGTCTTTCGTAAGTTACACGCGTACATACATTTTGACGATACATTCAAACGAAAAATTATACAAAAATAATGGTCGCCCAGTGGTCAAAATTCGACCATAATTAAAAATTTAAATTAAAATAAAACCCAAAAAAATAATGAAAATAAAGAACCTCTTTTAAATTTATCAAATTGACTACAAACTTTGACAATCAACAAAATAGTATAATATGCGTGTGTGTCAAATGCATGGGAGTGTGGGTAATGTTTTTTTTTTATTGATTTAATATATTTTTATGCATAATTTAAAAAAAAAATTACTATTCTGCACTCCTTCTCTATATAAACTATAAGTGTGCGAAATTTCACAATCCACCGTCCGCGCAATTTTCGTAAAAAGGGGTACAAAGTTTTTGCTTCGCGTATTAATATATAGATAAGATTTTAACGCTGCCTTCATATGACTTAAATCTATCTGTATATCAATATACTAATAAATGGAGAACCGGTTTTTTTGTTCGGTCATACTGCGAAAACTACTGAACCGATTGGAATAATACTTATACCATAAGATGCAGCGTGTTTCAGAAAAGGTTTTAGTATATGATATGTTGGTGATTACTTGTCGTGTGAAAAAATATTGGTCGGACAGAGGTCGCTAGTGAGGAATAAGTTGTTCATATTTAAATTTAACTGTGTTCATAATAATGTGTGCATAAAACTACTGCGTTGCGATGTCACAACAATAGTTTATACAGGTACAGGTTATAAGTTAGATCTTCAGGATCATAACTATGGTCACCGAAATTAATTTCCTGCTGCCGATTTTATGTAAAAACAAAAAAAAATCTTACAAATCAGTATTTCCTGTACATCTCTTTTGTACAGACATAAGCGGTTATAATTTTATTATACGTACTTATAAGGGCCTAAATATAAAACAAATCCTAGCATATAGGATGTTTCAAAAAACAAGGAGACACGCTTCGAAGCACGCGTCCTGCTCGAAAGGAAATCTCTGTAATTGCTGTGGGGTGGCCAGCGAGGAGGTATGACCGGTCATGTGGTTGGAAACACGTTAGAATATCAATCGTTTCTCTATTCTATTATTTTTCTCTTCTATTATTTTCTAGTTTAAACCGGCTTAAACTAGTTTGTACCGGTTTTTACTAGTTAAGTTAATGATCACAATTCGTAGTCGTGGAAAAAGTAAGTGGGTAGTTTTTTTTTTGTAGATCTTTACATCTTTGATATTATCATTGTTCGATACACGATTAGACTAGAAAACCCGCATGTTTTCACCCGTCCCGTGTTAAGTTTTTTTATAGTACTATTGTTCTACGAATGTGCACGAGTAGACTAGAGTACCCGCGTGTTTTCATCCTTCTTTTTTTATTTATAGTAAAAACTTTGCGTTTACGTGTCTGTACGTACACCAAACACACATTTCTCCTTTGTTAAGCTTATCTATAATCGCACCTATAACTTTTAAGAATAACGTCTTTACTACCATCCTGGTACAACAGCCACTGTGGTGTAGTGATGCGAGTAGTCGTCTGCTTGTGGGTCTCCTCACCGTGCCCCGGGAGAGCACGTTAGGCCATCGGTCCAAGGGACCTATTCGCCAACCCACAGTGGAGTAGCGTGATGGATTAAGCTCTAATCCTTCTCCTACATGGAGAAAGAGGCCTGTGCCTAACAGTGGTATGTTACCGGCTGAATGCTACCATCCATTCTAGGTTCTATTCTTAAAATCTAGAACGTTCTAAGCGATAAGTAAACAAACGTTCATCAATCGTTATAACAACGCTCAAGGGTTTGCGACACTTGTCTATTACTAGATCTAGACCATGTTTGACGTCATCACAGACTAAGATTAGGTTCTCGGCATCAGGAAGAGGTCGTGACGTAAGACGTGACATTTTCACTGCGCGCGCATCCAACGATTTGACAGATGTATTTTTGTGTTTATTTCTTTTTTTTTTTATGGTAACATTGGTTTAAGCTATCTTAAATAAAAAATAATCAGAATTGAAAATTTATTTTTGAACCATATTATATAATAAAAAAAAAAAAAAAAAATACCGTATAAGTTACCGTTATAAGTAAGTATGTTTATTGTAATTAAATTTAAATAATATAAAACTAGGTATACCGATAAACTGAGGTGGGGCACAGCAGGAAATATCCTGCTCAAAATCTGGAGCAGCCTGACCGGGGTCGTACCTCAACCTTACAGAAGATCACAGCTATAGCAGTATTATTACTACTTTACAGCAATATTGTGTTCCCGTGTAAATAAGGTGACCAGGACTCCTGGTGGAGATTGAGGGTGGGGTCTGCAACGCGCTTGCGATGCTTCTGGTGTTGCAGGCGTCTATAAGCTACGGTAATCGCTTACCATCAAGTGAACTACGCTATACGCTTGTTTGCGGACCGAGTTGTATAAAAAAAAATATTAACACAGACAAAACCGCGTCAAGAAACTAGTGTTAAGACAATAGTTTTGAGCAATCGATTCTATTTTAGTTTGGCGTGTGTTCCAAATTAATTTCTGCGACGCAAATAGATGTTTAGAGGTGTTGCACATGTCTGGGGTGAGGGCCCTCACTGAGGGGCAACTTTAAAAGACCCCTCGAATTTTAAGATGGATTAGGGATGAAGTGTAGGTATTTATATTATTTTAAAGTATGTTTTGTATAACTAAGCGTTTCAAGACTATTTTTTGTCCTTTGGGTTCGTTTGTAGATGTGTGTATAAAATGACTTAGTAACGATGTCACAACCATAGTCTATACAGCAATAACTATATAGAAGATGTATCAAGTTGAAACCTTCTACTAACTACCAGAATATAAGTTAGATCTACAGGATTACAACTGTGAAAGCTGCATGAAATTTCACGTAACGAATTTTACGTAACAGACAAATACAAAAAAAAAATAATTATATGAATAAAGACTCCTTCAACTAATTTCTCCTAAACGTCTCTCATGTACAGACACTGGACGGTTACAATTTTGTACTAGATGACCTGGTGAATTGCCACCTTGGAATTTAAAAAGCCGACCGATGGTGGGATAACCATCCAACTGCTGGCTTTGAAATATACAGGCCGAAGACTGGCAGCAGCGTCTTCGGTGCGACAAACAAAGCCAGCCCTGCGGTCACCAACCCGCCTGACCAGCGTGGTGACTATGGGCAAAACATATGAGTTCACGCTGTTTTTGGCGCGAACTTATGGAGGCCTGTGTCTATCAGTGGCGGAAGTGATGATCGAAATAAAACATAGATTATATTTTAGTTGGACATAGTTACATACTTGCGCAAAATGTCATTAAAATCGGTTCTGTAGCTTCAGAGATTAAACCGGACAAACATCGTGACACGAGATTTATAAGTATATATAGTTTCACACGCTTCGGTTATCTTTTCAAAAAGTGAATAACATTAATAAATCAAATGTATCCAAATTGTATCATCTTACTCCAATATAACCAACTTCCTCCCCCAAAAAGTGGAATTTCGGTAAGTACAATCTGCTTCCGCCGGAAACTATCCCCCTCAATATCCACCCTCTTAGACCACCTGGCACTTATTCAAAATTTCTCTTTAAGTGTTAGTCATTTGTGTTTTGAAAAGAACTACCCCCATTGTTTAATTTTAATACCTAAATTTCTAGACTTGTTATTATTTTGGACACGTGTTGATATTTTTTTGAACGAAATAATTTTTCAATAAGAAGAGATGTTTCGAAATACTTAATTTATGGTCTTATTGTGTGTTTTTGGGAGTATAATTAAATTTAAAAAAAAAATCTTTTTTTAATAAGTCATCACAGTCTGCAAAAATATGAACACCATTTTGAAATAATAAATTTGACGTTTATATGAATTTAAGTTAAATTATTACGATTTTGTAAAATAGTTTTAAATATATATATTCTTTAAATATAGTCTTTGGAATAGTAAAAAATATCGCATTTGCTCGTAATAACTTTATATCATCAAATGATATATATCTATCTATAATCTATAATCTATAATCTATAATATATATAAAAGCGAAAGGTCACTCACTCATCACGAAATCTCCGAAACTATAATAGCTACAAACTTAAAATTTAGCAGGTAGGCTCCTTATAGGTTGTAGACATTCGATAAGAACGGATTTTACGAAACTCGACCCCTAAGGGGGTAAAACGGGGGTTGGAAGTTTGTGTGAAAGTCCCATGTTTTTGAAGTAAGAGACTTCAAATTTAAAATGTATGCCTTATAGATGATGAGAAGGTGTCCAAATAATGTGTCTTTAGAAATCAACTCCCTTTTGGGGTTAAAACCGGGGATGGTAGGTTTACTCGCTCATCACGAAATCTCCGAAACTATAACACCTACAAACTTGAAATTTGGCACATAGGCTCCTTTTAGGGCTTAAACATTCGCTAAGAATGAATTTTACGAAATTCGACCTCTAAGGGGGTAAAACGGGGGTCGGAAGTTTGTATGAAAGTCCTATGTTTTTGAAGTAAGAGACTTGAAATTTAAAATGTACTTTCTTTAAATAGTGAGAAGGTGTCCAAATAATGTATCTTTAGAAATCAACTCCTTCTTGGGATTAAAACGGGGAATGGTAGGTTGACTCCCTCATTACAAAATCTTCGAAACTATAACAGCTACAAACTTGAAATTTGGCAAGTAGGTTCCTTATAGGGCGTAAATATTCGCTAAGAGTTGATTTTATGAAACTCGACCCTTAAAGGGCTAAAACGGGGGTCGGAAGTTTGAATGAAAGTCTTATGTTTTTGAAGTAAGAGACTTGAAATTTAAAATATATGCTCTATAGATGGTGAGGAGGTGTCCAAATAATGCATCGTAATCTATATATATAAAAGAGAAAGGTCAGTGACTCACTCATCACGAGAACTCAAAAACCGCTGGATGGTCTATCCATCCAGGTTGGACAAAGATAAAGTTTGGCAGGGATGTAGATTATAGTTAGCAGACGTCCGCTAAGAACGGATTTTACGATATTCCATCGCTAAGGGGGTTTAATTGGGGTTGATAGTTTGTATGAAACATATACAGCCTGAAAATAAAACCAAAAATATGGTGTATGAGGTGAGATGTGGTGAGAGGTTTTATAAAAATAACTATTAAATTATACTAAACTGTGCCTTTTAAAAAGTTACTCAGTTTGATAAGCATTTCAAGTGACTGAAATAAAAAAAATAATTTGCGTTAAACATCTTAATAGTAATACATATCTTCATAACCACGAGGACGTAATCGCGGGCAACAGTTAGTGTATTATAAGTCCCCAAAAGTGTATGTGATCGATTCGCTCAAAATTTACTGAACGGATTTTCATGCGGTTTCAACATTGTAGAGAGGGCTCCACCATTGGCAAGAGGAAGGTTTACGGAACGGCTAAGCCGATTTTGATGAGAGTTTCACTGGAAGTTTGCCGGCAAAACTTTGTGACACACTAATTTCAACGCGGGCGAAGCCGCGGGCACAGCTAGTAATATTATAAAGCTGAAATGTATGTTTGCTAACGGCGCTAATATCAGGCGGTACTGGTTGGAATCGAAAAATTATTTTTGCATTGGATATTCCATTTACCGAGGAAGGGCTATATAATTTTATGCTACGACCAATCCCCGCTGAAAGTTCTAAATAAAAAACGATGATTGTATGGGAAGTAGGAACAGGGATTCCAAAATGTTCACACAATTTTTATCTGATTTACAGATAACTTCCAATTATATATCTGGATTACAGATAACTTCCCATAGAATCATCGTTGTTTATTTGGAACTTCCAGCCGGGATAGGAACTGACAATTAATAAGAAATGTTAGGAAAACAAGAAAAATATTCTTTTTTGAGAGTTTAAAAATGGTGGAACCGCGAGGCACAGCTATCTCAAATTGTGAAAAAAGTATACCGAAGTATGCAATTGTCATTTCGCACGAACTTGTAAAACAAAATGGCGGTCTATTATTGTGATCTATGAATACGCTAACGTTACACTTCCGTACTTAACGCCATTAGGCACAGCGCACACGTGCGGTTCCCCTTGGCTAGTGATGGGTGGTATTTAGATTCTTATACAAGTACAATGAGGGTAAAGAGCGCTTTTTTATGAATGTTAATGCTTTTATGCCTTTATTATATTGTCAAGTATTTCTTTAGGCTGTTTGATGTTGAACCTAAGACTTAGTATTTTATGTTTAAAAAAAAATGATTAGAAGATGGAGTCACGTTAACCATATGTTAGAATTGTATAGAAAATTATTGTGAAATTTTATAGCATTACGATTTATCTGTCTTTAAAATATATAAAATTTTACAAGATGCGTATGTATTAGTTACATTAAATGGGTATTCTTAAAGTATATTTGAAATGAACAAATGTTAGGGCAGGCTGTCACACATCTGCCGCGCAGGTGCTAACTGAGGTAGAGGGCAGCTGTGGTGCTTGATACCTCGGTCATAAGATTTAATATCGTCTGTTTTGTAATCTCTAAGCGAATAAATAGCCATTGCATCTAATAAATTAAGGGGTATATTATATAAAAATGATTCTTTATATGTCGCGTGCCCAGCTTATGTACCGACATGTTTTTAAAATCTGTATTATTTGTAAAGATTGATGTCAAAGATGATTATATTTTTATTTTCCTTTTTTTAATGTTTTCTCTACATTTTTATATATTTACTGGCCTGTCTTACATCCTGCCAATAAATTATTTCAGTATATTTGAGTGTTATCGCAAATAGATATTTTCTCAAATTCAATTCTCCCCTTCAGAAATTCAAAAACTACATTGGACAGACTATATAGTAATATATTAGATATAGCTTATAATTATGTAAATTAACCTATCACTGAATTTTAATTTAATATGATTTAGTTTTTAATGATTTAATTTTAAGCTAACTATAATTTATTGTAATTACATACATACATACATATAATCACGCCTCTTTCCCGTAGAGGGTAGGCAGAGACCACTTCTTTCCACTTGCTACGATCCTTACATACTTCTTTCGCTTCGTCCACTTTCATTATTCCCTTCATACATGCTCTTCGGTTTAGGGTACTCTTGACCTGGCCTTTTATCAAGACGTCCCTTATTTGGTCTCGGAACGTCCGCCTAGGTCTATTTATTGTAATATACTAATCTCAACCTGACATTTTAATTTGAAATCACTTTTACTAACCATTATTAACATCAACTTATTTCTTGTAAATGATATACAAATTTATAAAATAATGATTTTAAATTTTACATTTTTTGTTATCAATGATTGTTTGAAAATTTGTTTAAAGCTTAAATGTATAAAATGTTTATTAAAATGTAATTTCATATTGTTACCTGGAACCGCTGTTTGCAGTATGATTGAGGTGACACTGAGCAAGTTTATAATGTACGAGAAACTTTAAATGTAATGGTGTTCATTTTAACCGACTTCCAAAAAAGGAGGAGGTTCTCAATTCGACTGTATTTTTTTTTTATGTATGTTACATCAGAACTTTTGACTGGGTGGAGCGATTTCGACAAATTTTCTTTTAATCGAAAGGTGGTGTGTGCCAATTGGTCCCATTTAAATTTATTTGAGATCTAACAACTACTTTTCGAGCTATATCTAATAATGCGTTTTTACTTGACGCTTTTTTCGTCGACCTACGTTGTATTATACCGCATAACTTTTTACTGGATGTGACTGATGTACCGATTTTGAGAATTCTTTTTTTGTTGGAAAGGGGATATCCCTAGTTTGGTACCATGATAAGGAAACCAGGATATGATGATGGAATCCTAGAGAAATCGAGGGAAACTCTCAAAAATTCGCAATAACTTTTTACTGGGTGTACTGATTTTGATAATTTTTAATTTAATCGAAAGCTGATGTTTATCATGTGGTCACATATAAATTTTATCGAGATCTGATAACTACTTTTTGAGTAATCTTTGATAATGCGTATTTACTTGACTATTTTTTCGTCGATCTACGTTGAATTACTTGTTGTTGGTGCAATCTTGAAATAAAATTAAAAAAAAAAATCTGTTGTTCCAGCGCCCCGAACGTCGTGCACCGGCGGCACTCCCAACAATCTACCGCCTCTTAGCTTCCACGCGGTCCACGGTGAAAATGTTCGCGTATCCCGTGATGGTGCCACGGCAAGGCGTGTGGAATCTTTCTGCAAGGGTGTGGCGTTCAGTGCCAGACCAGTTAGGGTTAATGAAAAAGTAAGTCGGACATATTGGTAACTTTTTACTTTAGTTTTTGTTTTATTAGTTGTGGTTTTAACTTAATTGCGTTTTGGTGAACTTAAAGAAATCTAAGACTGTCTGAGATCTTATTGACTGTAAATAATTAAAATTTATTATAGGAGAAAGTCTTAAAAATCTTGCGAATACTGTACCGGTAGTGCCTGCGACTTCGTCCGCGTGGAATTGAAAAAAAAAGTTATTGTTTCGTTCGCAGTTATAAAATAAATAAATTTCTAAAATAAAAGTAGCCTAAGTTACTCCTTATCTGCCAGTGAAAGTCCCGTCGCAATCGGTCCAGCCCTCCAGAGATTAACCGGAACAAACAGACACACAAAAATTGTATAAAAATGTTATTTTTGTACATGTACCGTGTATACATCCATATGCAATTTAGTAAAAAGCGGTTATTTTAATATAACAAACAGACACACCAATTTTATTTATTAATATAGATGTATAGATTGGGTTAAGATTTTAGTATACTATAAGCAGTTAACCGATATCTTTATTTCCAGGTGTGCCTTCGTTTCCTCGAAATTTCGAACAGCTGGAGTGGAGTCATACGTTTCGGGTTCACAACCCATGACCCCACGAGTCTAGCCCACGCGCTTCCAAAGTACGCCTGCCCAGACCTGACGAACAAGCCCGGGAACTGGGCTAAGGCTCTCGGCGAAAGATTCTGCGAGAAGGATAATATACTGCACTATTACGTCAATTCGGCTGGCGATGTCCATTTCGGGATAAATGGGGAGGACAAGGGTTTGTTCTTCTCCGGTGTTGATACTAGGAGTCCTTTGTGGGCGTTGGTGGACGTTTATGGTAATTGCACAGCAGTACAGTTTGCGGACCCGAGGGCGCCCAATCAAATTAGAAGATGCACCCAAAGTCCAGTCGAGGAAGATAGACTAGTGTCAAGCATGCGCTCGTTATCTGTAGAAGAACCCCTACCGCCACCGAGGTATCAGAGTCCTTTGGTTCCTTTAAGTCTTCACAGAACGAAAGGGAGGAACGTACAGTTCGTCAATGATAGAGGTGTTGCGGCGCGAATCGAAGCGGAGTTCTGCCAAGGATACGTTTTTACCGCTCGTCCTATGCGCCCAGGACAAACAATTGTAGTTCAAATCTTAGCGACGGAATCAGCATATGCTGGGAGTTTGGCTATTGGTCTAACGTCCTGTGACCCAGCGACCCTCAGACCCTGCGACTTACCAGATGATGCGGAACAACTCCTCGATCGTCCGGAATACTGGGTGGTCAGAAGAGACGCAGCAAACGGCCTCCGAAGAGGCGATGAACTAGCTGTGACCCTGACTTTAGATGGCGAGGTTCGAGTCAGCAGGAATGGTTCTAACCCAGTGACCGTAATGCACGTAGACCATACCCTAAGATTATGGGCGTTTGTTGATATATATGGTGCGACGCAGAAGGTCAGAATGTTGAGTTCGCAAGCGATGCAAGCGCAGACTCCGCCGCAACAGTTGAGGGTTTTGGCAGGTTCAGCGGCTCCGATTTCGGCTGGAGCAGGGGGGACGGTGCTAGTGGTCAGCCTTCCACCGCAAAATGGTGCCCAAAACGCTGCCAACCACCAGCAGGGCTTGACCCTGGCCAGTGCGCATTACATTGAGGTGAGTCAAGACTCTTATTAACAGTGTAGACACTAAGCACATAATTTTTTAATCACGTCTATTAAATAGATCAATGTTATAGTACAATTTCAATTTTCGTAAACTAACAATCTTATTTTATTAAATTCAGTGGTTTTAACAAATTCTTTCTCTCCTTCCAGCCAATACAAACATCGTCACAACTCTGTCTTGCCGGTCTCCAACCAATCGCCACGCAGGCTCCAACATGCTCAGCTCCGCAGCCCTACCGCCCTAGAACGGAAGGCCAGTGCTCCTCCACCAGTCAAAACAACTCCAACGAACAGCTCCAGATGCCCAACGTCCTAGCTGAACCCTTAAGACTCGACAGGATCCCCAACGGACCCTCAACCAGCAGGCAGTTACCGTCTACCTCACACCATCAACCAATATACTCTGTTATAGGAGAAGGAAACCTAACAGGCACGGAATGCACGATATGCTATGAGAATCCCATCGATAGTGTTCTGTACATGTGCGGGCACATGTGCATGTGTTATCGCTGTGCAGTACAGCAGTGGAGGGGCAAGGGGGGTGGTCAGTGTCCTCTATGTAGGGCGCAAATCAAAGACGTTATTCGCACATACAAATCCTGATGTGCTTTCAACATGGCCGCTGGGTTTGACTCTTTCGCGCGCTATCCGCTGTCAACCCGAAATTGACAGGATAAAAAAATATATGCCAAAAACGCGTTCGGATACTCGATTTGATTTAATATATTCAAATAAGGTAACTACTCCAAAAAGTATGTATATAAATAATGTTAACGTATTTATGTGTACAAAAAATGAGACACTTGACTTATCGTATCGACTAGGGAGGTTCGGCTGTTATGTATGGATCGTAGGTGTTATATGTTGAATTAATATATGCATTTGATTTTAATTTTAGTTAACTTTTTAATGGACAGGATAAATTAAGTATGTTATTCATAGTTTACAAAAAAAAAAAACTAGTATTTTCTCATAATTTTGACTTTATAATGATTGAATTGAAATGTTGCCGCAGGAAAGTTTGAGAATTGCAGTATCAATTACCTATATGTAAAAGGGGGTATTTACCATAGTTGTTGTTAGTTTTTTTTTGAGGTACCCATATTTTGGCAATAATTAGTTTGAAAACCATACATGATTTCAAACGTTGTGGTACACTGCACCATAACTAATCGCCATGGTTAATATCCCATTTCACATATACATATAATCATAGTAAAAATATTATAAACTTTGTTTCATAAATACGTCGATGAATCTCATGTATTTTTGAAACAAACATTCATTATGACATTTATATTAACGATAGATTAAAAATTAATTTCTATATTTAGAAAACTATCCGTTTTATGGACTGTTTTTTTTTTAATTATTGGTAATTTCCTATTATATATTCTTATTTATCAATTTCAATCTAGGATAGCTTTACGCAATAAGGCAACATTTTTTATTTTATTTTTTCCTTTTTTTTGTAAGAAAAATTCTGACCTGTAATAAAGATTTTATCATTATAACGGTCCGTAATTAAAACGAAGCGTTTTCTGAATATAAAAATTTATAGATATAAATGTTTAACACACAAACACGGTCGTCTGTTCCTAAGATCGGCGAATGTATGTGTTATTGGTAACGGACGACTGTTAAGAAAATAATCGTTTTTAGTGACGCGAGGCTAAATGATTAAAGCTAGTTTTGCTAGGTAATAAAAATAGGGTTCCTAAGTTAGATTCTGTAGGGCATAGATGATGGACAGACAGCGCAGTATACTAAATAATAATAAAAAAATATTTTTCATCACTTTTTTATTGTCATAAGAGTGAAAGAGACTTCCCATGTTTTTATGTATGTTTTCTGTAGATTTCTATACAAATGATCTTCGTGACATTGATTGAATATAGCCTATTTCACATAACTGAAACTTATTGTAATGAATAATAATAGATTAATTAAAACCTTTTTTCAACTATGCTGTCTATTCTTATCGTCTATGACGTTAGGCTGCAATCATACGTCCACAGATTGTAAATATTCGATGACAGATTTAAAAAACATCAATAATATCATATTGTATCTTATACATGAGAAAGCCATATATAACGTGTGTGAAAGAGATAGCAACACTATAGTCTAGAACCATGTAAAATATGTAATATCGTTGATATAGCATTTAAAAACTAAAAATTTAAAGTAATTTTAATTTTTCTACTCTGTACTGTTACCTCGGGAGTTCCTGTTTTAAAGGTTTGATTTAAAAAAAAAATCGTTTATGTAATAATCAAAAGATATTTTTTTTCCTAGAATCTTTGTATAACATAAAATTATAATGGAAATAACATATATATAAATACGGAGATGAATTTAACATACTTAACTAAAATGTATCATAATTCTTATTCGTAATGTTTATTAAAATTATTATATACAGATAACCATTGTAGTTATATTACAAAAAACTAAGGAAATTGTCAATAAACTTCACAGTGTGATATTCTTCTTACAATTTATCTTCACAGTGTGAAACTTACCATAACATTTTTAAATAGATCTAAAATTAAAGATCTAATATTTAGCGTACATCGGCCCGTAGATGAAGCGCTATGGCGCTGTGTTTAAAAATATAAGCAATATTAATATTTAAATGTACTCTTTCAGCCATTTAGACGTTTTCAATATTTAAAAGGGACCACCCGCGAGGTATTAAACCTATAAAACAGGAAAATCGTTAATATCATTTACGTAAAGTCTGTTAAAATTGGAGTTTTTAGTACAATACCATTCATTACTTGCTCAAAACCATTGCATATCGTTTGTGACGTTTCTTGACGTAATAAATATATAAATGTTTGCGTGTGTGTATGTAGTAGTGTCTTCAACATATCTCGATGCATTTTCTTTAAAAAAAAAAAAAAAAAACATCATTCCTTTTTTAATTTTTTGTTAAGAATACCAGTTTTATTGTACCAAAACATTTGCAGCCAGTTATTTTATATTTCTCTGTGCAATTCTACATTTGAAAATTTACAATAAATTCAAATATAGAATTTTACGGTTATAATTATTAGTTTGTAAACGTATTTATTTTAGAGTATCGTAAGGACAGTTTTTAAACACTTTTATACCAAAACAGTGTGACCAGTTTATTGTTTTTTTTTATAATAGTAATACCGCAATTATGTCTAAGTGAAATTTGATTGTAAATAAAAATAATAATGTCAAATAATATATGTTTGTAATAAGATGAGATTATTGATATAAACATGTATTATTATGAATATTATGTGATAATTATAATTTTGCGACATTTTTTTATGTTTTCTTCGGTCCCTGTACAGCGTTAATATCTAGTCGTTAATTTATTATAATTTCATGGGGAAAAAAATCAGTTCGATTCAAGATGTTGGAATTAAGATAAGTTTCAATTAAAATGGTTATTGACATTATTTTGTGTTTCTATTCACACCACCTATAAAACCTTTTTCTGATTACATATTGAACAAAAGTAAGTGTGTTTATTCCAGTCTACAAACTATTTAAAATTATTCTATATTTAGTACTAAAATAAAAGACATCAAAGAAGTTATAGAATTAGCAACACTGATCAGCAAATTCTTCATATAAAAGATAAAAAAAATAGAGAAATAATTGATTTATTACATCAACATACAATTATAAGATCATTACAGCTTACACTAATGCACAGTTATTGCAAATAAAAAATGTATGATTCAAATCGGTACATCCAGTAAAAAGTTATGAGCTAGCACATAAAAAAAAAACTAGAAAAAACAATCTTCTTCTTTGAACTTTGTTAAAAAGTATAACAGCTTTCTAACGTGCCAACTTGCTAAGGAAAGTCACCGAATTCAAACCAACTATATGTAGACATAGTAGACTTAAGAATTATTTGATCAAGGAATAAATCCAGTATAGGGATTGATATTCGGTATCGTTGTTGCACACTTGTGTGGCATGCAGCTATCTTGTTAGAACGATTATTTTAACATGGTATAAGTGATAATGGAAATGACCTTTGACTACTTAAAATGCTTTATAAAGCGTTTGGCCATTTCTATGCATCAACCCCCGTGATATGACTAAATGTTGCCGTACTAAGAAATATATTTATAACGTTATAATTTATTAATAATAATTGTGTTTGCAGGCAAACGAAGAAAAACCGACTTCAATTATATCGACAAGTATAATACAACATAGGTAGACGAAAAAATAGTCAAGAAAATATATAGTATCTCCTTTCCAACAAAAAAAGAATTATCAAAATCGGTTCATAAACGACGGAGTTATTTCCGAACATATATATATCTCCTCCTTTTTTTGAAGTCGGTTAAAAAACGGGTGTGCTTTAGAACACACGATGACACGACTAAAGTACTCTGTGTTTAGGCCTGTACAATATACCTACTCTGTGTCTTATATACCAAACATATAGTTCACGTCATGTAAAAAGAACGCTGAAAGAAACTGGAGGGGGTGCGTTTGCGCATGGGTATATTCGCGCACAAAAGTACTACTGTTTTATTTTTTAATTAGGCTTTCACTTGCGGCTTCGTATAATGGTTATTGGTAGGTACATTAAAAAATACTAGAAATACCAGTGCAAATAATTCGGACTAAATAAGTATAGTAATTATCACTTTACAAAAATTACAAATTTTTTTTTTAAAACAAAAGCAATAACAAATTTTGTAGTTATTGAAATGTCGTATTCAAAAATATTAATTATCTGTACTCTCGATATTCGTATCTTAATAGTTTTTATGTGTTTAAAATAATAAATTGATAGTTATTTTTTAGTGAAAGAAATAGTAAATGGAGTTTTACAAGTGTCCGTATGCTAATGTGTTGTTAAAGTGAGTGATAAATGCGGAAAAAACGTGAATTACGATTAACAGTGGTTTGTTTACCAAATAAGACTGTTCCAAAAAATGGACAGTACGAAAAAGTTTTTTCAAGAGTTGGCAACACTTTAAAAGGCCTTTGCGCATTTTAACAGCCAGCGTCTTTTTAGATGACGCGATTTATATATTGTAAATAATTTTTCTCACTTCTATATGTAAAACTATTCGTAATTTAAAACTTTTGTGCGCGATAGTATTTTGAGTCGACGTCGAACTATCCAACCAATAGCACACCGGCAAGCATGCGACACGTGATAAACACGTCCGCCCCCTACCCCATACCACCAAATAGACCGATAAATCGCTTCTGCGCAGCTTCAAGGCCAGCGTTCTTTTTACATGACGTGAACTATAACTGGCTAAGAGAGAAAGAAAATGTGTGTTCGCGCCTCTCTCACTTGCTCTGTTCGCCTCGCCTGATCATACTTTTGTAACTCTCTCGTCACGCATTCTCCAGCTTACACCCTAAGTCAAGCGTGCACATAAAGAAGTTTTACTTTAAAAATGCCAATGATCCAGTCTATCCAATAGTTGTACAATTTTTTGGCAACAGATAACTTTAAATTACATATAATTATGTTCATTGTATCTAGAATTTTAAAACTCTTTAACATAAATTAAAATTAATAAAAATCTACATACAATAAAAGGTTACAAAATTAAAGTTGAGTTTTAACGTTAATTCAAAACAAATGTTTAAATTTCCCTCTAAAACATCAATACTACTTAATAAACCTTTGATATACATTGATTGGCGCTAGTAGGCTTAATTATTAAACTCTTATGTACCGTATCCCTTCTTAAATAAGGATAAAAATACACAAAAAGCATATTTTAAAAAAATAAGTGCGCGTATCCGAACGCAGCGTGATTTATTTTGTGGAGCGTCAGGATGTACAACACTTTTGTCTTGTTATTATTGTAATAATGTATAACCTTATTATTTTTGTATTTCGCGTGTGTTTTATATAAATTACATTAAAAAAAAGCGTAATTATGAGTTATAGTTGCATTTTCGAGTGTTATATTGTGTGTTAAAGTGAATAAAACGCGTAATATCGTGATCTTCATTCAAAACAATACGAAATGAAAAATTAATTAAGTTCGATGTACCGAATTGAGTTACTTAAAAGTGGCATGTGCTGTTATTTCGTGAGACACTACTAATTGTGTGGTTTCATTTATTAATTAAAACGCCATTTTGTGTTGTTTTCTATATTAACCTCGAGTTTTCTTTAAGGATTTCGTTGTTGTAATTTTTATACGTGAACGTAAGTACACAAAGGATTTATTTTATACGATTTGTAACTGTACTGTCGTGTGAATGCCCTGATTGCTATTTTAACCAGTTTATCGTTGACCTATTGTTTCGTGATCTACTCGTTAAACATATAAAACCAAATAAAAAGTAATATATCTAATCAGTTGATTTTATAAATTAATCACCTAAGATTTATATTCGTTCTCTGTTTTGAAAATGTATTATTAATATTTACGTAATAATATATTTATTGCTTGTGGATTTTTTATTAAATATCTCTAAAATATATGTATTTTGCAAATAACTTATCAATTTCACAAATAAACACTTTATAACCAAAAAATTTTAATAATTTTTTTTTAATTTTCCGTTACAGATGTTTTGCGTTCAGGAGAATAAGTCACCACACTCAGATCCATTTAGAAATTCAGAAAAGGATCCTCTCAACACTCAGTCGGAATCTAGTGACGATGAGCCTAACGCAAAAAGACTAAAATTTACAAGCCCTGACTTAAATCTCAAGCTTTATCAAATCCCAACGTTTAACACACCAAAGTCTCTATCAATATATCCAACAACAGCAAGCAGTACTCTCCCAAAATTCGTAAACAACCCGTTAAATTTAGCTAATCCACTAGCATTCGCTACAAGCAGCTTACAAACTAACAACATAGTAAAGAACCTTCAAAGTCGGTATTCATTACCGGCTAAACTATCCATCACTCCGGTTACGAAGTCTGTGTGTGATGGGGAGATCGTTAGGTATAAGAAAAATGGTGAAATAGCTAAAAAACGAGGCCCTCCGAAGGGTTATAAACGGAAACCCAAGCATTTATCGCAGAATTTTTCCAATGGAGCTCTACTACAGGTGAGATGTTTGATTGATTTATATAATTTTTAAGCTTTTACGGTTACCGTCAACACTTTTTCTAATATGGGAATCAACCCCCACTTGAGGAGGCTTATGTCCAGCAGTGAACTGCAATAGGCTGAACTGACTGGCTGACTGAATGACTGCCTTTTGTAACAACAACACGCCTATAACCTTGTCTAATCATCAGGATCTTTAAAATGACAAATCATAATCAAATATTTGCAATAAAAATTAAATATTAGGCATTATCAAGAGTGACTGTGTTAAAATGACTCATTTTGAGTTTATGTACATTCACTGGCCTCTCAATTTCTATTAAACAGTATTGAGAGTTAATAAAACAAAGTTCCTGTATCTTTTTCAATATTATACTTTTCAATTAATTCTGCTAATACTATATGTTAGCTCTGCCCACGACTTAGTTTGAGTGGAATTTAACAAAAACGTTATTATTCAGTTGGCAGAGTTATAGGATAAATAAATTTCTAAAATAAAACTGAAATGTACCGTGTATACATCCATATGCATTTAGGAAAAATCGGTTATTTTAATATAACAAACAGACACTCCAATTTTATTTATTAGTATAGATAAATGCAAATGTTTGTGAGGAAGGGTGAATTTATTTTTCACACAAAAACTAATAAACAGATATTATTGAAACTCGATACCTGGATAATTGAAGATCTAGAATGACACCTAGGCAGTACACATTTTATCCCTACATTCCCATCAGATTGGAAATTACGCAGGCGAAACCGCGATTACCAGCTAGTACAGTAATTATTTATACAAAGAAGTATGTTGTGAGGCAATCAGGCAGTTATTAAACATTTCACTGATTAAGATCAAATCCTTATCTTTTATAGAAAAGGCCTATTTATTTTTGACTTTGTGGGTACTTGTTTAGGTACAATGAATTAAATCTTTATTAATATTAATTTATATTTGTGTAATAATGAAAATCTGACTATTTTGCCTGTTTTCAAAATTAAATTGACACTGTTATCTCAAACACATCAACCAATCTCCTTCGTGTGTTCTCCACTCTACGTGACATTGGCGGAATCAACCGTGGCCCACTGGCAAACTGAAAGTATTAAACCAATCAATCAAATAATATTAAATAATCATTTCAAAAATTTCAATTAACCGCAGCTTAAGTGACTTAACCCACTTTTGTACTGTCAAAAACGGATGTCTCCTGAAACCCTGTCTCCGGACTTTACTCCACTTTCACCACTTGTCATTAGCAAAATCATCGGCGAAAAGCTGATGGAGCCATTAAATGTCCAATTAAATTGTTAGTTAACTACTAATCAATTATAATAATAATTAAACAAAATGTCAATTAAACATTAATAATGGTAATGCTATAATCGATATTTGATTATTATTGCCATATTAAGCAATTAGAATTAGGTGAATATATTTATTTACATTTATTTAATGTAACTATTATTACAGATATTAATTAGGCAAACTGATAGTTTTTGATAGTTTATATGACGAATTATAGCTGTTAATAGCGGCAGTAAGGTGGAGTTAAACTAACTTTTACTCAATATAATAATAATAATGATTTATTTTCCATCACAGTCATGTTGATACAATGAACCTTATCTTTTTAACCGACTTCCAAAAAAGGAGGAGGTTCTCAATTCGACTGTTTTTTTTTTTTTTTTTTTTTTTATGTTCGACAAATTTTCTTTTAATCGAAAGGTAGTGTGTGCCAATTGGTCCCATTTAAATTTATTTAAGATCTAACAACTACTTTTCGAGCTATATCTAATAATGCGTTTTTACTTGACGCTTTTTTCGTTATACCACATAACTTTCTACTGGACTTTTTTTGTTGGAAAGGAGATATCCCAAGTTTAGTACCACGATAAGGAAACCAGGATCTGATGATGGGATACCAGAGAAATCGAGGGAACTTCTTGAAAATCCGCAATAACTTTTTACTGGGTGTACCGATTTTAATAATTTTTAATTTAATCGAAAGCTGATGTTTGTCATGTGGTCACATATAAATTTTATTGAGATCTGATAACTACTTTTTGAGTAATCTTTGATAACGCGTAGTTACTTGACTATTTTTTCGTCGATCTACGTTGTACTACTCGTAATAGTAATAGTAAGCGATTACCGTAGCTACATGACGTAGCACTACTCGTACGTTGTACTACTCGTCGATGTAATTGAAGTCGGTTTTTTTTCGTTTGCGAGCAAACACAATTATTAATGATATAACTACAACACAAAGTTTGACAACATGATTAGCGCAGAATTGATGCTCAAAAAAAGTATAAAATACCTGTGCTATAAGTCACCAGGTCCCCCTCCAATGCTAAGAATACAGGATCATGTACTCAACTAGTCCAAATGTAGACAAGCCTCGCAGATAATGGTATATATAAACTTGTTATAAACAAATTTATAGTAATTATTATATATTATAAACTAGCTGCGCCATATGATTTCACTCGCGTAATTTCCGATCCCGTTAGAATGTCGGTATAAAATGTCACTTATGTATTATTTTAGATATCCAGCTATCTACGATCTATCAAGTTTCATTAACATCGGTCGAGTAGTTATTGCGTTAAAGAGCAAACTCTCGCTAACCAATATTAGTAGGATTGTTGTGCCATAAACTTTCAAACAAATACGTTTCAGAGCCTGAAGGTAGCTTGAGACTCATACGCATGATATTTTACCACACGCATTATGTTTTTTTTTTTTATTTTAACATCCATAAGCTCTTGAATGCCCATGCCTTTTTTATTTACATTTTGATTTTCAAGCGTTGAAGCGTATTATTTTCAACATTGCATGCTTTAAATTAGGAACTATAGCTTATTTTCTCTAATTCGATGGTGAGTCCAAAACTGACCGTGAGAGATATATATACCTATATATACATATATATTCATATATATTTATGTAGGTTAATAATTAAGATAATTATTTACGACTAGTTTTTTTTTTTTTTTTATGCTACAACGCATTATATGTTTAAAATGACCTAGTAACAACCAACCTTATTTTACTTTGAAGATTTTTTTATTCTACTCCAACTTTATATTTTAATGTTAGAATATAATTCTAAAAATAATTATAATTTGTCAGACATTGATTTTATCTTTATTGTCAATGGCAGTCCATCAGACCAATTCTTGCCCTTCTCTGCTGATCTTCACAAGCCTTTGTCTTTATTTTATAATAAAAGAGTCATATTTAAGCCACCACTATCAGTTTAATGAATCGACCCCCCCTATTTTGAGACATTAAATACAGAAAATGTTACATGAGTTCTCAAACTTACTACTTATTTTTCTGTGTGTACAATATATTGACTATAATTGTTTCTATGTATAGCTATAACCTGAGGTATTACAATTCCAGGCACAAAACACAATCCTAACAAGTTTGCTGGCGGCAACAAATACAACACTGACAACAGTGACGGCCCCACCGACGCCACCTGAACCCGTGCCGGAAATTAAATTACCTCCCGGTAAGAAATAGGATTTGTTGGACTTCCTATTGTACCTCAGAGAGCACTTTAAGCTGTTGATCCTGGTTGTTAATCACATACACCTGATAGCAAACGATGGTGGTTGGTCATAGTAAGGATATGTTGGCCGCCAACCTGGAGTGGAGCAGCATAGTGACTTACGATCCGATCTTTCTTCTACATGGAGAAATAGCCCTATGTCCAGCAGTGAAAGATAATATTTATTAATTCCAATACAAAATGTTCATGGGCTTCGCAACTATCAAACATTTAATTTTCAACTCTTTGATACAGAAAACTTTCCCTTCAAATTATAGAACATGTATAAATGAAGGTTTCGAATCAACAAGATATATCCACAATATTCGGATAATCGCGTATTTTAGATTTTAAAAATGTAGAATAATGTCAGTCGTTAAGCTTTTTGTCAAAAATGTAAGTAAGAGTTAGTTTTTGCTATTAGTTATGGAACCCTCTTCGGGTGAAGGCCTCCTCCAGTGCTACTGGGTACAATATCGACTTAAATGCTCCAAAAAGTTTAGGGTTTGAAGACAAAGACATAAGAAGACTGCGTTATGAAACTAGGCTATATATTATTGACATAAACTTACTGTAATAATTTATTATTACATAAATAAGTGTTTTTTTTATTAATTTCGAAAAAAATTACAAACACGGTTACAGCCATGGATTGTATCTGTTGCGCTGGCGGTTGCAGGTTCGATCCCCGCACATGACAAACATTTGTGTTGGCCATACAGGAGTTTGCCGTGGTCTGGGTGTTTGTGCAGTCCTTGTTGATCTCCCCACCGTGCCTCGGAGAGCATGTTATGCCTTCGGTTCCGGTTGTTATCATGTACATCTGATCGTTACTCATAGTAGGTGATATATCCGTATTGGAGCAGCGTGGTGGATTAAGCTCTGATCCTTCTACATGGGGAAAGACTCCTATTCCCAGTAGTGGGATATTACAGGCTGAAGCGATTACAAATATACATAAATGTGGGTACTTCTCAAAATAAGTATTATGTACAAAATATTAGAAAACTTTTCAAATTCCGACAAAGTACTGTCACAAATACACATATATCGGCCATATAGTTTCCATGATAGAAAGAACTCCAGATCGTTATATAGCTATTATAATAACGCTACGCCTATACCCTTCACCTTTATCTACCAATAAGGGGTAAATAAGGTATTTTGACACCTCCTTGTCACAGTTGGTCACATTTATGAGACCCTCCTGCGGACCGCAGGGCTGGCTTTGTCGCACTAAAGACGCTGCTGCCCGTCTTCGGTCTGTGTATTTCAAAGTCAGTATTTGGATGTTTATCCCACCATCGGTCGGCTTTTTAAGTTCCAAGTTGGTATTGGAACTGTGTTATCCCTTAGTCGCCCCTTACGAAACCCACGGGAAGAGAGGGGGTGGCTGTATTCTAACTACCGTAACTACACAGCAACAACCGTCAAATGTCAGCTTTCAAATATCAGCCGTCAGATTTCGGCTGTCAGATGTCACATTTCAGCTGTCAGCTGACAGTGACTTCCGGCGGCTGGAGTTGACTGACACTCAGAATATCTTGTGCTATGTTGGTAGTACTCAATGCTGTTCAACTACCTTCGTTAGCAATAATACATCTCGCAAAACTATTCAAAACAGCGACGCTTCATCCAACCCTTCCGTTTGCCGCCTATATTGATGTCCACCAACTCTCCTGTGGCACCAATTTACCACTTTGAACACACTTTTCTTCCCATTTACGAAGTTTTATTGGTTTTCGATGATACGTAAGAGTCGATGATATGTGTTTTTTTCAATTAGAACCTATATGAGTAAGGTAGAAAGCTCCTAGAAAGGATCGGAACGATGCTATGGTGCTATGGTGCCAGCTTACCATAAGGTGATATGTTTAATTGGCACCATAGTGGAATAAAAAAAAAGTCGTGGCTTACAACGAACTATGCATATTACTGTCTTTAAGTAATCAATTAACATTTATGCAAAAATTTTTGTTGTTTCCAGGCACAGAATTAGTAGAATTACTCTTAGACCCTGAGGATTGGTTCCCGACGGAGCCCTATAGAATGGTGTTCAGCAGAAAAAAGAATCCAAAATGGAAAAACTTTCCGTACAGATGTGAACACTGCTTCAAGGTATGTTTATTACAGACCTGGAATGTTTTAACCCATCTCAATGTCAATGAACTGTTCCGCTTTATTAGTGGGAGTTTAACATTTTATAACCAAGTTTTATATGTAGACTAGCCCATTGGCACAGTTTATAGTGACCCTGCTTTCTGCTCTGGGGGTTGTGGGTTTGATTCCAACCTCGAGTCTGGGTGTAATATATATATTTATTTATTTGTATGTTTATTGAAAAAAGAAAATTTAGCTATACCAGTCAGCTGTTACCTATAATAACTAAAGCATTAAGTTGCTTACTTTAGAAACAAAAAAATTTATTTATTATTTATCAAAATTTTGTCAAAAAGTTTAAAAAAATTAGTAGATAATGATAATGCAGCACAAGACTAGTGGATGATATGTAATTTGTATATAATGAGTATTTATTTGTAATATAATTTAGTTACGAACCTTGATGATGCCATCTTGTGGTTCAGCCACTGGCTTCTCAGTATGATTTCAATCTTGTGTTGACGCTTCAGAAAGACACACAAAGCACAAATACCCAAACTATGACATGTTATATCTTATAGCTCATAATCGTTTGCGCTCCAGTCAATCATATTGTTGTATTAACCATGGATGCAAAGAAAGGTATTATATGTTTGACGCCTGTGTGTCTGGCATCGTAAAATCAAAATTAAAAACAAGTTTATTCAAATAGTCTTAAAAGCACTTTCGAATTATCATAATACAAATTAAAATTTTAAAAGTGATTATTATATTTAAAACTGAATCTACCACCGATTCGGAATATAGATTCCGCAGAGAAAAATTAGTAAGAAATTCCGCAGAAAATTGAAAAAAAAAATATTATAGAATTTTGAAAATAATATATAAAATGTGTTTTAGTACAAAATTAGTAATATGTCGCATGAAATACAGCATCTCTAAGTTCACACATCTTTATCAACTATGGTTTCGAATAGATGACCGATTTTGATATGATTTAATTTGTTTTCAATTGGCTCTTCCCAGGGCTACCGCGTGGTGTCGACGCTGGTGAGCCACTCGGCGGAGCGCCACGGCTGCCCGCCGCGCTCGCTGGCGCTGGCGTGCCCGTGCTGCCCGCACGTGTCGCTGCGCCGCAAGCAGCACAAGAAGCACCTCGAGGGCCACGAGGGCAAGCGCCGCCGCATCTTCTGCCCCTACTGCCTGCCGCCCGGTGCGTACACCCCCCACACTGCCCCGCTCTACTCACTTGTATCTCCGCTGGCGTGCCCGTGCTGCCCGCACGTGTCGCTGCGCCGCAAGCAGCACAAGAAGCACCTCGAGGGCCACGAGGGCAAGCGCCGCCGCATCTTCTGCCCCTACTGCCTGCCGCCCGGTGCGTACACCCCCCACACTGCCCCGCTCTACTCACTTGTATCTCCGCTGGCGTGCCCGTGCTGCCCGCACGTGTCGCTGCGCCGCAAGCAGCACAAGAAGCACCTCGAGGGCCACGAGGGCAAGCGCCGCCGCATCTTCTGCCCCTACTGCCTGCCGCCCGGTGCGTACACCCCCCACACTGCCCCGCTCTACTCACTTGTATCTCCGCTGGCGTGCCCGTGCTGCCCGCACGTGTCGCTGCGCCGCAAGCAGCACAAGAAGCACCTCGAGGGCCACGAGGGCAAGCGCCGCCGCATCTTCTGCCCCTACTGCCTGCCGCCCGGTGCGTACACCCCCCACACTGCCCCGCTCTACTCACTTGTATCTCCGCTGGCGTGCCCGTGCTGCCCGCACGTGTCGCTGCGCCGCAAGCAGCACAAGAAGCACCTCGAGGGCCACGAGGGCAAGCGCCGCCGCATCTTCTGCCCCTACTGCCTGCCGCCCGGTGCGTACACCCCCCACACTGCCCCGCTCTACTCACTTGTATCTCCGCTGGCGTGCCCGTGCTGCCCGCACGTGTCGCTGCGCCGCAAGCAGCACAAGAAGCACCTCGAGGGCCACGAGGGCAAGCGCCGCCGCATCTTCTGCCCCTACTGCCTGCCGCCCGGTGCGTACACCCCCCACACTGCCCCGCTCTACTCACTTGTATCTCCGCTGGCGTGCCCGTGCTGCCCGCACGTGTCGCTGCGCCGCAAGCAGCACAAGAAGCACCTCGAGGGCCACGAGGGCAAGCGCCGCCGCATCTTCTGCCCCTACTGCCTGCCGCCCGGTGCGTACACCCCCCACACTGCCCCGCTCTACTCACTTGTATCTCCGCTGGCGTGCCCGTGCTGCCCGCACGTGTCGCTGCGCCGCAAGCAGCACAAGAAGCACCTCGAGGGCCACGAGGGCAAGCGCCGCCGCATCTTCTGCCCCTACTGCCTGCCGCCCGGTGCGTACACCCCCCACACTGCCCCGCTCTACTCACTTGTATCTCCGCTGGCGTGCCCGTGCTGCCCGCACGTGTCGCTGCGCCGCAAGCAGCACAAGAAGCACCTCGAGGGCCACGAGGGCAAGCGCCGCCGCATCTTCTGCCCCTACTGCCTGCCGCCCGGTGCGTACACCCCCCACACTGCCCCGCTCTACTCACTTGTATCTCCGCTGGCGTGCCCGTGCTGCCCGCACGTGTCGCTGCGCCGCAAGCAGCACAAGAAGCACCTCGAGGGCCACGAGGGCAAGCGCCGCCGCATCTTCTGCCCCTACTGCCTGCCGCCCGGTGCGTACACCCCCCACACTGCCCCGCTCTACTCACTTGTATCTCCGCTGGCGTGCCCGTGCTGCCCGCACGTGTCGCTGCGCCGCAAGCAGCACAAGAAGCACCTCGAGGGCCACGAGGGCAAGCGCCGCCGCATCTTCTGCCCCTACTGCCTGCCGCCCGGTGCGTACACCCCCCACACTGCCCCGCTCTACTATAGCTTAATTTTTTTACCACGAAGTTGCCACCTTCGCATAAGCTACCCCTGGTACCACTGTCACACTTCGAAACCCCATAGTTATGGAGATATCCATGGTTAAAGTTTTGAGATTAGAAGAATTTCATAGCTTTCACACGTTATTTTCATATTTCACATGCGTTTTTTTTTCACATTTCACACGCTATTTTCACATTTCACACGATTTTTTTACGTTTCATAAGTTATTTTCAAAATAAAAACAATATCGACTCCAAGATCAACAAACGATACAACTTACGTTACTCATGCTCCGTTCCGTAGTTTTCACATGTTATTTTTATATTGCGCACATGATTTTAACATTTCACACGTTAATTTAAAGTTTTCACACGGTTTTTTTAACAAACGATACAACTAATGTTTAACAACTGAGAAATACATGTTTTAATAAGAAATGACAGGCCACTCGTTTTGTATCGTTTCGCTCCAAAACAATGTAAGCATAAATTCATTGTTTTTATTTAAATAACTGTAAAGGCAAAGGTCTAAGACCATACAGCCTTGTTTCATGTTATGTTTTTTACTTAAATATATTTTATTTTTATTTATTTACTGTTATATACGAAAAATACTCAATATTTAAGTTCATTTTATATGACAATAAATAAATAAATAAAAAATATAGTGAAGTGAAAAACATGACATGAATAAAAAAAATTACCATTATCTATCTGACTTCAGAAAGGGGCCGTTTATAGGCATAATTCCATTACAAAAAAAACCCTATCTAATTTAAAAATTATACCGTTTATAGACATAGTTTTGTTACTAAAAAAAATAACCCTAACTTATCTAATTTAAAAATGACACCGTTTATAGACATAGTTTTGTTACTAAAAAAAATTAAAATTACCCTAACCTATCTAATTTAAAAATTACACCGTTCATAGACATAGTTTTGTTACTAAAAAAAAAATAACCCTAACCTATCTAATTTAAAAATTACACCGTTTATAGACAAAAAAAATTTTCTAAAAAAAAATTACTCTAACCTATTTAATTTAAAAATTACACCGTTTATAGACATAGTTTAGTTACTAAAAAAAATAACCCTAACCTATCTAATTTAAAAATTACACCGTTTATCGACGTAATTTTATGAGCAAAAAAAAAAAATAAAACATATTTAATAAAAAAACATAACATAAAATAAATCTTTATGGTCTTAGACCTTTGTCTTTACAGTTATTTAAACAAAAACAATAAATTTATGCTTAAATTGCATTGGAGCGAAACGATAAATGATAAAATAACTCAGTCATTAAACATCAGTTGTATCGTTTGTTAAAAAACCGTCTGAAAACAATAACGTGTGAAATGTTAATATCAAGAGCGAAATGTAAATATAACATCTGAAAGCTACGGAACTAAGCATTGACTAGCCCGTTGGCGCAGTTTGTAGTGACCCTGCTTTCTGCTCCGAGGGTTGTGGGTTCGATTCCCACCCTGGGTCTGGGTGTAATATAAATATTTATTTATATATTTATATATATATTATTTATAACTATGTTTATCGAAAAAAAAAAAAAATGTCGCTATATACCAGTCGGCTGTTACCTATAACACAAGCATTAAGTTGCTTACTTTAGGAACAGACGACCGTGTGTGTATTGTGTAAATATTTATTTATTTATTATTATTTATGGTTACCGCAAGTTGTATCGTTTGTTGATGTTGGAGTCGAGATCGTTTTTACGTACTCCTGTTCGAAAATAAATTATAAAGTTGCGAAACGGCGCATGGGTGGCACTCCCCATAGCGCCAGAGCTAGGGTGAAGTCAGACGCGGAGCTCAAAGGTATTATAACAGCTTTAAATTCTTCCTCTAATCTCAAAACTTTAACCATGGATATCTCCATAACCATGGGGTTTTCAAGTGTGGCAGTGTTACTTTGTATAGCTTCCCCTACACCCTCCGCCCTTAATTCGGTTTTTCCTAGTCTAGAGCTTAGCCGCGTTTTTTTTACATGATGCGAACTATATCCCGCCATCGATCGGCTTTTTAAGTTAAAAGGTGGTAGTGGAACTGTGTTATCTCTTAGTCCCCTCTTACGATACCAACGGAAAGAGAGGGGATGATTATAATTTCTTTACTGCCGTACCACACAGCAGCCTTACATAACTTCATTAATAATTTTTTCTTTCATTTTGGCCAAAATACTGACTCATATATTTAATATTCCAGCTGACCCCTCCGAGCCCTACGTGAAGGAGTCAATAAAGTACCCGTTCGACAAATTCCCGCAGTACTGGTACGCTTCAGAAGAATCTCTGCGTCTCCACAAGAAGAGAAAACACCCCTACGCGGCCTTGTTCAACAACAACTGGTTCTATACTTGGGGCGAGAACGCACCTAACAGCTAATGATATAACATACCACCGGTGATAATGTAGGTATTTTATTTATAAGTATTTTGAGAGATATTTGTGAATTGCGTCACAAGTAGGACGAATAAATCAAGTAATAAGTACAACCAAATGGAAAGAAAGAATTTTATAAGTCAAGTAACACGTGGTCACAAGAACTAGAACTACAAAAAAAGTGACGGAAATGTGACAAGGGGCGCGTTCCACCTATCTCCCACAACGCCAACGTCCACGACCGCTGAAATTATCGTTCCACTAAAACAAAAAACGCCGCGGGCGTTGTGGGCGTATTTTATAAGTGGAACGCTTATTTGGGCGAATTGGGAGCTGTCAGGGGTCAGCTGTGTGCGCGCAATATGGCGGCATGGTGAAAACATGAAGCTGTGGGGGTTATGAGTGAATATTTCGCATGGATTGGAGTTAATCGTTGCGTTTTTGCCGAATCGAATGAGAGAACATTCACAATTTGACATTGATAGTTCGTTTTTTTGAAATTCGCAAAGTTTTGATGAAAGCAAACTTTGACCCACCTTTATTTTGGGGGCGAAGTGGGCGCGATGCTGTCGAACATTGACGTCATCTATGACGTCGAGCATCCGCTCGCGACGACCGTGGTCCTTAGGTGGAGCGATCGAATGGGCACCGCGATCGTTGCGGACGTTTAGTGGAACGCAGCCAAGAGCTTGTCAAAAGAATTCACAAATAAAAATGTGTGACGTAATCCGCAAATATGTCCTCACCTGTACAGATATTCACAATGGCAAAAGATTTAATTAGGCCAGTAGTTTTAACAACGCCTGAATAGTATTAGTATTTGTCGATGTAATTTACGTGTGGTCACACTAGCTGACAGTACTTATGATTAGGTTAAGCGGTGTTACAGTATACTGTCGTATTTTTTTAACAATTGTATATTTTTGTAATGTTTTTTATTTTATTTTATTAATAAGGAATCAATAGGAAATGTGCCTTTACGGTTAAGACTTTTGGACATTCCATAATTTTTTATTATAATTGACATCAGAATATTAGAATAATAAAAAAATAAATAAAAAAAAGTACTTAAAATTACATCTTGATACAGCTGTAGATGACGCGACTAAATATAGCCTATATCACGTGATTTAATACGGCCTTCCGAAGTTGTATTAAAAACTGAATTAAATATTATTATGATATAATGTAGCCTATATCAAATATAATAACGGAAAAGATTCTCTAGACTGGACTTCTTAATAAAGCGTACTCATAAAAGTATCGAAACAAAAGTATCGATACTCCTAGGTATCGAGTACAAACACAAAAGTACTCGATACCCGACTTGCAAAAAAAAAAGATCGTCGCTTCCAATTATCGTATGAATACTGAACAACAGTTCAAATTTCGGGCAACCAAAAAAAAGGCTAGTCTTACCCACTTAAAACTTTCGATACGATACCTTCCAAAAAGTAACGTATGCAAAGTATCGACTACAAACGTATCGGTATCGAATGGAAATGTACTCGACACCACAAAGTATCGATTACTTCTGTCGTGATCCTAGTAGAAACCGGTTTTTGACATCGGAAAGTGTCTCGTGCCGACATATTTGCATTATTGCATAATTTCGTGTTTTAATAAAGATTTTAACTTTCTAATTTTAGAGGTTATTGATATTGTACATTTCACACTAATGGTCTAAGCTCTAAGACTGAAAGTTTATTAATAAAATCATAATACAAGGGCAAAAACTCATATTCAATATTTTGATGTCAATACAACGCACTGTAATGCCAATTTAGACTCCCAGGTTTATGTAATAAGAACTAATTTATAGTGCGTTCAACGAGCCGAGATACCAAATGTAAACAAACCAAATGCGAGGTCATTCAACTATGCAGGGTTTTGTAACCTTTTTATTACTTACACAAATTTTTAAAATGTAAAATATATTTATATTTTGATAATTACTGAATTTAATATAATTAATTAAATATGATTATGTATTTAAGATTTGATACTTCTTAAATAATAATTATCAAAATATAAAAATCACCCCGAGCGCTTTAGGACACGGAATGAAATAAAAATAAATAATTGAAAATCAAAGGGCCATCCGATTGTTTGAAGGCCAGCTAAAATATCGTTCGACCTCACAGAGAGACGTGCAGCAGATAGGAAACAAACAAGATAGAAAGAGATAGACTATATTTTGTTTGTTCCGTCGTCGCTACGAAAAAATGATGGGCTTTGTTTACATTTGGTATCTCTTCTCGTTGAACAGACTTTAGATTATTTTTTTGTAGTGTATATATTACATATAGGTGTATAGCGTGGTCTGCGCGGTATTCAATATCGATTCAAAATTATGACCAATTTTAAATATAAGTCGATTTAAACTAATACTTACTAATCAAAAATCCAAATGTAGTGTATTTTAAGGATTTAAAAATGCGTTTTAATCGTCAACCGTCACATATAAATAAAATATCTCTAAATGTATGTTATGTTTTTAATATTGATATGTTACCAAACCTTTATTGATTTAAGCTTTTAACTATAACAATAATCAACATTTTTATTCAGAAGCTTATCTGTATACCATTCTTGTAAAAAAAACTTAATAGAATTTTTTAAATATTGTTGTTTATATAGATTGGTATCGAAATCAAAATGTAATCGGCTGCAAAAGCACTTTCGAATCGTCATTTTACAAATTAATATTTTTTAATGATTATTATTTTTAAAAGTGGACCTACCACCGATTCGGAATGTAGAATGCAGAGAATAATCGGCAAGAAAATTCGCAGTTACACTTTTGAAAATAATATATATATTGTGTTTTAGTACAAAATTAGTAATATGTCGCATGAAATACAGCATCTCTAAGTCCACACATCTTTATCAACTATGTAATCCTGCACCGAATAATATTGTCTATTAATTTCTTTTGATAAACACTTTAATTTTGAGACAATTGCAAAATTTGCAAAATATATCTATCGGCACGGGTATTGAGCGCTGACAATTCAAATTGACAGTCAATTTTACTACAACACTTTAAGTATATAGATATTTGAAAAGTAATAAATACGTTTACACTCTTTACTATTTTCTGTTCACAATTCTAAAACGGAAAGCGATCACCACTCACCGAGCGTTCAATATCCGCGCCCATAAAGATGACATGGTTACACACTGCGCAGACCACGCTACTATAATATCACGGACAAATGTACAAAGTGACAACCAGTATTTTTATATAAATATTGATGCATTTACTTTTAAACATATAAGAAACAAACTGTCTAGTTTTAATAATTTACGTTTTTACAAAATGAAATCCATAATTATGTATATTTTTGACTTAAATGGAAAAAAATCACGCAATTACATCTGATATCAATAAACGTATTAACGTAATTATCAAAATAAGTTGTTATATTGTTGTCATAAACTTACTGTAACCAAAATAATTCAGTATTATATAAATAAGTATTTTTTTTAATATTAATTTCGAAAGACGATACAATTATACATAAGAGCGGGTACTTTTCAAAGTATTATGTATAAAATATTCGTCAAAAACTTCTAATTTCGACGAAATACTGTCACATATATCGGCCATATATTTTCCATGATAGAAAGAAATCCAGATAATTACGTAGCTATTAGAATAGCGCGACGCTTATATCCCGTCCCCTTACCCTTATAAGGGTATCCATAAATTACGTCACACGAATTTCACGATTTTTGACCCTCTCGTCCTTGTCACAGTTGGTCACATTTATGACACCCCCCTATGTGTGACGACACATATTTTGCAATCTTACACCAAGAAATTATTAAATTAAAACATCAGTTTTAACTTTATTTAAATACTAACTAATTGTATATATTTTGAAATGTGCCATTACAAAATTTTAGACGGCTCCCCACCCCTTGTCACACAATGTTACACTTTGTCGACCCCCATTAAACGTGTTACGTAATTTATCGATATCCCCTAGTACTTAAGCCCTCACCATTGTATCTTGTAAGAAATTTTATTACAGAATGTCACAGTATTTTAGAATTATATTTTCTACGTGTTTTAAATAAATGGCAGCTCTTTACATAAATATTTTGGTAAACTTTTATATATCAGTATATGTCTGAACCACTTACTATTAAGGTATAATATATTTAAATATATTTTTAGAGGCTCATTTTATAGTAAAAATGCTAAACATAAAAATAATAGTGTCGTAAAAATCTAAAACTGCTACAATACTTTTTTTTACGTGGGGAAAATCCATCATGGATACCCTCCAACTGACTAAAAAATCACCACGTGTGAGCAGTCGTTCGCCTGGGTGGGGCGAGATGGGGTCGCGCTAGCATTCGCCACTTCGCCCCGGCAACTGCTATAATACCTAAACTAGATAGTAGAATATTAGTTAAATAAGCACGACATATATGTAAATCAAAATTAACCTTATATATTATACTCAATTACCGATCATATTACATCACATGGTTATATTTAAAGATAACCAGACTTCGCAACGTACCTTTCACTATATACTACCCGACAGACGTTGTCCTGCCCGGAATACAGCTACCAAATATGATTACTGCCATACCGATAGCAGCGCCACCTACCGGGTACAAGTGTGTTTTCAAACAATCCTTGAACCCATAGAAATATACGTACTAAATTTTAACCAAATCGGTTCAGCTGTTTTAGGAGGAGTTCAGTGACAAACATACGCACAGAAGAAATAATAAATATACAACTCAGAGTATAAAATTAAACTACCCATAAATATGCCTTTTATAAGCTCATACTAAAACTACACATACTAAAAACTTCAGTCAAACAGAAACAGTAGTTTAGACTCGAGATGGGTTAGACTCGAGATGGGTTACAACTAAAACTTATTATAATACCCTTCGCTTGTATTTATTCTTTTTTTATTACGTCAATTTAACTATAACCTTTCCCTTACCTTTTTCTTTGTAACGGCGTGTCAAGTTACCCCCCTTAAGTTGTGCGACGAGAGAAATATCTATGTTCACGGTGGGGTTATAATATGGGTAATGTCCATTTTCGAAAAAGCAAAAGTAATAGGAAAAATTCCTCTTCAAAATATATACATGGGCATAATAGGGGGAGGGGGTTTATGGTGGGTAATGTTAATGTTAACCCCCTTTAAGTATTACGTGTGTATGACGGGGGATCAATAGTGCGTAATGTTCACTTTCAAGAAATCAAGTAATGGAGAAAATTTCCCTCCTAATTATTCTTATGCATGATACATTATATAGTATAGCTAGGGAAAGAGAAAGAGGGCGGAGTTCAAAAGTGGGCTCTACCCACTCTAGCAAAATTAAGAATAAGTAGACTGACCCTAGGAGTAATACCTATTCCGATACCTATATACCTAATTATATATACAGGATGTTCGACTCTTAACTGCGTTCCTTCGAATGAGGGGTTCCGTGGGTGTAATATAACACGTTCCAAGTGAAACAAATTCCTAGCACATATTAAAATTGACTTTGTTTAAATAGATGAGTTTCTTTGATAAACTCGTTCCGAATGATACCTTTCGTGACCTAAGAAAATTAGATTCCGTAATGCTTGAAGACAAAAGTCTTCGAGCAATGCGTCCTGCCTGTGTTAACATATGAAGCGGAGACGTGGACACTGACGAAGGGACTGGTCCACAAGCTTAAAGTCGCTCAACGTGCAATGGAACGGGCTATGCTTGGGGTTTCTCTCAAAGATAGGATTGGAAATGATACTATACGCGAGAGAACGAAAGTAACCGATATAGCCCACAGAATTAGCAAGTTGAAGTGGCAGTGGGCTGGTCATCTGTGTTGCAAGATCGATGGCCTTTGGAGCGGACGTGTCCTGGAGTGGAGACTGCGTGTTGGTAAACGCAGTGTGGGACGTCCTCCGGCCCGCTGGACCGACGATCTACGTAAGATTGCCGGCTGGATGGGGATTGCGGAAAACCGGGATGTTTGGCGCACACTTAGGAAGGCCTATATCCAGCAGTGGACTGCAATAGGCTGAACTGACTGACTGACTGACTAAGAAAAATATTATTGGACGGTTATGCAGAAGTTGCCAGAGTAGCTCGTATATGAGGACAAAGTAAAACTTAAAAAAGGGCTAGGGATTATTTTTCTTCTGAAACGTGATCTATAAATACCTACAGAACCCCCCATTTGAAGGAACACAGCTATGAGTCGAACACAGCTTTTTACAATAATATTCTATTCTAATTACATTTTGAACAATTATTTTTTATATATAATTTTATATATAGTGGACTGAAATTTGATTAGTAAATTGATTTTAGTAACAATTTTAGTTTTTACACTTTTTACATGCAATTTATATTTTAATTTATTTTATCGTAATTTAGACGTGAAATAAATGAGACTTTGTAATACTCGTGCTGAAGACGATGTGAAATGAATTTGTAACGATTTTTGTAAATAAACATATTTTTTTTGTACCACTGTGTAGTTTTATTGTTTATCTTATTTTAGGAGGTAATTTGCGAAACTAATCAAGCTACGATTCTGCCTGCTCCGTCGTCTAGCTGTCGCAACCGGTGTAACAGGCCAATAATCATCACATCAGCCTTTCGCAATCCACTACTGGACATAGGCCTCTACAAGTTCATGCCAAAAATGACGTGAACTCATGTGTGTTGCCCATAGTCACCATGCTGGGCAGGCAGGTTGGTGTCCGCAGTGCTGGCTTTGTCGCACCGAAGACGCCGCTGCCCGTCTTCGGACTGTGTATTTCAAAGCCACCGTGTGATGGTTATCCCGCCATCGGTCGGCTTTTTAAGTTCGGGTAGTGGTGGAACTGTGTTATCCCTTAGTCGCCTCTTACGACACCCACGGGAAGAGAGGGGGTGGCTATATTCCTTATGCCGTAACCACACACCATAAATAACAATAATGTCATATTAAAAAACTTTAAAATGTTTCTAAAAATATTTTTCTTTGGTTTTTTGTCATCGATATTTTACTTTGCACCTTAGGCAACGTTCCCATATTAAATAATCCGTTCAAGAGGGAAAGGGGTCTTAGAAAATATCACGCTTGGTCCAGTGACCTAGGACCACCCCAAAAATAAAGATTTTTTATAGTTTTATTAATTGATTTAACCCTAAATTGACTTATCTCCCTTATCCTCGATGCCACGTTGGGCGAGAGAGTAGCCTTAGTTTTTCGTCATGATTCCAATGTTCTCTAGAAAAATCACGATTTTTCGAAATTTATTTAAATATGACCCGCAGCGTCTACTGATTTTTAAATTTACAGGTGAAGATTTTTTTTTAATTTTTACCAAAAATGATTTAACTATGTTTCCGAATTACTATGTGAAAAAAGTGGCGAACTTAACAAATAGTACGGGTGGTCACCGAGGGGGCGGGGAGGATCTTAAAATTGGTCACTTACTATGGGTATGTTCCCTTACATATTTTATTCCATGTTTTAATGTTGACTGCAGAAGGCTGTATAACTTCATTCTTTAAGTCCGTCTTTTGCTCAATATATTTTACATGGTTGTGCAATAATTTTTTTATTTATAAAATATTAAAAAAAAAAATAGAAATATTTTATGGAGTCTAAAACATTTAATGACGTGTTTTAGGATATTAGGTAATAAAAAATCAATAATTAATGCTATTTTTTATTAAAAAAACATCTTATTATTTAACCTAAAAATAAATTATAGTTTTAAGGAAACATCTAGCTTTACAACACTAAAAATATATTAGCTTAATAATAATAATTATGTGGTGTCAAGGAAAAAGGAAGTAAGTCAATTTATATTTAAGTCAATAAATCTTTGATCAATGAGCTCTTGCACCGATTGATTAAAAATATGAATATGTCTCATGACAAAAAGGTGTTAAGTCACTACCTAATATATAGAACATTAAATAAATTACAATTTTGTAACACATCATTTGCTTTCATTATACTTATCTTCTTCTCTTGACACCACAGAATTATCTTATTACAAAGATAATAAAACTTATTGTCATTTTGTAAGTGCAGTACATCTAAATCATAAAATGTCAGTAGACAAAGTAGTGTATTTTCTATAATTATCCAACAAAAACTTAATTGATATCAACATCATTCATAATTACATAGTATAAAACAGTCGCTTCTCGCTGTCTGTATGCTTAGATCGTTAAAACTACGCAACGGATTTTGATATAGTTTTTTTTTAGTAAAAAGAGTGATTCCAGAGGAAGGTTTATATGTATAATACATCCATAATATAGGAATACTGATAGTTTTTGCATTCGTGCGAAGCCGGGGCGGGTTGCTAGTTTATAATAAAGATAATATTTATGTAGCATGTATTTATTTATTTATGATTCGGAAAACCAACAGCACAAATAACTATACATAGCAAATTGTACTAAACAACATTTGGCTAATGATAGGTCTTACGTATAAAATAGTTTATAAAATTTTAACCCAACATTTGGTTATTAATCGAATTTTACATAAAACAGCACTGAATATAAATCTTTCAATGCACAATATGTTAGATTGTAAAGTAAATATTTTTATTAAACTGAAAGAATAGATTGATAATAGTGATTAAATAAGACTTAGCAACTATTGAAAAGAACTATTAATTTTTGTTCGTGTTTTTAATTTATCGTAATTTTTTATTTGGAAAAAAATATAACTTGTACAATGTTTCTGACATCGTGTTATAATACTAATATGTAATAAATTAGTGTAATAATTTAAGATGTTTAAAATATTAATGGATTAATTTCCGCATGTTAATAAATCAAGAGGCTATTTTAAACAGTGATTTTCTCTAAAGTTAAAAAAAATACTAGTGGCCTCTATTATGGATTGGAATTAATTTAATTATATTCAAAGTAATGTACATACGTGAATAACTTCTTACCGTTTGCAATAAATTGGATAATTCTCTTTTTATGTTCTAAGAAACATTATTTTTTGTCAGTACAAAGTTTGGACTAATGGAAATTTTATAAAAATCGATGTATTCGCGGAAAAAAATATGGCGATACGATGATCGCCGAGTCAGCTAGTATTAGATATATAATTTACTAAAAAACAACTATGTTTGTAAAATGGAGTAGTTTGTTAATTCTCTGGACACTAGGCGGCCATCTTGGCAGCGGCCGCTGCGGCGAGGGCGGCTGCCTTCTTTTTGACAGCGAGCGCTGTCCGCTGTTTCGCTGCGATTTTCGCTTTCTGACTTTTCGATAACTTACGTTTTTTCTCATTCGCCGCTGCTGTAAATAATAAAGTAGTAATTTAGATCTATTTTTATTTTGGCTAACACTAATATTAAGTACTAGCGGACTCGGCAAACGTTGTCTTGCCGCTAAATGTTATTTAAAAATAGGGGTTGGTGGTAGAAGGGTGAAAATTTAGGGTTGTATGTATTTTTCAACGCCAAATCATAATAAAATAAAAAAAAATAATCTATCAAAAAATTAAAAAAAAAATACGGGTGGTAATAATTTATTAAAAATAAATCAACTATTGTTTTATTTTTAATAAATTTCGTTTAAGAGGCTATAGCTACACAAATTTTTTGAATAAAGAGTGATACATTTGAATTACGGTTTTAAAAATACAGCTTTGTTACAGAGTACTTTACAGAATTTTTTAGTCAAGAGGCCGCCGATTTTTTGAGGTATTTTAGGCGTATTTAATGTAGGTAACTTACCAACAGCCAGGCCGTGCCTGTTGGAGGCTGTTCTTGCGAGCTCGCCGAGCGTGTTCGCGAGCGCGGCCCCGAACCGAGAACAGTCTGTCCGGGACACGCTGTGCGCTCGGAGCGCTAGTGTCGCTAGCCTGTAGTAAATGAGTCAATAAGTTCCAGTTACAAAGCTATTTAACCGAATTTTGGTCTAAGCAAATAACATTGCATATTATGGTACAATATTGTTACCTATATATACTAAATGTCTTTAAATATCTTATAAAATTCACACACGGTCGTCTGTTTCTAAGGTAGGCAACTTAATTTTTTTTTGTTTGATAAATAAACTTAAAAATAATACATATATAAATAAATACAAATATTAGGTAGGGAACAGCAGGATATCCTGATCAAAATCTGGAGCAGCCTGACTGGGGAAGTACCATAATCTTACAGAAGATCACAGATAAATAATACTGCTTACAAGTCGTATTGTGTTTCTGTGGTGAGATTTCTGTGGTGTGGGTAGGGTCCTTGTTCCTAGTGTTGCAGGCTTACAGCAATAGCTTACCATCTGATTGACCTTACGCTTGTTTGCCAACCAAGTTGTATAAAAAAAAACCGAACGTAGCTTAACAAATGTGTAAGTACCCCACCTGCCCGCGAGGTCCTGCTGGTCGGCGTCGAGATCACACGCGGGCGTGGTACTGTTCTTCTTGCTCACCATCTGCGACCAACGCGACTGTTAGAACACACGTACACTTATAATATACACCACCATCATATTTTTAAACACTATTGAACGCCACAAATCTATATTTATCTTATATATAAAATTCTCGTGTCACAATGTTAGTTAACTTACTCCTCCGAAACGGATAAAATGTATGTATGTAATGTATACCCACATACCTACATTTATTTTATTTGTAGATCGTTGTAGGAGACAAAAATATATTTTCAGTTATATTTAACAACAGTACTACGGAAAAAAAACTAATAATAAACAAAACTAATAAGTTACGTGTGGTATCATCCAAATCGAGATTTATGGCTATTGTCGTATATCGTACAACGTACTACGTAAGTTTCAACTGAGGAAGGCCACAGTAGGACATATCCTGCTCAAAAACTGGAGGAGCCCGACTGGGGAAGACCTCGACCTAAGACCACAGCTAAATAGGACTGCTTTCAAGCAGTGTTGTGCTCTGAGAGCTCCTGGGGGGAATGGGGTAAGGTCGGCAACACGCTTGCGATGCTTTTTGGAGTTGCAGAGCGTCTGTAAACTATGGTAAACTCTTATTAACAGGTGAGCCATACGCTTGTTTGCTGACCTAGTTGTATATAGAAAAAAAGGTATGATATTATAAATATAGTATCTAAGTATAGTTAAAAAATGTTGTTATATACCGACAGTTTATAATTAATTATTTAAATTGTTAATTAATGTAAATTACGCCTCCTTTTACATTTTACCTTTATACAAATATAATTATAAAAAAAGAAAATATTTTGTTAATTGTTTCATAAATAAAATGGAAATACGCAATACTACAGTATTGCGTATTTCCATTTTATGATTATATAATATTTCTGATGATTATATAATATTTCTGTGTTTACTACAGTAAAACACAGAAATATTATATAATCATCATTATAAATATCATATTAATAAATTAAAAATTAAATTAAGAAATTCATATTAAAAAATATTATATATAATACTATTATAAATTAATATTATATAATTACTAGTTGATCCCGCAAACGTGGTTTTGTCATATATTTTGTTAACCCCCTTATAACTTAGAGATATGAAAAATAGATGTTGGCCGATTCTCAGACCTACCCGATATTCACACAAAATTTCACAAAAATCGGTCCTGCCGTTTCGGAGAAGTATATTAATTAACATTGTGACACGAGAATTTTATAAGTATATAAGATAAAAAACTTATTACTACCTCGATCCAGGTACCTCAATCTACATATATATAATATCTTTAAGTAAATAAGTAAACGATTCACACTCGAAAGACCCCCAGTAGAATATTCTTCTGTGTTGAGGGTCTGGAAACACACACAATACACACACATACACGCCCAGACCACGACGAACGAACTACGAACGATATGGCCTATACAAATGTCTGTCGTGAGCGGAAATCGAATTGCAATCGTAAGCGTGAAAGACAGTGTTGTGGCCGCGCTAACGAGTCATTAAAATTTACCTGTCATTAATTTAATTTCCTTTGTGAATTAAGTAGATAAAAGTGTATTTTTATTCTAGAATATGGGCGTTGTATTGACTCGGAGTTGAGATAAAATTAACAATTGGATAAAAAAGAACCACGAGGCACGGAACACAATTTTTATAATAATGAAATATGGTCTAATACAGTGCTTTTGGAACAACAGTCTTTGAAGGTTTGTAGTCGTAGAAGGTTTGTGTCTTATATGTAGGAAGATTGTAATTGTTTGCGTGGAATTAGGTTGTACGGTTTTTGTTTATTTTATTGACAGGGCTTCATGTGCCTTTTAACCGACTTCCAAAAAAGGAGGAGTTTCTCAATTCGACTGTTTTTTTAGTTTTTTTTTATGTATGTTACATCAGAACTTTTGACCGGGTCGACCGATTTCGACATTTTTTTTAATCGAAAGGTGGTGTGTGTCAATTGGTCCCATTTAAATTTATTTGAGATCTAACAACTACTTTTCGAGTTATATCTACTAATGCGTTTTTACTTGACGCTTTTTTCGTCGACCTACGTTGTATTATACCGCATAACTTTCTACTGGATATATCGATTTGAATAATTCTTTTTTTTTTTAGAAAGGGGATATCCCTAGTTTAGTACCATGATAAGGAAACCAGGATCTGATGATGGGATCCCAGAGAAATCGAGGGAAACTCTCGAAAATCCGCAATAACTTTTTACTGGGTGTACCGATTTTGATAATTTTTAATTTAATGAAAAGCTGATGTTCATCATGTGGTCACATGTAATTTTATCGAGATCTGATAACTACTTTTTTAAGTAATCTTTGATAACGCGTAGTTACTTGACTATTTTTTCATCGATCTACGTTGTATTACTTGTCGATGTAATTGAAGTCGGTTTTTTTTCGTTTGTCTGCAAACACAATTATTTTAATTTAGAAATGTAGCTATCTACTGCTGTGCGTTAGCGGGTAAATCCGCAAGTAGACCTAATATAGTACAACCATTAGTGTATTTACCCTCGAGACCAAATTCTGTGAAGAGCGGCACAAGCCGGTCACACGTTCTAGGTATGTTAAAAATAATCTATTTGTACGTTTAAAAAATAATACTAATTTTTATTAATTATTTTATTTATTATCTATTGTGTAGTAGGTATTTTTTTTCGTTGTAGTACTTGTATATCTTTACCCGTAATTTATGGGGCAAAAGCTTTACTGACCCGGGGCGCTGAATCTTAAAATACATAACTGGTAACAACAGTAAACGTAAATGTGGTGTGTGTGGTGGAATTTATTGTATGCAAAAGCGTGGAATGTCTTTTATAAAAAATTATAAACTTTTTAATAGAAATTACCTTATAAGGCTGTGGACATATCCCGAACATGTACCTCTCGACTATCTGCTTCAATTCATCTGCAAATAGCATCGCTGTGCCGTCGTTCGGACTCTGGAACAAGCAACAGAATCCCATCACTCTTATATATATAAAATTCTCCTGTATGTATGTATATGTGAAATCCAGGGCATGTTTCACCGGCCACTGGTTCACTGATAATGCTATCCGGCGTTTAGCGGTATCAAACACAAAATATTTTTTGATACATTTTTAACCGACTTCAAAAAAAGGAGGAGGTTACTCAATTCGATCGTATATATAATTTTTTTATGTATGTTCGAGGATAACTCCGTTTTTTATGAACCGATTTTGATAATTCTTTTTTGTTGGAAAAGAGATATCCCTAGTTTGGTACCATGATAAGAAAACCAGGATCTGATGATGGGATCCCAGAGAAATCGAGGGAAACTCCCGAAAATCCGCATAGCTTTTTACTGGGTGTACCGATTTTAATGATTTTTAATTTATCATGTGGTCACATTTAAATTTAATCGAGATCTGATTACAACTTTTGGAGTAATCTTTGATAATGCGTATTTACTTGACTATTTTTTCGTCTACCTACGTTGTATTACTTGTCGATATAATAGAAGTCGGTTTTTCTTCTTTTGCCTGCAAACACAATTATTCTTTTTAACGTCAAACTGTACTTTATCTGGCAATTATTGGCAACCTGTGACCGTTACGTATAGTAGAGTTTGATATTGAAACAGAAGAATATATCACAATTTTCTTCTGTTATATGTCAGATAAGAATCTGGAAATGTAACGAATTAATATATGAAAAACTACTTAAATTGATTCATTGTCTTATTTAATCTGGCAATAAGCATAAACTGAAATAATTGTCTGCTCTCAAACGAAAAAAAACCGACTTCAACTACATCGACAATAATACAACCTAAGGAGACGAAAAAATATTCAATTAATTCTCGTTATCAAAGATTACTAAAAAAGTAGTCATAATATCTCAATCAAATTTTAATGGGACAACAAGGCAAACCGCAGCTTTCGATTAAAACAAAGATTCATCAAAATCGGTACACCCAATAAAAAGTTATGAGGCATAATACAATGTAGGTCTACGAAAAAATAGCCAAGTAAATGCCAAATATAGCTCGAAAAGTACTTGTCAGATCTCCAACCACATGATAACCATCGACTTTCAATATAAAAAAAAAAACTCATCGAAATCAGTTGACCTCAGTACCTACTTGCGAATGCAAAAGTTCTGAGGTAACATACTTAAAAATATACAATCGAATTGAGAATCTCCCCTTTACTCATCTTGCATTTTTTATTAATAATTTTCATTGATAATAATTTATTTTATTGGGGGTTACTCCGAAACAAGTTTTATCGTTTACTAAGGAGACACAACAATTTATTATTGTTGTTTCTTTCCTCAACAACGTTTCTGAAAGGCAGTAGGGCTTTTTTACAATGCATTTTATTGATTGTTGTGTAAGAAATTTGAATAAAATTATACGACCCAGAAGTAAAACTTCTTTAACAGTAATATACGAAGCATAACTCTCTCTCTTTCTATCATCACTAACTTATATCTTCCTCTCATTTTCCATTCGTCTCGCTCGATCAAACTTTTCATAACGCTCTTGTCACACATTCACTAGCTTCCTCCCCAAGTCATGCCTGCGTAAAGCGGATTAACATCAAAAATAAACTATCAAAACTAGAAGCAAAATCACATATCGACTGTCCCTACGTACAGTATCGAAACTGAAATTTTTTTATTTTTTTATTGCATGAAAAAACTACTTTTTATGTGTATTTTCAATGAAAAAAGAGAAGAAAATGCTAATAAAATACACATAAAATCACATTTTTCATGAGCTTATACTCAATATCGATACTTAACAAATCATTCAGCGTAAAAAATGTAAAGTGTCTTTTTACAATTTCGATATTATACGTAGGGACAGTCGATATATACAATAAAATACAATTAACCATCCAGTTTCAATCAGCGTTATTAATAAACCCGTGTTTACGATGCATTTCAACTGGAGTCGTAGTCAATCTCAATGATATCACTCAAGACACTACACTGATGGCGACGCGCCAAAATTACTAATATTATTTCACAAGTGAGAACTCGAAAGCGATTTAGATTGTACGGTTATTGATAACGTATCTTGTATTATGTTTAATGTAGATTTAAAACATATTAATGTTTATTGATTACTATTGTTATTTAAATAAATAAATATCTTTAACTTATTATCCCGTGGTGAGTAATGTGACCGAGCTTTGAGGCGCTGTATCGTCAGTGAGGGTAAGTTGATACCGGCGTCCTTGCATTGCAGACGTTTATAAGCTACTGTTTTCGCTTACCATCGGGTGAGCCGAACGCTTGTTTGACACCATAGTGGTATTTATAATAACTAGTGGTGGTCCAGTGGTCGAAGTTCGACCATAAATAATTTAAATTCTAAGTTTGAACATTATTAAGGTTCAGTTGTCAAAAACTATACTTCTATAATAATAGACAAAACCAATAAAATCGGATAAGCCGTTCTTGAGATTAGCGTGCACAAACATATGACAATAACATTTTTATTATATGTATATGATGATGATAATACAGACGTCTGGCTGTGAGTGAATTATAAATATGTAACACGTTCCCATTTCTTTCATTGATACAAACGGGTCAAGTTAATAAAAACTTGCCAAAAATAGAGGCGTTATTTATAAAGTAAATAAAATACAGCGTGGAAGTGCGAACTTATTTCTCGTTCCGACATGACTAATCTTGATACTTGACGCCAATTTTGACGCGCGGGGTATGCGTGGGCGTGTAACGTAAATAACATTAATATTATGAATTGTTATATTTTTATTTAAATACTGTATCGATTGATTCAGCATTTGAGGGTCTTTACAAATCATTTTACCGCAAGGCTCGACGAATTCCAACCAACCTGAGCAGGCTTTAGAAATGGCTACAGCACCGTAGACCACACTCATACTGTTTGGCAGATTATACAAAAGACTGAAGAGGCTGATCGGTCGCTTTGTATGGGATTTGTGGCATACAAGAAAGCCTTCGGCTCTGTCGAGACCTGGGCTGTCCTGGACTCTCTGCAGAGATGTCATATCGACTAGCGATATATTGAGGTACTGAGATATACGGCGCGGCGACGATGACCGTCCATATTCAAGACCAGTCAACAAGACCCATTTACCTTTGTCGTGGGGTAAGGCAGGGCGATGAAAGGCCTGGACAGGAAGTATTAATTGTTTTAATACTAATTTTAATGTTCAAATATTAAGAAGATCTTAGCAACCGGGACCGACGGCTTAACGTGCTCTTCGAGGCGCGGTGAGGAGACTCACAAGGACTGCTCAAACGCCCTGAACACAAAAAAGTATATATGACCAATACAAATGTTTGTCATCTGCGGGGATCGAACCTGCAACCGCCAGCGCAACAGGCACAATCCATGGTTGTGACCGTTGCGCTAACGCGTCGTCTTTTTGTGTTAGTGTATCGATTTTCTTTCATATAAAACCGATTTTGACAAGCCCGTGCGCGCAATTTGTAGTTGCCCTGATTTCTGCTCCGAGGGTTGTATGCTCGATTTTCGCCCGAGTCATGTGTAATATTGTATTTATTTATCTAAAAATAAATAAATATATGTATACCGGTCGGCTGTTACGTATAACGCAGTCATTAAGTTGCTTACTGTAGTAACAGACGGTCATGTGTGTATGTTATATGATATAAAAAAAAAACTATGTCGAACAAGAATGATAAAAACGTACATTTATTTATTTATTTTTTTGAAGTAAAATTAAGCTGGTGTATGCGTGACGAGAGCGTTACGAAAAGTATGGTCGGGTGAAACGACCGGAGCAGGAGAGAGCGGTACGAACACACATTTTCTTTCTCTCTTTCTCTCATAGCCAGTTACGTTTCGTATCTAAGACACAGTGCAGGCCTATTGTGCAAAAGTTTTACTTCAGTCGTGTGGTCTAAAGCACACTCGTTATTTATAGTTACTGCTCTGTTTGTTTGTATTTTGGTGTACAATAAAGAATATAAAAAGTATATATAGATGAAATATCATTCTTTAAACTATATAACATGAATAATATGGTTCGCTGCGACCCGATCGAGTGTCGTAGGCGCTAGATGTCGCTAACAAAAGATTATAAAATTTCGAAATAAATTTATATTACATAAGAAGGAACAGAAACTTCTGGAACTAATATTAAAAAATTTGTAATAAAACCGCAAATAAAATTTATAAAATGGGGCTGATTATAAACTTCAATGTTGCAACACGTCTGCCGCGTGTGACCGTCGTATTTTATGCGTTTGAAACAGTATTTTTGTCACTCGTACTGAAAAAAAAATAGCTATCAAAGACAAACGCTTTCGTCACACTTATTATATTTAGGTTGGGAAGAAAGTTCTTTCATATAGAAATTCAAGGTGAGATTTTACAAAATTTACATTAATTATAATACATATGTACCATTTGGTGACCGCAGTACTGGCTTTGTCGCACCGAAGACGCTGCTGCCCGTCTTCGGCCTGTGTATTTCAAAGCCAGCAGTTGGATGGTTATCCCGCCACCGGTCGGCTTTTTAAGTTCCAAGGTGGTAGCGGAACTGTGTTATCCTTTAGTCGCCTCTTACGAAACCCACGGGAAGAGAGGGGGTGGCTATATTCTAGTACCGTAGCCACACAGTAAAGTAGCCCAGCGTGGTGACTATGGGCAAAACACATGAGTTCACGTTATTTTTGGCGTAAACTGTCGGCTGTCTCCTACCTTAATAGTAATTGACTTATTTTGTAACACTTACATAGCGTAAAGAGTTTGTTTGATAATAAAATTAATGAACTGAAATATTTTAATATTAAGACAAGAATTTATGGAACAACTAGCTGTGCCCGCGACTTCGCCCGCGCGGTATTTGAAAAAATATTTCTTGTTCAATTCGCAGAGATATAAAAAAAAAGTAGCCTAAGTTACTCCCTATTACATCAGCTATCTGCTAGGGAAAGTCCCGTCGAAATCGGTCCAGCCCTTTGAGAGATTAACCGATTTATATTGTAAAAAAATTATATGTTGGTATATATGTACCGTGTGAATTTAGTAAAAAGCGGTTATTTTAATATTACAAACAGACACTCTAATTTTATTTATTTGTATAGATTTATAGATATAATAAATGCCGCTTAAAGACGGCAACTACCCGAGACGTAGTAAAAACTACACACGACAAAATAATTTAACTAAACATTATTTATTAATTCATAATTGATGAAATTTTTCAAAACAGTTAAGTAATTTTTATGAATGCTTTTAATATGAACGTATAGAAATACTTGTTCAAATTTTTAATATTAAAATGAAAAATTTGTCTGAACGAATGAAATATAAAATTTATGCTTCATCGTTGACTCATAGTATTATTAAAAAAAACGCGTTAGCTGCCAGTATTACTCGAAAAATGGTTTCGTGTAATAATAATAAAAAAAAAATCTATATCTCTTAATTTCAACTGTAGTCAATGAAATAAATAATTAATGAATAAATAATTAATAAATAAATAATAAATAATTAATAATAATAATAAATAATTAATGAAATAATTAATTAATAGTAAATTGTAGTATATGTACAATGTACAATGGTTTCCTTGTCTGTTTTCCCACCGTACCTCGGAGAGCACGTAAAGCTGTTGAGTCCCTGTTGTTACTACCCCGCCAACTGACAGTAGAGCAGCGAGGTGGACTAAGCTCCGATCGTTCTCCTAGATGGAGAAAGGTGCCTGTGCCCAGCAGTGGCATGTCAATCGATACGAAACAAGAGATATTGTTAGGAATTTGATACATACATACATATAATCACGCCTCTTTCCCGTAGGGGTAGGCAGAGACCACTTCTTTCCACTTGCTACGATCCTTACATACTTCTTTCGCTTCGTCCACTTTCATTGTTCCCTTCATACGTGCTCTTCGATTTAGGGTACTCTTGACCTGGCCTTTTTTCAAGACGTCCCTTATTTGGTCTCGGAACGTCCGCCTAGGTCTACCCCTTCCAACCCTTCCATTCACACTCGCCTTATACACTTTTTTCGTCAATCGTTCTTCACTCATTCTCTCGACATGACCAAACCATCTGAGTATACCTTTCTCAATTTTTGTCACTACATCCTCTTTCAGACCACAACGTTTCCTTATCTCGCAAATTCTTATCCTGTCACTCAGTTTAACTCCTAGGAATTTGATAAGCATTATTTTTTACGGAACTCTAAAAGATTACACGTTTCGAAAAGCATAAAATAAACTCACTATCTTGCCAGATGGAAATAATTCGGACTACTTTACGATCTTATTATTTTTTTAATAACTTGGCAGAGCGAGGATTTTTTTTTCGTACATATGAAATTGCTAATTTTACGTAAACAATGAACTATTTATATGGCAATTATAGTTTATTGTTATTTCAAATATAGATTTAGATTAGGCCTAATGAAATATCTTCTATATATTAATACGTGAAGCAAAAACTTTGTACCCCTTTTTACGATAATTGCGCGGACGGTGGAGTAGAAATCACCCACACTTATAATTTATTTAGAGGCGTGCAGAATGGTAATATTTTTTTAAAATTATGCAAAAAATTTTTAATTTTTAGATAAATGGCGGTGTGGTTGGCGGTTGCGGGTTCGATCCCCGCACATGACAAACATTTGTATTGGCCATGCAGGTGTTTGCCGTGGTCTGGGTGTTTGTGCAGTCCTTGTGGGTCCCCACCGTGCCTCGGAGAGCACGTTAAGCCGTCGGTCCCGGTTGTTATCATGTACACCTGATAGCGATCGTTACTCATAGTAGGAAACTTATCTGCCAACCCGCATTGGAGCAGGGTGGTGGATTAAGCTCTGATCCTTCTCCTATATGGGGAAAGAGGCCTATGCCCAGTAGTGGGATATTGCAGGCTGGAGCGTAAGATAAATTATTATTTTTTTATTTTATTATGATTTGGCGTTGAAAAATACATACAACCCTAAATTTTCACCCTTCTACCACCAACCCCTATTTTTAAATAGCGTAGCGGCAAGACAACGTTTGCCGAGTCAGCTAGACGCTATATATAAAACATTACACACACTACCATGTTTTTGACACACACACGCATATATTCTCTTTTGTTTATTATTATAGAAGTATACTTCTACTAGACTATAGTCTTTGACAACAAAACCTTAATCTGAGACTGAAGCATGCTATAAGATTAGTGAAATAGTGCGGCACTTAATAACTAAAATTTCAAATGTCACTCAATGAAAATTTAATTAATAATTGTGTTTGCTAGCAATCGAAAAAAAACCGACTTCAATTACATCGACAAGTAATACAACGTAAGTAGACGAAAAAAAATTAACAAACGCACTAGTCGTCACTACCATTTTCGAGGGTTCACCTCGATTTCTCTGGGATCCTATCATCAGATCCTGGTTTCCTTATCATGGTACCACCCTCGGGATCTCAATTTTCCAAAAAAAAGAATCAGCAAAATCGGTTCATAAACGACGTAGTCATCAGTGAACACACATAAAATAATACAACGTAGATCGACGAAAAAATAGTCAAGCAACTACGCGTTATCAAAGATTACTCAAAAAATAGTTATCAGATCTCGATAAAATTTATATGTGACCACATGATAAACATCAGCTTTCGATTAAATTAAAAATATTTAAAAATCGGTACACCCAGTAAAAAGTTATTACGGATTTTCGAGAGTTTCCCTCGATTTCTCTGGGATCCCATCATCAGATCCTGGTTTCCTTATCACGGTACCAAACTAGGGATATCCCCTTTCCAACAAAAAAAGAATTATCAAAATCGGTACATCCAGTAGAAAGTTATGCGTTATGAAACAATGTAGGTCGACGAAAAAAGCGTCAAGTAAAAACGCATTATTAGATATAACTCGAAAAGTAGTTGTTAGATCGCAAATAAATTTAAATGGGACCAATTGGCACACACCACCTTTCGATTAAAACAAAAATTGTCGAAATCGGTCCACACGGTCAAAAGTTCTGATGTAACATACATAAAAAAAAAATACAGTCGAATTGAGAACCTCCTCCTTTTTTGGAAGTCGGTTAAAAAAATATATAGAGTCGAAATGAGAAAACCTCCTTTTTTGAAGTCGGTTAAAAATAATTATTGAATTAAACAGTATTATTAAGGAATTCTAATTAATTTTAATCAAAATCAAAAGGTGAGTGACCATGGAGAGATGTGAAAGTAAACAACATACCTCACCTCATACAACCTCATACAACTTGTAAGTAATTTTTAATGTACACATTTAATTTCATTTTCATCAAAAAAATAAAACCATCAATATTCACTTCACAAAGCTTTTGAAACGTACGTAGTTTTAAAATTAACGTAAATATTAGTTTTATAGCGATGTTGATGGATGCATTAAGTCGATGATAATCAGGTTTACTGAGATGAATTGACGTCAAAAGATGTTTAACAATGGTTTTATAAACCGATTAACAGTCGGGATTCATTTTGTATACATTTACATTTATATGAAGGTTATGTACGTTGCATGAGTTATAACTGTTATAAGTCAAATGACTATATTGTTCCTTTTCCCGCGTTGTTCCCAAATAAAGTGTGGCGTATCCACATATATAGACTTTTTATATGGAAATAATAATAAAACATCCTTTCTTGTTTTTATTTTGTTTTTAAAAATATTTTTTGATAGATGTCAAGAATTTGTATTTTTAGTTCTTTATTACTGATATTTTACATTGTATTAATTCTATTATATATTATACTGCGTGCACGTTGTTTTGGAATTATATTGTAATTTTGTTATGTGAACATTGTTTTTTTTTTTTATTATTAGTAGCTGTGCCTGTGGGCCTTAAGGTACATACAAAAAAAATTAGCCTGATTGGTCGAGCCATTCTCGAGTTATGCGCTTAGCAACATTAATTTTTATTTATATACATTATTCTTTAATAAAAAGTCGGTAGAGATAGCAAACATCTTATCATTACTTCAACCGTAAAATAGCACATTCGCTAAAAAAGTTTCGGTACTATAGAATCGATCTCAGTCGTTTTTCATTCGCCATTAAAATATGGCCAATCCTGTTATTTTCGATATAGAGAAAATTCGTTTTTTTTTTTAAATGTGCGACATAAACGAAAAGAAGCAGGAGACTAGATGGAGAGAAGACATTGGATGCCTTATTATTCCTTAGATTTTACTAAGCAACTTAAAAAAAAGGAATGTCTAGATCCGACTGTATATTTTTTTGTGTTGTTACGTCATACACTTTTACTTAGTGGACCCATTTTGATTATTATTTTGATAATAAGTTTCCTTTTTATGTCTGGGTTGTCTGGAAGAAATGGCTAATTAGCCATAAGTCCGCCCATTGTACTTCAATGTCTGTAATTATTTGCTTTGCTTGTAATATATTTGTGGTGTATTATAAAGTATAAAATAAATAATTATTATTTTTTTAATATAAAGGTAGTGCGTGTCATGTGTAGTCACATTTAAATTTGAACGAGATCTGATTTGTACTTTTTAACAGAATACCAAAAAAGGACGAGGTTCTGAATTCGATTGTTTTTTTTTTTTATTTTATTTTATTTTATATATGTTACCTCAAAACTTTTGACTGGGTTGACTGATTGCGATGATTTTTTTAAAATCTAAAGGTCCTACGTGTCATGGGCTCTCATTTAAATTTAATTGAGATCTCACAAGTGCTTTTTAAGTTATATGTAACTAGCTGTGCCCGCGGCTACGCCCGCGTTGAAATCAGTTTGTCACAAAGTTTTCCCGGTAAACTTCCAGTGAAACTCTCATCAAAATCGGCTTAGCCATTCCGTAAACCTTCCTCTTGAAGCCCTCTCTCCATTGGTGAAACCGCATGAAAATCCGTTCAGTAGATTTTGAGGGAATCGATCACATACGCTTTTGGGGACTTTGTTGTATAATACACTAACTGTTGCCCGCTACTACGTCCGCGTGGTTATAAAGATATGCATTACTATTAAGCTGCTTAACGCAAATTATTTTTTTATTTCAGTCACTTGAAATGCTTATCACTCTGAGTAACTTTTTCAAACGCACAATTTAGTATAATTTAATGGTTATTTTTATAAAACCTCTCTATAAACCATATTTTTAGTTTTATTTTCAGGCTGCAGTATAAATAGCCTTTCAGGCGAACTTATAGCTGCTGTATATGTTTCATACAAACTATCAACGCCAATTAAACCCCCTTAGCGGTGGAATATCGCAAAATCCGTTCTTAGCGGACGTCTACTAACTATAATCTACCTCCCTGCCAAATTTCATCTTTGTCCATCTTGGATGGATGGACCATCCAGCGGTTTTTGAGTTCTCGTGATGAGTGAGTCAGTGACTTTTCTCTTTTAGATTAAGATTTACAGATTACGATGTATTAGTTGGACACTTCTTCACCATCTATAGAGCATACATTTGAAATTTCAAATCTCTCACCTTAATAACTTAGGACTTAGGTTATAGGACTTTCATACAAATTTCCAACCCCCGTTTTATCCCCTTAAGGGTCGAGTTTCATAAAATCCGTTCTTAGCAAATGTCTACGCCCTATAAGAAACGTACCTGCCAAATTTCAAGTTTGAAGCTGTTATAGTTTCGGAGATTTCGTGATGAGTGAGTCAACCTACCATCCCCCGTTTTAACACCAAAAGGGAGTTGATTTCTAAAGATACATTATTTGGACACCTTCTCACTATATAGCATACCTTTTAAATTTCAAGTCTCTTACTTCAAAAATATAGGACTTTCATACAAACTTCTAACCCCCGTTTTACCCCCTTAGGGGTCGAATTTCGTAAAATCCGTTCTTAGCGGATGCCTACGTCTTTATGAGGAGCCTACCTGCCAAATTTCAAGTTTGTAGGTGTTATAGTTTTGGAGATTTCGTGGTGACCTTTCGCTTTTATATATATTATAGATATTATAGATAATGCGTATTTACTTGACTATTTTTTGTCGACCTACGTTGTACAGCACATAACTTTTTACTGGGTGATACCGATTTTGACGATTCTTTTTTTAGTTTAAAGCTAATTGTAGTTCCCTTTATATTTCATCGTGATCTGAGGACTACTTTTCAAGTACTCTTTGATAACACGTATTTACTATTTTTTCGTGTACTTACGCTGTATTACATGTCGATGTAATTGAAGTCGGTTTTTTTTGTTTGCGAGGAAACAATTATTTTAGAATAAATTATTGTGTTGATAACTCGAACTTAAGACCTATCCGTTTGATTATGAAAAGCTTAACGTCTGAACTTTAATTATCATTTACCACACGTGGACTTCAAAAATTCTTATTGTGTTGGAAAGTCCATTTACCGAAGAAGGTAACAAGTTTTTAAATTAAGGCGGAAGAAACCGCAGGGTAAAGCTAGTTCATTATTGTTAATGTGAACTACAGCCAATTTGAAAGATTCTGCTGAGTGGGATCGGAAAGAAACTCCGCAATTCGCTCGCTCGCGCGCTTCAGCCTGTTACATTCCGCTGCTGGGCTCTTTCCCTATGTAGGGGAAGGATCAGAGCTTAATCCACCACGCTGCAACAATACGGGTTGGCGCAATTACTCTTTAAAAAACTGTCAATTATAATAAACTAGCTTTTACCCGCAGCTTCGCTCGAATTGCTTTTTTTTTAAATAAAAAGTATTCTATGTTACTTCTTATACCTCCAAAAATATGTAAACAAAGTGTCATAATGATCGGTTAAATAGTTTTCGTGTGAAAGCGTAACAAACAAACTTACATTCATATTTGTTATTTAGTAGAGATTTAGAAAAGTCTTGCGTGAAATAGAGCGGCAATAATTTCACAGATCTTTATAACTAATATTTAATTATATTGTTTTCATTTTCTAACAGATTAAACTTTACAAACCTTAAAACAACACGAACCATTTTATAATAACGTTAGGTATATCGTGAGGGTGGTCTCCATTAGGCGTAAGATGGAGAAAAAATTGCAACGAAAACATTCCATAATCACAGCAAATTCCTACCCACAAATATTTTTATAGTAAAGTAAAAATTTTAACAAAGATCAACTGGAGCATTACAATTAATAGAAATTAGGAAGCATTCTTTTAGTTAATGGCATCAAACAGAGCCAAAATAACCAATGATTTTATTTATATTACGATAACTTATCAACGGGTGTACCGATTTTGATTATTCTTGTTTTAATCAAAGCGTGCTTTTCATGTGGTCCTATTTAGATCGACTTATGATGACTACTTTTTGAGTAATGGTTGTATTACTTATCGGCGTACCTAGTTGAAATCGATTTTTTTTTTGCGTTTGCAAGCAAACACAATTATTCCGATAATTCAACCTTTGTAGACATTACAAGAGGACTATCACACACACACATACGCACACACAGGGTACAGCTAGTTTAATATATACAAATTAAAATTTTATCCCATTATGGTTCTATTCTCAACCGCACTCACAATTTTTTCGTGTATTTACAATCTTACGAGACTGGCGACATCAATTTTTTTTTTATAAAGTTATAAACGCTGTATTGTCAGTATTTTGTAAACATTTAAAATGTCATCTTATACTTCCTGTCGTCAATTAATAATAGGAGATTTGTTCGACGGCGGAATGTTTCCGTCGGCACTACGGGAAGAATTCCTAATAAATAATATTTAATACCAGTTATTATATTTGCTAACGTTATTGCAAATGTTAAATGTACTGAGCAAATCTATTTAGCTTTTTACTTTAAAAATTAAAAACTATCAAAAGTATTAGGATAAATATTGGGATGTTTTGGTAGTCATTTTTCTTTTAATTTTATTTTCAACATTTATTTTAATAGTAATTATTCAACAAGTATTAGTTAGACACGATTCTGTAAATATTTTAGACTTTAAAAACAGACACGTTAAAAATATTTAAAAAATTTAAAGACATCGGTCTCTTGTCTATGTTTTTTTAGATCTGGATTATTTTAGGTCTAGACATTGACAGAAATAAGACCAAAAAAAATTAAACATTTTATAATAATATACGTATTATAATTTATATCTTTCGATTTATTTTAAACTTAGTAGTAATTTTTTCTTTAAATAACACAAAACCTATACAAAATTTAGAAAAAGGTATATAAATAATTTCAAGTTGGTGAACTACGTCAAATTAAAAAAATCACTGGCAATTACAAATATTAAAAAAAAAAATACCATTTTATTCGTCGATTTTATTTCAGCACTGATGTTATTCTTTTCATCCGACTTCGCTTCTAATTTAACACACACAAAAATTAAATAAAACAGCACAAATATATTACGAAAATTAATTTTTACCGCCATTTTTTAAATGTTAAATAAATATGAATACTTATTTATTTATTTTATCACACAGCACAGATTTAAAAAAAAAAAGAAAAATAGAAACGTCAATATGTCAAAGGATAGCGGGAAAGTCGCGTCGCCTGTTGAGCCAGTATGGCGTACTCCAGAACACTGGAGCCGCTGTAGACAGGCTGTCTATTTCGGGATTTTATCGAAGACGTTTTATTGACTTTGAAATAGATACGAACGAATTATGAGATTTACCTGATTTAAAATATAGAAATACTAATAATAATATTACTGTCTTAAAAAATGTTTTTCAGAGGAGTAGAAACCAAAGCAAAAAATAATAATAATGCAGTTTTAATTGTTAACATCTCATATAATAATTTTGTTGGCTTGCAAACGAAAAAAAACGATTTCACAATTTACATCGACATTCAAACAAATACTTAAATACACACTATTGGCGGTAACTCGAAAAATATTCGTCATTTTTCAATCAAATACTTACGATTAAAAAAGAATCATCAAATTGTGTCCAGTAAAAAGTCATAAGGTAACATAAAAAACACAGAAGAATTTAGAATGTCCTCCTATTTTGAAGTCGGTTAAGGGCTTGATAAATGATATGGTATTTTAGGTGCTCAAGGTATAAATCTTGTCCACTTAAGATGGTGACAGGAATGCTGGCAGCGTTTTCTTCTGAATTTGCATTTCGAATGTAATTTCGATTTTCTGGGCATTTAAGATATATTATTTTACTGGCTAGGTATTGATAATTTTTATTAACCGACTACTAAAAAGGAGGAAGTTACTCAGCAGAGGTAACCAGAATCTGATCATGACATCCCAAAGTAATCGAGGGGAACCTTCGAAAATCGTAGTAGCGACTAGTGCGTTTTTTTTTTTTCGTTTACCTACGTTGTATTACTTGTCGATGTAATTGAAGTCGGTTTTTTTCGTTTCCAACACAATTATTATCTAGCATATAAAGTTAGTTTACCTATTACAAAACAAAATTTTTTTGGTCATTGGTTTAACTGGGCATTAAGTTGAATGGTAGAGATATCCAAGAGATGAATTCTTGCTATTTTAATCTAAATACAGTGGAATTCGTTGAAAAAGAAATAATAATACATCAATTTTTTTTTTCTGTTGGGGTCAAAGTATTTCGGAAATCCAAAGAGTAAACTAGAACGCTATGTCAAGAAAGAAGACACAGCAAAAGTATTTATCAAAGTTCATATGGCGACATCTTCAGCCTTGCCAGACTATTTAGACGCAGAATTGGAAATATAATGCAAAGAATTGGACAAGCGACTCTACGAGTTACGTTTAAAGGACGAGTTACGTAATCGTCTCAAGCACCCCTTTTGCTTTTAAGTGGTTACGTGGATTTATGAGTACACATCCTGAATTATTAGTTAGAACACCTGAAGCGAAATATCTTCTAAATAAGTATACAAAAACCAACACACAACACACAACACAACAGACGCCAACACAACAACAGACGCGTTGGCCACAGCAGGTTTGTAGCTGTTGCGCTGGCGGTTGCGGGTTCCATCACCGCACATGACAAACATTTGTATTGGCCATACGGATTTTCGATGTGGTTTAGGTGTTTATGCAGTCCATGTGGGTCTACCGTGCCTCGGAGAGCACGTTAAGCCGTCGGTCCCGGTTGTTATCATATATACCTGATAGCAATCATTACTCATGTAACGAATATATCCCTCAAAACCGCATTGGAGTCGCGTGGAGGATTAAGCTCTGATCCTTCTCCTACATGGGGAAAAAGGCCTATGCCCAGCTGTGGGATATTACAGGCTGAAGCTAAAACCCATAAGTAGCTAATATAAGATACTATCTCATATTAAGAACCCCTCTCTCTTAAACTACACTAAATACCATATCGAATATTTTTCATAATAACAATCTGAGTTATTTATGGGAAAAAAATGATATTTTTTTCATATACAACTAAGTTGACAAACAAGCGTACGGCTTATCTGATTGTGAGCGATTACCGTAGCTTATAGACGTCTGCAAAACCAGAAGCATCGCAAGCACGTTGCTGACCTTATCCCCAATTCCCCCAGGAGCTCTGGTCACCTTATTGACCAACAGGAACACAACACTGCTTGATAGTAATATTATTTACCTGTAATTGTCTGTAAGATCGAGGTACAGCCCCAGTCGGGCTGCTCAATATTCTGAGCAGGAAATTTCTTATTGCTTTGCTCTACCTCATTTGTATCACATATTCGGTGACCTTACCCTACACATTTACATTTTACGCTACGGTTTATATAAACTATCATTAATTGATTAAAAACGAAAGTAATTTTGCTGCTGTGTGGCTACGGTAGTAAAGAATATAGCCACCTCCTCTCTTCCCGTGGGTGTCGTAAGAGGCGACTAAGGGATAACACAGTTTACCTTGGAACTTAAAAAGCCGACCAATGGCGGGATAACCATCCAACTGCTGGCTTTGAAACATACAGGCCAATGACAGGCAGCAGCGTCTTCGGTACGACAAAGCCAGCACTGCGGTCACCAACCCGCCTGCCCAGCGTGGTGACTATGGGCAAAACACATGAGTTTACGCCATTTTTTGGCACGAACTTGTGGAGGCCTATGTTCAGCAGTGGACTGTAATAGGCTGAAATGATGATGATGATGATGATGAAAGTAATTGTAATTTGTAAAGTAACTACATATATTCAAAGGTGCTTTTGAAGCCTACGCAAAAAAAGTTATTTTTGATTTTGATTATGAATCTCAAATGCTCGTCACAAACATCTGAGTGGCCATTAGCTGCTCTGTTAACTGCGCTAAAGTGTAGTCAAAGTAACAACTTTGTTACAAAATCTAAAATCCCATCAAACTTGGCTGTGGCCATCCTTACGTCGCATTTGACAGAACGTAATTTAGTCGAAAATTAATGGACGTCGTTAAATCGAAGGCGAGGCGCGTTGCTTTGATCGTTGACTGATTTATTTTAACGATTTTAAGAATGTAAAGTTTGTGATAAACTACGCGTTACTATTTGTATCCTATATGTTAATGTGTAAACATATTTCTTTTGACGTGTTGAATATTAGCAGGAAAAATTTGTTAAAAACAAATGAGTAAAAATCGATCGATCACGATTCAGCATGTAACATCCCACAGCTGGGCATAGACCTCTTTGTCCATGCAAGAGAAGAATCGTACCAATCTCCAAATAAATACACACTTCAGCTAATCGCAGTCCACAGCTCCCGTCCGCAGGACATAGGCCTTCACAAGTTCACGCCAAGAACGGCGTGAACTTGTGTGTTTTTCAAGTAAATACACCAACTCGTTTTTAACTGGAAAATATGTTTACGTTCCGTCTGATGGTAAGAATACCATATATCGACGTCTGTAACAACAAGAGCTTTGTAAGAGTGTTTTCAACCCCATTTCCAATCTTCCTCAGGAGCTCTGGATCCTTTACTTACTACAAGAATACAATGTTACTTAAGAATATTATCTGACTGCGATTTTCTGTAGGTCGAGGTAATTTCCAAATCGGATTGCTCCATATTTTGATCAAGATATTTCCTGCTTTATTCTACTTTATGGAAAAAATATAAATTAAGTTCTGAATGACTAACTTTGTTGACTGTAGTAAAATTGAGAGATGATAAATGTTTCGTTGTCTTACGCCTCTTGACTTTGAACGGTTTTAGTTATTTTACTATCGATAAAACGCAATAATACCTACATATGTTTAGACACACAGATGATAGTCTATTTAAATAAAGAACATAAATTGGACACATTTTATATATATTTGTTTTGAATCTATATTAATAAAAATGAATGTTGCTAAGCGCATAACTCGAGAATGGCTCAACCAATTCTGCTAATTTATTTTTTTTATATTCCTGGAAGGTTTTAATACAAAAAAAAAAACTATTATTACCTTTTGACAGAACGAAGTCTGTCCGGGCAGCTTGTTATTAATAATAATAGTATGCTCAACGAAATTTAATTAGCGTACTAACATTCCACTGCTGGCGAAAGGTGGAAATGATTCCATAACCATGCTACGAGTTAGTCTAAGGTTTCCTTTAGTGGCGTATCGTGAGGGGCGCGGACGCAGGACGCTCCAGATGGCACACGAAAGGGTAACAAAATCACTACAATTTTTTTGCGCTAAATAATATATTGTTATAAATATAGTTGAATATCCTACATTGAAGCCACAATAAACAAAGATTACGAGAATCAGCCAATTTTAAAACTAAAATTCCGGAGAGTTGAACTAAAATTAGGTGATGTATTGGTGGGATTATTTACAACAATACATTTAAATCATTACATAGTATAAAACAAATTCGCTTGCCCCTGTCTGTATGCTTAGATCTTTAAAACTTCGTAACGGATTTTGATATAAAAAATAGTGCTCTCCGAGGCACGGTGGGGAGACTCACAAGGGTTTCACAAACACCCAGAGTATGGCAAATATCTGTATGCCCAAAACAAACGCAACCGCCAGCGCAACAGCCACAAACCAGTGCTGTGACCGCGAACGTGTCGTTAATTTTTGAACGATTGCACGAAAATTTATAATTTTTTTTTTTCTTACAAATTAAGAAAAAAAAAATACCAACTTACAAGCTAATGTTATTTAAATAAATTATTAATCTGTGCGATATCACAAAAGTTGCACGTGAGAATAGTGACGCAATTTGCGTGAAATTTTTATAATATTGAGAACATTAATTTTTAATACAAGTAATAAAATATAATAAAAAAACAAAAACGTAATTGTTAACATAATTTGAAACGATCCCTGCAGAATTACGATCAGCGTCATCTGGAACGACGCCAGGGACGTTATCAAATACAAATAGTTTATTAAAACATCTTATTTTAAACGCGGAGTGTATCAAATCTAAATCTACGCTTACGATTTTGTATTAATTTTTATCATACTTGCTTTGCGGTTTCACCTGCCAAAAACGTCAAGGTAGTTAACCTTTTTTTTTGTAATCTAAACCCCGATATGTATGGTCGGAGCCTGTATCTACGTTGTACTCTTTCATTCCAGTTCTATCATTTATGCCATTCGTACTTTTATTCCTCTTACTCATTTCTTTCTCGCGTCCATCATCTTTCATACTCAGGGTGGGTTCCCAAACTAGGTGCTTCCTATTCTACACTATCTTACATATATTTATTTCTTATGAAGCTTATCAGGGTAAAGAAAACAAAGAATTTACTAGTTTATAGTCTGCTCTTTTACATTGGCTTATATGTTTTATCTTAGTGACTTTCTTGAGATACTTTACTATATCTCAAAAGCCACTATTATACACTCGTGTTTTCTCAGTTATTTTTACTTGTTATTTAATTACAAAATCTATTTTTAGTCAGACAGTCTTTGGTAGTTAACCTTTACAGAAGATCACAGCTAATTAATACGCCTCCCAAGTAGGTAGTGTTGTGTTCCTGTGGTGAGTAAGGTGAGAACTCCTGGGGAGGATTAGGGGTAGAGCGCAACGCGCTACGATGCTTCTGACCATTTTCTGGCATTGTGGGCATATGAGTATAGTCTATGGTAATCGCTTACCATTAGGCGATATCATACGCTTGTTTACCACCGTGGTACAAACATATATAGCCACGCATATGACATATATATGCTACTCTAAAATCATAGCTAAAGTAATTATTATAGTAGTGGTATTCTAAATGCAAATTGCGCAATTTTGATAATATCTATTTAAGATAATTAACTTTTCATAAGTTTATTAGTCTATCGTTGTGAGAGTACAAATAAATAAACTTGCGTTGCTCTGAAATTAAAGAAATGACATTTAAATTGTATAATTCTATATGTACACTTTTTCACAAATTCTAATTGTTGTTTTAAAATTTATCCCCATTAGGGAAATGCAAAGGACTATAATCCATACAGCCTTATAAATTCTAATTTTGTTATAACTTTACAACATTCCTTCTGACATCGTTTCATCTCTCTTAATTTAAGCCTTAATGTCAGTCAGCCAGGCGTGGAATAATTTAACTAGATTCTATAGGAATTTCTTTATATCTATTTTACTCCTGCCTGCCGTTAAGTGCCTGATAGGCTATTAGAGATTTTATAAGCAGGATGTAAAAGAGGCTGATAGGATCTGTTTGACTTGAAGTATTAAACTATAATTTTTGGTTTTATTGATTACTAATCGAAGTATTTGACGGATAAGGAAAATTTGCAACCAAAAAATAATAACAGAGACTTTTATGTATTGGCTACCCTCATATATCCAATTACTATTATGTATCTTTATACTAACTGACCCGGCAAACGTATTTTTTTTTGGCAAATGTTATTTGCCGCTAAACGCTATTAAAAAAAAGAAAAGTGAAGCTACCAACGATTTGGACTGAAAATTCTGTAGAGAAGAATCGACAAGAACCGCAGTTGCTCTTTTAACAAAACAACAACCAGTTCAAATAACCCTGATACGTAGTTGTTGTAAAGATCATTTTTCTTATATTTAATGTATCTGTTACGGCCCTAGCCAGTCCAGCAGAGCCTCAGAGGTCGGGGCCCATCAGCGACCTCCCGGCGGACTGCCTAGGGTCGGGTACGGAATACCTATGGTGATCAGGATATGCGGCGTGAGCAATCCAATACAAAAAAGGGGTTGAAAAATAAGAAGGAAATTGCACTTACCTTCGAAGGGCAGCTAGGGTCTATTGGGATCGAAGATCGCCAGAGAACGTGTATAGGTCGTGTGGTGTGGTGTGACGTTAAGTGTAAGATAGGTGTCCTGACAGTCCCCGAGAAGGAGGCCCCAGGCCCCCAGACTTCGATAGTGAGTAGACACTCCCAGTCACTCGCCAGCAGACACGTCACAGAATTGATTATAACGAAATAAATAACTCAGTCAATACACAAGCAGTTACAGTCACAAGCACAGCAACAAATATTTACAGTTACCAAATAAACCGTTAGATATATTCACAGGACCGCGTGCGGTCACGCCAGCAAAGAGTCCAAACCCAACATTGGGGTTCTCACAAAGCTACACAGAAAATTGCATTCGTGCAGAGCGAACTCGAGACCTTACAGTTAAGTTATAAGTACAGCAATTAAAACGGTAGCAGTAAAGTAAGTAAGTAAGCAGTTAATAAACCACGAGGCACGCGCAAAACAATAAGTCCAACAATAGGAACTGGCCGGCCGTCGAGCAGCGATACGGCCACACCTTGCAGAGCGGACGCGAGACTTTATTCGCCGTATCGAGCAGCGATACGTCCGCTACCGTGAGAGCGGACTCGAGACTGTTCGCCGCTAAGCGGCGCGGGCGACGGCGACAGCGGGGGGCCGTGCCACCTGGCGATATCACCGATGAAGCCCATACAGAAAAAAGCGTCGCTAACGCAGCGAAATGGTATTACAAAATCGTAAGTAATAAATGACAGAGCCACGGTTAAACTAAACCCTAAGGCAATCGCTCTAAGGCGCGATTTGGCCTAAACAATCCCCCGTCCCGGACAGAAGGGCATTATGTCCGCGAGCAAATCGGTAAACGAAACAGGGTCGGATCGGATCAGGTCAGGGACCCCACGGCAAAAACAAAACAGCTAAGTGCGGCCACAAAGGCTTCAGTGCTGAGGGCACTTACAAGTTTCAGATGAACGGCCTTAGTGGAGAGACACACGAACACGCACAGGTAGGCTCCATGTGAGCACGCGTTACGAAAGCAGGACGACTTGACTAAGACAGGGCCAGCGAAATTAGTTCCGACTCCAGCGAATGGTCGGATGGCAGTGACGCGATCGGCTGGCAAGTCGCCCATCATAGGGTGAGAAATGGCGGCCTTCAGTTTGTAGCACGGGATACATTTAAAGATGACGCTCCGGATGGTGCGTCGGCCCTAAGACAGGGCCAGCAAATTAATTCAGCTCTTCCCCTAGGAGCGGGAGGCTCCAGGCCTCCGATGCCAAACATTCGACGTGATTCAGAGCTCCAGGGGAGCCCTAGTCTTCCCACCAACCAAATAGAGGCCACACAATGTTGTGAACCCGAGTCCAACAAGGCGCGAGATGTTAGACAGTCGCCCTTCGGGTTGTACACCTGCACTGAGGCTGTCTGCAAAAGGACAGTTTGACAGCTTAAAGGCTCAGTGGAGGTGGCCGTGGTGGGAGATAGGGCGGCAGCTACCTAGTTGGAGCTGCCTCCATTGGACCAGTCCTCGCGCCGGGGGTCCTCGTAGCGGCAGTCAGGTGACAACTCGACCACCGGCGGCAAGGTAGCGCTAAGCGGAGAGGCCCGGAACTCAGAGGGCCCCGGCCTAGCCGGCCGGGACAGATAAGAGGTCCTAGGGACCTGGTAAGGTCGCCGACTCCGACCAAGGGGGGGAGGGTGGCGCTCCAATCGCGGCCACTTAGCTAAGGGAGGAGACAGTGGTCTTGACGACAGCTGAGTGGCGGCGAACTCTCTCTCGACCCGCTGAGGAGGGGGGTTGCAGACCCCCCCGCCCCTGGCATGGTGACCCCCCAACTGCTCAGGGGAATGTCCCCTGTTCAAACCTGGGGCGCAGTGGTTGGTGGGCGAACGAGAAGCGTCACGCGCCAGAGGGGGCTGACTAGCGCCCCCGCCCGTGGCAGCGGCGCGGTCGGAAGGGGCGCGAGGAGGAGCTCTGAACGGGCCCAGGCACAAGACCTCATGATGAGGACCCGAGCAGTGCGGACAGGGCCGCTGGTGCGGACAGTCCCTTTGCAAGTGCCGCTCCAAACAAGAGAAGCACCAGCGGCGATCGCGAGCTATGTTCCGCCTCGCCTTGGCGGGCTTAGCCCGCAGCTTAGGGCAAGCCGCGGCCCGGTGCTCCGACCCGCGGCAGTAGTTGCAGTTAGTAGGAGGAGGAGGAGATTCCCTGGCCACTAGGCCTGTATATGTAGGGAGAGGGCGGCGCCCTCCGGAAGGAGCTCCAGCTGCCTTCCGCGGTGTCGGCGATGACCTCCCGGGCGGGTTGAGCCCCTCAGATGCCCTGGAGGTGCCAGCAGCGCCCGCCGCGTTTGCGACCTGCCTACACCGTTGCTCTAAAAAGAGCAGCAGGTCTCTAAAAGACGGGATATGATCCGCTCCGTCCCCGCCATACCTCTCCTCAAAATGGATCCGCAGATTGAGGGGTAGGCGGGACAGTACGAGGTGGAGCAACAAAAAAGATCCTCCGGCCCCTTCGTCGACCGGAAGCTCCAGACGCCTCAGCGAATTGCACGCGACTACGACAGGATTAATAATATCCTGACGTAGCCTCGTCCTGTCAGTCAGTAGCGGGAGATTCAGAAGCTGTCGGGCATATTCGTCAGCCAGCAGCCGGGTGTTTGCGTACCTCCTCTCTAGGAGGTCTCTTGCGATCAAGTAGGAGTCGTCGGCCAACTTCAAGTGACCAACGACCGCAAGGGCCTCCCCTTCAAGAGAAGAGACCAGGTACGCCATTTTTTGACCGAGGGACAAGTCCCCCCGGGCGTGGACTAAGCTATCAAAGAGGCCTATGAAGGCCAGCCACTCACCAATAGCACCCGAGAACTTGGGCAAGTCCAATGTGGGCAACTTACCTAATAGCTCAGCTTGAGCTGGATTCCGCCGCGGAGACTCCAGTTTCGCCAGACCCTCCATCTGGCTCTCACGCGCCTCATGCGCCAGCCTGCCCCTTGCCTCAACCAAGTCGTCCGTGAAGTCGACGAATTGCTCATAATCCCGACGAGCGGAGTCCTTGACTCCGCTCTCCACATCCGCAGACAAAAGCTCAGTGTATGCGCTCTCGACCAAGGCCAGTCGATCCCGAACCTGATCCGCCCGCTGCGCTAAATTATACACTCGGTCGGCGCGCCCGATCAGTGTGTGGGCATGCGCCGCCCAGCGCAGCTGCTCCTGAATTATCAGCGCAGGTGCCTTGGGTTGCTTGTGAGACGGCATCATATATAACGATAAACAAATGCAGTGATATAAATTCCAACAACCAATACAACAATAAAAAATACAGATACAAATCACAGCAATAATTACAGTAATAACAGTAAGAAAATATAAACAGTAAAAAAATATAAACAGGGATGTGCCACACAGGCTAAACCTACCCGAAGCTACTCAAATACAAATACCCTAAACAAATATAACCCCTATCAGTTAAACTCACGCAGCTCAAGGCGTGGGGGGCTCTGCTACCAAAATGTTACGGCAACCACGCTCTGCTACCAAAATGTTACGGCCCTAGCCAGTCCAGCAGAGCCTCAGAGGTCGGGGCCCATCAGCGACCTCCCGGCGGACTGCCTAGGGTCGGGTACGGAATACCTATGGTGATCAGGATATGCGGCGTGAGCAATCCAATACAAAAAAGGGGTTGAAAAATAAGAAGGAAATTGCACTTACCTTCGAAGGGCAGCTAGGGTCTATTGGGATCGAAGATCGCCAGAGAACGTGTATAGGTCGTGTGGTGTGGTGTGACGTTAAGTGTAAGATAGGTGTCCTGACAGTCCCCGAGAAGGAGGCCCCAGGCCCCCAGACTTCGATAGTGAGTAGACACTCCCAGTCACTCGCCAGCAGACACGTCACAGAATTGATTATAACGAAATAAATAACTCAGTCAATACACAAGCAGTTACAGTCACAAGCACAGCAACAAATATTTACAGTTACCAAATAAACCGTTAGATATATTCACAGGACCGCGTGCGGTCACGCCAGCAAAGAGTCCAAACCCAACATTGGGGTTCTCACAAAGCTACACAGAAAATTGCATTCGTGCAGAGCGAACTCGAGACCTTACAGTTAAGTTATAAGTACAGCAATTAAAACGGTAGCAGTAAAGTAAGTAAGTAAGCAGTTAATAAACCACGAGGCACGCGCAAAACAATAAGTCCAACAATAGGAACTGGCCGGCCGTCGAGCAGCGATACGGCCACACCTTGCAGAGCGGACGCGAGACTTTATTCGCCGTATCGAGCAGCGATACGTCCGCTACCGTGAGAGCGGACTCGAGACTGTTCGCCGCTAAGCGGCGCGGGCGACGGCGACAGCGTGGGGCCGTGCCACCTGGCGATATCACCGATGAAGCCCATACAGAAAAAAGCGTCGCTAACGCAGCGAAATGGTATTACAAAATCGTAAGTAATAAATGACAGAGCCACGGTTAAACTAAACCCTAAGGCAATCGCTCTAAGGCGCGATTTGGCCTAAACAGTATCTTTCTCAGAAACGATCAATAATTTCCAGGGGCCCAAAAATAGGATCATATAAAAAAATTCCCAAACAAATTTCGCCATAAATTTCTTTTTCAAAGTATTCATTTGTTTTCGACGGCATTTTAACGGTCACATAAAGTTTTATTGCGCTGTAATTAAAAACAAGCAAACAAGATATATTGACTATCGGATCGCTGTAATGTGTTTAGACGTTATACGTCAGAAGTTTTAGGATAGAGTGACAATACGAACAAATTGTGGGTAAAATAATGTTTTAGGAATTTGAAAACTATTAAAAATCGTTCGTTAAAAAGCTAACAAGCATATTTATGCTGCTGTGTGGCTGTGGCAGTAAAGAATATAGCCACCCTCCCTCTTCCCGTGGATGTCGTAAGAGGCGTCTAAGATATAACACAGTTCCACCTTGGAGCTTAAAAAGCCGACCGATGGCGGGATAACCATCCAACTGTTGGCTTTGAAATACACAGGCCGAAGATACAGCAGCCTCTTCATCAACTCGCCTGCCCAGCTTGGTGACTATTCGCAACACACATGAGTTCAATGCCATTTTTGGCGCGAGCTCGTGGAGGCCTATGTCCAGCAGTAGACTGTGATAGGCTGAAAATAAAGAAGAAGATAGCTGATGAAGCATATTTTGTGTAATTTTTAAGATCATATCATTGAACTGGGGTATAATAGGCAATATCCTGCCCAAATCGGCCGCTTAGTCGGCAACTCGCTTGCGATGCTTCTGATGTTGCATTCGTCTATAGGCTACGGTAATCGCTTATCATCAGGTGAACCATACGCTTATTTGCCGACCTAACTATATAAAAAATAGGCCGTGCCAGGTTTTGAGTGCGACATTTTCTGCCATGCTCCACCTGAATATTACACTCATAGAAAACTCAATCTTTCCTGCTTTTCGGCTTACATTCAACAACAAAGTTTCACATATACTATTTCCAGGCAAAAGCTATAAAATCCGTAGATATTATCCTATTACTAGCTGACCCCGCAAATGTTTTTTGCCATATATTTTATAAACCTTCTCAACCCCCCCCCCTATAACTTAGGGGAATGAAAAATAGATGTTGGCCGACTCTCAGACCTACCCGATATGCACACAAAATTTCATGAAAATCGGTCGAGCCGTTTCGGAGGAGTTTAACTACAAACGACGCGACACGACAATTTTATATATTAGATTTATAATCATGATATAGATATTCCAAAGTAGATGTAAAAGAAAACATTTTCTTCAGAATTTTCCGAGTACTTGAGAAAATAATTTTGTATCTTTCGATATTGGAAAACATACTCGCAGTGATTGACAGATCGCACACGAGTTCGATTCCGTGCGTTTATTTTTGTAGACAATTTATCACCGTGCCGGAGATAAACAGTGTGTTGGTACTAGCTGCGTCCCGCGGTTTCGACTACGACTTCTATGTATTTTCTTTTCTAAAATAAAAGTAGATAGATTTATAACTTACTGAGGAGTTGTTGGCGCAGTAGTCAGAGCACTGGTTGTTGGACTGGCAGTCGGGGGTCCGATCCCCGCTCACAACAGACATTTGTATTGGCCATATTGTTTGTCGTGTTTGGGTGATTGTGCTTGTGATTGTGACTGTGGGTGCTTACTTACCACAGGAATACAACATTGCCTTAAAGCAATATTATTTAGGTTTGATGTTCTGTAACATTGAGGTACTTCCTCAGTCAGTTGCATAAGAACGAGAAAGAGTTTTCATGGTAATATTTTCAAAAGTTTTAATCTCCAAATTAAAATCTAAAAAAAAAAAATGCAAAATGCATATGGTGCTACTGAGGATTGGAATCAGTTTAATTTTCTTTATACAAATAATTGGCTCACACTCAACAGCCCCCACTAGGATTAACTCCTGTGTCGAGGGTCCGGAAACACATACAATCCACAAACACAAATGCCAAGAAAACGGCAAACTTCTGTGTGGCTAATACAAATGTATGATGCTATGTGAGGGGATCGAACCCGCAATCGCCAGCGCAACAGCCACAAGCCAGTGCTGTGACCGTTGCGCTAACGCGTCTTGTGATTTTTTTCAAATCAAGTATACAGCATGAAATAATAAAGCACAATTTTTAGTTTCTACTTGTTTAAAAATAGTCTATAAAAGACAAGTTAACTTTCAAATGTTGCCATATTTACATTATGGCAAGTGGACTTAGATAATTTTGAAAATCGTGTCATCATTATTATTATTAATATAATAATAATAATAATAAATTCTTTATTTCAACCAAACATTTACAGATTTCTTCAGCGAACAGATATTAGAAACATGTGCATTACAATTAACATCTATACATATAATAAAATGGTAGGAAAGTCAAAACTGTACCTTGAATATTTTTTTAAAAGAATACTTGGGGTGTGATCTACAATCGATACCGAAGCCAAAAATATAGTTTTTAGAATTTTTGTCTGTTTGTCTGTATGTATGTCCGGGATAAACTCAAAAAGTACCGCATGGATTTACTTCAAATTTGGCACGAATATTATTAAGAAGTCGGGTCAACATATAGGCTACATAATATTATGCTATCACCTACCGGGAACGAGCAGTGAACCTTTATTTCCTCAACGCATTCTGTAACAACGTGTAATCTAACGACGCATATTTGAATGTTGTTGTTATTATGTTAATAACCGTGCTATATAAGCTAGCTTCACACTATATAAATCACGCAATATAAGTAACTAAGCCGATAAACATAATTAAATGAATTTAAGTAGACAAGACAATTTTAAAGCGGCGCCATCTATGAGATTTTTCTGTAGATATGAAATGTAAAAAAGAAACGGGTAAATGAATGTTATTTTAAAAGGTATAATCGTAGATATTTTTGGTGCTGTATAGCGTAGGGCAGCAGCAAGTATATTTATAAATTAGATATGGGTAATACGATAATAGTATTTATTACATTGCCATTTATCATAGGGACATAACAGTAGTCAGTGACAAAAATGAAACTATACAACAACTCAAAAAATAATTTACAACAATGAGTAAACAAAAAGTAATAGCATCGTCATTGTAAACAATTTTTTGTAAATTGTGGGTAATTGTGGATACAAGGCCGCCAAGACTGACAGCTTATCCGACTTTCTCTAACTGGAAGTTGTGACAATATATTCGTTTTTTATTTCTATATATTATTATATTATAATAGTTGAGCGGGACATGACACACTCAAAGTCAAAGATGTCAAAAAAACATCGCGAATCATAAAATACGTCTAAATATTTATACTTTTAATTATAAACAGGAAAAATTATGAGTTCATTTAACATTTAAATTGCAAACCTTTCAAAAATACCTGTAAATCATATCATTCATTCATTAGGATTAATGTGGATTAATGGCATCCACGCATTCACTAGCGCCTTAAAAGCACGGATGATTTCGCCGTAGTCATGTAAAATGGAGTAGCACGAATTGACCGTTGCGGTCGAGATTACAAACTCTCTTGAATTTTAGGGGCTAATGTTATTTTATGACATTGTATTAAGAATTCAGCATAATAAAGGCAGTCAGTCAGTTCAGCCTAATGTAGGTAATACTACAGCCTATACCGGTAATCTTGCGTAGATCGTAAGAAAGCACTAAATAAATAAAAAGCACAGCTAAAACCGCGAGGCATGTCTACCTTATACATGTACTCGTATATCAAGATATTTCAAGAAACATGAATAAAACGGGATATTCGTCATACACCACGCTTCCATCTTTGCGGTAAACTTTTATTACCTATTTTTTATAGTATGTATTAAAATATATTTATGAAACGGTTTTTGTGTAATATTCCGTGAACAAATTATTGTCTTATTTTTTTTAAAAGGTTTTTTTTTGAACATCATGCCAAGCAACTGTACAGGTATGTAATAATATTTTACAGGTAATTTAACGAAACTAAAATTATTATGTATATCTATTTATCTATATAAATAAAATTGAATGTTGCTAAGCGTATAACTCGAGAATGACTCGACGAGAACAATTCGGCAAATATATTGTTTGTATTTTCCTTATGGATCACGGAAAGTTTTAAACTTAATTTTTTTAATCTATATATTTTGACAGAACGAAGTCTAGGCAGCTAGTTATTAGGTACATGTTAAACCTTTTTCATTTCGAACGTAGGTTGTTGTTTGTTCCCTTGACTTATTCACGCGTAGGATTAATTTTCAGGATTTAGAAGCTAAGATCCTCTCTAACAACCATTATTCTCTAACTCTATCGTTCTGGTGTAGTGATGAGGGTCGCCTAAAAAACCATCAGCACGTTAAGTCGTCGGTTTTAAACCCGATAGCAATCATTACTCATAGTAGGGAATATATACAACCCGCAGTGGAATAGTTTGGAGAGCTGAGCCTTGATCTTTCTCCTACATGAAGATAGGTCTATGCCCAGCAGTGGGATGTTACAGGCTGAATGCGTTAAGCCTCTTTACTTCTCAACTAAAAACAGCTACTTCTTTCACAGCTTGCGAATAGAACCCCACTTTATCTGATAGGTAAAGTGGGATTCGATGGAGAAATTGAAATCACATAAACATTGATAATTTAACAACAGCTTGACGCACTGGTCACAGTCAAAAGTAGCGCTAGAGTTCCAGCACATTCCTTAGCAATTCTGGTCTACAGTCAGCATGTGTGTTTTGCTTTCATCTTTAATACCAGCAGTATATGTTTATATTCTATTAAGGGGCGGCGTGTGGCATGTCGTTGAAGGGGCTGATGAATGGCATAGACATATAAATATTCTCAATCTATCTATAATCTATAATAATATATATAAAAGCGAAAGGTCACTCACTCATCACGAAATCTCCGAAACTATAACACCTACAAACTTGAAATTTGGCAAGTAGGCTTCTTATAGGACGTAGACATCCGCTAAGAACGGATTTTACGAAACTCGACCCCTAAGGGGGTAAAACGGGGGTTGCAAGTTTGTATGAAAGTCCTATGTTTTTGAAGTAAGAGACTTGAAATTCAAAACGTATGCTTTATAGATGATGAGAAGGTGTCCGAATAATGTATCTTTAGAAATCAACTCCCTTTTGGGGTTAAAACGGGGGATGGTAGGTTGACTCACTCATCACAAAATCTCCGAAACTATAACACCTACTAACTTGAAATTTGGCAGAAAGGCTCTTTATAAAGCGTAGACATCCGCTAAGAATGGGTTTTACGAAATTCGACCCTTAAGGGGGTAAAAGGGGGTTTGGAAGTTTGTGTGAAAGTCCCATGTTTTTGAAGTAAGAGACTTGAAATTTAAAATGTATGCTCTATAGATGATGAGAAGGTGTCCAAATAATGTATCTTTAGAAATCAACTCCCTTTTGGGGTTAAAACGGGGGATGGTAGGTTGACTCACTCATCACGAAATCTCCGAAACTATAACACCTACAAACTTGAAATTTGGCAAATAGGCTCCTTATAGGGCGTAGACATTTGCTAAGAACGGATTTTACGAAATTCGACCCTTAAGGGGGTAAAAGGGGGTTGGAAGTTTGTATGAAAGTCTTATGTTTTTGAAGTAAGAGACTTGAAATTTAAAATGTATGCTCTATAGATGGTGAGGAGGTGTCCAAATAATGCATCGTAATATAAAAGAGAAAGGTCACTAACTCACTCATCACGAGAACTCAAAAATCGCTGGATGGTCTATCCATCCAGGTTGGACAAAGATAAAATTTGGCAGGGAGGTAGATTATAGTTAGCAGACGTCCGCTAAGAACGGATTATATGATATACCACCGCTAAGGGGGTTTAATGGGGGTTGATAGTTTGTATGAAACATATACAGCCTAAAAATAAAACTAAAAATGTGGTGTATAGAGAGATTTTATAAAAATAGCTATTAAATTATACTAAATTGTGCCTTTTAAAAAGTTACTCAGTTTGATAAGCATTTCAAGTGACTGAAATAAAAAAATAATTTGCGTTAAACATCTTAATAGTAATGCATATCTTCATAACCACGCGGATGTAGTCGCGGGGAACAGTTAGTGTTTTATAAAACAAAGTCCCCAAAAGTGTATGTGATCCATTCGCTCGAAATCTACTGAACGGATTTTTATGCGGTTTCACCATTGGAGAGAGGGCGCCACCATTGGCAAGAAGAAGGTTTACGGAACGGCTAAGCCGATTTTGATGAGAGTTTCACTGGAAGTGTGCCGGGAAAACTTTGTGACACACTAATTTCAACGCGGGCGAAGCCGCGGGCACAGCTAGTAATTAAATAAGTTAAATAAAAAATAGGTAGGGCACAGTAGGATATTTCCTGCATAATATTCAGCAATCTGACTAGGGTAGTGCCTCGACTTTACAGAAGCTAAATGTGTGAGTTCCTGTGTGAGTAAGGTGACCAGAGCTCCTGGCGGCATTAGGGGATAGGGTCGGCAACGCGCTTGGGATGCGTCTGGTGTTGTAGACGTCTATAAGCTACGGGAATCGCTTACCATCAGGTGAGCCTTACGCTTGTTAGTCGACCAAGTTATAAAAAAAAAAATAAAAAAAAAAATATTATATCGTCGTTTAATATGTACTTAAAAGTTAGGCAATTTCTTCTTAATCTTTCATTTTCACTGTGTCACAATTGGGCACGCCGATCACAAACTGCCTAAGATCACCAGCGCAAGCTAACGATTGTGGATATTCGGAACCTTGGCACAAAATTTGGAAGGTTGTACGTTCAGTTATTTGATGTGAGACAAAACATAATAATATTTCTACAGTCACCATAACTGCATTAAGATGTAATAAAATCAGTCTTTAGTATATTACGTAATAATATATAATATTTTTTTTTATATCACAAGGATATGGCAAACAGCACAGTCTATTTGTTGAATAGCGGACACCACAGCCCATGGATGCCCACAACGTCGGAAATATTGAACAAGTTGCCGACCCTCCCTAGGCTCTCTGATTTCCTACTCACCACCGGAATACAACACCGCTCGAGAGCAGCCCTATGGAAAAAAATCACATAAAACATGGACAAATGCGAGAGTCTATGAGATCTGATAGATTCTTATAACTCGGTATGAGAATTTGGTCTGCATTTGTCTATGTTTTATGAGATTCTTTCCACAGGGAGTATACGAAGTATTTGTATGGATTTAATTTTATAGCTATCTAATAGTTAATCTATAAAAACTGCTATCCGTAACTCCAGATATCCTACGGATGCGTAAATAGTTGATAACTTCCTGTCTTCGTTTTAAACTGACAATTTTATTTTCGGTTTTATATAAAGTCATAAAATGACATGAAACCGATTTTGAGGTTTTTGTCCGACAGACAACACACACACACACACACACACACACACACACTCTACAGTGTAAAACTTCTTCACGCACGATTGACTTGGGGACTAAGCTGGTGAATGTGTGACGAGAGCGATACGAAAAGGTGATCGGATGTTAAGTGGGAGGTATAAGCAAGTGAAGATAGAAAGATAGGGTGGGGAAAAGTGATCACCATTTGTACGCTGGGCACACTCGTACAGTTAGTATAACACATAAACACGCCTTTGCTTGTGTGCATAGACATACCGGCCATTATGTTGCAAGCGGAGTGTCGCACCAGTTGCACTAATGCGAAGAGTATAATAATAAAATACGCTACGGTGTATCAGCTGATAAGACGTAACGTGTTTTTTGCAAGCGGTGAATAAATTTTTTACCTAACTTTAGTCCGTAATTATAAGTCAAATTCTTATGTTTTTGACGAAATGGTGATGACACAATGTTTACTTTAAGCATTAATTGTTATATTTCTCAATCTAAATTAGAATTTGTATAAAGTTGTATTTTTAATTTTGAAGAAGGCATAAGGTACATTCGAACAGCTAGACAGGGCACATTCGTCCGCGTACGAATGCTCCCATTTAGATTTCATTAGCCAGCAGTACATCAAAATTTCATTTTTATAAAATAAAATATAGTATAAATATAGCCTTTTAAAATTATCGTGCAGACAGCACATACTTTACACGGTACGGTTGGAAAAACTATCAGTCTTCATCTACTATATTATACATATGAGCTTCCTCTGGAATCACTCTATTTAATGAAGAAAACCTCATCAAAATCCGTTGCGTAGTTTCAAAGATCTAAGAATACAGACAGCGGGAAGCGACTTTGTTTTATACTATGTAATGATTCTACTTCTAACAAAATTAAATATTTTTATTCAGTTAACCTAACAATTAATATTTTATTGCAGAATCATGGTGCGAAAATATAAAAAAAGGTACGAGTGTAGTGAGTACTCAAAAAGTGGGTGAAGAATTGATGAAATTAGTAATTGATGATGTAATACACCATCAAACCCTCAGTTAAAGTGAAACAGGTAATAAGGACCAGTTTTACTACTTCCGGTCTCTCGGCAACAGGTGAAATTGGCTCCAAATAAAAGGTGTAAATAAAAAAACAAAAATAGTTTTAATCACCTATATTTCATAAATACATTTATAATAAAGATGGAATTGTTGCCATAACAAAATATACAAAACCATATTTTTAATCTGTTGGATGTATTATGAATTTTTAAGGTTACGTTTTTATATGGCAACACAGATGGTATCCATTATCACCTTACAACTAGGATGTAATATTCTACTATTTACTTCTGGGAAATCATTTCTTCCAAGGCTTTCATTTCGGCTGAAAAATAAATAAATAAATTATTAGTAACCATCTCTACTAATATTTCTATTATATTCATGTATACCAATTTTTGATACCGTTCTGGTACAACGGTGCGTGTGCTATGTGAGCGCCCAATCACCGGCGTTGTAGGTTCGATTCCCGCTCGGGATAGATATTTGTATAAATTTCTATGTGGAGATGGCATGGTAGATTAAGCTCCGAACCTTCTCCTACATGAAGAGCCATATATTGGCTGGCAGTGGAATGTTACAGGGTGAATCATGACAGTAGTATTATATTTTTTTTATTTCAACACACAAACAGAATATCAAAATGCAAAAAAAATAAATAAATAATAGGAGATGAAGAATTAACCAGAATAAATAATTTTCTTGGTACTTGATTCTAGCTGTAGATTATTAACTAATCAAAAAATGACAAAATTGACTATGGTAACCAAACTCTCACTGAGTAATGGTATACAACGGCTACTAGCGCTAACTCTCCTAAAGTAATTTGATACCCGAAAATCATAAACTCCTTATTCCCTCAAACCCTTTAGCCAGCAATGTATTTCTAGCTACTTTAAAACACTCATCGAATGATCAGTAGGAACAAAACGTATGTATGTTGATATTAGGTAACTTACTGACTATTTCCATGAAATAGATGAGCAATTTCTGATTGATATTTTTTATTAATTTTGTCCAGAAACAATATAAGGCCTGGAGTGTTAAAAAAATGGTAAGTGAAATGTCACACAGTGATGTTTTACTACACCACGCCTCTTTCGAGAAAGGGATAAATATTTAAACATTAAGGTTATTGTTCTTAAAGAGTAAAATCCCAGTCATGTTTCACTGCTAACACACACACACACACACACACACTATAACCTTAATTATCTTTTCTATGCCATTTACTCATAATAAAAGTAAAATAAAAGTATACAGACCAGCGGATGCTCTTGCTTTTTCTTCCTTCATTTTTGCATCCCTGATCACTTTCTCTTTGGCTTCGATTTCACGGAACTGGGCTTCCTTCTTCGAGAGCCTGCTGTGGTGGAAGGCTCCATAGAGGATACCAGCTGTTAGGAATGACCAGCGACCAAACTGAAAAATTTATATAACATATTTTTTATTATATGGGGTTTTTTCTTTTATTTCTGTATTGTTATAAGTAAAGTCGTGGTCTTAGGCTGCAAACATGGGGTTTACGGTTCGCCACTGATAATTGATACTATTATAGTGATCACAGTCTAAAATTGTAATATTTTAATTCATGGAGATTAACTTTCAAGTTTGTATCTTAAGCTTTGTTCTAAATCGAAAACAAAAATTTAATTTAAAAGAAATGTTTTCATACCATTTTATAATTTTTAGGACATGCAAGAGACCACAATTAAGAGATGTCCTACTATTTGAAATAAAGCACGCAATTTAATAATAAATATCTCAACGATTCATTAATGATAACAATTTATTTTTATTGGGTTTATAAATTGAACAAAATAAAAATAAAATACTAAATATGATAAATTCAAAGGCAGATAAGTTTGTCCATAGTATAGTTAGGTTATTAAAAATTGAACTATTAATTATGATAAACCAAAACGTTTTAATACTGGCTGGAGAAGTCTAGATTTAAGTTTAGCTTTTTAAAGAGCTACTACTGTTTCAAAAATCGAATATTACTTCAAAAACACTATTACATAATTTCTTTTATAAAAAAAAAATGTAATAATTTACGTACCCTGATCAAAGGTGATACTTTCACTGGGGGGCCGTAAGGAAGATCCGACATTTTTTTTTTTAGGTTTTGCGGGAATTAAAATCCAAATAGGATTTTTTTTTTAGTAAAAATCTCTAATTATTATCTCAGCACGGAGGTTATAAAGTGATAATGTTACTAGCCACATAAATGATAAAATACTACGGTTTCGAAACTTAGCAAACTTGGAACAAAAATTAACTTGAAATAGTTTTTAAAATATATCTACAATTTTATGTACATTAATAAATAGTTATGTATTTTAAAATTTAGTTATAATATAAATTTTAATTATATTAAAATAATAAATTGTATTTAAATTAATTCATATACAAAAAAAATAAATTAATATTTTTAAGCATGGCAACTTCTATTCAAAATTTGACAAAACCGTTGTCATATATGAATGGAGACGTCACAATGAAAACTACGTCACATTTTCATTCGTGTCATTCATAAACGATTGATAATACGGAATTTTCAATCAATCAGTCGGCAAAATGGCGTCAGTGATGGCGTTTGTGTCGGTCGCAGTGTCTATATTATACACGCCGTTTCTTCTTCTAATAATATGTGTGATATTTCTCGCCTCTATTGGAAAATCTTTGGGTGTCAGACGGCTGTATGTGAACATATTACTTAAACTTTTCGAGGTAAGTCATATCCTATAATAAATGTAATTTTAAAATAATCACCCGCATTTTGCAACTGATAGCTTACTTTTGAAAGAAATTTGGTGTTGTGACTCATTACATTTTATGAATACTGAAGTTATATTCTGATCTAATTTCTCAAATTTGGGGCACAAGATAACTTATTTGTTTTAAACTTAAAAAATTAACATATAAATAATTATTGGTTATCAGGCTTCCCAAGGCTTTTTTGGGTGACGACTAAAAAATAATCATATGTACACAAAATGTGTGTAAACACATCAAAATTGGCGTATTAGTCACAACAGTTTTTGATCTTTCATACAGTATCATCTTCTATTAATAAAATATTATCTAATACTATAAATTAAACTTTAAAATAATAAAATTTAAGTCTTAATTTCGAACAAAACTTTAGTGTAAATGGTGGATATTTTGAAGAAAGTGTAATCCTAAATTTATTACGATTTGATAACGGAGTGTCAACTATACATGTCACATTTGATAAACATTCAAATTTAATCTTGGTGAAACTGCGTGAGACATCTAGTTCTTTCATAATTATCCTGATATTATTATTAAATAATTATATTAATAATAGTAAATATCTTAAACATACACACATAGACATCTGTTCCTAAGGTACTGGTACAGGTAGGCAATTTAATCCCTGTAATAATATAGCCATTTTGTGCTGGCGGTCATGGGTTCAATCCCCGCATATAGCATACATTTGTATTGGTCATACAGATGTTTCTGAGGTCTGGAAAATTTTGTTTTAAAGGTTTATATGTATGATACATGCATAATATAGTAGAGGACACCGATAGTTTTAGAGGTTTCTAATATGATGTCGTAAATAAATACTTTTTTTTGCGTTTACATTGCAAATTTTTTATCAGCATTGCATCCGAGCGAAGCCGGGACAGGGTTTCAAAAATAAAATAAACCAGATATGCTACATTCAGTTTGTATTTGAACCGATGAGTTTCAGATCACATTATTATAATTTTTTTTAAATTTCTAATGCACAAATCTTGTCCTGACAACGAGGAACACAACAAAAAAAAAAAGAATTATTCAGTTTGCGATAGTTGACCAAAAGTTATGCGCGTACTTTAATACTAAGTTCAGGAAACACCAGTAAAACTTCAGGGGATGTACATCGACCTTACAGAAGATCACAGCTAAATAATACTGCTTTCAAACAGTGTTTTGTTCCTGCTGGTGAGTAAGGTGACCAGAGCTCCTAGGAGGGATTGGGGGTAGGATCAGCGATGCTTCTGGTGTTACGAATATCTTATAAGCTACAACAATAGCTTACCATCAGGTGAGCTTGTAGACCCAGTTGTATGAAAAAAAATTGGCTATTCATTTTATATATATCTTGAGATTATATAAAAGAAAAAATATATATATTTAAAACAATTTACTGTATCCATTGTTCTATAAGTCTCGTAAACTTTTTGCATCGTCCATAGTATTGTATTTTTATCACAAAGTATTGATAACGTAGTCAACCTTTTTAAATTGAATGTTTGAAATGGTGAATATGTAAAACAGTTATAATATAACTATTTATTTTTATGGGGTTTACTTGGGAGTTGTGGCATGATTGGAAATATCTTGATTTAAATCTGGACTAGTTCAAGAAGATAAGCATCTTGACCTTACAGAAGATCACAGCTAAATAATACTGCTTTTAAGCAGTGTTGTGTTCTGTTGGTGAGTAAGGTAGAGCTCTTAGGGAGGGTTTGGGGTAGGGTCAGCAACTGGTGTTGCAGACATCCATAGTCTCTGGCAACTCACAATTATACTATATGTATGTAGGTGGTATATAGCAGTACCATAATGATCTTTAAATGCCTCATTATGTTATGTTATGTTTATTTTTTTTTATTTTTTATAAATGAAAATCATCAGGGAATGGCTAGGGTCGTCATCAAGAATTTGAATTCTTGCAAATAAAAAATATTCGTATGACTCATTCGCTTAATTATAGATATGAATTACTTGATATGTGCATTTATCAGGCAATTTATATTTGATAATGAAATTTAGTATTGACGTCACTGTTCTGTTTTTGGGGAGAGTTTTTGTTGCCGAGTGTAATGACATTGTAATAAAAATATGTTTATCATAAATACGTAGATTATCTATACTAATATTATATAGCTGAAGTGCTGTGTATTTACGACAGTAAAGAATATAACTACCCCCTCTCTTCTCGTGGGTGTCGTAAGAGACGACTAAGGGAAAAGTTTCACTACCACCTTGGAACTTAAAAAGCCGACCGATGGCGGGATAACCATCCAACTGGATTTGAAATTCACAGGCCGAAGACGGGCAGCAGCGTCTTTGGTGCGACAAAGCCAGCCCTGCGGTCACCAACCCGCCTGCCCAGCATCGGGAATCGAAAAGCAAAACGCGCCCGTGTTTAGGCGCCGCTACGGCACGTGCGTGTGCCGTATCGGCGCACTACACAGGAGCGGTTGCTATAGACAGATATACATACACATACATAAATAAAAATGCAGTTATTCTTCTTAAAGTACTATCAATTCTTATAAATTTCACATCTTACTTATTTATATATCTACCCTACCCCTTACTTGAAACCGAAAAAAAAAAACTCAATTTAAATATATATTAAAAATCTATTAATATACAATAGTTAGCTTTTGCTCACGACTTCCCGCTACTATTGGTCTTAGCGTGATGATATATGGGCTATCTAACACTGAAAGAATTTTTAAAAACGGACCAGTAGTTCCTGAGACTGGCGCGTTCAAGCAAACAAACAAATAAACTCTTCAGCTATCACTCATCGTCATTACAGCCTATGCAATCAACTGCTGGACATAGGCCTCCACAAGTTTACGCCAAAAATAACGTGAACTCATGTGTTTTGCCAGTCACCACGTTGGGCAGGTGGGTAATAAAATATTATAATAAAAAAAAAACATTTTTTTTGTCTCTAATGCTATAATATGGTTACATACTACACTGTTAAAAATTTCTTTGGTAAACTTACTAAAAATGTGTGGGAAGTTTTAACGCAAAACAATTTAGTAAATTTACTAAACAGAATGCTTCAACTCAATTTGAGAAAATTACAAAATGTTTTTGGAAATTTACCAAGCAGTTCCAGAAGATTTAAATAGTAATTTTATCATACAGTTTTGTAATTTTACTCAAGAATGTATCATGAAAATGCTTAGTAAATTTACTATGCTGTTTTGTAACTATACTACTTAATTCACTTGAATTGAGTTTGATAAAATTGCAAAATATTTTTGGAGATTTACCAAGCGGTTACAGAAAATTTGATTAGTAATTTTACTATACAGTTTTGTAATTTTATTCAATAATTGATCATAAAAATGTTTAGTAAATTTACTACGCAGTTTCGTAACTACACCAACCAATTCATTTGAATTGGGTTTGATAAAATTACAAAATATTTTAATAAACTATCTGGTGTAACCTTCGTATACTTACAAACACTTAAATTTATTTTTTTTTCGAGGAAGACGGTGTAGTGTCAAATTTCTATATACTAACAATAACGACACTCAAATCAAGAGCATTTTTCAAGACCGATTAAACGAGTTTATGTTTCTTAGTAGATTAAATGATTATTTACTCTATAGTATACACATACACAATTTTTCAGTTTAAAACATAAAATAATTTATAAATTGTAACGGGGGTCGTTACTTATTAATTTATATTAGGTACAAATTTGTAACAATAACAAACTAATTATAAATAATGAACTATATCGAAACTTAGTAACATTTCTAAAAATAGCCTCAATGAATAGATGTACGTGTTACCCCGATGAAGGCGTTCGGATCGACTGACTAACGACTGGCCAATCCCCGCGCACACGCCGCAAAAGTGTGGTAGTCAGACGTTGAACGTCAGACTACCACGCATTAGGGCCTAATCTATAGGCAAGTTCTCGTCCGTATTTATAGTAGGCGCGTTACACCCTCCCCCTTTTGACCTGGCGGTGAACACGGGCGGGTCAAACGAAAGAAACGCGGCGAAACGGAAAGAAAACAGAAAGAAAATGAGAAGCTAACTCGATTTACGCGGGCGACCTCTACGACGTTTTACGACTACCGGCTCAGGACACTCACCTTCCCTTGCGTGGTAACGTCGCAGATCGGAAACATGGTATTTGCCGAATACTTCACCAGAGGGTTCGTAAGCTAGGAGGTACGACGTAGGGCTTACCTTCCTTGAAATAACGTACGGTCCATCCCTCTTAGGGGCCAACTTAGAGGTTATACCCTTACCAGCATTGCTCAACACATGCGATTTCATCAAGACAAGATCTCCTTCCTCGAAGTGGGGAGCATCAGCACGTTTGACATCAACGCGCTCCTTCTGGATATCCTGGTGCCGTTCAATGTGCTCCTTGGTGTCCGAAATTGTGTCGGCAAGCTTGAGTAAGTACGGAGTTATCTGAGGGACAAAGTTCTCAGTTTCTACCACCGTACGAAGATCAGCCTGAGCGGAGATCGGCGATCGGAGCTCTCGGCCGAAGGTAAGGTATGCTGGTGTATGTGTAGTCGAACTACAAACAGAACTGTTAAAGGCAAATCGAATAAAAGGCAATACCTCGGGCCATTGTTGGTGACGTCCTTCCACCAAAATAGCCAGGTGAGCCCTTAGATCCCGATTCTTCCTCTCCACCGGATTGGATTCAGGATGGTACAGGGGAATGAGATTCTGCTTTACCCCTAAGACGAACATTGCCTTTTGCATGACGTCAGCCACAAATTGGACTCCGTTGTCGGAAATCATTCGACGAGGTAACCCATACCTCATAAAAACCTCATCAACAAGGGTCTTGGCACAGACCTCAGCAGTGGCCTCGGTGAGAGCAAATAATTCGACCCACTTACTTGCGGTGTCTTCGACAATTAATATCCACCTCTCACCCTGGGGTCCTTTAGGTAAAGGTCCAAAGAGATCGACTGCAATAATCTCAAACCGCTGAGCTGGAACTGGAGTCTGGAGCAAACCAGCCGGTTTTAGATTTGATGCTTTGTACCGTTGGCACTCTATACAGGTTTTTAAATAATCTGTAACATACCGTCTTAACCCAGGAAAGTAAAATCGTTGCGAGATGCGATGAATAGTCCTCTGGATCCCTCCGTGAGCAGCGGTGGGAGAGTCGTGACACTCGAACATCACCTTGCTACGCAAGCTCGCGGGGACAACAAGTTGTGGTTCCTCCGACTCGGAATCTTCGGAGTATTTATATAAGACACCTTGAGCGAGCAGGTACCCTCGCTCGGTCCACCTAGAAATGGATAACTCATCGGTACCTTCCAGGTCAGTGAGGATTTTTGACACCTCTGGGTCGGACAACTGTGCATCCCGGGTAGTGGTGGCATCCCAGTGCGGCACGTCGACACTCACGGGGCAGACTCCACAGTCATCTGATGAACCGGATTCAAGTACTGGGCGGCTAAGCGTGTCAGCTATGACGTTGGCCTTCCCGGGAGTATATTCGAATTGTAAGTTATATGCTTGTAGTTTCAAGGCCCATCGAACAAGCCGTCCACTTGGGGACTTAAGTGAAAACAACCACTTCAGGGGCTGGTGGTCACTGCGAACACATACCTGATGCCCATCAATATAGCCTCTGAACCGCTCAACGGCCCAGACGACTGCTAACGCCTCTCGCTCTGTCGTTGAGTAGTTGCGCTCCGCCGAGGTCAGGAGACGGCTGGCGTACTCAATCGGACGTTCAGCAGGCGGTGACTCCCCCTGGAGTAGACATGCACCCAGTGCAAAGTTACTGGCGTCAGTCCTAAGGATAAACCGTTTAGAATAATCGGGCTGTATCAAAATAGGAGCCGTGGTAAGGAGCCGTTTGAGAGACTCAAACGCACCTGCCTGCTCTGAGCCCCATATCCAGGTCTGACTCTTTCTTGTCAAACGAGTGAGTGGTTCGCTTACCCTTGCAAAATCCGGGATAAACTTCCGGAACCACGAACAAGTTTGAAGGAATGTACGAAGTTGCTGAAGATTATTGGGTTCCTTCATTTCCAATACAGCACGTACCTTATCATCGTCAGGGGATATACCTTCCCGTGAGATCACGTGACCGAGGTATTTGACTTGCTCCCGAGCAAAAGCGCACTTATCTCTGTTTGCTCGTAGTTTAAATACGCGGAGACGGTCGAATACCGCACGGAGATCTAGAAGGTGTTTGTCAAAACTGTCAGATATGACCAGTAAATCATCGAGATAGGCTAAAATAGTAACGTCTTGGAGAGAAGCACCACTTCGGAATCGGTCTATTAACCGCTGGAACGTCGCCGGGGCGTTCTTCAGGCCGAACGGCATGCGTTTGAAGCGATACGTACCAAAGGGCGTTACGAAAGCCGTTTTATCTCTGTCCAAGGTCATCACTTGCCAATAGCCATTTCGGAGGTCGAGCGAGGTCATCACACAACCTTTATTAGTGAACTGAAGAAGTTCGTCGATACGCGGCATGGGGCAGGAATCGGTCTTCGTGACAGCATTCAGCTTCCTATAATCAACGCAAAACCTATACGTACCATTAGACTTGGGTACCAGGACACATGGTGCTGACCACGCAGACTCACATTCCTCTATAACATCCGCCGCTAGCATCTGATCGAGCTCGGCGCGCATTATTTCCTTTTTCGCCGGCGTCAGACGATACGGAGGTACAGCGATTGGAGGGTGATCACCGGTGTCGATACGATGCTCCGCAAAAGGAGTCGGCTCCCCGACCTCCTCAAAAATATCAGCATACTCACCGAGAACCTCCGCCAGACGTATCCTCTCTAATTCCGTTAAGCACCTTCCCTCATCATCGCGTAGTAAATTGACCGACGCGCAGCTTAACGGTTCGCGTGGACTCTCACACGACAAAGGATGAATGTCCTGAGGCGATATCGCTGTGAACCAAGTCATGTTAGAAAAGTTTATCACTAATTGTGCTTTAGTAATGAAATCGATGCCTAACAATGTTTCATTATACAAAGCATCGGGAAATATAATAAACTCAATCGGTATTATTAACGAACATAATTCGACATTAACAAATGTTAATAATATTTCCGTATTACGAACGGAACCATCCGCGAGTTTAACGGACATATTTTCGGCGCGAAACGTCGTACCTAAACGTTTGAGAAGCGCGTAGAGGGTGTAACCCGCGATACTACGTTTAGCCGCAGTGTCAAGCAAAGCGATACCATTTTGACCTTGGATACTTATGTCTAGCACGGGTCGACTTAGCGACTGTTTAACATTAGAATACAAATTTGAAAACTTATCACAATTAATCGAATAGAAACCTTTAGGCTGAGGGCTCACATTAATTTTACATTTCGGACAATTACTCTTAACAAAACCTTTCTCACCACAACCATAACATGATACAGTCTTATTACTATTAATTCTCTTAACACATGTATCGCGGACATGTCCACGCGACTTACAATATACACAAAATAACTTTTTATCACTATCACTATCACTTTTCGCGTTATGCAGGGACGACGACTGTAATGGCGGCGCGTTCCTCGCCGCTACGTAGGCGCGGGAACCGCGAACGGCGACGCGCGACACGTTCGAACGTGTCGACGCGTGATCCACAGCATGCTCGTCGGAAACGGTCGGTGACGCCTTGTGCGACTGCGACGTTGTCGATACCTTTCCAGTAGCTGGTGATATGCTCTCTATGAGCGACTCCTCCACGCTACGTGACTTATCGATGAGAGATTCTATGGTCATCACTGTATCTCTAGGAATTCTTTTCCGTATACGTTTATGTAATAACCCATAAATCATATCTAACCTGGTTTCCTCCGGTAACTGATAAGGCAGCCTGGATAACATAGCGCGTATCTTTACGATAAAACTGTCTGCGAGTTCATCACCTTGCTCGGCAGAAAACACATCTCGTAACACTTTATACGCAGGGCGCGGCACACCATACATCGAGCGTAATCGCTTGAGAGCGTCAGGCCACGAGGAAACTTCTTTCCGGACCCCTCTCCACCATACAGCAGCTTCTCCTTGCATGAGCATCGGTAAGCCCCGCAGTGCAATATCATCGGGAACTGATGCACATTCTTTAAATATTTCTACTGAGTCGATGAAAGCCTCCACGGCCTCAGGATCACGTGAAGTACCGTCGAAGCGCGCCATGCACTTCGAGAGGTTACCAGTTGACGTAGACGTTGAAACCGACGGGGGTGGTGATGCGGTGGCAGTGGCAGACGTCGATCCACTCCCCAAACCATGCGATGTCAAAAGGGACTCGACGAGTTGTCGGTTCGCCTCGGCCTGCGATTTCGATAAAGCGGCCAGAAGCGTCGACAGCTGGTCCTCGGACATGAGCACTGGTGACGGTGAGGGCATTGAGTCTTGATTTTCATCACCGGAATGACTGCTTGCATCACTATCTTGACGAGTACGTATTTTACGCGGCGGCATTTTGCGTAGAAATATCTCGTCGTAATGCCGTAATGTTCAGCGAAACTTGTAGCTACACGTTAGGAGCCAGATGTAACGTGTAGTGACTCTTGTAAGGCCACACGTTGGGACGACAGATGTAACGGTAGCGATTCTTGTAAGGCCACACGTTGGGACGCCAGATGTAACGGGGGTCGTTACTTATTAATTTATATTAGGTACAAATTTGTAACAATAACAAACTAATTATAAATAATGAACTATATCGAAACTTAGTAACATTTCTAAAAATAGCCTCAATGAATAGATGTACGTGTTACCCCGATGAAGGCGTTCGGATCGACTGACTAACGACTGGCCAATCCCCGCGCACACGCCGCAAAAGTGTGGTAGTCAGACGTTGAACGTCAGACTACCACGCATTAGGGCCTAATCTATAGGCAAGTTCTCGTCCGTATTTATAGTAGGCGCGTTACAAAATAAAATAAAAATTTACAGAAAATTAAAATCATCAATTTAATAAAAATTTTACGTAATAATTCGAAATAAAATAAAATAAAAATAATCTTTGCTTTTGATTAGGATTCGAACCTGGCTTTCCCTGACGCTAGGCAAAAAAGTGCAACTCATGCTACCGACTTATATTGAACATCAATGATCACGGTTTCAATAAAAACCTTGCTTGAGACTTGAATTCGTACAAAAAAAATTATAATATTTCCACGATCATGTTGAGTTTAATAATTTAACTGATTTATTCGAAATAATTAAAATTATTTGTAAACATAAAAAAATCATGGATTACATATTTTTTTAGTTAAATGAAAAAAGTGAGTGTTTAAGAAAGAAATAACAGATCAAATGATTTTACCGATGATTTTTTTTTATGCATACTAAGAACTTTTAGCCCATAAAACCGTCAGGGAATATTTAATATTTTAAATGATAGTTTATACACAATTATTCTCCTTATATTAGAACTTTAACTGAGAAAAAGAATCATTACTTTTAACTGCAAGAAAAAAATTAAATACATATATTAAGATTGAATGGAAAAAAATTAAGTATTCGATAATTCATTTTCTAACCAGCTAATTCACCAACATTTTCTAACTTTATAACTTGTTAAAAAAAAATTCGAAAAGAGGATGACCCTGAAGGCCATCCTTGCAACTTCCCGCTATCTACACTCGAAGCGCGCCGAAGTAAGTTCAGGAGTGCTTTGTTGAGCTCTGCGAGCTCATCAACACTTCAACATTAATGATTTTTGAGCTCTTCGAGCTCAAAAATTTTTTTTAGAACTTTTGCAACAACGATATCTTACGCATCAATTGACCGATTTTAACTTTCTGAATGCTATTCGACGCAGTTTCTCGAGTACTAAAAATGTTGTGAAGAGAACAAAATCGATAAGTCTCAAAATTTCAAAGTTATCTTGAAAAAACGTTTTTTTTGGAATTTTTGAAATGCCATAACTGCAAAACGCGTGGTTTGATTTCGATGTTCAAGACGGCAATCGACGCAGTTTTTTGAGGCGTAAAAATGTTACAATGAGAGCGAAACCGATGAGACGTAAAGTCACTAAGTTATTCTAAGAAACGCTTGTTTTTTATTTTTTTCGATTTTTTTGGTTTTCGATATCTCACGAACGAATGAACCGATTTTGATTTGCAAAACGGCATTCGACGTCGTTTTTTGAGCTTAAGAGCTGATTAGGTTATGGAATTGATCGGTGCAATAGCCAAAAAGTTATTCTAAAAAAACATCATTTTCGAAAAATTTTTTTCGCGGTTTTTTTTTAAATTTCTCAAAATCTACCGAATCGATTCATTTCAAATTTTCAGGAAGTCTAAGTTGAGTGGAACCCTTTCGAATGCCACGAGTCTCGTTTCGATCGGTCAAGCCGTTCAAAAGTTATAAGAGGTTTACATGCGTACACACACACATCCACACAGACATACAGACACCCTCGTAAAAATAGTCAGGGAAGCTTTCTAGGGCCTTTAAACGTCGAGATATGATGAAAACTCGACTTTCGAAAAACGGGGTAAAACCAATAACTTCCCGATTTTTAAAAAAATTTTTAATTTTTTTAGAGGGAAGTTAAAAATGCTTTATTAATCATAACTTTACTATATATAATTTTCAAATCAAAATTTTACATATAAATATGATATAAAAATATTGATAAATTTTTAATAATTTCAATAATATGTAAATAAACATATTTTTTTGTAATCTTTCAAGAAACTATGGTAAACCGAAATACTAACAATTTTGGTTCATCTAAAAAAGTAGTTACCCTATTATACTGTTAATTATACAAAACACTGTATAATTTTACAGTCAAAATAATAAAATTAATGAGAAGATTATTGAATTTCCAATGAATTCATTAGAATTCGAATTTAACTATTGTTTCACAATCTTACTAGACCACAGATTAAATTAAAATACGCACAATGTTTGTAAATTTACGAAGCTTGGAAACGAAAGTCGACAGCATGTTTAGTAAAATTAAACATGGCTACAGACAAGTAGTATTTTTTAGTAATTTTACAATACATTGTGTAATTTTACAATAAGAATAGTAAAAATACCAAAAAAATTTTTTGAATTTTCAATACTTTGATTGTAGTTTAAATTACAATATTGTTTTGTAAATTTACAACAAAATTAGTAATTCAAAACACAAACAATGTTAGTAAATTTAAGGAGCTTGGTATCGAAAATCGATAACTTGTTTAGTAAAATTATACATGGCAACAGACAAATAGTATTTTTTAGTAATTTTACAATGTATTGTGTAATTTTACAGTTCAAATTGTAAAAATAATAACAAAATTTGTAAATTTCTAAACACTTCACAGTAATTCGAATTATAAAATATTTGGTAATTTTACAAAAAAATATAGTATCTCAAATTACTAAAAATTTTGGTAAATCTTCAAAGTTTGTTATTAAAATTTAATAAAGTGTTCCGTGAAATTACAATACAAGTAAGATTTATACTCTAAGATTGTAAAATTAAAGCGCATCTTAGCAAATTTTCTCATATGTCTTGGAAAATTACTCAAAATGTGTTATAATTTGAATTCATACACACTGATTAGTAATTTAGCCATCTCATGTTGAGTAAAAAAATGATAATTTTACAAAAAAATTTTACAGTGTAATAATATACATATATTTACTTTTATATAAACACAATATAGGGTAAGTTCCTTAATACATATATCAATAACATGTATTATATACAATCATTGTATACGTAAAATATGTAAGTCACGATGACTCATAATTACAAGAAACATTGATTTAATATAATAGAATATTAATGATTAAAGTTAAAGGTCATCAAATTTAATTTATACATTAATTAATAAGAAACAGGGCAACGAGGGAAACCAGGCCTTCGTCATATTGTAAAAGCTAAATGTTTTGAAGTTATACTTCTTTTCAAAATGAGCGCGCACACCGTCACAAAAAACCGACAGGCTGAAGTTAGCCAGTCAACGAAGAAGAAGTTAGCAACGTGAAGTTAGCTAGCCAATGAAGTATAACTTCTTACGCGCGTATTTGTTTGCCGATCTAGTGACATAAAAAAAAAGTACACACACACTTTTATGACGAAGCGCATGCTATCAAGACAGGTAAAAACCGGACGATTTCGATAGTTCTAACCCCAGGCTAGACAGATTTGGGTTGGCCGTGTATGCGAGCGTGAAGAAATTTTGTACGCCTTTGCTACCTGGTGTCTGCCAACGCCACTATGAATTAAACTTCATAGTTGGATATCTTCTTATATATAAAATTCTCGTGTCACAATGTTAGTTACAATACTCCTCCGAAACGGCTGGATCGATTTTTATGAAATTTTGTGTACATATCGGGTAGGTTTTTTTTATGTCACTAGGTCGGCAAACAAGCGTACGGCTCACCTGATGCTAAGCGATTACCGTAGCTTATAGACGCCTGCAACACCAGAAGCATCGCAAGCGCGTTTCCGACCCAATCCCCAATCCCCCCAGGAGCTCTGGTCACCTTACTCACCAACAGGAACACGATACTGCTTGAAAACAGCATTATTTTGCTGTGATCTTCTGTAAGATCGAGGTACTACCCCAGTCGGGCTGCTCCATATTTTGAGCAGGAAATTCCTGTTGTGCCCTACCTCAGTTCAGTACCTTCAGTAGGTATGAGAATCGACCAACATCTATTTATCATACCCCTAAGTTATAAGGGAGCGGGATTATGAGGGCTAATAACATATATAACAAAACAACGTTTGCAGCGTCAGCTAGTATACTTTATAAATAAATAAATAAATAAATAATTGATACAGACAGATGATATAACACATGACATTATATTTCTACGACGTAAAACACAGCAAGAATGTTCTTGCTTAAAATCTGGAGCAGCCGATGAAGTACCTCAAGTCTTCAACCATACAGAAGGTCACAGCTAAATAGTACTGCTTTCAAGCAGTGTTGTGTTCCTGTGTAAGGTAGAGAACTCCTGGATAGGGGGTAGGGACGGTAACACTGGTATTGCAATTGTTTATAGCATGGAGCTTGGAGAGAAGGAGTACGATCACTACGTATAAAGCATTAGCCCGCCTGTCTGTAACATAATTGTAGAATTAATAGTTCATTTTTCAGCCACCAGTCGCGCTACCGTCGGTAAATAGTATCTGTGAATTTACTATTTTTAGATGATATTTTTATTTTTTGATAGTTTTCAGTTTGTTGGGAATTTATGCACCTTTGAATGTCTAATAAAATGATCGGACTAAACGTTGATAGATCATTTCAAATTAGCGCACAACAGCCGGCGCTTTTATTGAGACAATTTAGCGATTGCAGCGCTACGCTATTTTGTCGATATTTCCGGGACACTATTTTCTACAGCGATCGTTCTCCTTCTCTCCGCGCTCCATGATTTATAGCTTACCATCACATCATTGTATAAAAAAATGACTCATTAAAATAAATACAAGTGGGAATTGGACGCCGCGTTGGCGCAACGGTTACAGTCATGGATTGTACCTGTAGCGCTGGCGGTTGCGGGTTCGATCCCCGCACATGACAAACATTTGTATTGGCCATACAGGTGTTTGCCTCGGTCTGGGTGTTTTTGTAGTCCTTGTGGGTTTCCCCACCGTGCCTCGGAGAGCACGTTAAGCCGTCGGTCCCGGTTGTTATCATATACACCTGACAGCGATCGTTACTCATAGTTAATAGCTTTATTTTAAAAACCACTACATAATGAAATAATTTTTTTTGTCGACTTTAGCAACCAGTTCTTTTGTCAGATTGTCCTTCGCCATAGCTCTTGTCCGTCACGAGCGTATCTTCTCCATCGTTTATAGCCAAACGAAAGGAACAATCAAAAGGATGAAGAATTAACAGTCAAAATATTTCAAATAATTAAACATAAAGGCAAAATTTAAAATCGTGTCATATAAAAAAATCTTAAATCAGTAAGTAATCACGCTGATAGGGCGCTGATAAGAAATCCCAATGTTATACGATTATAAACATTTATCGGTCTTAGTTCTAATGTACTTAGGACTTGATAACAGAAATTGTTATTGACCGCGAAACTATACATAGTAATATAATGTGTGTGTTTTTGTGTGCGTTGTATTTTAAGCCCGATATGGCTAAAAAAACATTAATTATAATCTGTCTATTAATACGTGAAGCCAAATACTTTGTATTTTTTACGAAAATTGCGCGGACGGAGGAGTATGAAATTTCACACACTTATCTATACAAATAAATAAAATGAGAGAGTCTGTTTGTAATATTAAAATAACCGCTTTTTCATCATTATCATTACAGCCTATACAGTCCACTGCTGGACATAGGCCTCCACAAGTTTACGCCAAAAATAACGTGAACTCATGTGTGTTGCCCATAGTCACCACGCTGGGCATGCGGGTTGGTGACCGCAGTACTGGCTTTGTCGCACCGAAGACGCTGCTGCCCGTCTTCGGCCTGTGTATTTCAAAGCCAGCAGTTGGATGGTTATCCCGCCATCGGTCGGCTTCTTAAGTTCCAAGGTGGTAGCGGAACTGTGTTATCCCTTAGTCGCCTCTTACGACACCCACGGGAAGAGAGGGGGTGGCTAAATTCTTTAGTGCCGTAGCCACACAGCAGCAACCGCTTTATACTAAAAGCATATATGGATACACGGTACATATACCAAAATAACATTTTGAAATGGCTTGACCGATTTTGACGGGACTTTCACTGGCAGTTAACTGGTGTAATAACATAACTTAGGCTACTTTTATTTTAGAAATTTATTTATTTTATAACTCTGCGAACTGAAAAATAGCTTATTTTTAAATTCCAAGCGAAGTCGCGGGTACAGCTAGTAGTTTATATAGCGAAGTGCAGAATGCTAATATTTATTTATAAATTGAGCATACAAAATACATTAAATTAATTTATTATATATATTATACAATCATAAGTACACACGCTTTTTCCTATGTTTTTTTTCTCATATTAATTTTTGTTTTGTTTTTTTTTTTTGTTTAAGTAGTTGGTGTGTGAACGAAACTTTTCTTGCTTATATGTTTTACTATAATTGTGAACAATGTATTTTTATTCTATTGTTATTATTTTTTACTACAGGTACGTCACATTTTATTGACCTTGACTTTTTAAATGGTGATAATATTAAACAGACGAGTTGAAAGAACTCTTGCGTCCGTTCATTAAATACGCTTTAAGGGGGAGGGGTTAATTCTAAGGTTTTTTTTTATTCTATTTATATCGATTTTTCAGGATTTTTTATTAATTTTAATAAACATCTAGCATGTCAAGCTCATCGTATTCTAAGCTATCTTACATTACAAATTAAATTATCTATATATCAATACGTGAAGCAAAAAGTTTGTACCCCTTTTTACGAAAATTCCGCGGACGGAGGAGTGTGAAATTTCGCACACATATAGTTTATATAGAGAAGGAGTGCAGAATGCTAATATTTTTTTTTAATTATACAATAAATATACATACAGAAATTAATAAAAAAAAGTCATTACACACACTACCATGTATTTGACACACACACACACACACACACGCATATATAATCTTTTGTTATTGTTAAAGTATGACGTCAAATTGAGAATTGAATATAGATTAATATTGTTTGTGTATACTGAATGTCAAACATAAACGTAATAAATTCATTAAAAGCATAATAATATATGTAACTAGTTGACCCCGCAAACGTTGTTTTGCCATATATGTTTTTAACCCCTTAACCCCCCCTATAAGTTATCTTAGGGGTATGAAAAATAGATGTTGGCCGATTCTCAGACCTACCCGATATGCCGACGAAATTTTATTAAAATCGGTCGAGCCGTTTCGGAGGAGTTCAATGTTTAACACCATGACACGAGAATTTTATATGTTAGAATTAAATTAATTATGGCCGAATTTCGACCACTAGTATAGGTACCTAAATAGTGTAAATTAAAAACGAGTTCGCTTTAGACCACACGACTGAAGTAAATCTTCCTTAGCCCCTACAGTAATATCGACAGATTACCACACGTTGCCTTGGTCACTGCGGAAGTGTGATCTGACAAATGTTTTTTTAATTATACCAACATTAAATTTACATAGATGAAATTTATTTAACAATCGCGCCGCCACATTTAAGTGGGACGTCCCGTAACATAAGGGGAATATATCCGTCAACCCGCTGGAGCAGCGTGGCTCTAACCCTTCTGCTACATGGAGATGTCCATCATGATGCCCGATGCCCATCAGTGGGATGTTACAAGCTGAATCGTGATTGTGATATTTCTTTTTCAAAGTAAAAATTCTTTACGCACACTTGCCTTGGGGAGTATGGTGAACGCGTGACGAGAGCGTTACGAAAAGTGTGATCGGACGAGGCGAACGGAAGTTGAGAGGGAGATATACGTTAGTGAAGATAGAAAGAGAGAGAGTTACGTTTCGTAAGTTTTACTTCAGTCGTGTGGTCTAACGGACATTCATTTTTTTTGTTTTATTTTGTGTCGTAAAGAGTAATATTTTAGCAATCAGCTTGTTAACAATCCCACTGCTGGGCAAGAGCCTGTTCTTCATATGAGAGAAGATTTTTTTACCCACACGGTCGTATATTCCTACGGTAAGCAACTAAATGCTTGAGTTATAGCTAACAGCCGACTGTTATAGCAATTTTGTTTTATAAATATACATAGAAATAATACATATATATCCGAAATCAGGCGGGAATCGAACCCGCAACCCGTGGAACAGAAAGCAGGGCCACTACAAACTGCGCCAACGGGCTAGTCAGATTTAGGAGCTGGATTACCGCAGTAAAAAATAATTTAATAGTGAAAATCTAACGTTGTTATCAGTCAAAGATACCAAGTCCATTCTCTCTTAAAGTGTTTCATTGTTTCGAACAAACTTCTTTGTGTCACGTATTGAGGTTGATATCACGGATAATGTACCTGTGCGTTAAGGATGATACGCCGTCCGCCAAGTCTTTGTTGATATTGTTCTATATATATGGTACGAATCGATTCGTTAGATCAGCTAGTATATTATATATTTTACCTATTTCCATAGTGTTACGGTCTTTACGTCTTTACAGTCTTTGAGGTAATAATACAGATATTGAGTCTGTATTTATTTGGTAAAAAAAGGGCTTTACGATACACGGCATTTACGATTAGGATACGATCGGGGTGTTTTTCCAAAGGTAAATATTAAAAATTGCGTCGCAATATATTTATAACAGTATTATTTATGTTCACTAGAATATTCATTGTTTTGAAGTAAATAGTAATAATCGCATTGTAAATACGAGAAGGAATAACGAAATTGTTACTCCAAGTTTCCGACTGCGCAAAGTAAACGTTTCCTTTCTGGGTTATGGTATTCGCATGTATAATAAAATCCCACAAAAATTTTTAGGATTGACAACATAAATTTAAAGTTATTATTAAAAATAGATTAATAGATAAATCGTATTATTCGGTGCAAGATTACATAGTTGATAAAGATGTATCGACTTAGTAACGCTGTTCATGCAAGATATTACTAATTTTGTATTAAAACACAGTTTATATATTATTTTTCAAAAGAGTAACTGCGGAGTTTCTTGCCGATTCTTCTCTGCAGAGTCTACATTCTGTATCGGTGGTAGCTTCACTTTTAAAATTTTAATTTGTAAAATGACGATTCGAAAGTGCTTTTGAAGTCTATTTAAATAAATTTATTTTTCATTTTGATTTGCATACTTTCTGCGTCTTTATCAATAAAAAAATATATATATATGTAGCTATACCAGTCGGCTGTTACCAATAACACAAGCATTAAGTTGCTTAACATAGGAACAGACGAACGTGTTTGTATGTCATATAGGTAGATAGAAAATTAGAAAGTTTTAGAAAGTATATATTGTAGTAGTTCTTTTTTTTATATCTCTAGGTCGGCAAACAAGCGTACGGCTCACCTGATGGTAAGAAATTACCGTAGCTTATAGACGCCTGCAACACCAGAAGCATCGCAAGCACGTTGCAGAACTTACCCCTAATTCCCCTAGAGCTCTGGTCACCTTACTCACCAACAGGAACACAATACTGCTTGAAAACAGTATTATTTAGCTGTGATCTTCTGTAAGGTCGAGGTACTACCCTAGTCGGGCTGCTCCAGATTTTGAGCAGGCAATTCCTGCTGTGCCCTCCAACCACAGTTGAACAATTCATATCCGACTTCAATTACATCGACAAGTAATTACAATGTGGGTAGTCGAAAAAATAGTCAATTAAATACTAATTATTATGGATAAATCACAAAACTGCTCGTCAGGTCTCAATCAAATAGTACCCGGCTTTGAATATACAAAGAATTAACAAAATCGGTACACTCTTTTTTTTTTGTAATCGCAGGGGAACCCATTTACGGGTGATATCCAGGACGCCCGGGTAGGCAGTCCTAGATCGTATGTCGGCTTCAGCACTCGGGGGTGTCCAATCGGTACACCCGGTAAAGCGTTGAGAATACAGACACGTAAAAAATAAACGATTCAAACCCAACCGCCCCCAGTAGGATTTTCACCTGTGTCGGGGGTCTGGAAACGTCGAGAAAAAGGGACATTAATTCTGAATTAGAAAAAAAAAACAAATTGAGATCCCCTTCCTTATTTTGAAGTAGGTTAAGTGATTAACCTTAAATTAGATTTATATATCAATGTTGTTTTGTAATACCGTGTTATATCTTATTGATCGCTGTAATTAGGTGTGAGGTCGTATGTACTGTATTATCGCAGTGATAGCGTATAGTACAGGATACCCTTTTTTTTTAAATATATATTTATAAGTTTTAACATCCATGAGCTCTTGAGTGCCCACGCCTTTTTTATTTACATTTTAATTTTCAAAACGTTGAGGCGTATTAATTTCAACAATGCTTCAAATTGCGAACTATAGCTTAATTGCTTATTTTCTCTAATTCGATGGTGAGTCCAAAACTGACCGTGAGAGATATATATACCTACATATACATATATATTTATACATCGACTAGCCCGTTGGCGCAGTTTGTAGTGACCCTGCTTTCTGCTCCGGGGGTTGTGGGTTCGATTCCCACTCTGAGTCTGGGTGTAATGTATATATTTATTTATATATTTATATATGTATTATTTACAAGTATGTTTATCAAAAAAAAAATGTAGCTATACCAGTCGGCTGTTACCTATAACACAAGCATTAAGTTGCTTACTTTAGGGACAGACGACCGTGTGTGTATTGTGTAGATATTTATTATTATTATTATTATTATACAGGATACCCTCATGCAGTTATCATTTTAATTGGCTTAAATATATAAATCTACTAGCGGTGACCGCGGTTTCGTACGCGTTAATATGTAAATGGGCTATCGAACACGAAATTAATTCATTTCGAACGAGTAGTTTCTGAAATTAGCGCGTTTAAACCAAAAAAAAAACTCTTAGCTTGACCGGCCCGGCATAATGACCTGGATCGACGATCGTTCATAGGTCGTACGTGTTCTCCGTGGAATAGTGAAGTGTCCCAGAAGGACATACACCTTTTTTTTACGTGGGGAAAATCCATCATATATCTATACCCTCCAGCGCGAGGGCGCCAGAGGGTTTTGTCAGACTCCTACTGACTAAAAACCACCACATATGAGCAATCGTCCGCCTGGGTGGGGCGAGATGGTGTCGCGCTAGCATTCGCCATCTCGCCCCGGAGAAGGGCATACACCTACCAGAAACCAATATTTGTTTATATATCGAACCCACTTCCACTGGCTTGGGTCGTTAAGATGGGTTTGTATTGGTTCGATAATTTTTTTTTCATAGCCATCTTGACATCGTAACTTACATCGTAGTAGTTGATAAGTTTATCCAGCACATAAGTTACTAATAGATTCTAACAGCAGGAGGTAGAATATGCCATTAGGCCTCTTTCACTTCAATAAACTACTTCTTACCATAAATAAATTAGAGATTGATGGTGAAAAAAGAATTATGTCAACTTTAATCTGTTGGATACAGTCAAATATCTTTAACGGCGACCGGTAAAACATGCCCTTATTTTCAGTATGGGTAATATACGTATCTATTTTTTATATACGACTAGGTCGGCAAACAAGCGTACGGCTCACCTGATGGTAAGCGATTACCGTTGTTTATAGACGTCTGTAACACCAGAAGCATCGCAAGCGCGTTGCCGACCCAATCCCCAATCCCCCCAGGAGCTCTGGTCACCTTACTCACCACAGGAACACAGCACTGCTTGAAAGCAGTATTATTTAGCTGTTGTCTTCTGTAAGGTCGAGGTACTACCCCAGTTGGGATGCTCCATATTTTAATCAGAATATTTCCAACTGTTCCTACCGTATTTGTCTCTGATTGAATTAGTTCATAAATCATGGTCACTGCTTTGATACGGTCCGTAGTTGTTTTTATAATCTTTGACCTTCCGTAATAAACATATTACGTACATTACATTGTATTTAACCGACGTCAAAAAAGGATGTTCTCAGTTTTAGGGATATTTTTTTATGTATGGACATCGGCTACGCCGAAATTTCTGATCTGATCTCTCAAAGTGGCGTTGATCTCCTGGACTGAGTAAGGTGGCCAAATGCTTGTTTTTTTTTTTTTTTTTTTTTTCACTATATACAGTTGCCCGCGCCATTTGTACTACGTAAAATATTTGTTTACATAGTTACTTGTAAGGTCGTTTAAAGTTCTAAGTAACTATTTATATCGGGTAAGTTAATTTATTACGACACGCTGATTGTAATGTCCGAAGTCGAGCGTTGCGTGCACTTGATACGACGGCTGTCCGACGGAAGGGCAAAGTTCGAGGCTTATTAATTTGAAGTAGCACTAAAAATAAATAAATTCACTTAGTTATCACGTGATACACGTGGATCACATTATGAGGCGGTCGAAATATATGATTGTATCACACCGGTCGGTCGGTCCCGGTTGTTATCATGAATACTTGATAGCGATAGTTTCTTATTGTAGGGAATATAACCGAGAACCTGTCTCCTAATGGAGAATGAGGCCTAACCCCCCAGGGATGTTACAGGCTGAATCAAATCGTATCGTAATCGTAATCGTCACTTCGGCCGCAGATTTTATTGAAATCTTTAATTCACGTTTGTTGTTCCTAATTCCTAGTTCCTATTCGTATAGTAAATATGTAGTTGATAAAGAAATAAAAAGATTATGTGGTGTCATGGGACACTAGGTAGGAACGAAGTTCCTTCTGATAGTAGGTATAGAAGCAACACAATTAGGAAAAAAAAAACTTGAATTTTATATATATTGTCTAGTTCTTGATTTTTTTTTAATTTTGTTGATTGGTTTTTAATTAAGTACATAAAAGTATTTAGGAAATTTAGTTTTTTAGAAAATAACAAATACTGTAAAATTAACAAAATAATAATTCAAACTATTAAGTGAAATAAAAAAACATATTCTTTTTATTTATTTTTGTCGACAGTATAAAATTACATAAAAAATTTAAAAAAAATTTACTAGTAATATTTTAGTTTTACAGACGTCATATCATACAGTCGTGTGACTGATATTACGTCACTTCCGTTATATATTTTTCTTACGGTTTTAGTATTACATTTTTTTCAGTTCGGTCGCCCAGCCAAATGTCAAGCCTGCCGTAAGGAACTTCGTTCCAATAATAAAATCAAAATTAAATGGTACCACACGACAAGCAGCACTAAATATCTTAAATATAGTATATACAATTATTCTTGACGACGAGTTAGCGTAACGGTCACAGCACTGGTTTGTGGCTGTTGCGCTGGCGGTTGGCGGGTTCGATCCCCGCACATGGCAAACGTTTGTATTGGCCATACAGATGTTTGCCGTGGTCTGGGCGTTTGTGCTTGTGTATTGTGAGTGTTTCCGGACCCCCGACACAGGAGATAATCCTACTGGAGTTCTTTGAGTGTGAAGCGTTTGTTTATTATTATTATTTTTTACCATCGAATTCCACTATTCTTATGGCATGCAATTGTTAATAACTTAATAATAATAATATTTTAACCGAGGTAGGGCTCAGCAGGAAATTTGCTCAAAATATTTCTATTGGTGAGTAAGGTGACCAGAGCTCCTGGGGGGAAGTGGGGATAGGGTCAGTAACGCTTGCGATGCTTCTGGTGTTGCAAAGGTCTATAAGCTACGATAATCGCTTACCATCAAGTAAGCCGTACGCTTGTTTGCCGACCAAGTTATTTAAAAAATGAAAAAAATAAAATAAAAACTTTAGTTTCTTAATTGAGGCGCAGTAGGCCTTAATGGCCTATTCTACCTCCTGCTGTTGAAATCTATTCGTAACTTATGTGTTGGATAAATTTTATCAACGTCCTAAAAGGTCCTAAATGGGAACCAAATTCGCAAACTTTAAGACCACTATTAGAAGATACACACAATTAGAAGATACATACAAGAAGAAGGTACAATATTAAAAATAAATTTAAGAAATTTAGTATAATAAAAAACCGGTTACATATTGAACAACGCAAAAGAACCTCGTTTTTTGGTTACGTCACTACACTTATAACATCAGCTGACTTAATAGCTGTAATATTGAAGGACTTAGAACAGTAAACAGAGAAAAAACAGGTTTTAAGTGTACCTGTATATAAATAGAAAAAAAAATGATAGAACAAAAAGTGGTACAGTATAGTTAAAAACATTTTCATTGAGGTAATTATATCGCTCGACATCTGGAGCGACTAGATTGTTTTTTTTTTTTAAATACAATTAGGTCGGCAAACAAGCGTACGGCTCACCTGATGGTAAGCGATTACCGTAGCTTATAAACGTCTGTAACACCAGAAGCATTGCACCGCGTTGCCGACCCTAATACCATACTTGATTATATTTTACATCAGGCTATCCTGATCTGGACCGGACCGGGTCCTTATCCAGTATGTCGTCGGGATTGTTCAGAGGTGAGCCGGACAGTCCCCATGGAGGAGAAGTCTGGTCTTTTCGCCGAGGCCAGCCTGTCGCTGGAGGGATCCTGTTGCCTGCAGATCCGGGACCCTCCAATTAAAGCGGCTGAAGGCTCCCGCAGGGGTTTTGGTCGGTAGTACACCAAGTGCTAAGCCGACATACGGTCTAGGAATGCCTACCCGGGCATCCTGGATATCACCCGTAAATGGGTTACCCTGCGATACCAAAAAAAAAGGGTCCTTATCCAGTGTGCCTTACCATACTTGATTATATTTTACATCAGGCTATCCTGATCCAGTATACCTTACCATACTTGATTATATTATAGAGCTTGCCGGATCTGGCATGCCTCATTCTATCCTGATCCGGTCCAGATACATGATCTGGTTGAGCCTGACCTTTTTTCTAGTCGGGTAGGTAGACGAAAAATTGTCAAGTAAATACGCATTAACAAAGATTACTCCAAAAGCTGTAATCAGATCTCGATGAAATTTAAATGTGACCACATGTAATTGAAGTCGGTTTTTTTCGTTTGCGAGCAAACACAATTATTTAATAACACATAATCCATCGTTTTCCTTTACTGCAGGTTTGATACACCATTTAAAACAGTTCATAAATAAAAAAAACAAGTGTGCCTTAGAACCACACGATTCAAGTAAAACTTCTTTAGCTCCATCTAACATATATCTCCTTTTTAACTTCCGTTCGCCTCACTCGATCACAGTTTTCGTAACGCTCTCGTCACGCATTCACCAGCTTACTCCTCGAGTCGAGCGTGCTTAAAGAAGTTTTACTTCGATAAAATGAATCGTTAAAATCTAAGACGCAGTTTATACCGAGTCATACACATTACACATAAAAGATTAAAGGTACATACATACATTTATAAGCCAATGTCGTGGAATAATTCCGTTATTTACCTATTAAATACGCGTTATATAAACACTAAGCGATCAGCGTTGATATACTCGCTTTATGACATTCGTACCGTGCCTCGGAAAGCACGTTAAGCCGTCGGTCCCGGTTGTTATCATGTACACCAGATAGCGATCGTTACTCATAGTGGGGAATATATCCGCCGACCCGCATTGGAACAGCGTGGTGGATTAAGCTCTGATACTTCACGTATGACATTCGTGTTAGGGTTCGTCCATTAATCGCGTGAGTATCGAAAGCGGGGCGGGGTTGCGTTTTCGGAGAAATCACGAAATATCACGAGGTGGTAAGGGGTGTAATTATTTTTCGTTGAACTTGAGATTTTTAAACCAAACGAAAAAGCTATAAACACCCTGCAACCTTAATGTCTGGACATTTTTGTCACGACCCTAATTTTTTTTTGTGTTTCCGGAAAACTATATCCTGGGGATCTTTAAGTCGCGAGTGAATAGATTACATGCTTACCTAAAGCGTGCTCCACCGTAGAGCGCATTCTCACTTGATATCATCGTGAAATAGCAGTCAAACGCAAGCCTGTATATATAAAAAAAAAACGAAATGTAATCAGATTATACCCGTATTTAAAGGTAATAATACACGTGATTTTCGAGTTACAAAATTCTCAAATCATATTAAAATAAATTTATTCAAATAGGCTTCAAAAGCACTTTTGTATCGTCGTTTTACAAAAAGTGATTATTATTTTTAATAGTGACGCTACCACCGATTCGGAATGTAGATTCCGCTGAGAAGAATCGACAAGAAACTCTGCAGTTACTCTTTTGAAAAGCAAAACAGTATTAACAGTATTTTACAGTAATCAGAGAAAAAGTTAAGTGCAAGTAAAAAAAAAAAAAAATTTAAAACAGTATAATACGAGAAAGCAAAAACAAAGTAAAACCATAATTATGTACATAAAATTAAATATTTTGATTTCAATACTAAGCGATGACGAAGCAATAAATTTTTATTAATGTTAATTAATATTATATTACGTACAGACATCCGCTACAACAACCGCTCTGGTGTAGGGGTGAGAGTAGTCGCCTAAAACACCGACGGTTTGCAGGTTCGATACCCGCTCGGTATGAATATTTTGATGATGATGATGTCTGTCCTTTTGGGTCTCCTCACCGTGCCTCGGAGAGCATGTTAAGCCGTCAGTTCCGGTTGTTTTCGGAAATACCTGATAGTGATCGTTACTCATAGTAAGAAATATTGTTGGGAGTTGGAGCAGCGTGATGAACTACGCTCCAATCCGTCTCCTTAATGGAGAGCAATGTCCAGCAGTGGGAATCGTACTATATATCACAACCACATAATACACATTAAAAATATTCAAAGATAGTTACAGACCGTATAGTACGATGGGCGGACTTATGGTTATTTAGCCATTTATTCCAGACAACCCAACTAAAGGAAGTTATATATAATATTTCTAACTATCTGTCTCTTTTATTTCCAGTATGGAAGGCAACACATTGAAGTTGCGAAGAAGCTGCAAAGGAGCGATAGTTCCGACGAGGAAGAAACTCCAACGCCTGATGATAAGCCACCATCAGCTATCATCAAAGAAAATGGTATCAATGGTAATATTGATTTTTTATACTAATACGATGGAAAGCATGTACTGTCCGCCTGATGATAGGCGTTTACCGTAACTTATAGACGCCTGCAAGAGCATCGCAAGCGCGTTGCCGACTACCTCCGATCCTCCCCAGGAGCTCTCGATCTTGCTCACTACAGGAACACAACATTTCTTGAAAGCTTTTTTTATTTGGCTGTCTTTTTCTGTATAGTCGAGGTACTTCGCCAGTTGGACTATTTTAAATTTTGAGCAGAATATATCCTGCTATGCCCTACCTCAAAAGAAAGGTCAACACATCTTTATTACACATCTTCTGCGGGTTATATTTCTTAAAATACCAATGAACCCATATTTCAAATAAAGAAAAACAGAATTAGAATAACACAAGGATTTAATTCTTGATGCGCTGTTATGCTACCCACTATATATATTCTTTGTCTATGACACCCATTCTGGTTTAGTTGTCCGAAACGTTTCATTACCGACCACGGCGTCAAGGGTTTGATCCCCATTCGCAGATCACTCACTCTCACTCACTTCAGCCTAATAAAGTCCACTGCTGGACATAGGCCTCCACAAGTTCGCGCCAAAAATGCAGTGAACTCATGTATTTTGCCCATAGTTACCACACTGGGCAGGCGGGTCGATGACCGCAGGGCTGGCTATGTCGCACCGAATTCGCTGCTGCCCATCTTCGGCCTGTGTATTTCAAACCCAGCAGTTAGATGGCTATCCCGTCATCGGTCGGCTTTTTAAGTTCCAAGGTGGTAGTGGAACTGTGTTATCCCTTAGTCGCCTCTTACGACACGCACGGGAAGAGAGGGGGTGGCTATATTCTTAATGCCGTAACCACCCAGCATTCGCAGATATTTGGATATTATTTCTGATTTTAGTGTTTGTCGTTTGTATCTCGAAGAGCTTGTAAAACCGTCCTTAGCTATTATCAGACACATGATAGCGATCGATTCTTGGTAGAGGAATTAGATGAAATGTCCCTTAACCTGCAGTTGAGCAGCGTTGTGGATTACGAACTAGTTCTTGTCCTATGTAGTAAAGTTACCCATTGCTTATCATTGATTTACAAGCCGTTTTAGTCTCTTTCAGTTTAATCTTGTTTAACTACTAGTTGACTTGACAGACGTCATGTTTTGCGAACTTTTAATAATAATAATAACTTTATTTGCAAAACACACTGTTCCTAACGTACACAATATATGCATATACATATAACATCAGAGGCAGGCATTACAATAAGTCTTAGGTCTAATACAATATGTGAGTAATAAAAAAACAAAAAAAAAATAAAAATAAAAAATAGACGATAAAAGAAGACAATAGCGCGTAGTTTTAAAATCGTCCAGCTTAAATCATCGTTACGTTTTCTGAAATTTTCATATTTTCTGCACAGCTTCATAACTTTTTATTTTGTAAAAACCGAAAGTGAAACAAAAGCTTGAAAAAAAAATTGGCGGAAAGGGTCCAGTGGTTCTCAAGTATTGTGCTTACCAAAACATTCAATCATACATTTTTTTTTTTGAAGGTGAGAAGACTAGCTGTGCCCTCGGTCTCGCCAGCGTTAATTTGAGGAAAAATAGTACTTAACTGGGGTATAGCCTTTAGCCTTCCTTGGTAAATGGACTATCCAACACAAAAATCATTTTCCAAATCGAACCAGTAGGTCTTAGATTAGTGCCTTCAAACAAACCAAAAATACTTTTCAGTTTTATAATACTATCATAGATTTGGACCTTGACTTCTAGTACTAAATCCTCGTCTCGGTCTGATCCAGGCACGAAGACCTGCGTGATAGAACGTCAGGAGATCCTGGGACCGTCTCCAGAACTTAACTACAAGAGAAGTTCCAGTCAGGAAAGAGTTCAGAATGACCATCGAACAGATCAGACTGGGAAGTTGGAGGTGAGTTTGTTGACCATCAACAATTGTTTAATTCTCTTGTTCTGTTGATGAAATGACTTTTAATCATAGCAGAGTAGTACAAGTGTTATCGTCAAGGTTACGGAAAGAGATAATAAAATTTTATGCTCCATATTAACAATAAACGTTTTGTATCTTCAGACGAACCTCGAGTTCCATCTCCACCACTGCATGGATCTGGTGAAGGCTGGCATGGAGTCTATCATCGAAGACCAGGTGACATCCGTCTTTGAAGCCGAGGAGCTCAGGAGTTGGAACTTACTGACCAGGACTAACAGGTTGGCTATCAATTTTTTTATACCAACGCTTCAGCCTGTAATATCCCACTCCTGGGTATAGGCCTCTTTCCCACTGTAGGACAAGGATCAGAGCTTAATCCACCACGCTGCTCTAATAGGGGCGCTATCAGGTGTAAAAAATAACAACCGGGACCGACAGCTCGACGTCGTCTCCGAGGCACGGTGGGGTGATCCACAAGGATTGCACAAATACCAAGATCACGGCAAACATCTGTATGGCCAATACAAATGTTTACCACGTCCGGGGGTCGAACCCGCAACCGACAGCGCAACAGCGACAAACCAGTGCCGTGACCGTTGCACCAACGAGTCGTCACTCATATTATAAATGTATGTTTTTTACTCTTTCATCAAAACTACTCGACCGATTTTAATGAAACTCAGTACAAAAAAAACTGGAGATCTAAAATAACAAATAGGCTACAATATGAAATTACGATATAATATACGTACTATTGATTCATTGTTTTATGTTTCTTGATCAACAGTAATTTTATAAACTAAGAAAAATTCATTATTCGTTATTTTGTACAATGTACATTTATTTTATAAACTAGCTGCCCGGGCAGACTTCGTTCTGTCAAAAGTTAATAGTATTTTTTTTTTTTTTTATTAAAACCTTTGGGCCTTAAGGAACATACAAAAAAAATAAATTAGCCGAATTGGTCGAGCCATTCTCGAGTTATGCGCTCAGCAACATTCATTTATATTTGTATAGATAACTTGAAGTTTAATTTATGATGAAATGAAAGGAAAATTTTAATTTAACTATATAATATAATAATAAAATAATCTTTATTAATAAATCGTTATCGTTCAGGATAAATATGACAAAAATTCACAGCAGTGGGTTCAATAAGTACAAATACTTATTGAAAGGGGGGAAAAAAAAACTAATCGAAATATGAATTAATGCTTAAAACAGTTTGTAGTAGTATTCGATTTTTATAATGTATATTTGTTTTTGTTTTTTTTAATGTTATATATACGTCCTATGTACAACTATATTTTATTGTATTGTGTAGTATGTACAATTATATTTATTGTATTGTGTAGTATATTTGTTCATAGTTTTAAGTGGAAACTTTGTTGGCTTGATTATTTTTTTTTAATGTCTCATGAACTAATTGTATTCTTTGTGCTGTTTGTTTCCCAATAAAGAGTAAAAAACAATTTTTTTTAGTAATTTTCTGTAAATGGTGATGACGTGATGATGATGTGTCACTTTTTCCTTAACTCGAATAGACTAAAATATCGATTCAGCCTGTAACATTTCACTGCTGGGCATAGGCCTCTTTCTCCATCTAGGAGAAGGATTTGAGCTTTAACCACCACGCTGCTCCACTGCGTGTTGGCGGACTATAAAAATATTAAACATTTTAATTTCAGACAATACGAATTTCTAACGTGGCGTTTAACGATAATATGGGCGATGGGGTTCGTGGTGAGGTACTTCTTTTTGCTGCCCTTGAGGGTTCTGATCTTCGTTATTGGGGTGAGTTGAAGAACTTTTTATTAACTTTTTTTTCGAGTGTTGCCAATTCCCAAAATTTGGGCAATGTTAAGTGCTCAAGTTTTGCTGAAAAAGGCTAATTTTGAAGTTAATTAACAAGTATTATTAGAATTTTCTTTATCAGCAATCGAAATGATTTTGTTTTTGGTATTTTACAATTTTATGACCTTTTTTTTCAATATTCAAGAATTAATTTGTAGTTATATTTTTATAGGACATCAGTGTATGTGTTGAAACATTAAAAAATTTGGTAGATTTTAATTTTCTTTAATAAAATCAATTTTAAATATACTTAATTAATAATTACAATATTTACAAATAATAATAATAATACTATTCAAGATGTCATTTTCAAAACTAGTTTAGACCACTTTCCTGCAATTTCCCGACAATGTTTGAAAGAAAACTCATTTGAAATTGACTATTTCATAAAGCAGGGACAAAATTTAAATCGTTTTTAACGACTCTGGTCCCAATACTTTGGAAAAGTGTCTAAAAGATTTGAGCAAAATTTTTTGTATTTCGAAATTACCAGTTTTCCAAGACCAGAGCTGACGAAAATATAATTTTCAAAGTGATCTGTGTTTACAATATTCTTAGAATTAATTTATAGAAAACAGATTTAAGATTCTTCTTAGCAGAATCATAAATCCTACAAGACACATTTATTCACGATGTATGTATAATTTGTATTTTTACGTATTTTTGTAATGTGTACTCAAATGTTTCTATGTATGTACATGGCAACACAGGTAGTCTTCATGGTAACATCAATGACGCTAATCGGACTGTTGCCAGAGTGCAAGCTACGTCGTTTCCTCGGAGCGATCGCATATAAAATATCGATAAGAACGCTAATGCGTGGAATGTCCTGTGTTACAAATTTCCACGATTTACAATATATGCCCCAAGCGAACGGCTTCTGTGTTGCCAACCACACGAGTCCGATCGACGTCGGCGTTTTGAGTATCAACACCTGTTTCTCATTGGTAGGATATATTATTTATAAAAGTTGCCAGCCTGGGGCTGATGTGCTTGTAAATGTTTTTAGTATGTAAGTTGTGCTGTTGATATGTCGGACTTGAAATGTGGGCATGTGTGTGTCTTTTATTTAAATTGAAGAATATAGTTTTTTTAAAACGATCAAAAATAAATTGATAAAGTTTGTTTTTAAACGCAAGACTGACTGACTTCCAACTACAATAAGCAATTTTTATAATAAACCCTCTTTTAACGTAAACTTGTCTTCATATCACAATATGCCCCATGTATTATACCTATCAATAATTGATTTGACAGATCTGTAACCGTAGTTTTAATTGGAAACTTTGACCAAAACAACAAATTCCACTACTGGTTACTATACGCCCCAAAAGTATTCCCATGTGACACATTTTGTACCATAAACACAATATGCCCCACGTCAAGTTCGAACGATAACGAGCCCCATGTCATGCTCCATCCTCATTACCATAGGTGTGGTGGTTGATCGTATGTACAGCGTGCGTTGGTACATTACCGGACGGGAAGTTAAAACAAAGGCTGAACAACGCGCTATCGCTAGTTTGCTTCAATTTCTTGTCTCGGTGCATATCGGCCGTGATAACGTATCACAACAGCGATCATAAGCCCCGTAGCGGGATATGTGTCGCGAATCACACGAGCCCCATCGACGTTTTGGTGTTGATGTGCGATAGCTGCTATTCGTTGGTGAGTTTGTGTGTGTAATCTTTTTATTTTGAAAGACTTAGTAGCGTGCACGGTAGCGGGTTTATTGATATCATGGTTTCTTTCGATCTACAGGAATTTTTGTCGTAAATTTTTGTTACAAAACAATATTTGGTACCACCGCATGCCATTATAATTCAAAAGAAAAATTGTAGGCTTTTATTTTCAAATACACTCTAATTACTTTTGATTCGGTGCAATAGGCATATCTTTTATTTTACTTCATTGGTCCGTGTATTATGAATTTGCATATTAAAAGTGTGATTTTATATCTGAAATACTGAGTTTATTCTGATAAAGAATTCGTAAAAAAGCTCGTTAAGCATTAATATATCGATAACATTAATGTCTGAATAAAAGTAAATAAACGACGATTCCCTTGCAGTTTACGAATGTTTTAAATTAAACCGGTTAAGTTAAACGGTAAGTTTTGTTAACACTAATGGGATAATGTGAAGTCCATTTTGTACTAAGATTATGTAGCTTTTAGAGAATGCATGTAAAGTTATATAATTTCATTTTCATACACACACATTCATGGTGCATTTGTAATATAAATCCATAATAAAAACTGGGGCACTATGTGTTTAAAGACTTTTATTTCGGGGCAGTTTATTAATAAATTGAAAGTAGATAAAACTAAAAATGCATGTTACAAACTAATTTAAAATACTAAGTTATCGAGTTATTGAAAATAACCGTAATCGTAAGTAATTTAATTTTACAACTTGTTTGTTGTATGTATGTTTGTTAAAATAGTCTTGCATATGAAAATAACATTTTTTTTAAATATACAACTAGGTCGGCGAACAAGCATACGGCTCACTTGATGGTAAGCGATTACCGTAGCTTATAGACGCCTGCAACACCAGAAGCATCGCAAGCGCGTTGCCGACCCAATCCCCAATCCCCCCAGGAGCTCTGGTCACCTTACTCACCAACAGGAACACAATACTGCTTGAAAACAGTATTACTTAACTGTGATCTTCTGTAATGTACATCCCCAGTCGCGCTGCTCCATATTTTGAGCAGGAAATTCCTGCTGTGCCCTACCCCAGTTAACATTGTCAATAAGTCGTGAAATACATTGTTAATACGGCAAATGTCCGTAGTGAAATCATTTTTTTTCGTATTATTAGCTAGCACCTGGGTTACCGAGCTTAGCTCGGTAATTTTAGTAAATCATAATAAAATATGAATAATATTTTTCGAATTTACCGACGTAATAATGAAAAATATGAACTGGCTATTTAAATAAAAAATATCGAGTGCAATTAGAAAAAAGAAAAAAAATGATCTTGTTGCATGAGAATTTGAACCATGATCTTTTCGGTCGATCACGACCGGCCGATTTCCCCTGAGCTATTACAACTTTATTGACAAGTGCGAAATTTACCTTCGTATTCCAACGATATTGTAGCCACTTTTTCATTGCCTAAAAACTGGGATAAAACGAAATTTTGTAAAAATGAATCCTAGCTAGATTTATTTATCTCCCCCGAAATCCCCTGCATACTAAATCTCATGAAAATCGTTTGAGCCGTTTCCGAGATTCAGATTATATATATATATATATATATATATATACAAGAATTGCTCGTCTAATAGTATAAGATTCTTATATTATTAGCTATTCTTATATGAAGTTTATGAGTCAGTAAGTTAAGTGATGAGGATAACGCTTTCAGATCGGCCAGAGACACAATGGTTTTCTAGGGCTCCTACAGAGGGCCCTCGCTCGGGCTTCGCCCCATATCTGGTTTGAGAGGTCCGAGGTTAAGGACAGGCACGCGGTGGCGAGGAGGTGAGAAAAACAGTTTTTATGTATAATTTATAAAACTAGTTTCGCCTGCGTAGATAACAAGACTTTATCTGTTACGTTTTCTCCTTTTAAAATATACTAGCGACCCGCCCCGACTTCGCACGGGTACAAAAACTATCAGTATTCCTCTACTATATATATTATGGTCTGGAATCACTATTTACTAAAGAAAACCGCATCAAAATCCGTTGCGTAGTTTTAAAGATCTAAGCAAACAGACAGCGGGATGCGACTTTGTTTTATACTATGTAATGATTCTATGTCACTTACTGATTATGTAGCATTTTACTTGTAACAGAATTTTTTAAATCGTTTTTTAGTTTTTGAGTTTATTACCAAAGTTATGCACTTATTCACTAGCTGATCCGGCAAAAGTTTTTCTGCCATACGGATATCACCTAGGGCAGCCTTTCCCAAAGTGATCGATACGCCCCCTTGTGGGCGCTGCAGTATTAAAGGGAAAGAGAGTAAGAGAAAAAAAATAGTGGTGTGGTGCCATCTATCGCGCGGCATACAAAAACTAGAGAAAACTGACGTATCCTACATCGCGCTATCAAAGTTATCAAAAGTGATTGAGTATATCAATACAAGATCCCGATAACAACCGTTGGGCCAGTAGCCCACCAGACACAACACCCGTCTGGTTGGAGGATCCTCCCTTTTCGATGGCGGACGTGATTCCTCACACATCACCAAACTGGTGACCCCGACGTGATCACACCCTATTCCGACGTGATCCTCACATCCCCAAAGTGGCGTTGCGTAGATGCTTTTGGGGGTGATATGTAATTTAATCTATAAGGACTCTTAGACATCGACTGAGCTCTCGACTCTCGACTACAACTTGTGAACACCAACTAATATTAATTAAAATATGGCTCAAAATAACTTTGGGAACCCCTGACCTAGGGGAATAAAATATGGCCTATGATTACCGCGCTATTTAGCTGATTCTTTTTTTTTTATTGGAAACGAGCTATCCCAAGGGTGGTACCATGATAAGAAACTAAGATCTGATGATGGCAACCCAGAGAAATCGTGTGCGACGACTAGTGCGTTTGTTAATTAATTTTCGTCAACTTAAGTTGTATTACTTGTCGATGTAATTGAAGTCGGTTTTTTTTCGTTTACGAGCAAACACAATTATTTTCCAACCACTCTTGTTTGTTTTTTGTTTTTTGTTTTTTTTTTATTTTATTAAACAATATTTTTCATACATTGCTATACTGCTGTTTGATTTAGAGGGATAGTACTGAAAACTTTACTGATCTCAATTATTATAATCTCTCCTAATATATAGTACTTAACTTAATAATAAATTATATGTTTCTCAAATATAATAAAAATAATTTATTTCCACAGATTAAAAGAACACATATCGGTAGCCGATAACCCACCGATCCTAATTTTCCCTGAGGGTACCTGCATCAACAATACGTCTGTGATGCAGTTCAAGAAGGGTAGCTTCGAAGTCGGAGGCACGATATACCCAGTTGCTATCAAGTAAGGAATAATTAAAAAATAAAAACACTCAATGACTAATTTCTGATTAATTGATAAAAATTTATATTTGAGATTATCGACCCCTCGCCAAATACATAATATATATATATATATATATATATATATATATATATATATATATATGTGTGTGTGTGTGTGTGTATGTATCTATGTATGTACTTATATGTGTATGTGGTAAAGTAAATATATTCACACGTCTATGTCACAACTTGTACACCTACACCGACACAGTACCATCTCCTCTGCCCCAAGGTTGCCTGGAAGAGATCGCTTTTCAGCAATAAGGCCGCACTTTGTACCTTATGACACTCTGATAAAATGAATCTGATATGTATTATTTCTGTTTTTGGTGTACAATAAAGTGTATTGTTATGTTACTTAGATATTATTATTAACTAATCCATTAGTATATTTCACAGTTACCTTTCTGCCCCAGGGGTCTTTGGTCAGATTCCCGCCCCTAATATTGATTTTGTGAATATCTATTTTTAAATTAAATATTACTAACCATGCCTCGGCACACTCTGACGATGAAGTCGAAGCCTTGTATGAAGATATTACAAGGGCTATACATGGCACTACTTCGACCTTCTACAGCGTTGTTATGGGAGACTTCAACGCTAAAGTGGGAGTACAAGGCCGCGACGGATCGAGCATCGGACCACACGGATTGGGGCACAGGAATCACAGGGGGCAGACGCTTGTCAACTTCCTCGAATCGGAGGGGCTCTTCTTGATGAACTCATTTTTTGAGAAGAAGCCCCAAAGGAGGTGGACATGGCAAAGCCCCGATACTGTGACGAGGAACGAGATAGATTTCATCATAGCGGATAAAAGGCATATATTCAGAGATGTCTCAGTGGTTAACAGGTTTAACACCGGCAGCGACCACCGGCTAGTACGGGGCACTCTGAATATATGTCTCCGAAAGGAGCGGACCCGCTTGATGAAATCTACTCTCCGACCTACGCTGCCCCAAATACTATGTGGCTCCGAGCAGTTTCAGTTGGAACTCCAAAACCGATTCGATTCGCTGGAAACTACTAGCGACGTGGACGAGATAACCGACAACGTGGTGAAGACGGTGTGTACACTGGGTCGCAGGCACTTTCCACCAACAAAGCCAACGAAGCAGTCCAAACTTTCTCCCGAAGCCTTGGATCTGATGCGGCAGAGGCGCGAGTTGCCGGCTGCTTCGCCAGAACAGAGGGCTCTTTCCAAGAGGGTACGGAAAATTATTCGCCGAGACCTCCGCTGCTCAAATACGAGAGAGGTTGCTACTCTGATTGAGCAGAATAGGGGGTCCAAAGTTTTCCAAAGACCATTGGGGAGAAGCCTTCTTGCGAAGCTTAAAACGGCAGATGGCAGAACCGTCTGCTCTCGCCCTCAGGTCCGAGAAGAGGTTGAGAATTTTTATGGACAGCTGTACTCGTCGAGCGCACGCAAGCCTGCGACTTGGGACACCGAAGATCCACGGGCACCATTGTTGCGCCATTATTCGGAGTGTATCCCGGACTTCGAAGAGGATGAGATTGGTGCAGCGCTCGGGCAGCTTAAAAACGGAAGGGCCCCGGGGGATGACGGAGTTACCACTGAACTCCTTAAAGCCGCAGGGCGACCTGTCCTGAAAGCCTTGGCAAGACTATTTAACGCCGTCATCCACCGAGGTACCACGCCGGAGGCGTGGTCCAGGAGTGTGGTGGTGCTGTTCTTTAAGAGAGGCGATAAGTCTCTGTTAAAGAATTACAGACCGATCTCACTTCTGAGCCACGTCTATAAGCTGTTTTCGAGGGTCGTTACGAATCGTCTCGCCAGAAGACTCGACGAATTCCAACCACCAGAGCAGGCTGGGTTTCGAAATGGCTACAGCACCGTGGACCACATCCATACTGTTCGGCAGATTATCCAAAAGACGGAAGAATATAATCAACCGCTGTGTATGGCATTTGTGGACTACGAGAAAGCCTTCGACTCCGTCGAGACCTGGGCTGTCCTGGACTCTCTGCGGAGATGTCATATCGACTGGCGATATATCGAGGTACTAAAATCTATGTACGACGCGGCGACGATGACCGTTCATGTCAATGACCAAAGAACAAGACCTATTTCCCTCAGGCGCGGGGTAAGACAGGGGGATGTAATATCACCGAAACTGTTTACCACTGCGCTGGAGGATGTTTTTAAGACCTTGGATTGGGGGGAACGGGGCATCAACGTCAACGGTGAATTCATCTCTCACCTTCGTTTCGCCGACGATATTGTCATCTTTGCGGAGACGCTGGATGAGTTAGGCCAAATGCTGGCCGGCCTAAACGAGTCCTCCCGACGTGTCGGTCTCTGTATGAACTTGGATAAGACGAAAGTTATGTTTAACAACCAAGTCATACCAATACCGGTATCGGTCGATGGTACCCTTCTCGAAGTTGTTCAGGATTATATTTACCTAGGCCATACTATCCAACTAGGCCGCAACAACTTCGAGAAGGAGGCCGATAGGAGGATTCGGTTGGGCTGGGCGGCGTTTGGCAGACTCCGTCGAGTCTTCACTTCGAAGATTCCGCAATGCTTGAAGACAAAAGTTTTCGAGCAATGCGTCCTGCCTGTGTTAACATACGGAGCCGAGACGTGGACACTGACCAAGGGACTGGTCCACAAGTTTAAAGTCGCTCAACGTGCAATGGAACGGGCTATGCTTGGGGTCTCTCTGAAAGACAGGATTAGAAATGAGACTATCCGCGGGAGAACGAAAGTAACCGACATAGCCCACAGAATTAGCAAGTTGAAGTGGCAGTGGGCTGGTCATCTGTGTCGCAGGACCGATGGCCGTTGGAGTAGACGGGTCCTAGAGTGGAGACCGCGTCTTGGCAAACGCAGTGTGGGACGTCCTCCGGCCCGTTGGACCGACGATCTACGTAAGATTGCCGGTGTAGGCTGGATGAGGATTGCGGAAGACCGGGATGTGTGGCGCGAACTTGGGGAGGCCTATGTCCAGCAGTGGGCTGCGATAGGCTGAAGTGAACCATGCCTCGCGACTTCATTCGCAATTATTTTTCGATCCCGTGAGATAAAAAGTATCCTATGTTTTACTATGGATCTCCAGCTATCTACGTACCGAGTTTCATTGCAATAAATTCTGTAGTTTTTGTCTCAAAGAGTTTGATAATATTTGATAATATTATTAGGATAAATGTTACCTATAACAAAGGCATTAAAATAACTTAGGAACAAGCGACTCTGTTAAAAAATTTGAGTGTAATCCAACCCGCATTGGAACCCGCGTGTTGAATTAAGCTCTGATCCTTTTCCTACATTGGGAACGAGGCCTATGCCCAGCTGTGGGATATTACAAGCTGAAGAGCGTAAGCGTAATTAACCCTAATTCCATAATTAATAATCGTGGTTTTCCATGTTGACGTCAAAAAATTAATATTTATTTAATGAATAAAATTCCAAATTGACTATTTAATAGATATTTAAATGAAATGATGCTAATGATTATATGACTGTATTAGTTTGATGTATCAGACATTTTGACATATAAAACTGCCATATATGTATATAATAGCCAAGTTATTATTGACTATACAAGCAACTAGCTGACTGACTTTAACTAAGGTAGGGCACAGCAGGAATTTCCTGCTCAGAATATGGAGCAGCCCGACTGGGGTACCTCGAGCTTACAGAAGATCACAGCTAAATAATACTGTTTTCAAGCAGTATTGTGTTCCTGTTGGTGAGTAAGGTGACCAGAGCTCCTGGGGATTGGGGATTGGGTCGGCAACGCGCTTGCGATGCTTCTGGTGTTGCAGGCGTCTATAAGCTACGGTAATCGCTTACCATCAGGTGAGCCGTACGCTTGTTTGCCGACCTAGTGATGCGTCTCGTAATTTTACCAGAAACACTGAATGTTAATATGTCAGGATAAAAAGACTACTAAGTTTAAACATACACACACGGTCGTCTGCTCCTAAGTTACGCGCTTAAGCTCCTAGTTAAAAAAATATACGGCGCGGGAATCGAATCTAGAATCTCGGAGCAAAAAACAAGGCACACTACTTAACTGGCTAGTCTATGTGTCAGTCGAGCCTTGCTTTGAATACAAATAAATTAAATTGGAGTGTCTGTTTGTAATATTAAAATAACCGTTTTTTACTAAATGCATATGGATGTTACACGGTACATATACCAAAGTAACATTTTTTATAAAGTTTTTCAGTCTGTCTTTATTTCGGCTAATTTCTGAAACGGCTCGAACGATTTTGACGGGACTTTCACTGGCAGATAGCTGATGTAATAAGAAGTAAATAAGCTACTTTTATTTAAGAAATTTATTTATTTTATAATTCTGCGAAGTAAACAATAACTTTTTTGTTAAATTCCACGTGGACAAAGTTGCGCGCACAGCTAGTATACAAATAAAGGTCATTAGGTTATCGGATTTTTTTTTTCTTACTTCTAATAACATGTTTTCTCTATCATTAGTGTATATGGTAAATATTAATGAAAGTACTGATAGCCCTTGCTCTCAAGTTATGCAATGATGTTACTTAGAAATGTTTGTACACTTAATTTATATACTAGCTGTGCCTGCGACTTCGTCCGCGTTTTGGGTATTTACAACGTGATTGGGCATGTACAACGTGATTCTTTAAATTGGTATAATTTTTTTATTTACGAACCTTTTGACACGAAACAAACACTGAATGACCTTATAGCGATCGTTACTCATAGTAGGGAATATATCCGCCAACCCGCATTGGAGCAGTGTGGTGGATTAAGCTCTGATCCTTCTCCTACATGGGGAAAGAGGCCTATGCCCAGTAGTGGAATATTACAGGCTGAAGCGTAAACACTAAATGTGACGCTTACCACAATATATTACTGAAAACCACATACAAACCGGATAAGCCGTTTCTGAGATCACGTGCACAAACACACAGACAAACACAAAGATTCTAACAATAATTTTTTGGGTGCTATTTGCGTTGATAAAGCTCCTGATAATATTTTTTTCATGTATTTTCCATGTACAGACAGCGAGCCGTTACATTTTTATTATATGTATCGAAGACTTGTAACTTTGATCATGAAACATAACGTTTCGATGTATACTCATTTTATTTTTCTGAGACTTGGCAAACACATCGAAATATTTTAGCGTGTATAAAATGATTGACAATGGTACAGTACATTTTGGCAATCAATAAAATTATTACCATTCAACCAAGCGAAAAACTTCATACATATAGATGTGACAACACTGTACTATCATTTCCGTACATCGCAGCAAAATTCTGTCCTTTAAGTGTTTAAAGTCTCCTATTAACTTAATTACATAATGCCCCTGAGATCATGTCAAATATCAATAAGAATTAATTAAGAGACTAAGGGATAACACAGTTCCACTACCACCTTGGAACTTAAAAAGCCGACCAATGGTGGGATAACCATCCAACTGCCGGCTTTGAAACACACAGGCCGAAGACGGGCAGCAGCGTCTTCGGTACGACAAAGCCCTGCGGCTACCAGGCTAACCCGCCTGCCCAGCGTGGTGACTATGGACAAAACACATGAGTTCACGACATTTTTGCTGCGAACTTGAGGAGGCCTATGTCCAGCAGTGGACTGCGATAGGCTGAAGTGAATCAATAAATTAAATCTACCCTACTTTTTGCTATTATCACAAAATGCCCCACAGATTCTAATTATCACAAAATGCCCCATAATAGATTCTAAAAGTGCCCCATCCCCACAGATACGACCCGCGCTTTGGTGATGCATTCTGGAACAGCTCTCGCTATGGAATGCTCCACTATCTTCTGAACATGATGACATCGTGGGCGATAGTCTGCGACGTGTGGTATTTACCCGCCATGCACAGGGAGCCGGGAGAAAATGCGGTCGATTTTGCTAATAGGGTCAAATCGGTGATAGCTAGGCGTGGAGGGCTGGTGGATTTGATGTGGTGAGTACTTATCAGATTTTGTGGGTTGTTATAAATTTGTGGAAGCTCTCGAAATAAGTGAATCGATTTTGATGTGGTTTTCTTTACATGAAAGAGAGTTTCGTTGCGGTGGTTCTTAGCTAAATTGGGTAAAAATCGATTAAGCAGTTCAATGGAGTTAAAATTCTTTTACAAAAAAATATCAGCTGTATAAAATGATGGAATGCATTTTTTATGCTTTTTTATTCTTAGTATTTAAAAAATACTTAAAATCATTACAATTTGCCCTTAAATTATTTGCAATTCTAAGACTGTACACAAATGAGCTATACTTAACTAATGGAGCTTAAGCTCCAATACTTCTCCTACATGGATAAAGAGGCGTACGCCCAGCAGTGGGATGTTTCAGGCTTAATATAATATTAATAAGTCAATTTCTCACACTACTCCACTAGTACAGTTCCCATTACATATAATTAATAAAGTCAAAATACTTTTTCCAGGGACGGCCAACTGAAACGCATGAAGGCTAAGAAGGAGTGGAGAGAGTTACAGCAAGAGGAGTTCAGTAAGAGATTGAAAGGGGAGTAAACGGAGTGTGAGAGTTATCAAGTGTCAAGTTCTGAACAATATGTCTTGTACCGATGTAGGGAGTTGGAAGAGTTAGAGGGAGTTGAAAGTTTCATTGGCCTGTTTGTAAGTTGGTTTTTTTTTTAATATGAAAACGATCCGAATATAATATCTTATAACGACTTTCGATTCGATTTTATTTGTTATCATAATTTTTTTGTTATTATAAAGAAATTACATATTTTTTTTGTAATTGAGGCAATATTTTGTCAATTTCGTATTTAGATGTAAAACGTAAATATGTCCTCGATTACAAAGAAATATGTTTTAAATCAAATTTATATGCAAGTGGATACAAGCGAAGCATTTAATTAAACCGCACACATTACACAGTGGCGTAGCGAGGGGGGGTAGTAGGGGGGGGCATCCCAGACGCTACTCACCGCAGAGGCGCTAAATGATCCACAAAACAAAAAATCGCTGGACATATGTGGTTTTCGAGTGTTAGGGGCTAAGCTCGCTACGTCACTGTCATTATATACCATTTATAAGACGTACAGAACATCAGTCAAACAGAAGGAGTACTAGCAGTAGTTAGACACGAGATGGATTTACAACCGAACTTAAACTGGCTTGTTTCCCCTTTTTTATATGAAAACTTTTCATTGTAACGCAAGACCTTTATTGCTAATAATTAGAGAAGGAGAATCTTAGAAGCTTGTTTCTAGAAAGATCTTGAATACTGAAGAGTTACTATAGACTGCAATAGAATAGATTTTATACTTTCACATACAGTTAGGAAAGACGCCATGATGGGTGTCAGCTATGTGTCTTTTATATCATCTAATGAAGATAGGCTATACTTAGTTGAAATGAAAATTACCCCCCCCCCACCCTTTACCCCTCCTAAAATAAACTGTTATATATATTTTTTTTAACATTATAATGGTGTCTATAATTATGTTACATCGAATTAGAGGTAGCCGCGGGATGCTATAAGTAGTAGTTATGTCATGTTGTTATATAGCCTATTACCCGTCTCGATAAATAAGTTTTCTACCGTAAAAAGTATTAGTATCGTAGAAATTTGAGCAGTCGATCCCGATGTAAGGGCTAACGAACAAACTTAGGTTTTATAATATTTGTCAAATCTGACAATTTTCTGTCAGAAATATTTTAAATGTGGTCTAGTTTTTTTTAAATCTTTTTTAAAATAGTTTTATTTATATAGTAATAAATATTTGTGTAAAATTTGTATTTATTATATTTTAATTTATTAAGTTGGGATACATCACAATATTAAATGAAATATATTTTGACACAACGGGGATTGAGCCTGTGTCATTAGGGTGTCATATCTGTGTATAGCAATTTTATTTGATTACAAAATATTTTTTTTAATTAAGTAAATAGATATAATATTTTTTATTTATTTATATAAAGTCTAAAAATATTTTAATTGGTTTTCCTTATTTATAAAAAACTCTTAAATCATACTAGCATATCGTAACTACAAAAAAAGAAGGATATTTTTATTGGCAGCTCATTATTTTCATATAAAAAATTATTTTAGGTATCATACAGGCTTAACTTAGCGAAACGATATCGTTTGTATAGCTTTAGTCACCTAAAGGAAAGGATTAAATAAAGACTGCTCGCAAGTGTGACTACAGCTTTATAAAATCATTATGTAGTTTATGTAATTATAATTATGTAATTAATAATATGTAATCAATTGGTCTACATAATGTTTCTAATATATATTACATAAGTAAAGTTTAGACTGTATTTATGTCGCGACGAAATCCGACGAAAGTACTTTCGTCGTTAAAAAAGAATATTTACAGATTTTCGACTGCCCTTTATCTTTATAATGAAAGTCAAATCTGTAAAAATAAAAAATAAAATCACTTTATTTTTTCTATACTAGCGTCTATCCCTGGACACACCTTGTATTCGTCCAAAAATTATATCTATTATTGTCTTTAAAATTAATCGTTAACCAAGAATTAACGTGTTTGTTAAATGTTAAAATTTCTTTTAGTTTTAGAATGAGTTAAAAAAAATTGAGAAATATAATTTCAAATTTCTTTATGTTAATATATTGTCATAAAAATAATAAAACACACAAAACAGTATCGTACTGTCAGTATCAAATAAACATTACATATTTATAAAATATGTAATAGAAAATATAGCATTTAATGCGTTTATGTAATTTATTAATCATAATTATGTAATTGTAAAGTTGCAATGATTGTGGAATTTTTGCAATTGTTAAGAAAATGTAATGATCGTTATAACGGTGATAATTGTTGTGATTTACGAGTGTTTGTGCGTTTTATGGATTATTTGTAATTATTTATTGTGAAATTAATTTATAATACAAATTATATGCATTTTCTTTTTTTATATGAAATAAAATTTGTTTTCAATCAATCACACGACTGAATGGATTTTGATGGAGTTTTAGATTAAGATGTAGATAGTCATATCTTTTATGATTTTAAAGAAGCTTCTTGTTTTTTTTTTATATAATTTTAGGTTATTGTAATAATTGTACATTTTGTAAACAAATAAAGGTTTCGAACAAAAGATCTATTTATTATTTTTGACTATTGAGCTTCCCACTTCCCCTTTTTTAGTACTACGGTAGTAAAGAAACACGGACTTCACGATGGTACAATGTTACCGTTGCTTATGGAAGCCTGCAACACCAAGATCCTATCCCAATATCTACACGCCTCACCCCCTGGGCTCTGGGCTCTGGTCACCTTACCACAGGAACACAACACTACTTGACAACTGTATTATTTAGCTGTGATCTTCTGTCTCATTTTTTCATGATCACATATTAGTTTTGTATGTAAGCAGCCGACTATTAGCTTATATTAGCAACCCGACTGGGGAAGTACCGCAATCTTGCACAAAATTACAGCTAAATCTACATAAATAAGAATCAGCAGTTAACTGTGTTGCCAAGCGTTCAAAAAAACTCGTGAACGGCTGGACCAATTTTAGCCTGTTTTTTGTTTTTTTTTTAAAGTTTTTTAACACTACCCACCTCACTACTTCACTGTAGGTTTTGCGGATCGATGGCCTTAGTTCGTCTATTGCAGACGATTTAGACAGTGTCAGACAGACACTGTCGCCTAGGTCACTCTTCAGGAAAACGCAGAGTTGCCTAAGCTCTGCGCCACCCTCTCGACCTCACTAGCTAGGCCCACAGGAACGACGAGTTGATAAGTGTGGAGCCAGTTCGGCTGCAGGAGTCTTTCGCATTTTGAGCTATGCCACCATGGATACCCCATTCCGGGTTTCAAATGAAGTTTTCCTTCTTCATGACCCTGATGATTTTGGGCCAGGTATCCCTCGGTCGCCTTTTACGACCCCCGCGGGAAGAAAGGAGGTGGTGCTATTCTACTCGGCCCACCACACGGCACGGATTTTGCGGATATATTCCATATTATGAATAACGATCGCTATCAGATATTTATAATAACAACCAGGACCGACGGTTTTACGTGTTCTCCGAGGCACATTGGGGAGACCCACAAGATATCAACAACCCGAAGAGAAATATTTGTATAAGTACATTCGATTCTCGAGCGAGTATCGAATCTGTGACCCCTACTTGAAAAAAAATCGATTTTCAGTTTTTAACTTTACATAATTATCAGTTATTAATAAAACAAATTAAATATACACAGCGCTTTATTTATTAACAATAAACATATTGTTTCATAAATGAAAAAAGTAATTTAATAACTCACAAATGATCATCACAAATTGACTTACAATTACCAAATGCATAAACTCAAGTTAAATCGTTTCGTGAGAAACTGGCCTCTGTGACTCCTCACTCACTCCATGTATTCCAGAATCATACAACACAATGTACGACGTGCAGGTGTGAACGTCTGTGTCAAAAAAGGTGTGTTTGTGTGTATTTAAGTTGTGTGCGTGTTTATTTCCAAATTTAAATTTTTTGTTTTGATTATATTTTAACAATCGAAGTTTGATTATTTTCTCTGTTTGATGATAATTTAACGTTTTCCGGCCTTTTTGGTTAAATGATAAATTATATTTTATTGTATAACTAGCGACCCGCCCCGACTTCGCACAGTTGCAAAAACTATCAGTGTTCTTCTAGTATATTATGCATATAAATCTTCCTCTGGAATCACTCTATTTACTAAAGATAACCACATCAAAATCCGTTGCGTAGTTTTAAAGATCTAAGCATACAGGCCGCGAGAAGCGACTTTGTTTTATACTATGTAATGATGAAAGACCCTAATAGCAAAGAAATCGGCGCGAAAAACTTATATTAAGTTCGGCTACTTTAAAAATCAAATATTTTCGTCGACTATCTCCTCGATTTTGACGAAGGTAGTCCAGTGCCGTAGCGAGGGCAGGAGGGCAAGGGGGGATCATCATGCCCCGGACGTTAGTCACAAAGTGGCGCCAAATGGACCGCAAAACAAAAAATTACTGGTCATATTACATGGTTTTCGAATGGGAAAGCGCTAAAAAGGTATTGTGCCCCGGGCGCGAGTTAAACTCGCTACGTCACTGAGGTAGTCAGATATTGAATGCTGATACAAGATAATGTGAAGAAGTGGGATTGTCGTACAATTGGTACCTCTTATCGTGCATTTAAACATTTAATACCACACGTAATACCTTGAAAATAATTTATATTCATTAAATCTAAAACCCAGCGTGGTGACTATGTGCAACACACATGAGTTCCCGCATTTTTGACGCGAACTTGCGGAGGCCTATGTCCAGCAGTGGACTGCAATAGGCTGGAATGATGATGATGACGGTGATGAAATCTAAAACTCGTCATTTTCAAACGGATGATACTTGTGGCCGAGAGATCTGAAATCAAATGAAAAAATATATAATAAAATGAAAGTATAGGCTTTATAAGATGACGCTACTGCATGCACTAATAGGAGGGGAATTATGTCCCCTATTAATAAAATATTGCAAAAACGGGAATGTCGTGTGTTGGATAAATACGTCAATCTTAAATACAAAATGGTCATGTTAAGTAGACAAGCAGACGATAAGTGTTACCATGCACGTGTCAAGTAGATTGATGTACTCACGTTTTCATCGGCATGAAGCGTTCATTGCAGTTGAACGAATTGATAAGCTTGATATCCTCAGCGGACAATTTGAAATCAAAAACATCAAAATTGGACGCAATGCGGGATTTGGCGACTGATTTTGGTATCACGATGTTGCCGCGGTCGATTTGATATCTGAAAAATATAAATGCATGAAATATTAAAAAAGTGTAAAAGACCTCTCAAGGTGAGAATTTTCCATATTCAGTGATATACCTTATGAGCACCTGAGCGACAGTTTTGCCAATCTTATCCGCGATAGCCTTCAGCTTGGGGTCATCCAAGAGATGTGGGTCTCCGGGTTGAGCCCAGGGTCTGTCCGGAGAGCCGAGTGGGGAGTAAGCTGTGATTAGGATGCCGTGGGACTCGCAGAACTCTTTCAGGCGGACCTGGGTTAGGTAGGGGTGGCACTCCACCTGGAAACATATATTTATTAAATAGCACTAACTTTAACTTTACGACGTCTTGGCGCATCTGTCACAGCACTGGTTTGTGGCTGTTGCGCTGGCGGTTGCAGGTCGATAAACCCCGCACTTATCAAATATTTGTATAGGCCATACAGATGTTTGCCGTGGTCTAAGTGTTTGTGCAGTTCTTGTGGGTCTCCCCGCCGTGCCTCGCAGAGCACGTTAAGCCGTCGGTCCCGATTGTTAGCATATACAACTGATAGCGATCGTTACACATAATACATATCAACTAACCCGCATTGTGGCAGCGTGGTGGATTAAGCTCTGATTCTTCTCCTACATGGGCGAAAGAGGCCTATGCCCAGCTGTGGGCCGTACAGGCTGAAGTTACTAACTTCGACTAATACGATTCTATACATATAGTATAATTTAATGTTTTATAATAATAATACATAAATAACTGGGTTTTCTGGAAGAAATGGCTAATTAGCCATAAGTCCGCCCATTATACACATAACACGAAAATGCATCATGTTTGCATGCATAATGTTGAATTTACAGATTATACAGATAATTGCGCTGCTACCTTTTCAATTCATTTTATCCTATATCTAAAGGTTGTCTGGAAGAGATCGCTACTAAGCGATAAGACTGCCCTTATACATTACTATCTCTATGTGTAAATAACTGTTTTATATAATTTTTTTATTTTTTTTCCGAGTGGTGTGCAATAAAGTATATTCTATTCTATTCTAATTTATAACAATTTTAAGTTCTGGAATTAATGTATTTGTGATGTACAATAAAAACTTTAATAAATAGTTACCAAAACATGATATTTTAGAAAAAATTATAAAATAAAATGTTATCTTATAATTTTCCTTTGTAAATTCTCACAAAATTTCGTACAAAAATTATATTTAGTTTTTATGCCGAAATCCGGCTCATGAGAATAATATTGGCTCAAAACAACACTATTTAGGTACTCATAACATCACTTCTGGCTTGTAATAAAAAATTTGGCTAATAACAACAATACTGGCTCATAAAAATGATACTCGCTCATAAGAACACTTCTGGCTAAGAAAAAAACTGGAAACTCATACGAACACTGTTGGCTCATACAAACACTTATGACTCATAACATTACTTCTGGCAAAAACTATACTGACTCATAATAAAACCGCTGGCTCACACAAATATTGTTAGCTCATAAAATCACTTCTGGCTCATAAAGTCACTTTTGGCTCATAATAACACTACTACTACCAAACTACCAAAAACTTACCTGGTTCACAACGGGCTTCACGGTAGCGTGTTCCAATAACCTCTTCACCTGCTTCGAGTTGAAGTTGGAAATACCCAGACTTTTGACCAGACCCTCACCCACTAAGGGCTCCATGGCTTTCCAAGTGTCAACATAGTCCACATCGGAGAATATGATCTTGCCTGACTCATTTTCGGGGAAGATTGAACCGTCTTCCTGTAAACATTCACATAAACCAGTTTTAATACGTAACCATATTTATAAAAATGATAGTTTTTCACAACCGTTTTGCTGTAGTAGTGCGAGTAATCACCTAAAATACCGAAAATTCGCGGGTTCGATTGCCGTTTGGGATGGAAATTTGTATTTGTAGAAATATTTTTTTCTGGTTTCGATGTTTGTCCTTGTGGGGAGACTCACCGTGCCTCGGAGTGCACGTTAAACCGCCGGTCGAGGTTGTTATCTATATGGCTGATAGCGATCGTTGCTCGTAGTAGGAAATATATCCGCCAACCCGCAATTGTGTAGCGGGGTTGATAAAATCTAGTTTCTTGCTTCGACATTTTGCCATAAACACTAGGTATATACTTATACTATATACGCAGTGCACCTTACTCAAAATTTTGACTATCCCAACTAGGGATGTCATCATTTCAGCCTATCAAAGTCCACTGCTGGACATAGGCCTCCACAAGTTCACCCCAAAAATGGTGTGAACTCATGTGTGTTACCCATAGTCACCTCGCTGGGCAGGTGGGTTGGTGACCGAAGGGCTGGCTTTGTCGCACCGAAGACGCTGCTGCCCGTCTACGGCCTGTGTTGCCAGTAGTTGGATGGTAATTCCGCCATCGGTCGGCTTTTTAAGTTCCAAGGTGGTAGTGGAACTGTGTTATCCCTTAGTCGCCTCTTATGATACCCACGGGAAGAGAGGGGGTGGCTATATTCTTCATTGCCGTAAACACACTAGGGATTTACCTCAACCTTACAAAAGAGCACAACTAACAACATTGCTCTCAAGTAGTGCTGTGTTCCTGTAGTGAATATGGTGGCCAGAGTTTCTGGGGAGGTGCTGGTACAGACGTCTATAGGCTACGGTAACTGCTTACCATCAAATGGGATGTACGTTTGCTTGTCACAATAGCGATATAAAAAATACATTACGATACCTTGTAAGCCTGAGGACAGTGAATGAGGTACAAATCCAGATATTGGAGGTTAAGGTTCTTCAGGGTCTGCTTCAGAGCACCACGCACCAGGTCCGGGCGATGGAAGGTGTTCCAGAGCTTGGAGGTGATGAACAGGTCGTCTCTGATCAGACATATTTAATAGTTAATTTATTATTAACTAGCCGTACCCTGGGCGTGTTGCAACGCTTTATTTATTTATTTTTTTGGTCGTTAACCAACTCAGAAATTTTTGTGGGTTCACGCAAAACACTTTGCTGAAGATCATGACATGATCAAATGCACACTTTACGATTCAATAAAAGACACACAGAAAGACATTCATTTTTATATATTTAGACAACGACGTGTCAGTGAGTGGCGACCGCGTATTGATAAACACAGCGATGTCCTCCGGTCGCTGGAATGATGACCTACGTAAAATGGCCTGGTAGCCGGTAGCTGTATGAGGATTACGGAGAACTGGTACATTTGGGGCTTTGGAAGGCAATGTCCATAAGTGGGCCGCGATAGACTGAAATAAACGAGCCCAGAGGAAAGCAACGCGCTTGCAATGCTTTTGGTGTTGCAGGCGTCTATAGGGTAAGGTAACAGCTTACCATCAGGCTGGCTTGTTTGCCATCTTTGTAATAAAACAGAAGTCTTTTGTCCAGTATAGAGACAAAACGCAACATTTACAGTTTTAGGCTGATTAAGTTCAGTTTAGAGTACTTATTGTTATCAAACCTCTTAACAGTTCCATCCGCAATTTTCTGAGTGATGGCCTTCCCAACTTCCTTTTCATTACCATACACAAATGCACAGTCAATGTGTCTGTAGCCGATGTCGATCGCATCCTTCACTGCTTGGGTTACTTCGTTGGGTCTTGACTGGAATTAAATAAATTTATTTCCGGGAGACCGGGACAGACAGCTAAACGTGCTCTATGAGGCACAGTGGGGAGACCCACGAGGACTAACAACCAGACCGGAAATAAATATTTGCATAATTACAAATATCCACTCCGAGCGAGAATCGAACGCGACCGTCGGTGTTTATGCGCCGCTGACACGGCACACGCACCGTTACACCTGACCTTTTATTTGAATTAAATTCAGTCGCCAAAATTTCTACACCAGATTGTATTTTTTTTTTTCGTTGTTCATTATATTTAGGTCGAGGTTTGTATAAAAACAAAATTTTCAAAAATTGAAATATTAATTTATAAATAAAAATCATACAAGTAATGTTATAACTTTGAATCAGTGCTTAAAGGTCAGAATCTCTCTATATTAAAACGTGAAGCAAAAACTTTGTACCCCTTTTTACGAAAATTGCGTGGACGGAGGAGTATGACATTTCGTACACTTTTCTCTATCTATATAAATAATAATTATGTTTGCTCGCAAACGAAAAAAAACGACTTCAATTACATCAAAAATAGTCAAGTAACTACGCGTTATCAAAGATTACTCAAAAAGTAGTTATCAAATCTCGATAAAATTTATATGTGACCACATGATAAACATCAGCTTTCGATTAAATTAAAAATTATCAAAATCGGTAAACCCAGTAAAAAGTTATTGTGGATTTTCGAGAGTTTTCCTCGATTTCTCTGGGATCCCATCATCAGATCCTGGTTTCCTTATCATGGTACCAAACTAGGGATATTCCCTTTCTAACAAAAAAAGAATTATCAAAATCGGTAAATCCAGTAGAAAGTTATGCGGTATAATACAACGTAGGTCGACGAGAAAAGCGTCAAGTAAAAACGCATTATTAGATATAACTCGAAAAGTAGTTGTCAGATCGCAAATAAATTTAAATGGGACCAATTGACACACACCACCTTTCGATTAAAAAAATTTTTTGTCGAAATCGGTCCACCCGGTCAAAAGTTCTGATGTAACATACATAAAAAAAATTAAAAAATACAGTCGAATTGAGAACCTCCTCCTTTTTTGGAAGTCGGTTAAAAATGAATGTTGCTAAGCGCATCATAATGCGAGAATGGCTCGACCAATTTGGCTAATTTATTATTTTGTATATATGCTGTTTGGTTACGGCATCAAAGAATATAGCCACCCCCTCTCTTCACATGGGTGTCGTAAGAGGCGACTAAGGGATAACACAGTTCCACTACTACCTTGAAACTTAAAAAGCCGACCGATGGCAGGATAACCATCCAACTGCTGGCTTTGAAATACACAGCCCGAAGACGGGCAGCAGCGTCTTCGGTGTGACAAAGCCAGCCCTGCGGTCACCAACCAGCCTGCCCAGCGTGGTGACTATGGGCAAAACACATGAGTTCACGCCATTTTTGGCGTGAACTTGTGGAGGCCTATGTCCAGTAGTAGACTGTGTGTGTGGATGTGATGATTCTTTTGTATATTCCTTAAGGCCCACGGAAGAATTTAATAAAATAAAAATTAAAAAAATAAAACAACAACAATAACTGCGTGGACAATTTTAATTGTTACTATTAACTATTCACAGAACGAAGTCTGTCCGGGCAGCTAATAGTTTACGAGTATATAGAGAAGAAGTTCTAAACGGCGCTCATTGAAAATCTGTGCTGGGGCAATGATGTCTCGACGCTACTGAGTGGGCATCCGATTGGTGACATCACAAGTTCATTTTTTTTTTTTATATATATATAGCTTTGTAATTTAATAGATTGATTTAAGATATTGTTGTTGAATATTGTTCTATTTTATTTTATGTCGGATCCCTTATCAGAATCTGCTAGAATGATTTTTGATTTTTATAAATTATCCCTTGTTTGTCTTAATTTTTTTTTTGCTTGCTGCGATTATTTTGTATAAGTTACAGTGGGACTGGCGTGTCCATGTAGAACAAAAGTCCCTAAAATTAATAAAAAAATAAAAAAATAATGCTTGTGACCAATAAAATTTATGTTACTTAAATTTCTTTATTATAAAACCGTAATTAGATTCTTTATTTCCTAGATTTGCGTGAGATGGTATAAAACTATCTTAAAAAACCAGTGAAACATGGCCTTAACGTATATTATTTTAAGTTAGTAATAAAATTTAAATTTGTTTCAAACTTTACTAAGAATCTAACTATTGTACAATTAAAATGAATAAAATAACATTCTTCATTGTACGTGGGTGTTATGAACATACTTTAATAAACGTATCGCTGCCACCGAGTATTTCTATTCCGAGGGTTTTGTTATTGAGAGCAATTTCTATAATAGTCTCTTCATTTGGTATAATTTCAGCTGTCGCTGGATCTGGAGCGGGTTCTTCAGCTGGCTCTTCAGCTGGCTCTTCAAGTAGCTTTTCAGCTAGCTTTTTAGGTGGCTCTTCAGCTAGCTTTTTAGGTGGCTCTTCAGCTAGCTTTTTAGGTGGCTCTTCAGCTAGCTTTGCAGATAGTTCTACAGGTAGCTCTTCAGGTAGCTCTTCAGGTAGCTCTTCAGGTAGCTCCGCAGGTAGCTCTTCAGGTAACTCTTCAGATACTGTTTAATAATTTAGAACAGTTTACATTCAAAATATGGGATTCCAATATTGCTATAAAATAACAAAATTCAAGAGACAATTTTCATTTATCAAATTTTTCAAGACAATGGAAATAATTAAAACAAAGGGCAATAGAGTCTAAGATGTGAATTGTGACGAAGTCGAAATGTTTTTTTAGCTTCCTAAATAACCCTAATTATTTTAATTTTTGGATAATAAAGCAATTTTCAAAAAAAAAAATACCCTATAAAGTAGACAAAAAGTAGCCTATGTACGCCGGTTAGGAGCATTTCAAACACGTTGCCAACCCTAACCCGTACTTCCTCAATCGGGCTGTTCCAAATATTGAACAAGACCTGCTGTACCCTTTTTCAATAAACTTTATACTCTTTAGCTTGTTTATACAATCTCTCAAAACTCACTCTACGTCTCCCTGAATGGCTGAACTGACAGTTGAACTGAGGTTCAACTGTTTTTCAACTGCTGTTGTCCAAAATGTAAATTGCTCTGTACACAAAGTAACCATGCTTTTTGCTCTAAGAATTTTTAAATCAGACCGTTTAATCACGAGGTTGGTACGTGCAAAAAAGAATAAATAAATGGGCAAGCAACTCTTCACCACGATATCATTTGCGTGGAGCAATCGTTTTTGATTGTTACTTTTTCTCCAGTTAAGATTGAGACTATGTCATTCAGCAATAATAAAGCGTTCTACTGGTAATAGAATTTTCAAAATCAGTTGGGTAGTTTTTGAGTGTATCCATTACAAACTAACATAATTGTGTATGCTGGCAAACGAAAAAAAACCGACTTCAATTACATCGACAAGTAATACAACGTAGGTGACGAAAAAATAGTCAAGTAAATACGCATTATCTAAGATTACTCCAAAAGTTGTTATCAAATCGCGATGAAATTTAAACGCGACCACATGACGGACAGACAAACATCGGCTTTCGATTAAATTCAATATCATCAAAATCGGTACACCCAGTAAAAAGTTATGCGGATTTTGAGGGTTTCCCTCGATGTGTCTGGGATCCCATCAAAAGACTCTGGTTTCCTTATTATGGTACCATACTTAAAATATCTCCTTTCTAACATACATTTCTAATATATATAGCTTATTTTTGAGTTGATAGGAAATGCTCGCAAACAAAAAAACCGACTTCAATTACGTTACCCACATTCCTTTCACCATCATAAGTTCGTCTAGTCAACCTACTCAACCCGATACGGCCGAGCATTTACTTATTGAAGTAATTAAAATAGTAGTAATTCTTTCTAACTCTAAATTACTTCTGGGTGTGTTCTACAACCCTTCATCTCTTTTTAACTAATTCACAAATTTTGAAGATATCTTAGCAAACCTCGTTCATAGCTACAGCCACGTGGTTATAATGGGAGATTTTAACACCTGCTCACTGAAAGGCGACACAAACAGTAAAAAACTGTTAAAGATAACAGAATCATGTAATTTGCATATTCTGCCCCTATCAGCTACACACCATTCTCCTGGCTGTACCCCCTCGCTTCTTGACCTTATTATAGTGTCATCACCAGATTCAGTTTTCAAATATAGGCAGCATTCCGCTGATATATTTTCTTATCATGACTTGATCTTTCTCTCATACAAAATTCGTCCCACCAAATTCAAATCAAAAATTCTTCTGCAACGTAATTTTGGCGGAATTGATAAAGACCATATTTGTTACGATGCTCGTCAAACAGACTGATAAGATGCTGACTCTATGATAAAAAGGTGGAGCTGTTTAATATGCGAATAATCCAGCTATATGACACACATACACCTATGAGGCCTGTGAGATTAAAGCACCATCCGGCTCCCTGGCTGTCTGAGGAGCTTAAAACTTTAATTGCTGATAAAAACAAAGTCAAGTATAAATATAAAACTGACCGTAACTGCGATAAATACATATAAAAAAAATCCGTAACCGCTGCAATAAATTATGTAGAGATGCTCAACGTCGCCACATCCATCCACATTGCTAGAACATGGAAATTTCTCGAAACACTAGGAGTTGGTAAATCTTCTCGTAAAAACTCTTTAACTATTGACATTGAGCTTAATAGCAGCATGCTTATGAGCATTTCTTCTTTACTACGATACTCAATGATGTTGATAAACATCAAACTTTAAATTATCTTTCATCACTACCAACTTCTAACATTTCGTTCGTTTACTTTCTCCTCTGTCACCGAAAGCGATGTTAGAAGAGTTGCACTGTCTGTGGCTTCGAATGCCGTCAGAGCAGACTGCTTAAGCCTTAATATGATCATCCCTATCCCAGATATAATTATTCCGATTTTGTTACACATCCTTAATTACTCTTTCACATGTAGTAAGTTTCCCAAAACCTGGAAAGATGCACATATTATCCCGATTCCTAAAAAAAACTAATGCTACCTGTATCCGATTTCTGACCGATTTCTATTCTTCCTTTCCTCTCAAAAATCCTAGAAGAGTTAATTTTCCAACAATTAAATAGTTTCCTCTACAAACATTCCCTCCTAAATCCTCTTCAGTCTGGATTCCGTTCTAGTCATAGTACGGTTTCAGCTCTAGTCAAAGTTACCGACAACATCCGACTGGCTATGGACAGTAAACAACTCACTGTTTTGATACTTTTGGATTTTAGTAACGCGTTCAACTGTATTGATCACGACATTCTATTGAATGTCTTGCTCGTTTTTAACATCTCTCAATCGGTGACAGGCTGGTTTCTGAGCTTCCTCAAGGGGCGACGACAGCATATACGCTATGATGATGCCACATTTTGATGCTATGATGTTCAAGTCGGGGTACCTCAAGGCTGTGGTCTAGGTCCATTGCTCTTCAAAATCTTCATCAATTCGATTACTCAATCAATTTTTTGTCTCTACCATATGTATGCAGACGATGTCCAAATTTATCGTCACAGAACGCTTCAAGATTTTCATAGTACAATTGATTTAATCAACAGAGATTTAGCTAACATTTCTGAGTGGAGCAGACGCTACGACTTAACGTTAACCCAAGCAAATCACAGGTCATAATTATTGGTAGTCTAAGTTTGATTGCAAGGGTTGATAGCTCAACACTACCTACTATCTTATTTAACGGTATTAGTCTGCCTTACTGCCACCGTAAGAGATCTTGGTATATCGATCGGATCACTCGATCGGACTTTGTTGTGATCTTTTAAAAAAAATCTTTTTAAAAAACGATAACAATCTACATCGTCAAGTATAGTAAAATATTCAATATTAGGGACAACTTACAATTAGTTGTCGAATTTCGATCAAATATAAGTGGGACCACACGCACCACTTATTGATTAAAAAAATTCATCAAAATCGGTACACACAGTAATAAAATAAAAAGTTATGAGGTAACACACATTAACAATAATATACAGTTGAATTGAGAGCATACTCCTTTTATTGAAGGCTGTTAAAATAACAGTTTTTTTTTTAATTGTAGTTTAATGTAGATTGGAAGGATGTAATTTTTTTTTCTTTTAGGAATGAAATTCAGAACATTAATAATCAATAAATAAAAATTAATAATTAAAAAACCCTTCCTAAATATCACCTTAGAGTTATAGTATATGTCGGCGCAAAGGAACAATGTTGTTTACAAACGTACGCACGTGCAGCGATACGCCATTTCCGCTGCTATCCGTGAGTCAGGCGAGAGGTGGGAACAGATCGCTATAAACACGTACACCGCGTAGCGGGAGTCACATCTGAGTCACAGTTATTACTGTTATTGGTTATAATTATCGTGATTACATAATATTTTGATTTTGAACTAAGATTACTGTAATTAATCAACCTTAAATTGAACTGGTGTTTGTCATTACTGAAGTTTTCATTTAGTCATGTCTGAAGGCCGACCTAGTGTCGATAAGGATCCTAAGTATAATGTTCCACCTTCACCAATTTTACAAGTTTCGGATCCATCCGTAATATAAAGTAAATGGCACTTAAAAACTTACTTTCCATGTTCCCAAGCCGAGCTGTGGAATTGTTTTTCCATTATTTAATTTTAAAAGCGGAACTTTAGCGGCCATTCTGTTATTATATCACATAAAAAACGACCGTCACTCGCACTTGACAACCTTGAAATGTGAAGTTATCGTAAATCATTCCTATCGACCTATCGTAATACCTAACATTATATCAATCTGTAAATAGATATAGTTAAAATATTGTGAGCAGGTTACATATGGTGGTTTTGGCACACACGATTGGCAGTCTCGTGTTTGTCCTGACCATTTCATGGCATACTGTTATTTTTTGTCTTTTATATGTCTTTAAATTTTTTAAAGAGTACCGAGAGTTTTTTCCTCCGGTTTTTTTTTCTCGGCCTACACTAGGACCTAGTGTAAGCCGAGAGCGGTAGAGAGTAGGTCCCTAGGGACATTAGTTTATCTTATTTATTGTAATATTTAATAAAGCCGAGGACATAATAGAAAGGTAATGACTACAGAGATATTAGAAATTTAAAGTAACTTAACATTTTGATTATTTTGACAAAGTTAAGGTTGCACATAACATTGGGAATATTAACTAAGTTTGTAATGTACCCAATGTTATGATATAAATTTTTATTTTATTGCTTGACGAAATAAACGTTTTCATTTAATTTCATTTATACTTTTTAACCGACTTCCAAAAAAGGAGGAGGTTCTCAATTCGACTGTATTTTTTTTATGTATGTTACATCAGAACTTTTGACCGTGTGGACCGATTTCGACAAATTTTTTTTAATCGAAAGGTGGTGTGTGCCAATTGGTCCCATTTAAATTTATTTGAGATCTAACAACTACTTTTCGAGTTATATCTAATAATGCGTTTTTACTTGACGCTTTTTTCGTCGACCTACGTTGTATTATACTGCATAACTTTCAACTGGATGTACCGATTTTGATAATTCTTTTTTTGTTAGAAAGAAAATATTCCAAGCTTAGTACCATGATAAGGAAACCGGGATCTGATAATGGGATCCCAGAGAAATCGAAGGAAACTCTTGAAAATCCGCAATAACTTTTTACTGGGTGTACCGATTTTGATAATTCTTTTTTTGTTGGAAAGGAGATATCCCTAGTTTAGTACCATGATAAGGAAACCAGGATCTGATGATGGGATTCCAGAGAAATCGAGGGAACTTCTTGAAAATCCGCAATAACTTTTTACTGGGTGTACCGATTTTAATAATTTTTAATTTAATCGAAAGCTGATGTTTGTCATGTGGTCACATATAAATTCCATTGAGATCTGATAACTACTTTTTGAGTAATCTTTGATAACGCGTAGTTACTTGACTATTTTTTCGTCGATCTACGTTGTATTACGTCGATGTAATTGAAGTCGGTTTTTTTTTTCGTTTGCGAGCAAACACAATTATATCTGTTTTAACTACAGTGTTTGATGTGACTTTGTTTGATATTTATCTTTTATTTAAGTTTTTTATCACTACACAGTATAAAACAAAGTCGCTTCCCGCTGGCTGTATGCTTAGATCTTTAAAACTACGCAACGGATTTTGATGCGGCTGTTTTTAGTAAATAGTGTGATTCCAGATGAAACTTTATATGTGGGTCAAACACAAAAACGTTAAAAAAAGTGTTCAGGCTACATAAACTATAGATATTAATTATTTTATCGTGCAGGCATTTTTTAAATTCAAGGCAAAACTTTGAACGATTTGATTTCTAAAGTTTTTCAGATCTAATAACTAAAATATTAATTTAAGGATCTCTTTAGAGCGAAAATGTCCCCTTCTGTGGACTGTTCGGATAAGACGTCCTTCAGTTTGACAGTGATTTAAAAATATTTAAGGATCGATTAGTATCTTATTTGAATTAAAGAAACATTTGGAAACTAAGCAATAATTTAAATATGTGTTCTTTAAAAAATCATCGTTCCTAAATTACGAATAAAAACATATAAACATTTGTTCTGATATTTATAGTCTTCTTCTGTAGACACGTAAAATAGACAATGTTTTAAAAATTTGGAACCCATCCGATATTTATTTTTTTATCGTATTGGCATTACTGTCTTCTCCAGTATTCATTTCTTCGTAACTCTGATAAACGATTTTGGTATCGATGAAGAATATTTATTTAAGGAGTTACACAGGATTTTGGTCATGTTTGATGAGTCTTTCCTGTACTGCGTGTATGTTAGTAAGTAGACTCTTTAAAAATAAACTAGACCTAAGCTTCTATGCATATTAAGTAACTGATTACAAAATCTAAATTGTTTTTATTCTAACTTCAATATGTAACACGCCATCTTTAATATATTTACAATTTTCTTTCCTGTAGACATATTTCCTGTAGATAAATTTTGCACATTTTAAGCGATGGTCCCTTAACTCCGCAACAAGTCTATGTTTTTTTTAACTTGCTACATTATTAAGTAAAGAGTTTTGCGTTACAACTATTAATTGGCATTTTACTAAGCGAGGTCATGGAAAAGGTGCACCTGATGGTGTTGGTAGGTGTATCAAGCGCATTTGTGACAGTCGTGTTGCAAAGAGAAATGACGTATCGAATTTAGATGATTTGATGGCATGTTTAAGTTTAAATTGTAGAGGTATAGAAACTTATAACACCGAAGAGTCGAAGTTTCCTGAAATCGATTAGGTTTTGTATGAGATTGCTTACACGTCCTTTTAAAGGCACGCTCGAAATACATCAAACTTTGTGCAGCAGAACTCAAATATTATCCGTGCTAGATGACTAAGCTGTTTAAACTGCACAGCCCATGAAGAATGTTCGCATTACGAACTAGGATAAATTCAAATACAGCTTAAAGTCCCAAATTCCCTTACTAATTCTGTGTTATCTGAGCCTCATTTGGCCAATTTTTCGCCTGTTTCTTCTCAAGCAGGACCCTGAATCATCACAATAGTCCTGCTTTTAAAGGCACGCTCGAAATACATCAAACTTTGTGCAGCAGAACTCAAATATTATCCGTGCTAGATGACTAAGCTGTTTAAACTGCACAGCCCATGAAGAATGTTCGCATTACGAACTAGGATAAATTCAAATACAGTTTAAAGTCCCAAATTCCCTTACTAATTCTGTGTTATCTGAGCCTCATTTGGCCAATTTTTCGCCTGTTTCTTCTCAAGCAGGACCCTGAATCATCACAATAGTCCTGCTGGAGCTCACTCTATTCAGTATTCTGGTAGCCCAGGAACTAGTAAAGCTACTACTGAGTCAATAACACCCGGTTACTTTGAAAGATTAACACCTGATAACTTAATTCAAAACTTAAATTTACCAAGCCAAAGACCCCTAAATATAGTACGTCTCTTCGTTTCAGAGACTTCCAATTCTTCCGTAGAAATAAAACCAAAGAAACGACGCCAGCCTATCATATCAGATGATTCTGACGATAAAAATATATATTTTTTTCTTTAATTTTTACCGGAATTTGTCCTTTGTGATGACATGACATGTGATGATTATTCATTATCTTCTAATATATACCAATTTTATAATATTATTTTCTTTACTATGGGCAATGACTTTATTTTGAACATTTGTTTTCAAGCGCACGATAACATTATTATTATGAAACGTTTATTTTTAGAAAATTAGATTTTTCTGTATAATTTCGACAGGAAAGGACAGGTCCCTTCTGTGGTTAACTTTTGATTATTTTTTAATATCTAAAATACACGTATTATCAAATGTTAACTATTTAGTGATGATAGCGAATATTGTTTTGAGCACATTTAATTAGACTTTTCAAATGAATCGTAATAATGTAAGTGCTTAAATAAGGTTTATGTTATCAACTGTAGACAAGTAAGTCTTTTCTGTGGACAGATAAAAATAAAACTGTGATTCTTAGCGAAAGTGTGTAAGACTGATCTGTATCCATATTATTAACAATGATCAAAGAGTACAATGTAACTAAGGGCTGATTTTCAAAACGAAATTCGATGTTTTAATTTTAGGAAATTATGGATTACGCAATTTGTGTTTGACCCACGTACAAAACGTGCATAATATAGTAGAGGAACACTGATAGTTTTTGCAACCGTGCGAAGCCGGGGCGAGTCGCTAGTAAATAATAAAGAAATAATATTTTGAAGAGTTAGGGGCGACTTTACTGCGTGCTAGTGTCTACACTACCCGAGTGTGAGGTGTTAAGGAGCACCGAGAGCATTGCGAAAGGGCACAAGTTCAGTATTGTAATTTTACAAATTGAAGCCACCCTGCTGAAAATTCCCTATAAGAAACGATGATTTGTACGTGAAGTTATTGTAAACAATAGTGTGTTTGAAACAGGGACTCCAAAATCTTCATAGAATTTTTATCTGTTTTTATCTGGGCTATCTAAATTCGGCGGTCACCAACCCGCCTGCCCAGCGTGGTGACTATGGGCAAAACACATGAGTTCACGTTATTTTTAGCGTAAACTTGTGGAGGCCTATGTCCAGCAGTGGACTGTATAGGCTGTAATGATGATAATGATATCTAAATTCGAGATATGGATATGATATATTCTATCTGGATCCAGATAGGCGCTCGTTATCTTCGGATAACTTTTCATTTCGCTACATGGGCTAAAGTCACCCAGTGAAGGGCCAAATATGACGGCGTTAGACTTAAGCCAAACTTTTTGCAATTTTTTTAAGTTCATTAATGGCAGATAGATATAGTACATTTTATAAACAATTTTACTCATCAGCCTCTACTAAGATGTGAATCCTGTATCGGGATTCTGGAACAATACACTGTACAGAAGTACACACGCATAGACCTTTTCGATATATACAAATATTTGTTGTATGTTTGAAATGAAACATAAAGTAATAAATAATTATTTTATAACATACGACGCGTCGGCGCAACGGTCACGGAACTGTTTTGTACCTGTTGCGCTGGCGGTTACGGGTTTCGTTCCCCGCACATGAAATACATTTGTATTGGCCATACAGATCTACAGATGTTTGCCGTATTCTGGGTATTTGTACAGTCCTTGTGGGTCTCCCCACCGTGCTTCAGAGAGCACGTCAAGCCGTCGGTCCTGGTTGTTATCATGTACACCTGATAGCGATCGTTACTCATAGTAGGGAATATATCCGCCAACCCGCATTGGAGCAGCATGGTGGATTAAGCTCTGATCCTTCTCTTAAATGGGAAAAGGGGCCTATGCCTAGCAGTGGGATATTACAGGCTGAAGCGCGTTTGAAATAAAACATAAAGTATAAATAAATATTTTATAACATACACACACGGTCGTCTGTTCCTATGGTAAGCAACTTAATGCTTGTGTTACAAGTAACAGCCGACTGTTATAACTATTTTTTTTAATAAACATATGTACATAGAAAAAATTAAATAACAACTATTATATTACACCTAGACTCAGGCGGGAATCGAACCCGCAACCCGCAGAACAGAAAACAGGGCCACTACAAACTGCGCCGGCGGGCTAGTCAATTAAATATATATATCTTTTATTTTTATCGATTAAAATAATATTAGTTGGCAAGTACCACAATATTACACAAGATCCCAGCTAAATTTACTTAAACAATAGTTGAATGTGTTGCTAAGCGTTCGAAAAAAAACTCGCAAGCGGCTGGACCAATTCTTGCCTGTTTTAAAGTTTCTAATATTTTGCATCGTATGGAGGAAACTGCCCAGAAAAATGTACTCTTTCCGAAAAACATAACGATAATTTCAAATTTTAATGCGTCTGACAGTTCGTGGAATAGAACGTTTACCATCGTCGTCTGTAAAATTACTAAAATTGTAATCACATTAAACTACTAGCGACCCGCCCCGGTTTCGCACGGTTGCAAAAACTATCAGTGTTCCTCTATTATATTATGCATGTATTATACAAATAAATATAAACCTTCCTCTGGAATCACTCTATTTACTGAAGAAAACCGCATCAAAATCTGTTGCGTAGTTTTAAAGATCTAAGTAAGCCACTGTGAAGCCACTTTGTTTTATACTGTGTAATGATTAGTTTAGTTTGTCGTGTGGTGTCGGCCGAATAGAATAGCACCACCCTCTTTCTTCCCGTGGGGGTCGTAAATGCGACCGAAGGATACTTGGCCCAAAATCATCAGGGCCCTGAAGAAGGAAAACTTCATTTAAAACCCGGAAAGGGGTCTCCGTCAAGCATTCGTGGCATAGCTCTAAAATGCGAAAGACTCCTGCAGCCGAACTGGCTCCACACGTATCAACTAGTCGTTCCTGTGGGCCTAGCCAGTGAGGTCGAGATGGTGGCGCAGAGCTTAGGCAACTCTGCGTTTTCCTAAAGAGTGTCCTAAGCGACACAGTGTTTGTCTGACACTGTCTAAAATCGTCTGCAATAGACGGACTAAGGCCAATGAATGATGATGAATGATTAGTAATATGGATACCGTTAATTAAGTACTTATAAGAGGATTTTCATTTGTCCATATACTGAGATACTGAGATACTGATATCCTAGTATAGCAACCTGCTCAGGATCTGGAGCAGTCCGACTGAAGCACCCCGACCTTACAGAAGACCACGGCTTAATAACACTGCTTTCAAGGAGTGTTGTGTTCCTGCTGGTGAGTAAGGTGACCAGAGCTCCTGAGGGGGGATTGGAGTGAGGGTCGGCAACGCGCTTGAGATTCTGCTGGTGTTGCAGGTGTTTATAGGCTACGATAATCGCTAACCATTAAAAAAAAACTTTTTTTTCGGGGCTTTTCGAGGTTTTTTTTTCAGATTTATAAAAGGTTTAAGGTAGGTGAATAAATGTAATAAGGTGGTTAGGTCGAACCCGATTCCAGTGAATAGAGGTGTGGTGCAGGGATCTATTTTGTGTCCGCTTCTATATTCTGTTTATACATCAGACTTGGTCAATTGCATTAAATATTCTTTCATACATATATATGCAGATGATACGCAGATCCTAATGAAATTAATTGCAGGTTTTAATGTAGACTTGAGCAAAAACCTAAATGACTTAAATAAAGATCTGGCATCCATTAGTAAATGGTTTCATGAACATGACCTTATTTTGAATCCACAAAAATGTTCATACACAGTTTTTGGTACAAAAAGACAAATCGATATAATCCATCGGACTGACCCCAGTCATAGTAATATCATAGTATCATAGTAGATAACTGTACTATTCCAGAAGTTCAAGTGGTAAAAAATCTTGGTGTTAAGTTTATGGGCCAGGTCTTTTAAAACAAATTGAACGCGAAGATCTAAAAAGTACAAAATTCCTATATGCGTTTTTGCCATAGTATTCCTCGTGGATCTAATATTACCCCTTTCCTAAATAGTTTTAATGTACTCAATATGAAGCATAGACGTACTCTTAAATTGAACACTATCGTATTTGATCTGAGAAAGCACTCATCATACTTGCACAGAAACTGAGGTGGCTAAACGCATCCGACACCGATAATTATCGGTCATCGCGTATCGCAAACCTTATTGTACCTCCTCCGTGTTTAGTGGCGTTTAGAGGTAGTTTTCGCTTTGCGGCTTCCAAATGTCGGAACGACATTCCACCTCCCATTATATTTGCTGCAACTCGCTCGAAATTTCCTGACCTTACCAAGAGATGCCCCCTTGAGCAGCAAAAATTAGAATCAAATTGGCAAAAAGTGAAGCTATCAATACATTGATATAGACGACTATAGCATTTCATCAGACAGTTGGTACGAAACGCTCTCTGAGCTGGATTTGTAGTAACTTTGACTTGGCCCGCCATTTTGTCTACTTGTACCTTCGGCAACATACTTCATTTATTAATCCTGTTTTTTTTATTATTATTAAATACTATTTTCATATACTTTGTTAATGCTATAGTTTTAAATGTAAATCTAACGTCCTGTGCTGGCAGCATTTGTAAAGGTGCGGACTGAAAAGCAGCTATAAGCTGAGTCTACGACCTTTTCACCAGCATTTTTTTATAAAATCTCTGTAAATTAGACTAAGAAATCTTTTGTTTTTTTATGCTTGGTGAATAAACGTCTTTATAATTATTATTACTTGAATAAAGATTTTGATTTTTGAACCTCAAATTCATAATAAAACAAATGAAATAAAAATGCAGCACTTTATTTATTTACAATAAACATATAAATTCATTCATAACACCTACATAGAAATATGTATAAAATTTTAAAAGTCTTCATTTTCAAACGGGTGATACTTGTGGCCGAGTGATCTGAAATTAAAATAATTTTTATTATAATCTACACATATATTGTTACATACGTATTATTTACAAAAACATAGTAAAATGAAAGAGTTTGTATAGTTAATTGCGGTATATAATATAAGAAAAGGATTAAGGAAGGGTATTAATAAAAATATTTATCTGTGGACAACCGTGGATGTCGTAAGAGGCAACTAAGGGATAACAAGGTTCCACTACCACCTTGGAACTTAAGAAGCCAACCGATGGCGGGATAACTATCTAACCACTGGCTTTGAAACACACAGGCCGAAGACGGGCAGCAGCGTCTTCGGTGCGACAAAGCCAGCCCTGCGGTCACCAACCCGCCTGCCCAGCGTGGGGACTATGGGCAACACACATGGGTTCACGCATTTTTGGGCAAACTTGCGGAGGCCTATGTTCAGCAGTGGACTGCAATAGGCTGGAATGATGATGATGATGATTAATAAAAATATTGCAAAGACGGGGACAACTTATTATGTACATTTCAAGTGTGCTAAAGCGATATGTCAAATTTGAAATAAAACACGGACATTCTAAGTAGACAATCGCACAATAAGTACATATCTTACATGTTAAATAATTTCATGTAATTTAATGAGGCAGGCCACAGCAGGAAATATCCAGCTCAAAATCTGGAGCAGCCCGACTGGGGTACCTCGAGCTTACAGAAGATCACAGCTAAATAATAATGCTTTCAAGCAGTGTTGTGTTCCTGTTGGTGAGTAAGGTGACCAGAGCTCCTGGGGGGATTGGGGATTGGGTCGGCAACGCGCTTGCGATGCTTCTGGTGTTGCAGGCGTCTATAAGCTACGGTAATCGCTTACCATCAGGTGAGCCGTACGCTTGTTTGCCGATCTAGTCGTATAAAAAAGTGCATGTTAAACATGCATGTGCATGTAGTCACATGTACTCACGCTGTCATCGGCACGAAACGTCCGTTGCAGTCGAACGAGTTGATAAGCTTGAGGTCATCAGCGGACAATTTGAAGTCAAAAACATCAAAATTGGACGCAATGCGAGATTTGTTGACCGATTTCGGTATCACGATGTTGCCGCGGTCGATTTGATATCTGAAAAATATAAATAGACGAAATATTATAGAAAATATAAAAGACTGCTTATGGTAGGGAATATACCCGCCAATCTTAGACGCCAATGTCTATTATATGCACGGATTTGTCTGTCCGGGTCTAAATAAATTATCCCAAAGGGATTAATCCAGACAACTGACCTGAACGACAACCCCAACAGATCTTTTAAGGTCAGAAAAGTTTTCGTCACTAGTATGAACTACTAACCGATATCTTTAGTGTTTCTTGAATTATTTATATTTTATATTTCTGTATGTGATTTATCGACTATTTCTTGTTAATGTGTTCTTTTTGCTCATTTATGAATTATTTACTGTTGGAAACTTTGCTGGTTCGTGTATTGGCTGTATGAATTTATTAATTTACTGTATTATTGTACTGTATGTTTCCTAAATAAAATAAAATATAAAATATAAATAAATTTTAACTGAGGTAGGGCACAGCAGGAATTTCCTGCTCAAAATATGGAGCAGCCCGACTGGGGTAGTACCTCGACCTTACAGAAGACCACAGCTAAATAATACTGTTTTCAAGCAGTGTTGTGTTCCTGTTGGTGAGTAAGGTGACCAGAGCTCCTGGGGGGATTGGGGATTGGGTCGGCAACGCGCTTGCGATGCTTCTAGTGTTGCAGGCGTCTATAAGCTACGGTAATCGCTTACCACCAGGTGAGCCGTACGCTTGGTTGCCGACCTAGTGACATAAAAAAAAAAAAATAAAATAAAATAAAATCTGTTAAACGGCTCCAAAATATGTCAATTTTTATTTTAAATATAATAAAATTAACAGTATCACAGCATTACCTTATAAGCACCTGAGCGACAGTCTTGCCAATCTTATCCGCGATAGCCTTCAGCTTGGGGTCATCCAAGAGTTGTGGGTCTCCGGGTCGAGCCCAGGGTCTGTCCGGGGAGCCGAGTGGGGAGTAAGCTGTGATTAGGATGCCGTGGGACTTGCAGAACTCTTGCAAGCGGACCTGGCTCAGGTAGGGGTGGCACTCCACCTGGAACATACATAAAGATACTAACTTTGACTGATATAATTTTATATGCATACTAGCTGATCTGGAGAACTTCATAACGTCATATTTTTTTATAATTTGCAATAAAAATATCACGGTAATTAATCGAAATAAAATATAGTCTATCGTCATCATGGCACGAGCACGTCCCCATGTAGGAGAAAGAAAATCTTAATAAAGATTTTGATAAAAATAAATTAATAAAGATTTCTTAAAAAATAATATCTTAAAATTTTTAATTCATTAAATAATTTATTTTCGCAATAACGGAAATTTTTAAGATTATTTGCTTTTGTTTTTTTTTTTTTATAAATACAATTGAAATTCGACAATAAAGATAAAATGAAGTTAACATCAGACTTAGCCCTATCTAATACTTTACGACTGCATATCTATAGTAATATTGTGCTTGGGTTTTATCCAATAGAAATGCTAGCACGAGGATGTATTTTACCATAAATCAACAAATATAAAAAAGAAGGGTTACACGCAAATTCATTATTGTTTTCTTTTTGAACTAGCACTATTTCAGTTGATATGATTGAGATGATGTTTATATATATATAGATAAAGCGTTGACAACAGTATAAGCACTAAATATACCAAAAAAAAAAAAAAAATGATATTTTTACCAATTTTACAAATATAGAATGACATTTTTGGTGGAAAAAATTAAAATGAACAAAAATACTACATTTAATAATAATTTCCTATGCAAGCACAGAAAAAGAAATTGAAATCCTCACAGATATTTGACATAAATAGTATTTTTAAGTTCTGAATTAAATTCTAGTAAAGGTCATAAGGACACTACTTGGCTCATAAGTACACTAATGGCTCATAATAACACAGTTAGCTCCTAATGCTTTTGACTCACACTTCTGGTTCATTAGAACTCTTCCGGCTCACAACTCACCTGGTTCACAACGGGCTTCACGGTAACATGTTCCAATAACCTCTTCACCTGCTTCGAATTGAAGTTGGAGATGCCCAGACTCTTGACCAGACCCTCACCCACTAAGGGCTCCATGGCTTTCCAAGTGTCAACATAGTCCACATCTGAGAATATGATCTTGCCTGAATCGTCTTCGGGGAAGAGTGGACCGCCTTCCTGTAAAAATCATTTTAAACAGTTTTAATACTTAACTATATTTATAAAATGTGATAGTTTTTTTTAAGGGTAACTGCAGAGTCTCTTGCCGAAACCTTCTCTGCAAAATGTTTTTTTTCACTATAAGTTAATTTTTCTTTTATATTTATAATAGTTGATTGTTTTTTTATACGAGTATGCTTTAACCTGTAATATCTTACTGCTGGGCATAATCCTCTTTTCCTTATGTAGGAGAAGGAACAGAGCTTAATCCACAAGGCTGATCCAATGCAGGTTGGTGGATATATTTCCTACTACGAGTAACGATCACTATCAGGCGTACATGATAACAACCAGGACCGACAAGACGACGGGGGCTAGAGCCAGCAACATGCTTGCAATGCTCTTTATGTTGCACGCGTCTATAGGCTACGGTAACCACTTACCAACATGTTGACTGTACGTTTGCTTGTCACAATTGTGATTAAAAAAAATACATTACAATACCTTGTAAGCCTGAGGCCAGTGAATGAGGTACAGATCCAGGTATTGGAGGTTGAGGTTTTTCAGGGTCTCCTGAAGAGCACCACGCACCAGGTCCGGGCGATGGAAGGTGTTCCAGAGTTTGGAGGTGATGAACAGGTCCTCTCTGATCAGATATATTTGATGATTAATTTATATTATGTGTCCTGGAGTGGAGACCGGGACTTGGCAAATGCAAATGGGATAACATCCAACCTGCTTGTGCAACAATCTACGTAAGATTGCCAGTGGAGGCAGGATGAGGATTGTGGAGAAGTTGGACGTTTCGCGCGAACTTAGGAAGGCCTATGTGATGACCGGGACAGACTGAAGCTAATGAGCCCAGGGGAAAGCAACGCGCCTGCGATGCTTCTGGTGTTACAGGCGTCTATAGGCTACGGTAACCACTTACTATCAGGCTGGCTTGTTTGCCATATTTATGATAAAACAGAAGCCTTTTGTCCAGTATAGAGACAAAACGTAGCATTTACAGCTTTAGGCTGATTAAGTTCAGTTTAGAGTACTTATTGTTATCAAACCGCTTAACAGTTCCATCCGCAATTTTCTGAGTGATGGCCTCCCCAACCTCCTTTTCATTGCCGTACACAAATGCACAGTCAATGTGTCTGTAGCCGATGTCGATCGCATCCTTCACTGCTTGGGTTACTTCACCGGGTTGCGACTGGAATTAAACAAATTTATTCAAGTACATCTATGATAGACGATGCATTTATGCAGTGTTCACAACACTGGCTGTTGCGCTTTCGGTCGCGGGTTCGATGATAAACATTTGTATCGGCTATATAGATGTTTATTGATTTAACACTGTACTGCACATTTAAAATTACATTAAGAAAAATAAAGACGTGTAATGATTGTCGTTGTCTGGTCGTTTGTGCTTGTGTATTGTTTGTCCCCAGGACGAGGGAGAAAATCCTACAGCGGGCTTGAGTATTTATCTTTTTTATTTGTTCTCTTTGTAAATGTATAACATAGGAGTAGAAATGTGAAATAAAGTTTATTAATTATAGTGAGCAGATAGGACTGGTGGATTGATTCAAGATAAAATAAATGTCCTAAATAACAGAACACTTGAGACAGTATGAATATAAGTGCTGATATTGTCTCTGATAAGCCGCGTGATGAATTAATCCTTCACCGACACGGTTAAAGAGGCCTATGCTCAGCAGTGGAACGTTACAGGCTGAATAGAAAAAAATATAACATACACACATGGTTGTCTGTTACTACAGCAAGCAACTTAATGCTTGTGTTATCGGTAACAGCTGACTGTTATAGCAAAAATTGTTTTTTTTTTTAATTATTTGATGAATATAAATATACATAGAAATAAAACAAATATAAATACAAATATTACACCCAGACTCAGGCGAGATCGAAACCGTAACCCGCGGAGCAGAGAGCAGGGCACTACAAACTGCACCAACGGACTAGTCAATTTCTTATTTGTAAATTATGTACTCAAGTATAAAACTGTAGGAATAAACATTCATATATTATCTCTGATAAGCCATTGTAAGTTAATTTCATAATACTTGTAAGTGATAACATTTGACATTTATAGTTTTATGATATGGCCTTGGTGTTTATCTTTTGTGTGATATAAAACATATCTATACAGATAAATAAAATTGGAGTGTCTGTTTGTAATATTAAAATAACTGCTTTTTACTAAATGCATATAAATGTATACATGGTACAATATACCAAAATAACATTTTTTACAATTTTTGTCTGTCTGTTTGTTCCGGATAATCTCTGAAACGGCTGGACCGATTTTGACGGGACTTTTACTGGCAGATAGCTGATATAATAAGAGGTAAGGCTGAGTAAGGAGTAACTTAGGCTACTTTAAACTCTGGAGTAGGAATAACTTTTTTGTTAAATTCCACGCGAACGAAGTCGCGGGCACGGCTAGTTTATTTATTTATTAATTTATTTAGGATCACCAGTAATTCTTAACACTAATTAGTGTAAACTTAATCTTAATAATTACTTTTACTTATATGATTAAAATGTACTGTGTGGCTACAGTACTAAAGAATATAGCCACCCCCTCTCTTCCCGTGGGTGTCGTAAGAGGCGACTAAGGGATAACGCCGTTCCGCTACCACCTTGGAACTTAGAAAGCTGACCGGTGGCGGGATAACCATCTAACTGCTGACTTTGAAATACACAGGTCGAAGACGGGCAGCAGCGTCTTCGGTGCGACAAAGCCAGTACTGCGGTCACCAACCCGCCTGCCCAGCGTGGTGACTATGGGCAAAACACATGAGTTCACGTTATTTTAGGCGTAAACTTGTGGAGGCCTATGTCCAGCAGTGGACTGTACAGGCTGTAATGATGATATGATTAAAAATCAACTGCAAAATAAATGTATACACATAACTCTAGAACAACTGCACCACATTGAATAAATCTTTTTTTCCTCATTATTGTAAAAACAGGGCTTATATGTACAAAAGGAAATTTAAAAAAAGACAAGATACATCTATAACAAAAAAGATAAGGCGGTACAAAACTTGGTCATATTAATTTTTTAATTACATAAACATCCACTAATATAGTTTTAAAAAAAATGTTTATAGATATTTGCTGAGTGTTGTTTTATTTATTAAAAATGTATAGATACTTTTTTTCTAAATCAAAAACAAAATAAAAATCTCTTCAATTGATTAAGCTTCAAAAGCTCTTTAGAATTGTCATTTTACAAATTAAAATACAATGGGCTTCAATAAATGAATTATTAGAGTGGAGCAGTGTGGTGGATTAAGCCACGATTAAGCTCCAATCCCTGTTTACTGTTCTGAGGTTGAGGGTACAAATAAAAAATAGACAGCTAAATAATGTTAAACATCAAAAAAAGCTTTGAGTTGTCGGAAAGAAACGCCTAACTAGGCACATATCCGCCCATTGTAATACACAATCTGTAACTATCTTAAAACTATGTTAAATAATATATTTGTAATGTAAAATACAGAATAAATTAAACATGTGCATTTTACCTATACACATATAAAATTTTAAGAAACTATTTCACCGGTTACCATTAAAGATATGTTTGACTTACGACTTAATGTTGAATTTTATGAATTTTCACCATCGAAGCCCAATTTATTTATTGGATACTTCTATTCGCAATTATCAATCTAAGTTATAGTTTATGAGGTGAAACAGACCCTAATTACTTATTTCACCTATTAAAGTGTAATCATAACTTATGTGCAGGATAAAATTTATCAACCGCTGATCAGGCCCTAAAAGTTATTAATTAAATTACGTTACCTTCCAAGTCCCAATACCCAGTATTGGGCACTCGAATCCATTTGAAAACTTTACTTTAGGTACTTGTTGAGCCATTTCTCTTATTATTGATATTATTAGAAGTTACAAGGCCTTCGAAAACGTAATAATTCAATTTAGTATTTAGTTTTTTGTTGTTACATGGATTTAAGCTGTCAGTGTCAATTACTTAGTATACATTATACAATATAATACAAAGTACTCTGTGGCCAATGTCCTTTGGGGTAGAGAGGCCCAATGGAGATTGTTTGGTGAGATTGAGAATACAAACGATAAATTTCTTCAGTTTTTAAATTGTGAATCTTTTTATATTACTTCTAAACCTACAAGAACATAAACATAACTTGTTATTATTACGTTTAAACGTTAAAAAAAACAGAATAATAATAATAAGCTACTTAAATTCAGGTTCTTTGCTTAATGGCTTTTAGTTACTACTTAAATTAATTCAGTTTCAAACTATGACAGTAACAAATGAAAAAACCATTTTTTTTTTTACAATAAAGGTGTGGGTGTGAGAGATAAAAATTACTATATACGTATGTTTCTTGTTATTTGATAGAACTTTTTGTGTTTATTGCTATATTTTGTGTACTATGTTGTTTTTTTTTTTGTTTTTTTTTTTTTTTGTTTCGTGATGTTGATTTTATTGTGTATGTAGTTAGAGCCAGGTTTATTTGTCAGCTCAAAATCATCAGGGTCCTGGAGAAGGAAAATATCATTTGAAACCCGGAATGGGGTCTCCGTCAAGCATTCGTGGCATAGCTCTAAAATGCGAAAGACTCTTGCAGCCAGTTAGGTCGAGATGGTGGCGAAGAGCTTAGACAACTCTGCGTTTTCCTGAAGAGTGTCCTAGGCGATACAGTGTCTATCTGACACTGTCTAAATCCTCTGCAATAGACGGACTAAGGCCAGTGGTAGTTAAAGGTAATCTCCAATATTGAGAGGAACGCCTCAACTCTTCCTGATGGGAGAAGTGGTGGCATCGACCCTAACACAAGGCTTTTGTCAACCCAATCTGACCCCTTTCCTCCCTCTGCCTCTGTGCAAGATATATATACCAATCCAGATTTTAACGGAATTAAAAATTTTTTGTACATATTTTGAAATTGGAATCTGTTCAAAAACCCGGTCCATCTATTCGTCTGCTTGATATCGCCTGTTCCTTCACATAAACTCCATAAAAGGATTTGTCATCGGAGGTATTAAGAAACTAGGCAGAAATAAAATGTCCCTGGATTTTTCGACAGCCGATTTTGCGAGTCAATTTGTTCATGAACTCCAATCCTTGAATAATTCCACATTAAAACTCTGCTCTAGACTAGATACCTTCTCTACCTCTAGTTGCTGTAACGACTACGCCTACATGTCCTCATCGTGGTACAGATATATATAATTAATATTTTTATACTTCAGCATGTAAGTGACCATTTAATGCTAAAAAAACCCAAAAAATAGATAACTAATCGTTATTCTGTTAAGAACCTTATATATTTTTAGTAATTATTAACTTTTTATTATTATTTCATAGCAGCTACAATTTGAGCTAAGACCATTTACTGTCGGCGAATAAGGTCGCGAGAAAACTTTGATATTGTCCCATTTGTGATACTATCAATTCGAACCGGACTTTTTCTAAAGTGGTATGCATAAAAGAAATCAAAAAAATTAAAAAAAACCGACTTCAATTTACGTCGACAAGTATAGTACAATATATGTATGTATAATGGTAGATACAGCTGAAAAATGACACGTCAGATCTCGATGAAATGTACTACACGAGTACACGCACCCCTTTTCAAATAAAAAAAAAATTATACATAGGTACACACAGTAAAAAATTATAAAGTAACTGGTAACAAACAAAAAAAAATACAGACTAATTGAAATCCTCCTTTTTTAAAGTCGGTCAACATGGCTGATTTTCTTATATGTAGTTATTATTGTAGGTTGGAAGCATAGGTTGGAAGTATGTAAATTTTATTTCCTTCTTTTAGGTATGAAATTCAAAATATTATTAAACACCGCAACACAGGTTTTAAATTTGTGCTTAAATATATAATAAAAACTTCGACGAAATGAAATATTAACACTAACTGCCACATACAACTAAGGAATCGCACTTAGAAACGAATTATTTTTCTCGTAGCATATTTTTCATTGTAAATTATAACCGTACGTACGCACTCACAAAAGGCATGAGCCTATCAAAGCTTGTCTTTTAAAAATAAGTCAAATTTAAAAATGGCCTGGCAATTTTTTTCACGCCACGGTCTACACCTACAAATCTCCCCATTTGAAGAAACGCAGTTAAGAGTCGTACGCTCCTGTATGTTCATTAATAAATAAAAATTAGTTTCAATTTTTTTTTTCTAAAATATCACGCGTAAGTTATAATATAAAGCTAAAGTCAAGTAAATTTAATATTATTTATTATTACATATTAATCACAAACCCGTCTGCCCAGCGTGGTGACTATGGGCAAAACACATGAGTTCACGTCATTTTTGGCGCGAACTTGGGGAGGCCTATGCCCAGCAGTGGACTAGCAATAGGCTGAAGTGAGTGAGTGATGTAATTTAATATTATAAAACAAAAACTTACTCTCCATGTTCCCAAGCCGAGCTGTGGAATTGTTTTTCCATTATTAAATTTTAAGAGCGGAACTTTAGCTGCCATATTGTTATTATTTCGCGTAACCGACCGTCACCCGCACTTGACAAACTTGAAATGCTAAGTTATCGTAATACTTAGGCATTCATAGTTTTATCTGTTATTTTAACTACAGTTTTAATGTGACTCTATTTGATATTAATATTTTATTTAAGTTTTTGTAATATAGAAATATTATTTGAAGGTATAGGGGTTCATTACATGTAGTAATAGGCTAAAGCCACCATGTAACCATGGACGTACCGACCATGTAAGGCCATGCTGAAAATTCCAAATAAAAAAAGATGATTTTTTTTTATTTATTTAACATTAACACCAACCAGACATACACTAACAAGAACAGAAAAAGAATAAATTTTTACTATATTAAGTATAAGTGTTGCCTTAATTATTGGTGTTACACACAATTCGCAAAAAGAAAACAGACGCACAATATACAAATAAAGTTATATAAAACAAATTCATATTAAATTAAATCACAGAAAAAAAATTTACTATAAAAATCATAAAAAATATAACACAATTAAATTTAACATTAAAATTTATCACAAAATATTGAAAAATTTATAAGGAATTCCAAGGACATTAATTAATAATCACAATATTATTTGTTTGAGAAGTTATTGTAAGCTATTGTGTGTTTGAAACGGGGATTCCAAAATTTTCATACAATTTTTATCTGTTTTTATCTGAGCTATCTGGATCCAGATTGATCTATTTAGAATCCAGACATCCCAGATAAAAATTGTATGAAAACGGTATGAACATTTTGGAATCCCTGTTTTAAACACTACGCTGTATGGTAAGCTATGTGGTTACGGCAGTAAAGAATATAGCCATCCCCTCTCTTCCCGTGGGTGTCGTAAGAGGTGACTAAGGGATAACACAGTTCCACTACCACCTTGGAACTTAAAAAGCCGACTGATGGCGGAATAACCATCCAACTGCTGGCTTTAAAATACAGAGGCCGAAGACGGGCAGCAGCGTCTCGGTGCGACAAAGCCAACCCTGCGGTCACCAATCCGCCTGCCCAGCGTCGTGACTATGGGTAACACACATGAGTTCATACCATTTTTGGCGTGAACTTGTGGGGGCCTATGTTTATTTATTTATCTATTGGTTTATTTTGGAGTAAACACCGTCGTTTGGGTATTTACATATTCAACGTGATTATTTAAATTGGCATCACTTTTTTATTTTCGAAGCGATTAACATGAAACAAATACTAAATGTTATGCTAAATGCTATAATATAGCAGTAAAAACCATATGTAAATTGGATAAGCCGTTTCTAAGATTAGCGTGCACAAGCGCTCAGACAAACAGAAAAAAATTCTAACTATCATTGTTTTGGGTGCTATTTGCGTTGATAAAGGTCCCAATGATATTTTTTCTCATATATCTTCCATGTACAGACAGTGATCCGTAATAATTTTATTATATGTATTGATTAATGTAAATAATGATAAAGTTGGCTTACTTTTGAAGAGACGTTTACGATAACGATAAGAATCTCAATACATTGAAGATAAACACACAATTAATTTGATCAAGCTAATAAAATTATATTATATTGTAATTGTATTGTATGCTCTGTGGTTACAGCATTAAAGAATATAGCCACCCCCTCTCTTCCCGTGGGTGTCGTAAGAGGTGACTAAGGGATAACACAGTTCCACTATAGTACGGACGCGGAGCACGAAGAATTTCGTACAATGACCTTTTTGCCTACTGTCAGTGGTTCTCAAAATTTTTATATAAGGAAACCAATAAACACACATTTCATATTTACATTTAATATTTATTTATTTTTTTATTTAGCACCAACAAGATAGTATACTGACAACAGACAGTTATAATCATAAACAAAAGATCTTAATAGCTAAGCGATATCTTAATTATAAGTATCTATCTATCTCAATCTATTAATTTAAGACATTTCCGTGAATATCTAAAAAACTATAAACCCTATTGACGTGAATCTTTTTGTAAAATAGTTTTGAGTCAATGCCTTTCTTTTAAGACTAATTTCAAAATGATATCCCTATAAACAAAAATTTACATTTTCAAGTTACGTAATTATTTACAAGAATCTTACAATGTTTTTGTTTCTCACTCGTTTGCAAAATAAAAGAGAGAAAACTTTTTCCTTACATGGCTTGAATTGTCCTGACATGTCCTTTGCTCGTTCAGACATGCATCGACTTGATTCTGGATCTTGTCGCCGACAAAAACTAAACACGAGCGCATCCTAACAATTCAATTTGGATGACAATGCATGTAACTATGTCTAACCCATGTCACTTTATGACGTCATTCTAAATCCAACATGGATTTTTATTATTAAAATTTTCGAACTAAGGTATTACGAATATTCAAATTTCGCGACAAGTTTTTATATCATATAAATTATGTAATGACTTTATAAGTAGCTAATAAAAGTTTTAAAGTAAATTTTTTATTTCATTTAGTGCATTCAAATTAAACCTTTTATACATTTTTTTTTAATTTATTTTGTGATGTCTATGAACAAAAGGTTGACAATCTGTGAATACGGCGGTCACTGCACCTGTGTGAGCGCAACGGCAATATGTTTATACGCGAGCGACAAAGACAAAAGATAAGGGGTCGGTGTTCGAAATTCTTCGTATTCAGCGGCCGGACTATACTACCTTGGAATCTAAAACGCCGACCGATGGTGGGATAACCATTCAACTGCTGGCTTTGAAATACATAGGCCGAAGACGGGCAGCAGCGTCTTCGGTGCGACAAAGCCAGCCCTGCGGTCGCCAACCCGCCAGCCAAGCGTGGTGACAATGGGCAAAACACATGTACCAGTATATGTTTTCAGTGAATGACATACTTAGGGGACATCCATTATTTACGTGAGCTATTTTTCGATCAGTTCGGAGTTAGATTTGCTTGCCCTCCCCCCTCCCCTTACGTGAGATTAACGTCAATGTAGAATAGAGATTGACGGGAAATAATAAACTGCTCAAGTATACTATAATTAATTTATTTAAATTAAATAAAATTCAAAGCAAAGCTAAATGATTTTAATAGCCATGTGATTTATTTTAGCGGGCAAATGAACACTCAAAATAATTTTTTTTTAATAACTGTAAGATTTTATATCTTTTGAAGTTGATGTGAGATTTTTCGATTATCCCCTCCTCGGCTTAAACGAGATTTCATTAGGTCTGAGAATCGGCCAACATTTGTTTTTCATGCGCCTAAATTATAACGGTGGCCCACCCCAAAAATTTATTTTTTTGTCAATTTTTTTTTTAATTTTCATTTACCCCTAAATTTAAACCTTCTACCACCAACCCTAGTTTTTAGTTGCGTTTAGTGGCAAAACAACGTTTGCCGAGTCAGCTGGTAACTTCATACTTTTGTAAGGGTTAAAAAAAACACATGTAAGAGTTAAAAATAATTTATTGGAATACAAAAAAAAAATCTCTCAACATTAAATACTATCTCGCTCGCTTACACTTAAAACTAAAACATGCGTTTGCACTTAATAAATGTGCATGTCTCCACCAACATGTTACCGATTATATGAAAGTGCATGTTTTATGATATTATCGAACATGTAAAGTTCACACGTTACCTTATAACGCAAAATAAATAATAACTATGATTTTAGGCTGTCGTACTATTAATTTTAGGGGCCTGTTCCACCAGTTATAGATAACGCTATTTAACGGATGACGTTATCCCACAGATCAATTTTTTTGATATATTATTCTGATTTAACATAGAATTCCACTACTTTGAGATATTTCTGTTCTCAAATGTGAATTAAAATGTTGTAGTTTAAGAATTGAGGATAAACAGGTCCTAATGTCCTATTCTACCTCCCTGTTAAAGTCTATTCGTAATCTATGTGCTGGATAAACTTTATACATAAGCGGTGAAATCAACTCGAAGTGATTTATTTAGCTAAATAAGAAAAATGCTATGTCATTCTCTATTTATATGAACAAAAATCAATCGCCAAACGTGTTGTTAAGCGCAGAACTCTGAAAATCATAAGTTACAAACTCAAGTTGGAATGACACAATAAACCAACATATGAGTCCGGTCTATGATCGGGAGGTGGTAACGAAAATAGCTTCCTCGGTGCAAAAGTGGAGTTATACAGCCTCATGGAGAGAATAACTGTGGCCACATAATAATTTGAATGTTGCAATAAAGTGTTAGACCTCCGGTCTGCTGGACCGACGATCTACGTAAGATCGCCGATGTAGGCTGGATGAGGATTGCGGAAAACCGGGATGTTGGTGCAAACTTGGGGAGGCCTATGTCCAGCAGCGGACTGCAATAGGCTGAACTGACTGACTTATACAATAAAGAAGTAACAGGACCTAAGCCATTCAAAAGAAAAGCAAAGGAAATGTCAATAGCTCTGACTGGAAGAATGTTGGACCCAAATCTTCGAAGTACTTCAAGAGAATGGCAAAAAATACCTCTTGTGCCGCATCGGTCAATAACTGAGTTCCTATTCGCTATCAACTGAATCCTCTGAAGAATACTATTGAATTTAATAGAAATCCAACCACCAAATGCAGATTTGGGTTATTATTTTTTTTAAATATTTTTTGATATTTTTTCTGTAATTTCTTCTTCTGACCCATTATCACATATTAATGGTGATTTCTTGTCCATTAAGATTTCAACCTAATAGCCCTTTCTGCCCATTTAAGGGGTTAATTTTATAGAAGGGATGTTTTTTTAAATAGCAAAATATTTTTTTGGTAAATGTGCGAAAGCCACGAGATGTCTTTATCTTAATTAAAGATAATATAAATACATTTTATATTTACTTAATTTTTTTAGTCTGGTAATAAAGATTGTTAAGTGAGTATGATAGCAACACCATTTGTTATTTAGATTCAAGTTTTTTAATCTCATTATGTATAAAAAAGCACAGATAACTTATGTAACTTTTAAATATACTTATAAAGGTTTCTTTATAAACGAATAATTTATATTATTATATAGTGAAGTAGGGTTGCCACTTACAAAAAAAAACTGCTAATATGGAATGACAGATTAAAAAAAAAAAAAAACGATTCAGCAGTTTAAGCTAGTAAGTCTTTTAAATATAGCAAAGTAATAACTATATATACATATATATGCATTTTAAAATGTCTTGCGATGTACAGCTCTGTGACCTTCCTCGTCGTACTCCCGTTTCGAGACCCACATCTTTCTGAACGTGTCCAATGAGGCGAGAATTGAACCCCCTATCCATGTTGAGTAGAGACGCTCTTGGGGTGCAGAGATCTGAAATATAAATATACAAAATTATCAAGTTTATGAACTGGGGTAGTACCTCGACCTTGATGAAGATTACAGCTACATAATACTGCTTTCAAGCAATGTTATGTTTCTGTTGGCGATTACTGACCAGAGCTCAGAGTTGGAGGGAATTGGGTGATGAGTCGGCAACGCGCTTGCGATGCTTCTGGTGTTGCAGGCCTCTATAGGCTACGGTATCCGTCTACCATCAGGTGAGCCGTATGCTTATTTATCATTAGTTGTTGAAGCATCAGGCTTAACTTGAGTTCAAGTATGGGTTTAGGTGTTTTATTTTAGAAGCAGTGATAATAGTCACCCGCATTGGAGCAGCGTGGTGGATTAAGCTCTGATCCTTCTCCTAAATGGGGAAAGAGGCCTATGCCCAGTAGTGGGATATTACAGGCTGAAGCGATAATAGTCAATAAATAAGGGAATTGCCATTATTATTAAATATTTTGTCAGGCACCTTAAGGTCAAATTTGTGACGGTGCACGTTTATACTTATGAATATTTAATATACTTCTAGCATTGCTCACAGTGCTATCGAGTCTTTTAACTTTCCCATGAAATCTCAATTATCGAACGCCCCTGCACTTACAAGTGAAGTAAAGAAATTGGCCTCCGGCTTGCTGGACCGACGATCTTGGTAAGACTGCTAAAAGAGTGAGATTGCGGAGAAACAGGTTGTTTGGCAAGAGAACAGGTAAACAGAAGGCTTGGAGAGGCCTATGTCCAGACATGGACAGCGATAGGCAGAAGTGTAAAAAATTGGATATCTTGGAGTCCCATACCCTGATCTTCATATCCTTGGGCGCCAGCCTCCTGATCTCGGCCAGGAGCCTGTCTCCGAACCCTCGGAACAAGGTGGAGCCCCCGCTGAGAACGATGTTCTGGTACAGCACCTTCCGGAGATCCATGTCCGACTTCTGGATGGCGAACATTAGGACCTCGTGGAGACCTGGATATTTTAGAAGGAATTTTGTATGTTTGTGATAAAATTAAGATCTTCTGGATAGGAATAATAATAACTTACTAGATATGTTAAAAATCATTTACATGATTTGTTTGAATCAATCGAAAAATATGGTAAAACCTCGTTTTTTATCAAGTTTTATTTATTGGTAACTAGCGACTCGCACCGGCTTCGCCCGGGTGCAATGCTGATACTAAATATAAAATAAATATTTGCAATGTAAGCGCAAAGAAATGTGTTTATTTACGACATTACATTAGAAACCTCTAAAACTATCAGTGTTCCTCTACTATATTATGCATGTATAATACACATAAACCTTCCTCTGGAATCATTCTATTTAGTAAATAAAACCGCATCAAAATCCGTTGCGTAGTTTTAAAGATCTAAGCATACATACAGCGGAAAGCGACTTTGTTTTATACTATTTAGTAATGAGTAATTTAATTTATTTTTAAAAGATTTTAAATTATAAGGTTTTTTTACTAAATTGGGGTCAGCGTAAAAAAGCGGACAGTAAAATGATCAATGTACACGCTAGCTCATACACAAGATTTTTTAAATATTTAATCTTATATAAAAATAAAAATGAATGTTGCTAAGCGCATATCTCGAGAATGGCTCGACCAATTCGGCTAATTTATTTTTTGTATGTTCCTTAAGGCCCATGGAAACATGGAAATTAAATAACAAAAATAAATGAATATGATTAGAAACTTACACTGATAGAATTATAATAGGAAATTTTTTTAATAAATAACTGACAACACGCTCATCTGTTCCTAAGGTAGATGACATACAACGGAGGTAGGGCACAGAAAAATAACCTGCTCAAATTTAGAGCAGCCCGACTGGGGAAGTACCTAAACCTTACAGATCACAGCTAAATAATACTGCTTTCAAGCAGTGTTGTGTTCCTGTGTGAGTAGGGGTGACCAGAGTACCTGGTAGGGATTGGGGATAGGTTGGCGACGGTTTTGCGGTGCTTCCGGTGTAACAGACGTCTATAAGCTACAGTAATCGCTTACCATCAGGTGAACTTTACGCTTGTTTGCCGACTTAGTTGTTTTTTACAGTCAACTAACATAGCTACATATTACACTTATCATTTATTTATATTTAATTTATTTACCTTCACATTCTTCACCTATGAGGTCAGGTCTGAACAAGACTTCCGGAGCCCTGAATCTCGCTGGTCCAATCTACAATCAAAAACATGAAAATTCGGCCTTAATTTTTGATTTTCTTTCCGTTTCTTTATGGAACTGGTAGATAAAAAAAGTGCAATATTTTAGTGTAAAGATTATAATAACAATAAAGAAAACTCACATGACCATTTCAGTTCGAGATAAACCTCAAAAACAGTTGTTTAATGGAATGAAGGACAATAACACTGGAATAAAAGATTGTAACAACGATGAAATATTGTATTTCAAGCGTACAGAAGGGGTTGCAATAGTCAATTTCCATTTTATATTAAGTACCCTTAATAGTCATACAATGGGGTTGGAGATTGATCAATCACCTATCTCAAAATAGTTTACTTATATGGTAGTGCACAGAGTCCTTGTAGGTCTCTCCACCGTTCCTCGGAGAGCACGTTAAGCAGTTAGTTCCGGTTGTTATCATGTACACATGATAAGCAGTCGTTAGTCATAGTAGGAAATACAGCCTACAACCGTCGTTGGAGCAGTGTGGATTAAGCTCTGATCCTTCTACTACATAGGGAAAGAGGCCAGCAGTGTAATATTACAGGCTGAAGCGTAAGTGCACAGGAAGAAATGTCTTGCTCAAAATCTTTAGCAGCCCGACTGAGTAAGTACATCAAATTTTACAAAACAGTCAAACAATATTACTCTTAATCTGTTATTGCTTTGACGACGTGTTAGCGCAACGGCTGATTGGCTTATGACTGTTGCGCTGGTGGTCGCGAATTCGATCTCTGCACACGACATACATTTGTACAGATGTGTAGCGATACAGATGTTTGCTGTGGTTTGGGCGTTTGTGCGTGTTTTGTGTGTTTCCTGACCCCACACAGGAATAGATACTAATGGGTTGAGTTGAGGGTGAGGAGTTAGAACGAGGGGCGCTTAAGCACACAAGTTAATAGACTGACCCTGAACCAACTGGTGATGACTGCTCGGAACCCATCGCCTAAGTAGCTGGGTTCCAGTGATGGGTGGGGTTGAAAGCGAATTGGAGGCCAGAACACAGAGGATGTGCGGCCGTGAAGGGGATATTTTTCTCGGCGGGAGTGACACAGATTTGCTTCAAGAGGCCGCGAAAGCACTTGAGGTTGCTCTGGGTTGGGCGACAGGTAGCACGCGCGCTCCTTCACCCCCCAGCTCCCCCCCTCCCCCCTCACCTCCAGCTGCGTGCCGTCGGGCAGCGCGTAGTGCGCGCGCTCTCCGTCCAGCGCCTCCTCCTTGAGCGGGTTGGGCGACAGGTAGCACGCGCGCTCCTTCACCCCCCCAGCTCCCCCCCCCTCACCTCCAGCTGCGTGCCGTCGGGCAGCGCGTAGTGCGCGCGCTCTCCGTCCAGCGCCTCCTCCTTGAGCGGGTTGGGCGACAGGTAGCACGCGCGCTCCTTCACCCCCCCAGCCCCCCCCCCCTCACCTCCAGCTGCGTGCCGTCGGGCAGCGCGTAGTGCGCGCGCTCTCCGTCCAGCGCCTCCTCCTTGAGCGGGTTGGGCGACAGGTAGCACGCGCGCTCCTTCACCCCCCCAGCTCCCCCCCCCTCACCTCCAGCTGCGTGCCGTCGGGCAGCGCGTAGTGCGCGCGCTCTCCGTCCAGCGCCTCCTCCTTGAGCGGGTTGGGCGACAGGTAGCACGCGCGCTCCTTCACCCCCCCAGCTCCCCCCCTCCCCCCTCACCTCCAGCTGCGTGCCGTCGGGCAGCGCGTAGTGCGCGCGCTCTCCGTCCAGCGCCTCCTCCTTGAGCGGGTTGGGCGACAGGTAGCACGCGCGCTCCTTCACCCCCCCAGCTCCCCCCCCCTCACCTCCAGCTGCGTGCCGTCGGGCAGCGCGTAGTGCGCGCGCTCTCCGTCCAGCGCCTCCTCCTTGAGCGGGTTGGGCGACAGGTAGCACGCGCGCTCCTTCACCCCCCCAGCTCCCCCCCCCTCACCTCCAGCTGCGTGCCGTCGGGCAGCGCGTAGTGCGCGCGCTCTCCGTCCAGCGCCTCCTCCTTGAGCGGGTTGGGCGACAGGTAGCACGCGCGCTCCTTCACCCCCCCAGCTCCCCCCCCCTCACCTCCAGCTGCGTGCCGTCGGGCAGCGCGTAGTGCGCGCGCTCTCCGTCCAGCGCCTCCTCCTTGAGCGGGTTGGGCGACAGGTAGCACGCGCGCTCCTTCACCCCCCCCGCCCCCCCCCCCCCCCCTCACCTCCAGCTGCGTGCCGTCGGGCAGCGCGTAGTGCGCGCGCTCTCCGTCCAGCGCCTCCTCCTTGAGCGGGTTGGGCGACAGGTAGCACGCGCGCTCCTTCACCCCCCCAGCTCCCCCCCCCTCACCTCCAGCTGCGTGCCGTCGGGCAGCGCGTAGTGCGCGCGCTCTCCGTCCAGCGCCTCCTCCTTGAGCGGGTTGGGCGACAGGTAGCACGCGCGCTCCTTCACCCCCCCAGCTCCCCCCCCCTCACCTCCAGCTGCGTGCCGTCGGGCAGCGCGTAGTGCGCGCGCTCTCCGTCCAGCGCCTCCTCCTTGAGCGGGTTGGGCGACAGGTAGCACGCGCGCTCCTTCACCCCCCCCGCCCCCCCCCCCCCCCCTCACCTCCAGCTGCGTGCCGTCGGGCAGCGCGTAGTGCGCGCGCTCTCCGTCCAGCGCCTCCTCCTTGAGCGGGTTGGGCGACAGGTAGCACGCGCGCTCCTTCACCCCCCCAGCTCCCCCCCCCCTCACCTCCAGCTGCGTGCCGTCGGGCAGCGCGTAGTGCGCGCGCTCTCCGTCCAGCGCCTCCTCCTTGAGCGGGTTGGGCGACAGGTAGCACGCGCGCTCCTTCACCCCCCCCAGCTCCCCCCCCCTCACCTCCAGCTGCGTGCCGTCGGGCAGCGCGTAGTGCGCGCGCTCTCCGTCCAGCGCCTCCTCCTTGAGCGGGTTGGGCGACAGGTAGCACGCGCGCTCCTTCACCCCCCCAGCTCCCCCCCCCTCACCTCCAGCTGCGTGCCGTCGGGCAGCGCGTAGTGCGCGCGCTCTCCGTCCAGCGCCTCCTCCTTGAGCGGGTTGGGCGACAGGTAGCACGCGCGCTCCTTCACCCCCCCAGCGCCCCCCCTCCCCCCTCACCTCCAGCTGCGTGCCGTCGGGCAGCGCGTAGTGCGCGCGCTCTCCGTCCAGCGCCTCCTCCTTGAGCGGGTTGGGCGACAGGTAGCACGCGCGCTCCTTCACGGCCCGCACCACCTCCAGCTCGGCCGACGTGCGAAGGTTCACGCCCTCCTTGCGGAGCAGCAGTCTGGAAACCGTAACGGAATACTCAGATATCACAATTATTGAGGCTTTAGGTTATGAAATACCGCAATATTTCCTCGTAGCAAACTAACCTCAAGTATCTGGTGACATCTCTCCCAGCGACATCTACCCTCATGATGCTGTGAGGCATCGCAAAGCCTTCGTATATTGGTACCGAGTGGGTGACACCGTCTCCGGAGTCCAGAACCACACCTGTTGTACGACCTGTTGCATATCTAAATGGAAAATTTATTTATTTTTAAGATATAAGTTATCTATGTAGTGTCTATAAAAAAATAAATAAGTAATACAGATGAAATTGGCTTTGTAAACAAATACTCACAAACTAAGCACGGCCTGCATCGACAGGAACAAGGCTGGTACGTTGAACGTCTCGAAGAAGACTTCGGCAGCCTTCTCTCTGTTCCGGCGAGGATTGAGCGGAGCCTCGGTTAGTAGCACGGGGTGCTCCTCGGAGAATGTCGATAGCTGGTCCTGGGGACAGGCGGTGATAAATAAAATAGAATAAAATAAAATAAATGTCCATATGCAGTAAGTGGAATGGAACTCAATATAATCAGCAACAAATATTATAAATATCACGTTTTACATATTAATACGCACTAGCTGTGCCCCGCGATTTCACCCGCTTTAATTTAAGCAAAAAGCGTAGCAAAATATTATATAGCCTAGACTTCCCCGGTAAATGGACTATCCAAAATAAAGAATATTTCAATTTGAACCAGTAGCTCTTGGGATTAGCTTGTACAAACAAACTTTTTAGCCAATGCTTTATCAGTATAGATAGTGGTTAGACACATACATTGGTCTGCAATTTACACTCCATACCTCAGAGGGCGGGACAGGGCGCGGCGACAATGACCGTTCCTATCCAGGACCAGAGAACAAGACCTAATTTTCTCCGGCGTGGGGTAAGACAGGGAGATGTAATATCACCGAAACTGTTTACCACTGCGCTGGAGGATGTCTTTAAGACCTTCAATTGAAGGGAACGAGGCGTCAACGTCAACGGCGAATGCATCTCTCACCTTCGTTTCGCCGACGATATCGTCATCTTTGCGGAAACGTTGGATGAGCTAGGCCTAATGATGGCCGGCCTAAACGAGTCCTCCACAACGAAACAAACGAAAGTTATGTTCAACAACCAAGTCATACCGACACCGGTATCGGTCGATGGTACCCTTCTCTAAATTGTGCAGGATTATATTGTTACGATCACACAAAGAAACTAGCGCCATCTAGCGGCAACCATTGAAACCACACAAAGACAGACCTACGACAATCCTACGACATTGGCTACGACTTAGGACATCGTTAGTGCTTAGTGTTTGAACCTAGTGCTAGTGAATAAAGTCTTGAAAAGAGTCAGCAGGTTTTTCTCTCCAAATCCTTCGAACCCTAACACGTAACAATATTTACCTAGGCCATACCATCCAACTAGGGCGCAACAACTTCGAGAAGGAGGCCGATAGGACGATTAACGTGCAATGGAACGAGGTATGCATGGGATTTCTCTCAGAGATAGTATTAGAAATTAGACTATCCGCGAGAGAACAAAAGTAACCGACATAGCCCACAGAATTAGCTATCTGGCAAGACTGACTGACTGATTGACTGACCTAACTGACTGACTGACTGACCTAACTGACTGGCTGACTGGCTGACTGACTGACCTAACTGACTGACTGACTGACCTAACTGACTGGCTGACTGGCTGACTGACTGACTGACTGACTGACTAACTGACTGACTGACTGACTGACTGGCTGGCTGGCTGGCTGGCTGGCTGACTGACCTCAGAGGGCAAGTATATTGTTGATCTTGATTATTAATGGTAGGAAAAAATTCCTAAAGGGCCATCCAAAAATTACGGCACATGTTGAGGGTAGGCGATTGTCGAAGTGTGACATTGGGTGAAAGAGGTTGGGAATCCTAATTTTTTTAAATTAATTTTTTTTTTTACAATTTGTTGTAATCACATTCGATAGAAACTGATGTTTTAATTTAATAAGTTCTAGATGTAAAATTTCAAAATGTGGTGATGATACACTAGGTAGGAGGGATGAGAGGCTTTTTTAAATGTGATCAACGGTGAGAAGGGTAGGAGTTATAAAATCATGAAATTGGTGTAACATAATTTATGGATGTCCTTAATCCACAGTGGATCAGTGTTACAGACAATTTTCTTTCATCTATATTGAATACTTATAGGCTTTTATCTTTTTATCGACGTAGGGAAGAAGAAACTCACTCAAAATCCGGACTAGAAAAACTGGGAAAGTATGAGTTACTTTAGTAAAATATAAGTTTAAGTAACTTTCATATCACAGACAAATAATACTGTGCTTAACTAGTGTTGTGTTCCTGTAGTAAGGTAGCCAGTGCTCAAGAAAGAAAGAGAGTTAGTACACTGTAATTTTAAAGGGTGCACAAACTAATAAGTAAATCACTAAATATTGTACACTCACTTTACTATAAATATAATTCCAGACCCGTTCCATGTCATTCCAATCCGTTACAATACCATGTTCCATGGGATATTTTATGCTAAGCAGGCCCCTGTGTTCCTCAGCTCGGGGGCCCACAAATAACTCCCCCTCCAAAGCCCCTGCCATAACACGGACGTGCTTCGGACGTCCAATACTAAAAAATAATAGAAACATTTTTATTTGTGAAGTATCTATCAAGATTGAAATTATATGATATAGATAATTAAAAACATAAATAAGTTGTAATAAATCATCAACACATTAAAAAAAACTGTCGCCAATTGTGTGGTTAAAACCATTTATGATTTTGAATACACCATTTAAAACAGAAATTAACTAATGTATAATCTTATTCAAAAATGCATATTCCATGCATCCATGGGTAACAATTAAAGATTACTAGAAAAATTAGAGTATGAGACAAAATGAAAGTAAGAAATGGACTTTCGTTTCTTTTGCATATAATTAGCTTTCATTACAATTAGGTATTTTTTTAAAGAGTTAAGTAAAACTTTATTCTAACTACAGATAATGTAGTCATTCTTTTTGTCAGTATGTGTGACTATTTTATTCAGAAAACAAAAATAAAAGTTTTATTTTAATGTTAGTGGTATCTTACAATATCTTCTATAATTCTCGTGTAACAATGTTAGTTACCATACTCCTCCAAAACGGGTGGACCGATTTTTATGAAATTTTGTACACATATCGGGTAGATCTGAGAATCGGTCGACACTAATTTTTCATACCCCTATGTTATAAGGAGGGGGGATAAAGGGGGGTTAACAACATATATGGATAAACAACGTTTGCGGGATGAGCTAGTATATATATAAAACCTTGTATTACTTATATGTAACAATTTAAAAACATTTTTTTTTTACAGTAGACATAAAAAATACGATATTTATCAGCTAAATAATAAACATACAAGTAAGTCATAATGGTGTGACTTTAGTATTCAAAATTATAGTAAATAAAGAATAGCTTAGATGTTTTCTACATATATTGTTTCCATAGTTTTGAAGCAAAATAATATTTGTGTTGAAATTAATTTGCCTACCCAGCTTCATGGTATGGGAAATACTAAATTTATTACTATGAAACCAAATTAGGACAACAATGAAAAAATTAGCATAGACCGTTACTCACTAGTTCGGAAACCTGCATTTTGGTATTTGATCACCAGCAAATCCAGCTTTAATCACTCCTGAACCCTGAAAATTACATACTTGTATAAGAAAACTATTTTTCAAAATCACTAAAGGTATGACTCACTATTCGTTAAAACTGTTAAATAGTTATTATTCTCTTGTCTTGATTTCACATAATAGTGTATTGTAAGCTATTATTAATCTTTTTATAATATTGTAAGTCATGATAATGGAATAATTATGAAAAAATGTAACGCCAATACGACAAAAAAAATCGATAGAAAAAATATGTTTTAAATAATTTATTTACATTGTCTATAACCACAGGCTGGTTCACGATGACATCGTTGAGTTCCATTTTCATCAATAAAACCTTATAATTAATAAATAATATGAGATCTTTATTATTTAATTTGTGTTAAAATATTCATCCGGACTGCTTTCAACTATGACATCAGATATTTAGTGTTGCAATAACTTAATAATTTGTACTTAGAAAAAATATTAATATCAATTTATTAATATTACTGTATTACTCTATATTTATGCTTATGTAATCTTAATATATTGATATAAATATTTTTCAATAACTATTAATTTAAAAAAAAAATAAAAAATATTCTTTTAATAAAAAACATGAAAACGAGCGTGCTTAGTCTTTTAGAGATCTAGACCACATGCAGAGGCGTCTTTACCTATAGTGCTGGGTGTTCGGCGCACACTGGCACCGGGTCTAGGTCGCTGAGCGCCCTCTAATGCGACACCTCCAAAGATGCGTCTCTCGCAGCACCGGCGCTCTCAAAGACCCTGCGCCCGTGTTACGGCCGATGCCGGGCGCGCGGCAACAATGCAAAGCGCGCCCCCACAAGGTGTGTCTTTACCTACTCTACACAATAACTTTTGTTTCAACGTAAAATCAGTCTTAAAACAGATAACTAAAGATTATATTGGCGTAGTATCGCATCGCTACCGAAGGCAGGAACCGGCACCTGTTTTGATTCGTTTGAAAACACGCCGACAATCATTGCTAACTCGGCTGTATTAGAATACTATGAAGTTCAAATTCAAATTGCCAGGGACGTTGCGGTGGTCATTTTCAAAGGTTTTGTGTACGCGTGCCGCAATTTTTTTTACCGCTTCACCGTAGTTTTGCTGAATAAGCCTTGATGCATCGAATTAAGTATCATCTTCGTTGAAAACACGCCGACAATCATTGCTATTAGCTAATTCGGCTGTATTAAACAACGAGTGATAGTGATATCGAAGATAAACACCTAACCTAGGTATACCTATCTAAGATTTCGATTTGTTTATCCTAGCGCAGTGAGGAACAAACAACGCAACGGTAAGTTAAAGTGCTTTAATATGTACCTACTAGTATACTTACGTATAGGCACCAAAGAATATAGCCACTCCCTCTCTTCCCGTGGGTGTTGTAAGAGGCGACTAAGGGATAACAAGGTTCCACTACCACCTTGGAACTTAAGAAGCCGACCAATGGCGGGATAACCATCTAACTGTTGGCTTTGAAACACAAAGGACGAAGACGGGCAGCAGCGTCTTAGGTGCGCCAAAGCCAGCCCTGCGCTCACCAACCCGCGTGCCCAGCAGGGTGACTATGGGCAACACACATGAGTTCACGCATTTTTGACGCGAACGTGTGGAGGCCCGTGTCCAGCAGTGGACTGCGATAGGCTGGAATGATGATGATGAATGATGAATTATTATACTCAATAAAAAAAATAAGGCTGTGCGAAGTCGCCAGGTCAGCTAGTAATAAATAATTACCAATACCAGTGCGAATAATTCGCACGAAATAAGTATAATAATTATCACTTTACAAAATTACAAAAATTATTTTAATTATTATTTTAGTTGTGGAGATTGGTAGATCAAGAAATCTATACAAATAAATAAAATTGGATTATCTGTTTGTAATATTAAAATAACCGTTTTTACTAAATGCACATGGATGTATATACGATACATATACTAGAACCAAATTGTTTACAATTTTTGTCTGTCTGTCTGTCTGCTTGTTCCAGCTAATCTCTGAAACGGCTAGACCAATTTGACAGGACTTTCATTGGTAGATATCTGATGTAGTAAGGAGTAACATAAGCTACTTCTATTTTAGAAATTGATTTATTTTATATGAGCAATAAGTTTTGTAAAATTCCACGCGGACAAAGTCACGAGCACAGCTAGCTATCTATAAAATGATATATAATTTATGTGGAGTAATAGTGAGGTTTTTTCTAAAAAGGGAGGCAAACATTACCTTAACCTTAGCGTATTAATATATTATACTACTATATATACTATATTATATATATACTAGCCGACCCGTGCCCACTTCGTTGGGCGTTAATTATTATTTTTGTGATGCAATTATGTTGTGTTTCAATTTCGTCGGCGTCTGCTACGTAGGGAGCCGTACGCGCGACGGTGCGAGTGAGCCGCGCGGCATCCTATCGTATAGATGATAATTGTGTTTGCTCGCAAACGAAAAAAAAACCGACTTCAATTACATCGAAGAGTAATACAACGTAGATCGACGAAAAAATAGTAATACTTTGTTCGTATTCCATATAACGCGACATTATAAAATTGTAGAATTATATAATGTTCTACTGTTATTTCTAACATTTTGTTAGCGATTGTAGGCAGAAATTTCATAAAAGGCCCGTCGTCTATTCGCGCGAAGCGCTGACATCGCTTATTACGGCGGGTTTTTTAGTTGAAGCGGATTTATATTGAATTACGGTTTATGTATTTTTTATTAAAAATATGTAATGTTCATGTTTTCACACAGCTCCGATGCACGACTGGAGTTTACCCCTTCAGATCAACTGTCTAAATAGGCACAAAAAGGCTTACTAGTCTAAGAAATATATTATTACTATATCAAATTGTAAATAAATGAATGCAATAACGCCACCTATCGGAACCTAATTGCGTTATTAGAAAACGTCTGAACGCCATCTCTAACAAGGTCATTCGTTCAGTATATTTTACTGTTCAATTTTTTCATTCCGGGGCCTTAAATGAAAATCGATTCTTAAGGAGAAAACTCCAAAAACAGTCAAGTAAATACGCCATATCAGATATAGCTCAAAAAGTTCGAGTCAAATCTCAATTATATTTAAATGGGACCACATGACAAGCACCACCTATCGATTAAAAAAAGAATCATCGATATCGGTCCACCCAGTAAAATAGTAATGAGGTTAATATAACGTTGGTCGACGTAAAATAGCCAAGTAAATACCCAGTATTAGCGATAACTCAAAAATTAAAAGCTCAAATATATTTATAACGAATAAACTGCTACTTTCTACTCTAGTGGAATATTGTAATTTGATCGATAGTGAACGAAGTAATTTCATTACATTTTGATAGATGGCGTTGTGGCAAAGTATTGAACATGACCACAGTCGTCTTAACATCGTCATGTAAATACGTGTCATCAAAGATTACTCAAAAATTGCTCATTATATCTCAATCATATTTAAAACGGACGACATGACAAGTATTAGCTTTTGATTTATACAAAAAAGATCAAAATCAGTGCACCCAGTAAAAAGATATAACGTATAATACAACGTAGGGTGACGAAAAAACCGTCAAGTAAATACGCAATATTAGATATAACTCACAAATTACGAATCAAATCTCAATTAAATTTAAATGGGACCACGTGACGAATAGTAGCTTTTAATTTATATAAGAAACGTCAAAATCGGTGCACCCAGTAAAAAGTTATGAGGTATAATACAACGTAAGGTGACGAAAATAATGTCAAGTAAATACGCGTTATCAAAGATTAATCAAAAAGTAGTTATCAGATCTCAATAAAATTTATATGTGACCACATGATAAACATCAGCTTTCGATTAAAGTAAAAATCATCAAAATCGATACACCCAGTAAAAAGTTATTGCGGATTTTCAAGAGTTTTTCTCGATTTCTCTGGGATCCTATCATCAGATCCTGGTTTCCTTATCATGGTACCAAACTAGGGATATCCCGTTTCCAACAAAAAAAGAATTATCAAAATTGGTACACCCAGTAGAAAGTTATGTGGTATAATACAACGTAGGTCGACGAAAAAAGCGTCAAGTAAAAACGCATTATTAGATATAATTCGAAAAGTAGTTGTTAGATCTCAAATAAATTTAAATGGGACCAATCGGCACACACCACCTTTCGATTAAAACAAAATTTGTCGAAATCGGTCTACCTGGTCAAAAGTTCTGATGTAACATACATAAAAAAAAAAAAAAAAAAAAAAAAAAAAAATACAGTCGAATTGAGAACCTCCTCCTTTTTTGGAAGTCGGTTAAAAAAAAACAATAAAATGGTCATGCGATGCGCGGTACATGATGGGATGATGGGCAGTGTCCAATTGTCCCCCCGCGCAACAGCGGCTTACGAGTTACGGCAGCGGGCGCCTACAGCGATGAATAAAATCGTAATAAAATCGTGTACTTATTATTTTAAATTACAGAACCAAATAACATACTTTAAAAAACAAATTTTATAGAACTTAAATAATATGTTGCTACAATTGTTGCAAAATACATTGACTTTATCGTTAATAAGTATTGAACATGAAATCAAAATTGAAGTCAGTGACATTGTTAAAGATGTCGCTAATGCAAAAGCACGAAAATTATCCTTTTTAACCGACTTCAAAAAAAGGAGGAGGTTACTCAATTCGACCGTGTATATATATATATATATATATATATATATATATATATATATATATATTTTATGTATGTTCGGAGATAACTTCTTCGTTTATGAACCGATTTTGATAATTCTTTTTTTGTTGGAAAGGAGATATTCAGGTACCATGATAAGGAAACCAGGATCTGATGATGGGATCCCAGAGAAATTGAGGGAAACTTTCAAAAATCGTAAGGGTGACTAGTAAATTTAATCATGTTTTCATTAAGTACTATAAAGCACTACTATTTAATAAAGGTCTGGAGTCGATCTGATGATGGAGAAGAAAGATAGTCGAGGGAACTCTTCAACAATTTATAGCAATTACCTGCTTTTTGAACTTAATTCGTTTCTATTGATGAGAACTTTGCACCTGTATGAGTTATAAGTGCCATTACAGTCTGATGATGGAGACAAAAGTTAGTCGAGGGAACTCTTTAACGATTTATAGCAATTACCTGCTGTTTGAACTTAATTCGTTTCTATTGATGAGAACTTTGCATATATATGAGTTATAAGTGCCATTTCAGTCTGATGATGGAGACGAAAGATAGTCAAGGGTACTCTTCAACGACTTATAGCAATTACCTGCTGTTTGAACTTAATTCGTTTCTATTGATGAGAACTTTGCATATATATGAGTTATAAGTGCTATTTCAGTCTGATGATGGATACGAAAGATAGTCGAGGGAACTTTTCAACGATTTATAGCAATTACCTGCGGTGTGATCATCTGTCTCGCAGGACCAGGTTTGATGATAGAGCCCATAAACACTCGAGGGAATTTCTCAACAATTTACAGCAGTTACCTTTTGCTGTTTGACGACCGCTTTGATATAATGGTGCATGTGCCGTGTCGGCGGCGCCTAAACACCGACGGTCGCGGGTTCTATTCCAGCTCGGAGTGGATATTTATGTTTATATAAATATTTATTTTTGGTCTAGTTGTTAATCCTTGTGGTTCTCCCAACCTAGCCTCGGAGAACACGCTAGGCTGTCAGTCCCGGTTGTTATTACGTACACCTGATAGCGAACTTTACTCATAGTATGTCGACGCGTTAGCGCAGCGGTCACAGCGCCGGCTGTTGCGCTGGCGTTAGTGGGTTCAATCCCCGCGCACGACAGACATTTGTATTGGCCATATAAGATGTTTGTCATGATCTGGGTGTTTGTGCTTGTGTATTGTGTATGTTTCCGAACTCCCGACATAAGAGAAAAAGCATCCTTGTTAGGTCTACCCATCACTAAAAATTGTAAAATAAAATAATTTTTAACAAAAAAAAAACCGACTTCAAAAAGGAAACTAAAAAGTGAAAAATAAATTTACTTAGTACAAAGTAATTCGTATTTTGATGTAGTTAATCAGAAATGATTAAATAAATATTTTATAATTTTGAAGTTGGTGCCAAGTAAATACTACAACAACCTGGCTACAATAACAAATACAAACAGCACACACACAACAAACAAGTACAAAAAATATTATTAGATATGTCAAAACAATAACAGAATAATAACAGTATTCAACCTAATAGTCAATGAAACAAATTATGAAAGAAAACTGAATACAACTTATGAGTAGATACTAGAGTAGTTATGGTTTTACTTGGCACCGACTTCAAAATTATAAAATATTTATTTAATCATTTCTGATTAACTACATCAAAATACGAATTACTTTGTACTAAGTAAATTTATTTTTCACTTTTTAGTTTCCTTTTTGAAGTCGGTTTTTTTTTTTTAAAATTATTTTTGTAAATACATTTGTGGGTGTGAGAAGCTGTTAATTAAATAATTCTTAAAAGAACTACAAAGTTATGATTTTTAACTGTCGTAATTTTTTTTTACTCCTTCCTAAAAGAACACTTTCTGCTGCTCGACATCATTTAAAATCATCATCATTATCTTCTTCTTCTTCTTCTATCTTCTTCTTCTATCTTCTTCTTCTATCTTCTTCTTCTATCTTCTTCTTCTATCTTCTTCTTCTATCTTCTTCTTCTATCTTCTTCTTCTTCTATCTTCTTCTTCTTCTATCTTCTTCTTCTTCTATCTTCTTCTTCTTCTATCTTCTTCTTCTTCTATCTTCTTCTTCTTCTATCTTCTTCTTCTTCTATCTTCTTCTTCTTCTATCTTCTTCTTCTTCTATCTTCTTCTTCTTCTATCTTCTTCTTCTTCTATCTTCTTCTTCTTCTATCTTCTTCTTCTTCTATCTTCTTCTTCTTCTATCTTCTTCTTCTTCTATCTTCTTCTTCTTCTATCTTCTTCTTCTTCTATCTTCTTCTTCTTCTATCTTCTTCTTCTTCTTCTATCTTCTTCTTCTTCTATCTTCTTCTTCTTCTTCTATCTTCTTCTTCTTCTATCTTCTTCTTCTTCTTCTATCTTCTTCTTCTTCTATCTTCTTCTTCTTCTTCTATCTTCTTCTTCTTCTTCTATCTTCTTCTTCTTCTTCTATCTTCTTCTTCTTCTATCTTCTTCTTCTTCTATCTTCTTCTTCTTCTATCTTCTTCTTCTTCTATCTTCTTCTTCTTCTTCTATCTTCTTCTTCTTCTTCTATCTTCTTCTTCTTCTATCTTCTTCTTCTTCTATCTTCTTCTTCTTCTATCTTCTTCTTCTTCTATCTTCTTCTTCTATCTTCTTCTTCTATCTTCTTCTTCTATCTTCTTCTTCTATCTTCTTCTTCTATCTTCTTCTTCTATCTTCTTCTTCTATCTTCTTCTTCTATCTTCTTCTTCTATCTTCTTCTTCTATCTTCTTCTTCTATCTTCTTCTTCTATCTTCTTCTTCTATCTTCTTCTTCTATCTTCTTCTTCTATCTTCTTCTTCTATCTTCTTCTTCTATCTTCTTCTTCTATCTTCTTCTTCTATCTTCTTCTTCTATCTTCTTCTTCTATCTTCTTCTTCTATCTTCTTCTTCTATCTTCTTCTTCTATCTTCTTCTTCTATCTTCTTCTTCTATCTTCTTCTTCTATCTTCTTCTTCTATCTTCTTCTTCTATCTTCTTCTTCTATCTTCTTCTTCTATCTTCTTCTTCTATCTTCTTCTTCTATCTTCTTCTTCTATCTTCTTCTTCTATCTTCTTCTTCTATCTTCTTCTATCTTCTTCTTCTATCTTCTTCTATCTTCTTCTTCTATCTTCTTCTTCTTCTTCTTCTATCTTCTTCTTCTTCTTCTATCTTCTTCTTCTTCTTCTATCTTCTTCTTCTTCTTCTATCTTCTTCTTCTTCTTCTTCTTCTATCTTCTTCTTCTTCTTCTTCTTCTTCTATCTTCTTCTTCTTCTTCTTCTTCTTCTATCTTCTTCTTCTTCTTCTTCTTCTTCTTCTTATTCTTCTTCTATAGTAATGTCCCAGAAGGAGAACGATGAGCGGATGTCAGAGAGCGGAGTCTCCGTCCGCAAGCGACGAACGGGGGTGCGTAGGAGGCGCTACTTAATGCGCCTCCAGTAACGCCCCTGTGCTCGCGTCGGGCCGGGAAGGGAACCCGGTCCTGCTAAACCCGGCGTCGTCGGGATTATTCAGAGATGAGCAGGATAGTGCCCATAGAGGGGAAGTCTAGCCTTTTCGCCAAGATCAGCCGACCCTCCAATTAAAGCGGCTGAAGGCTCCCACAGGGGTTTGGTCGGTACTGCACCCCCAAGTGCTGAAGCTGACACTACGACGGTCTAGGACTGCCTACCCGGGTGTCCTGGATATCATCCGTAAATGGGTTCCTCTGCAAAAAAAAAAAAAAAAAAAAAAAAAAAAAGGATATTTCCTGCTCAAAATATTCAGTAGTCTGACTAGGGTAGTACCTCGACTTTACAGAAGATCACAGCTAAATGATACTGTTTTCAAGCATTGTGTTGCCGAAGAGCAATCACATTACTCTTTCACAACGCTCTCCATACACCACGACCTCCGCCAGAGTTAAATTCATATCGCTCGTGTTTCTCACGGACGTGTTTATCTGTAACAAGACGATCAAACTGAAGCATCTTTAAAATCTCGGCCAGCCTGACCGTAACTTGAAATTACATTGTTTACTTATTAGTTAACATTAATCACACAAAAAAAAACTACCAATATATCTTACTCGTTCACAGACGAAAGGTTCCTCTAACTGTCATTAAAAAATAAAGTTTTATCATTGATACAGTAAGATCACATACAACGCTCATGGCCCGGCTGGCTCACCAGCTAGTGACAACTACTATTGCCACCCATATCGTCATCACCTCATGTGATACGATCAACACTTTATCTAGACTCTACGAGTCTCAGGTCAATACGTGACCGACACAACAATAGTGTCCTAGGAGACCCCGGTCCCCGCCACACCACTAGCTGCCCATCGCGCCCTGAACAACCCAAGCGAGTTACAGTTACGACTACAGACTAGTGCGTGCAGTGTGACCAAATAGCCATGGTATGTGCTCTATATACTAGTAGTGGTTCCCGCATCACCATCATCCATATTAAACAAATCTAGCTCAGCAAGTACATCAGTAAGAGGAATCTTTCGTAAGCGATCTTAAGCAAACTTATAGGTTCTATTACCAGACAACTATTTTAATAGATAGCGATCGCCTTCAAGCAATTCTACAACTTTAAGCGGTCCCTTGTATTTAGGATAAGCTAGCTTGTTTGATTTCTTTCTTCGTTTGAATTAAGACCAAGTCACCAATCTCAAACTCTACAATTTTAACCTTATTTTATCAAATCTAAATTTGTCGAATGTGAAATCTATTTTCTATGCTCCTAGCCGCCTACTCCGGTATAAGAGGCAAAGGGAACCCACCAAGGGCAAGGGCACCAAGCCAGAGCCCAGTTTGCGACAGTCCACCACTACACGATCAGATCCGTCACGCTTCTTCACAAGTAGTACAGGACCCACCCGAAAACGGAGACAGACTGGTGCGAATGATGCCGCTCTCCAACCTTAGAACGCGCTATCTGCCTTTCGTCCAGACTGAGCCTGTAAGACGATAAACAGTACGGTAAACGGTACTATTCGGGTCATAAAGTCTAATTATCAGTTCACTAGGTGTGACACGCTTGTGGGGTAAACAATCAATAAAAGCGTCAGAAAATTCCTTAAGCAAGGACAACAAAGGTTCTTTATTCAGAAAATCTGTGTCCATATCGTTAAGACTGTACATGAATTTCGGTCCGTAAGTATAGGTAGGAACAGATTTTTGTTTTACACCCTTGTTTTGAAATTTCTCGACCAATAATTACGTTATATTTCAAACATCGGGTAACACAAAGTAGAATCGAATAACGACTACCACTAATCAACACGTCGCAAAGAACTTGTTCAGTACAATCTACATTAGCATAACCTATAACCTACCCCACCCCAGCCTGCAAAATAATGATACTTGTATTAAAAAAATACTAATCAATAAATTTGCAATAGCTCAATTCAACTACGTTGTCCTTTTAAATTGCTCACCTTAAATTATTTAATTAAAAATTAAAAAAGTCTGAAAAATATTCATTTATCAATAATTTAAAACTCCTATATCTTTTGATGTATACAATATTTTAAATTGCTTAAAGCGTTAAAAAACTGCTCAAGTTCCTCAAGTATAGTTTGGAACAGATCCACTTTCCTTAATATTTAAATAAATATAAATAGATTGAATAAATAAAATAATGATATTTGTAAAAAAAAAAAATGATAATCGATAGATTTTCAATAGCTCAATTCAACTACGTTGTCCTTTTAAATTGCTCACCTTAAACTATTTAATTAAAAATCAATAAAGTCGTTAAAAAAATATTTATCAATATTTTCAAACTATATATGTATATACAATTTTTTTTTACAAATATCATTATTTTATTTGTTGAAACTATATATATTTATTTAAAAATTAAGGAAAGTGGAGCTGTTCCAAACTATACTTTTATGTATTTTTTTTATTACAAGTATCATTATTTTGCAGGCTGGGGTGGGGTAGGTTAACCTATACCCTGTAAATGAATAATCGTGAATGTACGTTGCCTATTACGGCTAACAGTTTAGTTAACCAGAGAGCATTCGGCACCGGAATCAAAATAGTACGACTCACCGGGCTGTTGTAATTTACCACAAACGCCTGTCACTCTTCACACATCCACATCGCGTCGCTTCGCTACAGCGCCGCCTCCACTGCTATGGCCAGTACGGCCCACTGAGGTTAAGTTGCCCGCGCCCGCGTTGCCACGTGACAGTTGGACGCTTTATGCCCGCTTTCGCTGCAACGAAAACAAATAACTTGTTTACTGGTTCCAGGCGGAAATGGCGGTTGTCCCTTATTGGCGGAAGGCACAGTTGGTTTGACGAATTTAAAACGACAGTCAACCGCTCTATGTCCTGGTTTACCGCAAATAAGGCACTTGTGTATACTGCGACTTGAAGCGTTTCACATCCGATCCGTCCGTACGTTCGACAGATTCATCGTTCCGATCGTATTTTCGTTACAAAATTACACCTACCTTCATTTTTTGCAGTAATTTGTTACGTGTTGTAATTTCACTTGTAAATGCTAAGCGATACAGACAAGTAAACACAATTTATCACTAATTTATCCTGAAACAGAATTCACTTAACAGAAAGGTAACGCAACACGGAAGGCGGGATAGTTATTAGTTAAGGGGGTGAAGACTAACTTCTTAGCATCCGATGGATTCACCGTTCACCGTGCGGGTGGTGAGCCCATCGTGTGGCAGAGGAAGTAACTCAGAGCAGTGCCTAGGACTTGCGACCTAGGTGTAGGTTTAAGGAGGCCCCCTTTGAGATACGTATTAACGCTCACCTTCACGGCTCGAGTTGTCCGCCCTAATATGTAACAATTAATTCGTTTGCACAAATTAATTATTAAAAGAGTCTAGGTTAAGCTACTAGCAGAATACAACAAGTGCATCGTGCCGAGCCAGAGCCAAGACTGCTTTAGCCGAGGTTGCACCGTTCGTTTTATACACTTCATACTAACTCGAGTAATATAATGAATGAGGGTAGGTGACTATCGAACGATGTGCTAGGTGGCGCGATCGTTGCATCTGTTGTTTATAAATTCCTTTCTAGTTGCGTATGACAGCGCTAGTGCCGACAAGTTATTGACTTTAGCGGCCCCGGTTGAAGATATAAAAGAGGTAATGAAAAGGTTTAAGTCTCTGACGACTAGAATCAATCATTGGTTCAATAATTCTGTTTTGTACATACATTTTTGTTTTGTATATATGTTTTATTTTATTTTTTTGTCATAAAAGATGAGTGTGTATAAAGAAAGAGATGAGTGAGTTATAGCAAATAAAAAGAGAATGAACTGAGAAAGTAGACACAAGGAAAATTATTTCGCGAATTTTTGAGTAATTAACCCTTTAACCGGCAACACCGTTAATTCTTAATATTACGAGTACATTCAGCTAATTGTAAATAATTTTATGGTTTTTACCAAAACAGAAAAATCGAATGTCAATTTTCAAGGGTGAAATATTGATTCACTAAATCGATTCAGTACAACATATCGATTTAAAAATCGATTTATTTGATCCGAGGAATCGATTCTTCGATTAATCGATTTCAGATCGCCATGCCTATCTCGATTCTCGGATGTTAAACCGGAAGCTTTAAGCAATGTTGCCAGATCAGTCCATGTAACATGTATGTAAGAAACAATTTTAGTTAAATTTAAGTAACTTTTCAAGAATTACAAAACAGGTAAGAATAAAAAAAAAATATTAAAAAAACGAACGAACATTGCAATATTTACGGCAGCATTCGAAAATTTAAAAAACTCACTTAACTGTTTTCAACAATCTATTAGTGATTGTCACATAATAGAGATGGCACTCCTGTTAACATATGATTTATTTATATTTTTATAGGACTAAATTACACATATATTCTATTTTTTTGAAAGAGTCTTATTTAGTAAAAAAATATGGCGTACTTCCAACCACAGACAATAGAGTAATATAAATAAATTGATACATTTACTTATTTTTTTTAATTATTGTGTCCACGAAAATATAAAATAATAATAATTTTGATCTATGAGCTGAAAATTACATGAGCAATTTTATGTGTGAATGTAGCAAACATCTAAAAAATTTAAAACTACAAATAAATAGAGTAAATAATTAAAAAAATAATATTTATAAAAAATGCATTTATTTATTTTATTATTTATTTACTCCATTTGTTAATAATTATAAATTTGGCTGATGGCTGCTACATTCACACTCACAAAATCAACACTAGTTTTAGTTTACAAATGTAACTTTTCATGCATGCCAACGTAACTTTCGTCAAGCTTCCTGCTTTCGACCAAATCACTCTGGCAACACAGGTTTTAAGCAGTTTTAAGCAAAGAGTTTTAGGATTGTTTTTATATAGGTATTATAAAAAAGAATATTGATGTTTAAATAAATTATTTATAAAAGTTCCTCAAAATGATTGTTAATCTCCTCCTTCTATTTCTCGCACTGTCTACAAATGCAAATGATGAAGGCTACTGCGATTTGAAAACGAAAACTTGTGATAATGATTTCTTTAAAGAAAAGTTCATTTTGTACGATGTTAATCCACCGGAAGGGTTTAATTTAAGACGAGATGTGTACATGAGGTTTGCAATAATGTTTGCGGAGGCTAAAAAGAATAAAAACGAATGGAAATTAGTTTTGCCACCATGGTATAAATTGTACCATTGGAAGTCAGAAAGAAAGAATTATCCTATTTATTGGAGTAAATTTTTCAATGTAGATTCTCTAAAAAGTTTCGCGCCAGTAGTTGAACTACACGATATATTTACCAAAACGGAAACAAATATTTTAAACATAGATCATCTGTATGTGCTACAAAATTTCCCAGATCCATTTGAAAACGGTGAGTTCAAAGATAAATGGGAGATCGGTGGCGATTGTGATTACGATGGCGAATTTTGGGGTTACAGTAACATTACGGTTACAGAAATTGTATGTGTTAAATTTCAAGGTAGAATATCAAATCTATGGGATTTAGTCGCCATGCATCCATCTGATAAATTTATTATGTTCGCTCATGGTGAAATACCCTTGCACGATTATTACGGTTCTAAAACCTTCTGGGATTGTCGGAAAAGCATGAAGTTTAACAAAGATCTAATTAAAACTGCTAAACAATTTATAGCTGACCATTTAAATTGTAAAGAAGAAAAATGTGCTTCATATATCAGCGTACATTGGAGACGACAGGATTTTGCTCGATTACGGAGAAATGACGTACCATCTGTACAAGGGACTGTTAAACAAATCGATGGTTTTATCAAAAAACACAGTCCTAACACAAAAAATGTATTCGTCGCGTCGGACGGACAGAATTCCGAATTGACACAACTTGAAAGTCAACTCACAAGCATAGGATATAAAGTACATTTCTTTATACCAACTCCGTCGCAGTTGAATGACTTTAAAGATGGCGGCATAGCTATCATAGATCAAATTATTTGTTCTCATGCCGCATACTTTATTGGTACATATGAAAGTACATTTACTTTTAGGATTCAGGAAGAGAGAGAGATTTTAGGCTTTGATAGTTCAACCACGTTCAACAGGCTATGTCCAGATAGTGGTAAATGTGAGAAACCTTCAAAATGGAGGGTAGTTAGCTAGTTTATAAGTTTTGTTAAAATTTAATCTAATTGATTAATATATAATGAATATATTAAATATACACACATGGCTGTGTGGTAAATGCCTAAGGTAATTTAATACCTGTTTTAAGTTTTTTTTTTATACAACTAGGTCGATAAACAAGTGTGTGGTTCAACTGATAATAAGCGGTTAACGTAGCTTATACATGCCTGCAACACCAGAAGTGCCTTGCCGAGCCCATCCTCTGGTCATCTTACTAAATAAATATCTTTTTAAATAAATAAATGTTCAACTACAATGTAAAACTGGGTGCACCCTAGTGCTATAAATATATTTTTCTCTAATAAATGTAATGTATAAATAATATAGAAAATATATAGTGTTGTAGTTTATTACCAAGTCTTCCCTGTAAGTTGTTACAGACACATATAATTTGTATAACTTGCTACTTCAGTTACGAATGGCTAAGGCTATAAGTATCCTTATACATGTAAATATACTTTACGTTCAGATACTGGCGGTAATCGGACCATCAATACCCTGAAAAGAAAGCATGGTCAAGGGTTGATAACATTCCTATAAGATAGGCAGATAATTATAATAACAAATAAATAGTGAATATAGAAATAATGTTAATTATTTTCTGCCACAATTAATTATTAAATATAAGACCAAAGATTATGTAATTAATTTATTTAGGAAACATATTTAATTTGTAATAATATAATAATTTTTTTTTTTTCATTTACATAGCTAAATGTGTCAAGGTTTTATATTATGTGTGACTTTAATAATAAAGATATCAAATTTAGTCTGATATAATAATATTTTATATATTAAAACTTTGTATCGCTTATTTTATTTTTCTTGAATGTAATTAATATATAAGTGAAGAAAATCCATCATGGATACCCTCTAGTGCGGGGGCGCCAGAGGGTTATGTCAGACTCCTACTGACTAAAAAACCTCCACGTGTGAGCAGTCATCCACCTGGGTGGGGCGAGATGGGGTCGCGCTAACATTCGCCACCTCGCCCCGGATAGAAATAAAATATAGCCTACCTTTCAAGTTAGATACTATCGTCTGTAAACTAACTTTGCAGACAACCAATTTTTTTTTTTAATTTTCTTTTATACAAATCGTCAAATATATAATACAATGGTGCACTCGTTCGGAAGTCTTAAATATATTTATTTCGAAAACTCAGTATTATTTATTCTAAAATTAATACATTTCTAAAATAAAAGTAGCCTAAGTTACTCCTAATTACATCAGCTATCTGCCAGTGAAAGTCCTGTCAAAATCGGTCCACCGTTTCAGAGATGAGCTGAAACAAACAGACAGACAAAAATTGTAAAAAATGTTATTTTGGCACATGTACCGTGTATACATCCATATGCACTTAGTAAAAAGCGGTTAGTTTAATATTACAAACAGAAAATACATAATTACATTATGTATTAGTATTATTTGTAAGACCTATACAGCATATGCAAAAATCAAACCGTGACTGGTAGCGCATAAATAGTTGTGATACTGCGTCAACATATCAAATATAAATAAATCTAAATTATGTGCAATGACAAAATAACTCAAATCGACTAACTGGTACAAATATGCATGCTCACACATATGCACGTAAGCCTGTACTCTAACAAAAATTTTCCAATAACAGGTTATAGTAGGGGAGCCCAAGCGGGGATTTCGGGATTTACGACAGCGCGGCAGATTAATATACAGGAGGATACCTTGTACCCGGTTCAGTACCTCCACCAAATATGAGTCCCATATATAAGGCCGAACGTGTAGAATAAAGGATTAGATTAGTAAAAAAAAATTGATCATCAGAAATTCTCGAGCGCGATTAAGGTAGGGTGAGTTAATTATAGACTTGGGTAACTCATGAGTGAGTGATACAAATGAAACATATCTTTTCAAGTGAGCTAGTCTCTCATCAGCTCACTTACGTTTCAAATATATCTCCAGCTCACTAGTCTTATGATTCATTTTCGAGAGACTGACGTACTGAGCGGGAGTAAACGAGACTGAGCTAGTGAGCCACTCGATCGGACGATGGCGTTTATCATGCGAAAGAGAGAGATAGTTAGTTATGGCTCTGTATCTTTTCGATTCATATTTCACAAGGTCATAGACTCAACCGTCTTGCTTTGAACAAGCGAAAAAGTATTTTTTTTACAACCACATAAGGTTGCATTTTGGTTGCTTTATAAAATTATTTCACTGAGCTAAATGAGCTGAAGAGCTAAATGAGTGATATTTGCATTTTGGTTGCTTTATAAAATTATTTCACTGAGCTAAATGAGCTGAAGAGCTAAATGAGTGATATATATCCTAAGATCAAAATGATATATATCTCTCTTTTCTTTTCAGTGATATAAAGTTCGCATGGCTAGTTAATTACATGCTAAAAAGTGTATATTCCACTAATCTGACAATTTGAGAGTGACGTAAAGAAAGGGGAGGGCAGCAAAGTTGTAAAAAAAAAACGTTATCTCGACATTCTCGAGCGTAGATAATTTTTATTTTTTATTTTGAAGGAAATAATTCAAGGATAACGAAAAATAATCTGACGATTTCCACAAGCCGATATAACAAAAATTCGCCGCTAAAGTAAGGACGCTATCACATTTTTCTACAAATATCAGTGTTTTTCAGGTATCTTAATTATTAGGAGTAACCCTGCGAGGATGCCTTGGTGTCAAATGAAAGATAATATATTCATATCCAGAGTAACACCATAAAAATTATATAACCCCATACAAACTTTTCACACAAATACGTTTTAATCATCACAGAAATTGTAATAAAAATAAAAAAGACGGGTCTGAATAAGAACCAGTATAGCTAAATACACTGCACTAAGATTACACCGACGTATCCGCTCTCTACAAAAAAATTAGGCCCGAAAATTTCGAAGGCGCTTTCAGCTTTGCATGTGTTCACTGGTTGCGATTTCAACCCAGCATTGTAACGACGAGAGAAAAAGAAACCTTTGCAATATCTGATGAATTCTGAAATTTTCCAAGAAGCATTTCTGGATTTGGGATCAAAGGAGTATAATGTACAGGATTTTTTTAACATCATACGGTCTTACTTACCACTTGTATGGGTTGAAAAAGTTAGACGATGTCAATCAAGCCAGGATTGTCATCTTCAATAGGACGTACAGGTAAAAAACAAATCACAACCCTTTTCCTCGAGTGTCCGGAATTACGATACGTGCAACTTGCCACCCTGTGAATCGGAGTTACTCCAGCAAGTGTTACACACAAGATTCATTGCAAGTTTTAGCAGTAATGCACATAATGTAAAAATTATTGATCTTTTACCAACGGACTATGGATGGAAAGCTGTCGACAGAAAATTCAATATGATCTGGTTTGCAGGTGATCAATTGTCGATAGCGTACTTTTTTAGCTAGTACATGCACTTCTTTGCGCTGTGATGCAAGCCTTAGATGCTGCATCAGCATTTTGTCTCCAACGAAGCAGTAGGGACAGAACCTCGCATCAGTCTGCTCGGATCCCTCATATCGGTCACATATCTTTTTTTATACCAGTTCTCGTTTATTTTATTTTATTAATTTAAGAGAAATATTGTTCAATCCCATAAATAAATTCTGTAGTTTCTAAAAATCTTTTTTTTTAACTCTTCACTGGGAACCCGTATAATAGCACGAAGATGTAGTCATAACACCTGATATTCTTGAAGATACTCCAGAATCAGGTATTTCTTTCCTCCAATAATTAAAAAAACATGTTATCCATAAAAAAATAGTTAATCATTTAATGACTTTTTGTAACGAATACGCAATCTGAGGATGAAATCTAGCCAGAATAGGAACTACTGATGAAGATGAAGATGAAGATGATGATTAATCAATCAATCAATTTTAAAAAATTAACTTTTTTTAGCATTTTACGTAAAAAACATACACTTATTTATTTACTTGCTATTTCCTAAGCTTTTCAATAAATGAAGTTCAATGATTATAAAAAATGAAAAAAAAAAAATTTTTTGATGTCAGATTAGGCGGATCCCTCTAGATAATCATCAGATTATGAGACAGCACGTCTAAAACATAAAGATGAACCATATAGGTACCTATATCTTAATCTGACGCGCTTGAGTATTTCAAAATGGCGATTTTTTTTTGCACATTATAATAATGTCCACGAGTTTGCGTCAGATCGAAATCGTCAGATTATTGAATAAGAGCTTTTTTTTGGTGCACATAACGGCCCCTTAGAAAATCTGACGCGCTCGATTAAATGTTTTTTTTCTTCATTTTTAACCCTTACGTACAACCACCCGCATCGTGCAAACGATCAGATTAACATACGTAGATTATTAAAAATACGTAGGACATTGATGCTATCAATATCTGACGCGCTCGAGTATGTCCATGCAACAGTTTTTTTTGCATATTTAAAAATCTATAGCCGCTTCCCCCACCGATGTAAAGGTATATATTATATAACATTTTTTTCTTCTTATCATCTAAGCTTTGTAACCTAATAGGTCTCTATGACGCTCGAGTATTGACGAAGTTCAAATACTCGACAACAGATGGCGCGACTACACTTAATTTCCAAGTTGAAGGGTTGGGAAAGCCCTTGAAGTATCTTTAAAAACACGTCCTTCAGGTTAAAACAGGAACTTTCTTGTTCGAGGGGGGATAAAGGGCTATCACACTATATAAATCCCTTTATCGTGCCGAGACTCCTTTTTAAGTTTTATTGGCAGCACATTTTATCAACTTAGTGCTATTATATTTAATGAATAATGATAATGTTAATGATGAGTTAGAATTGGATAAACAACGGACAAATATTTTAACCGACTTAAAAAAAAAGTAGTAGTAGATTCTCTATTCGACTATGTTTTTATATGTGTTACCTCCTAACTTTTTACTGGATGTAGCGATTTAAGTTTTTTTTTTAAATCAAAAGCTAGGGCTAAATATTATTTTATGGTTAGTTTATCCTAATCTAATATCTTTAAACGAACAATCCTTGTCTAATATATAAAATTCTCGTGTCGCGGTGTTTGTAGTTAAACTCCCCTGAAACGGCTTGACTGATTCACATGAAATTTTGTGTGCATATCGGGTAGGTCTGAGCATCGAACAACATCTATTTTTTATCCCCCCAAATGTTAAGGGTAGTCCACCCCTCAACTTTTTTTTTTTTATTTTTAGATAATTTATTTATTTTTTATTTTATTATGATTTGGCGTTGAAAAATACATACAGCCCTAAATTTTCACCCTTCTACCACCAACACCTATTTTTAAATAGCGTTTAGCGGAAAGACAACGTTTGCCGAGTCGTTATATATATATATATATATATATATATATATTAGTGATGTTCCGGATATCTGTATCCGCGGATATCCGCGGGAAAAATGAGATCCGTATCCGTATCCGTATCCGTCACTTTTCATGGGGATCTTTTACGGATCTTTTATTAATTTACAAGTTCAATTGACAGGATAAATATGCTGCATAATAACTTAAATTAGTATAATTATAAAAATCCCTTGTCATCTTTAATACCAAACATATATTCTAGTAAGTTACCATACTAATAGTATAGAACTCAATTAAACTAAATCAAATATCTTATAAGATCACTATTACACATAGAAAGTTATGACTTTATTTTTATAAATATAATAAAATGAAAAACAAATAACTCCTTTATTGCAACAATTTTTTCGGATTTTATCGCAGCTTATTAAGCTTTTTAGATGCTCGATGTTTCCTGGACCTGGTTGCTAAATTATTGTTTCTCGCAAAAAAATACAGACGAATAGAGAATCTCCTCCTTTTTTTTAAAGTCGGTTAACAGAAAAATACGCGCGCAAATCAAGTAGAAACCTGTCCTACCCGTCGTTACGGCGGGCGTGACATCAACTATCGTTTTCAGGTCACGTACCGACACCGATTGAGTGAGTAAATAAAGATCCGTATCCGCGGGTCTTGACACTAAATATCCGTATCCGCGGATATATGTTTTTGACGATCCGGCACATCACTAGTATATAAAATCTGAATCTCGGAAACAACCAACAATTTTCATGAAATTTACTACGCCAGGGATTTCGGTGGTGAAAAAGCGATCTAGCTAGGATTCATTTTTTTTAAAAGTCGTTTTATCCCTTTTTTAGACAAGAATAAATGGCTACAATATCATTAGAATACGAAGGTAAATTTCGAAATTGTTTATAAAGTTGAAATAACTCAGGTGGGGATTCGGTCGGTCGGGACTGATCGAGAAGACCCCAGTTCAAATCCTCACGTCTAGATCAGTTTTTTTCCCTTTTTTTTCTAATTGCACCCGTGATTTTTTATTTAAATAATCAGTTCATATTTTTTTATTATTATGTCGGTAACGCGGTATAAGCCTTCTCAGCGTCGTCGGTAAATTGTATGCGAAAGTGTTGATTGAAAGGGTTGTGAATGAAACAGATGAAAAAGTATGGGATGCACAAGCGGGATTTAGAAAGGGAATGGGATGTACGGATCAGGTCTTTTCCTTGCGGTGCATAGCCGAAAAGTTTTTAGCAAAAAACAAAAAGGTCTATTGCGCGTTCGTGGATCTGGAAAAGGCCTATGATAGAGTGGTGAGGAATGAATTGTGGTCAGCATTGTCCGTGTACGGTGTGAGCGGCGCACTCATGCGAGCACTACAATCTCTTTATAGGGATTCTAGTGCTTGTGTGAGGATAAACGGGGCATACACTGAATGGTTTAATATCGAAAAAGGTGTTAGACAGGGATGTGTAGCGTCACCGTGGCTGTTTAACTTGTTCATGGACAATTGCTTGACAGAGTTAAAAGAGAATGAAAGTGGGTTTTTTTTTTTTTTTTTTTTTTTTTTTTTTTTTTTTTTTTTTTTTTTTTTTTTTTTTATTCTAAACCCCCGATATTGTGGTCGGAGCCTGTGTCTACAATGTTCTCTTTCATACCAGTTCTATCAATCGTGCCTCTCGTACTTTCATTCTTCATACTAATTTCTTCTATCATTCATCATCTTTCGCCGATCAGGGTGAGTTCCCTTGCTAATTTGCCTAATGCTACTCTTTATTTTTCTATTTATTACTATATCTATTTAACTCAGGGTAAAAGAAACAACTATTTACTGGCTTATTTTTATACATTAATTTTTTTTTTTTTTTTTTTTTTTTTTTTTTTTCTTATTTTATATACTTAGCTACTACAATTTTCCTTATTCTATAAGCTTAATTCTAGTGTTTTACAGCTTAAACTACTTAAAATGTCTAACAAACTCTTATTCTATATACTTATTTACCTATGCTACTACCTTATATACAACTATATAATTGTAGCATATTTGCTCGCCATTTTAGTTTGAGACTTTTATTAATTCTACCATTTTAATGAGACAAGAGCCTTTTATTCTCCTCTGCCAGAGTCATTTCCATACGTCCTTTCATAATCTCCTGCAACATTATTCGGAGGACGCGCGTTATGTCCCTCTTGTTCTACAGGAACTTTGTTCTGCAACAAGCTATTAAGTTTCTTCCAGATACAGAGTCCCTGCAGACTGTCTCGCGCACTCTGTGCCAGGGATGTGGAGACTTTTTTTGATTGCGCCACTGTGTCCGCCAGCACGCCCTTAGCAGTACGCAACGGACGATCTCGCCAGCTCATCCCACCTCCTTCTAACTGGGCAGGAATCGCTGAAGGCATTGTGCCCAACCTCGTCGAGCTTCGCCCTCCGACAATTCCTGCAAGAAGGCGGAATTTGCGCCGCGAAGTCCGTGCATTGTGCCTTGAGATGCGGGCCGCCACAGTGGCTACACGCGTCTGCCGATTCCGTACAAAATTTTCGGCTATGGCCGTAAGCGAGGCACCGCGAACACTGGACCAGCGGGGACTGGTCCTCGGCCTTTACCCTCTGGAGGTCAATGTGCACGTACCCCGCGCTTGTGATCCGTGTCCAGAGGGGTGGCGATGTCTCCAACACCACATGAGCCGTGTGCGGGTTCCTCGCCTTACGGCGATACCGGACTTTCACCCTGCAGGTCTTCTGGTCGAGGCCGTCGAAGAGATGTCGGTTCTGGTTCTTCAGGGCCTTAAGTATGTCTTCATCGGTGTTATCTGAGATAACGCCCCGAAGAACCAGAAGCGGGTCCCTATTCTGGACTTCCTCGACCAGAAGACCCTTCCCTTTCGCTTCCAAACATTCTCTTACTTTCGTTCTCTCGGCGGTGGTGGCAAAGGCCATCACCACCTTCCTGTCTTTCGCCTTCCTCACTCTTTCCACTCTCGTCCATCCCTCTTTTGCCTTGACCGTCTCCCTCAACCTGGTGAGGACCTCTTCCCCGGTCATCTCAACGTCTTCCGACGACACCACCAGGGAGTGGAGGACGGCCGGCCGCTTTGGTGGTGGTCCAGCTATGATTGCCTCAGCGTACATTTTGGGAGCTTCTCCCGTCTCCTGCTGTTTCTCCATTTTGGTATGGATAGTTTTTACCATTTCCTGTGTCTCAAGCAGGAGACGAGATTGCTCTTCCATTTTTTCAATAACTACTTTATTTTGGCATTTTTCGATATCTTCAAGCTGGGCCTCCAATGTAAATAACATTGTACCCACCAACACAGAGTATTCTGTCAGTACAGTTTCTAGAGTTTCCCTGTACTCTTTCTTTAAATTTCTCGCAGATCCCAGGGCCTCCCTGGCCATTTCTGCCGTTTCCCTCTCGCTTGACCTCCACATCGCAAAGACCTTCCTTTTCTCCTCATAGTAACTGGTCTTTGGTACTAAATCTTTTTTTCTAATTAACGGAGACAGATGCGATTCAACGCTGCTCCGTGGAGATGGAGGGGGCCTAGGTGTTCGGCCCTGGGTCGCGGGGGATCGGGACGTACCACTAGCACTCGACATATTGGGGGGTCACGTCTATAAATAAAATAAAATATAACGCTTAGTAAAATTTGTCGATAAAAAAAAAACAAATAATTCCTGCAATAGCAGGTTTAATTAGTTGTCTCAAAGTAAAATAGCGAGCAAATATGCTCACGTCCTAAAACTAACTTAATCCTAACTTAAAGCTATCAAAAAGTAGAGAAAACTCTACTTTTTGGGTGCGACTCTACGTAGAGTCTCAAGTCCTGGTCAAAGAGATAGCCCTAGAGGAGGGACAGTCGATAGTCAAAACCGCGTCGCTCTACGATCAGCGGTTCCCGAGATATCGTATCTTCTAATTTCAGGCTTAATCAACCCGAAAGACCCGAGCTACTTCTTTAAAATAAAGAAATTCGATATTTCGGGAACCGCCGATCGCAGAGTCCCGTGCGTGGGTTCTCCGTAATGGGCCCAGTCTCCTGTATCCTCTCCCGGTCCAAAAAATGGGATCGGGGGGTCAACTCTACGTAGAGTCGTTTTGTCCTTAAGGTCACAGTCCTCTCAGCAACAAAGTATCTAGAAGAAGCCCCAGCTCTCTAGCTTGAAAAATGGCCGAGATATAGCTTATCAAACTTTTTACAAATGGCGGTCAAAATGGCCGCCACGAAGTCTGAAATTTCCAGAGTCAGCCTCGATCGCTCTAAAATACCCGTTCTTGGGCTCGTTGGAAAGGGCTTGCGAAGAACTATTTGACCATGCAAAAATGGGATTTTTTAGACCAACCCCTGATTTATGAGGGTGGAAAAACACCAAAAAATTTAGACAAAATACAATAAAAAATACTTAAGTTAGTTTGAAAAATTTACAAAAATTCTTATAATCTAATCTTATCTTATCCGATTTTTTGGAAATACTTCCAGAGATATTGGGCTGCGGGGAGCACCCCCCGTGCTCACCCTTAAAATTAAAAAATTTATAAAAACAAAACTACTGAACAGAAATTTATAAAATTTGGAATATATGTAGATTTGGTAATTATCTATCGAATTTAGTAAAATAATGGGGGGGTCGTCGCTTTATTTTTGGAAATAAAGAATTTTGAAAAAGGGGTAAATTTTCAAAACCGGATATCTCTGGAAGTACTTACTAGATTTTCTTGCTCGATGTGTCGCCGTATTTGGCTCGACTCGCCGCGTCGTTTGACGTGCCGCACGTCACGCTCACACGCCGGGAAGTGGAAGCACGTGAACACGTGATTCCTGGTTTTTTCCTGTTTTTTCCGCGCGCTTGGGCGGAAAAAATCCGAAATGGGTGTCAAATGATAGGTCTCACCGAGACCCGTCCGATGACGTATTAAAATCAATACCTTGTCGATCTTATTAACCCAGCGTTCACTTGACAACTTTACGGTTGCAAGAAAAACGGGGTTTTTCACTAGTGAAAGCTGAGATTTTAACTTTTCACTATTGTTCTTTTCACTGTTATGCAGAACACTTTAAAACAGATCTTTTGACATAAAGCACTATAATTTTGAATGAAAATCTAGAATTTTTATATGTTACACAAAGTTATTTTTTTGCGGTTTTAGCCGTTTTTAACACTTTTTTCGCACTTTTTCACTAATATTGTTTAATTCTGGCGTTTTCCAGGGAAAAGGAGAACACCGCCGGATAGGGCGCACTTAGGCGCAACTTTTGATGTGCGGCACTTGGCTGTAGCCTTACAAAAACCCACTTTTTACGAATTTTAAAGAATTAAATTGCGTGGAGCACGTGTACAATCGACCGTTTCTAGCGGCGGGCGGGGCGCTTTTTTTTGAATGAAAGTGGGTTGAGAATGGGTGAGTTACTCGTCAAATGTCTTCTCTATGCTGATGACCAAGTACTACTTGCGTCCTCGGCCGAGGAGTTGCAGGAGATGGTAACTGCTATGAGTGGAGCTTTTGTTAGAAAGGGAATGAAGATGAATGTAAAGAAGACGAAAGTGATGGTGTTTGAAAGAGATGAGGTAGTGACAGACTGTAATATCGTGATTGGAGATGAACAAATTGAACAGGTGAATGAGTTTGTGTATCTGGGTTCGAAGTTTACAAGAGATGGAAAGTGTGAGAGTGATATTGAAAGAAGAGTGAATGCAGGAAACATGGTGAACGGAGCTTTGAACTCCTTTATGAGCAGTCGGAAGGTGTCTAAAAAGGCTCGTTTGGCTGTGCATGAGGGGGTGTTGCTTCCGACACTCATGTACGGAAGTGAAAGTTGGGTATGGCAGAAGAGACATGAAAGCAGAATAAATGCAGTTGAGATGAGAGCGTTAAGAAGTATGATAGGAGTTAAACTGAGTGACAGGATGAGAAATAGTGAGATAAAGAAACGGTGTGGTCTGAAAGAAGATGTAGTGACAAAAATTGAGAAAGGTATGCTGAGATGGTTTGGTCATGTCGAGAGAATGAATGAAGAACGACTGACGAAAAAAGTGTATATGGCGAGTGTGAGTGGAAGTGTTGGAAGGGGTAGACCTAGGCGGACATTTCAAGACCAAATCGGGGACGTCTTGAAAAAAGGCCAGGTCAAGAGTACCCTAAACCGACGAGCATGTATGAAGGGAATAATGAAAGTGGATGAAGCGAAACAAGTATGTAAGGATCGTAGCAAGTGGAAAGAAGTGGTCTCTGCCTACCCCTACGGGAAAGAGGCGTGATTATTATGTATGTATGTATGTAAGATTGAAAAATATTATTCATATTTTATCAATATATAATTCGTATTTAAATATAATTTCCAAAAAACAAGATTTACTAATACCGAGCGAAGCTCGTTCACCCAGGTACTAATAGGTAAAATACGCACGCATTGACTATTTTTTCGACTAAGAAGAAGTGTGAATATCCCACTGCCAGCCCTAGGCATAGGTCTCTTTCACCGTGTAGAAAAAAGATCGGAGCTTAATTCACGACGCTGCTCCACTCTCACCACTCTGAGTTGTTGGTAATATCCCTACGATTAAAGATCAGTCCTGCCAACAACTCAGGACCTTATGTCGCCGTTTTCAGAGCTTGAGTAGCCTAAACTCAAATATATAACAAAACTATTCTCACCTTAAAACCTAATGTAGCAGAATTTGAGCTGAATTGTAGCCCAAAGTAGCCCAAACACCAAACTAAAATAAAACAAGTAGTTTTTTTTTTTAATAATTTTATTTATTACAAGTACTAGGCATCAAAACTACAAACCATCGGTGTTATGGCACGTACATGGTATACGCACATTTACACTAGAATTAAATGTACACAGTTTATATAAAGATATTTCGAGATTTTAAAATAAACTATCTTTAAGAAGTGGCAACATTGTCTACTTAAATTAATCATATTTCTTAATTTCTCTATATTGGAATCCGAAGCGTAAAGTAAATTAAAAAAAAAGAGTGTCATTGATTTGTTTACTATCGCTATTTGCAGTGCTATAATTTCAAATTCCTGTTAAAATTAATAACTAACAATAAGGATATTGTTTATAATATCATAAAAGTGCTTTTGTGTGAAGTGAGTACTACATTGTTAAAATGTTTTCGATTATCACGTTATTCTGATAAGGAGCAAAAGCCGGGAGCTACTTGTTTGATATATATGATATGGATTTTACTGAAAACGGTAAATTTAAATTAATCTTTATTTAGTTTTCGTCTGTGTGGTTACGGCAGTAAAGAATATAGCCACCGCCTCTCTTCCCGTGGGTGTCGTAAGAGGCAACTAAGGGATAACACAGTTCCACTATCACCTTGGAACTTAAAAAGCCGATCGATGGCGGGATAATCATCTAAGAGTTGGCTTTGAAATACACAGGCCGAAGACGGGCAGCAGCGTCTTCGTTGCAAGAAAGCCAGCGCTGCGGTCACCAAACCGCTTGCCCAGCGTGGTGACTATGGGCAACACATAAAAGTTCACGCCATTTTTGGCGCGAACTTGTGGAGGCCAATATCCCTTTTTTTTTTAATGTAAAGCTGGTGCTTGTTGTGTGGTGCCATTGGATGAGATCTTTCTAAAAACGTGTGCATATTACTTGGAGATGTAAATTGATGTTAAATTTTTTAGGTAAGGCTTTAGATTAAGAACCATCGAATTATCTAAGCTCAAAATTTGACCATTTATCGGCATAATTTTGTTACGAAAAAAAGAAACAATAATCCTAACCTTTCTAACTTCAAAATGACGGTTCTTAATCTAAGGCCTCTTTTTTCTTTCATTCGCACTCACTAAAATCGCGGTCCACTGCTGGAAATTGGCCTCCCAAAGTTTGTCCCAAACGTTACAGTTTTCCACAAGCCTCATCCAGCCTCCAGGGGCAATCTCTCATACTTGGGTATCTTCTCGTCTCGTTTTTGTTTTTTTTTTTTGTATATGAGAAGTGTTGTTTAAGTAAAACCTTTTGAAAACTTAAACCATATTTTAAAATTATAAATGTAAATTTTAATAAATTTTTGTTTCAGATATATCAAAACGCTGGGTAAGTAATTGTTTTTCACTCTAGTATAAATATGTATATTATATAATTAACGATGATCTTGCTCTTGGGCTGCAGCTTAAATTCCTGCTCTGAGTATTGTATTGCTTATATGTACTGTGTCTAAATTTTCTTCAAAAACATATTTATAAATACAAATAGCAGTTGGCGGTTACCTAAAACACATTAAACTACCTTAGAAGCAGACAACTATATTTATTAAAGAAACTTACGCTTCAGCCTCTAATATCCCACTACTGGGCAGAGGTCTCTTTCCCCATGTAGGAGAATGATCAGAGTGTAGTCCACCACGCTGCTCCAAAGCGGGTTGGCTTATATATTCCCTACTATGAGTAACAATCTCTATTAGGTGTACATGATAACAACCAGAACCGACAGCTTAATGTGCTCTCCGAGGCACCGTGGGAAGACCCACAAGGACTGCACACCCGGACCACAGCAAACACCTGTATGGCCAATACAAATATTTGTCATGTGCAGGGATTGAACTCGCAACCGATAGCGCAACAGCCACAACAGGTCTGTGACCGTTACGTCCACACGTCGGCTATAAAGCAGTTTATCGTTATTAACAATAAATTTAAATATAAATGTACCACATATTCAGTAGCCATAAGTGACAGACATTAAATTATACCACACACCACATACCATTTATAAGATAATACAGAACATCAGCCTAACAGAAGCGTCAGTCCCAAGTTCAGCGGTAAACCTCTCTCGTGACTAGTTTTTCGTATAAAACTACTAGCTGCAGCTCGCGGCTTTACTTTCTTAGTTTTATGCTACTCGAACTACTAGTAAAATCAATCGTTGTCAGGTACCAGGATAACATAATAGGATGATGGTACAAAAACTAGTATGTTATAATGGATCTCCAGCTATCATATGCGTACTGACTTTGATTACAATCAGTTCAATAATTCTTCTTCTTCCTTAAAGACTATGGCTCCATCAGCTTTTCGCCGATGATTTTGCCAATGACAAGTGCTGAAAGTGTATAAGTCCGGAGACGGTCCGTATTTGACCGTACAATAGTGGGATAAGCCGCTTAAGCTGCGGTTAGTTGAAAATATTTGACATGATTATTTATTTTGAATTTATTGGTAAATTATAATTTTATATCATTGATTCTAATAAACTTAGCTAAGACAGCACAAAAAGAAGATGGTACTAAAGTAAGAAGAAAACAAACATTAACCGGCCGCGGAATGTTTTTGGGAAATCAGTTCGATAGTTTTTTGTGAAGGTAACTGACATCTGTTCATCCTTACAAACTTTCATATTAATATTACTAGGTTTAATGCTATTTAGTGTATGTGGTTTAATTTAATGCTTTTCTCTCGTATATTTCGCTTGAGCCTGTAATATCCCACTGTTGGGCATAGGCCTCTTTCCCCATGTAGGAGAAGGATCAGAGCTTAATCCACCACGCTGCTCTAATGCGGGTTGGCGGATATATTCCCTACTATGAGTAACGATCGCTATCAGGTGTACATGATAACAACCGGGACCGACGGCTTAACGTGCTCTCCGAGGCACGGTGGGGAGACCCACAAGGACTACACAAACACCCAGACCATGGCAAACATCTGTATTGCCAATACAAATGTATGTCATGTGCGGGGATCGAACCCGCAACCGCCAGCGCAACCGACACAATCCATAGCTGTGACCGCTGCGCCAACGCGGCGTCTCTTTCGTATATGTGTGTGTATTGTGTGTTCCATAGTAGCAAATTTCCCAGTAGGTTGGAGCATAGGGTGTCAAATTCAGCCAAAGTTTTTTCAAGTGACAACGTCTAATAAATCGATGAACGCTGACTGCATGCACGAAAAAAAGATTACTCATTGTAGTGTTACGCCCAATTAGGTTTTTATGTATTTTCCAGTGGAAAATCATAATAAATAAAAATATAGAATTTTTTCAAAAAAATAAAAATATATATATATATGTAGGGGATCATTATATATTGTAGAAAAATAAATTTTGGCCGATTTTCAGACCTACCCAATATGCACACAAAATATCATAAAAATCGGTCCAGCTAAGTTTGGCAACAAACACTGCGACACGAGAATTTTATATATTAGACTAGCTGACCCCGCAAACAATGTTTTCCTATACGCTTACGCTTCAGCCTGTAATATGCCACTACTGGGCATAGGCCTATTTCCCACTATTTTCGTCTAGGAGAAGGATCAGAGCTTTGATCCACCACGCTGCTCAAATGCGGGTTGGCGGACATATTCCCTACTATGAGTAACGATTGCTATCAGGTGTACATGATAACAACCGGGACCGACGGCTTAATGTTTTGCCATATATGTTATTAATCCCCTTAATCTTCCCCCCCTTCCTTATAACTTAGGGGTATGAAAAATAGATGTTGGTCGATTCTCGGACCTACCCAATATGCACACAAAATTTTATAAAAGTCGGTCCAACCGTTTCGGAGGAGTATTGTAACTAACATTGAGACACGAGAATTTTATATGTAAGATATATTATAAGATACATATTAATTCTTATATGTGTATGTATATTTTTGTTTAGAATTCAAGTGTGAGCTCTTCAACTGATATTGTGATGCCTTCAGCACCGAAGAAGCGACATCAGAAGTATAAAGGTTTGTAGATATTAACTACTGTGCCCTCACTTCATTAAGTTTTAAGTTTTTTATAGTACTACTTATTGATAGGCGTGGTGTTCATTCCTGGCAAATAATGTTTGTTTTTTACAGGCCATGTAAATATTTACATTATGGTCTGAAGGTTTATGTAATCAGGTTAGCCTACCACAGAATTGTTAAAGAGTATGAGAAAAATCTATTAATTTTTTAAATAAATTAATTTAGAAGATATTGGACAAACGAGGCATTTTTGCATATGGCAGTAGCCATATGTTCGTCTGATTTGATTCATAATCATGGCAATCTGGCTATTGATTAAATTCTACATAAACGTTTTTATATATCAAAATGACTACAAAAATAACCGTCGGTCTGTGTTTTAACATGCAAATTTTTTTTTAATTATAATTTAAATAACAAAAAAAAAAAAAAAAATTGACTTAGTTTAATTTCTTGTTCTTTTATATATTTGACATTGCATTGCATGTTTCAAATAATTTCTGTATGTATTAAAAAAAAAAATATATATTTTTTTTGTTGTGTTAATTAGTTATTTAATTTAAGAGGTTGACTTATTATTGGCATTTCTAAATTATTGACTTGAATTTAATTTAATCGGTTATGAATATTATATATGTGTGTGTAATTTGATATAAATATCCTATGTTATTATTTTCCTATGTTTATTTTTGTTTTCTTTTGTTTCTTCATTAATTATGTTTGTATAATGCTGTTTGATTGTATGGACTTTGTCTGAAATAAAATTATTATTATTATTATTATTATTAATACCTAATTTAAATTTTGCTTTAACGGCTTTCAATGGCTCTAAATTTGCACAGATGATTTCGATAGACCATTCTAAAACGAAAGAAGAGAAAAGAAGACTCGAAAGTAATTGATCGGTGCAGTCGAGATTACAAACTTGGTTAAATACTTAAAACAACAGCAAAATTTAAATTTAATCAGAATCTACATTCTGAGTCGATGATAGCTCCATCTTCATCATAATCATCATCATCATCACGCCAGCCCATTCTGGACGTAGGCCTGCCCAAATTCGCGCCAAAGATCCTGGTTTTCCGCAATCATTAACCAGCCTCTACCGGAAATCTTACGTAGATCATGTCCAGTGGACCGGAAGTAAAAATAAAAATATATATTTTTTAAGGATTAATATAATTATTTTATATAAACGATTTAAAAGCCTATTAATAAATAAAATATAATTTTGAACAAACCGAATCATTAAACCTTTTATATCTAATAAAAAAATAATAAATTCTGAGGGTAGTTGAAAATTAAAATATCAGTTAGAGTTTTATTAAATTCAATTTTCAACTGTACGGCTTTTAGTCGTCATTTGAAATCGTATTTTATTCAAGTTTTGTCATTTCTTGCATATAATTTTGTTGTTTTGTTGAAAGTGATTGAATATTGAATATAATTGTTGTAAATATCTCGCGTTGCCTTTTTTTTTCCGTTGTATATAATTATTCCTTGTTCCTTTCAACGAATCGACCAAATGTGTGAGACTGAACATTCTGAAGCTGCTTCGAAAAATTTCGAAGGTATGTAATATATTTATATTAGTACTTGTGATCGCCCAGTGGTCGAAATTCGATAATAATTAATTTAAATTATAAGTTTGAACAATAAACAAAAGATATGCGTGTGTATGTTAAATACGTGGTAGTGTGTGTAATTTTTTTTTTTGTTTTTTTAATTGGTTTAAAATATATTTTATGCATGATTAAAATAAATATTAGAACTATAAGTGTGCGAAATTTCATACTCCTCCGTTAGCGCAATTTTTGTAAAAAGGAGTACAAACTTTTTGCTTCACCTTTCCCTTGCGTATTAATATAGATGTAATTTAAAATGTTATATGTTCGTTTTACCCAAAATAAATCTTTGACAAGTCTAATTCTTTAGATTGAAAATATCATATTATATTATATATAAAAAATTTGAGGGCATTCTGTAATCAATATTAAAATCCAATATTTTTATTTTTATCTTGGCCGCACATTTCATTGATTGTACTAAGCGTATATGTATGAAATTTGAGTATATACGAAGGAATAGGGCGATTTTACTTACTATGAATTTTAGCGCGGTTTTGCACGAAACGCGAAGACGATCGCGGGAATAAGTACTTAGTAAAAACTCGTTTTTTATGTGAATTATTTTCAATAACGGAAAAATGAGTGATTTTTCGCTTCCTTTTAAACGTCTACTAACTAATCCGAATTTTCAACAACTATTGTTTTAGTTTTTTTTTAGCTTTTTCTGACCTGTTGCTTACAATAGAGTTTTTATATATTTTGTTTAAATACATTATCGAATCTCAGTTGAGTCACGAGATCAATGGATTAAAAATGTTAGTGCTTTATTATAAAATATGACATTTTATCGTTCGTATCCGGCATCATGACGTTTTGTAGAAAAGCCTTATAATATAACTAGCAATACCCGTGCGAATAATTCGCACTAAATAAGTAAAAAAATTACCGACCGCCAATCATGTTGACGTTTTTTTATATATATAATTTTAATAATTTAATTATTTACAAAAACAAAAGCAATAGTAAATATTTAGTTGTGGACGCCGGTAGAGAAAGCTATTATCTATATAATTGTGTTTGCTCGCAAATGAAAAAAAACCGGCTTCAATTACATCGACGAGTAATACAACGTAGATCGACGAAAAAATAGTCAAGTAACTACACGTTATCAAAGATTACTCAAAAAGTAGTTATCAGATCTCGATAAAATATATATGTGACCATATGATAAACATCAGCTTTCGATTAAATCAAAAATTATCAAAATCGGTAACCCAGTAAAAAGTTATTGCGGATTTTCGAGTTTCCCTCGATTTCACTGGGATCCCATCATCAGATCCTGGTTTTCTTATCATGGCACCAAACTAGGCATATCCCCTTTCCAACAAAAAAAGAATTATCAAAATCGGTACATACAGTAGAAAGTTATGCGGTATAATACAACGTAGGTCGACGAAAAAAGCAAAAACGCATTATTAGATATAACTCGAAAAGTAGTTGTTAGATCTCAAATAAATTTAAATGGGACCAGTAGACACAAACCACCTTTCGATTTAAAAAAAATTGTCGAAATCGGTCCACCCGGTCAAAAGTTCTTATGTAACATACATAAAAATAAAAAAATAAAATAAAAATACAGTCGAATTGAGAACCTCCTCCTTTTTTGGAAGTCGGTTAAAAATGGTATATAATTTATGTGAAGCAATTGTGAGGTTTTTTCTAAAAGGGGGGTAAACATAGTAACCTTAGCGTATTAATATATATCATTATTTACATGTACTCAGCACTCTTATATTGTTATATTGAGGTAACGCACCCGAACTTAAAAAGTACAACGTTTAACGACAGTTTCATTATACAAAAAAAAAATAAAAAAAATAACCCTAACCTATCCATACACTCCTCGATTGTACATAATATCCATTTTGTGTTTATTTTTAACGTATTGATATTATTTTTATTGATGGTTGAACTTTTAAAAAGTTACAGTGCTTAAATGAAAATTTTCACGGATTTTGACTTCAAAATTATATTGAGATGGTAATCTCGATTGTACCGATCCGTCTATGTATCTTCCTTATCTTAAGTGATAGGGGTTAATAGGAACCAGAAGTTGTATTCAATATTTTAGTATGATACAACTTTTTTTTTGCAGATGACGAACCACCAGCAAAGAAGCCACCACCAACGATACAGCTTGATGCTGGTTTCAAATGGAATTTACAGGTAATTCCATTTCCATTCCATCCAGGCAACAACCGCCCTGGTGTAGTGGGTCGAATAATCGCCTAAACATCGATTGTTTGCGGGTTCAGACTCCGCTCGGCATGGATATTTCTACAAATATTCCTTTCCGATTTGGATGGTCTATTCATGTGGGTGACCTCACCGTGCCTCAGAGAGTACCTTAAGCCGTCAGTTCCGGTTGTTATCTATACATATAATAAAATGGTAGGAAAGTCAAAACTGTACATTGAATATTTTTTTTAAAGAATACTTGGGGTGTGATCTACAATCGATACCGAAGCCAAAAATATAGTTTTTAGAATTTTTGTCTGTTTGTATGTATGTATGTCCGGGATAAACTCAAAAAGTACTGCATGGATTTACTTCAAATTTGGCACGAATATTATTAAGAAGTCGGGTCAACATATAGGTTACAAATTATTACGCTTATCACCTACGGGGAACGAGCAGTGAACCTTTATTCCTTCAACGCATTCTGTAACAACGTCTAATCTAATGACGCATATTTGAATGTTGTTATTATGTTAATGACCATGCTATAAGCTAGCTTCATACTATAAATAAAGACATTCTGTAGTATATTTAGTATCAGCATTGCACCCGTGCGAAGCCGGGGCGGGTCGCTAGTCATAAATACTTGATAGCGATAGTTACTCATAGTAGGGATCATATTCGCCAACCCCCAGTGGAGCAGCGTGGTGGATTAAGCTCCGATCGTTCTCTCGCATGGAGAAAGAGGCCTATGCCCAGTAGTGGGATATTACAGGCTGAAGCGTACATCCGATTTGGAAATTAAATTCTGCTGAGAATGGTTCGCAAGAAACTCAACACCATATGAAAATAAATAGGATCGTCTTTGCTTATACATCATCATCATCATTACAGCCTATACAGTCCACTGCTGGACATAGGCCTCCATAAGTTTACGCCAAAAATAACGTGAACTCATGTGCTTTGCCCATAGTCACCACGCTGGGCAGGCGGGTTGGTGACCGCAGTACTGGCTTTGTCGCACCGAAGACGCTGCTGCCCGTCTTCGGCCTGTGTATTTCAAAGCCAGCAGTTGGATGGTTATCCCGCCGTCGGTCGGCTTCTTAAGTTCCAAGGTTGTTTGCTTATACAAGTCAGAATTATTTTCTCGTGAGCCTTGCGATTGGTATTCCAGGCGTTGGCCAAGGCGGCGGAGTCTGTCGAAACCGGGGGGAAGTCCCCGGTGTCGGCTCTCAATGAGTTGGGCGTGAGGGTGTCCTACAGTGTGCTCAGGCAGGGCGGCCCCGCCCACTGCCCTAGCTTCACCGTCGCTGTTACTGTAAGTATCATAATATAACTTAAGAGGGTTGGGAGGGTCATTGTGTGGGTTGCCTACAGTGAAATGAGGCAATATTATATATTCTAACTGAGGTAGGGCACAGCAGGAATTTCCTGCTCAAAATATGGAGCACCCCGACTGGGGTAGTACCTCGACCTTACAGAATATCACAGCAAAATAATACTGTTTTCAAGCAGTATTGTGTTCCTGTTGGTGAGTGAGGTGACCAGAGCTCCTGGGGGGATTGGGGATCGGGTCGGCAACGCGCTTGCGATGCTTCTGGTGTTGCAGGTGTCTATAAGCTATGGTAATCGCTTACCATCAGGTGAGCCGTACGCTTGTTTGCCAACCTCTAGTGACATAAAAAAAAAATATATACTTTATTTGAATGGCGGGGGTTGTTGAGTTACGGGTGTTACAGTGTACGTAGTCATATATTTATCTAAAAAAATAATACATTCGGTTATTTATTATCTTACACTTTATTGTACACTAAACAAGAAATAAAATAAGCAACATTAACAATAATTAGTAGAAAAATGTACAAAAGGCGGCCGTTATTGCTAAAAAGCAATCTCTTCCAGGCAACCATACATATATTGAAGGTGTAGATGTACAGTTCCATAATATAAAAAATAATGTGAAATTATTCAGTAATAGACATACATACATATATAAATAAATTGTTTACATATACATACACATTACATACACATATACACATACACATTATAATATATATCGGTTTTGTTGATATAGCTATCGACTTTATCAACTAAACAATTTTTTTTAATAACTAGCTGACCCCGCAAACGTTTCTTTGCCATATATGTTATTAACCCGCTTAATCCCCCCCCTCCCCTCCTATAACTTAGGGGAATGAAAAATAGATGTTGGCCGATTCTCAGACCTACCCGATATGGACACAAAATTTCATCAAAATCGGTCAAGCCGTTTCGGAGGAGTATGGCAACGAAAACTGTGACACGAGAATTTTATATATTAGATTATATTGATATTGTAGATAATCGATTATCGAATGTGATAACTCGAATGCTCGAAATACTTGAAGTCATAGCAGGAAATTGCATTTATAACAATAAAAAAAAATGTTATGATAATAATGTTTCTGAATTATTCATAAGTTATATACATTTAAAATACATTATATATGTTGAAGCTATTTAATATTTAAATGTGAAGTGATAAATATTATCAGTAATAAAGCAACAAGTAATATGTTTCCCTGTTTTACGCGTATAATCTTCCTATAGTGTGTGTATGTAGGAGTAGAAAGTAGTTGTGTGTGTTATACTGGATGTTCAGTTATATATGTACAAGTTTTCATTGATTTTTTTATTCAAATATATGACATATTGATTCCTGTTTACTTTATTGAAAATTATTAATTTCATAAAATAACATTCACCATCATCATCACTTTAGCCTGATACAGTCCACTGCTGAACAAAGGTCTCCACAAGTTCACGCCAAAAATGGCGTGAACTCATGGGTTTTGCCCAGAGTCACTACGCTGGGCAGGCGGGTTGGTGACCGCAGGGCTGGCTTTGTCGCACCGAAGACGCTGCTGCTACCTTAGTCTGTGTATTTCAAAGCCAGCAGTAGGTTGGTTATTCCGCTATCGGTCGGCTTTTAAAGTTCCAAGGTGGTAGTGAAACTGCGTTATCCCTTATTCGACTCTTACGACACCCACGGAATGAGAGGGGATGGCTATATTCTTTTCTACCGTAGCCACACAGCGTAAAAAATATTATTTAAGTAAAATATGTGCTGTGTGGCTACGGCACTAAAGAATTTAGCCACCCCCTCTCTTCCCGTGGGTGTCGTAGGAGGCGACTAAGGGATAACAAGGTTCCACAACCATCTTGGAACTTAAGAAGCCGACCGATGGCGGGATAACCATCCAACTGCTGGCTTTGAAATACACAGGCCGAAGATGGGCAGCAGCGTCTTCGGTGCGACAAAGCCCGTACTGCGGTCACCAACCCGCCTGCCAAGCGTGGTGACTATGGGCAAAACACATGAGTTCACGTTATTTTTGACGTAAACTTGTGGAGGCCTATGTCCAGCAGTGGACTGTATAGGCTGTAATGAAGTAAAATATGATTTGACTAATGTAATATTTGTACATACAATAAAATTGTTTCAAATTGAAGCAAAAATTAATAGTTGCCTATTTCAATTGGTTATGATTTAAACTGAGGTGGGACACAGCAGGAAATGTCCTGTTCAAAATATGGGCCAGCCAGACTGGGGTACTACCTCGACTTTACAGAAAATCACAGCTAAATAATACTGCTTTCAAGCAGTTTTGTATCTCTGTGTAAGGTGACCACAGCTCCCGGCGGGAGGTAGGGGTAGGGGTAGGGTTAGCAACGCGCTTGCAATACCTCTGGTGTTGCAGGCGTCTATAGGTTACGGTAATCGCTTACCCGTGGTAATTCCCGTGCCTCTTGTATACTTGCATATATTTTTAACTAATTGACCCTATCGCTTCTACCTGCATTTTATAGTTATTACTCTGCTTATCCTATTTTATTGTCCCGCCTGGGTTAACATACGGTGTCGAGACGTTGACACTGGCGAAGTGACTGGTCCACAAGTTTGAAGCCGCTCAACGTGCAATGGAATGGGCTATCCTTGGAGTTTTTCTCAAAGACAGGATTAGAAATGAGACTATCCGCGAGAGAACCAAAGTAACAGACATAGTCCAAAGAATTAGCGATTCGATGTGGCAGTGGGCTGGTCATCTGTGTCGCAGGACTGATGACTGTTGGAGCAGACGGGTCCTAGAGTGGGGACCGCGTCTTGGCAAAATCAGTGTGGGACGTCCTCCGGCCCGCTGGACCGACGATCTACGTAAGATTGCCAGTGTAGGCTGGATAAGGATTGTAGGAAACCGGGATGTCTGGTGCGAACTTGGGAAGCCTATGTCCAGCAGTGGACTGCAATAGGCTGAACTGACTGACTGACTCTGCTCATTATATTTAACGACCGCTCTGGTGTAGTGGTACAAATACTTCTTTCCGGTTTGGATACCTGTCCTCGTGGGTCTCCCCACCGTGCCTCATAGAGCACGTTAAGCTGTAGGTACCGGTTGTTATCAAATATCCGATAGCGATCGTTAATAATAGTTGGCAATACATCCGCTAGCCCGCAGTGAAGCAGCGTGGTGGATTAAGCTCTCTCTTCTCCTACATAGAGAAGGGGGTCTATGCCCAACAGTGGGATGTTGCAGACTGAATCGTGACTCTACTTATAAATGTTATTCATAGTACGATATATATAAGGACTGACAGACAATTTCTTTTTAATATCCAATATAAGAAATCACATCAAAATGGATATAAGTAAAATAACCGACAACGAATTAAAATATAAGCATCCAATATCAATACTAAATGAATATACAAACGGTTTTACGTTCAGATGTGTGGGTAAAACCGGGAGCGAGCATATACCGACGTTTTATGTACATGTTACGGTAAATATCTTTACTATATACTAGAATAATTGTTTGCTAGCAAACGAAAAAAAAACCGACTTCAATTACATTGACAAGTAATACAACTTAAGTAGACGAAAAAAAATTAACAAACGCACTAGTCGTCACGATTTTCGAGGGTTCACCTCGATTTCTCTGGGATCCTATCATCACATCCTGGTTTCCTTATTATGGTACCACCCGTGGTATATCTCCTTTCCAACAAAAAAAGAATTATCAGAATCTGTGAATAAACGACGAAGTTATCCCCGAACATACATAATATATATACGGTCGAAATGAGTAACCTCCTTCGTTTTTGAAGTTGGTTAAAAACAATTGTAATAAACAAAAAAAAAGCTGACTTCAATTTCACATCGATAAGTAAAAAAATGTGGGTAGTCGAAAAAAATTATCATTTAAATTAGTATCTTCTAAATATCACAAATGGAATACAATCGAAATTTCCATGAGACCTTATTCGTGGCCAGTAACTAGTCTTGCTCAAAATGTAGCAACTGTGAAATAATAATAAAAACTTAATAATTACTAAAAATATATAGGGTTCCTAACTTAATAATGATTAATTTTCTATTTTCGGTTTTTTAAGGTTTTTTTTTTTTCTTTTCAGCATTAAAAATTCATAATAAATTTTAAATGCCGAAGTTTACAAGTATATATTAATACGTGAAGCAAAAACTTTGTACCCCCTTTTACGAAAATTGCTCGAACGGAGGAGTGTCTAATTTCACACACTTATCTAATATGTAAAATTCTCGTGTCACAGTTTTCGTTGCCATACTCCTCCGAAACGGCTTGACTGACTGATGAAATTTTTTGTGCTTATCCGGTATCTATGAGAATCGGCCAACATTTTCATCCCCCTAAATGTTAGGGGTAGTCCACCCCTAAATTTATTTTCTTTATTTTTTAGACAAAATTTTTAATTTCTATTTTTTTATGATACAAAATTAAAAAATACATACAACCCTAAATTTTCACCCTTCTACCACCAACCCCTATTTCTTAATAGCGTTTAGCGACAAGACAACGTTTGCCGGGTCAGCTAGTAGTTTATATAGAGAAGGAGTGCAGAATGCTAATATATTTTTTAAAATTATGCACAAAAATACATTAAATCAATTAAAAAAAAGCCTTACACACACTATAACATGTGTTTGACACACACACGCATATATACTCTTTTGTTTAATGTTCAAACTTATTTAAATTATGGTCGAATTTCGACCACTGGTCGACCACTAGTTATTAGGTATAACTAAAATAGTACTAAAATAATTGTGTTTGCTTGCAAACGAAAAAAAAAACCGACTTCAATTACATCGACGTGTAATACAACGTAAAAATAGTCAAGTAACTACGCGTTATCAAAGATTACTCAAAAATTAGTTATCAGATCTCGATAAAATTTATATGTGACCACATGATAAACATCAGCTTTTGATTAAATTAAAAATTATCAAAATCGGTACACCCAGTAAAAAGTTATTGCGGATTTTCGAGAGTTTCCCTCGATTTATCTGGGATCCCATCATCAGATCCTAGTTTCGTTATCATGGTACCAAACTAGGGATATCCCCTTTCCAACAAAAAAAGAACACACTTTACATTAAAAAAAAATACAGTCGAATTGAGAACCTCCTCCTTTTTTGGAAGTCGATTAAAAAAAAGAAGTTAGCCGATGGTATTTTAATTTTATTATTAGTCTGTGTTAATTGGTGTTCATTTTTTTTTTTTGAAGAAGAACACTTAATTGTTATATAAGTCGGTACATAGTGTAACGTTAAATTCTTTTTATACAGGTAGCGGATATGACCTTTGAGGGTTGGGGTCACAGTAAAAGGGAGGCACGAGCGTCGGCCGCAAGAACATGCCTGAGTGCCCTTTTGGCTCGCGCGGGAAGAGTACTCCCTAACCCTGGACCACAACCTGACTTCACAAGCGATGAGCCACCAAAGTACCCAGGTATGAACAAATATATTGAAATATGGCACAGATGGAAATATCCTGCTCAAAATTCGGAGCAGACCGACTGTTGAAGGATATCAAGCTTACAGAAAATCACAACTAAATAAACATTGCTTTCCTGTAGCTTTGTGTTGTTGACCAGACTCGCCACAGGAACACAAGGGAGTATCCAGGAGCTCTTTCCTGGAGAGGGGTTAGGGGATTGGGGATTGGGTCGGTAACATGCTTGCGATGCTTCTGGTGTTGCAGGTGTCTATAGGTAACCGCTTATTACCAAGCGGAATGTACGCTTGTATGCCACATTTGTAGTATAATAGAAAACAAAATCTAGTAATTAGTACTAGTGCCTATAGATTGGTACAGCCATCGGTCCGGATATTTAGCGCTGACCTTTATTTAACTTTATGGTAGAGCACAGCCGGAAATTTCCTGCTCAAACTATGGAGCACCCCGACCGGGGAAGTACCTCGACCTTACAGAAGATCATAGCTAAATAATACTGTTTTCAAACAGCGTTGTGTTCCTGTTGGTGAGTAAGGTGGTCACCTTACTCGAAGAGCTCTGGGGGAATTAGGGGTAAGTTCAGCAACGTGCTTGCAATGTTTCTTGTGTTGCAGACGTCTGTAAGCTGCGGTAATCGCTTACCCTGATGCTAGCCCTACGCTAGTATGCCGACGAAGTTATATAAAAATTGAAATAGATATTTAATGAGTACTAAATACTATTGCATTTTATTTGTTTTTGCTTTGTTTTCGCCCCGTGGCGTATTTTAATATTTAGCGCCCATGGCCAATAACCTTGACCTTTTTTAAGGACTTCAAAGGAGGAGGTTCCTCAATTCGACCGTATATTTTTTCGTGTATGTTCGCGGATAACTTTGTCGATTTGAACCGATTTTGATGATTCGTTTTCGTTTGTTGGAAAGGAGATATCCCAAGGGTGGTACCATGATAAATCTGGATCTGAGGATCTGATGATGGCATCCCAGATAAATTGAAGCCTTCGAAAATCGTAGTGGCGGCTAGGGCGTTTATTTTTTTTTTAATTTTTTACTTTTTTTTCTGTTTGAAGTCGTTTTTTTTTTAATTAATAATTATTGGGCTGCCCATTCCATAAATTCATCATTATTTTTTTGCATCCATACGACCATATTTGCGTCCCCTGCGACAAAGCGATCCCCGCTCCGACCCGAGCGTTCAATGTCCGCGCCCATACATATACAAACTTTTTAAAAATATTATTATTTCTTTCAGTGTCCGAATTTCAGTGCATCGAAACCAAGATACAGCCACCTGAAGTGAATGACAAGAAGGCGTGTGCACCTTCCGGTAAGATTTTGTTAACATTTACTAAGAAATATGTACAACATTGAAAAGAAAACATTATTTTGCCACATTTGGGGACATTCATTAATTACGTGAGCTCAGAATGGGGGGGGGGGGTTCAATGAAATCTCACCAAATCTCATTTAAACTGATAATAATCGAAAATCTCACATCAACTTCAAAAAATATATAATATTACAGATATTGAAAAAAAATGATTTTGAGTGTTCATTATGCCCGCTAAAATAAATCTCATGGCTATCAAAATAATTTAGTTTTTGCTTGGAATGTTAATTAATTTAAATAACTTAACTATAGTGAAATAATTTAGAAGTAAAGTTTGTGTACTATACGATACGATATATGTTTTCTGGCACCTATTATCGTATAATAAATAATTACTGGAAGGGAATGGTGTTGATAGCCGAAATACAGGCTGTGCCTAGTTCGGTTACAGATGCTAATCTCATTGCTTCTGATATTGTTGCCACATTATCATTGTAATATAGTGCTAAGTTTGTAAAATTAAGATATTATTATTATATTATTATTATTATAGTATACATGAACGGTTTATTGTTTTCTCGAATAATAAAAATAAATTTAGTTGAAAATATTTTTAATGTTAATCTCACGTAAAGGAGGGGGGGGGGGGCTGTCCAGGGAAATCTCACTAAATCTCACCTAAGGGGGAGAGGAGTCTAAACTGATCGAAAAATAGCTCGAGTAATTAATGGATGCCCCATAAGGGGTTGTCCATTAATCATGCGAAGTTCGAAAGGGTGGGGAGTTCGGAAGAAAATCATGAAATATGTTGAAAGATCTGACCTTATTTTCTCAAATTGAACACTAATTGTTAAGATTTTTACAGATTTTTATTACACAACCGTTCGGTACAAATGTCGAGAATAGAATACCCACATTATCACATTACTTTTTAAACGTCAAAAACATTAATATGTTCGTTCCTGTGTTGCTACATGTAATTAATTAATTTAATGTGTTACTAACAAACTGAAACTTACTAAATCTAATATCAATGTAAGTTATGACAATAAATGTATATTACATATTATTTAATATCTAATAATTACATCTTAATATAGTATCTTGGCTAATAAACCTTACACTCCCAAGGACCAACCAAACTAACCAACCAATAACACCTTTCAACCTTGATGTCTGAATGGAAATTTTGCATCACGTTGTTTATTTTTCTAAAACTTAATCAAATCATTCCAGTATTTAAATCGGAAAATTTCAATATAATTATGTACTTTGCATGAAAAATACACGTGATTTTGGGAATGGGGTAGTCTAAAACCTTAACACATATCACTAAGGGGGGGGGGGGGGTATCGATATCTATCGATATCTATATTTAAATGATAACTTTGGACTACCCACGTTGTATTACTTATCGATATAAATTTAAGTCGGATGTTTTTTCGTTTGCGAGCAAACACTATTATCTCAATTTTGAAAATTATAATTTATATACCAACGTGTACATGTTAAAAAGCTTGGTTCGTAATCCATCAAGCTGCTCCACAGCGGATTGGCTGATAGTCTAAAACGGAAATGTTTGTTCCAGGCCTCTTCGGGCCATCAGTGTCTCCAGTCCACAAGAGCCCCATAAACACCCTCTACGAGAACTACCCTGGTATCACGTTTATCTGCACCTTCGGCGACGGATCTCCTCTGGATACAGTGCAGGGTAATTTTTTTTTTCCTATAATTTTTCTGTTTTAATTTAAAAAAAAAATTATGTTTGAATATCCCGTTGGCGCAGTTTGTAGTGATGATTTCTGCTCCGCGGGTTGCGGGTTCGATTCCCACCTGAGTCTGGGTGTAATATTTGTATTTATAAATTTATATATGTACTATTCAAAAATATATTTAGCTATATCAGTCGACTGTTATCTCTGACACAAGCATTCAATTGCTTACTTTAGGAACAGACGGTCGTGTGTTTATGTTATATGATGATGATATTTTTCAAACATTCAGAAAAAAAAACAAAAATATCCCGTTTTTTTTATAGAAAAATTGCAATAATCTATTTTTTATTTGTTGAATAAAAGTGATCACAATATAATTTTTTTTGTAGCTCCAGTCCAACTGAGCCACAGTATGCGGTTCAAAGTAGTTTGTCAGATTAAAAATCAGACTTTCGAAGGATATGGTGAGTGAAAATAAATTTAAACTATCAATAACTGTAATAAATAATTTTAATTTGAAAAAATGCTTACTAGAATGAAGTAACTTATGATAACGGTTTTGATTTTTAATAATATTAATTTATTTATTATTTATTTATTTCTTGAATAAATATAGTCAAACACTTTTACGTATTAAAAAAAAAGAAAAAAAACAGCAGTACTGAAATAAAATTAAACAAAAAGTAATTTTTGAATATCATATCAAAAATTGACCGCTCCAGCGGGGTTCGAACCCGCGTCTCCGACTGACCGTGTCGGCGCTCTAGCCAATTAAGCTATGGAACGATGTACCCGCCAGAGCGAAATTATGTATGTATTAAATGTTTAGAATTCCTAATGTGTGGGTACACAAAAATAAAATCGTACATATTAAAAAGTAATTTATTTGCTTATATAATAAATTATCTAGGTGTACAAAATCAAAATTCTTTCTTTTTTTCTACCTTTTTATCTTTCGTACTGTACTGTCTGATGATGTGGTCTCCAGGGTCGAGCAAGAAGCTGGCCAAGCTGGCGGCGGCTCGCTCTGCCCTCGGGGAGATGTGCGAGCGGGGAGCGGCGCAAGCCAGGCCTTCTGCTTCGGACGCCCTGCCGCAGGCGCTGGCTGACCACATCGCCAAGTAACTACCTTCATCATTACAGCCTATACAGTCCACTGCTGGACATAGGCCTCCACAAGTTTACGCCAAAAATAATGTGAACTCATGTGCTTTGCCCATAGTCACCACGCTGGGCAGGCGGGTTGGTGACCGCAGTACTGGCTTTGTCGCACCGAAGACGCTGCTGCCCGTCTTCGGCCTGTGTATTTCAAAGCCAGCAGTTGGATGGTTATCGCGCCATCGGTCGGCTTCTTAAGTTCCAAGGTGGTTGTGGAACCTTGTTATCCCTTAGTCGCCTCTTACGACACCCACGGGAAGAGAGGGGGAGTAACTACCTTGTGTTACACGATATTTTCATACAACTAGGTCGGCAGACAAGCGTACGGCTCACCTGATGGTAAGCGATTACCGTAACTTGTAGACGCATGCAACACCAGAAGCATCGCTGTGTTACCGACCCAATCCCCAACTCCCTTAGGCTCTGGTCACCTTACTCACCAACAGGAACACAATGCTGCTTGAAAGCAGTATTATTTAGCTGTGATCTTCTGTTAGGTCGAGGTACTACCCCAGTTGAACTACCTACTCCAGATTTTGAGTAGAAAATTTCCTCCTATACCCTATATTTCAATGAATTGTGATATTTAAAAAGGTAATTGAAAATTACAGGTTGGTCAATGAGAAATTCAATGAAATAATGAAAGGTGACCTCGTGCACTCCAAGAGGAAGGTCCTCGCAGGCATCGTGATGACCATCGAGAACAAGATCGAGGGGGCCAAGGTTCGACATCCATATCGATTTATTATATCATAACAATTATCAAATTAAAAGTTTAATTCTGAATATACATATAATCACGCCTCTTTCCCGTAGGGGTAGGCAGAGACCACTTCTTTCCACTTGCTACGATCCTTACACACTTCTTTCGCTTCGTCCACTGTCATTATTCCCTTCATACATGCTCTTCGGTTTACTACTCTTGGGTACTCTTGACCTGGCCATTTTTCAAGACGTCCCTTATTTGGTCTCGGAACGTCCACCTAGGTCTACCCCTTCCAACCCTTCCATCCACACTCGCCTTATACACTTTTTTCGTCAATCGTTCTTCACTCATTCTCTCGACATGACCAAACCATCTGAGCATACCTTTCTGAATTTTTGTCACTACATCTTTCAGAACACAACGTTTCATAATGAGATAAACGTTGTGGTCTTTAATTATGCCAATACTTATATTTATTTCCGTAAATGTCTTAAATCATGTGGAAAAAAGGTCATACTCATCCAACTTCTGGATCGAATTTTACTAAAACTAAGAACTGCAGCGAGGAAACTCGCTTTTATGGAAAAAAATCCCATCAGGCTTTGACTGTTTGAATATTTTGCCGATTCTTTCCAGAATCTACATTCCGTATCGGTGGTAGATTCACTTTTAAACATAATAATCATTTTTTAAAAAAAAATTTTTCGCTAAATATCGATTCGAAAGTGCTTTTGAAGACTATTTAAATAAAGTTGTTTTTGATTTCACTTCAGCCTATCGTAGTCTGCTGGACATAGGCCTCCACAAGTTCGTTCCGAAAAATGTCGTGAACTCATGTGTTTTGCCCATAGTCACCACGCTGGGCAGGCGGGTTGGTGACCGCAGGGTTGGCTTTGTCGCACCGAAGACGCTGCTGCCCGTCTTCGGCCTGTGTATTTCAAAGCCAGCAGTTGGATGGTTATCCCGCCATCGGTCGGGTTTTTAAGTTCCAAGGTAGTAGTGGAACTGTGTTATCCCTTATTCGCCTCTTACGACACCCACGAAATGAGAGGGGATGGCTATATTCTTTACTGCCGTAGCCACATACATAGCTGTTGATTTGATTTAATTCTTCTGGTCTGGACGTTTGGTTTTGTGCGTGATGTGTAATGTCATGTGTGTCAGGTGATCGCAGTGACGACGGGCACGAAGTGTGTGTCTGGCGAACATATGTCGGTTCGAGGCCGGGCCGTGAACGATTGCCACGCAGAGGTGAGTTTTATATAAAATACTAGCTGACCTCACAAAGATTATTTTGCCGCTAAACGTTATTAAAAATAATTGGTGATAGAATGAAAATTTAGGGTTTTATGTATTTTTCAATACCAAGTCATAAAAAAGCTATAATTCCAAATGTGCAAATTTATTTACCCCCTTATATCACATAAGCTAAGTTAAGGTAGCCAAAGTAGACAATTAGGACGTAAATAGAGGGAACCGGAAGAAAGGTGATGGATGTAAGAAAGATCAAGTATGAGGCATGAAAGTACGAGAGGCATAAAAGCGAGAACTGGTATGAAATAATAGATAGCAAACAAAGTCTCCGACCCCTATATCGGAGGGTTAGAAAAAAAAATACCAAGTCATAAAAAAATTAAAATAAAAAAATTTTTGAATGTCATATCAAAAATTGACCGCTCCAGTGGGATTCGAACCCGCGTCTCCAATGTCTAATGTGTGGGTACACAAAAATAAAAATCGTACATATAAAAAAATTTGCTAAAATAATTTAAAAAATAATTATTTTGAGGTGGGCAACCCTTAAGGTTGCACATAACACTGGGTATACTCGTATTGCCTAAGTTTGTAATGTAACCAATGTTAAGATATAAATTTTCATTTTATTATTTGATTTTTTTGCTGCCTGGAGTAACGAGGAAAGATCGGATTAGAAATGAGTATTATAAGGGGAAGCTTGAAAGTAGCACCCGTGACAGAGAAAATGAGGAGCAATAGGTTAGCGTGGTATGGGCATGTAATGAGGAGGGATGACCGCTATGTCGGTAAAAGAATGTTAGGGATGAATGTCGAAGGACGAAGAGCGATCGGCAGACCGAAAAAGCGATGGATGGATTGTGTGAGTGAGGATATGAGAAAGAAAGGAGTAAGCACTGAAGTGACGAATAATAGAGAGGAATGGAAGAGAAAAACATGTTGTGCCGACCCTACATAAGTGGGATAAGGGCAGGAAGATGATGATTTTTTTGCTGCCTTAACTTTCTTTTATTATTGTCGAGTTTTTTTGTTTTTGTTTTTAATTTCTTTGTATTATTATTTTTGTAAATTACATTATTTTGGCTTTAGTTACGATTGTTGCAGCCGCAGATGCCAAAAAAAGCAATTTACTTATAATAATTTATTGATTTAAATTACAATTAAACTTATAACTAAAAAGAGGCGATTCCCTACTGATGTTAAGGCGAAGAATGATTTAATAAAATGAAGTTGAAGAAAGGTTTCCACGGTGTGGCCGTCGCTGCGGTGGTCGCTTTCCGTTGCTTGCCATCTTCGTCCGAAATGATGTTGAAATCTTGCACGTGTGCCATACAGAAATAAGGCTGTGGGCACACCTGGGTTTCTTATATTCAAATATATTGTTTAATTATCTTCGTATGAAGTTAAGTCGGAGGCACACTGATACCGTGGGGTTAGGCTAGTGTTACACTTTCATTAAGTGTGTATATCACCTTATGACGAAATAAATGTTTTTATTTCATTTCATTTCATTTTACTGATTCTCAGACCTACCAAATATGCACAAATTTTTTTGGAGGGGTTTGGCCCTGGAGGAATTACATGATTTTTGTAGTAAAACTTCCTTACGCACGCTTAATTTGGGTAGTAAACTGGTGAGTACGTGAGCGTTACAAAAAGTGTGATCGAACGAGGCGAACGGAAGTTGAGAGGGAGAATAAGTTAGTGAAGATAGTAAGAGATAGAGTTACGTTTCGTAAGTTTTACTTCAGTCGTGTGGTCTAAATCGTTTTTTTTTTTTCAATGAACGTACACATAAATAATACATGTATGAATAAATAAATATTTCTGTCTTTCGCGATAAATGTGCGATATGTGTATTCTGATTGGTAATAATAAGTTATTTTTGTTATAGGTAGCGGCGAGGAGATGTCTACAGCGCCATCTGTACGCACAATTATTGATGTACGCGAACGCTGCAGGTAAAAAAGTAAAGTTATCTGACATTGACTGCACACACACACACACACAGAAATATATTTATTTTTATTTATTTATTCTTAATGTACACCGAAATACAGACACATATAAAGAAAGATACAATACAAGATGTACAAAGGCGATCTTATCGCTAAATAGCGATTTTTTCCAGATAACCTTTGGGTACTGGACACGATACAGTAGCAGCGGTTAGCAGTGTGCACAAATTAAGGAGGAAAAATCAATAATAAATCGATAAAAACTACGATATGATAGACTTACATAATTATTAAAAAAGAAAAAAAACATATAAATAAGTAAATATTTTAGTATATAATATATAAAACACATATATACACACATACATACATACATACCTATAATTACATTGAGACATACATGTATTTACATAATAATATGCATAAAAAATAATTAGATCCATAAAATATACATTAACAATATATATCCTTACACAACACACACAGAAGACACACATAAACCTTCACGCATATTCCATGACCATGGTGGGCCATGTTTCATGTTTTAGTGGACGAAACAACCTCCTATAAGGCCTAGTTATGTTAGGTCAAAGCGCGCGTCAGCAGAATGGAAGAACTCGCATTGTTTCACGCTTTGGAATCGTATGTTACGAGAAAGTCTATTTAGAATTAGATCGGGGATTCAACCAGAGCGTGTCATTCTCTTCGGCCGTGTCCATTTGTAATTTTATATCATTACTAGCTGACCCCGCAAACGTTTCTTTGCCATATATGTTATTAACCCGCTCAATCCCCCCCCCCCCCCCCCAACCTTATAACTTAGGGGTATGAAAATTGGCCGATTCTCAGACCTACCCGATATGCCCACAAAATTTTATTAAAATCGGTCGAGCCGTTTCGGAGGAGTTCAATGTTTAACACCATGACACGAGAATTTTATATATAAAATAATTAATTAGTTTTAACTTTTAATTATTGTAATAAAATTTTAAAAAGCCCTTTCTCGCTCCCTTAAACTTGTACCGTGAAATTGGTTCAAATTAATAAATAACAGTCACGCTGTAAGAATATCAATATATTGGTGTTAATATTACGATGCAACGCCTGCAAACAATACAAAACTGAACCAAAAAATAACCTAATTCTGATTAATATCTCTATATCATGTCAGACCCGACCGTCCCCATACCCGAGTCGGACATCGAACCCTTCCCGGGCGGGGGCTACCAACTGCGGCCGGACCGCCAGCTGCACCTGTACGTCAGCACGGCCCCCTGCGGGGACGGCCGCATCTTCAGCCCCCACGAGCACCACGAGACCGAGCCCGACAGGCATCCCAACAGGTAACTCACTAAACTGCTGCCTCCTGCCCCCCCCCCCCCCTAGTGGGGAGTAAATACCTACGGAAACTAACGGTCTTACTTATAAAAATCTCGCTAAGCAATACTTAGCCACCGCTTAGTTAAACCGCTCTTAAGCTACAAATCCATGTTTAACTTTTGTTTACTTATAAACGTTGATTAGCTGTTACTTAGTTAAGAAACGAACAAAGAATGATAATTTTTTTTTTTTTTCTAACAAATACACGCAAGTAAGTAGATCAAACGTCACAATAGAACAGCTGATTTATGTGAAATCCGCCATCTTGCCGCTTAGCAGGAGTTAAATAGTGTTTAAATTTGACGGCTATTTAAACACTACTTAACGACTTCTTAACGCTAAATAGTGTTTATAAGTGAGGTTTTTGCTAATCCGTTGCTAAGCAATTGATTAAAAATTAAGAAACGTTTATAAGTAAGACCGTAAATGTTTATTTGTAATTTTCTGACTCCCCACGAGCATCTTGACACTGGACCCGATAAGTATGCTAACGGGTGGGACGGTCATTTATGACAGGGTAATGGCAGGGTTGACGCCGCGTTGGCGCAACGGTCACAGCTATGGATTGTACCGGTTGCGCTGGCGATTGCGGGTTCGATCCCCGCACTTGACATACGTTTGTATTGGCCATACAGGTGTTTGCCGTGGTCTGGCTGTTTGTGCAGTCCTTGTGGGTCTCCCCACCGTGCCTCGGAGAGCACGTTAAGCCGTCGGTCCCGGTTGTTATCATGTACACCTGATGGCGATCGTTACTCATAGTAGGGAATATATCCGCCAACCCGCATTGGGGCAGCGTGGTAGATTAAGCTCTGATCCTTCTCCTACAAGGGGAAAGAGGCCTATGCCAAGCAGTGGGATATTACAGGCTGAAGCGAGAAGAGGTGAGGTCACTGATGACAGAATTAAAGGTTGATACGACTAGGGAAGCTAGCTTCACGTTATTTTTTTATTACCACTTTTTTTAATATTTGACTGTTTTGTTAAAAATACTTTTTATGCAATTAAATTACTTTGCAGATTAGCACGTGGTCAGCTCAGGACTAAAATAGAGTCTGGTGAAGGAACCATACCCGTGAAGAACTGCACCAACATCCTTCAAACTTGGGATGGCGTTTTACAGGTAAAATTTACTTAAATTACTGTTAAAATTAGGTCTACTGTTTGATTTTACTTGTGATAACCCTATCAGCGGGTTTAGTATCAGGGGTTAGGGAAGGTTCGTCAAAATTACACCACGAATATAGCTTATGTTTTAAAATGTGGTCATTCTAAGCGATAAGCTTTTTTCGTATATAATTTAGTAGTTTTTATGTGAAAGAGTAACAAGATCAGTTAAATAATTTTGTTAACAATTAGTGTTCCTGTGGTGAGTAAGGTCAGCAAAGCGCTTGCAATGCTTCTGGTGTTGCAGACGTCTATAGGCTACGGTTATCGCTTACCATCAGGTGAGCCGTACGCTTGTTTGTCGACCTAGTGAAATAAAAAAAGAAACTCTAAAAATATCAACCGAGATAACTTGTTTGCTGATTTCAAGGGTTTCAACCGTTGAAAGAAGTAGGAGAGAGGGGGTAGATAGTCTGTATTGTTCTGATACAGGAACATATGAAGGGGTATAGTTTTGGATCATCTCTGATGCAGCCTAATAACGTCGTTTTCTGGTATCATGGGAGGACGGGGTGATAGTTTGAATAGTTGCGATGCTGGAACGTATGGGGGGGGGTGGTTCCTGACCATCTGTACTGTAGCCCATCACCGGTGGCAGGGCGAGCGGCTGCTGACCATGTCGTGCTCGGACAAGGCGGCGCGCTGGTGCGTGTCGGGGCTGCAGGGCGCGCTGCTGGCGCGGCTGCTGCGGCCCGTGTACCTGCGCTCGCTGGTGCTGGGCTCGCTGCTGCACCACCACCACCTGCACAGGTAGGGGGGGGGACGATATGTTACAAGGCGGCGCGCTGGTGCGTGTCGGGGCTGCAGGGCGCGCTGCTGGCGCGGCTGCTGCGGCCCGTGTACCTGCGCTCGCTGGTGCTGGGCTCGCTGCTGCACCACCACCACCTGCACAGGTAGGGGGGGGGGACGATATGTTACAAGGCGGCGCGCTGGTGCGTGTCGGGGCTGCAGGGCGCGCTGCTGGCGCGGCTGCTGCGGCCCGTGTACCTGCGCTCGCTGGTGCTGGGCTCGCTGCTGCACCACCACCACCTGCACAGGTAGGGGGGGGGGACGATATGTTACAAGGCGGCGCGCTGGTGCGTGTCGGGGCTGCAGGGCGCGCTGCTGGCGCGGCTGCTGCGGCCCGTGTACCTGCGCTCGCTGGTGCTGGGCTCGCTGCTGCACCACCACCACCTGCACAGGTAGGGGGGGGGGGACGATATGTTACAAGGCGGCGCGCTGGTGCGTGTCGGGGCTGCAGGGCGCGCTGCTGGCGCGGCTGCTGCGGCCCGTGTACCTGCGCTCGCTGGTGCTGGGCTCGCTGCTGCACCACCACCACCTGCACAGGTAGGGGGGGGGACGATATGTTACAAGGCGGCGCGCTGGTGCGTGTCGGGGCTGCAGGGCGCGCTGCTGGCGCGGCTGCTGCGGCCCGTGTACCTGCGCTCGCTGGTGCTGGGCTCGCTGCTGCACCACCACCACCTGCACAGGTAGGGGGGGGGACGATATGTTACAAGGCGGCGCGCTGGTGCGTGTCGGGGCTGCAGGGCGCGCTGCTGGCGCGGCTGCTGCGGCCCGTGTACCTGCGCTCGCTGGTGCTGGGCTCGCTGCTGCACCACCACCACCTGCACAGGTAGGGGGGGGGACGATATGTTACAAGGCGGCGCGCTGGTGCGTGTCGGGGCTGCAGGGCGCGCTGCTGGCGCGGCTGCTGCGGCCCGTGTACCTGCGCTCGCTGGTGCTGGGCTCGCTGCTGCACCACCACCACCTGCACAGGTAGGGGGGGGGACGATATGTTACAAGGCGGCGCGCTGGTGCGTGTCGGGGCTGCAGGGCGCGCTGCTGGCGCGGCTGCTGCGGCCCGTGTACCTGCGCTCGCTGGTGCTGGGCTCGCTGCTGCACCACCACCACCTGCACAGGTAGGGGGGGGGACGATATGTTACAAGGCGGCGCGCTGGTGCGTGTCGGGGCTGCAGGGCGCGCTGCTGGCGCGGCTGCTGCGGCCCGTGTACCTGCGCTCGCTGGTGCTGGGCTCGCTGCTGCACCACCACCACCTGCACAGGTAGGGGGGGGGGACGATATGTTACAAGGCGGCGCGCTGGTGCGTGTCGGGGCTGCAGGGCGCGCTGCTGGCGCGGCTGCTGCGGCCCGTGTACCTGCGCTCGCTGGTGCTGGGCTCGCTGCTGCACCACCACCACCTGCACAGGTAGGGGGGGGGACGATATGTTACAAGGCGGCGCGCTGGTGCGTGTCGGGGCTGCAGGGCGCGCTGCTGGCGCGGCTGCTGCGGCCCGTGTACCTGCGCTCGCTGGTGCTGGGCTCGCTGCTGCACCACCACCACCTGCACAGGTAGGGGGGGGGGACGATATGTTACAAGGCGGCGCGCTGGTGCGTGTCGGGGCTGCAGGGCGCGCTGCTGGCGCGGCTGCTGCGGCCCGTGTACCTGCGCTCGCTGGTGCTGGGCTCGCTGCTGCACCACCACCACCTGCACAGGTAGGGGGGGGGACGATATGTTACAAGGCGGCGCGCTGGTGCGTGTCGGGGCTGCAGGGCGCGCTGCTGGCGCGGCTGCTGCGGCCCGTGTACCTGCGCTCGCTGGTGCTGGGCTCGTTGCTGCACCACCACCACCTGCACAGGTAGGGGGGGGACGATATGTTACAAGGCGGCGCGCTGGTGCGTGTCGGGGCTGCAGGGCGCGCTGCTGGCGCGGCTGCTGCGGCCCGTGTACCTGCGCTCGCTGGTGCTGGGCTCGCTGCTGCACCACCACCACCTGCACAGGTAGGGGGGGGGACGATATGTTACAAGGCGGCGCGCTGGTGCGTGTCGGGGCTGCAGGGCGCGCTGCTGGCGCGGCTGCTGCGGCCCGTTTACCTGCGCTCGCTGGTGCTGGGCTCGCTGCTGCACCACCACCACCTGCACAGGTAGGGGGGGGGACGATATGTTACAAGGCGGCGCGCTGGTGCGTGTCGGGGCTGCAGGGCGCGCTGCTGGCGCGGCTGCTGCGGCCCGTGTACCTGCGCTCGCTGGTGCTGGGCTCGCTGCTGCACCACCACCACCTGCACAGGTAGGGGGGGGGACGATATGTTACAAGGCGGCGCGCTGGTGCGTGTCGGGGCTGCAGGGCGCGCTGCTGGCGCGGCTGCTGCGGCCCGTGTACCTGCGCTCGCTGGTGCTGGGCTCGCTGCTGCACCACCACCACCTGCACAGGTAGGGGGGGGCGGCGGCGGCTAGAGCCAAGTTAGGGGGGGGGAGCAAGAATGACTATGGGCAAAACACATGAGTTCACGTTGTTTTTGGCGTGAACTTGTGGAGGCCTATGTCCAGCAGTGCAAGCAAGAATAAAAATCTTCAGACATTTCGAAGCGTTCTCTGAAGTATTATTGGCTTAATACTTTATTTAAGGGTAGTTTGAAATTTCTGTCCGTTCTTTAAAATCATTACTTAGTTATTTTGTAGTAAATAAGTATCAGTAAATTAAAAGACAAAACTATTTAAATACTCATTTATTTATCTACTTAGGAATTATATACATATTGGATATATATATTATAACGTATAAAAATTATCATTAAAAAGAACTTATTCTAACGAATATGGCGACTGTTGATGTGTCTTCAAAAAATATTTACCGCGGGCGCTGAAAAATTAAGAAATCCATATAAATATCATGTTTATTCTTATAGAGGCAGTAAAGTAAATCACACACACTACATACATTTATAAGATATATACAGAACAGGTGATAGCTGGAGATCCACTATAACATACGACTACTTTTTGTACCGACACCCTGTCATGTTATGTTGTCCTGGTACCTTACAATCAATTCGAGTAAATCTACGTGGTGTGTAATTTTTTATAATTGCCAATGACTAAACATGCTACATTAAAATTCTATAAACAAGGTAAATATTTCTGATTTTGAAATTATATTAAATATTCTTATATATAAAAATTCGCGGTGTTTGTAGTTAAACTCCTCCGAAACTGCTTGACCGATTCTCATGAAATTTTGTGTGTATATTGGGTAGTTCTGAGAATCAAACAACATCTATTTTTTGTCCTCCTAAATTTTAAGGGTAACTTTTTTTTAATTTTTAGATAAATTATTTATTTTTTATTTTATTATGATTTGGCGTTGAAAAATACATACAACCCTAAAGTTTCACCCTTCTACCACCAACACCTATTTTTAAATAGCGTTTAGTGGCAAGACAACGTTTGCCGAGTCAGCTAGTATTATATAGATATAAGCGAGAAACATTAAAATAAATCACACACACACACACACACACTACATACCATTTATAAGATATATACAGAACAGATGATGGCTGGAGATCATCCTATTATGTTATGTTATCCTGGTACTTGGCAACGCTTTATTTTACTTACTTTTTTATACGAAAAACTTTATCTAACTATCATCTTATAAATGGTATGCAGTGTTTGCGCGTTATTTTAGTGCATTATGTTTGTATATGTTACGTTGTAGCCTGTACATTAAACGGACGAATACCAAAAATATTCCTAAATAAAAAAGAGACAACCCTTGAATGCCTAAAACAACAAATAATCAAAACTACCCAAAAAATTCATTATTTACATAAATAGTGCTAATTGACTAACAGATGTTAACATATTTACATTTATATTGGTTGTATGATAACGATGTGAAGTGTGATGTCGTGTGATACATCCGATGCTGAGTAGTAGGTAGGGGCAGGAAATTTCCTGTTCAAAATATGGAGCAGCCCCGAATGGGGTAGTACGTCGACCTTGCAGAAGATCACAGCTAAATAATACTGCTCTCAAGCAGTGTTGTGTTGATGTTGGTGAATAAGGTGACCAAGACTCCCTGGGGGGATTGAGGGTAGGGGTGGCAATGCGCTTGCGATGCGTCTATAGGCTACGGTAATCGTTTACCACCAGGTGAGCTGTACGCTTTTTAAACTTTCTTCTTTGGATACAGAATCCAAAAAACATTACTTCACTACCACTTACTCATACTTAAGTTATGTCATACCGTATCTTTTACTATTTAGATTCAATTGTTACGATTTTTAGACTAGTAGAACATAAATAGAATTATAAAAAAAAAAAAAAATAATTAATACTCACCATACCTATGTATATATTATTTGTCTGTACGTGTATCAGCTAGCAGTCAAACATGTACCCTTTCCAAAACCAAACAATTTCTTGAAAAAATTCCTAAATTTTGAGTCAGAATTGACCTCAACTTTGTACTCGAACGGTCGAATAGTACCCGTGTAGTGTTGCGAGTAGTTATTTTGCTCAGTGACCGTTTGGTTCACGAAATTATGTCCGTTTGACACAAGAGTATTTATATGTCTCATAATTGTCAAAATTGGAACGTCCCTTTTTTTGAAAATTCCGAATATTTTATCGAGTATACCAGAACGGGATGGATTTTCCGCATTTTGAAAGGTTCCAGCATGACGACGTCCTCTGAAGATACTTAGTGGTAGTCGAAGTTTCGGTGTGCTCTTGAGAAAGTTTGAAGGAAGTTTTGGTGAATCTTTGTCTTGAGTTTTAGATAGTTGGGCGATTGCGTTCCAAATAGTTGGCAACAGATTTGGATATCTCGTGAAGAAATTTTCAGAGTTTTGGGTATCGTGTGTATGTTTTATGGTATTTCGTAAGGCGGTGATGGTTTTTATAAAAGTGTTTTGTACATTCGACTTTTGTTCCAAATTGTATGTTCGGTTTATCAAATGGTAAACGTACAAAATGTTTGTATGAGTTGTCTTTTCGCCTGTAAATGAAAATGGTTGGGTTATCGTGCTGTACAGTTTGTAAGATGCAGAGGAATGGTTTATTACATGGCATTTATAATAATTATCATCCCTTATATTAACAAGATCTGTACAGAGATTCGCAAGTTTATCGTAAGTTTATAAATTAAGAAAAATTGTGGGTTAACGGAAATTTGTGAAGTGTCTGTTTCAAGTAACTCAAAATTAGAGACAGGAAAAGTCTTGACAAATTCGGAGATATTTGTAATATTTACAAAAGATTGTTTTTTGCAATGTAACGATATGTATTGAATACTTTTTAATCATACACGTAAAAGAAGAAGAGTATGAAAACAATACATAAAAAGGACAACCATCAATGTGTGACTATAAATAATGTGCTTTATATACAAAAATAGTGGCAAAATCTTCTGAAAAGAACTGTGCAAAACGCAAACTTTAATACATACATGGTCTTCCGAAACTGTGCCTTTTATACAAAAAAAGTGTCAAACCCGTCTGAAAGAAACTGTGCAAACTCTAAAAAAAATCCCAAATTCGTGCATGATCATGTAAAACTTGTGTCTCACTTCAAATCAACTCCAAAACCCATGTGGGTGATATCTTCTTTCGAGCAGTATCCCCTTAAGAACTCTCTCCAGGATTCACAGCGTGAGGACACAAACGACGCGGGTCGCAGGATCGATTCGCTGTAGAACATGTATGAGCGCCAGTGGCTGCAGAAAACTGGGGGAAGATGGGGTTATATTGAGGGGGGGCGCAGCAGGAAATATGTTGCTCGAAATTTGGATCATCTCAACTGAGGAAGTACCACATTCTAAATTAATAGAAGATCACAACTAAATGACGCTGATATCAAGAAGTGTTGTGTTCCTCTGTGAATAAGGTCGAGAACTCCTTGACAGGGTCCGGGGTAGGGTCGGCAACGCGAGCGATGCTTCTGGTTTTGCACGCATATATAGGCTATACGGTAACCGCTCACTATCAGGCGAAACGTAAGCTTGTTCGTCCCCTTTGTAGTGTAGAAAAGAATATTTATAAAATTTTAAATTGCATCTGTGTTGATTCGAATTTTACCGAATTTACACAATAATCGAACGATTAAAATCCTTTTCGATATTTTATTCTATGGAATTATTCTTTGAAAAATTGAAAGAAACCTTGAGAGAAATTAGACGAATACTTCTGATAATATAACGTGGACAGAAGAACTTATCAATGGAAAATCTTATACTAGCCTTGTTTTGAATTCTATATAGTTGAATAAGCACTTTAGAATCGTCATTTTACAAATTAAAACTTTAAAAATATACTCTCTTATATCCCCTTAATTGTGACATCGTTGGATCAAGGCGTTAGTTATTAGGGTAAGAAAATATTATTTTGATATCCCATGACCTTTTTTAGTCCATTTATTCAATTAAATTCTAAGAAATGTTTTTATGGACAGTAAAGTAACTGGCGTCTTACCTATAAAAAATACAACTTAAAACAAAATTAATAAATTAGGACATTTTCTACCGGTTGCGGTGGCAAAACAGGCTTTTAGTGCCTTTTTAAATCTATTTCTACAAAATGGCAAATTTTGGATTCATAAATTGTACATAGATGTTCTGTTAGACAACTTTTTAACTGACGTAGGCCACAGCAGGATTTATCCTGCTCAAAATCTGGAGCAGCCCGACTGGGGTAGTACCTCGACCTTACAATAGATCAAAGCTAAATAATACTGCTTTCAAGCAGTGTTGTGTTCCCGTGGTGAGTAAAGTGACCAGAGCTCCTGGAATTGGGGGTACGGTCGGCAACGCGCTTGTGATGCTTGCAATATTTGCAGGCGTCTATAGGCTAGGGTAATAGTAAGTTTACTATCAGGTGACCCGTACAAAAAAAAAGATAAAGTGAAGTCTCATGTAGAAGGATATATAAGATAACCGGTGAAATAGGCAGTCTTGAAATATAACTTACACTTAGGTAATATCTGCTGCTGTGGTATAACGACTTCAAGTTCGCATCCCGGTTGAGGACTTATGCCGCCGTTGGGATAAAAGTCCGCGTGACCCACTTGTTCTGGAAAACCTGAAACCAATTAATAAAATTTCAGACTTAGTCTTCGGTACCAGATAAACCTGAAACTATGATATGTGTGCAAAAAACTACCAGTGGAGAGGATCACGTTGGCAGCGTTGGCATTTATTACGATTTGGCTACTTTGGTAATCGTTGCTGTCACAAGCATTGTTGAATTTTTGTATTTTGTTTGGTAATAGCCTTTGCTACCGTACCTGGAGACCTATATGATACTGTACACCGCCAACCCATCAACCAATTTAAATATCTGACAACAGGTGAAACGGGGCTGTTATATAGTTAGGTAAATATACATAGTAGCATATCCCCATATATTATGCCACTATAAGAAATGAAAATTCTTAATTTTTTGGTCTACCTTTACTTTATTTACCTTCACTATATGGTATATCCAACACTAAAAACATTTCATTTAACTTTTCAAATGCGAACCAGTCCTTCTCGACTTTCTTGAGATAAGCGCGTCCAATCAAACAAACTATTCAGATTTATAATTATAGTGTAGAATATTCTCGATAGCTTGAAACGGTTAGTAGAGTGAACCATTTTATTTAAATCTTATACCTACTTGTATATAAAATTCTCGTGTCACAGTGTTAGTTAAAATACTCCACCGAAACGGCTGGACTGATTTTTATGGAATTTTGTGTGCATGGTGGTAGGTCTGAGAATTGGCCAACATCTATTTTTCATACCCCTAAGTTATGGGGGGGAGGGGGTTAAAGGGATTAATATCATAATAATATATAAGGTAGGCAAATTAATACGTTTTTATAGATGCTTTGGATACTTACCGAAAATCCCAGCGTCGGTGTGTATAACATCAACGAACTCAGCATCAGACGGATCCAACCTCTGTTCTAGAGGGAGCTTGTTGAACAGCGGTAGAGCTGGATCCAGACCAGTGATGCGAGAGACTCGACCTGGATTTAGGGTAGAATAAATAAAAGTCGTGGTCTGGGTGTTTGGGCAGTCCTTGTGGGTCTCCCCACCGTGCCTCGAAGAGCACGTTTAGCAGTCGGTCCCGGTTGTTATCATGTACACCTGATAGCGATTGTTACTCGTAGTAGGGAATTTATCCAGCAACCTGCATTGAAGCAGCGTGGTGGATTAAGCTCTGATCCGTCTCCTACATGGGGAAAGAGGCCTATGCCCAGTAGTGGAATATTACAGGTTGAAGCAAATAAAAACTCTTCTAAACGTTCATAGTTATAAACAATGCCATTGATCACTAAAATGGACTACCGTCTCGGGAGTATGGTTTTTACAACAATAGCTACTATAAGTAAAGAAAATAGTGACATATACTGTCCTTTCGCACAGACATGCCCTTTGACCAATGGGACATCCATTAATTACGAGAGCTCAGAATGGGGGGGGTTCAATGAAATCTCACCAAATCTCATTTAAACCAAGGATAACCAGGGGATAATCGAAAGTCTCACCACAACTTCAAATTACAGATATTAAAACTACGTAAGATTGCCGGTGTAGGCTGGATGAGGATTTCGGAAAACGGGGATGTTTGGCGCGAACTTGGGGAGGCCTATATCCAGCGGTGGACTGCAATAGGCTGAGCTGACTGACTGACTGACTGATTGATTGAAAATTAGCTCATGTAATTAATGGATCCAATCAAATCGTAAGAAATTAGAACGCCGTGCCAAATTTATCAGTTTAAGTAAGAAAATCAAACACGCTTTCTAATTTACTTAGTCTAGAGGCGCGATTTTTCTAACTAAACAAAACTCAGCCTGACCAAAGAAAAACATGGTAACAAACATTCTTGATGGTAGTAGCAATTGATTAATCGAAGTACCTGATTTTATCGAACTGCCAGCGACGCCAGCGGCTTGAGCACCCAAACTGTGTCCAATTAGATGGGTCTTCGATAGTTTTAAACCTCTGAAAGAATAAATTAATTTTCAATAATTTATAGTTAAAAAAAAAACGCGCTTTTGTAGTTAATTAAATTTTATAGTTATGCTGTGTGGTTACGGCATCAAAGAATATAGCCACCCCCCTCTTCCCGTGGGTGTCGTAAGAGGCGACTAAGGGATAACACAGTTCCACTACTACCTTGGAACTTAAAAAGCCGACCGATGGCGGGATAACCATCCAACTGCTGGCTTTGAAATACACAGGCCAAAGACGGGCAGCAGCGTCTTCGGTGCGACAAAGCCAGTCCTGCGGTCACCAACCCGCCTGCCCAGCGTGGTTACTATGGGTAAAACACATGAGTTCACGCCATTTTTGGCGTGAACTTGTGGAGGCCTATGTCCAGTAGTGGACTGCGAATGTAATTACTTGAAAATAAAATTATAATAAAATTTAAGTTGTTAAGACAATAATTCAATTCAGAGTAAAAAACGTGGGGTGCATTTTACTATATTTTCATAACTTTTTACTATGTTTTTATAACTCTGCGCACATAGATAGTTGCAAGTAGAATAATTGTTACATTTAATAGAGACTTGTCCCCAAGTCAACTAAATAAATAAATGAATCTCCTTATAAATATTTTCTCTATCACCTTAAAATAGAAAATTGATTTTACAGACATTTGTTTTGCTCATCAGTTAATAAGTAAATTCCCGTGGATAGAACTATGATTTGTGTCGTTACAATATTTTTGAAGATCCATCTGGTGTAGTTGTAACAAGTTGCTCATTACCCCCGACGGTTACGGTATAATTGAAGTAAAAAGTGTTGCTTCCTTACGCACTCTCGACTTGAGAAGTAAGCTGGTGAATGCGTGACGAGAGCGTTACGAAAAGTGTGATCGGGCGAGGCGAATGGAAATTGAGAGGGAGATATAAGTTAGTGAAGATAGAAAGAGAGAGAGGGTCTTGAAGCACACTCTTTTTTTTTTTCATTATAAATACTTTTGCTAAGCTGTTGCCAACTGTTTATGCTTATTATTATATTACGTGCCAGTCAGCAATTTTGCAGCGGTTGTATTTAAGTACTTTCTTTTCCCTTGTGTGAAATATAAGACCTGTATCCAATTAGATACTTACTAGCCATTTGAGTTCAGGTTGAAGAAATTTTACGCTCCTTAAAGGTTCTTGATAGATGAACGTCTTTACCGAATAGGATATTTTTTTTTTCTGTTCGTTATTGTCAGAAAAAGGTTCGTATCAAGGAAATTCGAAGAATTTAAGAATAAAAATGGCGGTATGAAGTTCGCTGGGTCAGCTAGTTATATGTCTTTTCCAATATCTTACCTCGACACCAAATAGTCAATGAACTGAGCGCCAATTTTTCCAATATACCAAGTGTTCTCAGCTGCTTTGAAGTACCACGGACCGGCCTCGAGGCGCTGTGCGTCCACCATTATAACGTTGGTATCACCACGATGTGTTAAGGCTGGAATTGAAGATATGATGAAGATAATGTTGTATAAGAGTTCAGTTTTCACACTTCTACGTAACAAACTCAAATGCTAACTTGGTGGCTTCGGGTATTTTTGAGAAAAAAACCTGTGGAAGTGGAAGTTTGAACACCCTAAAGAAATACCTCATTTGCACGAAGTCTCATCCCAAACTTAGTTTCCCACTTCGTATTCTCGTCTTGCCAGTGATATTTCCAAACCGTTCTCGAAAATTCTAACGAAAATCCAAAGCCACTATCTATGTCTTTTTCTAGAACTCGCTTAGTCTCTGATATTTTTTCGGCAGACTCACTATTGCTCCGAATTTAGAAATAGTGCCTTTATATTTGTGTATTACTTATTAGTATGGCAAGGTAATATTGGTGAGGGACATTGGAAGTTGGACAATTTCTGATAATCTTCAACAACGATAACAAGTACTTTTTACTGCACACCAAAAGTATGTCCAAAGTGCAAATTAATATAATTATAAGTTACGATAATATCGAATTTATCGCATAGTCATCGCGCAATTGATTGCTTTATGTCAGGCATAAAGTCACGTTATTTTGCAAATAATCTCACGAAATTCGAGATTATGATGACGGAGATACAAGCGAGAGCACGTGTAGTTCATACAATTTATAAGCTATGTATAAAAAAAACTAGTCAAACAAGAAAATATAATTAAGTTCGGCTGTGGCTTCTATTTGACTGATATTTTAGGTATAGGCCTCTTACTCCATGTAGGAGAAAAATCACACCTCGATCCACCACGCTTCTTCACTGCGGCTTGGCGGATTATTCTCTGTTAAGAGCTACAATCGCTATCAAGGTGTACATGATAGCAACTGAGACCAACTTTAATTTAACGTCTCTCGCTTGTATCCATCTGTATAGTCACATATTTCCTTACCTTCTCGAATCATCAGCCCGCTCCCATCATCAGGTGTCTCCATGAAAGCGTGGAAGTATATCACCGTACGGTCATTGAAGTCGATGCTCGATGCGAACAGTCTTTCATCATCATCGATTAGGAGGCTATGGGCTACCGTTGGATTGTGCCTGGATAAATATATTTTTTAAGTGTATCTTTACCAATTATATAAAGCTGGAGAATTCTTTTGGTTGAAGGCCTTAACCTCAGGAACGCGCATTTGGATTGAAAAATTCCTTATTGTTAGATGGACCATGATGAAAAATTCCAGGCCATGCCATATTATATTCCCAATCACGATTCAAATCAGACTTTAGCAGAGGTAGGGAACTATCCGCCAAACTACTATGGAGAAGACTGGATCAATAAATTCCAAACGTGGCTAGCAGAAGCCTTGACCCAGTAGAGAGAGATTAAAAGAAATATCAGTCAGTTCTATTTTTTAGTCTAGACCAAAGTTAGAATACCTCGTGTAAAGCTGGAACACGATGTCGTTGTTGTCTCTTACATAAGGACATTTGCCCTTATTGACTGGCGCGATTTGCAGTAAGGCGTTCTCAAACTGGATGCCTGGAGGACCTGAAAAGGAAACAAAAATAATTATTAAAATAACAGCAAATATCCTGCCCATAATCTACGGCAGCCCGAGTGGGGAATTACCTCAACCAGCTAGCTACGTTATCAGCACTCATCATCAGTTCAGCTTATCGTCCACTACTGGACATATGCCTCCACAAGTTCGCGCCAAAAATGGCGTGAACTCATGTGTGTTGCCCATAGCCACCACTCTGGGCAGGCGGGTTGGTGATCGCAGGGCTGGCTTTGTCGCACCGAAGACGCTGCTTCCCGTCTTCGGCTTGTGTATTTCAAAGCCAGCAGTTGGATCGTTATCTCGCCATCGGTCGGCTTTTTAAGTTCCAAGATGGTAGTGGAACTGTGTTGTGCTCTCGCGTAGTTTTGTTTTATTGATTGTATTTAGTGATGGTGATCATCAAATTTAAATACTTTACAAAGAATACAAAATAGGATAATCAAAATTCTATATAACTATCACTATTTTACTCCAACGACACAACTTTATAATAACACAAAAATAATGAATATATCACAACTTTACATATACAATACATGCATTCTAATCAAAAAAATTAAATCAGGTTCCGTGCAGTCGGAAATGAGTATTTATGAGAGATCGCATATTTCGAATTTAAGAAACAAATATAAACTACATATTGATAATGTAAGAACTAATTATGGTAAAAAAACAATTATGTTTGAAGGAGTACAGCTGTTTAATAAACTACCAGATGTAATAAAACTATGTGATAATATGAACATATTTAAAACCAAACTAAAAAATCATATTATATCCTCACTATAGTAAATAAGAAAGCCTTCCAACGGCCCAGATGTTAAAACTGTATTCTTGCAAATGTATAAAAATGTCATTGTATCTCATTTTAAGTGAATGTTAAATTCTTATGAGAAATAAAGTTCTTTAAACCTAAACCTATATGACGAATAGAATTTAATTTACGTCTAATAATGCGTATTTAATTGAATATTTTTTTGTTTACCTACGTTGTATTACTTGTCGATGTAATTGAAGTCAAAATGAGCGCCGTTTCATTGCGAATACGATGACATAAAGTTGCGTGCTAAAAGTCTGGTTTGAACGGCGGTTGCCGAAAACAATATCATCATGTCATGAATTTTTCAGCACACCTTTTGGGATTATATTTACCATACTAGAGTAAATATAAAATAAGTTTTATCCATTAAGTCTAAAAGCATTGGCTATTCCGCTGGCGGTTGCGGGTTCGATCCGCGCACATGTCAAACATTTGTATTGTTTGTCTGGGTGTTTGTACAGTCCTTGTGGGTCTCCTCACCGTGCCTCGGAGAGCACGCTAAGTTGTCGGTCCCGGTTGTTGTAATGTACACCTGATTGCGATCGTTACTCATAGTAGGGAATATATCCGCCAACCCGCATTGGAGCAGCGTGGTGGATTAAGCTCTGATCCTTCTCGTACATGGGGAAAGAGGCCTATACTAAGCAGTGGGGTATTACAGGCTGAAGTGAAGCGATAAGAATGAGTTAACACACTAATAATAATGAAACAAAACAAAGGCATTTAGAGCATATAGACCTACAATTTTAATATAAAAAAATCTCTTAATATCTGTCTGCATTCAAAGGGGGTTGGAGCTGGTTCAGTAGCATTACTTCATATCAAATTACACACGTATTTACGCTATCGTTTCGCTCGATCGCGTTCGTGTTAACAATCTTTATATCTTAAAATGTAAAATGTGTGTAAAAAGAGAACTAAATCGTGATGAAATCTATATTTATATAGAAAAAAAAATGTAAATTATCGGATAAAACACAACACAACATTACGTACATCGCTCTACCAAATCTTCTGTTATATATATAAATCTTGTGTCACAATGTTTGTCCGGGCTAATCTCCGAAACTCCTGGACCGCGATTTTAATAAAATTTTGCACATATATTATTAATTATTTTTTTTACAACAATAGTTTTTTAATAATTTGTCATTATATCATAGTTTATTTATTTTCAGTCTGATAATGTTATTACATTTTTTCAACAATTTTAATGCAATAATTTTAGTCAAAAAATCTGTAATGAAATGACGCAAGAAATAAAAGGCTTTTTTATTTTTTTATTTATTTTTATACATATATGTAACTTTGTCCAACCTGAAATTCAGGCTGTATTTTATGTCGATTAATAAAAAAAATTATTGCGACCAAGTTCGCTAGGTCGGCAAATATATAATTAAACATGGCCTTTTCAAAATAGTCCGTCCCTAACAGGGATATTTTATTTTAATACAAGTGACAAACTTATCATACGATTTACCTTCTGCTAACGAACTTTCTGATAGCATATCAGTAACTTACGACCAATATGAAAAACAACTTTTGCCAACACATCAAAAGAAATTTATCCGTCGGATACAGATATCTATCATAAAGTATACTTTATCAGTAAACGGTGAAATCGGCTCTTGGATAGATTACCGAAGACCATCTCCATAACTCTATGGAGTATATTTACATTTACTGCCTGCGGTGATCGTAAAACTAACCGCATCATATACTATTAGACTACGGAAGTTACGCCAGTCTGTATGTATGTCTGTATACATTATAAAAGCATAGATACTACTACTAGCCGACCTGGGCCACTTCGTACTGGCTTATTTTTTCTTTTCTTAAATTTGTCTTAAATATAATAATAACATAATTATATTGAAATAAAGTATAGCTTATCTTTCAAGCTGGATCAAACCGCACACGGTGTGCAAATTTGATTAAAATCGGTTAAGTAGTTTAGGAGTCCATCGCAGACAAAAACAACGTGACGCTTAATTTATATATATTAAGATTATAATTGTGTTTGCTTGCTAGCGAAATAATTGTGTTTGCTAACAAACGAAATAAAAACCGACTTCAATTAAATCGACAAGTAATACAACGTAAGTAGACGAATAAAATTAACAAACGCACTAGTCGTCACTACGATTTTCGAAGGTTAACCTTGATTTCCTCTGTGATGCCATCATCAGATCCTGGTCGTCTTATCATGGTACCACCCTTGGGATATCTCTTTTCCAATAAAAAAAGAATCATCAAAATCGGATCACAAACGACCAATTTATCCGCAAACACACATAAAAAATATATATACGGTCGAATTGAGAAAACACCTCCTTTTTTGAAATCGTTAAAAAAAACAGACTTCAATTACATCGACATTCAATTACATCGATAGTCAAGTAAATACGCGTTATAAGATATAGCTCAAAAAGTACTCGTCAGATTTCAATCAAATTTAAATGGGACCACATAACAAGCACCGCCTTTCGATTAAAAAAAATCATCAAAATCGGTCCATCCTGTAAAGAGTTATGAAGTAACACACATTTAAAAAAATTACAGTCGAATTGCGAACCTCCTACTTTTTGAAGTCGGTTATAATATTTAAAAATGTGATATGTTAATTTTATGATGTAACGTTATTAGTTAGTGGTAAATATCGCGTGAGTTATTTCGTTGCGTAATCGGTTCGATTCCGCGCACTGAAAATTTATTGTGTCGATGTATTGCAAGTTACGGCCATTGAATACTGTTTTGAATAATTTTCTTCGTGTTTTTAATTTTGTTTCCCAATGTTTCAGGAGTTTTTATTTAGGTATATGTAGTGGGGATATACCTAAGTTAGAGGTATTAAATTCAACGACATATTATATTTGAAGAGATCATTCTTCTGGTGATAAAACCTTTGTCCATCTTGCTTTGTATGTATATACTAGCTGACCGCACAAAAGTTGTTTTGCCATATATTTTATTAACCTTCTCAATCCCTCCCCCCCTTATAACTTAGGGGAATGAAAAATAGGTGATGGTCGATTCTCAGACCTACCCGATATGCACACAAAATTTCATGTTTTATTAACCCTCTTTCACCCTGCTCCCCCTATAACTTCAGGAGTTGAGTCAGGAGAGGAGTTCAACTACAAACACCGCGACACGAGAATTTTATATATTAGATTTGTAGTATGTTTAAAAAAGTATTTATATATTGTTATTATTACTCTTTCTAAGACATATACATTACATAGTATAAAACAAAGTCGCTTCCCGCTGTTTGTATGCATAGATCTTTAAAACTACGCAACAGATTTTGATGCGGTTCTCTTTACTAAATAAAGTGATTCCAGAGGAAGGTGTATATGTATAAAACATGCATAATATACTATAATATGGTTTCTAATATGATGTCGTAAATAAATACATTTTTTTGCGCTTACATTGCAAATATTTATTTTATATTTAAACGGTTTTATTTAGCTCACCCCGTTTGTTTTATTTTTTATTTATTATTTATTCTTGGGTCAAATTTAGTAATTCAAATTTCACCCTCTTCCTGTCAACCGATTCATCTGAAATTTTGTATACACTTTGGATTTTGGTGACAATACAATTATATTTATTCATTATCATTATAAATTCAAGATGGCCGCCGCTACAAAATGGCGGATAATTTATGTTTTATTAATCCCATCAATATGGGTATCAAATGAAAGGGCTCAACAATCAGAATACAATATACTATAAAATTTGAAATCCAAGATGGCGGCCGCTACAAAATGGCGGATAATGTAGGTTTTAACAATCCCATCAATATGGGTATCAAATGAAAGGGCTCAACAAGCAGAATACAATATACTATAAAAAATTGAAATACAAGATGGCAGCCGCTACAAAATGGCGCATAACGTAGGTTTTATCGATCCCAACAATATGGGTATCAAATGAAAGTGCTCAACCAGTATAATCAATGTACTATATAAAATTAAAATCCAAGATGGCGGCCTCTACAAAATGGCGGATAACTTAGGTTTTATCAATCCCATCAACATGGGTATCAAATGAAAGGTCTCAACAAGTAGAATACAATTTACTATGCAAAATTGAAATCTAAGCTGGCCGCCGCTACCAAATGTCTGATAACAATTTTTTATCAATCCCACCAATATGGGTATCAAATAAAAGGGCTTGACAAGAAGAATACAGTGCACTATACAACCTCAATATTTAAGATGGGCCTTGCAATAATGAAGCACTAAATAAATTAAACAGAATGCGAAATAAAAACTAAAAACTAGAAAATAAAAATAGGTAAAAAAACTTTTTAAGTTAAACGGTTTTATGTTAAACATACATTGCAATGTTTAAGATAAATGTACTAAAAACCAAAAAATAATAAAATAGATACAGTCGTGGGAATTATAAACATATGCATAGACTAGACTAAAATAAAACCGTGGGGCACGTCAATTGTCTACAAATTATCGACTTAATGTGCGATAGAAGAATCGTTTAATTCGTCGTTAAAATAGGCAGTTGGCCCGCAGACGGTGAGGAAATTACTTACTATTTTCTTGCTCATGGAAATTCCAATAGTTATACACTCCATGTAAATAAAAGAGATGTTTCAACTAGTTTATCGTTGGACATTCACACTGCTGGCTGGCGAGGAATCGTTTCACTGCTCGTAGTTTGTCTTTAATCGACAAAACATATGATAAAAGTACTACTCGCTCACCACTATGAAACCCTAAAACTCGCTTATAATCGAGCTTGCTAGCTTGTTACCACATTATAGCCCTACTTATCACACGTCCATCGTTGTCGGTTGAACAACTGCCTAATTATAGTGTAACATTACAAAACAAACATTTTAATCAACGATTGTAGACAATTGACGTGCCCCACGGTTTTATTTTAGTCTAGTCTATGCATATGTTTATAATTCCCACGACTGTATCTATTTTATTATTTTTTGGTTTTTAGTACATTTATCTTAAACATTGCAATGTATGTTTAACATAAAACCGTTTAACTTAAAAAGTTTTTTTACCTATTTTTATTTATATTTAGTATCAGCATTGCATCCGTGCCAAGCCGGGGCGAGTCGCTAGTTATTAATATGTAAAAGACAATTCAAATATTGATATTTAAATAAGCTTTTAAAGTCGCTTTACGTCGTTACTTTACAAAATGTAATTTTATTCATTGATTAATAAGTTATAGTTGAAATTTAAGTTACCGTCGATTCTGCTGAGACGAATCGGCAAGAAACTCCGCAGTTACTCATAAAAACCGTTTATACGTAATACAATCATTGTAAACTCGGTCACATGTCCTCTGTGAGAGACAGCGTCACTAAACAGATACATCATCATGAATAATAATTAACGGAAACTATTAAATACGACAATTTAATTTTACGATAAAAATGTTCATAGTTGTTGAAATATTTGATGTCTTGTCGAAAATATTGTCACTTGGCTATCAAATATCTATTGGTGCGTTCAGAAAGTCTTTTTCGGTCCAAATTTTTCACCAATATATGTAGGTGATACGAAATTTACCGGGGCATCTAGTATATTATAAACATATTTAGAAAAAGTGTCGCTAATTGCTTCATTAATAAGGGTATATTAATAATTGTGTTTGCAGGCAAAAGATGAAAAACCGACTTCAATTACATCGACAAGTAATACAACGTAGGTAGACGAAAAAATAGTCAAGTAAATACGCATTATCAAAGATTACTCAAACAACAAGATTTAAATGTGATAAATATCAGCTTTCGATAAAATTAAAAATTATCAAAATCGGTACACCCAGTAAAAAGTTATGCGGATTTTCGAGAGTTTCCCTCGATTTATCTGGGATCCCATCATTAGACCCTGGTTTCCTTATCATGGTACCAAACTAGGAATATCTCCTTTCCAACAAAATCGGTACATCCAGTAAAAAGTTATGCGGTATAATACAACGTAGGTCGACGAAAAAAGCGTCAAGTAAAACGCATTATTAGATATAACTCGAAAAGTAGTAGTTAGATCTCAAATAAATTTAAATGGGACCAAATGACACACTATCTTTCGATTAAAAAAAAAAATTGTCGAAATCGGTCCACCCAGTCAAAAGTTCTAAAGTAACATACATTAAAAAAAAATACAGTCGAATTGAGAACCTCCTCCTTTTTTGGAAGTCGGCTAAAAATATGTACGGTCGAATTGAGTAACCTTCTCCTTTTTTTGAAGTCTGTTAATAAAATATACATGCTTTATTAAGCTCGTAGGAACGTAATATTTAGACATTTATAATTAACAGAACTTAAAATTATTTTGATGTTGACTTGGTGTAGATTTATTGTTTATTATTTATTACATTTAATTTAATTTTTATTTTTTGTTATTTAAACCATTGAATCTCTAAATTAATTAAAAGTAATTTATACTTAGTTCAACGAAATTCAACAAACGAAATAATGTTTGAAGAACCTGTATTGACTTCAGTATAAAAAATAATTTAGTTTATAAAATTGTATTTCTTCTCTCTTTTCTTGAATAAAAAGTAATTTTTAACGATTAACGTTTTAAAGAAAATATTGAAAAGATATTAAAAACAATATATTAAAAAATTAAATTAAAAAAAACTTACGAATCATAGATAAAAAACACGCCAACGGTACAGCAGTCTGCATTTTTACAATTAAATTAAGAAGCAAAAAAAAAGTTACAAAAAAAATTTTTTCGAAATGGCGGCGTGATCGCAGCGCCCTTTCGCGGTAAAATGATAAGCTGGCGTCGTTTCCGTGACTTTCTAGAATGGTGTGGGTTTTAGTAATACCACGGAAAATGGGGAAGAGTATATGTTGTAAGATATGCCGTTTCGCCCGGTTTCGTTCGAGTTGAGCGAATATGTATTCGTTATATAATTTTTTATTTACTAGTACTTAGATCTTAGAACTTTCTACCGATATAATTCTTATCAAAAAGTGGGAAATTGCAGTAGTACTGAGTAATTTTAAAATCGACATAATAAAAAATGTTGTAAAAGCATAGGTTAAGAGGATATAAATAACTGACTTAACTGTAAAACACTTTTTTTTTTTTTGATTTTTCAATTCAAAACAATTAGTTTGAGTGTCGAATCAGTAATCTCGGAGTTTTGCAATGTGAATTATATCTTTTACTCGATTTTGCGGTAGTCCATCTGGATCTTCCCATCGTGCCTCAGAGAACACGTAAAGCATTCGATCCCGATTGTTTAAATGACAACTAATAGCGATCGTTAAGAGTAACGTTTAAAAAATACTTAGTACAGTACAGTTCAGCCTAATGAAGTCCACTGCTGGACATAGGCCTCCCCAAGTTCGCGCCAAAAAAAAATCTTGCAAATAAGAGAAGTTTTCTCATGTATTGACTTTCTCTAGCATTGGGACGCTTATAAGCTATTTCATTTAATACAAATGCTATAGTATCAATATAAAATCCCTCAGGGCGATCTGCGGTCGCATAGAGGGCTATATATCAGCCCTGCCACCCCCCTACCAGTTGACAAGGCCTCTCCTAGCGCGCGCGGCTAGCACTGAAGCCAGAACCCCCGCCAGGGCGCCGTCCTTTAGCGTCTGCTGGTCCATAACATCACCGGTGAGTTTGTTTTATACATATTTCATCACTTCAGTCTATCGCAGTCCACTGCTGGACATAGGCCTCGACAATTTCGCGCAAAAATGGCGTGAGTGTGTTGCTCATAGTCACCACGCTGGGCAGGCGAGTTGGTGACCGCAGGGCTGGCTTTGTCACACCAAAGACGCTGCTGCCCGTCTTCGGCCTGTGTATTTCAAAGCCAGCAGTTGGATGGTTATCACGCCATCAGTCGGCTTTTTAAGTTCGAAGGTGGTAGTAGAGTGTTATCCCTTAGTCGCCTCTTACGACACTCCCAGGAAGAGAGGGTGTGGCTAAATTCTTAAATGCCGTAACCACACACTAATTGCTTGCTTGTACAACCAGGGCCTATTGAACCGGTAGCCGTTAATGCTATCAGACATACGAATATTAATATTAATAAGTTTTTAGAAGTAAATTTGAGTCATATTTAATGGAACGTTCATGAGAATAGCGCAGATAATCAAACCGTTCTTTAAAGTATAGAGGGGTATCAGGATTAAAAAGTACATAAAAAGGAAAGTACATGAGTATTCCTGAGAAAGCGAACCGGGAGCCACTTGAGTTTCGTGCGGAAATCGGAGACGTGGTCGTATTTGCGAAGCCCAAATATGAATCGTATGTTCTGGAATCGCTCAAGCTTGTTAAGTTGCTCCTGAACGACGGTATTCAACGGATAAATGTTAATGATCCGTTTCATCTCTTCACCATTGAATTAGACTTTATTTATTAGATATTTCTATCTGAAAATGTGAATCGCAAGTTGTAGTTTACTAACTGAGGTCAAAGAGTTCCTAATGGCCAATTCTACCTCCTGCGATTAAAGACTATTCGGAACTTATACGCAAGATAAACTTAATTAAGAACCGCTGAAACAGCCCATAATACCGTAATACGGCTTGGTACAGTGGTCCTCGCTAATAATGCTACTGGTTGGTTCGATCGCCGCTAACTACAAAATGATATTAGTAGCAGTCATAGAGACGTTTGTCCTGGGTTAAGGGCCGGGTTAAGAGCATTGAGCGGTGTACTCATAGCAGTGGAGGATTTTTATGTTTAAAAAAAATAAATAAATACGAGAATTAGAAACAAAAACAACGGGGACATTAAAGGCTCGTCAAAACTTTGGTATTTTTTAATCTTTTAGATCAGGGAAACCGAAGCTTTGCCGCTTGAAGCCGCCCCTTTTTAAATTCGGCCCTGGTGTGTATCATTATAAGATTTTAGAACTGACACAGGATTTAATAATCATAAGGCTTGAATGTGCAGCGTTTATATTTGTTTGAAACATAGCAACCTGTGACGACTGGCGGAAAAGTGTCAATAACCGACGATCCGTCCTGAAAATAGATACTTTAAACAAATATGGAAATCCGATAAATGATATTTAAAAAAAAATTCAACGTTTGTATTTTCCATAAAATTATACTTTCAGCTGCCAGAGATTATAAATGCGACAACCGGGAAACTGGAAAACGGTCATCCGTCGCTACTCTGTAAGCAGAGCATGTTCGCGCGCTGGCAGTATCTTGTGAGGCGATTGCCGCTTTTACCTCAGGTTAGTTTTATTTTTATACGGCTAGGTCAGCAAACAAGCGTATGGCTCACCTGATGGTAAGTGAATAACCTAAATTTTAGACGTCTGCAACACCACAAGCATCCTCCACAGGAGCTCCACAGGACTTCCCCAGTCGAGCTGCTGCAAATCTTGAGCAGGATCCTTCTATATATCTTATCCTATCTCAAATAATAAGTTGTTAGGTAACTTTGGTTTTTAGACTTGATACTAATTTTAAATAAAGCAATAACTCTTAAGTCAGGTCAATGTGGTAATGGAAAATTGGAAGGTAAGTTAAGTATTAGTTACAGGTAAGCCTAGAAAGATATCTAAATTTTACCTCAGATGATTAGAATTTTTACTTTGCGATAATTTGAAATGAATGATATATACATAAAATAAATGTTTCTAGGATTGGTAATAATTATAATACTTATTTGTAAGTAGAAGAAGTCAATTTTACCTAGTTTGGTAAACTTGATTAAAAAAATAATTTGTATGTTGAGATTGTAAATAAATAAATTTTTATACGTCAAATACAAAAAAAAAGTTCAAAATATAGAAATATTTATATAATATTTTCAGGATCCTGACGGGCCGCCTCTACCGCCGTTACCAAAGAACCTAGATTACCTCTTGTACAACGAGGCAAAGGCGTTGTGTACCACATATCAGGTAAATTGACCAAACTTACCTGAATATACTTCAAAGTTACCCTTTACTTACCTGTTGGGTCCTTCGAAATATAACCATAATGATGTCACAAATTAGTCATATGTTGTTCATCAGTACCAAAAAATACTTTTCCCTTATTGAAATCTAATTAATACTCCGTTAAAATTAATAAATATTAATTCTAATACATCAAAATTATGATATACGAATATACTTCTTTATTATTTGTCGACCTTTCTTAATCAAACTCTAAATAATTGTGTTTGCTTTCAAACGACAAAAAACCAAATTCAATTACGCAGACCAGTAACACAAAGTATGTAGGCGAAACAATAGTCAAGTAAATATGCATTATCAAAGATTACTCAAAAAATTGTTATCTTCTTGCAAGAAACTTACCGAAATTGCCATTTTGAAATATCCGGTATGTCAGTGACGTTGCAGACGCTATAGTCACGAGCGATTAAAAAGCTGTGATATGAATGTTATTGTTTTTTTTCATCCAGGTAGCAAAAGATACCCTGACCGCTGCCTTCGAACGCGCCCAGCTAGGTAGGTGGATAAAAAAGCCAATAGAGCAGGATCAGTTCCAGTGCGAGATCCTTGGAGCCGACCCCACCTTACTGTTCGCCTAGGCGGGTGGTGCTCAGGGCAGTAACATTGTGCAGATAAACGCGGGACGTAGTACCGATACAGACAACACAGCCTCCAATCTTAATAATGCATATGAGAAAACGGTCAGTAAAAATTACGATAAAAGTGTTAATCTAGATCTAGATCTATCTGAAAATAGTGATGTAAAACTTAAAACGCGTGAAAGAGATGTGCGGAATGATAATGTAGTAATTAAAAATGTTGATAGTGGTGTAGATGCAAGATTTGATAGTCAAAGAGTTCGTAAAGAAGTTAGAAACGTAGAACTTGATAAAGAAAGTGATAAGATAGATCTTCTATTGTGTGATAGTTCAGCTAGTCAGAAAAGTAGGAATGGTTTTAGTGATATTGTAGCTAAAGAAGAAACTAGTAAATTGAAAGGAGAATCTGCATGCTCTGATGGACGCGTTTTAAGAGTTCAAAATAAAAATGTTGTTACAAATAGCAATAGTACACAGGAGCCTGTAATTTTGAACAATATTAATGCTAAAACTATTAGTAAACACGTTAATAATGATACAAGTTCTAATAATAATAAAGCACAATTAGATATTGATGATTTAAATATAAATATAAGTAAGTTAAATATTAATGCAGATAAAGAAAACGATAAACTAAATCAAAATTCAGATAAAATTGATAATCACTTTACTGATAATAACAATATTAATTCTAATATATCGTGTAACAGCGTTAAAACTAAAAATAATTGCGATAATGTTGTGATTGGATTCAATGCTAGCGGAAATGGTAGTGAAAATAAAACATCGCAGACACTTAAAGAATTAGAGGAAGACGCAACGAACAATAATATAGAAAATAGTATAAATTTAAATAATACTGGTAATAATTTTGATAAATATGATAACAGCGTCAAGAAAGTACTGTCTAAGATACTCGCGCGGAAAAACTTTAACGACCAATATATAGAATCAAATGTTAAAAATAATAATAAAGTTATAAATGAACACAAACAAACTCACAATATAGATAACACTAATCGTATAATAAGTAGTAGAGATTCAGATTCGCTAGATACCAAGAACAATAATGTAGCAAATAAAAGTAATGATAATTTTAATGTTTACGACGCTAAAAGTTCACTACTGCAAAGGAAATTGGCTATTTATAGAGGTATTTATTCTAAATGATTATATTTTTTTTCCGATAAATTTTTTGACGGTAAAATTAAAGTGTTGTAGAGCTGTTCAGGGTACGACGGTCGAAATGTGCTTTAATTCCCTAAATAAGCGTTTTGCGATAATCGCGCGATCGATTGTTTTGTAACTTTATCACGAAAGATTTAATCGCATATCGCTTATTTATTGTCAAATACACTTCACTTTGCCAGACACAATATTATTGCAATACAATTTGATAGCAATATTTTTACAATTATTGCTTCTTACGTAAAACCTTAAAAAGATTGTAACTCTTTCGCGAGCATTGGCAACATATTTACTGAAATACGATTTGTAATCGTCGCTCCAAAATTTATTAATTGAGATTTTGAGGATCCCTTCAAATTTAGAGGGGGTTAAGGGGTAGGCCCCTTATTGAGGGGATGGCTGAAGTTATCTGATGAAAGTTTAAGGATAAGTTCTAGTAGCGATTAGAAAAGTCAAAAACGAACCTGTAAGATTTAGTTACTGCTCGCAAAAGGGTTAAGACTAATGACTTACGTAAGTGAACAGCTCTGATATCAATCACAAAAGGGGGGGTGTAATTAAGGGGTAATTCCCCCCCCCCCCCCTTTTGTGACTCCCCAGTCGTCAAGATGACCTTGACCGAAAAATCCGTAAAATAAAAATTTGCCGTGACATTTCACTGTTATTTCGAATTACCAAAACATGTTTTGAAATTTAAATATTAATGATTATTTTTTTATTGCGAAAATATTTTAGTATATATTTTTTTTACTAAATAAAACATTAAACCATGTCATATACAGGAGTATATAATCGAGAGGCATTTAATGAACCCACTCACACTACCTACTAAAACTACATAACATAATAGGATGGTCTCCTGCTGTCATCTGTTCTGTATACATCTTATAAATGGTATGTAGTGTGTGTGTGTGTGTGTGGTTTATTTTAATGTTTCTCGCTTGTATCCAACAATAATATTTAACACACAGATAGTATAATTGGCAATTTAAAATTACACACTAGCTTTTCGCCCACGTAGATTTTCACCTATTGACGGTTCCGTTTTCTCACATGAAAATATAGCCGAAGTCATTAAATAATAACGTAGTATTCTCCTAGTTAAAGCATTCTCTTCTAAAGTGTACTAGTTTTATTTTGATAAACAGATAAAAAATCAAACAATTCCCCTATCTCTAATGCAGTATGACTTCTTTACCTTCCAATAGTAATATGGTATCACTATTTATCAATTTACTATGTAGTAATAGTCTCTCTTAAGTATAGTAAATTATCCCATAAACCCTTTTTTGTAATTAAAAAAAAAAAAAAAAACTTTGATCGAACTAAATCTCGCGTTCGTTTTTTTTCATCTGCACTGTGTTACTAGCCTCTGGGCGTTATCATTTTAGGCGACAGATAACTACATATTACCATTTAAATATATTAAAAACGAATCGAGCGAGAGAGATAGCAATATCATACTATTTCACCCGCTCAAAGTACGGGTGAGGCGATGACGTCATAGTACAGTAACTGAAAAATGATAGCATTTTTAGTGTTGCCATTTCATTGCAAAGGAAATTTTGACGTCAGAAGTCGCTTCAAAGAATAAACGTAGCTTGTTAAATAGAAGATTTTTCGCTATTAAGTAAAGTTTATTTTCAGAAAAGTATTTAGTGAATATAGAACTGTCAAGCGAGTGATTGAAAATATGGTTTCACGTTACAATAAACGAGAAAAAAAAGAAATGCATGGATATTGAAATAGTGAAAAAATATTGTTTTTCCTTCATTAGACAATTTTAGTTCTTAAATTCTAACCTAACCACGGTAAGGTTAGGATTTAAAGAAAAAAATGTAACTACCCTCTGGGTGGCTAATAATTGTGTAGCTAAAAAATAGGCGCATATATATCATGTCAAATGATTGTCTTCTTATTCTTTAGTTAGTAAGCTCGTTTAGTTTTAATTCAAATCGAACCAAAGTATGTGATAGTAGTATTTTAAATTTATAATTTATTTTGTATTTTATTTTAGCTTGTTAACATTATTTAAGTTAGTAAGTCAGCGCGTAAGGCACTTTCTCGTATGCAAGTCGGAAGTGATCAAATTTAGTTGTCAAAGTTCGCGTTCAAGTGGGACAACTTACACAAGCAAATTAAATATTAGTTTAATTTGTCAAACGTGTAAGTTCTTGTTGGCTGTTATCGATGATTAGACAAAGTTTGACAAAAAAATTTGATCGTTTATAAGACGTCCTTATTATATTTGTCAAGTAGAATGACTTACGCGCTGTCTGACGGTAAGTCAAACTTAACACGTGATCAAAACTTAAGTTGACTAATTAGTTTTCTAACTTAGATTTATGTTAACTTTATATTATTGCTTGTGTTTTTGAAATGTCAGACATATTTTAAACATACCGCCGTTTTATTATAGTTAAGTTATATTAAGTTATTAGTAATCGACATAGGTATACTTCTGTGGTTTGTATTTATAAATGTGTATTTATATTTTATATGTGTTTTATCGTCTGTATGTTTTTTAATCTGTACAAAACTGAGTATTTTGTTTGTTGTACGTAAAAAAAGTTTAAGTTTGTAATCGGATTTGATATTTTAAAAATAATTTTAGTTAAATGAAAAGTTTTTATTTTAATTTTTTTTTATTGCAATTGTTTATAAATCCGAGCGTTCGCTGTAATAATATAAGTGTATTTGTGATCATTAGTGTACAAATAAAAACCCACGTGATTTATTAGAACATAGATTTTCAAACTTTTTTTATCCCCCAACCAGTTTATACTTACCCCCTTCGTACTCCTAACATACCCCCCAAATTCTTAATTTAAATGAAATAAAGTTGTTCTAAATGTAATATAGATTTTCGCACATATTAAAAAAAAGTCCGTGAAAAAGAATGTCACTGGGCATTCCCCCCTACCACCTTTACAACTCTTTTAAACTGCTTACAATGCCTATTAAAAATTTGATATATTCTCAAACTACTGACTTCAATTTAAATACGCATTTTTAAGGATAACTCAAAAGCCTATTACTCAGATTTTGCCACAACCAGGACCACACAACAAGCATCAGATTTCGAATCCAAAGAATCATGAAAATCGGTAAAAAGTTGTGAGGTTATATATAATACATTAAAAATAATTCAATTTGAGAATCTCCTCTTTTTTTGGTCTTATAAAAAAATAATGTAATATCTAGTACTATAAAAGTAAAGTGATATAAAAAATTATGTGGTGTCATGGGACACCAGGTAGGGACGAAGTTTCTTCGGATAGTATAGAAGCAACACAATTTGAAAAAAAAATGTTGAATTTTATATATATTTCCAGTTCTTGATTTTTTTTTTTTTTTTTAGTTTTGTTGATTGGCTTTTAATTAAGTACATAAAAGTATTTAGGAAATTTAGTATTTTAGAAAATAACAAAATACCGTAAAATAAAATAAATCAAAGAAAATAATAATAATAATTCAAACTATTAAGTGAAATAAAAAAACATGTCTTTATTTATTTTTGTTGACAGTATAAAATTACATAAATAATTTAAAAAAAGCTTACTAGTAATATTTTAGTTTTACAAACGTCATATCATACAGTCGTGTGACTGATATTACGTCACTTCCGTTATATATTTTTCTTACGGTTTTAGTATCACATGTTTTTCAGTTCGGTCGCCCAGCCAAATGTCAAGCCTGCCGTAAGGAACTTCGTTCCAATGTAGTGATTGATGGAAATAGTTTTGTAATATATATAAAATATTAGCTGACCCAGCAAATGTTGTTTTGCGATATATGACATTAACCCCCCTTAATCCCCCTCTTATAACAATTAACAGGGGTGGGAAAAATAGATATTGGCCGATATGCACGCAAAATTTCATAAAAATCAGTCGAACCGTTTCGGAGGAGTATGGTAACTAATATTGTGACACGAGAATTTTATATATATAAAAAATATATGGTTCGTGAATTCAAGTCACTATTGATTTTATTAAAGTTTTAAATACAATTTTATTGATTTGATTTCTTCTTGTATATAGACGAAACGGGTTAATACATATAATTAAAAAAAAAAAACAAAAACTTAATTTTGGTATAAAAATATTAAAACGTTTCCAATTACCCAATTTCGATCGCCAAGACTTCAATTTGTCTTCCAACTTTAATTGTGCTGTCCTGTAATATCCCACTTCTGGGCAAAGTCGTACTTACGCAAGAGTATAAGAGTTATCCCAAATTGTCCTAGTGGGGCTCCCATTGGATATTAGAACTTGATTGCTTTGTGTTAAAATCTTTTAGAAGATATTTGTGGAAAGTATTCGTTTTATCCCAAATTGTCCCAATGGAGCTCCCACTTGGTTCTGAGGATTTACTTGGTATTAGAACCTTCTAGAACTTATATTGGCGTGTGTGTGTGTGTGTGGTAAATGTACTAGATGTTTCTCTTTAATATGGGTCTTTTTAAAGTTAAGAAATATTTACTAGATTCTCATATACTATAAATTGACACGGAAATTACTTGTAGCAAAAATTTTAGCCCTATGGATAAAATCTTGTAAGCCCTATAAAATGGACAAATGCAGACCAAAGTCCCGTAGATCTCATAGCTACCAAAACTCGCTATAATCTGCATCTATACATGTTTTTAGGTTGATGAGATTTTATAGGGATCTTATTAGGGGGCGTTTAGTATAATTTAGGAATCATGTTTATATACTAATATCTGCACTAGGTGTGTTTCGAACAATTGTACATTCGTTGGAGCAAATCTGATGTTACAATTGTCTTACAGTGACCGAATAGTGGTTATAATTAAGTACTTAGTATTATTCTATATAAGTTTTATGGTCGCTATCAACACTTTATTATACGGCGTTTACCTCGGTTGTCAATTCGAAAATATCGATATTTCGGTGACATTGCAGCTGTCGTCGAATTATCGGGTGTTCCGAAAATATTATAGTGGGAATTCCCGTGAAAGTATAGTGTAGTATATCGATGGTATGGTAATTTAAAACATCGCTTACAATTCAGTCATACAGACACTCAGATATTCAGACATAAACAGATTTAGACCACATATGTATAAGTTACGAGTATATACAAAACATTAGTCAAATATAAGCGGTTTAAATTCACTTGTAAATCCATCTTGTGTCTAAACTACTGCTTGTACGACTGATGTTCTGTATGTATCTCATAAATGGTATGAAGTGTGAGCGGTTTAATTAAATGACCTTCTATTGGACCCAATCTGTTCGTACCGTAATCAATCGAGGGTCCCCCAAACAACCATTTATTCTGTGACATGTCATCTAAAAAGGATTGAAATAGCAGTATTGTCTTAGTTTATACATTATATACATTTATATGTTGTTTAGGTACTCTAAAGGTTTTGAAATTAACGTTATATCGAGTATTGTGATAGTATTATAATTTGGATAGTGTATAAGCGGTTTTATTGTTTTTAAATAATAACTACGCACAAAATAAATCTTATGGATATTGTTATATTGTTTTATTTTTAATACCTTCAGTCCAAAAATATATGGTAAAAATAAACCATTAGTGTTTTTCTCGTACCATTTTAATTAATTAGGAGTCACCATGAGAGGATATCTTGGTTTCAAATGAAAGATAATATATTCATCTCCGAGTGACACCATAAAAATTCTATAGCCCCATACAAACTTTTCACACAAATACAGTTTAACCATCACAGAAATCGCAAAAAATTAAAAAAAAGACGGGTCTGAATAGGAACCATTATAGCTCAATACACTGCACTAAGAAAAATAACTACACTAAGAAATTGTTGCTTATTTAGTCCTCTATGCGTAGAGCTAGATATTTTATATAAAAATAAATAATATTTCCATTTATGAGAAAAATAAGAAACGCTCTCAAATTTCTTCATACATTTTTTACAAGTGAACCATCGTCGTTCGTCATTCCGCGCCGAAACGCGCTCATGGAAGCACGGTTGTATTGCTTCAGCGCAAGTAATAATTACGTAAAAAATGAGTTCCTTGTGTATACTGTGCTTGGACGAAATTGATACTTTACAAATTGCCACGCAATCCATAACTTTGCAACTCAAGATCTTCACAATCGATTGTCTTTCCTATGCATCTGGTTTATATATAATAATCAATAATAATAAGTAATCTTCGCAATTTGTCTTCTTTTTAACCGACTTCAAAATATATATGTTTTTTTAATGTATGTTCGGAGATAACTTTTTCGTTTATGAACCGATTTTGATAATTATTTTTTTGTTGGAAAGGAGATATCTCTAGTTTGGTATCATGATAAGGAAACCAGGATCTGATAATGGGATCCCAGAGAAATCGAGGGAAACTTTCAAAAATCGTACGGGTGACTAGTAAATTTAATCATGTTTTCATTAAGTACTATAAAGTACTACTATTAAATAAAGGTCTGAAGTCGATCTGATGATGGAGAAGAAAGAGAGTCGAGGGAACTCTTCAACAATTTATAGCAATTACCTGCTTTTTGAACTTAACTCGTTTCTATTGATGAGAACTTTGTACCTGTATTAGTTATAAGTGCCATTACAGTCTGATGATGGAGACGAAAGATAATCGAGAGAACTTTTCAACGATTTATAGCAATTACTTGCTGTGTGGTCATCTGTGTCGCAGGACCAGGTTTGATGATGGAGCCCATAAACACTCGAGGGAATTTCTCAACAATTTACAGCAGTTACCTTTTGCTGTTTGACGACCGCTTTGATATAATGGTGCATGTGCCGTGTCGGCGGCGCCTAAACACCGATGGTCGCGGGTTCAATTCCCGGGTTCGGTGGGTTTATACAAATATTTATTTTCGGTCTAGTTGTTAATCCTTGTAGTTCTCCCAAAGAACACAGAGAACACACTAGGCTGTCAGTCCCGGTTGTTATTACGTACACTTGATAGCGAACTTTACTCATAGTATGTCGACGCGTTAGCGCAGCGGCCACAGCACTGGCTGTTGCGCTGGCGTTATTGGGTTCAATCTCCGCGCAGGACAGACATTTGTATTGGCCATATAAGATGTTTGTCATGATCTGGGTGTTTGTGCTTGTGTATTGTGTATGTTTCCGGACCTCCGACACAAGAGAAAAAGCATCCTTGTTAGGTCTACCCATCACTAAAAATTGTAAAATAAAATAATTTTTAACAAAAAAAAAACTGACTTCAAACAGGGAACTAAAAAGTGAAAAATAAATTTACTTAGTACAAAGTAATTCGTATTTTGATTTAGTTAATCAGAAATGATTTAATAAATATTTTATAATTTTGAAGTCGGTGCTAAGTAAATAACTACAACAACTTGACTACAATAACAAATACAAACAACATACACACAACAAACAAGTACAAAAAATATTATTAGATATATCAAAACAATAACAGAATAATAATAGTATTCGACTTCAATATTATAAAATATTTATTTAATCATTTCTGATTATACATTCATCATCATCATCATTGTTCCTTTTGCAGAGTTATAAAATAAATAAATTTCTAAAATAAAAGTAGCCTAAGTTACTCCTTATTGCATAATATATATCTTACCATTCTCGAACCTACAACCCTCGGGGTAGAAAGCAGTCACTACAAACTGCGCCAACGGGCCAGTAAATACCTACTAATTACTAATAGTGAAACATAATAGTACGAAAGAGATGAAGTCGAGTGCCGTCGAAGTGCAGTTGCGATTCTACGGCACTCGACTTCACCTCACCTCCTGTCGATAAGCAGAGTTGAATTATTTTTTCAATAGAAACATTTTGGTCATTTTGCCGCCCTCTTTCATGTGCCACCCAAGGCCATACACCTCCCCCCCACTACCCTACTGTCTTGGTTTAATATTAAATCAATAATGTTTTAATTTGTAAAATTACGATACAAAAGAAAAGCCATGAATTAAGATATTTTGAATTTTAATACTTATCTATCTATTATTATTATTATTAATTAGAATCAGCTCCCCTATAGGGAACTCAATGGGTAAGGGCTGTGAAGGTTAAATAAATGCCTGTTGTTGTATTCTTTATTATTTTTGGTGGTATTTACCTAGTCTAAGATTTGAAGTATGTTAGGCTATAATAGGTACTACTGTGTAGTATAGCTAGTAACGCTGTATTTCGTGCAAGATATTACTAATTTTTTATATTTAACATTATACATATTCACAACAATTCACAACTTAAGAACTAAATATTTACAGATAGTTTTTGTATAAATCATGTCCGCGTGGAATTGGCCAAAGTGGAAAAGGAATTACTAATTTAATATTAAAACACCGTTTATATATTATTTTCAAAAGAGTTGTAACTGCGGAGTTACTTTACTTAATAGCTTCACTTTTAAAAATAATAATTACTTTAATTATATTTTGTAAAATGACGATTCGAAAGTGCTTTTGAAGACTATTTTAATAAAGTTATTATGATTGATTAGAAAAAAAAACAAGTTAACAATGGTTTATTATCATTTACAAATAACTTAAAACTAAATAATAATAACATCTTATATACACATGTGTAATGAAATTACAAAAATACAAAAAAAAAAATACGTAATTTTCAAAAGTGATCACATCCTAATTTTAACTTCTTAAAATAAAATTACAAGATGCTTTACTGAGGATTTGAAGCAAATTAATTTATCTTAAACTAAGCTTTATATAATGTTAATTAGGTACTTAAACATAGTTTTTTTTAAAGTTTGTTCTTATTTTAAAAAATAGTCTGTTACAGACGAGTTAACTTTCAAATGTTGTCGTAGGTATAATGGGTAAGTTGACGACTTTTTTTGAAAATAAAATATTACGACTAATAATATTACGATTGTTTTACAATTAAATAAAGCTAATTTCAAAATTTAATACAGATTTAAAGAAACCTCTTTACTTTCGTTGCTAATTGCATAATTTAAGCGTAATTTTTTTTTAATCTATATATATAGATTCAAAAAAAATATACAAATTTGAGAATGAATGAGTAACTCGTCAAATATCTTCTCTATGCTGATGACCAAGTATTACTTTCGTTTTCGAGGAGTTGCAGAAAATTGTAACTGCTATGAGTGGAGCTTTTGTGAGAATGAGAATGAAGATGAATGTAGAAGACGAAAGTGATGGTGTTTGAAAGAGATGAGGCAGTAACAGATTGCAATATCGTGATTGGAGATGAACAAATTGAACAGGTGAATGAGTTTGTGTATCTGGGTTCAAAGTTTACAAGAGATGGAAAGTGTGAGAGTGATATTAAAAGAAGAGTGAATGCAGGAAACAGGGCGAATGGAGCTTTGCACTCCTTTATGAGCAGTCGGGAGGTGTCGAACGAGGCTCGTTTGGCTGTGCATGAGGAGGTGTTGGTTCCGACACTCATGTACGGAAGTGAAAGTTGGGTATGGCAGAAGAAACATGAAAGCAGAATAAATGCAGTTGAGATGAGAGCGTTAAGAAGTATGATAGGAGTTAAACTGAGTGACAGGATAAGAAATAGTGAGATAAGGAAACGTTGTGGTCTGAAAGACGATGTAGTGACAAAAATTGAAAAAGGTATATGCTCAGATGGTTTGGCTGTCGAGATATATGTCGAGTATAGATGTCGAGAAAATGAGTGAAAAACGATTGACGAAAACGTTGTTACCGTAGCGTATAGACGCCTGCAATATCAGAAGTATCGCAAGCGTGTTGCCGACCCTAGCCATATCAACAGGAAATCCACAGAATTTATGTTTTACTTAATTTTTTTTATAATTAATTATATGTTTTCCAAATAAAAATAGAATAAAAGTTTAGCAGTAAATAAAAAAGCGATCGAACCCTTTTGAACCCAAGTTTTATGTATTGGTTGCTTATCTTTTAAATTATTGTTAATGTAACACATTAAATTACTAAATCATTTAATTTGACATAAGTACGTAAAATTAATACTTACAAATATATATTTTTTAATTTATTTATCAGTTAAGGACGATTCATATGATTAGGAGTTGTCCATAAAATACGTAACAAGTAAGGTCGAGAGTTCCCTCAAGGGGAAGATTTTTTTATGTTTCTTAAAAATAAAAATCAAATAATTAATTCCTTTCTTATACTATTAAACGAGCAATTCTTGTATATATATATATATATATATATATATATATATAGAATCTGGATCTTGGAAACGGCTCCAACGATTTTCATAAAATTTAGTATATAGGGGGATTCGGGGGAGATAAATCTATCTAGCTAGGATTCATTTTCAGAAAATGTCGTTTTATCCCTGTTTTTAGGGAGTGAAAAAAATATCGTTAGAATGCGAAAGTAAATTTCGCATTTGTCAAGTTAGTTGTAATAGCTCGGTGGGAAATCGGTCGGTCGGGACCAACCGAGAAGATCATGGTTCAAATCCCCATGTCCCTGGTCAATTATTTTTTCTTTTTCTTTTTCTAATTGCACTGGTTATTTTTTATTTAAATAGGCTGTTCCTACTTTTTTATTTATTATGTCGGTAAAATCGAAAAATATTATTCATATTTTATCATTATTATTTTTTAATTATTTTTTATTTTTGATTTTTTATGTTTATTTATATTTTTTATTATTGTCGGTAAAAAATATTATTCATATTTTATAAATATATAATTCGTATTTAAATGTGATTTTCAGAAAAAAAACACGATTTGTTGGAGTGCCTGTCAGTTTTTGAGACGCAATTACTCTCAATCTTGTAATTGTGTTTGACACGCGTTGGGGCAACGGTTACGCCATGGATTGTACCTGTTGCGTTGGCGGTTGCGGGTTCGATCCCAGCACGTGATAAACATTTGTATTAGCCATACAGGTGTTTGCCGTGGTCTGGGTGTTTGTGCAGTCCTTGTGGGTCTCCCCACCTTGCCTCGGAGAGCGCGTTAAGCCGTTGGTCCCGGTTGTTATCATGTACACCTGATAGCGATCGTTACTCGCTTAATATCCGCCAACCCGCATTGGAGCAGCGTGGTGGATTAAGCTCTGATCCTTCTCCTACATGGGGAAAGAGGCCTATGCCCAGTAGTGGGATATTACAGACTAAAGCGTTGTAATTGTGTATTTTGTATCAATTTTTAATTTATCGTTATTTTTTATTTTTATTTTGCGTTAATTCTTTATTAATAATTGTGTTTGCAGGCAAACGAAAAAAAAATCGACTTCAATTACATCGACAAGTAATACAATGTAGGTACACGAAAAAATAGTCAAGAAATACGCATTATCAAAGATTACTCCAAAAGTTGTAATCAGATCTCGATGAAATATGACCACATGATAAACATCGGCATTCGATTAAGTTAAAAATCATCAAAATCAGTACACCCAGTAGTATGTTAAGTATTATGTAGTTAATGTAAAGTTATGCGGATTTTCGAGAGTTTCCCTCGATTTCTCTAGAATCCCATCATCAGATCCTGGTTTCCTTATCATGCTACCACACCAGGGATATCTCCTTTCCACCAAAAAAATAATTATCAAAATCTTTTCATAAACGACGAAGTTATCCCCGAACATAAATTAAAATATATATATACTAGCGACCCGCTCCGGCTTCGCACGGGTATAAAATATAATTATAGCCTATGTCATTCACTGAAAAATGATTAAAATCGATCCAGTAGTTTTGATTTATTCATTACTGCCCGTGGCCCGCACGCGTTAACTTTAGAGTAAAAGCCGGTCGGAACTGCCGCAAAAGCTACGTATCGCAATTTTTAAATCTATAATATCTTCAAAAATATTCATTTAAATCATATGCTGTAAAGGGCCATATATATCTATATTAAATCAACAATGTATTTAAGGTATTTAATTAGATAAGGATTAATGCTGTATTGGTTAAAATCGCTTTGAAAATTAGCCATTATTTATCGTAAAAAGTAAATGAAAAAAAATGTTATTGTGGGATATCCATAAGAGATAGACATATACTATAGCGGAGTTTTCTGTAGAACTTTTCAATGTGTATAATACTTAGTACATTATTTTGGTAAATCTCGTAGGGTTCAGGCTGCGTTTGCAATGTAAGCGAAAAAAATGTAATTATTTACGACATCACATTAGAAACCTCAAAAATAACAGTATTTCTCCACTATTTAATGGATGTTATTATACATATAAACCTTCCTCCTCAATCATTCTATCTACTAAAAAACCTCATCAAAATCCATTGCGTAGGTTTAAAGATTTAAGCATATATAGGGACATAGGGACAGAGAAAGCGACTTTGTTTTATACTATGTAGTGATAGTGATATATATATATATATCGCACCTTCGGTGCAACAAAGTCAAAACAGCTCATTTCTTAATTTTACAGGAGAGGACTTTTAAATTTTTTTTCGCTTTTACTTTCTCATTTCTGGATTACTATTTATGGTAGGTTTGAAATCTTTATAAAATTAATAGTTTACTTTCTTTTTTTTTTTTTTTATGTCACTAGGTCGGCAAACAAGCGTACGGCTCACCTGATGGTAAGCGATTACCGTAGCTTATAGACGCCTGCAACACCAGAAGCATCGCAAGCGCGTTGCCGACCCAATCCCCAATCCCCCCAGGAGCTCTGGTCACCTTACTCACTAACAGGAACACAATACTGCTTGAAAACAGTATTATTTTGCTGTGATCTTCTGTAAGGTCGAGGCACTACCCCAGTCGGGCTGCTCCATGTTTTGAGCAGGAAATTCCTGCTGTGCCCTACCTACCTATTCTTTGCTATAGTTTAAAAATCTTATATTAAATAACCAAAAAGTCCTAATAAAAGACATAACAAAAAAATTGTCCTGAATTGTGACTTTGTTGCACCGAAGGTGGGATATATATATATTGAGTTTACTTCAGCCAAATTGAGTAACCTCCTCCTTTTTTGAAGTCGGTTAAAAAGACTTCATCAAACCGGCAGCGAATCATTTTAACTCTCTCTTCTACTACTAATCCTTCACGATTTACTAAAAATACCGAGCTGGGCTCGGTCACCCAGGTACTGCAATTTTTAATCACAAAGTCATTTATGGAGGGGAAGCCTAGCTTTTATGACGTAATACTTGTTACAGGAATCACTAAATGGTGACTTATTATGACAAAGGACGGTCCAAAATGTCAAAATCCACGTAACATGTGTTATGTACGGTCTGTAATGGATTGTAAATAAGTACGTACATACTAATTACATATGTACTAATATTATAAACAGAAAAGATTTGAATTTTTTGTTTTTTTGAAACTCAAAAACTATTGGACCGATTGTAGAACTTACTTCACTAGTAGAACGGTTGTTGTCACTGAGTGGCATAGGCTATATTTTAACGGGAGAAAATAGTACAGTCAAAACCTGTAGCACACGGAGGAGAAGCCTCGTTTCATAGATTTTTATAACAATTACTAGCTGCCCTCGCAAACGTTGTTTTGCCATATATGTTATTAACCCCCTTAATCCCACCCCTCTTATAGCTTCGGGATATGAAAAATAAATGTTGGCCGATTCTCAGCACACAAAATTTCATAAAAATTGGTCCAGACGTTTCGGAGGAGTATGTTAACTAACATTGTGACACGAGAACTTTATATATAAGATTAGTATAGATTGACTTTTCTGTATAAACCATCATGCAGAAAAAATAGTAATATTTTTTTTTAATTCACATTAAGATATTATTTGACAAAGTATTTCAGCAATATTGGACATACACATCTATTAAACAAAATAAATGGTTTTACCATTTACAATAGTTGGTACACTTAGTTTTTACAGTTATAATAAATATTTTCTAATATTGCGAAATATGTCATAATATTATACGAGTACATACATATATGTAAAGTAGAAAATAAAAAAAAAATACATTATGAAAGTTCATATTTTTTATATCGTGTATATAATAAAAATACAAAAATAATGGGATATTTTTTTCATGTGCATAACTAGCTTATGTCAACGGCTTTATAAACCATTAAATTCAATATGGCGTTGCTTTTCGGCAGACATTGTTTTTTTTTTTTATAGTAGGTATAATTTTTTTATTGAGATTTGTAAATTATTTTATTTATTATTTTAATTATTACCATTGAAACCTAAAGGCATAGTTTATAATATTAATATTATTAATGATTAGTCAGTGTCTATACATAAATATTATTAAAAATGATTTTTGTAACTATTTGATATTAGAAATATACAATAATTACAAATTTGATATTAAGATAGCCGATTTTTTTTTTGTACAAAAATTATTAAAAATTTGAGATTTATTCGAGTAAAGCCACAACGCCCAGCTAGCTTCAATATATCATAATAATACATTTTCTTTCTTACATCTTTAGTAAAAATGCTATTAAAATAAATGAATTTACGAATATTCCTATTAATAAAAACATTTTTGTTACTGGCAACAATTTTTATTATCTGTTTTGTTTTGTCTATTAAGCGCGGCGTCCATTAATGTCATCAGTTCTCGGTAGAGCAGACATTTTCGGCTGGAAGGCTTGCAGATTTCTCGGTGGTCTACTGACACTCCGTAGAGCGATCCTATACCGGGGTCTGAAAGAATTTTTTTATTTACTTTTATAATCTTTTTATACCTAAAATACTACATTCAAACGAAAATGAAAATTACATTTTTTCGATTTTTAACGCAAATCGTCTAAGTTTCCTTCAACGTGGTATTTGTAAACTTTAAAAAAAATAGCCGAATTGGTCCAGATGTTCTCGTATTTATATAGATACAAGCTGATCCGGTTACTTTCGTAGCGATATATTTTTTTTTGCGAATATATCGGATATTGACATGAAATAACTTTTACGAAAACCTTGAAAACAAAATAAAATGAATTATCAAATTGAGTACAGTCGTTCATGCATGAGAATATAAATACATTTTGGCGAAGCATTTTTACTTATTTAGATATGATAGACGGAGCAGTAGAGTGATACAGTACCAGCGGAGTCCACGCTGACGATCCTCAGGTAGAGCACGGACATGAGCGTCCGGCAGCTCTCCACCAGGCTGCGATATGATATGATAGACGGAGCAGTAGAGTGATACAGTACCAGCGGAGTCCACGCTGACGATCCTCAGGTAGAGCACGGACATGAGCGTCCGGCAGCTCTCCACCAGGCTGCGATATGATATGATAGACGGAGCAGTAGAGTGATACAGTACCAGCGGAGTCCACGCTGACGATCCTCAGGTAGAGCACGGACATGAGCGTCCGGCAGCTCTCCACCAGGCTGCGATATGATATGATAGACGGAGCAGTAGAGTGATACAGTACCAGCGGAGTCCACGCTGACGGTCCTCAGGTAGAGCACGGACATGAGCGTCCGGCAGCTCTCCACCAGGCTGCGATATGATATGATAGACGGAGCAGTAGAGTGATACAGTACCAGCGGAGTCCACGCTGACGATCCTCAGGTAGAGCACGGACATGAGCGTCCGGCAGCTCTCCACCAGGCTGCGATATGATATGATAGACGGAGCAGTAGAGTGATACAGTACCAGCGGAGTCCACGCTGACGGTCCTCAGGTAGAGCACGGACATGAGCGTCCGGCAGCTCTCCACCAGGCTGCGATATGATATGATAGACGGAGCAGTAGAGTGATACAGTACCAGCGGAGTCCACGCTGACGATCCTCAGGTAGAGCACGGACATGAGCGTCCGGCAGCTCTCCACCAGGCTGCGATATGATATGATAGACGGAGCAGTAGAGTGATACAGTACCAGCGGAGTCCACGCTGACGATCCTCAGGTAGAGCACGGACATGAGCGTCCGGCAGCTCTCCACCAGGCTGCGCACGGCGGGCCGCGCGCCTTCCGCCGCCCGCAGCCAGCGCTCCTGCAGCGACAGGACCAGCGAGCAGTCTGGGGGGGGGGTGTAGGTTAGTGAGGGGCTCTTTGTGTATCGTAGGATAACCGCGGAGTTTCTTGCCGATTCTTCTCATCAGAATCTACATTCCGAATCGGTGCTAGCTTCACTTTTGATGATAATTAAAATTTTAATTTGTAAAATGACGATTCGAAAGTGCCTTTTGACGCCTATTTCAATATTTTTTTTTTTATTTTAAATTAAATTAAGGGTCAGGGGAGACAAAAGATTGTTACTTTTTTTTTTAAAAATGCAGTTTTGCATACGCCCTAACAGTTTAGTTAAAGCGACTTTACTAATTAAACATCTATATCCTTAAAACTTTGAAATAATGTTGAACGTCATCGCCCAATATCCACACCGATACCTATAACACTCTCATGCGACTTACCCTTGCATATCTCCATCAGCTCGACACTCCTGGCGGTGATGGGTGTCTTGATATCAGCTAATGGGGATCCTCTGTGAGGGACCGAGTAGAACATGAAGCCAGCGCTGTTGGTGTAGAGACGAGCTCGTTTGACGAGCTGGTCTTCTGGGATTTAGAACAAATAAATAAATATCTTAAACATACATACACGGTCGTCTGTTCCTACGGTAAGCAACTTAATGCCTGTGTTATGGGTACATATGTGGGGTCGCCGGCCGATAGTCGGGGGACTTCGACCGGCCGGACGACACGACCCCACACGTCTGAGGAGTGGCCTTGTTGTGAACGAGGCCACCCCACCATTGTGCCGGAGCACGGAGGCTTTGTCCGGGCCTACTGCCAGGGCGAGGTGGCGAATACTAGCGCGACCACATCTCGCCCCACTCAGGCTGCTCACACGTGGTGATTTTTTAGTCAGTACGAGTCTGACATAACCCTCTGGCTCCCCCGCGCTGGAGGGTATCCATGAAGGATTTTCCCCACGTAAAAAAAATGGGTACATATGAATTTTTTTGCAAATAAAGTTATTATTATTATTATTATTAAATATTACACCCAGATCCCAGAATAGTCTGGTTATTGAAGCAAAACTTTACGTACGCTTGACTTGGGGAGTAAGCTGGTGAATGCGTACGAAAAGTGTTACTGGGTGCGACGAATGGAAGTTGAGCTGGAGATATGAGTTAGATGGAGCTGAAGAAGTTTTACTTCAGTCGTGTGGTCTAAAGCACACTCGTTTTTTATTAATTTATATTTTATCATATTTTAAATTTTACAACCCTCTACCCGTAGGAGTCGTAAGAGGCGACTAAGGGATAACACAGTTCCACTACCACCTTGGAACTTAAAAAGCCGACCGGTGGCGGGATAACCATCCAACTGCTGGCTTTGAAATACACAGGCCGAAGACGGGCAGCAGCGTCTTCGGTGCGACAAAGCCAGTACTGCGGTCACCAACCCGCCTGCCCAGCGTGGTGACTATGGGCAAAACACATGAGTTCACGTTATTTTTGGCGTAATCTTGTGGAGGCCTATGTCCAGCAGTGGACTGTATAAGCTGTAATGATGATGATGATGATGATGAAATTTTACAAATATTTGTGGTTTTCTATTGCTACTCATAAATCGCCTTAAGTTTCAGATCAAAAGATAATTTAAGACTTCCTTAGAGTCTAACGTTAATCTATATTAACCCTAGTCTACTCGTATGAGGTTACAATAACAATTTTGATAACAATTTTACAATCACCAATGGAAGCATTGTAAACTGTAACTAACTTTTTAACATACATACATACATACATATACTCACGCCTCTTTCCCGTAGGGGTAGGCAGAGATCACTTCTTTCCACTTGCTACGATCCTTACATACTTGTTTCGCTTCATCCACTTTCATTATTCCCTTCATACATGCTCGTCGGTTTAGGGTACTCTTGACCTGGCCTTTTTTCAAGACGTCCCCGATTTGGTCTTGAAATGTCCGCCTAGGTCTACCCCTTCCAACACTTCCACTCACACTCGCCTTATACACTTTTTTCGTCAGTCGTTCTTCATTCATTCTCTCGACATGACCAAACCATCTCAGCATACCTTTCTCAATTTTTGTCACTACATCTTCTTTCAGACCACACCGTTTCTTTATCTCACTATTTCTCATCCTATCACTCAGTTTAACTCCTATCATACTTCTTAACGCTCTCATCTCAACTGCATTTATTCTGCTTTCATGTCTCTTCTGCCATACCCAACTTTCACTTCCGTACATGAGTGTCGGAAGCAACACCCCCTCATGCACAGCCAAACGAGCCTTTTTAGACACCTTCCGACTGCTCATAAAGGAGTTCAAAGCTCCGTTCACCATGTTTCCTGCATTCACTCTTCTTTCAATATCACTCTCACACTTTCCATCTCTTGCAAACTTCGAACCCAGATACACAAACTCATTCACCTGTTCAATTTGTTCATCTCCAATCACGATATTACAGTCTGTCACTACCTCATCTCTTTCAAACACCATCACTTTCGTCTTCTTTACATTCATCTTCATTCCCTTTCTAACAAAAGCTCCACTCATAGCAGTTACCATCTCCTGCAACTCCTCGGCCGAGGGCGCAAGTAATACTTGGTCATCAGCATAGAGAAGACATTTGACGAGTAACTCACCCATTCTCAACCCACTTTCATTCTCTTTTAACTCTGTCAAGCAATTGTCCATGAACAAGTTAAACAGCCACGGTGACGCTACACATCCCTGTCTAACACCTTTTTCGATATTAAACCATTCAGTGTATGCCCCGTTTATCCTCACACAAGCACTAGAATCCCTATAAAGAGATTGTAGTGCTCGCATGAGTGCTCCGCTCACACCGTACACGGACAATGCTGACCACAATTCATTCCTCACCACTCTATCATAGGCCTTTTCCAGATCCACGAACGCGCAATAGACCTTTTTGTTTTTTGCTAAAAACTTTTCGGCTATGCACCGCAAGGAAAAGACCTGATCCGTACATCCCATTCCCTTTCTAAATCCCGCTTGTGCATCCCATACTTTTTCATCTGTTTCATTCATAACCCTTTCAATCAACACTTTCGCATACAATTTACCGACGATGCTGAGAAGGCTTATACCGCGGTAATTTATGCAGTCCTGCCGTGACCCTTTTCCCTTATACAACGGCACGATTACGGCTTTGCACCAGTCTTCCGGTACTTGCCCATTTCGCCAGCACAAATTGAAAAGGCAGTACAGCTGGCTAGCCACTATACCCTGTCCAGCCCTCAGCATCTCGACGGTGATCCTGTCATACCCTGCAGCCTTACCTAATCTCATACTTTTCAGCGCTTTCACTATTTCATCCATGCTTATCTCACTTTCATCGACATTTATACTACTCTCAATGGAAGGTGCCGGATGTTGTACCTGCACTTCCTCTCTTTCAAACACACTTTCAAAATACTCTTTCCATCTCTTTAACACACATTCTTCTCCATTTATAACGCTCCCATCTTGACTCCTGATTGTGCTCAGCTCCGAGGGAGAAATTTTTCCTCTGGCTGTTTTGATGGATTTCCAGAAAAACTTAATGTTTGACTGGAAATCTTCAGTGAGCCTCCTATCAAAATCATCCTTTCGTTCTTCTTTCTTTCTAGACACAACTTCTTTCGCTACTGATTTCAATCTTTTATACTTCGTTCTTGCTTCCTTTACCTCGTCATCCGTTGCCTTTTGAACCTTTTGGTTAGCTTTTGTTGCTAACCAATCCAACCACGCTTTCTTCTTTTCTTGCACAGCCTTTTGTACATCTCTATCCATCCACACATTATAGTTCTTTCTTCCTTTCCTTCTTTTAGCTACCCCGCACACCTCAATAGCACTATTTACGACCCCTTTCTTAAAAGTCTCCCACAAATTCTCAATCACCCCTATCTCTTCTATGCCTTTAAAACTTTCTTTCAGTTTCTCTACATACTCATCTTTCTTTTCTTTTCCTTGTAGATTTTCCACTTTTATTCTGGCTAAAACACTCGTAGGCTCGGCCCCTCGGTGGCGCCATCGTTTAAAGAGGCCACGTATTCGGGCTATGACCAGGAAGTGGTCTGTGTCGAGACCAACACCGCGGTATGCCCGAGTGTCAAGCACTTTCCTTCTCAGTCTTTCATCCACAATTACAAAATCGATCATACTTCTAGACTCACCCTCATCTCTTGTATACAAATGGATCTTTTTGTGTTCAAACATTGTGTTGACCACGCAAAGATTCCATTCCAAGCATACTTCAAGCAGACTTCTCCCATTGTCATTCACTCTTTCGTCCCCAAACGTACGCAGAACTCTTTCATACCCATCACGCTTTACTCCAACCCACCCATTAAAATCCCCTAACATTACGATCCGTTCATTTTCTCCGCATTTACTCAAGACCTCTCTCATGCTATCCCAAAATTCCTCTCTCTCTTGTTGGTCTTTTAATGACCCACCTCCGCGCAGATCCGTCGGTGCATAGACCCCAAGGATAAACAAGCGAGTGAGTCCGACTTTCAACCTAATCCAGAGGAGTCTTGGGCTTACACATTCATGCTCCATCACACATTCAACCATTCGAGAGGAAAGGATCACACCAACTCCCTGACAGGCTCGGCTGGTTTGGGGGACTCCCGACCAGTATGCCGTGTAGGGTCCATGTACCGTGGTGTCACACCCTTTCCTCTTGGTTTCATTCACGCACAAAATATCTATGAATCTTTCATCCATCATCTGACATACTTCATCTACCTTACCATCCATTCCTCCTCTTACATTCAACGTAGCGAAGCGGCTCTCCATGGGCCGCTTTTCGCCCCCGCGAGAAACGAGACGTGATGGGTGGCGAACCACACCGCCGCCATTTTTGTGAATAAAATTTTTTCGGTTATCCATTGCGTTCCCACGAGTAGCTAGGGAAAAGTTTGTCCACCCTGGCAGAGCCCTGCATGCCAGGGTAAGGCTGGCCTTATTCTGGGTCGCCCGGTCCCAGGGCAATATGGCACGCTTACGACTAGGCTTGCCCCTAGCCATGCATCCATCCGCGCGGCAGACGTTGGATTGGCGGGGAGGGTAGGAATAGGGAAAGGGAAGGGATAGGTGGTGTGAACAAGGAAGATTGGTAAGTTAGAGTGGGAAAATAGGAAATGTAGGATATTACCACCCCGGAGTGCAAGGGATAGGGCAGTAATAGCTAGGGAAGCCGGGGTCGCATACCCGTATACCATACCACAACTACCGGACAGGTAAGTTGGGATGAGTATCCCATGACCATCCATCACTTTTTAACCAACTTCAAAAAATGAGTTTCTTAATTCGATCGTATTTTTTTTTGTGTTTTATATGGTTCGTCCGAGAGTATTGGGTGTACCGATTATTACAATCTTTTCCAAATCGAAAGCTGGTGCTTGTTCTGTGGTGCCATTTAAATGTGATCAAGACCTGACGGATAATTTTGTAGTTATTCCTAATAGCTTATTGATGTATATTGAAGTCGTTTTTTTCTATATTTTGATACGTTTCAGCCTGTAATATCCCACTGCTGGGCATAGGCCTCTTTCCCCATGTAGGAGAAGGATCAGAGCTTAATACACCCTGCTCCAATGCGGGTTGGCAGATATGTTCCCAACTATGAATAATGATCGCTAGGTGTATATGATAAAAACCGGGACCGACGGCTTAAAGTGCTCTCCGAGGCACGGTGGGGAGACACACAGGACTGCACAAATATCCAAACCACGGCAAATATCTGAATCTATACAAATAAATAAAAATGGAGTGTCTATTTGTAATATTAAAATAGCCGCTTTTTACTAAATACATATGGATGTATACACGGTACATATACCTAAATGATATTTTTTAAAATTTTTGTCTGTCTATCTGTCTGTCTACTTGTTCCGACTAATCTCTGAAACGGCTGGATCGATTTTGTCGAGACTTTCACTGGCAGATAGCTGATATAATAAGGAGTAACTTAGGCTACTTTTATTTTAGAAATTTATTTATTTTATAACTCAGCGAACTGAACAATAACTTTTTTATTAAATTCCACGCGGATGAAGTCGCGGGCACAGCTAGTGGCCAATAAAAATGTTTGTCATGTGCGATGACCGTTTGCCAACGCGTCGTCCACGTGACACGGCGTCGTAATTTAGTTTGTTAACAAACACAATATTATTAAACGTACCATTTCCATCCGAATTTCCATCACCACCAACTTCAGTTTCACTTATTTCACTATTATTATTAATAACACGATTATTATTTGAATTATCACTATTTAAAGCATTATTATTATTACAGTTATTCATTATATCTGTATCACAGATATTATCACAGTCGTTTCCCTGTCCGTTTGTTTGTCTGTCTATCGTATGGTTAATTAGATTGTCGTTCTTGCATTCGTTCGAGTTCTGGGTTTTTTCTATTGTATTTCGATCAGGTTTCGTTAATTTCAGATGCGCTTCGTGAGCTGAAATTGTAATAAAATTAAATGTACATTATTCAGGAAGTACTTTCCTCCTCAAAATCTGGAGCAGCTCGACTGCGGCAGTACAACAGCCTTACAGAAGATCGCAGCTAACAAATGCTGCTATTAAGTAGCGTTGTGTTCCTGTGGTAAGATGGACAGCTCTTGGAGAGGGTCAGGAATCAGTGGCGTAGCGGAGGCAAGGGGGGACATCATGCCCCGGGCGCTACCAAAAAATTGCTTGACATAATATATGGTTTAAGAATAGGGGGGGGGTGGAGTTTAAAAAGGTATTTTGTCCCGGGCGAGTTAAGTTCGCTACGTCACTGTCGGAGGTCAGCAAAGCATAAAAAGCGGTATTGCAAGCCTTCATAGTTACTAGGTTTTATGTTTTTTGTTGTTATACCAACTATGGTCACTAGTAAAATCAATCTTGTATCACGATTCAGCCTGTAATATCCCACTGCTGGGCATAGGCCTCTTTCTTTATGTAGGCGAAGGATAGGAACAAAATGCTTAAGTAAACTCACCCTCACAGTATATTTGTTTTATAAACAAACCACCCTTGGAATGACCGACCCATATGATGGGTCTCTCTCCAACCCCAAGCGCTAAAAGCTGTGATATCATCTGGTCAGCGCGATCGTAGAGTCGTAACCTTAAAAAAATAAGTAGGTATGTGTTGACACGCACGCTTATGGGATTACCGTGATGTTTTTAGATATATTTATATAATTCTCGTAAGAGATGATGTGCGGTAAAGCGTCATTCCCAGGGCAGGTTAATGTTACTGTTTTAGGAGATGTCAGTGGTAATTTTTTTATCATACCCCGGGCCTTTCGTTTCGTAAGTAGTAAACTCTACTCAATCAATATTTTATTTTACTATTTCTAGTAAGTAAATTCAGAGATAGAGTAATGGAAGTGGCCGTTAGTCATAATTTCTGAATAAAATTCATCGTCGCTAAACCGACCAAAGTAACCCCTTTTTTCGATTGTATAATATAACATAACTCACCTTTTGATCTCCCTGATCCAAAGTGGTCTCCAAAGATACGGATCACTTGTATAATTAATCGATATAACCCTGGCGCCGGGATGATCCACCTTGATCCAATCCCTCGGCCAACACGGTGAGTAGCACTCGTCACAAACACACCCGCAACCTTTGCACTCGTCACCGATACACCTACAGTCACCCGACTTCGCTTCTCTCGCGTTATTATCAAACATATCTTTGACGAACTGGGCCTGAGTTTGGTAACTACTCATATCAACATTTTGAATATTACTGTAAAAATTTTCCTCTGTAAAGTAATTGTCTTCTGGTAAAACTTTTTTTATATTTTCATATATTTTTAAATCATTATTTTCAGTTTTACTAAGTTCTGGAGCGTTTTCTAAGCAATTCGATTGGTCGGTCGCGCATTTGCAAGTTGGTACGGAGTGCGGTCGCCGTAGAGCTACTTTCGTTGGTAGCTTGTTGTACTTTGAGGTCCATTCGCCTTGTCGCCAAGTGTTGCCTAATGATCCTGAAAATTAAAATATATATAAATAAGAATCAATTCCTGTAATGTATAATCGAGCATACTTTTAAGGTATGCAATAAATTGTATGATGATTTTTTTATTCTGTGTTCGTTAGAAAGAGAATTCTGATGTGATTTGTACCACACTTATAGTTCATGTACTGATAAAAAATAATTACGTTTTACTATTTTTGTGTAATTGTTTGTTAATGATGATTCAGGCTGTAACACCCCACTGCTGGGCATAGGCCTCTTTGTCCATGTAGGAGAAGGATCGGAGTTTAATCCACCACGCTGCTCCAATGCGCGTTGGCGTGTATGATGAGTAAATACTAATAACTACTAATAAATACTAAGATACTTTTAAATATAAAAAATGAAGAGTTAATAATAATAATATATTTGCAAGAACATGGTATTGTAGTTGTACAAGGTTAACATTAGTATAATCCAAACATATTCTACTTCACCGTGTGCAAATATTAAATATTAATGAGGCACAATAGAATTATTTTAACACTATTAACAATAGAATTATTGGAACGAAGTTCCTTACGGCAGGCTTGATATTTGGCTGGGCGATCGAGCTGAGAAAAATGTGACACTAAAATCGTAAGAAAAATATATAACGGAAGTGACGTAATATCAGTCACACGACTGTATAATATGACGTTTGTAAAACTTAAATATTATTAGTAAACTTTTTTTTAAATTATTTATGTAATACACTGTCGACAAAAATAAATAAAGACATGTGTTTTTTTATTTCACTTAATAGTTTGAATTAATATGATTATTATTATTTTGTTTGATTTATTTTATTTTACGGTATTTGTTATTTTCTAAAATACTAAATTTTCTAAATACTTTTACGTACTTAATAAAAACCAATCAACAACATTAAAAAAATCAAGAACTAGAAAATATATATAAAATTCAACATTTTTTTACCAATTGTGTTGCTTCTATACTATCCGAAGGATCTTCGTTCCTACCTGGTGTCCCATGACACCACATAGTTTCATTGAATTAGTTATACATTATTAATATATGATTTAATTACTTACTAACATTATCTAATTAATATTCCTATAATTGAAATGTTTATTATATGTCACGTTTAATTAATTATCGTCAAGGTCATTAAATTAGTATTCTTAATTCCGTTATGAGGAACAACTGCTACATTACGTACAAAGACGGACAAAGAAAAAATTTTTTCCATGTACATAAGTACTGTCTGAATCTACTAAATATAGAAAAAAAAAACCGCCAAGTGTGAGTCGGACTGTCGCACCGAGGGTTTTGGACAAACAAAATTATTAAACATATTTTTATTATATGGTGTAACTAAAAATTTATGCTTTTCGCAATTTTTTCTTTATCTGTGCTGCAGGGCTATTCTGTAAATAACCATTTCGATATCGAGCTTCACCTGAGTGACAGCGCTCACTTCGAAAGCGAATCCACTTGACCTTGGTTTGGAATTCTGTAAACATTCCGTACGCACAAGCGATGTGAAGTGAGTGTCGAATCGAAGAGCGTCAATTTAGAGCTGTGTTTATTTTATCGATATTCTTTTCTTATGACTTTATTTTAGAATATGTGCATGAAGTCAAGTGTCGAATCAAGTCTCGAATTGTGATGTGTGAAGCGGTAAATCCCCTTACAGAATACCGAATTCATACTATTAAATGTCAACGTTCTCACACAACAGGATTCGTCTCGTCACCGCACACACAATTGTGGCGCTACGGGACTGTCGAGTTTTAATGAATACGAATTTGATATCTCACCGCGGATTCCGCTGTCGAGACACGAAAATGTTCTTACAGAATAGCACTACTGAAGTAACTTCATACCAAATTTCAAGATTTTGAGTTCACGGGAAGTAAGTACCCTGAAGGTTTTGATTCCCTTGCGAGTGTCGAAAATTTGTAACACAAACGGCTGTATATTTTGATTGCATTGGTTTAGAAGTTTAATTTTATTACAGCTCCAAGGGACACAGACTTGACTATTTGATATTAATTTCAATTTGATACGTCCACACGTTCCTGATAAAAAGCGTCTTGACAGACAGACGGACAACGCAACGATCTTATAAGAGTTCCGTTTTTTTCCTTTTGAGGTACGGAACCCTAAAAATAAAGTAGAGTTCCAGATGGATTTGGTTATGTTGACATAATTATAGCCCCGCTTTAGTAAACTACCCTTATATGGCTAATTCAAGGCTTTTGAATATTGAAACTGGCTTATTAAGAAATATCTTGGACTCGATTAGGTAAGTAAATGCCACTTCGGATTTATTTCGTGGTCTGGTGTTTTCTGGCGAGGCTTCGATTCCCACTCGTGACAATTGTACACATACAGCTGTTTATCATGACCTGGATGTTTTTGAATTCTGAGTCATTAGTGACAATGCTATGATTTCTATTGATTGATTAACTGTTTAACTGATTCAACCATTTCGTATCATCGTAATAATATATAATTGTGTTTGCAGACAAATGAAAAAAAAACCGACTTCAATTACATCGACAAGTAATACTACGTAGATCGACGAAAAAATAGTCAAGTAACTACGCTTTATCAAAGATTACTCAAAAAGTAGTTATTAGATCTCGATAAAATTTAAATGTGACCACATGATAAACATCAGCTTATGATTAAATTAAAAATTATCAAAATCGGTACACCCAGTAAAAAGTTATGCGGATTTTCGAGAGTTTCCCTTGATTTCTCTAGGATCCCATCATCAGATCCTGGTTTCCTTATCATGGTACCAAACTAAGAATATCTCCTTTCCAACAAAAAAAGAATTATCAAAATCGGTACATCCAGTAAAAAGTTATATGGTATAATACAAAACGTAGGTCGACGAAAAAAGCGTCAAGTAAAAACGCATTATTAGATATAACTCGAAAAGTAGTTGATAGATCTCAAATAAATTTAAATGGGACAAATTGACACACACCACCATTCGATTTAAAAAAAATTTGTCGAAATCGGTCCACACGATCAAAAGTTCTGATGTAACATACATAAAAAAAAAATCAGTCGAATTGAGAACCTCCTCCTTTTTTGGAAGTCGGTTAAAAATTTGTTAAAATATATGTACAGTCTTTGACAACGTTTTCGTAATTTTATAATTGTCTAGTATCGTCAAAAGATAACTTTTTTTTTCTTGTTTTGAATATTTTTAGTAATTCATGTTTGCTGATTGTGTAATTTTTATGTATATACATGTGGTGTTTACCTGTAAGTAGTTATAACATTTAATTTTGTAATAATTGTAATTATTTTTAAGTAATATTAATGTAAATAGCTGTGGGTAAACCTGTTAACTAAACTAAACGGTTACGGCCACGGATTGTACCTGTTGTGCTGGCGGTTGCAGGTCGATCCCCGCACATGACAAACATTTGTATTGGCCATACAGGTGTTTGCCGTGGTCTGGGTGTTTATGCAGTCCTTGTGGGTCTCCCCACAGTGCCTCGGAGAGCACGTTAAGCCGTCGGTCCCGGTTGTTATCATGTACATCTGATAGCGATCGTTACTCATAGTGGGGAATATATGGAGCAACGTGGTGGATTAAGCTCTGATCCTTCTCCTACATGGGGAAAGAGGCCTATGCCCAGTAGTGGGATATTACAGGCTGAAGCGTAAACCTGTTAAATAAAAATAAAAATAAAATCTCCATGTGAGAAAATTTGGAGCTTAATCCACCACACATCTCGGCAGCAGATTAGTTCCTGACGCAACCTTTAACTCTTTTAATTGACTTAGAATTTTCTAGTACATATGTCCAGCCGGCCGTGACATTGGCTATACGGCATTGAGTTATTTCTGTATGGCTTCGATTACATATGTGTTATTCTATTACCTAAGGTGTGGAGACAATTTTTTTGCCGTGGTTTTGACCGCGTATATGATATATAAAATAATTATATAAAAGGTAATTCATATATATTAATACGCTAAGGTTAAAATGTTTGCCTCCCGTTTTAGAAAAAAAAAAAATAAATAAAAAAAAAACCTCACAATTACTAAATTATATATCATTTTACAGATAATTGCTTGCTCTACCGACATCCACATCTAAAAGATTTATTATTATTTATTTTGTTTTTAACCGACTTCCAAAAAAGGAGGAGGTTCTCAATTCGACTGTATTTTTTTTTTTTTTTTTTTTTTTTTTTTTTTATGTATGTTACATCAGAACTTTTGACCGGGTAGACCGATTTCGACAAATTTTGTTTTAATCGAAAGGTTGTGTGTGCCAATTGGTCCCATTTAAATTGATTTGAGATCTAACAACTACTTTTCGAGTTATATCTAATAATGCGTTTTTACTTGATGCTTTTTTCGTCGACCTACGTTGTATTATACCGCATAACTTTCTACTGGATGTACCGATTTTGATAATTTTTAATTTAATCGAAAGCTGATGTTTATTATGTGGTCACATATAAATTTTATTGAGATCTGATAACTACTTTTTGAGTAATCTTTGATAACGCGTAGTAGCTTGACTATGTTTTCGTCGATCTACGTTGTATTACTTGTCGATGTAATTGAAGTCGGTTTTTTTCGTTTGCGAGCAAACACAATTATTTGTAAATTAATTAATTATTAAAATTATATAAATAGATATACACTGAGACACAATACAGCAATGCCGCAAAAATACAGCAAAAATGTTAGTAAATTTTTTGTTCAATTTCAAATCGACTCACGTATAAATACTTTTTTGTAATTTTGTTAAGTGATAATTATTATTGTTAATTGGTGCGAATTATTCCCACGGGTATAGCTAGTCTAATAATGCGTAATTTTTATTATTTGTCGATATAAACTAAAGCTGGTTATTTTTGTTTGATAATAATCAGAATTATATTTTGAGACATAAAGTGATAATATCTGATATTAAATAAAATAAAAAATTTAAAATTAAATATAGAAAACCAACAACTTTACTTTTTTGTTGGTTGGCGTATATAATAATATTTCCTACTATGCGTAATGGTCGCTATCAGTATAACAATCGGGACCGACAGCTTAACGTGCTATCCGAGACACGGTGGAACTCACAAGGACTAACAACCAGACCAGAAAAAAAAAGTTTTATAAACACAAATATCCACTCCGAGCGGGAATCGAAAGTGACCGTCGGTATTTAGGCACCGCTGACACGGCACACGCGACATCACACCGAAGCGGTCGGAGACATCTTGGATTCTGGTTATTAATAATAATAATAAAGCCTTTTTTATTTCCATGCACATTACATTGGGTTCAAGTAAAAAATAATAATAAAAAGACAAAAAGGTGTGTTTAGGGCATGGCTCCTCTCTGGATATAGGCCTCCTCCAACTGTTTCCATATTTTTCGATTGGCCGCCTTCGTCATCCAATCTTCACCGGCTATGTTTTTAATTTCATCGACCCATCGATCTTTAGGTCTTCCTCTGTTCCTTTTTCCACTGGTCCCTTCCATTTAGTGACTCGTTTAGTCTATCTCTTGTCTGTACTACGGGCGATGTGACCAGCCCATCTCCATTTGAGCTGTTGTGCGTGACATTCTGGTTATTAGGTAATTCAAAAAAAAAATACTAGGGCTTTGGGGCATGTACGGCTTTATGTTTCATAATCCTTAAATACAAAATAAATTAAAAAAAAAACACCATATCCCGATTTAACAACTTTTGTTACTTTCCACTACATGTTTGTCAAGTTACGAAGATTTGACAACCAAATATTATTTTTTATTTGACTAGCCCGTTGGCGCAGTTTTTAGTGACCCTGCTTTCTGCTCCGAGGGTAGTGGGTTCGATTCCCACCCCGAGTCTGGGTGTTATATAAACATTTATTTATATATTTATATATGTATTATTTATAAGTATGTTTATCGGAAAAAAATGTAGCTATACCAGTCGGCTGTTACCTATAACACAAGCATTAAGTTGCTTACTTTAAGATCAGACGACCGTGTGTGTATTGTGTAGATATTTATTTATTTAAATAATTGTTATTATTGAAGACTAAAAGATTTGTAGAAATACATAAAAATTATAAACAACATTTTTTTAGTGCCACCAAATTAATAATTAGAAGTAATAAAATTCCTGCGCAGCACGCATCCAGCGGCTTCCCGCGACCCTGACCAGATCGTCGAATTCGAGAAATTAATTCGTCGAGAAATTAATAATTATAAGCATCGAATTTTTTTTTATCAAGTAAAAAATCACTTTTCAATCGCCATGAAACTCCGAAGTAACGCTTCTAAAAAAATTCTTTTACTGCAAATTTGCCATGCCTTGCATAAAATACAGTCCACTGTATTAACACATCTTTATCATTAAATAAATAGTTAATAGCTTATATTTAATGACCATGAATGATGATAAAGATTATATTTAATGACCAGGTATAAATGATCATTAAATATAATCTTGAACCGACTAATAAGCCTTAGCTATTAACTATTGTTTATTTAATGATATATATCTTATAGTTATATACTAGCTGTGCCCGCGACTTTGATCGCATGGAATTTAACAAAAAAGTTATTATTCAGTTCGCAGAGTTATAAAATAAATTAATTTCTAAAATAAAAGTATCCTAAGTTACTCCTTATTACATCAGCTATCTGCTAGCAAAAGTCCCGTCAAAATCGGTCCAACCGTTTCAGAGATTAGCCGGAACAAACAGACAAACAGACAGGTAAAAATTGTAAAAAATTTTATTTTGGTATTCGACCGTATTCGTATTATATTATTTTAATATTAATAATTGTGTTTGCTTGCAAACGAAAAAAAAAACGACTTCAATTACATCGACGAGTAGTAATACAACGTAGATCGACGAAAAAATAGTCAAGTAACTACGCGTTATCAAAGATTACTCAAAAAGTAGTTATCGGATCTCGATAAAATTTATATGTGACCACATGATAAATATCAGCTTTCGATTAAATTAAAAATTATCAAAATCGGTACACCCAGTAAAAAGTTATTGCGGATTTTCGAGAGTTTCCCTCTATTTCTCTGAGATCCCATCATCAAATCCTGGTTTCCTTATCATGGTACTAAACTAGGGATATCCCCTTTCCAAAAAAAAAGAATTATCGAAATCGGTACATCCAGTAGAAAGTTATGCGTCGAATTGAGAACCTCCTCCTTTTTTGGAAGTCGGTTAAAAACAGACACTCCAATTTTATTTATTTGTATAGATATTATCACTGTCTATTTTATTGTGCTTTGTCATTACTTACCATAGAGTCCATGGACAAATATGACATCGATGGTAGGTTCGGCCGGCGAGTGTAAAACGACGCAGTCAACTTTTGGCTCAGGATGTAAGTGGTCGGAGCTGGCTGGTCGGGTTTTGACGGGTTTTGGGGCTAAAAAAAATATAGTCCCAAATTACATCGAAGAAATATTTACACATATATCTTGGGAGGTTTTAGTAGGGGGTAAGGTCGGCAACACGCTTGCGATGCTTCTGGTGTTGCAGGCGTCTTTAGGTTACGGTAACCGCTTACCATTAGGTGGGCTGTATGATTGTTTGCTACCCTTGAAATAGTAAAAATATAGAGTATGCTGACAGGAATCAGAGAATAACTGAACAGTCAAAGCTGTCATCTGATGTTGATAAAGTTGTCTAGTAGATAAGTAAATGAAAGGTTACCAGAGACAATTATCCTATAGAACAACATGTTTCACCTTAAGCGATAAACTACCATATAGTTTCATCAATTGCAAATAAAAATAACTGACAGATAAAGTGGAGGTAGGTGATGGAACAGAAAAACTTATCAGAATCTTTTATATCTTGAGTACCATATTGTTAGATAACTATCTGAAACTTTGAAATTAACTTATAGAACTGGCATTTACTATTTTAAAAAACATTTTAGGTCATCATCATAACAGCAGCCTTTCGGTGTCCACTACTGGACATATGCCTCCACAAGTTCACGCCAAAAATGGCGTGAACTCATGTGTTTTGCCCACAGTCACCACGCTGGGCAGGTGGGTTGGTGACCGCAGGGCTGGCTTTGTTGCACTGAAGATGCTGCTGTCCGTGTTCAGCCTGTGTATTTCAAAGCCAGCACTTGGATGGTCATCCCGCCATCGGTCGACTTTTTAAGTTCCAAGGTAAACTGTGTTATCCCTTAGTCGCCTCTTACGACACCCACGGGAAGAGAGGGGGTGGCTATATTTTAGGTAATTATTCATCAAATAGATACCTTTAATCTGTGGGATGGGCGTTGTGATGATTCTGTGTAAGATGACTGTCGCCGTCGTCCAAAAGGATGAGACGCACCAACGCCTGAAATTATATTTTAAAAATATTTTTAGAACCTTACTTACGACAATGAGTTAGGGCAGAGCAGAAAAGACCTTGCTAAAAATTGGGCGTACGCTATGTGGAGAAGTAGCTCAACCTTACAGAAATCAGATGATTTTCTGCTTTCAAGCAGTACATCTGCAGTGTTGTCTTCGTGTGGTAAGGTAGCCAGAGCACCTTGAGGAGGTCGAGGATAAAGTCGGCAACGTGTCAGCTTTATGTTATCAAATGGACACCCAAATAGTACTGCTCTCAAGTAGAGAACAGTGTGGGCTACCTGGCTGTGATCTTTTGTAAGATATGGGTATTTCCAATTATGCTGTTCCAAATATGTAATTTAGACACAGCACACAGCTAAATAACACTGTTCCGCCAACCCGCATTGGAGCAGCGTGGTTGGGGAAAGAGGCCTATGCCCAGTAGTGGGATATTACAGGCTGAAGCGTATAAATAATACTGTTACCAAGCAGTATTGTGTTCCTGTTGGTGACTGAAGTGACTAGAGCTCCTGACCGGAATAGGGGATTGGGTCGGCAACGCGCTTGCAATGCTTCTGGTGTTCAGGCGTCTATAAGCTACGGTAATCGCTTACCATCAGGTGAGCCGTACGCTTGGTTGCTAGTTATATTTAAAAAAATCCATTAATCTTAGTTTTTTTCCAAAATTCGTAAATATAGACATTGGGTGGTAGGTATAGTTTATGTATATATATCTATACTAATATTAAAATATAAAGAGGAAAGATTTGATTGTTTGTTTGTTTGCATTGAATAGGTTCCGAATAGGCAAATTCTTTCATTGAGAAGCTACACTATTTGCGGGTGACATAGACTATATCACATTTTCAAAAAAAACATTGCGTGGTCGCAGCTCACCCTGCTCGGCTAGCTAGGCAGCACCTACCGTTTTTTTATAATTTCCTTTTTTTAGGAACCTAACGCAAATAGAAGGTGAATGTGAGTATTATAATTTATTATTTCGAAATTTTGGTTTAAATACCCGTTCAAAGCCGGGCCGGGTCGCTAGTGTCTATAAATATGTATAGAAGTATTGAACTGTAGTGCTTAGCGAGTGTCAGTAATGCAGTAAGTACTCGAAGCCGGCAGCGTTCAGAATCAATTGATGTGATTCCTATTATTCTATTTGTTACAATGATGTCCGTCAGTATAAAAATAACTTTAACCGTTTCGTCTATATACAGAATTTATATATTTAGAAATATATATATATTCAAAGTAAAGCAATTCTTACACCAGTTGAGGTTGAGTAATTTTTTTTATACCGCTATAGTTGCAGCACTTGCCTTTTTCAATTAAAAAAAACCACTATATGCCAAAAGACGGCTTTTCGCCGGGAGTGGGCAGTTGAAATGAAAAAAAAAAACCACTATGTGCCAAAAGGCGACTCTTGGCCGGGAGTGAGAAATTGAAATGAAAAAAAAAACTGGCCAAATGCGTCGGACTTGCCCACCGAGGGTTCCGTACAAACAAAATTATTAAAAATATTTTTATTATATCGCTGTCCCCGGGCAATAAAGCGGTAATATCAAAAATCAAATTTTACAGGAGAAATAAAAGAAGCTAATTTGTTTATAGTGCAGTGTACAGTGATCCAAAACAGACGTTCAATATGTCAAATGAAAGCTATTTTTTTTACCAATTTAAGCTTTTAAAAATATTTTTTTAAAAACAAATCGTATAATTTTTTAATGAAATAATTAAAAAAATGTATAATACAATTCATAGATGATACTATTTTAATTGCAAGATCATTAACAATTACTGTAAAGATGTTCACCGGTTTTTTGTGTTATTTTTCTTAGAGTAATGCAATAATACATAGCTTAGTCGTAAGAGAATTATCCATGCAATAAAACGGTTATTGTCATTTATTCTAACGAAATATTAATAAAAAAAACTGAAAAAAATAAGAGTGATAGATTGATACTCAGAGAAGCCAAAAATTAAATAACATTAATAAGGGTGTAACCGGCGTATACCGCTTTATTGCCCGGGGCCAGCGATATGATGGTTACTAAAAATTAATGTTTTTCGAAAATTTTCCTTTATCTGTGCTACAAGACGTTACTTCGTACCTAATTTCAAGATTCTGAGTTCACGGGAAGTACCCTGTAGGTTTTGATTCCCTTGCGAGTGCCGAAAATTTGCAGCATAAACGGATGTATCTTTTGATTGCGTTGGCTTAGAAGTTTGATTTTTTCACAGTTACAAGGGACAGTAGACCTGAGTATTTGATATAAAGTTCCTAATCAAAAGGGTTTTGACAGACAGACGGATAACAAAGTGATCCTATAAGGGTTCCGTTTTTCCTTTTGAGGTACGGAACCCTAAATAGGACTGAAAATTTAATTTAAAAAACTAAATTAAATAATATATGAATCGTGACCAACGATCACAAGCTTAAGTTACGTAGTTGTATAACTCTTTGTAGGCAAATAGTATAATACATGTATAGTGTATATGGTGTAATTAAATGCATTTCGTTTGTATCCGCAATGTTATTGCTCTCATCATTCATCATCATTATCGTCATTTCAGCCTATCACAGTCCACTGCTGGACATAGGCCTCCACAAATTCACGCCAAAAATAGCGTGAACTCATGTGTTTTGCCCATAGTCACCACGCTGGGCAGGCGGGTTGGTGATCAGTGTTATTGCTCGACAACAACAATACTTCATTGAGGAAAAAAATCTGGAGCAGCCCGACTGGGGAAGTAGCCCGACCTTACAGAAGATCACAGCTAAATAATACTGCGTTCAAGCAGTGTTCTGGTCCTAAGTGAGTGTTCCTGTATGAGTGAGGTAGAGAGTCCCTGGGGATGGTCGGCGGTAGGATCGACAACGCACTTGCGATGTCTCCAATGTGCAGATGTGTACAGGTTACGGTAACCGGTTACCTTTAGGTGGGCCATAAGCTTGTTTGCTGACATAATCCAATAAAAAATAAAAACGAGTGTACTTTAGACCAAGGCTCGGAACCGGTTTAAAAAATACCGGTTAATACCGGTTTATTTCGGTTTTCCTCCGAACTTTTCTTAAGAACGCGAACGTTTTAAGAACTTAATTTTAACCTAAATTAACCGGTTTATTCGAAGAGCGGCATGTCGCGTTGAAACTTGTAAGTCACAAGTTTCAACGCGTTTACAACTTTACAGCTGTGACTACCTACAAGGTAGGGATGCCGTGCGCAAGACGGCGTGGCACATAGGTCGTAGACGAACCTACGCTATTTCTTTTCATTCGATTCGTAACTTCGTGAGGCGACGTCTGCTGCGCAGTGGATTAAATCATAAGTTAATTTTATTATTTGTGTTTAACATGGGTAGAAAGCGAAGGAATTTAATATATACATATTTTGACTACAATGAAAACAATAAAACTTCAAAGTGTCTAATAGAAAACTGTGAACAAGTTTTACGGGTAAGTAAACTATTGATTACCATAAAATTATTTGCTTAAATGTTTATAATTAATTATTTATTTATTATTGGTAGTCCGATAGGTAGTAATATTATGTTATAGCAGCAGTATAATAGCTTAAGTAACTATTAAAGTAGGCACAGTCCGCGAGGCATAAGATGAGCTTTGCATTTGTGTGAGTGTATCAATTGATACGAGCTGTGTTGTGTGCTTGACAGTTATTTTTAACAAATTTTTGTGTTTATCAGCCTTCCAGAAACCGTAGGTCAGTACGCTATAGAATGTATAGATATTTTTCACGATGTCAATATTAAGGTGAAATATGTTGTTTAAATACAATATTTTTGTTTAAGGGAAATCATGGTGCTAATTTACTGAGGCATTTCTATACACAACATCGACGGCTGCATGACCAAATCCTTCAAGTAAATAATAATAATAAAGAAAATTTATCACCGCACAAACATGATAACCATATAAAAGTAATGAAGCATTGTTGTCAGTTAGTTACGATTTATGGTCGGCCGTTTTCTCTTTTAGAGGATAACGCTTTTAAAAACTTATTATCATTAATCCCAAATTCAAGTCCACTATCTGTTAATATCAAAAACGTTAAAACAATGATACAAGAACATGCTTATGATATACGCAAGAATATCCATGATGAGTTAAAGGATCAACTTATATCGTTAAAAATAGATGTAGCCTCGGTAAAATCTAGAAGATTTCTTGGTATAAACATTCAGTATATTGCAAATGGTAAAATTGTGCTTAGAAACCTTACTGTCCATGAATTACATGAGAGAAACACTGCCGATTTTCTAAAAGAAACGGTGATGATAGTCCTAAGTCGCTTTGGTATTGAGCTTAAACAATTATATTCCATAACCTCTGATAATGGAGCTAATATGATTCGAATGTCAAAGCAGTTAGATGAAGAGATGCAAGAGAATATTTCTGAGGAACATGACTACTTTGACGATGAAGATTCTGAGCATGAGACCGGATATGAGATGTGGTTCGCTGAAGTAAGTAGCTTAAATCTCAATATTGATAATCAAGGCCAAAACAAATTGACTACAGTACGTTGTGCAGCGCATACGTTACAGCTCGCTATAAGAGATGCTTGCAACGAGCTTCGTGATCTGTTAGAACAGTGTCGCCAGATAGCTCGTATACTCCGTTCACCAAATAATGCTCTTCAGTTAAGAGTCCAGGGCTTACCGCAAGCGATCATCGATTGTCCTACGAGATGGGATTCTACGGCAGACATGGTTGAGCGCATATTATTATTTAAGGATTTTTTGAGTGAACGCATAGAACCGGTGTTTCAGACATTTGCTGTAGAAGATACATGGCAGAAACTTAATGAAACTCTAGATGTTTTAAAACCGTGCCGTGTTCTGTCGAAAACTATACAACATGAACAATTGACGTTTGGAGACTTCTATCTTGCCTGGCTAAAATGTATCTTAGAAATAGAAAAAATGAACACGGTTTTCGCCATATTTTTAGTCATTTGTTTGAGAGAACGAGAGAAAGCTCTTCTTGAAAATGAATGTTTGCTGGGCGCAATATACCTAGATCCGAGAGTAAATTCGATGTTATCAAATCAACAGCGTGAATCAGCTCGTGCCCATTTAGTTCAAACTTATCAAAGTTATCTAAGGTTGAATTCGAGTGATAATGTAAGAGAAACAGAAAATGGAACTCCAGATAACCCCATACCATCAACTTCATCCTCCATGCTTGACGATTTTTTACAAACGCAGTTCAGGCAACGGTACCAAGATTTACCTCATTTAAATAATAGTGATAATTTACAAATTAGTTTGGTTGCTTTTCTTAATGAACCGTTGCTTCCTTCTAATACCAACATTTTAAATTATTGGGAATCAAAGAAGATTACTTATCCACAATTATACTTGTTATCTAAAATTGCTTTGGCTGCACCAGCGACCCAGGTTAGTGTGGAGAGGCTGTTCTCCTCTTTGAAATTTATAATGAATAACTTAAGGATGTCGTTAAAGGATACAACCATTGACGACATTTTGATTGTTAGAAATAACAATTGGTATCACAAATGATTTTGTCAAATTAAATGTTATTATGTGGTAGATTGATTGGTCTATTGTTCAGTTCATTTTTAGATATATTTTTTCATGAAGGACTTAGAATAAGTCCATAAAATAACATTTTCATGTTGTCCCAGACAATGTTCTTTTTATAGTACTTACTTAAGAATTAATAAAAAAGAATTTACTTATTTTAATTAACAAAAATTACCTTTATACGAACACATTAAGGTAGTTTTTGTTTCAGGTAAATTTTTATTTCGATTTTTTACACAAAAATGAGTTTTTTTTTTTACTTTAATTTCGATTTTTTACGCAAATTAACTCATTTTTTGTGTAAAAAGTCGAAATTGAAATTTTAAGAAATAATCAAAAAGGTGTTTATTACTGATTTAGCCAGATATTTTGCTTTGTTATTTGGATTCCCTATTTACTACATTACTACTAGTTTAACAATTCGGTTTGATAGTTGAACCTATATTACAAATTTGGTTGTTTACGCAATCAAAACGCACTAATGAATAATATACCTACCGCATATTATTATTTGCATTTTGATTACGTAATGCAATCGAATATACTACTAACTACTTTGCTTACTAACTACTCTACTTTGTGAAAAAAAGGTGAGTTCAACTTTTTTTGTCTCAGTAGTTCAACCGTCAAAAGGAATGTACCAAGTTGACAAACTGGGAAGAAATCACTTGTTCAACGATTGAACTAAACAGCACCCTAATTACGTAACGCGCGATCTACCAGAGTCTGAATCATTCTGAAACAGATTGATACTCCATTGCTTCATATGTTCCAAAGATTTGTCTGTTCGGATTGATCGTGTGTTACGCAATTAGGGTGCAGTTGAAATAGCAAATAGTTTTACTATTTTTTAATTAAACCGCCTAATTGTACCTATTTGCAAACGAAGAGACTGATTAAATAATTAAATTGAAAAAGCATTTCATTTTTCTTTTTCCAAATATTTGTCAAAATGGCAAATTAACCGTGAGAAAAAATGTAGGTATATATGAATAATTTCATCTATCTAAGTACTTCAACTACTTCGACATGCAAAATGGTGTTCATACATTAAGCAGATTAATAGGTTCCTGAATATAAATAAATTAAACTTTGCTCTTATCTTCCTTTAGTTATTTTTTATTGGTAACTTTTCAATACGAATGATCACATTGACATTTTGCAAGTTCGTCCAGGCATATTATACAAATTAAATATTTATTTGTTTGCTTTCTCAAGATGTTGATGTTTTAAAACATCTACATACTTTAAAATATTGATATATGCTTCAGAGCGCATACATGGCGGCAAAAATTGTAATTCACCTATTAGCAAATTTCCAAAATAATAGTTTCGTTTATCGAGATCCTCATCAAATTTACATAAAACACATTGTTTGACATACAAAGTAGTATCTTCTCCTGTTTTATCACTGCTATCATCGCTTGATTTGTTTTCGTTTTCAGAACTATTATCTGCATCCTCTTTTATAGTTTGGGTGTTTATTTTATACGTATTCATAGATGCGTTGATGATACGGTTTTTAGGTGCTAGCAATGATTGGGATTGATTTTCATCATCAGAATATTGCATATTTCTTTTTCGTGATTTACCTGTTACAAAGTATTGCATTCAATTAAATAAACACTGAAATAGTTTTTCTATACCACATTGACACACAAACATACGATCAGTTTAGAAGAAAGCTATTACTTACCGAGATATTGAGAGCTTTTTTTAGGATCTGTGAAAAATAATATTATGTTTACTGATTATTTATCGATATTATCAACTTAATTTCACCAAAAATATGAAATACTTACCCATTTTTTCATGATTTTGCAGCGGAGCTGATTGATGCAATGACATAAACGTTCGACCCGAAACAAAAATCTTACTGAATAAAAACTGAACAGCGCGCGATGTTCCTTTATCGTGCTTCCGTATTAACTGGTTTTTATTGCTCGAAACCGTTCAATCCGAAAAAACCTTTACGTATATACTCTTTCAAATATCGGTTTATAAAAACCGGTTTATGCGAACGAAACCGAATGTAAAGGTTTTTGCTACAAGTACATGATAACGGTTTGAAAATTTAACCGATATCCGAGCCTTGCTTTAGACCACACGACTGAAGTAAAACTTCTGCACAATAGACCTGTACGTGTCTTAGATATACGAAACGTAACTGGCTGTAAAAGTAAGAGAGAAAGAAACTTGCTTCGTTTGCTTCGCTTGATCACACTTTTCGTAACGCTCTTGTCACGCATTCATCAGTTTACTTCCCGAACCAAGCGTGCGTAAAAAAGTTTTACTTCTAAAATAGTTATATAATTTTATTTCAGTAAATAAAAACCTTGTTAAAAATAACCGTACGTAATCTTTTAAGTACGTAATACGTTCTACGTAACGAATGCGTAACATTGTCAAGGGCAATCCCTTTAGGTTATGTAGGCGTAACTACGCGTGCTTACCCTCACAATATGGGCTGAGATAGGGGAAGGGGGCGGGGGGTATAAACAGGTGGTAAACGCTCACCATTATTATGACTACAATTAGTTATTAATTATATTTTTAGGAGTGAATAGAAATTAATAATAATGTTTTGTTTAATAATAAAAACATTTTTTTGTCTATAATTTACAGAAGATTTTATCAAAGATGTATTAGTAGCTAGCATCAGAAAACAATCAAAACAACCGTTCTGAGCAAAACACATGAGTTCACGTCATTTTTGGCGTAAACTTGTGGAGGCCTATGTCCAGCAGTGGACTGTATAGGCTGTACTGATAACCGTTCTGAGCAGTGTTACCAGAAATTTTTGCCCGTCTGATCGACACAATCCCGTGAAATTATCGTGTTTTCGTAACAATTATCGTAGACCCAACAAAAAAAATTAAAATTCAAGTTTTTAAGTGAATTTACATTGAATAACATTTCAGTATTTCGGTAGGACAGACAGAATTATCGTACAAATCGCGTACGATCCTAGGGTACAATCGTATATCGTTTGTAGACATGAAATTTTGTTTGGGATCACTGGTGCGTGTTAGATTCCCGCTACAGGGAAACATTCCTATTTGTACAGATATTACTTTCTCATCTGGGTGGATGGCTTTATGGATTTCACCACCGTGTCCCAGTTGTTATCGTGAAATATATCCTCCAACATGGACAGTGGAGCAGCGTGGTTGATTAAGCCCCCGATCCTTCTCCAATACAGAGAAAGAGGCCTATTTTAAGCCTCAATTTGAATCACTTAACTTTCTTGTTTATTGATTTTATTAATAATGATTTTGTGACCTAATTGTCAGTTGAAATAATCTAATGATTTTTTTTCCTATTTTCAAGCGAGTTAGCCCTGCTGAAAGTTCCCGATAGATACAAATAAAAAACGATGATTGATGGCAAGTTATTGTAAACCTTAAACTTAAACTTATTTTTAAAAACAATTATGTTTTTATGGTAAATATTTCCAAACTTTAATAATTGTCAACCTTTTTTGTTTTTTTCCAAATTTTGTATTTATAATCCTTGTTTTATTATTGTGTTGTCATCTTTGTATACAGACTAGTATTATTTATGTTTTCGCTATCTGAACGCAAAGTCTGATTATGTAACAATAAACTAATTTTTGGGGAAGACACTGTGGCTGTAACACAGCTTTTAAGCTAGCACGGGTCGCAGAACTTCTTGATAATGTAAACTACATAATTTGAGCAAATAAAAACTATTTATTATTATTATTATTTATTATTTATTATTATTGGTCACCAACCCGCCTGCCCAGCGTGGTGACTATGGGCAAAACACATGAGTTCACGTTATTTTTAGCGTAAACTTGTGGAGGCCTATGTCCAGCAGTGGACTGTATAGGCTGTAATGATGATTTATTATTATTATTAAACAATCGCGTGTTTGAAACGGGGATTCCCAATACTTTATTCTTTAATACGTTAAAATACAATTATTATCTGGGCATTTTTCGATCCAGATATATCTGTCAGGATACCCAATGGAACTTAACATTTTATATCGGAGTTTTTCTACAGGGAGTTGAAATTATATACGCTATTTTTATTTGTGATTTTGGAGATCTAGCTTATAATCTGATGTAGGTTTCATCTTGACACATCGTCTAGAGGTGTAGTCATTACCGTATAGACTATTGTAGTAAAATCATAAATGTTTTCTACGCGATAGCGATAATAAGCGAAACAAACGACCTAATAGTTTTATTATTATTTAATGCACTTGAGAATTGGACCTTGAGAATTGAACCTTGATAAGTACAACGCGCATACACATACCAACTAATATTATAAAGCTGATGAATTTGTTCGTTTGTTTGCTTGAACGCGCTAATCTCAGGAAGTACTGGTCTGATTTGAAAAATTCTTTCAGTGTTAGATAGCCCATTTATTGTAGGCTATTTTTTTTTTGAATTAACTTGTGTAAAACCGCAGGGCACAGCTAGTTGGTTATATAAAGGTATTATTACGCTTTAGGATAGTTATGCTGTAGGAAACTCTTTAAGATATAAAATTAATCCCCGAAATGTACAGCGCGCGACTTCCAAAAGATTAAACATAACTGAGTATTTAATTCTTAATATCTACTATATTGGCAAAGGTTTTAAGGACAACAATTTTAAATATAAAAAAACGAGTGTGCTTTAGACCACACGACTGAAGTAAAACTTACGAAACATAACTCTCTCTCTTTCTATCTTCACTAACTTATATCTCCCTCTCTAATTCCATTCGCCTCACCCAATCACACTTTTCGTAATGCCATTATCATGCATTCACCAGCTTAATTCCCAAGTCTAGCGTGCGTGGAGAAGTTTTACTTCCCTCACGTTGATATTTCCCCGCAAAAATATGATGCGATGACGTTTACTTCAGCGAGTATTAACGAATAGAACAATACTTTTTTTTTATGTCACTAGGTCGGCAAACAAGCGTACGGCTCACCTGATGGTAAGCGATTACCGTAGCTTATAGACGCCTGCAACACCAGAAGTATCGCAAGCGCGTTGCCGACCCAATCCCCAATCCCTCCAGGAGCTCTGGTCACCTTACTCACCAACAGAAACACAATACTGCTTGAAAACAGTATTATTTAGCTGTGATCTTCTGTAAGGTTGAGGTACTACCCCAGTCGGGCTGCTCCATATTTTGAGCAGGAAATTCCTGCTGTGCCCTACCTCAGTTCAGGGTAAAATATGGCAAATTATTATTATTTATTTCATACTTTATTGTACACCACAAATATATTACAAACTAGCCCATCCGTGCCCACTTCGTTGGGCGTTTTTGTGATGCTAATATATATAGTATATATATAGTAAAGTTTCATCTCACTCGTATTTCTCCAACTTGATTTACATATACAATTATTTTTCACTGAATTTTTCGCGCAGTAACAATAAAATATAGCCTATATCACTCCTGAATAGTGTAGCTTTATGTTAGTGAAAGAATTTTCGTGATCGGATCAGTATTTGCGAAGATTACCCCCTACATACAAACAAAGTTATAAACTTTACCTCTTTATAATATAAGTATAGAAGTATAGACAAAGCACAAAGACAGTTACAGTCAGTGAAGTATAATGGGCGGACGTATGTCCAATTAGCCATTTCTCCCAGACAGTAAATATTTTATATTTTTGTTTTACGGACATCCTATAATACATTCTGGTTTATTCATTCATTCGATTAATATTTTTAACCGACTTCCAAAAATAGAGGAGGTTCACAATTCGTTTGTATTTTTTTTTCGTGTTACCTCAGAACTTCTGACTGGGGGGACAAATATTGATATTTTTTTTTAATCGTGATCAAATCAATAAAAAAAATCACTAAAATTTAATTGAATCTAACAAGTACTTTTCGAGTTATATCTAAATATGCGTATTTACTTTACTATTTTGTCGTCTACCTAAGTTACGTTACTTGACAATGTAATTGAAGTCGGCTTTTTTTCGTTTACGAGCGAACACAATTATTATCTTATTATAGGTGAAAAAAATGTAAGATCCTCCTTATATCAGTAAATTGTTACCGTAGCGTATGAAACCTACACCCCCCCCCCCAGGAGCGCTGGTCATCTTACTCACCACAGGAACACAACGCTGCTTGAAAGCAGCATTATTTAGCTGTGATCGTTAAGGCTATGGTACTTCCCTAGACTGGGGCTCCTCCAGATTTTGAGCAGGATATTACCAAAACGTCTTTGAATAACCCAAAAGAGTAATAATTTAACCGCTGTCACAAAACAATTGAAGCGACGAGTACACGAACAAAACATGCTTCTGAATCATTAACATAGTCTAAATAACTGACTAACGACACACAACACACTGACTCATGATTACAGACAAAGAAAAGTTTTAAAATAATTAACTGTACCTAATCATAATATTCATTCAATTATTTACACTAACGAATTTCAATAAGGAAAGAGGACTAACTTTTTTTTTTGTACGTGGGGATAATCCATCATGGATACCCTCCAGCGCGGGGGCGGCAGAGGGTTATGTCAGACTCCTACTGACTAAAAACCACCACGTGTTAGCAGTCATCCGCCTGGGTGGGGCGAGATGGGGTCGCGCTAGCATTCGCCACCTGAGCATTCGCTACCTAAGAGGACTAATCTAACCTAACTTAGGTAAGGCACAGCAGGAAATTGCCTGCTCAAAATATGGAGCAGCCCAACTGGGGAAGTACCTCGACCTCATAAAAGATCACGGCTAAATAATACTCCTTTTAAGCAGTGTTGTGTTTCTGTTGGTGAGTAAGGTGACCAGAGCTCCTGGGGGAATTGGGGATAGCTTCAACAACACGATGGCAATTTGAAATCTAGTTTTGCAGACGTCTATTAGCGGTAATCGCTTACCACCGGGTGAGCCGTATGCTTGTTTGCCGACCTAGTTAAATGAAACATAACCTATTTGCAGCTTAAAATATTATCTAACAGTATACTTCAAGACGTAGAACAAAAAAAAATAACAGTTTAAAAATAGGTATAATACATAGAACACATGTACCTATTTGTTATAGGTATGCATACTAGCGACCTCTACCCGTCCATATTTTTTACACGAGTAGTCACCAACATATCATACACTAAAACCTTCTCCGAAACACGCTACATCTTATGGTATATATTACTATCACCTGTTCGAATAATTCGCACGAAATTAATAAAAATGTTGTTTCAAAATTACACCCGCCATATATATAATTTTAATAATTAAGTAATTTACTAAGAACAAAAGCAATAATAAATTTTTTAGTTGCGAATGCCGGTAGAGCAAGCAATTATCTATAAAATGATATATAATTTATGAGAAGTAATTGTGAGGTTTTTTCTAAAAAGTGAGGCAAACATCTTAGCCTTTTTAATTATCATAACGATAGGTTCAGTAGTTTTCGAAGAATAACCGAACAAAAAAACTTGCACTCCTTTTATTAGTATAGATAATGTATTTTAATACATAGCATTACGTAGTATACAAATTCTATTGTTTTGTTATCGCTGTAAAGTGCAAGGTTCGACGCTTGACCTATCACAATGGCTCTTACAAAACGTGCCAACTTTGCGATAAAAATATTAATTTAAATTATATTAATTAAAACGTACAAGTGTTATAAATTAATGATTAATGTGGTAACAATAGGAAATCATCATCATCGTCATTACAGCCTATACAGTCCACTGCTGGACACAGGCCTCCACAAGTTTACGCCAAAAATAGCGGGAACTCATGTGTGTTGCCCATAGTCACCACGCTGGGCAGGCGGGTTGGTGACCGCAGGGCTGGCTTTGTCGCACCGGAGACGCTGCTGTCCGTCTTCGGTCTGTGTATTTCAAAGCCAGCAGTTGGATGGTTATCCCGCCACCGGTCGGCTTTTTAAGTTCCAAGGTACTGTGTGGTTACGGTACTACGAGTAAAGAATATAGCCACCCCCCTCTCTTCCCGTGGGTGTCGTAAGAGGCGACTAAGGGATAAAACAATAGGAAATACCATGTTTAAAATTTGGTACAGCCTTTCTGGGTACCTCAATCTTACAGAAGACTACAGCAAAATTATTATGCTCTCAATCAAGTAGTGTTGTACAGAAATCCTGGGGAGGTTTGGGGGTAGGGTCGGCAACGCGTTTGCGATACTTCTGGTGTTGCAGACGTCTATATGGTACGGTAACAGCTTACCATCAGATTGTACACTTGTTTGCCATAGAGGTATATAAATCATGTGGTCCCATTTAAATGTGATCGAAATCCGACGAGTACTTTTTGAGTTATCTCTATACGTATATCTCTTATGCGGATTCACACGCATTAATTTTGGGAAAAAATAGCCTATAGTCTTCCTCGATTAATGGCCTATCGAACACAAAAATAATTTTTCGATTTGAGCCAGCACATCATTAGATTAGTGCGTTTAAACAAACAAACAAACTTTTCAGCTTTATAATATTAGTATGGATAATACGTAATTACATGACGTCGATTTTTTTTTTTAGTTTGCGAACAAACACAATTATTTATCACTTGATAAAATATGAATATTGTGCACACTTGCAAGTTGCGAGTACCCTGGATTTTATCTTGACACACCCATTTTTATTACTTCTATTAATTTAATATCTAATTTATTTTAATTAATAATGATAAAAAATCTAGATTAAAAAGTATTTAAGTCACAAAAACAGTTTTTATCTAAACAAGATAATAATATATGGGTGTCAAATTAGGCTAAAAAAGTATTTAATAAATAATAAATCTACATATATCTACAAGTAGATACCTATGTTAAAGTTAAAAAAACAGGTTTGATAGTTTTAAATACAAATATTTTTAATCTATTATTTTTAGTTTTCTTCTTCTATCAAGTGAAGTATCAAAATAAATTTTAAGAATATGAAAGATAAAATCAAAAAATTTCTTAAGTTCTTTTAAATGCTTTTCATTTTATATATAATAATTAAATTTTAGAAATTAATTCAGCCATCTGGGTGAACAATCTACTGATAACAATCTTATTATTATTATTATTATTATTATTTTTTTGTATATTTGTAACGGATTAAAACCAAAAAAGGATCGATTTTAGAAACCATCACCAGGAGTCTGCTACGTTATCACTGATAAGAAGTGTCATAGGGTACATATTATAACGGGAGAAAACGAAACAGCCAAAATTGCATAACCCATCATATTAATACCATATTATTATTAATTCAGTACCTGGTATAGTAGTATTATTCAGTTTCTGGAAGTTAATGTGTCCTAATGGCGATATCCCGAAGGACGTTACAAAACAAAAACTTTGGGATATACCAATAGTTCACAATATTCATATAAGTTAGACGCAAAATCTTACAAGTGACAAAAACCGTGCCAGGCTTCTAGCTGTGTCAAATAAAGAGTCAGGTCACTGGTTACACGCAATGCCGTCAAAAAATCTTGGGACACTTTTAGACAATGAAAGTTTTAGAATTGCTCTCGGTCTCCGGTTGGGAGCTCCACTGTGCTTTGAACACAGATGTCCGTGCGGAAAAGAGGTCGATTCTTTCGGACTACACGGTCTTTCCTGTAACAAGAGTTCAGGTAGGTTTTCCCGCCACGGTTCCCTAAACGATACCATAAAAAGAGCTCTTGCCACCATCGACGTTCCTGCTCTTATCGAGCCAACTGGAATTAGTCGCAATGATGGCAAGAGACCTGATGGATTGACGTTGGTTCCCTGGGAAAGGGGACGGGCGCTTTTGTGGGACGCAACCTGCGTTGACACACTTGCTCCGTCTCATGTCAGGGAAACAGCCTTAAAAGCGGGAGCCGCAGCGGAAAAAGCTGAAACGACTAAACGGCACAAATATTCGTGACTAATTCCAAATTACATCTTTGTGCCGTTTGCAGTCGAAACACTTGGACCTTGGAGTAGCAGTGCTAAAAAAATTTTAAATGAGATAACACCTCGCCTTATTGCCTCCACTGGTGACAAGAGAGCTGGTGCATTTTTTGCCCAGAGAATCGGCATAGCGATTCAACGGGGAAATGCTGCCAGCATTCTTGGCACAATTCCACGCGGACATGATTTATACCAAAACTATCTGTAAATATTTAGTTCTTAAGTTGTGAATTGTAAATATGTATAATATTTTGTATAAATAAAGATTAATTATCTAAAAAAAAAAAAAAAAATTCAGTACCTATACAAATTTAAAAAAAGTATTTTTTTCTCTTTTTGTTTATAATATTATCTGTGCTTTTATCATTTCAATTAATTCTTACCTTCAATTTACGTTCATTGCTTACATACTTTATTAGTTTATGATAGAATATATATTATATTTTTATTCTTTTTTTTATTATTTATTTATGTATTTTCTATAAGTATTAGAATGTAGACCTTTGTATGTAAGTTTATTATACATCTACACCACCTACCCAATTTTGATAATAAGTTTCCTTTTTATGTCTGGGTTGTCTGGAAGAAATGGCTAGTTAGCCATAAGTCCGCCCATTGTACTTCAGTGTTTGTAACTATCTTTATGCATTGTTTGCAATATATTTGTGGTGTACAATAAAGTATAAAATAAATAAATAATAACCATCACAATACAGTTTTAAAAAATATATTTTGTGATAATAACTAATTTGTAAATTAATAAAACAGTTTTCTTGAGAAAAAAGTATTACCTATTTTTAGTTAGCTCACAACGCACGGCGGCCATCTTTCAGTTCAGTGACCCGGTGACATTGAATTGGCGTCAATTGTGCGAACTAAATGGACACACGTGATTTTCATAATTCTCCTGTTTAATAATAGAACGATCGGTTCGGTGACGGTTTGTGAAATAAAATGCAGAATAATATCTATTTTATATTTAATATTGCACTATCTGCTGCGTGGCTACGGCACTAAAGAATTTAGCCACCCCCTCTCTTCCCGTGGGTGTCGTAAGAGGCGACTAAGGGATAACAAGGTTCCACAACCACCTTGGAACTTAAGAAGCCGACCGATGGCGGGATAACCATCCAACTGCTGGCTTTGAAATACACAGGCCGAAGACGGGCAGCAGCGTCTTCGGTGTGAAAAAGCCAGTACTGCGGTCACCAACCCGCCTGCCCAGCGTGGTGACTATGGGCAAAACACATGAGTTCACATTATTTTTGGTGTAAACTTGTGGAGGCCTATGTCCAGCAGTGGACTGTATAGGCTGTAATAATAATTGCACTATCTGTGGTTCGCGGTTCCACCTGCACAATTGCCTTCATTTTCAAAAGTAGCCTGTGTTATTCTAGATCGCCAGCTGTCTAACGGCTGGATCAGTTCGGCTACTTTTTTAACCGACTTCCAAAAAAGGAGGAGGTTCTCAATTCGATTGTATTTTTTAACCGACTTCCAAAAAGGAGGAGGTTCTCAATTCGACTGCATTTTTTATGTATGTTAGATCAGAACTTTTGACCGGGTGGACCGATTTCGACAATTTTTTTTAATAGAAAGGTGGTGTGTGTCAATTGGTCTCATTTAAATTTATTTGAGATCTAACAACTTCTTTTCGAGTTATATCTAATAATGCGTTTTTACTTGACGCTTTTTTCGTCAACCTACGTTGTATTATACCGCAACCCGCCTGCCCAGCGTGGTGACTATGGGCAAAACACATGAGTTCACGTTATTTTTGGCGTAAACTTGTGGAGGGCTATGTCCAGCAGTGGACTGTATAGGCTGTAATGATGATGATGATTCTGTAAGGTCGAGGTACTTCCCCAATCGGGCTACTCCATATTTTGAGCAGGAAATTTCCTGCTGAGGTAGAATAGGTCATTAGGACCTATTTCTCCTCGAATAATAAATTAAACCTTTTATATTCATACTTGCGAATGGAAATATCTCATTAAAATAGTAGTTAACAACTTTTTCGGATTTTTTTCCGGACGTGAGTACTCCCGTGACCATGGTCGCTGTAAAGTATCCGAAACGTCAAACAAGTTCGAGAAAAAAGTTCTTTCATCATGTGTATTGTATTATAATTATCGATCTAAATTAAAGGCGGATTTTTTTTTTGTTTGAGAAAAATATCAATTATAAAGGGGAAACAGAACAGCCGATATCTCCATAGTTGATATTGTTCTAGGTGAGAGGTGACACTAATTGTCACTTCTCTGTGTACACTTCTCTACCGCTTTTCACTACGCTGTGTCCTATATGCCCAAAGGTTGTCTGGAAGAGATCGCTACTCTAGCGATAAGACTGCCTTTGTACGCTGTTTTTTTTTTTAATTTGTAATATGTTATTGTGTTGATTGTAGTTGTGTACAATAAAGAGTATCTATCTATCTAAGTTACTTGTGCGGGTAAAGTCGCGGGTAAAAAGCTAGTAAGCTATATCTACGCGCGTAACTTCCCAATATGTTATTCCTTTTTTTTGTTCATATTGTCAGATCAAGGTTTGCATAAAAAAATTATACATTTAAAAAAATATGGCTGTAGGAGTCGACCGGAATGGATAGTAGGTAGATAATTTAATTTAATTTACTCTTTATTGTACACATAAAAAGAAATTTACAATTATAAAACAATTCACAAAAAGAAATGTTTAATATGATCTTATATCATCAATGATTCTTTCTCCATTTCTTAGACATAGTGGGAATTAGGGTATGATGGGGCTGGCATGTCTGTGTAGAAAGTCCTTAAAAAGAAAAGAATAAAAAAAAGAAATGTACAAACAGGCGGTCTTATCACTAAACAACGATAGTAGGTATATAATTACATATGATTTATATATCACGTTTGCAACATCTCGTAAGAAGGGAAGTCTCGTGGCGGCCGTTTTAGAAAAAAATATTCAAACAGATAATAAATTGACATCACGTTTCGCGCGCACGTGTAACTCGGTCACAGATTATGTAAGCGATAATAGGAATGACTAATTTTTTACGCAATTTCCCTGTGTGTATTGAGGGCGGAATAGATTTGTGAAGTGAAACTTCTTTTACGCACGCTTGACTCGGGGGTAAGCTGGTAAATGCGTGACGAGTGCGTTACGAAGAGTGCGATCGGGCGAGGCGAACGGAAGTTGAGAGAGATATAGGTTAGTTGGAGCTAAAAAAGTTTTACTTCAGTCGTATGATCTAATTGTGATTTTTATATGTTTTATCCCTACTAATATTATAAATGTGAATGTAAGTGTGTTTGTTACGCTTTCACGCGAAAACTACTTAACCGATTATCATGAAACTTTGTACACATCATCTTGGAAGTATTAGAAGTAACATAGGATAATTTTTATTTAAAAAAAAATCGATGCGAGCGAAGTCACGGGTAAAAGCTAATTTCTGTAGTAAATTAAAAATAATGTAGTGAGATTTAAATATTAAATCAATAAATACGTATGCACACACGGTGGCCTGTAGGCAATTTAATGCACGCCTTTTAGGTAACAGTTGGCCGATGTAAATATATATTTTCTAAAATATATTATACACCAAGACTCAGGGCGGGAATCGAACCCAGAACTATCGGAGCTAGGAGAGCTAGTGAAAATATGAATATTAAAATTAAAAACTCATTTAATTTAGTTTATTTTTATTAATTTATTTATTTATTAATTTATTTATTTATTTATTACTTATTACATAAATATAATCAAACACTTTTACGTAGCAAAAAAAAGGAAAAAAAACTGCAGTACAGAAATAAAATTAAACAAAAAGTAGTTACAATGACAACATGCAAAGGCGGTCTTATTGCTTTAAGCAATCTCTTCCAGACAACCCCGGGTACAAGGAGATTATTAGTAACAAAGTGTGGGATTGTGCAAAAGTAATTTATCTCATTTAATTTAATTTAATTAAAGTCATTAAATGATTGAGAGATTAAAATATTTGAATGAAAAATACATATTTAATAATTGAGATAATTTTCTTTTTCTTAAAAGGAGTACAAAGGAGGTTAAATCAAATCAAATTATTTATTTCTTATTTGAGTAGCTCAAAGTTCAGCAAAACTAACCTTCCTCGGTAAATACACTATCCGACACAAAAAGAATTTTTCAATTCGAACCTGTAGCTCCTGAGATTAGCGGGTTTAAACAAACAAACAAACTTATCAGCTTTATCTATAACTTAATACGTGAAGCAAAAACTTCGTACCCCTTTTTACGCGCGGATTGCGCGGACGGATGAATATGAAATTTTTTTCACTTGTAGTTTATATAAAGAGTGCAAAATGCTAATATTTTTTTTTAAATTATGCATAAAAATATAGTAAAACAAATTAAAAAAAAAAAAACATTACACACTACCATGTATTTGACACACACGCACTGCCCAGCGTGGTGACTATGAGCAAAGCACATGAGTTCACGCCATTTTTGGCGCGAACTTGTGGAGTCCTATGTCCTGCAGTGGACTGCGATAGACTGATGTGTGTGTGTGTGTGTACGCATACTATACTCTTTTGTTGATTGTCAAAATCTGTAGTCAAATTGAAATCTTATTTTTCTCATCTTTATTTTCATATTTTTTTTTTGTTTTCCCTAGTGTAAATTTTTAATTATGGGCGAATTTCGACCTCTGGCCGACCACTAATGTATATTACTAGCCAACCCGTGCCCACTTCGTTGGGCGTTAATTATTATTATATTAACCAAATAACATACTTTAAAGAACAAATTTTATAGCACTTAAATAAATAATATGTTGCTCCAACGGCATATATTAAAAATCGAGAAAACGTCGTCGATTGACTAAAATAAGACTAAATTAATAACGTCGAAAGACTAATAAATTGTTTTCTAATAGCGATAGATGGCGCTAGTTTATTTACCGTTTTGATATTATATTTTAATCTTTTTCTTATTTACTGAATTTTTTTGTTCAATTACAATAAAATATAGCCTATGTCACTCCTGAATAGTGTAGCTTTCTGTTAGTAAAAGAATTTTCATGATCGGATCAGTATTTGCGAAGATTACCCCCTACATACAAACAAAGTTATAAACTTTACCTCTTTATAATATTAGTATAGATTACAATAGTATAGATGTATAGATTTGCTCGCTAGAATTGTCGTATTTAATAGAAAAAGTTTGGTTTTTTTTCATGTGTATCTGGGCGGTTGATACACGGGTGCGGTAAGCACGGTTTTTCCGCGCAAATCCCGATATCGCGGGAATTCTGGTATAAAGAGTATCCAATATGTTGCTTCACAACCTTTTCTATCTTATAGTGTTAGTCCGATAATAATCTATTTAGCCATCCTGAAGATTAGATCACACAATCAGAAAATCAGTCAGACAGACAGATTTTTTTTTAAAGCTGTTCGTTTGTGTTTTAGTATAGTACAAATAACTATATGCACTTCAATTATATTTACAAAACATAACTCAAATAGAAGTAGGTATTTAGTAGCTTAACTTCACTTGTAAGCCCATCTCGTGTCTAAACTACTGCTTGTATTTGACTGATGTTCTGTAGATATCCTACAAATGGTATGTAGTAAATGTGGTTAAATGTAATGTCTCTCGCTTGTATCCATCTGTATAAATATATTTTGAATTATAAATACAAAAATACTTCCTTTGCTGATCTAAGAGATCAAACATTCATGCCTATTACTTATAAAATTTATATCAATCATAACTAAAAACAAAATAGTTTTTATCACTTATCTGTACAAATAAATAAAATTGGAGTGTCTTTTTGTAATATTCAAATAACCTATACTAAATGGATGTAAATACGGTACATATACCAACATTACATTTTTTTAAATTTTTGTCTGTCTGTCTGTCTGTTTGTTCCGGCTAATCTCTGAAACCGATTTTGATGGGACTTTCACTGGCAGATAGTTGATGTAATAAGGAGTAACTTCAGCTAGTTTTATTTTAGAAATATTTTTATTTTATAGCTAAAGGACGAAGTCACGGGCACAGATAGTCTTGTATATAAAATTCTCGTGTCATAATGTTAGTCACCATACTCTTCCGAAACGGCTGGACCGATTTTTATGAAATTTCGTGTGCATATCGGCTAGGTTTGAAAATCGACCATCTATTTTTCATAAAATAAAGTTAGAAGTGGGGGTAATAACATATATGTCAAAACAATGTTTGCGGGGTCACCTTGTTTAACAATAATTACAAAAAAAAAAACTGCTTCTTAATCTGTGTAATTTTAAGTCTTCGTTGTATTTTTTTGTATGTACAGAAATTGAATTTAAATAACGTAAAAAAAACTACTCACATTAATGCAAGTAAATACGGGTGTTTGAAGTCGCCATCTTGAAACGTAATGTTAGTCGCCATTTTGTCCTCAGTTCTTATTGTCACCTGAAACAAAATTTAAAAAAAATTAATGACCATTTTAGGGGTCAACAATTAATTGTTTTACCATCGATTATAAATTGTATTTTTTAGAGATTATCGAAAATGATTAATAAACGTAATCATATTGATATAGAATAGAGTATTAAACTTTTAGCCGACTTTAAAGACAACGGTGCTATGGTTGGATATGTGTATTTTTACATAAATTTATTGAACGGATGATTTTTCTATCTATATAGTGGTCTAGGCGTTTCTATTTTTGTTTTGTGTATTTCCTTATCTTGTCACGGGGGATTTCAGCCCTTTAACCGTTGAGTATGAGGCAGTTATTAATTATTATGACATTATTTTTTTATAAATTAGCATCATTGACGAAGCAGTCACAGTTAATAAAATGAAAAATGAAAATGAAAAAAATATTTATTTCAGTACCCTAATAGCATTGGCTGTTGTACTGGCGGAGACGAGATCAATCTCCGGTCATGGCAAACGTTTGCATTGACCATATATACACATAGATGTTTGCTGTGGTCTGGGCCTTTGTGATTGTGTGTTGCAGGTATGTGTTTCCGGACCCTCACATAGTCAAAATTTGTGCTAGTGCCCGTTATATAGATATAAGGCGGTTTTTGATAAAAGATCTCACTCGTACACTTGTTGCAATAAAAGAGAAAATAAAAGAAGAAGAAAATAAAAGACGACTGTCTCAACCATGTCTCTGTTTCAAATTAATTAAATAACATGTGCAATTCCGTCGATAATATTTATTGTTGTACGCGATTTGTTATGATGAAAAAGACATTCTAAAAATAAATAATTGATGGAATATTCAGGGCTTAATGTTGAAGAGATTAAAGACGGAGAATTTCAAGACGTTTAAGAAACTGAACTGAGGTAGGGCACAGCAGGAATTTCCTGCTCAAAATATGGAGCAGCCCGACTGGGGTAGTAACCTCTACCTTACAGAAGATCACAGATAATACTGTTTTCAAGCAGTGTTGTGTTCCTGTTGGTGAGTAAGGTGACCAGAGCTCCTGGGGGGATACTGGTGTTGCAGGTGTGCAGCTACGGTAATCGCTTACCATCAGGTGAGCCGTACGCTTGTTTGCCGACCTAGTGATATAAAAGAAAACATTTTTTTTTTTTGTTAACAGATAGCGATTGTTAATTGACTGTTATGAGGAAAAAGTAATTTTCAATATAATGTTCATTGACTTTTACTGCAATGTTCCATTGTCTAGCAATTATTATTTTTCCGACATTGTCCTGATTATAGTGCGACCACACTAGGAGACACTTTTCGGACATTCATTCTGTGCTCTTGACCCCCTCAGAGAGTATAATTTTTACGGTGCCAAAAGTGACGCAGTAAAGGCTGCTAGGGCCAACAGTTTCGATAATAATTGTATTTGCTCGGAAACGAAAAAAAACCGACTTCAATTACATCGACAAGTAATACAAAGTAGGTAGAAGAAAAAATAGTTAAGTAAATACGCGTTATCAAAGATTACTCAAAAAGTTGTATTCACATCTCGATGAAATTTAAATGTGACTTCATGATTAACATCAGTTTTCGATTAAATTAATAATCAACAAAATCAGTACAAACCAAGTAAATAGTTATGCGGTATAATACAACGTAGGTCGACGAAAAAATAGTCAAGTAAAAACGCATTTTTAGATATAACTCGAAAAGTTGTTGTTAGATCTCAAATAAATTTAAATGGGACCAAATGACACGCATCACGTTTCGATTAAAAAGGTTTTGTCGAAATCGGTACACCCAGTCAAAAGTTATGAAGTAACATACATAAAAAATAAAAATAATAAAAATACAATCGAACTGAGAACCTCCTCCTTTTTGGAAGTCGAGTAAAAAAGAAATTTTATCCATAGTAAAGTAACGATATGTTTGTATTTTGAGTTCGTATTACAGTCTCTAACGAAGTTTTTCTTTTTTCAATTAAACTTTCATTTTAAATACTGTATCTGTCTTGTATTTGTATTTACCCTAAAACTCCCACAATTATTGTTTAGGGGGCATTCATAAATACATGAGATGTTTAAGGGGGGGAGAGGGTCGAGTCAAATCTCATCTAATCTTACGTTGGAGAGAGGAAGACCTCGGCAAATATCACGCAATTGTTTTTCTGATTGAAACAAAAAAAATATATACTATTTTGGTCCATTTAATTCAGATTGTACATGTTTAAGATTTAATCTTAAGCGTACTCGTAATACGATTAAGATCATCCACTAATTCGTTCGAAAGAAAATAATTTCAATAACAATCCAACGCGTTTACGTAAAAAACACACATTTTGAAAAATGTCACGTGAGATTGGGGGATAGGGGGGCATCATCAAGTCCTATGTCCCCTGGATGGGGCAGAGGGCGTCCACAGTGCGCTGCCATCTCACTCGTTCTTGGGCTATCAGCCTAATCTCGGGCCAGGAAAGCCCGACATTCTTCATCTCTGCGGTGACGGAGTGACGCCACGTTTGCTTGGGGCGGCCACGTTTCCTTTTCCCTTGAGGAGTCCATTCTAAGGCCTGTCTCGGTATGTGAGAGGAATCCCTTCGGAGGGTGTGACCGATCCATACCCATTTACGCCGCTTTATCTGGTGGCCGATTGGGGTCTCTTTACAAAGTTTCATCAGGTGGTCGTTTGATATTTTTTCGGGCCACCAAGATCATTGGCAAATGATCTGACGTAGGCATCGGTTGATGAATACTTGGATAGGCTGTGTGATGAGATTTAGTAACCTTCCAAGTCTCGCATCCGTACAGAAGAACGGTCTTAACGTTGGAGCGAAAGATTTTGAGTTTCACTCTTAGTGTCAGCTTCCTGGACCTCCACACGGGTCGCAACTGAGAGGCTGCCCTCGCTTTGGCATGGGAAAGGGATTGAATAAAATCTTAGGACATCTCACCAGGGTCCCCCCGGGAGGGACAGAAAATTTAAAAAACACCTCACGTAATTTATGGACGCCCCCTTATAAACATGGTAAATATTCTATTTTACGTATTAAAAAACAATTTAGTGTACTTTTTGTTTGTTAAAGTATTTTTTAGCATCAAAAGTATAGTACCTATAAAGTAGTATGTGACCTTCGAAGGAGAACGGTTGGAACTTTACTGTGAAAGGTAATCTATTTGGGTTTATATCTTGTAATGTGTGACTATGGTAAGTTCGAGTACAATATATATTCGATACAAGCGTTGTAAGTACATATATGACGTTGGATTATACTATATATGCTAAGCGAAGAGCATGTATGAAGGGAATAATGAAAGTGGACGAAGCGAAAGAAGTATGTAAGGATCGTAGCAAGTGGAAAGAAGTGGTCTCTGCCTACCCCTATGGGAAAGAGGCGTGATTATTATATGTAAGTAAACGTGAAAAAATGGGGATGAGGTTTCCTTTCCTTTGCTTTGGTTTTGTAGTTCTTTTGTCGCGCTAGGCAAAAATGATGAGGGTTTTTTTTTTGTAATAATATCTATTATTCTTATTAATAAAGATATCTTCCTTTAAATAGGATTTAATTAGCCTTATTAATTGTTTTATATAATAACCTAAATAAATGTATGTATGTCTGAACATTGAATACAATTGAACCGATCCAATTGATCTTTAACGTCTGACCCATTTTAAATACAATGAAGAATGAAGAAATACGTAAGTCGTATGGATCAGAATACAAATTGTCAGACATACAGAGAAAAATCTTTATATATAAAATCAAAATTAAAAAAAAATGCTTCAAAAGCAACGTTTAACAAATTAAAATTATACATATTTGTTTTAATAAATGTATTATAATTAATGTGAAATAACTAATAATTTGGAATGTAGATTCTGCAGAGAAGATTCTGAAAGAAACTCAGCAGTTACTCTTTAAAAAATAAAAAAGTGTGTGTGTGTGCAATTCACAGATTATAAAATACTGTGTAATGTATTCGATCTCAATTTCTCCTATACATTTATATGTTTGTTTCTTTTTGTGCATTTTCATCACTGATGATGCACCAACCCGCCTGCCCAGCGTGGTGACTATAGGCAACACACATTCACGCCATTTTTGGCGCGAACTTGTGGAGGCCTATATCCAGCAGTGGACTGTGATAGGCTGAAGTGATGATGCATTTAATTTCGTCGAGTTCCGAATCGACTCTAAACAATCTAAAGAATTTTCACATCAAAAACTTTCAATTATCATAAATATACTCATCTCTGGATATATTACAATTGCGTCTTTTGAGTTTTATCGAGACACTTGACACTTATCTAAAAATATTCCGACATTTTTATCTATAAAAATAAAAATAAATGATATAATACAAAGTAGAGAACAGCTGGTCGGGATTCGTCAACTTTTTTTAACGTTTTTTAATACTTTCTACACAAGACAACGTCTGTTGTTTCAGATATTTAAAGTCGCTTTAAAGTTTTTAATACCCATCAGTTATTTTCTATAGTCATAAACAGTGGCGGGTTTCCCAGTAGGCTGAGTAGGTTGGAGCCTAGGGTGACTTTTTTGTCTGGCAGAAATAAAAAAAAAAACTATATTATACACATCCAGGAAATAAGCCTCAAAAACTAATCATTGCTGTTATATCTCAGTACTGTATTCCTACTAGGGAATAGGGTATCGAATTTTAGAGCTCAGTAGGGGCGGCAAAAATTTAATAGCTTACTGGCAGCAAATTTGTAAATCTATCACTGGTCCTAAAAATTGTTTTACACATTAATTCTACAGAGCCGGAAACTATTTTTTTTTTTAATTATCTTTATTTGGCACACGTGTATAGCGTATGCTATCGGACATGAAAATTAAGCATCTGTTCGGTTCCTGAGAAAGAACAACCAATAATTAGATATCTTTGGGTATTAGTTACCATTTTTTGAAGTAGTTAATCTTCAAATTTCATCTAATATATAAAATTCTCGTGTCGCGGTGTTTGTTAAACTCCTCCGAAACGAAACGGCTTGTCCGATTCTCATGAAAATTTGTGTGCATATTGGGTAGGTCTGAGAATCGAACAACATCTATTATTCATCCCCCTAAATGTTAAGTGTAGTCCAACCCTAAATTGCTCTATTTTCATTAATTATTAGATAAATTATTTATTTTATTTTATTATGATTTGGCGTTGAAAAATATATACAACCCTAAATTTTCACCCCTCTACCACCAACCCCTATTTTTATATAGCGTTTAGCGGCAAGACAACGTTTGCCGAGTCAGCTAGTCTAATATATATAATTCTCGTGTCGCGGTGTTTGTAGTTAAACTACTCCGAAACGGCTTGACTGATTCTCATGAAAATTTGTGTGCATATTGGGTAGGTCTGAGAATCGAACAACATCTATTTTTCATCCCCCTAAATGTTAAGGGTAGTCCTTAAAATAACAATAATATGTCTTTATTTATTTTTGTCGATAGTATAAAATCACATAATTAATTTTAAAAAAAGTTAACGTGTAATATTTAATTTTACAAACGTCATATTATACAGTCGTGTGACTGATATTACGTCACTTCCGTTATATATTTTTCTTACGGTTTTAGTATCACATTTTTTCAGTTCGGTCGCCCAGCCAAATGTCAAGCCTACCGTAAGGAACTGCGTTCCAAAAACGGTATAAATAGACACATACAAATTATATAACGCGATTCCTACATGTTACAATTTGTACAAGTTACAAGTTTCAATTGAGGTAGGGCACATATCCTAATTAAAATCTGGAGCAGCCCGACCAGGGAAGTACCTCGACCTTACAGAAGGCGTCTATAGGCTATGGTAATCGCTTACCATCAGGTGAGCCGTACGCTTGATTGCTTACCGAGTTATATAATAAAAGAAAACGTACACATATCAACTAAATATTTGTATGTAATATAAACAATAATTTTGTTTGCAGGCAAACGAAGAAAAACCGACTTCAATTACATCGACAAGTAATACAACGTAGGTAGACGAAAAAATAGTCAAGTAAATACGCATTATCAAAGATTACTCCAAAAGTTGTAATCAGATCTCGATGAAATTTAAATGTGACCTTAAGATAAACATCGGCTTTCGATTAAATTAAAAATCTTTAAAATCGGTATATACGGTCGAATTGAGTAACCTCCTCCCTTTTTTGAAGTCGGTTAAAAATAATAACATACTATAAGTACTTATTAATTCAAAAAAAAATTGAAATTTATTATCTGGCTATCAAAATATGGGAAAAAAGAGGTATTCGATTACTATAACTTAATCTATATTTATGTATATAAATGAATGTTTGTCTCTATGTCCTTTGAAGAATCGTAAACTATGCATTTGATCATGTCATGATCTTCAGCAAAGTGTTCTGCATGAGAGGTTTCTGAGTTGGTACGACCATTAAAAAAAAGCGTAGCAACGCGCGCAGAGTACAGCTAGTCATTACATAAGTAGAATAAAACAAGTCGCTTTCCGCCGTCTGTGTGCTTAGATCTTTAAAACTACGCAACGGATTTTGATGCGGTTTTCTTAAGTAAATAGAGTGATTCCAGAGGAAGGTTTATATGAATAATACGTGCATAATATTGTAGAGCAATAATGACAGTTTTCGCAACCGTGCGGAGCCGGGGCGGATCGCTAGTTACTTATAAAACACGTTAAAAAAATTCTTCTTTCTTCTTTCTTATAAGCATATACTTGAAATTAAAAAATATATATAAAAAAGTAACAAATATTATAAACAGGATTTAATTTTTTTTTATGGACTAACTCAAAAACTATATAACTTATTTCGACAACACTTACCCCATTAGAACACAATGTTATCGTCTGACGTCTGAGTGACACGTTATATTTAAACGTGAAGAAACGGAACAGCTGAAATCGTAGTGTAAGCCACGCGAGCGAAATCGCGGGGAGAATGCTAGTTTCGTTAATAAGTCATTCGATTATCCTTACAAAAATCTTATGAAACATATTTTACTTGTTTCAAGATAATATTAAGATAAGATATATAGTAACAGACCAAAGAGATTTGGTTTGTTTGTTTATACGCGCTGATCTAAGAATAAAACATAAATTAAAAACATAAACATAAATTGCATTACAAAATTAGGTGTAAAAAACTATTAAATGGTTACTTTTATTATATCTACTTCATTTTGTACGTACGTCAGTTTTTGGTATTGTAATCATTGTGATTACTTTTATTATTATTTTTTAATAAAGAAGTTTATTATATTAAATCTTTCTTTTCTTTCTAATATAAAATTAAAAAAAAAACTTCTAAAACCCTTCTAAAAAGATAATCATTTTTTAAAGATTAATAAAGATAAAAAATAGATATTTCAAATTTAAAAAAAAAAGAATAAAAAAATCTAAGTCAAATTAATCAACGAGACAATTTTAAGAGCCCAATAATTGAGTAACAATATTTACCTTCACGCAATAGCACCCATTTAGCCATACTTAACAATAACTTCATAAAAAAAAAAATTAAAAAAAAACACAATTATAACAGTCAAAATTTTTAACAATAAACGTATTAAAAATATATTTAAAAACTAATTAGATAAACTTCTTTTAAACAAAGAAAATATTTTTCTAAGTCACTGATACACAAGCAGCCAACTATACGTGCTGCGCTTTCCCGCGCTACTACTTCTCAAAATGATACGGCCCACGAACAGAAATATACACTACATTTAAATTAACACTTTGTTTACTAGCTTTAAAGTTTATTTTGCAATAATTCATATCATACTTAGGATATTTTGGAATTCGCTACTGTTTACATTGTATGGTAAAAGAAAATCAACTGTAATTCGCCTATTTTAAGGCTTCATTTTATAATATAACATTAAGAAATGACGTTTGCTTGGAATCTTATTGAGAACGAGTTTTATCAAATTATCATTTCAGACATGAAGGATTATATGTTTTATTTTTAATGCAATTAAATATAATTTCTTCTAAACGTATAAATTTTATCACAGAACGTAATAGTTTTAGTTTCAAACGTTATTGGAGTTGTATGAATCATAACTGCCACGAGTATCTACACACACACATACGTTACCCATTCTTTTTATGAATAAAATTTATCGCCAAAATATAAGCACGTGCACAGCTTCCAAACGACTGCGTCAAATGAGATAATTATCTTAGTTGAGTTCTTTGTTGTCAGTTCTTATTGGGCTAGGGCACAGATGGATATGTTTTGCAAAGATGTAGAGCAGCCTTATAGAGTAATATCTCAACCTTGCAGAAGATCCCAGCTAAATAACATTACAAACGCAGTGTGAGACTGCGGATAACCGCGAATTTTGGCGCGAACTTGGAACTTTCAGCAGTGAACTGCTGTAGACTGATGCGAAGCGGAGTAAAATAATGTTCTTCAGTACTGTTGTGTTCCTTCATCATTATTCATCATCATTACAGCCTATACAGTCCACTGCTGGACAAATGCCTCCACAAGTTTACGCCAAAAATAACGTGAACTCGTGTGCTTTGCCCATAGTCACCACGCTGGGCAGGCGGGTTGGTGACCGCAGTACTGGCTTTGTCGCACCGAAGACGCTGCTGCCTGTCTTCGGCCTGTGTATTTCTAAGCCAGCAGTTGGATGGTTATCCCGCCACCGGTCGGCTTTTTAAGTTCCAAGGTGGTAGCGGAACTGTGTTTTCCCTTAGTCGCCTCTTACGACACCCACGGAAAGAGAGGGGGTGGCTATATTCTTGAGCACCGTAGCCACACAGTACAAAGTAAGTGTTCCTTCGTGTGTAAAAAAATATAGATACTCTTTTTAAAAACCGTGAACCAATATAAAAGTCATGTTTTGTACGAAATACAGCGTCAATAATCACTAGATACGCTTCAGCCTGTGTAAAGCACTTGGCGTGCTATGGCGGATGGGAATCGACTTTTGTACTAGTTGACAACTCAACGGTTGAATAAATAAAACCACGACAGTATTGATCTACATATCGACCACCGATAGCGACGTCCGATTGCTCGATCGCTCGTTTATTCAACTCATTAATCTTACATACTAGGTATACGGCGTAAATAAAGTTTTAGCGCGATCTATTTTGATCCGCACGCCATCTATCCGAGCGTTGGACAACTTTTACATACAACGATATTTAATCATACACAATATTGGTTAGACGTTCTGAACAGCCTGTAATATCACACTGCTGGGCATAGGCCTCTCTCCAAATGTAGGAGAAGGATGAGAGCTTAATTCACCAAGTTGCTCCAATGCGGGTTGCCGGATATGATTCCAACTATGAATAACAATCGCTATCAGGTGTACATGATAACAACCGGGATCGACGGCTTAACGTGCTATGCGAGGCATGGCGGGGAGATACACAGGACTGCACAGACGCCACACAGCACAGACCCCGGCAAACATCTGTATGGCCAACACAAATATTTGTCATGTGCGGGGATCGAACCCGCAACCACCAGGGCAACAGCCACAAACCAGTGCTGTCACCGTTGCGCCAAAGCATCGTCAAACTATCTTTGCCATTAACTTTTATGATTCTACAGTGTTGACGCCGCGTTGTCGCAACCGTTACAGCCATGGATTGCATCTGTTGCGCTGGCGGTTGCGGGTTCGATCCCCGCATATGACAAAAATTTGTATTGGCCATACACATACATACAGGTGTTTGCCGTGATCTGGGTGTTTGTGCAGTCCTTGTGGGTCTCCCCACCGTGCCTCGGAGAGCACGTTAAGCCGTCGGTCCCGATTTTAATCATGTACACCTGATAGCGATCGTTACTCATAGTAGGGAATATATCCGCCAACCCGCATTGGAGCAGCGTGGTGGATTAAGCTCTGATCCTTCTCCTACATGGGGAAAGAGGCCTATGCCCGGTAGTGGGATATTACAGGCTGAAGCATATTCTACAATGTTATAAAAAAAAGTATTAAAATAAAATAAAATCACCGTAGCATAAATTTTAAAAGTAAAAATTTTATACAAATAATATTATAATTTTAAAATAATGACAATATAATTAATAATAAGAATAATTGTGTATGCTCACAAATGAAAAAACCGACTTCGATAAAAAATAATTAAACAAGCATTGTTAAGGATAACTCAAAAAAAAACACCAAGTAACTATAGTATAATTGTGTTTGTTCAAAAACAAAAAAAAAGAAAACCGACCACTTACATCGACCAAGTTTAGTACAATATACATTATTGAAGAAAACTCAAAAACTTTTTGTCAGATCTCCTTCTCGATCAAATTTAAATGAGACCACATGACAAGTATCAGCTTTCGATTAAAAAAAAAAACGTCAAATGTAGTACACCCATGGAGCTGGAGCTTTTCCAAGCTCCTTGTACACCTAGTACATAGTAGTACCACAGTCATGAGGTAATACATGTACCTATAAAAAAAAAATCGAAATGAAACCTCCTTTTTGAAGTTAAAAATAAATTCAGTAGTTGTTTGGCATCTAGGTCAAACACGTTTTGGGTTATTTGGCAATGTTTATTGTGATGAACATCAATATTTGTGAGGTAATAAAACTTACGTACTCTTAACTAATTATAGGACGCACATTTATTAAGTTATTATGAGTAAAAATAATTTAAATTCATACGTATATAGATGTTTATTTATAAATTTCTGTGGTGAAAAATTTTGTGCGTACTACTCGCTAATCTATCGTCTCCTCAATGATGTTAAAATATTGTCTGTGCCATAAAACATTTTTTAAACGACTTCAAAGGAAAGTGATGGTTCTCAATTCGGCTAATTTATCTTTTTTTTTTTTTGTTTGTGAACCTATTATTTTTTACTTCATACTTTTTTGTCATGCGGTTGCCGATATGCGGTCTCAGTGACCGCCAAATTATTTCGATGATATAATAATAATATTGTTTGCATATAAATAAGTATATTGCCAGCGTCAAGGTAAACACGAAGAGTGACTGCGCAAAGTAAACTTCTAGATTTTTTTCTATTAATTTTTTTAACATCTAGGTCAGCAAAGAAGCGTACAACTCACTTGATAGTAAGCGTTTACCGTTTAGCCTATAGACGCCTGAAACACCAGAAGCATCCCAAGGACGTTGCTAACCCTACTACCAATTACCCTCAGGAGCTATGGTCGCCTTATTCACGAACAAGAACAAGGTGTACCTCAGATGACTAAACGGAATTTATGCACATTTGCGCGATTGTAATGGTCCGGGAGCCAGGTACAAATTTGGTCAATTGTTACCTCAATTCGAAACTTTTTAAAATGCATTAGGGATTTATATTACGAATATTCCCGACCGGCAGCTGCAACTCCATGGGTGGGACTGGCAGTGGCAGCCAAAACTTTTTTTTTTCTACCTAGTATCTGCCAAAGTAACTATGAGTTAAACTACATATTTGGCCATTGCTTCAACCTGTGTTGGGAGCATCCACTGAGAAACTTTTAGCTTTTATAAAATGACGAATATCTGGCCGTCACGGGCTCTTGGGTTATTAAGGACACTTAAAAAGCTTACAATAACAGTATCACTAAGTTAAATATTAGTCATCATATCAGGCATCTGTATTTTTTAGCTCGCAAACGAAACAAAACTACTGTTTCGGACGGCAGGGTACCAGGGTGCCAAGGTGCAATGCCCGCACTGTCGTCCTGGGACAATCTCCCACTTAATTAACGTACGCTCTTGTACACAATTTGCGCTGGTTATGTACGCCACCACGCACCCCTAAATGCGTATGTGCTTCACTACAAACCCAAGGACCCAGGAAGACATTGTCGAATAGAAACAACGACCTTAGTCGGTAAAAAAGTCTATTAAATTCGCATTTTTATAGATAACTCAAAAACTCATCAAGACTCGTCAGATTTCGATTAAATTTAAACGGGAACACACGTGAAGCAGCCTAATTATTGAGGAAGGGTAAAGCAGGATATGTCATCATCATGGTTTTAGATAGGTTAGGCTATTAAGTATAGATAAAATCAATAATTAGGTATTTGTATAATTAATTAGTTATCTGAGTCGATAAATGGTAATAAAATCTATAAAAAGGTTAATAAAGTACATAATTATATACAAAAGTTAATAAAGTTCATAAAAATTGCACTTAAATCGATTACCTAAATGAAGAAAACAAAGCAGCTGTCTACAAACTGATAGAAATAGTGAGAAAATTGACCGTTACAACCATAGATTATACACTTAAATACGCTTACAACCATCACTAATCAAATATCCATTGATTTTTCGGGCGTAAACGCCCCAATCATTCGATTTTCCGAGGCGTATAGACAAGCTATTTTTGTTACTTTTAAATTTATTTGAAATATAATTATACAAAGTTCTGCATAAAAAAAAAATAAAACTTTTGGTCCTAGAATGGTTTATTTAGGACAATAATTGAGAAAGTTATGTCGAAAATATTTTTTTGTTTTTTGTTTTTTGGCTCTCCTGTAAAATCGAGTTTTGGTGCTTACGCCCTTTGAGCCCTGAGGTATCGATATGTTTTCGTTGTCAGATAATTGTAATAACATAATAATAATAAATGTAATATAATTTTTTTTAAATAGCTTTTTATATTGCCCGCCTAAATTTTATACTTATAAAACTAAAATAAGCTACAGTTTACCTAAATATTTTCCTTTGATATAATTATTAGACATTAAATTATATAAAACATTTGTGTTAAAAACTCCTAATATACTTAAAAGTTAAGGTTAAAATATTTCTATTACTGAAAAGCGGCCACAATTTATCTTTTTTGACAGTTCCAGCCAATTTTAATGTTAATTCTTTAATTACCAAGCTAAATGAATATTCAATTTCTACTGACTAGCTTTTTTGGTTTTTCCGTCCTCAAAAATATTAATAATTTACGAAAATTAAGTATTTATGTGTAATATTACAATCGCAATATAATTAAACTTGATTAGGAAAGTCATTATAAGCAAGTCTAAGAGCTACTCTCTTGTCATCGAAAATTAAACGTTCGGTTTTATTACTTATTAAAAACCATGAACTACCATATAATAAGTAGTTTCAGTGATAATCTAATTTCACAACAAAAATGTATCATTACATATAATTTAATAGAATATACAATAATTTGACGGTAAAATCCGGTAAAGTTACATCAAATTCATCAATATAATAATAATATTCTTTATTGCACCTAAAAAAAAGAAACAAGTAAAATATATATGGATTATATATGGATGTATATTATTGGATTGGTACAAATAATTTGTACCAATCCAATAATGTACAATATGGCATATTTACTTTTACAGCTAGCAACACTAAACATCAATGCCAGTCAGAAGTCCAGTCACGCGAGAAAAAAAATGTGAATTTGTAATTCTTAAAACCATTGTTTAACAAAGTAAATAAATTAATACAATTACATAAAATTATAAAAAAATTAACAATGAACCTCTAGAATAATATAAGGCTGTGATATTTGATGTGTTAGTGTTGTAATGTGCAATTTTTAATGTCTAAAATATTGTGTTCATTAAAAAAACACTTTTTTTTGTTACGACAACCGCTTTGGTAGGTACATAAATTTTTTCATATTGATTATTTTTCGTCGACGCAATTGTAACCTGTCATACTTAAGCCGAATGAAAGATGTTATTATATTTTTGTTGAAGAACTTAAAATTAACTTTGAAATTTTTAAGCGTGTTTTACCGCGTAAGGTTTTGGTCAAAATACATTATAAATTACAATCTGTAACGCTTAGCCTTAGTATAAAAAAACTCTCGTATAAATATAGTTTGTTTTAAATACAAATTTGATATAAATACACTAAAATATTAACTTTAATTTTGTTTACCAATACAAAAAAACAATAAAATTTGAGATAATGGTGTAGTTACTTTTTGTTTCTTTATTCTTAAAGAATATTCATACCCAGCAATGGGATTCTCACAAGAGCGCCAAACAGTATTGAACCATTTTCAATATTTTATTTATTTATTTATTTATACTTTATTGTACACTTACAATAAGGGCATTAAAAAGAAGAGAAAAAAAAACAAACTAGATTTATTCAGTATGCTTTTTTTCAAAGGCGGACTAAGGCGGTGATTTCTTACAGACAACCCATCTATAAAGGAAACATTTGTAACATATAATAGGCACACCGTGCAATTTACAACAATATACTATGTATAAGACTCATATACAATACACCAAAAACTATATTCACATTAAACATAGATATACATATATTTACATAATAATATGCATAAAAAATAATTACATAGAATATTTTTTTTTATTATAATTGAAAAAACCAATTTTTTATGTATGTAACACATTGAAAAGTATTTACTTCACATTATATACATATACACTGCAGGCCAAAAGTTTAAGACCACACTTAAACAACATAGTTATCTCTCAATTGTAACGAAATCTCATGATATAAATAAAAGAAATGTACACCTGCATAATCTATTGTTAATATAGAATATCTAAATAAATTATTCTTTTATTTAGTTTCAAGTTATTAGACAATAAACTAGTATTGTTTTCAAACACCGACAAACGCTACGTTAGAGCCAAATGGTAGAGTCGTAACAATATTTTTATGATATGCTAATAAATGATTGCTTTGCTATTGTTTCCCATTAGCAAATAATTAGTATTGTTTAGATTCTAAAAACACATGTTTCCGACTTATTATTATCTGAGTTTACATGGGTCTTTTCACAAACAATCTCAATTAGTCTAAAATTGTGGTTTCTACAGTGAAGACGTCTAAAAATGGGAAAAACACGCGAAATTAGCAGTGAAGTGCGTTCTGCCATTGTTGTTTTATATAATGAAGGCAAATCTAACTGAGGTAGGGCACAGCAGGAATTTCCTGCTCAAAATATGGAGCAGCCCGACTGGGGTAGTACCTCGACCTTACAGAAGATCACAGCAAAATAATACTGTTTTCAAGCAGTATTGTGTTCCTGTTGGTGAGTAAGGTGACCAGAGCTCCTGGGGGGATTGGGGATTGGGTCGGCAACGCGCTTGCGATGCTTCTGGTATTGCAGGTGTCTATAAGCTACGGTAATCGCTTACCATCAGGTGATCCGTACGCTTGTTTGCCGACCTAGTGACATAAAAAAAAAAAAAAAAAAAAAAAAAAAAAAAAAAAAAAAAAAAAAAAAAAAAAAAAATCCGAACGTGAGATTGCTTTACAATTGAAGTTATCGAAGACTTGTATTCATGGCACAATAATAATGGTTGGTGACTCAATTATGGTCCGGGGTTGCTTTTCTAGCCAAGGAACTGGCAATTTGATAAAAATTGACGAAATCATGAAAAAGAAACAGTACAAAAAAATTTTAGAAACAAATGCGAACGGCATTTGTCAACTTCGGGGTTGAGATTAATTGGAGATGGATTCGTTTTCCAACAGGACAATGATCCTAAGCATAGCTCAAAATTATGCAGAGAATATTTGGAAGAGAAAGAGGCACAAGGCCTGTTAAAAAACATGGTTTGGCCTCCTCAGAGCCCGGATCTCAATCCCATTGTGGGAAGAGCTTGATCGGAACGTCCGTAATTGTGGTCCATCCTCGGGAGAAATAATGTGGAATGCTTTGTGCCAAAGTTGGAGCAATATATCACAAGAAACAATTAACAAATTGATTGCCCGTATGCCGAGACTTGTGAAAAAAGTCATAGAGTGTAAAGGAGGATTTTTTGATGAAAAATCAGTTTAGCTAACTATAGCCTTTTTTAGTAGCGTGGACTGTTAATATTTCTTAACGCTTTTCAACTATATTAATTGTCAAAAAGTGTTTTATTGGATAACTTAACAGTTTAATTAAACATTTAATATTTTATTGGAGTTTAATTTAATTTTCGTACTTTAATTAACGTTGTCTTAAACTTTTGGCCTGCAGTGTAAATGTAATATTTATACAAGAAATATATGCAGATAAGACATGTAATGATTGCATTATCTAAATAATCTTGCATGAACTTTTATTTAATAAGAATGCACTGATATTCATCATTTCAGCCTATTGCAGTCCACTGCTGGACATAGGCCTCCTTAAGTTCGCGCCAAAGATGGCGTGAACTCATGTGTGTTGCCCATAGTCACTATACACTGGGTAGGCTGGTTAGTGATCGCAGGGCTGGCTTTGTAGCACAGAAGACGCTGCTGCTCGCCTTCGGCCTGTGTATTTCAAAGCCAGCAGTTGGATGATTATCCCACCATTGATCGGCTTTTAAAGTTCCAAGGTGGTAGTGGAACTGTGTTATCCCTTAGTGGCCTCTTATGACACGCATAGGAAGAGAGGGGGTGGCTATATTCTTTACTGCCGTAACCACACAGCAAGATATAAACTAATAGCAATGAGAACAAAAGTTGATAACCTTGGTTTATTCAAATAGTTATTTAGGCTATAAACTAAATAGCTATTCTAATAAACCAACTTTATCTACTTAAAACAGTATTATTTCGCTATGATCTTCTGTAAGGTCGAGGTCTACCCCAGTCATGCTGCTCCATATTTTGAGCAGGAAATTTCCCGTATATCAGTTTACTATTTTTAATCACGAAATCATTTATGGGGAAAAGACAATCTTTTGTGACAAGGGTCTCAAATTATTAAAATCCATTTGACGTATTCTTCTTCTTCTTCTTCTTAAAGTGCCATCTTCTCACGAAGTTCGGCGATCATTTTGGCAACTTGTATCCTTGATACCGCAGCCCTGAATAACGAACGGGTGCTTTTCCCAAACCATTGGCGTAGATTTTTTAGCCAAGATGTTCTTCTACGGCCCACACTGCGCTTGCCCTGGATCTTGCCCTGGATAATAAGTCGAAGCAGCTGGTACTTAGAGGTTCTCATGATGTGGCTGAAGTATTCAAGCTTTCTCTTCTTAACCGCGTACACAACTTCCGCTTTCTTCTTCACACGACTTAACACAGTTACGTTCTTTATTTTATCTCTCGAGGATATCCTTAACATTCTCCTGTATACCCACATTTCGAAAGCTTCAACCTTCTTACAGGTCGATTCGGTGAGTGAGGGTCCATGCTTCAACACCATACAAGAGAGTGGAGAAAGCGTAACAGCGTGCTAATCGTACTCGTAGCTCGATGTTCACCTTCTTATTGCATAGAAGTGGTTTAAGCCGAAAGAAAGCATTACGGGCTTGTTCTATGCGGCACCTTATTTCCAGACCGTGGCTCCCCGTATCGTCGACCCAGCATCCTAAATATTTGTATTTGCTGACTTTTTCTAGTGGTTCTCCATTACAAAACAGAGTGGGGTTAGCAGGTGGTATTTTACAAACTGTCATATACTTTGTCTTCTTCACGTTGATACTGAGGCCGTAAGCTGAACTGACAGATTCAATACTATCTACAAGGATCTGAAGTTCTTCCATGACGATGATGACATGATTTGACGTATGAATGGACCCTAATGTAGGTGGTTGTATCTAAATGTCTAACACATTGGGAACTCTGTTAAATTCTTTGGGTTTTTCGAAAAATGTCTTTTTATGTGCATCTTAATTGTGATATAGAAATAAATCCTAATATTTTAAATAATGGATGCAATAGGCATCTCCAAAGAATATAGCCACCCCCTGTCTTCCCGTGGGTGTCGTAAGAGGCAACTAAGAGATAACAAGGTTTCACTACCACCTTGGAACTTAAGAAGCCGACCAATGGTGGCATAACCATCTAACCGCTGGTTTTGAAACACACAGGGCAATAACGGGCAGCAGCGTCTTAGGTGCGACAAAGCCAGCCCTGCGGTCACCAACCCGCCTGACCAGCGTGGTGACTATGGGCAACACACGTGAGTTCACGCATTTTTGGCGCGAACTTGTGGAGGCCTATGTCCAGCAGTGGACTGCAATAGGATGGAATAATAATGATGATGAATGATGACTTGAACGATCTATAATTGTGGTTACTCGCAAACGAATAATTGTGTTCAATTATATGGACAAGTAATACAACGTAGGTAGACGAAAAACTAGTCAAGTAAATACGCATTATCAAAGATTACTCCAAACGTTGTGATCAGATCTCGATGAAATTTAAATGTGGCCACATAATAAACATCGGCTTTCGATTAAATTAAAAATCAAAATACACCCAGTAAAAAGTAATGCGGATTTTCGAGAGTTTCCCTCGATTTCTCTGGGATCCCATCATCAGATCCTGGTTTCCTTTAAGATATCTCTTTTCCAACAAAAAAAGAATTATCAAAATCGGTTATCGAATTGAGTACCTCCTCCTTTTTTTGAAGTCAGTTATTATTTTGGATTTGTGTAGTTACATAACTTTTCTTTCTTTTTCAGGTCTCAACATGAATGAAAACATGGCACCCGAGGTTGACCCATTGAGCACGTATAACTTGACTTCTTTTCACAATTTCGAAAGTTACGAAAATGTACCATACGGAGAAAACACTTACCCATACCACGTTAAATTAGAACAATATCAGAACCCTTTTAATTGTTACAACAATGTACCACAGAGTAGCGCTAAACCTGACCCACAACCAGACAATACACACACGAGTACCGATATAAATGCAAGCAAAGAACAAATCCAACCAAATAACAATAACGATAACTCAAACCAAAATATAGATATAAAACCAGAAATAACCCAAAATATCACTAAACGGAAAATAAAAAAAGAAAGAAGTAAATACTTCTCCGAGAAAATAACGGATAAAGATTACCCATTCTATGGTTGCTCGGTATGTAACATATCATACAAAACATTACATGAATTAGACGCGCACGTGACGAACAAGCATAAAGATAGAATAACGAGCTACGATCTGAGGATAAAGAATCAAATTAGAAAGAAGAAGTTGAAAAAAGAACAGAAGAAGAATAAGAAGAGAATGAAGAATATCGTCAAAATGGAGAAGGAGATTGAGATAGATATAAAGCCGGAAGAAGGGTACATTGGAAACGAAAAGGCAACGGATTTCTTGAATAACACGGAGTCAGATAACCAGAGCTCGAAAGAGAATGAGAATGGCAAAACAAATGGCAAGGTAAATGATAAAAATGGAACGGAAGCAATGAAAAATGATAGTTTAACGAATAAACAGGAGTTGCAGAATTTACAGAAGATATATAAGTGCTTCGCCTGTCAGAAACAGTTCATGTTAAGTTATTATTTGAAATTGCACGTCAGATCACACACAGGTATGTATTTTAGTACCAAATAAGGTAACTGAAATATTAATGTAACTGATTTTCTGCTTGCGTGTAATTGAAGTTTCCCAAACTAGCCTGTAAACTCCATTTTTGGGTGAAACTTCCCCCCTATACAGGAGAGGGATGACAGCTTAGTCCACTAAACTGTTTTGTATACTAATTTTTTTTCTTTTATATAACTATGTCGACAAACAAGCGTACAGCTCACCCGATGGTAAGCGATTACCGTAGCCTAGAGATGCTTGTGTTTTAATCGAAAGCTGATGATTGTTGTGTGGTCTCATTTTTTGTCAGAGATCTGAGTAGGCCTTTTTGAGTTATTTATAATAATGCGCATTGACTTGACTATTTTTTCATACCACGTTTTATTACTGGTCGACGTAATTGAAGTCAGTTTTTTGTTCATTTGCAATCAAACACAATTACCTATAATCTTGTTAATTGTTATAGAATAGACTTTTTGTAATTACATCCATACATACATATAATCACTCCTCTTTCCCGTAAGGGTAGGCAGAGACCACTTCTTTCCACTTGCTACAATCCTTACATACTTCTTTCGCTTCGTCCACTGTCATTATTCCCTTCATACATGCTCTTCGGTTGACAGTTGACTCTTGACCTGACCTTTTTTCAAGACGTCCCTTATTTGGTCTCGGAACGTCCGCCTAGGTCTACCCCTTCCAACCCTTCCATTCACACTCGCCTTATACACTTTTTTCGTTAATCGTTCTTCACTCATTTTCTCGACATAACCAAACCATCTGAGCATACCTTTCTCAATTTTTGTCACTACATCTTCTTTCAGACCACAACGTTTCCTTATCTCACTATTTCTTATCGTATCACTCAGTTTAACTCCTATCGTACTTCTTAACGCTCTCATCTCAACTGCATTTATTCTGCTTTCATGTTTCTTCTGCCATATCCAACTTTCACTTCCGTACATGAGAGTCGGAACCAACAACCCCTCATGCACAGCCAAACGAGCCTTGTTAGACACCTCCCGACTGCTCATAAAAGAGTGCAAAGCTCCATTCACCCTGTTTCCTGCATTCACTTTTCTTTCAATATCACTCTCACACTTTCCATCTCTTGTAAACTTTGAACCCAGATACACAAACTCATTCACCTGTTCAATTTGTTCATCTCCAATCACGATATTGCATTCTGTCACTGCCTCATCTCTTTCAAACACCATCACTTTCGTCTTCTTTACATTCATCTTCATTCCCCTTCTTACAAAAACTCGATTCATAGCAGGTACCATCTCCTGCAACTCCTCGGGCGAAGACGCAAGTAATACTTGGTCATCAGCATAGAGAAGACATTTGACGAGTAACTGATTCATTTTCAACCCACTTTCATTCTCTTTTAAATCTGTCAAACAATTGTCTATGAACAGATTAAACAGCCACGGTGACGCTACACATCCCTGTCTAACACCTTTTTCGATATTAAACCATTCAGGGTATGCCCCGTTTATCCTCACACAAGCACTAGAATCCCTATAAAGAGATTGCAATGCTCGTATGAGAACACTGCTCACACCATTCACGGACAATGCTGACCACAATTCGTTCCTCATCACTCTATCATAGGCCTTTTCTAAATCCACGAACGCGCAATAGACTTTTTTGTTTTTAGCCAAACACTTTTCGGCAATGCACCGCAAAGAAAAAACCTGATCCGTACATCCCATTCCCTTTCTAAATCCCGCTTTTTTGTAATTGTTATTATTATATTCCAGATGAAAAGCCCTACACCTGTGCAGAGTGCGGTCAGTCGTTCATAACCGCTAGCAAGCTCGGTCGGCACAATAAGAGGTTTCACCTAGCCATCAGATATCAGTGTCGGATATGTTACAGATATTTTTCGAGGTAAATATTTCAATAAATACTACTCCGCCATGCTTAGGTAGCGGTAACTGTTTAACGCTGATTTTATAATATTTGATAAGCTTATTTGTAGAGATGTAAGCATTAAGTTGCTTACTGTAGTAATAATTATTTGTATATATATATTATATTTCGATGAGCTGTGTGGCCGAGTAAAATAGCACCACCCCCTTTCTTCCCGTGGGGTTCGTATAAGGCGACCGAGGGATAAACCTGGGTCAAAATCATCATGGTCCTGGAGAAGGAAAACTTCATTTGAAACCCAGAATGGAGTCTCCGTCAAGCATTCGTGACATAGCTCTGAAATGCGAAAAACTCCTGCAGCCGCACTGGCTCCACACTTATCGGCTCGTCGTTCCTGTGGGCCTAGCCAGAGAGGTCGAAAAGGTGGCGCAGAGCTTAGGCAAATACGTTTTCCTGAAGAGTGTCCTAGGAGACAGTGTCTTTCTGACACTGTCTAACTTGTCTGCAATAGACGGATTAAGGCCAATGGTATATTTTCAAATATTAAACCCAGACTGAGGCGGGAATTAAACCCACAACCCTCGAAGCAGAAAGCAGGGTTACTACAGCTGCGCCAGCTGGCTAGTCACAAATACTTGTTTGCTTTTTACAAAATTAAACTGCATATCCTACATACTGATGGCGGGATAACCATCCAACTGCTGGCTTTGAAATACACAGGCCGAAGACAGGCAGCAGCCTCTTCGGTGCGACAAAGCCAGCTGCGGTCACCAACCCGCCTGCCCAGCGTGGTGACTACGGGCAACACACATGAGTTCACACATTTTTGGCGCGAACTTGTGGAGGCCTATGTCCAGCAGTGGACTGCGATAGGCTGAACTGATCCTACATACTAATTATATGATATGTGCAAAAAAATCAGTCGGTAAAAATGGTAAATAATTTCGAAGTAAAACTTCTTTACGCACCTGAGCTGGTGAAAACGTGACGGGAGCGTTACGAGAAGTGTGGATCGGAAGCAAGAGAGAGAGGGAGATGTGCGAAAAACATTTTTTTTCTCTTAGCCAATTACGTTTCGTATATCTAAGACACGGTTCAGGCCAATTGTGCAGAAGTTTCACTTCAGTCGTGTGGTCTAAAGCACAATCTTTTTTTATCAGCAATATATTCATATAAATAATATTTTTAAGTTCAATGTAATATGTCCAATAATTTTTCTTTCACAGATTTGAATTTTTAACTCGACACTTTGACAAGAAACATCCGGATGATAAATTAGAAGGTGAACCGTACGGTATGTTATGTTTAATTTATACTTTTTTTTTGTCAAACATTTTCAACTATCCGCAGCTTAAGGGGCTTATCCCACTATTGTACGGTCAAATACGGACCGTTTCCGGACTTATACACTTTCAGCACTTGTCATTGGCAAAATCATCGGCGAAAAGCTGATGGAGCCATAGTCTTTAAAGAAGAAGAAGATGTTATACTTTTTAAATAACAGTGGTAAACATGTGAACGGCCCACCTGATGGTAAGAGATTACTGTAGCCCATAGATGCCTGTTACACCAGAAGCATCGCAAGTGCGTTATCGACCTTACCCCCAATCCCCCAGGAGCTCTGGTCGCCTAACTCACCACAGGGACACAACACTGCTTGAAAGCAGTATTATTTAGCTGTGATCTTCTGTCGTAAGGCCAAGGTTCGCTTGTTTGCCGATCTAAATATATTAATAAAATACGAATAAATTAATATTTTACATTCCAGATTACAACGCAATTCTGCCATATTTAAAAGAATTAGAAGAACAGCTCCGTGAAAAATCTGAAAGTGAAAAGGCGAAACCTAAAGACGAAGAACTTTGGTCGAGTGACTGGCCGCCGAGTGAGGTTACTGGTATCGCTGATGATTTGAAAGAAAGGGTGATAAAAGAGGAGACAGAGTTAAAGATTGAAGAGGTCAAGGTCGATATGGGGGATGTCCAGGTGAAAGAAGAGGAGGTTGAGGATAGGGATGACTTCAGGGATGACTTCGGGGATGACGTCAAGGATAACGTTAAGGATGACGTTAAAAATGATATCAATGAAGTTAAAGATGTTTTCAACGATGATTTTAAGGATGAAAAGTAAGTTATTTTCTTTTTAAAATAGCTGTGACTATGTGTCTAGTGTGTGCTATGAGAGAAAGAGAGAAAGAAAATATGTGCTCGCACCTCTCTCTTTCTACGTTCTCCTCGCCCAATCACACTATTCGTAACGCGCTCGTCACGCATTCACCAGCTCCCCAAGCCAAGCGTGCGTAAAGAAGAGGATAAAAAGAGGATATGCATTAAAATTATTTTTAAAAATTATTCTACCCCCCCAATTTATTCTACCTAAAGTTTATGTTATGTTATTCTTGAAATGGCTCCCTTGCGGATTTGCCAATATCAGAGTCCTAAAGTTTATAGATCGGATTAAATTATTGTATTTTGAACTATCGCATTAGGTAATGGTTCTGTAATGGTATTTATATTAGAGTGAATAAATGAATAAAACAAACTGGTACTAACCCAATCCCCTTCCCTTATTTCAGCGCATCGGACGACGACTACTTCCCTTCAAACACATGGGCGGTCCCTGTTTTGTCCCCGGGGGGTGAAGCCACGGGGGGGTCAACTACGGGGGGTTCGGCGGGTGTCGACAGGTTACAGTGTGGTGAATGTGGCAAGAGGGTCAGCAGTGCCTCGTACTTAAGGGTCCATATCCGGACCCACAGCGGGGAAAGGCCGTATAAGTGTTACGTGTGTGGAGCAGGCTTTATTACGTCTAGCAAGATGCATCGGCACGTTCTGACGCATCCTCAGTGCTGGGAAGGTGAGTAGGGCTTTTTTTAATTTTTTTTGTTGTGGTGTTGGGTGGGTTAAAGGTTTAGAGGGTTTTTTTTTTGAGGACCCGAAACACCCCCAAGACAATATTATCATATTTATTTATAAAAACAATATATTTAAATACAGAAATTAGTCATAGCTTTGTACAATTGGCGGCTTTACCTATTTTCTACCCGAGTCTACCAACTGTGATTGTTGACCGGCAGTAGTGACAGTCAGGCTTACTTATAACTAAAAGGATAATATTGTACACATATATGAAAATATAAATTATTTTTCGAAGAAGACTTATTAGTATGGGTGTGTTGGATGCTAGAGTTAGTAACACACCGTCTGTATTGTCTAAGTTTTGGTTCAGGCATTTGAGTGTTTTAGTATAGTGTGTGATAAAGTTATAGTTTTAAAAAAAGTATCTGTGAAGTTTCTTGCCGTTTCTTCTCTTCAGAATCTGTATTCCGAATCGGTGGTAGCTCCACTTTTTACTATAATTAATTAATTGAAACAAATATAATTTTAATATGAAAAATGACGATTCGAAGTTGCCTTTGAAGCCTATTTGAATAATGTAATTTTTGATTTTGGTTGAAAAGTAGATGTTCTGAAGTGGATTTCTTTTTTGACAGACGATCAAGTGAAAACTGAAAATATAGATATAAAGTTGGAAAAGGAAGGCGATGCGGTAGACGAAGATACAAAGTAAGTCTACAAACTATATTATGTCATCATTGCAGCCTAGTCCTACAAGTTTACGCCAAAAATAACGTGAACTCATGTGTTTTGCCCATAGTCACCACGCTGGGCAGGCGGGTTGGTGACCGCTATATTCTGTACTTAGATTTAAAAAAAAAAACGAGATTGCTTTAGACCACACGACTGAAGTTAAACTTACGAAACGTAACTCTCTTCCCGTCTTCACTAACTTATATCTCCCTCTCAAATGCCGTTCGCCTCCCCGATCGCACTTTTCGTAACGCTCTCGTCACGCATTCACCGGCTTACTCCCTCAAGTCAAGCGTGCGTAAAGAATATTTACTTTGAAAAATATGAGAAACAGCAAGACAAAAACACTGTCAGTGTTGGACCATATTTTTATCTCTATAGCAATATTTAGGACCGGCTGATCTTTAGTCTATAGTTAAAAAAAAAAATATGGAACGGATGCCGTTAAATTATACCACGTACAACGCGCTTCAGCCTGTAATATCCCACTACTGGGCATAGGCCTCTTTCCCCATGTTGGAGAAGGATCAGAGCTTAATCCACCATGCTGCTCCAATGCGGGTCGGCGGATATATTCCCTACTATGAGTAACGATCGCTATCAGGTGTACGTGATAACAACCAAGACCGACGGCTTAACGTGCTCTCCGAGGCACGGTGGGGAGGAGGACTAAACAAACACCCAGACCGCGGCAAACACCTGTATGGCCAATACAAATGTTTGTCATGTGCGGTGATCGAACCCGCAACCGCCAGCGCAACAGGCACAATCCATAGCTGTGACCGTTGCTCCAACGCGACGACCACATACAAAACACCAGTCAAATAGAATTTAATACTTAATTGCCTTAATTTAAGTTCTGTTGTAAACCTATCTCGTGTCTAAACTACTGCTTTGATTTGGCCGATTTTGATTGCATACAGAAATAATTGAGTTTCCTCTCAAACGAAAAAGCGTGTGCGTACAAAGTACACATATCAGAAGTGAATCTTCTTTCGCAAACTAATTGGAAAAAATAAGTAAACAAAATAATTAAAAACTAATTGAAAACTACAGTAAAGCGGGACACGAGGCGGGTGACGCCTTTACCGGATGAAGTAGGCGGCATCATAATTTAAAAAAAAAACGTTGCACATCAAAACGTCGCATATCTTCGTGACGTTTCATCCGTAAAAATTTTACTCGCATGCGCCTAAAGAACTTACACTTAAAAAAACCGATTTCAATTACATCGACTAGTAATACAATGTAGATACACTAAAAAAATGCCAAGTAAATACGAATTATTAGATATAACTCGAAAAGTACTTGTCAGATCTTTATTAAATTTAAATGGAACCACATGGGGACGCGCAACACCTTTAAAAAAATCATCGACATCGATCCACCCAGTCAAAAGTTCTGATTTAACGTCTTGTACAAAAAAAAGTACAATGGAATTTATCTTATCTGGAAGTCGGTTATAAATGGGGTTACGCAGGCATGCAAGGCTTAGAACGCCTCCAAAAAAAAACTTCAAATAAACATACAAACAACGAATCGTACATGTAGCATTAATAAGCGTAGCAATAAGCACTAATTTTTCTTAAGCATTGATAGCTTAGTAACTTAGAAATTGTGTTTTTACTGATTTTAAATAAATTAATTTCTGTTCCACAGATTAAAAATGAAAAAGGCTCTCGCGAAGTTCTCCAAAAAATCGAAAAATTCGGAAAAGAAAAAGAAGCTTTATCAAAAGCGGCCGCACGCTTGCGAGTTCTGTCAGAAGAGATTCTTACATTTGGAAACGTTACAGGTAAGATAAATGTAAAAAAAAATATTATTTATTAATTTACTAGCGAACCTGGCAGACGTTGTCCTGCCCGGAAAACAGCTACCAAATTTGATTACTTACATACCGATAGCAGCTCCACCTGCCGGGTCCAATTTAGAAAAAAAACTACCCGGTCTCCCAAGTTGGACCAAAATTACAGATGCTTACAAAATTTGATAAAAATGGTTCAGTAGTTTCGGAGTTATATACCGATAACAGTGCCTACCGGGTCCGATTGAGATAAAAATTACCTATCTACCAAGTTGGACCAAATTACAATTTGGAGTTTATCTGGAACATACATCATGACACGAAATTTTTATATATATATATATATATATATATATATATATATATATATATATATATATATATAGATTACATAGACACGGTAAAACACATTCACATAGTAAAAAAAACATGTTACCGTTTCGCCCTTGTCAGTTTGTTTTTTAATTATACCAGATTATGCTGTAATGTATAAATTTTATGTATATTAATGTTATAGTATGGACAATGTCGGTCAGAGGTCGTGTCCCAAGCGACTGTATACACATAGGCTTATAACGTGTATAGTGAATAAAACCAGCCACTCATCTTCCAGGTGCACAAGAAGTCCCACGAGGGCGAAGCCCTGGTGCACAAGTGCACGTTCTGCCTGGCCGAGCTGCCGGACGCGGAGGCGCGCGCGCGGCACGAGGCCTCGCACTGCGGACCGAAGCCCTACCTGTGCACCATCTGCGGCAAGGGCTACAAGAAGCGGGAGACCATGGTGACTGACTCACCTGTGTAATATCATAAAGCTGAAAGGGTGTTTGAACGCGCTGGTCTAATGCTAATTTGACTGAGGTAGGGCGCAGTGGGACATATCCTGCTCAAAATCTGGAGCGGCCCGACTGGGGAAGTACCTCGACCTTACAGAAGGTCACAGCTAAATAAAACACAAACAGTTCTGAAGCAGTGTTGTATTCCTATTGATGAGTAAGGTGACCAGAGCTCCTGGGGGATTTGGGGATAGGGTCGGCAACGCGCTTGCGATGCTTCTGATGTTGCAGACGTCTAAGCTATGGTAATCGCTTACCATCAGATGAGCCGTATGCTTGTTGGCCAACCTAGTTATATAAAAAGAAACCACTATCGCGTTTTTGCGCCCCTTTAAGTAGTGCATCACTCACTTCTACTACCTCATGGAGAAGGAACTCAATCTCTCTGCATTCTTCTCCCGATAAGGAACCGAAGTCTGGTCTGGCGTTTATGATATATTTCCGCCAAGTTTTCGTCCTAGACGGTGCAGGAAGACATCAGACGTACGTTAATTATATGTGATCGTGCGCAGATATACCACAGGAAGAACCACAAGCCGGACAAGGAGTACATCTGCGACATCTGCACAAAGACCTTCAACGCGCAGTGCAAGCTGCAGCGGCACATCGTGTCGCACCGCGCGGACCGCTTCGTGCTGCGCTACGAGTGCCCGGTGTGCGCGCACATGTTCAACACCAAGTACCACGTGCAGATGCACCTCGCCACGCACCAGAAGGAGGGCCTGTGAGTAACACACACACATACACACACACAAACACACAAAAACACAAACACACAAAAACGCACACACACAGACACAAACACACAAACACAAAAACACACACGCACACACACACACACACAAACTCACATATCCACACAGATTCACACATGCACGCACACATAAATACACGCACAAAAACAAACGCTGATGCAAATCACGTCGCATTACGCATACGCAAACCCAGACAGATACACACAATTAAATTGTAATTATTATGATGAAAACTTTTTGAATTAGTCGAGTCCTAAATTTTTTTTATTACTTTCGTTCAAACAAAAGTACTGTTTTCCTTTAAATTTTTGTAATAATTTTAATAATTATAAACTAATTATTAATATTATTATATTGTACAAACCCACTTTACATTAAAAACTTCAAGTGTATTTTTTTAAAATTCAAATAATCACGTTAATAAAAATTCAATTTTATTTCAACAGTATTCAAGAAGAAAACCGCAACGAAATACTAGCGATGGTTTTACAAAACGCGAGAAAAATACCTAAAACCCCAGACGCACCGGCCGCGCTAACAGACATAGTACCTTCAGATGAGCGGAGTCGCATATGCAACATATGCGGGGAGATTTTCCAACATTTCTACTACTTAGAGGAACATTTAAAAAGCCACGGTTCGAAAATAGCGATCGAAGACAACGAAAAAAATAGCGAGAAAAAACACATATGCAAAGTCTGTAATAAAGGATTCAAATTGCATTACTATTTGAAGCTCCACAGCTTCACACATACAAAGGAAAAGCCCTTCATATGCCAGCAGTGCGGCAAAGGTTTTATAACTAAGGGCAAACTCAAAAGGCACTTAGAAACTCATACTGGACTTAAAAAGTATCAATGTCATATATGTTATAAATTCTTTACTAGGCCGAGTTATCTAAGGATTCATGTTAGGACGATACACGGGACTCAGGATTATAATTTTAGGCTTGAGAAACAGTATGGGTTGTCATCTGTACCGGTTGTGGGGCATAGCGTTTGAGTTGAGTTGTAAAGGCTTATTTCACTGAACCCTTCTGGCCCTTCTGGGCCCAGCCGTGAGATATTACAGTCTAAATAAATTTCGCCTGTCTGACACATTTTCATATAGTTATTTGATATAGATTGATTTAAAACGGATAAGTATCTGAATTTTTATCCTTCAGATATTTCTGCGAAATCTATAAACAAGTTGTAGTTTATGAGTTGAGTTGAATGATCACTATCAACTAAAATTTTCAAATAATTAAGTGATCAGAAAATAATAGTATATACCATATAACTTACTGATTGACTATCTGGAATTTATCAGAAGATGATACAGGTCCTAAAGTTATTGTTGAGTGTAACTCATTGCTGAAATATAGGTTACTAGTTGAGTCGAAGAGTAACTTGTGAGTTGAGTCAAGAAGTGTAACATTTGAGTTGAGTCAGTTGTTACTTACTAAACTCAAATTGAGTTGTTTTTTGAAATTTTAAAATAACGTCAATTTTTTTTCTTTTATTGTAACATAAACAATAAATGAAAGATTGAGACCAAATTTTAAAAAATATATTAGAAAAGAGAAATCTGGTGAATATTATATGTTGTATGGAAATAAAGTGTTATATTTTTATGTATTTTAGTAATAAAAGTGGGTACCTTAATGCGGGTATATAGTTTAGCTTTTAATTTTCGGTTGTTCTACTTTAAACCTTCGGTTGTCATAAAAAAATTGTGCTTTTTTAATTTAAAAAAAAAAAATAACGTCCATTTTCCAATGTGTTGTGTTTTTTTATTATTAATAGTTTGTCTTTTTCTGCTCAAAAAACAATTTTAAAAACGTGTGTTGTAATTATTTTGTATTAAAATAAAATAAAAAATATTTTAGTTCATCGAATCGGTGTCGGTTTTTTTGTACTTATTAATTTTTATTTAATCTAGCAACATTGGAGGTGATTAAAAAAAATTAGGTGTTTTTAAAATGTTATTATGTAAGGGTCTGTTAAACAGATGATCGCGTAATTATTATTTTTACGCCGTACGGACGGACGGTTCGTTTTAGTGTAATCTTTTATATGTAGATACAATATTAAGTTTTTGTATTGTTTTTAAGTGACAAAGATTTGTATAGTGGTCCATTTGTCATCTGTGAAGATTTGATGTTTTAGATCTTTTATCTGTAAAATTTTTGACACAAAAAAAATAGAGGGAAAAGTTTAAACAAGATGGACGTTTATTTAACTAATTTTTGCTTATTATAACATCAAGTATTTAAGCATTTTTTTAAAAAGTATTGTTTTAATCAAAGTCGATTAACATCTCTTCTTTTCGGGTTTAAATCGATTAACAGAAGACAAAATAGTATTTGTAGGCTTCAAGAGCATTTTTTAATCTTTAGTAAATGGTAATCATCACAATTTTGTGATATTTATTATTTTTGTGACTTAACATTGTTTTATGAATTTTAATTGCCTTTTTTTATTAGTGATCTCAGGTTTATAGTTTAATGACACAATATTTCTAGAATAAGACTTGAAAAACACTGCAGACGTCTGCGGTGTAGCAATAATGTATCACACGAAACTCGATGTTGTAAATTGTCTTTCACACTTTTTAAAAGGTTGTTGATTTTGTATAAAGAAAAAGATATATTAATAAAATAAATTAAGTTTTTATATGTTTGTTTTATTTATTTTTAACTATGAAAAAGAGGGGGCTCTCAATTCTAGTGTTGTTTTAAGTTTACCTGCAGCTTGAAGCAGATGACAGGTAGCCCAAATTTCTTTATGCAGTTCACCAACATTATCTTGATGACTCATCATCATCATTGCAGCTTATCGCAGTCCACTGCTGGACATAGGCCTCCACAAGTCCCCGCCGAAAATGGCGTGAACTCACGTGTGTTGCCCATAGTCACCACGCTGGGCAGGCGGGTTGGTGACCGCAGGGCTGGTTTTATCACACCAAAGACGCTGCTGCCAGTCTTCGGCCTGTGTATTTCAAAGCCAGCAGTTAGGTAGTTATCCCGCCATCGAATGGCTTTTTAAGTTCCAAAGTGGTAGTGGAACTGTGTCATTTCTTAGCCGTCGTATCTTGATGGCTGATAATTGCCAATCCATACTATTTCCGGAGTTTGTTAACAACTTTTATCAGTTAGCCCGACAGTATTTTTCCCTTCCATCCTGGATCCTTTGATTTATTTGTTGAGAATGGGGCAATACGTTCCCATTCCTTTTTTTACGTGTTATTGTAGTTTTTCTATAGGCTCGTCGTACGGATTTAAATTCAATAAGTCTCCAATATAACGCGTATATTTCACTCCATATTGATCGATTGAGCGAGAAACTCACAGAATATTCTTAAAACTATCAATTGCCCAGAAAGGAAAAACAGTTGATTTTTTTTTAAATATAACATTGGTATGGCTCTATGAACGTGACTTTTTTCGCCATAAGATTATACCTTCGTTATTTACGGAAGTTCGCTTTGGTGTAGTGGTGCGAGTAGTCACCTAAAACACCGGCGATTTGTGGGTTTGATTTCCGCTCGGGATGACTATTTGTACTATAGTCTCCCAACCGTGCCTCGGACAGCACGTTAAGCCGTCGGGCCCGGTTGCTATTTTACCTGATAGCGATCGTTACCTACTCATTTTAATGTGTTAATCTGTAACTTTTTACTGGGTTGACCGATTTTGATGATTATTTTTAGTTTGATTTATTGTGTTCAAAATCGTATGTTAACGGACACGGATTGTTTAGATACCTTTCTAATAAAATTACGAAATATAATGAAGCTGCCCCCTGCTGTAAGTTCCAGATAGATCTAAATAAAAAACTATGATTGATGGCAAGTTATTGTAAACTATTGTGTTTGAAACGGGGATTCTAAATACTGTATTCAAATTTAATACGTTAAAATGCAACTTTTATCTGAGAATTTTTCAACACAGATAAATATATCAGGATCCCCAATGGAACTTAACATTTTCGGAGTTTTTCCACAGAGATGACATAAATCGCTATAGTTAGCGAAACTAGAAAAATACGCCTTACTGACAGCAGATTAAAGTCAGCAACAAGCTTATTTATACTGTTCTTGGTATTGTAAGTTACAATTAGCTACGGTAACGTCTTGCCATTAGGCAGACGAAACAGTTGTTTGCGATCCTAGTAGTATAAATCAGCAGGTAAATTTTTGTGTATTTAAAATAAAACAATTCTCGAACATAAACAATTATAATTCAATGAAGACTCTCGAAAAAGCAGCGACAAATTCGTCTCAACAGCAGAACACAGTCATTAGCGAGAGCCAGCATCAAATCGCTAATCTCGCCCAGAACATCACAGACTCTGCTGTTAGGATCTCCTTGTATTGTTTTGTAAGCTTCTTTGACAAATTCTAGAAATATGCAACAGCAAGCGCAACAGTTTTTACTTAAAGATTTTTTCAATGACGCGACCGATGGTTCAGGGATGGGGGATGGTTTGTTGCATTTTAAGTTCTTCTTGTCGCTGCCGCAAGTTTTAGATTTGATGTAGCGACACGTGGTGCATGAAGGGACGCCATTTTTGTTCTTTCGGGAAAGTACCTGAAATCATCGGAATTTGATTTGGCTTTGAAATTCAATAAGTGATTATTTAGTTCTGCGGCCTGTGCAACTTTTGGATTTACAGGTTGCAAATATTTCACAAATAAAGTTGAAGAAGTAAGTTACATCGTGAACTGGATATATATGTTCGCTGTTGTTATTTTGATAGCTTTATAAACAAGATTGTGGCGGTAGTGGTTTAACTAATATCAAAATCATTTGTATTCTGTTAAATTTCTTAAGTGTAAATTTTATACAATAGATAGTATTAGATTTCTAATTGAACATTTTGATTCAATTGTTCTAAATGTCTTACAACAAAATCTTACTATATTGCCTACGACTTGCTTTTCCACTTGTTAAACTTTTTTTTTTAATTTGTGGATCAGAGCATAACAATAGTTTTTTAAATTGTACAGATGGAAGTATCACTATCAAACAGATCGAATTTATTATTTGAAATCCATAAGTTACGTTAAAGTTATGAAATGACAACAAATTAATTCCAAATCAGTACACGTCTTAGTTTCGAAATATTAAAACAATTGTGTTTGCTCGCAAACGAAAAAAATCCGACTTTAATTGCATCGACACAACGTAGACGTATTATTAGAAATAACTCAAAAGCTACTCATCAAATCTCGATCAAATTTTTAATGGCACCACACGACAAACACCAGGTGGTAAGGTTCGGTAAAAAAAGTCGTAAAAATTGTTACACATTTAAAAAATTTTTGGGCGACACAATCCGAAGAACCTATTCTTTTTTGAAGTCGGTTGAAAATTAAGTGTATGTTATAGTAACCTTAACTATTCGCTATTGTTGGCTAGTATTTATAAATAAAAATCTAGAGGTACTTGGTTGTATTTTCAGCAGTGATAATTTACTGTAATTTGTAAGTCATTCTAATATCTTTTCTAAAGCCAAATGTGACTTTATTTTTTATTTTTATTTGTCTGTATTTTAGCTGCATGTCACTCAGATCTACTGAATGAATTTTAATGAAACATGACATGATTTGAGTTTATATTTCGAGCTAAGACTCTTTAATACTTATTATCCAGAAATCGAGTATTTCCTTCGGAGAGATTTTTTAAAATTCTCATGTAAGCACGTTAAAATATACTTTAATTTAGTCTTTATCATAAAGCAAGGTCATGTACTTTTGATATTAAATTGAATCAAAAATTAAATTGAATTGAAAAATTGATCCTTAAAGCCGCAGGGCGATCTGCCCTAAAAGCCTTGGCAAGGCTCTTTAACGCCGTCATCCACCGAGTTACCACGACGGAGACGTGGTCTAGTAGTGTGGTGGTGCTGTTCTTTAAGAGAGGCGATAAGTATCTATTGAAGAATTACAGACCGATCTCACTTTTGAGCCACGTCTATAAGCTGTTTTCGAGGGTTGTTACGAATCGTCTCGCTAGAAGACTCGACAAATTCCAACCACCAGAGCAGGCTGGGTTTCGAAATGGCTACAGCACCGTAGACCACATCCATACTGTTCTGCAGATTATTCAAAAGACACAAGACTGGCTGAGCGGCGTTTGGCCGGCTTCGTCGAGTCTTGATTTCGAAAATTGCGCAATGCTTGAAGACAAAAGTCTTCGAGCAATGCGTCCTGCCAAAGGACTGGTCCACAAGTTTAAAGTCGCTCAACGTGCAATGGAACGGGCTATGATTGGGGTTTCTCTCAGAGATAGTATTAGAAATGAGACTATCCGCGAGAGAACGAAAGTAACCGACATAGACCACAGAATTATCAAGTTGAAGTGGCAGTGGTCTGTATCGCAGGACTGATGACCGTTGCAGCAGACGGGTCCTGGAGCGGGGACCGCGTCTTGGCAAACGCAGTGTGGGACGTCCTCCCGCCCGCTGGAACGACGGTCTACGTAAGATTGCCGGTGTAGGCTGGATGAGGAGACGGAAAACCGGGATGTTTGGCGCGAACTTGGGGCGACTTATGTCCAGCAGCGGACTGCAATAGGCTGAACTGACTGACTGACTGATTGATAAAAATGAAATTAAATCCTACAAATATAATTATACTGGCTAAACTAAAACAGTAATTTTCGAGTTACATTACTGAAGAACTTTATATTGTGGGTTCTTTTGATATTGAGTCTTGAAGTAACTCGTTAACGGACGCTTGACTTGGGGAGTAAGCTGGTGATTGTGTGACGAGAGCGTTACGAAAAGTGTGAGGCAACATGTTTTTCTCTCGTAGCCAGTTACGTTTCGTATATCTATCTAAGACACAGTGCAGGCCTATTGCTAAAGAAGTCTTACTTCAGTCGTGTGGTCTAAAGCACACTCGTTTTATTCCAGTTTATTTTGTATGCCGATTTCTAGACAAAAAAAAAGTTAGACGGATACCTAAATATGATTAACAAGTAACCCAAAAAATGCCTATAAAATTAATCTACTTCTATTAGACGTGTGGGGACCACAAAATCAAAGATTTGAACTCTATGACTACGTGATGATGAAATGAGTGTCTTGCAAACTAATAACCTCCTTAAATTAGGTTATTTATTATGAAATTGTTATTTGCCTGATGCAGAAATGAAATTGTTATTTGTTTGCTACGGATGACATCTGTACTTCTGCCTATATATACTCAAAATAATCTTAATAAACTTAGTGTTAAATCGACTTTCATTGGGTTTGGGTTTCCCTCACAACCTTGACCTTCCCTCACATGTCATCTCCCACTCAACTAGAGACTACCATACAGTAACCTTTGCTGAAAAGGTTCGAAGGAAGGAAGGACCTTTATCATGGACAGAATACTAAAATAAAAACAATACATCACCTTAATTCTATAAGCATCAACTGCCCCGTCCATGTTTTTACAATAAATTTATCCACACAAAATCATGTTTGTTTATATTTTTCACAAGTAATTTTCTTGACAAATCCCTTCACAAATTACTGTGCCGGATGACAAGTTTGTCAAAAAAAAAATTCTTTTTTTGTAAATTTTTCCTTTAATTATGCACCTACACGTACATACAAGCGCATTAAATGAAACTTTATAAATATATACTAAAATATAAATTTAAGGTCAATCTGTTTGACAGATGTTCTGTATATATCTTACTGGCTTCTGCCCGCGACTTCGTCCGCGTGGAAGAGTTTCTTTGGGCTAACTGGGAAAGCTTTCAAAAGGGAACAAACCCCGATTTTGAAACACTGCTGGTGCTCCGCTACCATTGGTCTTAGCGTGATGATATATAGTCTATAGCCTTCCTCGATAAATGGGCTATATAACTCTAAAAGAATTTCTCAAATCGGACCAGTAGTTCCTGAAATTAGCGCGCTCAAACAAACAAACAAAATTTTCGGCTTTATAATATTAGTATTGGTAATTAATGGTATGTAGTGTATGTGATTCGGTTGTATCCGTATTCTAGATGTAAATTTTTTTTATATTTTCTTTGGCGTTTTTCAATAATTACAATAACAAAAAGGTTTAAAATAAAACACGAAAGTCCATAATAAACTTTCAAACAGCATATATTGTAGAAATAAAAAAATACATGATACAAATAAAACTCTTTTAAGCTAAAAAACTTAAAACTAAAGCCAGTCCTGGCAACATTGTGACGGAGGTGTAAATGAAAAAGTCCCCAGGTTTAAAACTAATAATTTATTTCGTTACAAATACACAAAAAAAATTTGCATAAAATGCTGGTGTCATAAATTTAAAGATTACAAATATTCTTAAAAATTTTTTTGTTTCTCGAAACATTCTCTTCAACGTCTTCATTCGATAAAAATAAAATCAACTTGTCATTTTAACAACGCTAGACCTCCTCTAGGTAATGTCAAATTGATAAGGCCCCAAATAATAAAAAAAAGGTAAAATAAACATAGTATTAAAAATAAAATTTTATTTAAAACGGGCCTTATATCTAAAACAAACGTGTACTTTCACCGCCTTATATAAAAAAAAAAAATGTTTATTATTTCTTAATTATCTGTAACAGTGATGGTACGTTATTATGGGCCTGTTTCACCGTTTGTGGTTAACGCTATTTGACGGATGACGGCATCCAACAATTTTTTTTGATATATCATATTTATGAAATTTTTTAAAAAGTTTATTAATTTAGGAGAAGCAGGTCTGATTTTCTATTCTACCTCCTTCTGTTAAAAGCTATTTGTACCTCAGGTTAAACTTTAATCACAAGCGGTGAAACCGGACCTAATCGCTAAAAATATTAATAAGACGGCTCTATATGTGTCCAACACGACGATCTGCACAGGCGGATATTTGAATTATTAATATGGCAGACGTGAGGTATCTTTGTAATTTCGCGGTAAATTTCATTTCCAAGCCGCCATGTTGAACACTTTCGTCATTGTTTTCGAAAGAAAAAAATAATAATTTAAAAAATCTACAAACGTAGGCTAGCCGATAAATTCTTAACTTTACATCGATAGTGCTATATATTATATATTTTTTTAATAATATTTGCTCGACGCTATGCAGCCATTTTGTTGCAGTTTTGGCGCGCTTTCGCGTCGGCGTTAAAACTATTTTTTAATTATATTATAAAAGCACGAATGGCGCGGGTATTCACCCTAACATGGAAAGCATTACATGCCATTATAAAAAATACAATATTCAAAGAACGCACCAGACAGAGTCCCCGAATTTTAAACGAAAGTGTTGCCAGTAAAATACTATCATAAGAATTACTTGAGCATTCCGTAATCTAGTATTTATTTGATTAACAATTTATTTCTTAAATAGTTGCCACAGTGAAAAATTACTTTCATTATTTGCAACATCTCCGTTCAAAATTCACGAACGAGTCGGAAATAAGATGAAAAAATAGAACTAAAAAGACAAAAAAAAAAACAATAAAATATCAACGTTTCATAAGTCTGGCAAGTCATAAGAAAAAGAGCATTATATTTAATTTTACGGTTGAATAAATAATAAATTTGTCTGAATCTACTCCTAACTCTAAACGCTCAGCCACTCATTGCTCTGAGCCCGATCTACCGTGACGCAACATCGACGCCTGGTGGGTTACACGCGAACATATTTTACAGAAATAATTTTAAGAAGCGGTAATTATTTGCGATAATTTTGGAATCCTTACATTATAATTATTTTGAAAGCGAGATGGCAGTGTTGTTTTCGAGTTTATCTGTGGAGAAAAACAAACCCATTTCAATGATTATAAGAAAAAAAAAATGATATTTATATCAGGTTTAGACAAGTTATATATAAGGCTATGGTAATCGCTATGGTACCATTCTTAAAAAATAAATAAACGTAGGTTGCCTAGAAGAGATCGCTTTTTAGCGATAAGGCCGCCTTTTTACTTAAGGATACATTGTTCAAATCTAGTGTGCCATGTAATATTTTATCGTAGGTTACCTCTAGGCGGGCTGGGGCGTGCTGGACTTGTCCTTCTTCTTCTCCTTCTTCTTCTTGAGGAAGGAGGGCGTCCGGAGGCCCTTCTTCTTCTTCTTGTCCTTCTTGGGGGACTCCTCCGTTGACACTTCCTTGGAGGGTGAACCCTGTAAAATTTATATTTATAATATTTTAATGCTGTTATAATTGACCCATTGATGAGAAAAGACCAACTTTTCTAAATAAAGAATTTAAGAAACTGTTTCACATCTTGCTGATAAAGTCTCTGATAGCCTGTCGGTAATAGTGATTCAATATTTTATGTGAAATATGAACTACAACTTTTGATTTCGCAGGCAAATAGACGAAGTTTGCTAGTAAAAAAAACATATCAGGAGCTTTTATTTGTTGGATACCGTTATACCGTGACACAGGGCCTAAAAATATTATAGCAATAAAATAATTACGGATTACGAAATTTAAGAAGTGAAGAGAAGGATCCATTTACCTCTTTACTGCTGTGGGAGAAGGTACTCTGGTGGGCATCAGAGTGATCTCCGTTGACAGTGTGTTCGCCTGGAACACAGACAGACATGCATTTAAAAATATATTATATATGTGTAGAAGTTGCTATGTATAAGTTCTTTTGACTCACTTTTTTACCAAGTTTGTAATCTATACAAAATTCCTATTTTTTTTTTTGTAATTATGGAGACTATTTAATAATATTAATTATGTAAATATCGTAAGAAATATATTGAATTAATGTTTTTGTAAGAAAATTAAAATACATAGGATTTATAGCCTTTGACGAAAATTGATTTGAAAAAATTGAAATTTAGGGCAAAGGTTGTCTAAAGTTTACTTAAGGTGTGATTTCAAAAATAGCTAAAATTGAACATTAATTTTTACCTTTATTACGTAGACATTTATTTATTTAACAATGACAGGCGTAGAACAAACAATTTGAACTTTTTATTCAGCCCAAAAAAAAACTTAAAAATCTACAAATATAGAGAGATTTAAAATAATGCAATTTTATTACTAAAAATCTGAATACATTCTACAACGCTATATTAATTTATTTTTCAAATATCTTTTAAATTTTAATAATCAATAATAACTATTTATAAGTTACACGAGAAACACCAAATATATATACATATAAAATGTAGCTTTAAAAAGCACAAAAGCGCAGACTCACCCTTCATAGTGCACAGTTCTAAGCTTCTTTTACCAAGCATGCGCTTTAATTTCATGCGCATACAAAATTAGATAATTAAATATTTTATGGGTAAAGGGGAGGTGTATTTTAAGGGGGGAACTACTATATAATTATCTATTGAATCTGCATATTGAATCATGCAAAGCCCAAACACCTAACTGCATTCAAAACTTAACTAAAATCTGTAATCACTTCAGCCATCGCAGTCCACAGCCGGACATAGGCCTCCACAAGTTCTTAGAAAAACTTTTAAATAAATAAAAAAATTGAAGTGATATAATCGAAATAAATCTGAATATACTTTTATATATTACCGAATTGGATAACTGTTTTTTTTTTTTTAGAATAATTTAGAATAGTGCTCAGCGTTGGACAAACCTTCACACACAAAAAAACACATCGCACAACAAACAAGGCACTAAATTACTAAATAAAAACAACAAACACTATTTTTTTATATGAAATTTATTATTTAAAATAGCAACACAAGCAAACATTGGCAGATGAGTGCAACACATATTATAAGCATGAAAAAACAAGACAAATATATATATTATATTATTATAGAGTTTATATTTTATTATATATATATATATATATATAATAATAATAAAATATAAACTCTCAGTCGAACAGGATAAGCATTTATACAAAATATACACAAGATAGACGCCTTCAATTGAATCACATACACTACACACCATTTATAAGACGCTAGCTGTGCCCCGTGGACCTGTTTTAGTACTTTTAATGGCGTTCAATTTTATTAGACATTATTTTTTAGGTATCTTTAACTGTTTAAGCAGCGCACGCAAAGGATGCTCTCAAAAAAGACTTATTAACGCCGCGCTCTTATTGGTAGTAGCGTGATGTTATATAGCCTATAGACTCCCTCGGTAAATGCACTATCCACAACAAAAATATTTTTTCAATTCGAACCAGTTGTTCCTGAGATTATCACCATTAAACAAAAAAACTCTTCAGTTCAAGAGGACAGGAGTCAAATAGAAGACAAGCATTAGTTTCTCTGTTTGACTGATGTTCTATACATCCCTACTAATATCATAAATGTTAATGTAGGTTCGTTTGTTACGCTTTCACTCGAAAAACTACTTAACCGATCGTCATGAAACTTTGTACACACATTCTTGGAGGTATTAGAAGTAACACTCAATACTTTTTATATATAAAAAAAATCATTGCGAGCGAAGCCACTGGTAAAAGCTAGTATCTTATAAATGGTACGTATTGTATGTGGTTTAATTTAAATCTCGCTTGTATCTTCATGTATAAACGTTTAAACGTAATAGTATAACGGTTCTTAGGACGTAAAACCGACCGAAACACATTTTTTTACGCTTTAATATGCAAAGCCTTTACGTTCACACACATATGAAATATACAGCCTGTTTGACTTATATATAATAACAGCAGCATATCAGAATTGATAAAACTTAGTAAACAAATTTTAAAATTTTAAGTTGCACACTAATATCATTTTATTATTCCTTTGCCATGTTTCTTTACCTTATCACCACAGCACAGAAGGTAATTTTCAAAACTAGTCAAATAAAATCATTCACAAAAAAACTACATTTGAATTTTAACTCGTTCTTAATAGGATATTTTGTAAAATAGTGTTTTTTTTTTTTTAGGTAATTAATTATATTTATATTATATTAGACTTGGTTTAAAAGGAATTTGTTAAATATATTTTTTATTTTTATATTCATTTATTATTATTATATTATAAATAAAACAAAATAAAAAATAAAATAAAAATATATATTTCAATTGTACGTCTTGTAACACAGACTCATCTCGTCTCTCTTCTACTCTACGGTCATTAGCGCGTGCGAGTTGTGTAATTTTAATTAAAATAACAACAGAATTAAATTTGGACCACTTGAAAATTATCTCCTGAACTAAATTTGTTCTCAGTAATTTAGTAAGAATTAGTAGCTGTTTAGTAGTAGTTACTAAATTAACGAGAAAGCAGTAATTGACTCGAATGAAACCTACATTTATACAAAAAAAGAATAAAAAAAATATATATATATATATATATTATATATATATATATATATATATATATATATATATATATATATATATATATATATATATATATATATATATATATATATATATATATATATCAAGTGATATATGTGCAAAAGATCATGCAAACATATTATTAAAACAATTAATTCAATTAATTATTTAATTAGTTATATAAATATAATCCCATTAAAACTTTTAAAAGTTAGATAAAAAAATAATCAATTATTGAAACGAAAAAAAATAACAATTAAAAAAAACTTAAAATCTAAAATGAAATTGATATTAACGCAGGATCAATGCAAAAGAAGTATATTCATACTTATGTAAATAGTTACGAACCAAACAAACATTTCAACGATATAATTATACATTAAAAATGAGCGAATATTGTGAGGTCGGCACCTTGTCTAGACTGTTACTTTGTTTATTTATTTGTCTGTCTTTGGGTCTAGACGCCATCAAGACAACCAAGTTCCATCAATTCTAAGAATATTATTCAAAATTAGCTAAGATCTAGACTTTGTGACAGTCTAAAGTTAGAAACAATTTTATAGTACAATGTACGTTCGTACGGCGGCCACGTCGAATGCAGTTTCTTATTTACAACCTGTGAATTATACAACAGAATTTCTTTACGATCACTTATTTCCAACTTTGAATTAAATTCAGAATCACATGTCATATAATTAGACGCGGAATCCGTTACTTCTGACTTATATTCTGTGTAAGAATTCGATTTATCAGAATTATCAATTTTACAATCTTTATAACGATCAATTTTTTCGATTTTATCATCAAAATCGACCACCAGAAAGCTTGGCGTTTGGTTTTCCGAGAATTTAGGTCTTCTGCTGCATTTCTCGATTTGCAGAGTATCGTCAAAAGATACCCAGTATTTTATACCACCTTTGTGTGTTGTTTGAGACATTGTTAGTACGTTGGCTTTTCTGACAAACGGTGATCCTAAAATCGCATCATCTTTTTCATAGAACACACTTAGATCATCACCGATAAACGAATCTGTGACGTGTTTGATCGGTGATTCCGTACACACGTCGAAGACATCGCGATGTGGTGATGATGATCTACAGAAATCGCTTTCGACAAACGCCGTGTTTAATTCTTCCTCTACTACTGTATATGTTTCGTCAAACGCTTTACCACTCGTTTTGTGGGTTTCAAAAGATTTTTCTAGTAAATAGGATATAATTTGAGCCGCTATTTCAGTAGTGTCATCATCTATATTCGAGTGTTTAGTTTCATTCAATTCTTTACACATGTCGTGATATGTAAATGATACGTCTTGTGTATCATCAATGAACGCTGTGTTACGGTCATCTGTATTATCATTATTTACCGCTAAACTATTCATATCTATATTTTCATTATCAAAGTCTACAATATTTAGATCATTGTTATTATCATCACTATATATATTTATTTCAAATATTTGTTCATCTAAATTATCTAATTCAAAGTAAAGCCAATCAAATGAGGTTGTATACAAAATATCCTCTGGATCGACAACTGTTACTACTTTCTTACTATATTTTTTATCACCTTTATCTTTGTTAACACAAATGTGTAGCGCTGTATCGAATATATAGTAAATAATACTTTCAACTATTTTATTTGTATTATTTGTATCACAGTCACTAGTTTCTGTAATTGTTGTATCATTTAGATTAACATTTTGTTCTATGTTATTAATAATTTGAGTTATCGAGAAACTTTCTGCAACTTCTAGACTGTTTCCTTCAGATTGTGTATCTTGTTTATCATCATTTACTTGAATTTCAATTTCTAAAATATTTGTATCGACTATTGATAAAATGTTTGAAATTATTTCAGCTATGACTTCATATTTTTCGAATTCGGTGGTTGAATCGCAGCTAGCTTCACCAACCGAGGTGCTTAATGAACTATATCTATCTATAAGACTCTTAGTATTATCAGAAAAAGCTAAAGTATCCATTGTAACTTCGGTATCATTTTCATCAATTTCTAAATCTTTATTTTTAGGTTCTGTTTGCTTAACTGTAACAGCATCTTTATCTCCCTTATCTACATCAACAATATCAGTTAACATTTCACCTACAACTTCTTCAATCAAATTATCGGTAGTCGTTTCAATTTTTTTATTGACATTGCTATCGTTCGATGAATCATCGTACGAGCTTTTGGATTCTTCCAAAATGGGTTCAAGTATGTTCGGTTTAACGATATCTTTTCTTTTTGTAGGAGATTTTTTCGGGCTTATTTCTTTTTTATTATAATCATCACAGTATAAACCTATTGGTACCGAGTAATCTCTAATGTCCTTCTCAACTAAATCCTTTACAGGGCTCTCGTAGTCAACTTCCCCAAAGTCATCTGAGAAACTGTGGTACTCGCCATCTGGTGATTCTATAGATATATTATAATCTTTCATTTCGTCTGTTTGATCATCGTTAACTACAGCACATTCTGCTCGATATACACCTTGTTGATCCTCATTATACTTTTCATCTGATAATTTGTCATTAGAAGTACTTACAACTTTATCAATTGCATTATTTTTATCAAAATTTTCTACTGTTGTTTTATTATTAGATGAAAAATTATTATCTATATCACCTAAATAGTTATCTTCATTAAACTCTTGACTCTCAACGAATTCATCTTGTTCGATTTTATATTTTGGTACAACAACCTCTTTAACTTTGACAACGTTAAAAGCGATCTCGTCTAGACATTTCTGGGGTATACTACTAGCTGACAGATAAAAGGAACCATACCTATCTGTCACATCTCTATCGCTCAGATAAGACGTAGCTATAGTACCACAAGAATCAAACCTAGGAACATGATAGTGTACAGGTTCTGGATCTTTAATGTATGAATTTATAAAACCACTGTGGGACTGCGTCCTATACAACCTATTGCAGTCTCTTTTCCTCTGCCTCGGCAGCGAACGTGTGCGCAAAGGATAATCGTACCTACATCTATCCCACTCTAAAGACGGTACAGAGTACAGACTAGACCTACTGCTCAGATTACCTGGATTGTATAACACGATTTCGTTGGTCGATAATAATTTGGGATTTAGGCTCATTTTACACTTTGGATGTTTGTTTGGTTCGTATACTTGTTTGACGCTAACAAAGTTGGGGTTTCTTGGGTATTTGTGGATTGTACGTTTGTGCGATGTTAAAGCTTCGTTAGCTTCGCTTAGCTTTGTACCTGTTAGTGGAGAGTTAGCTGCTGTTAGTCATCAAGCACTTAAAACTACCGAACAATAACATTAAGCACAAAAATATTAAATAATTTGGTGAAAATGAGTCGACAATAATAAATGGATGGAATAAAAACAAAATGTACCAAAAATTTGATGAGAACATGATTGAACGACGCCTACATACATATACATACGACGCAGCTTATGACGTCACAACACAATGACCCTGGCGTTTACATCGAAACGGACGATACAAAATTAACCTCATCTACGAAGCTGGAAAAATTTACTTAACAAAACTAGCGATAAAAAAAAACCAAAGACAATACTGTACAGTTCTATCACCAAAAATATTATTAACACACACGTAGAAACATACACCAGATACATTCACACACATACAACACACAGAGACACACTATCACATATAAAACTTCATATGCTGTCTCTTTCACTCATCGTATTTATTACTTATTTAATGATTTGTCACTGGTTACTAATGAATAATTGACGACTCTGTCAGCAAAGCAGTCCTATAGGACTTGTTTGCTTTCGACTAATAAGCAAAAACTTTTAGGGTCACAGGTGTGAGTAGATATACATATATATATCTGACAGATAAAGGGGAGTGTAATTATCAGAAAGAAAAATATGTCAAAATCTTTTATCTTTTGGACAACGTCAAAGCAACCAGTGAAACAAGACCTAAGTCGATACAAACATCTTTAATGTTTATAAATAATAGTGTCCACAATAATATATCTTCCACAGCAAACGAAATTCCTTTAATACGATTCAGCCTGTAACGTTCCACTGCTGGAAATGAATGTCTTTCTCCATATAGGAGAAGACGCTGCCCAACAGCGGGATGGCGGATATGTTACTATGAATAACGATCGCTATCTGGTATTTATAATAACAACCGGTCTCCCCACCGTGCCTCGGAGAGCACGTTAAGCCGTCAGTTCCGGTTGTAATCATGTACACCTGATAGCGATCGTTACTCATAGTAGCGAATATATCCGCCAACCCGAATTGAAGCAGCGTGGTGAATTAAGTTCTGGTTTAAATTGGTTCAAGAAAATCAGCTAATTGACAACATATTTTTGTATATACCCATTATTACCTTAAACGAAATCAAATTTAATTCATTACAATTTCATACAAACTCTATCGAAACGTCACTGACACACATACAGACGCACAAATCACTCTCACCTTTCAAGGTAACCTGTTCCGCGTACTTAGCGCGTACTATCACCGGCCCCTGGATCGGTACTGACGATGTACCAGACGGTACTGATGACGTCGAGTCGAGGAATACCTCGTCGTCGGACAGCAAGTTCGGATCCCGGTTCGAATCTTATCGACAACCAATTTTATAAGGGTATTTGGAGATACAAGTGATACCTCAGATGTTGAATTGTTGCATGAAAATATATGAGCAAATCGATCCATACTTTTGATGGTTTTAGGGTCTACGCGCACGAATTTTTTACGCATTATTTTTATGCGTTTATTGTTGAGTTGCGTTTTTCATATTATTCATAATTCTTTTAAGCTTATTAAATGTTTATAAATTAAATATACATTTAATATATTGTTATGTTTTGGGAAATAAATAAAGTAGTTCTTATAAATTCGTTACAGGGAATCTAGCGGTATGAAAATATAATATTAACTACTTTGCAAGATGCAAGGTCTTTCACTAATCTCAAATGAAACATTTCTTTATACAATATCTCATTTAAAAACATAAAAAGTGAATTGTTTTGAAGATATGGCTAAAGTCACAAGTATTCCCTTATTACACATAATTTGATACTATCTTAAAACTATAATATAAACATAAACTCCTATAATCAATAGACGACGCGTTGGCGCAGCGGTCACAACAGTGCCTGTTGCGCTAACGGATTGGATTTCCGCACATAATAAAGTAATTATTTTCACCAGATACATGGATGTTTGTTGTTGACTAGGGGTTCGTGATTGTGTATTATGTGTACTTTTGGACTCCTGACACAGGAGAAAATGCTACTGGATGAGTGCTTGAGTGAGAAGAATCCACATTATTATTTAATAAACAGATATAACAATTTTTTCTAAAGATCACTCATATTTGCGATTTAAAAACGCATCGAAAACGTTAATTTGTAAACAGTGCGTTTAATACATCGTGCGCGTAGACCCTCAATTAGTACATTTTTGTGAGTAATACCTTTAACTTTTATAAATATATGTTTAGGCAAATTAATATAAAAACAGACTCCAAATACATGCTTTCGTGCAGTTAAAATTTATATAGTAAACACTCGCTTGCAACGTCAATACACACATAATTATAACTAATTTTAGTTATTCTGTTTTCAACCGTTGAAATATAAATGTCAATCAGTGACAGCATTCTACTGGTAAAAGAATGATCAAAATAGATCTAGTAGTTTTTCTCTTTATAATTTTATAGGAATTTGCAATTAGTTGGAAACGTCTTATCCATTAAAATAACTAGTTACTGAGGAAGGAGGCTATAAAACAACTCGCTATGACTAACCTAAGCGGTACAATCGAGCAAGTTTACTACTGACAAATGTAAAGCTTATCATCCACTTCAACTAATATTATAAATGAGAAAGTTTTGATGTATGTATGTATGTATGTATTGTTTGTTTGTTATTCGGATCGGAAACTACGCAGGTGAAACCGCCTGACGCAGCTAGTTCATATATATATTGAAGTCGCAAGCGAGCATCAAAATTATATATATACAAGATGAGTGTCTGTCTATATGTTACAACAACTAACCTCTAGTCCGGTCGGCGTGCTCTCTCTCCATGTTCAAGAAATCCGTCGTGTCAACTAAGGGAGGGAAAAACATGCATGATACTAAGTTCACTACTGTAGGGCGAGGTATCTGACTCAATTTAAATAAAAAATCGAAAATAAAATAATTTTGTATATCATAATAATTAAAGCGACAACCCTAAGAGATATTGTAGGGTTGTCACTAACATTACTATCCAATAAAAAATTATTTACAAATTTTAAAACTAATTCCAATCTATTAAAATATTAATATATTTAAATATTTCAAATTTTTCATTGTTAAAATATTTTTAAAATAAAATAAAAATTATTATCAATATTATCATTAATATTTAGTCAAATATCTCCTAAAAAATCTAAAAGGGGGGTAGAAAGTCATTAAATGCAAACTATCGTTAGAAAACATAACAAACAAACGGAAAATAAAAGTAAAAATCTAACTACGGCTAATTCAATATGTAAGCTGACTCCACTAAATATATAGAACTCTTTTTATATAATAATTACATATTTCTGTAATTTTTTTTTAATATTAATTAGTTAAATAGTAATTATTTTTTCTGTGACTTCACTCACAAATATTTACGCTCAGTTTAAAAAGTTATTTTAAAAAAGACAAAATTTCCAAAACTTTAACACTCTTTTTAGGCGGGAGGTGGGTGGGGGGGAATTCATATTCATATATATTCATTTCACGGGGGGATAACCGTCTATTATTTGCCTCACTTAAAAGTAAAAAGTATTATCGTAAAAAAACGATACATGCCTAAACTTTTTAAACCCTCTTTTTTAAGAGGGAGGTTTATAGAAAATCTGGAAAACCTGACTATTTATTTTCATCAAAAGACCAAAACGTGACATTTTGTACGTCATTAAAAATTGAAAAACGGTCTCGCCTTACCTACCTAATACGTCATTTAAAATTGAAAAATACTCTCGTCTAACCCTACCTAGCTTTAAAACCCCCATTACCCCCCAGGGCACTATATTTAGTCTAGCCAACTATTGAAAACAAGCTTGGTTACTTTAGCCGTAATTATTTACATGCGGTACTAAAATGGTTCAAATGCTGTATTTTATATATGTATGTATCCATCTCAAAAAAATCATACCATCGCTGAGTACGACCTCCGGTTGGCTGCGTACCGGTACTTGCTTAGTCTCTATCCGTAGCACGCGTTGTTCTGTAAGAGTTGCATTAAAATCGACTCAGTAAAACAATTTTCTTAGGAATTTCGTCAAAATATATGATTAACGCTGTTCTTCACGGTTGTTAAATACATTATATATAAATAACATGAATCGCCGACACACGTATGTACGTCCATACGCGCACAACTTCTTAACGGCTACACCGAATTCGATAATCCTTTTTTAAGGCTAAAAGAATAATTAAATAAGGTTTCAAATTACAAATAAGGTTTTTATGAAACAAAATTTAAAAAATTGTCAGTTTCAAACAAAGAAAAACGAACTCGTCTAATCTCGTTCAAACATAAGTAGACATGACAAGCACCACCTTTTGATTAAAAAAAAGGTAGCAAAATTAATACATCCAGTAAAAAATTATGAGATTACAGATAAAAAATCGTCGATTAAAAAACCTTTTCCTATTTTGAAGTCGGTTGAAAAAAAAAATGGCGATACAAAGTTCACCAAAAGTCAAGTCCAATGGATATGTAATATATATGTCCAATGTATATATAATAAGACCATCACTCACCATCCCGCGAGTCCTCCTCGGTGTCGGAGGGCGCGGTGTTGTTGGGTGACGTCACCTGCGCCGCGCTCACAGCCTCCGACTCCGATATGTCTGTGTCATCTGGAGATCAAGTGACTACTATAAAATTTGACAATAAAAGTACTTTTTTTTTTAAGAGTGCTGCAAAGATGGTTGCAGATTCTTCTCAGCAGAATCTGCATTCCGAATCTGTGGTGTGGAGTGTTGGCTGTAGTTAATTTATTTAAAACGAATATAATATTAATTTGTAAAATGACGATTCTAAAGCACTTTCGAAAAAACCTAATTGAGTGATGTATTTTTTAATTTTGATATTCTTGTAATATAATATATACTCTAAAAAAAAACATACCAAATATTTTTTCGAAACATTATATTCAAGCCGGATAAAATCGGCTCAAGCTTGAAGAAAGTGTAAATCACTCGTACTTCTTCTTCTGCACGTTAGACCGTTAACATATCAAACCAAAACTTTGTAATATTGAGTACATTAGCAAAGACTAAAGTTTGAAAATTTTGTTCTAGGAGCTGGATATCCTAAAAACGAGTGTGCTTTTTAGACGACACGACTGAAGTAAAACTACTTCGGCTCCATCTATACGTATATATCTTCCGTTCGCCTCGTTCGATCACACTTTTCGGAATGCTCACGTCATGCTTTTACCAGCTAACTCCTATAGTTATAAAGAAGTTTCACTTTAAAAACATCTAAAACGGTCCTTTGAGCCGGATAATGCCGGTCAACATTAACAATTTTCCAAAAAAAAAAGAGAAAAGTTAAAAGTTCAACCCCCCCCCCCACTCACAGTCGTGCCTCTGCTTCCTCTCGACAGTGCGGCGGTACTCGTCGATCTCGTTGTCGGTGACGTGGTCGAACGGGTTCCTGGCGTAGGGCGCGCTGTACATCGTCGCGTTGTGCTGGTAGCCGCGCTGGATGATGCCCTTGGACGCGGCGCCCATCAGCACCTGTTCCACCGTTGTTCGTATACGTGTTTAGGGCGGCTGACTCAGGTGAGTTGGGTAAGCGCCGCAGGTGAGTTGGGTAAACGACTTAGGTGAATTGGGTAAATGACACAGGTGAGTCGGGTAAATGACACAGGTGAGTCGGGTAAATGACACAGGTCAGTCGGGTAAATGACACAGGTCAGTCGGGTAAATGACACAGGTGAGTCGGGTAAATGACTCGGCCTATTTTTCTAATGTCTGTGAGAAAATATTTCAATATACAATCAATACAAAACATATTGAATGAACTAAAAAACAAGATTAAGACAACAATCGCAAAATAATAAAATTCTTTTACTTTGTTTTACATTTAAGAATATTTTTATGACACATCTTTTAACAAAAACTTAATCATCCACCCAAACATAACCATGAACCCGGACATTCCCAAAAACAAAAAAACAAAAACAAGTTAAATAAAATCTCACTCACCACATGATCACCAGTGTGAGTGTTGACCGCGTCCTCACCCACCATCTTGGACGCCTCGTCCCACGTAACCCCCTCGAGGATGTGGGATTGCGGGCCGGCGCTAATTTTGTCCGCACGGCGGTTCTCTTTAATCTATCATTATAATATTATTGATAACAACATATAGTAACATACGTGTGTATAGCCTAAAATAATAGTATTTAATTGATTTGATATTATGAGGGTAGTTCGTTTATCAAATTTATAATTAATTAGGCCAAATATGTGATAGCCGATTTTGATAAATCATTTCTTTTGAATATTATTTTAATAATAAAAAATAACCATATTTATATACTGATATTTTTATGTTGATTTATAAAACAAGCGCGTAGAAAGAAGGAATAGAAGAATCTAGTAGTGTTTGCGATTAATAAAATTAGCGTATCTCAAGAAAAAATGTTATAATAAATTGTAATCGCTTTTTATTTTATAATAGAGAAAACTATGCCATTAATACATTCCCTAAACTGTTTCTCAAAACTTTGTTTTTAATGCACTTACCAAAGGGATACTAAAGGATAGCCCAACTCTCTTATTTTACTTAGAGCCTGTTTCACCGGTTCTGCATAATGTTATTTGACAGATGATAGTATCCAATAGATAAAAGTTTATAATATATTATTCTTTTTTATGATCGAATTCCACTATATTTATGACATTATATTATTCGCAAATGTGAAACGAATAGTTTTAGTTTTTTAGTTGATGCAAAACAGATCCTAATGGTCGATTCTACCTCGTACTGTTGTAGTCTATTCGTAACTTATCTGCAGGACAACATTATCCACAAACGGTGAAACAGGCCCTTATACAGATAAATACTACAAAACTATTATAAAAATTTTAAAAAGCAACACTTTGGCTCTCATCAATTATCATAAAACACTAAACCTTCCTTTCGCGCGCTGTTTACAAATACAGATTAAATATAACATTTTAATACAGATTTAAAAAAACATACCTGTTGCTGCAACTGTTTGAACTCCTTAGGATTCGTATTTTTGGGCACGAACTGAAGTGTATCTATTTTGACCGGTGTACTCGAGTGCGCTGGCGATCCATCTTGTACCCACTGGGTAGTACCGGTAGTACGTGTAGTACGGATAGTAGAGGTAGTACCCAAGTGTAGGGAGAGAGAAGAAAAAAAATTAGTAAAACGTTGCCAGTTTAAAAAAAGCTGAGGTTTTAGGTTAGGTTAGCTTGCGATGAGGATGATATGGGGTGCAAAGATATCCTGGTCGAATCGAGAATGTACAGTATAGCATTTTTTTTTCTTCAAATTTTTTTTTTATCATGCAAAGCGTTAGGCATAAAACAATCGGAGCTAAGCCATGACATTCACAACGAAAAACAAAAATGTTGCTAGGAGAAATAAAAACAAAATGTGCACGGAAGGGATTTGTAATGGCAACCTTTACTAATTTTCTTTTTTATCTCAACCCTACACTGTACAGACTCGATTACGTAAATACGGATAAAATCAACAATTTTATCCTTAAACCAGGGTAATTGTGAAATGCTCTTGAATTAGAAGCGGTATTAATTGCTGTGTTTTTAATGTTAATGTTAATAAAATTAATAGATTACAAAAATAAACATCCTGTAAAAATAAAAAAATAAAAGTTAAACCGACGGATGTATATGATATGGGTAGTTGATTTTTTTACATATTTTTTTTACATCTATATTAATATAAAAATTTGTTTATTTGTTAAAATTAGCTAATCTATAAATATACTAAATAAATCAAGTCGTTTTTTGTTAAGAATATTTCTATAGGCTGTATTACATGACGCTGTAAACTCGTAATGAGTAAGAAACTAATAATTTTAACTAATCTCTCAATTATTAAGACTAAATAGATTGAAATATTTATACAGACTAAGGAAGAAAATATTGTGTTTTCGCGCAACGGTCACAGCACTGGTTTGTGACTGTTGCGCTGGCGGTTGCGGGTTCGATCACCGTACATGACAAACATTTGTATTGACCAAACAGATGTTTACCTTGGTCTGGGTGTTTATGCAATCCTTGTGGGTCTCCCCACCGTGCCTCGGAGAGCACGTTAGGCCGTCAGTCCCAGTTGTTATCATGTACACCTGATAGCAATCATTACTCATAGTAAATAATATATATAGGTAGCCTATGCCCAGCAGTGGGATATTACAGGCTGAAGCATATTTTTACCGCTATCATGTAATGAACAATACATACACATACCGGGAGTTAATTTTCTAAACTCATCAGTTCCAGTTTAATAAAACACGCTACTTTTAAAGCAGACGAACTTAAAATTGTTTTCAGTAATATACATAATACAAGCTATGCTCCGTTAATTTGAGAAAAAAGCCCATTTACCGAGGAAGGCTTGCTAGTTTATTTGACTATAGCCCTTCTCGGTTAATGGGTTGCCCACTACAAAATGAATTCTTCAATTCGAAACAGTAGTTCCTGATATTAGCGCGTTTAAACAAACTTTTCAGCTTTATAATATTAGTATAGATTAGACTTTGAAATTCAATTTACCAGAAGCTAAAAAAATTCCTGGAAACCCTATTTTGTATACTTCTTGATTTTTTTAAATTTCATTTTTGACATTTTATTTTATAAAAAAAAATCAATTACCCATAAAAGCAACAGAGACCCATTAACCGACCGATAGAAAAGAAGGAGAGAAAAATAAATATCTTTGCAATTACCTCTTCGGTGTTAGCGTCGACCCACTGCAAAACATTATTATATTAGTCACAAGAAATCAACACACAAACACACACAGCCTAGTTAGAAACCTAATCAAAAGCATTTCACTTGTGTGTAGAACAAAATAAAGAAGTTCGTTTTATATTTAATAAAATCTTTAATATGATTTCTAAATGTATAATATTCATAAGCGCTAAAATATTATGAAAGCGATTATTTAATTAATGATTTTTGGCAAAAACTTTTTTAATTTTTAAATTTAAATTTTTTTTTTTAATTTAGAAAATTAATGTAAATAAAATAAATTGATTAATAAACTATGATAATTAAAAAGTTTAACAAAAATATTTTTTTATTATTATATAACAATTTTAACAGTAGACAAAAATATAATCAAGTATATTATAAATTAGCCGACGATTGAAACTTTTTTTTCTTTCAATAAATATGTAAAAATAAATTCGAAAAAAGTTTTTGCCAAAAAAACTATTTTAAACTTTAAATACACACAATAATATATTCAAAAAAAAAAAAAAAAATTGTGATGTTTACTTAACTTACAGCTAACATTTTTTTAATAATAAAAAAAAAATTAAACGTAAAAAATCTAATAATTTGCGCGTTTACGAAAAATTACTCTTTATTAAATATTAAAAGGAATGTTTTCAATGAGTATATTAAATATGGCCTATTACTTTAACAATTATAATATATGAAGAATTCTATAACACTTTTTTTTTTTACTTTTCTTTTTTTTCTTGACATAAACGCCGCTCATTACTTATAGAATGCTCTTATTATACTAAAAAAATAAAATAATATATGGAATATTTAATCGATTTTTTTTTATAATTTGTAAACGAATAACAATAATTTAAATACCAAAAAAAAAAAAAAACAACAAAACAAAAAAAAATTGGATTAGATTTTTTTTAAATTAAGAAATAAAAAGTGTATGACAAAAAAATACGATTATAAATTTTATTCAATTAACATTTAAATCTCATTGGCTTCGATGTTGAAGAATCAAGTGTTGACACTTCAAAAATGGCAAAACTTTTACCATGGTATTTTTGAACAAATCGTTTTTATTTTATTTTTATACATATTATATAATCACTAACACATATTTAGAATATAATTTCTCAAGCATTAAATAGTTATTTTCGATTTAGTAAAACTTATGGAACAATGATGTTACTACTATAGATTTCTTGAATGTACGTGAATTTTGAGTGTTAGGAATTTATAGATTTCTGGTAATGCCCTAGTCCTACTTTAAAAGCCTAAAAGCCTAGATTCAGTATAGCCTAAACAGTGTCTGTCTCATTTATTAATGTAATTTAATATTTGGTATTACAAAAACAGGCAACCAAACAAAATCAACACACGTGTTAGTCCAGTTAATAAACAAAAAAAAAATTACATCTTTGGACTATGTCTAAATTACCGTTACATAAAATAAATTTATAACCCCACATACAGATAGTCAGTTACACACCAATTTTTTTAACGCTACACAATTATTTATGAAAAGAAATATACATCAATTTTACGGAATTTCAACAAAAATTCTTCAAAATAGGACATATCGAAGAATAACTCTTAAAATCGACATATATATCCGAAAAAAAATTACGTAAATCTATTCTTTATTCTGTCCTAATAAAAATCCAAGGATCTTTTAAAATATTGCCCTGCCCCCCTCGACCCCCCAGAACTTTAGTTTACTCCGCCTCAACTCTAAGATATTCTACCTTAGTAATCTTCTTGGGATCATTGGTGCCCGTCTCCAGGACTTCCACTTTCTGGTACACGTTTGGAGAATTCAGCCAACGGGTACGCTCGCCGGCTTTGCCTGTTCCCTTTTTCCAGAATCTGTGAACAAATTTATGTAACTTTGTCTCAGACAACTTAGACAACCGTAAATTAGAGGTTGCAACATAGGAAGAATTTTTAATGCTGTTTCAAAGTTTAGGGTTTTTCTATTTTATTTGACTGATATTTTGTACATAAGTTAGAAACCTACCTGTTCATAGATTATAAATGCAAAACAACATATAAAGGAGAATATAAAGATGGATAGATTATAAAAGAGTCCACCCTATTCTGTTCTGTATTGGCTCAAACACATTAAAATCAAGAAAAAAGATTTACGCGAATCATGAAAAATTTAAATAAAATATAATTCAGTTCCAATACCCTTGTTTGTAAAGCTCCTCTTCTTCCAGAAGATAACCGAGAGAAGAAACAGCTGGCGGTACTTCTACGTCGTTCTTAGGTCTCGGCACATCGTTCTGTTGACAAAGAATACAATCAATACACCTTTGCTTTGTCCAAATTATCTACAAGATAGATAATTAATATAACTTTAGGATTTATACTTCAAAGATGACAAATAAGCTAAAGTCTGTTCAACGAGAAGAGATAACAAATGTAAACAAAGCCCATCATTTTTTCGTAGCGACGACGGAACAAACAAAATGTAGTCTATCTCTTTCTATCTTGTTTGTTTGCTATCTGCTGCACGTCTCTCTGCAAGGTCAAACGATATTTTAACTGGCCTTGAAAACAAACGGACCGCAGACGGCCCTTTGATTTTGTATTATTTATTTTTAATTCATTCCGTGTCCTGAAACGCTCGGGTGATTTCGATAATTATTATTTAAGAAGTATCAAATCTTATATACATAATTATATTTAATTAATTATATTTAATTCAGTAATTATCAAAATATAAATATATTTTACGTTTTAAAAGTTTTGTAAGTGAAAAAAAAAAGGTTACAAAACCCTGCATAGTTGAATGACCTCTCATTTGGTTTGTTTACATTTGGTATCTCGGCTCGATGAACGCACTATAGCAACAATGACAAATAAGGGAGCTTACCTGTGACCCTCCACATGAGCTCTGGCGAGTTGGTAACCTAACTCACCAACAGGAACACAACACTGCTTGAAAGCAGTATTATTTAGCTGTGATCTTCTGTAAGGTCGGGTACTTCCCCAGTCCTGCTACTTTGGATTTTGATACCCTCAATAGACAGCAATTATCCACGCACCTTGACAAGTGGATGACGGTAAATATACCCGGTGCGGAAGCCGGCGTTGTCCAGCATTCGCATCAGAGCTTCAAATTCCTCGCCACCAACTCGCCACTTGGCGGAGTCCGATGGAGGCTTGCGAGATGCCTCGTACATCTGGAAAGTTGAACATCCCATATAAATAAAAATGAAACGCGGGAATGTAGGCTGCACTGAATTGGATAATGTTTTTAGTAAAGTTTGTGTAAAAAAAATTAAATAAAAAAATCGATGTATACACGGAAATAACAAAAATGTCACAAAGTTTGCCGGATCAGATAGTTAATAATGCATATGCTAGTAGAGAATGCTAGGAGAGCAATTTAAAATTTCAATAATTTGTCATCTTTATAGAAGATTAGCCGACCCGTGCCCACTTCGTTGGGCGTTAATTATTTTTGTGATGTAAATATATAGTAAAGATTTCATCTCGCTCGCACATCTCCGACTTGATTTACATATACTATTATTTTTCACTGAATTTTTTGTTCAATAACAATAAAATATAGCCTATATTACTACTGAATAGTGTAGCTTTTTGTTCTTGAAGGAATTTTCATGATCAGATATATTATAAGTATAGATATTTCAAACGCTTGGGATAAAAAACTTAATTTTCTAAATAAAAAAAAAATAAACATACATTCGATTCTTATTACTCTTCATAATCTACAAACACATATACGGTTTTTTCTTGTTTTCATTTCTACAGTTGGAACAGCAATATCATCATACCAAGCAAAACTTACTTGGTGAACTTTCCTTTAACCTCAAAGCCCTGACCCTCGCATAACCTCACCTGTCTCCTGGTCTCGTCATCCAGCAGGGTAAGCTCATCTAGAGGCATCGCAGCTAGACGTAGCTGAACCTCGCAGGCCGCGTTCAGGTTCTTCGCCTGGAAGAAGGCCTCTTCCAGGGTAGCTCCACAGCACAGGGCTCCGCTGCCGCTCAGCATCAGCACCTTGGCGTGTGGGCCCAGCGCCCGGACCAGCTTGTCGCGCTCCTCGTTATCCAGGACGCCTGGAATTGTTCGTTTAGTTAGCTAGTCCGACTATGGTGTTAAATGTCCAAAAAGCAGAATATACACATCGAAATGGAAGTTCCATTCCATTGTGGATCTTCATTAACTCTTCAAAATTGTTTACTTACCTCCCGCCGGTATACCAACGTACATATCGCTACTGGCGCTCACACTCATTTGTACTGGTACTCAGTCTCGCTCGTACTAGTGCCAACGTTCACGTTCGCTGACAGAGGCATTCAATCTCGACGGTGTTGGTATGAACTCGTCGGTGCCGGTGTTCGCACAAACTGGCACTGGTGCTCACACTCACCGATATTTGTAATCAAGCTCGCTGGGAGCAGACCTTACCATCGCCGGTGACAGTACTCCCACTCACCATCGCCGCTGCTCTCACTAACTGGTACTGGTATTCACCCTCGCCGGTGTCGGTCAGCACTCACCGGTGGGCGCGCGGTGGTAGGCCACGTCGCCCAGCAGCGCCGCCTCCAGTGGAGCGCACGTGCCGGACACTCACCGGTGGGCGCGCGGTGGTAGGCCACGTCGCCCAGCAGCGCCGCCTCCAGTGGAGCGCACGTGCCGGACACTCACCGGTGGGCGCGCGGTGGTAGGCCACGTCGCCCAGCAGCGCCGCCTCCAGTGGAGCGCACGTGCCGGACACTCACCGGTGGGCGCGCGGTGGTAGGCCACGTCGCCCAGCAGCGCCGCCTGCAGTGGAACGCACGTGCCGGACACTCACCGGTGGGCGCGCGGTGGTAGGCCACGTCGCCCAGCAGCGCCGCCTGCAGTGGAACGCACGTGCCGGACACTCACCGGTGGGCGCGCGGTGGTAGGCCACGTCGCCCAGCAGCGCCGCCTCCAGTGGAACGCACGTGCCGGACACTCACCGGTGGGCGCGCGGTGGTAGGCCACGTCGCCCAGCAGCGCCGCCTCCAGTGGAGCGCACGTGCCGGACACTCACCGGTGGGCGCGCGGTGGTAGGCCACGTCGCCCAGCAGCGCCGCCTGCAGTGGAACGCACGTGCCAGACACTCACCGGTGGGCGCGCGGTGGTAGGCCACGTCGCCCAGCAGCGCCGCCTCCAGTGGAGCGCACGTGGCGGACACTCACCGGTGGGCGCGCGGTGGTAGGCCACGTCGCCCAGCAGCGCCGCCTGCAGTGGAACGCACGTGCCGGACACTCACCGGTGGGCGCGCGGTGGTAGGCCACGTCGCCCAGCAGCGCCGCCTGCAGTGGAGCGCACGTGTCGCACACTCACCGGTGGGCGCGCGGTGGTAGGCCACGTCGCCCAGCAGCGCCGCCTGCAGTGGAGCGCACGTGTCGCACACTCACCGGTGGGCGCGCGGTGGTAGGCCACGTCGCCCAGCAGCGCCGCCTGCAGTGGAGCGCACGTGTCGCACACTCACCGGTGGGCGCGCGGTGGTAGGCCACGTCGCCCAGCAGCGCCGCCTGCAGTGGAGCGCACGTGTCGCACACTCACCGGTGGGCGCGCGGTGGTAGGCCACGTCGCCCAGCAGCGCCGCCTGCAGTGGAGCGCACGTGTCGCACACTCACCGGTGGGCGCGCGGTGGTAGGCCACGTCGCCCAGCAGCGCCGCCTCCCCGCACAGCGGCAGCAGCCCGCGGCGCGCGCACGACACGGCCAGCGCGCCCGCCGAGCGCACGTGCAGCACGCAGCGCACGTCCGGCCGCGCCGCGTGCACCGACGCGTGCAGCGAGAAACCTGCCCAACAACAACCACAACGCACGGTGAGTCGACGTCACTACTGTTCGTATCTCCGAGGTCATTGAACCACGAAACCTTACACAACAAGCTAATGTCATTGAACCACAAATTTGTACTTAAAAGAAACAATTGGCTTTAGTATAGTAAAAAAGTAATTATGTACAATAAATTTTTAAAATCATTAAACATTACGTTAGATACATGATGATTGCATCACATTTACGAATCAAGCGATTCAGCAATCATTGAACATGAAACTAAAAAATCAAAATAAATACCAAAAACCTTTAGAACCTTTTCCAGTTAGTAATAAAAAAAAATGATCTGACATACAGCAATGACGTTTGTCAATCTTACGACTCCCAAACTCTTAAAACACAACAGTAACCCAAACTCACCCTCGACGTTGACAGGGAAGTTGGTCGTGCCCTGATCTTGGACCACGCCCTGCATGTCCACCTTGACCAGCGACGAGGCGGTCACCTCGTGCGGCAGGAGGCCGCGAGGCGTGGTCAACACCTGTTCCACGGCGGTGTTCAGGCGAGCGGTTATCTGGCCCGCTATACCTGCTGTGGGATACGTCACTATAAGACAGAGGTTCTCAACCTTTTTAAAATATCACAATTTTTATAAAATACTCATTATTTCCGAGTATGGAATTATGAACTTAAGTAAATGTTATAGTATTATTATTAAGTTTATATTTGGTTATGGCAATGTACAGCTCAGCGCTTTGATAACCATCAGGCAAAACCTGTCGAACAACAGACTACGAGTTTGATCGTAGACGTAGCTTGATCTTGATACTTGGTTAGCACTAAACAAATACTCTCTCTCTCTCTCTCTTTTCCAATTTACTCGAAATCTAACCCGACATGTCAGCTAAAATGCGAAGATAAACTGTACAGGACAACTTACAAGAAAACAAAGGAAAAAAAAACTTAGGACAAAGGGTCCAACTCACTTTGGGTCCAACCAAACAGATCGACCAGCCGATACACGGCTGCGAGCTTGCAACGAAGGATCTTCTCGCCCTTCTCATAGCCGACACCCTCGATACCGCGGATGTCGTTGATGGGAAGCACGCAGCTTGGACCCTGGAGTGAGAAAAAGACAAACATTTGGGACAGGTTTCATCGGTTACGAATAAGGTTTATCCTGCAAATAAGTTATGAATATACTTTGACAGCCAGAGTTGCAAGAGGTTGAATATAGCCTTAAGGCCTGTTTCTCCTCAATCAACAATCTACAACTTTTAGATTCATATTTGCGAATAGAAATATCTCAAACAATTTAGATTTTATATTTTAACTGCGGACCTAGCAAATGTTGTCCTGCCCGGAATACAGCTACCAAATTTGATTGCTGACATAACGATAGCAGCGCCAACTACCGGGCCAAATGTATTTTCAAACCATACAAATATACATATAAAATTTTAATCAAATCGGTCCTGCCATTTAGAAGTTCAATGATAAACACACGTACAGAAGATATATAAATATTAAAATAAATAATAAAAAGAAACTCTTCTTTAACACTTCTCGTTCTAACTCTATCTCTACTTGCTGTTTCTTTAGTTTGTCCAGCTCGGACAACTTTCCCTTAAAACATGAACTGAATTACATGAGTCAGGAAAGTTCGACTTTTAGGCATTTTCTATTTCTACATGTCGTTTGAAAATCTATCTCCACTTACTTTTGCCACGATTAGTATGATAGAAACAGCAAATTTTCCCACATTAGCATCCAACCGTCCCACTTTTAGGTATTTAGAAGAAGGATTGGCACTTAATCCTCCGAACTGCTTTACTTCGGATAGACGGATAATTTATCTACCTAGACTAACGAACGCTTTCTGAGACCCGGTAATAGAACCTAAAATAATCGCTTCAGCCTGTAATATCCCACTACTGGGCATAGGCCTCTTTCCCCATAGGAGAAGGATCAGAGCTTAATCCACCACGCTGCTCCAATGCGGGTTGGCGGATATATTCCCTACTATGAGTAACGATCGGCTTAACGTGCTCTCCGAGGCACGGCGGGGAGACCCACAAGGACTGCACAAACACCCAGACCACGGCAAACACCTGCCGTATGGCCAATACAAATGTTTGTCATGTGCGGGGATCGAACCCGCAACCGCCAGCGCAACAGGTACAATCCATGGCTGTAACCGTTGCGCCAACGCGGCGTCAATATAAAATAATATGTCCCTTTAATTAAATTTACTGAATCGATAAATTACGACGATTCAGGTAAAAATATATTTTTTAGGAACCAATATAATCTACTAAATAAACACAGATGTAGGTCGAGTAGTACTTAGATATCCAAACGCTGAAATTCGTAAAAGATCACGTACACAAAGGAAAGAAAAGTAATTAATTTTCCTCTTACGGTTTCACGTATCCTAAATAATTTTATTTTTCCTACCACAACCCCTTCAAAATTACCACATTTTTTTAGGTAGAGATCGTACTCAGCCATAAAATATACAACATCCTTTTTTACACTGTAAAAAGATTCTCAAGCAATTCCATTGCGTTATATAATTTCGGACTCCTAGTATAATTCTCGCTCTAAATATTTGATAACTAAAGAAGGAATAATTGGAGCAAAGATTAAGCAAAATGTGGCATACATTAGTGAATATTTATATAATAAAAACGGGTCCAGTAAAGCTGGCTTTACTTTGGGATATGTTACTAAATTTATAGTCATTAAATATGTATTTACAATTTCTTTAAAGAGTAACTGTTCGATTTTCTTGTCTATTCTACTCGGCATTCCGAATCCGGTCGTACCTTTACAAAAAATACACGAGGTGAATATTCGAGGGTCGTTAAATTAAATCACGTATACCTTATACCATTTTTGAGCAAAAAAAGTAAGTGCCATAGTTTAAATTCAGTTGTAAACCTATCTTGTGTCCAGAGTATTGCTTCTATTTGTCTGATATTTGGGTGAAATTAAGATTAAAAAGTTCCAAAAGTCGATTTTGATTTGCAGATACTATCTTAGGCTGACGCGATGGTAACGGTTAAGGCTACATCTGATCAAAACAACAGTTCTGAATTATCTCTTTACCTATCTAGTCTTAAATCCTCTCTATCTAGCATTCTCTCTCTATCTACCTAATAATCTCAGTTACCGACGCCTCATCGACCTGGTGTTTTGCCAAACAGACATGATTGGTGACATACCCTCAAACTGCCAGTATGCAGCCGCCCTCCCACCATCTCCCTGATGCGCTGCAATAGCGGAGCATCACTCCCGTCGTGTATCTGCTGGTCCAGCACACGCTCCAACTCCTCGCGGAACAACTTCGAAGACATCAGGGCCTCGACTCGTTTCCGGCGCTCCATTTCGCGGACATCCTGCAAATAAGACAAGCATCCTTAAGTTTGAGATAAGTTATTGTTTAATCTATTTTAATATATCTATTTTATCAGTCGTTGGAAATTGGAAATTTTGGTAAAACTTTACGATTACTTTAATTTCGAATTAAGAACAACCTTTTGTATGATAAAATACATACAATCTCAAAATTAAAATAATGAAGAAGCTTTAAGAGATTACGATTACAAAAAAAAACGTACAATTTAATAAACAAAAGATAAGTGTGTGGAAAAATATTATAAAAAACAAAACAATTGTGTTTTTGCACAATGGCAGTCCTACTACTACATGACTGATTATATAACTCTAAAAACTTTTACAGTTGTAGCTGTTGAAGTTAGCTGAGATATAATAATATCTAACAGATAAAAGTTTTTCTTTTTCACCACTTTATCTATCACACAGTTGCAACCTGTGTTTTTATTAGTTAAGCTTATTCTTACTTTTGTTGGTTTAGGAGCTTAGAGCCTGTCATACTATTATATAACATTTACTAGCTGACCCCGCAAACGTTGTTTTGCCATATATGTTATTAACCCTTCCTATAACTTAGGGGGATGAAAAATAGATGTTGTTCGATTCTCAGACCTACCCAATTTGCACACAGTTTCATGAGAATCGGTCAAGCCGTTTCGGAGGAGTTTAAATACAAACACCGCGACACGAGAATTTTATATATTAGATTACATTCTGCTGATCAATCGTTTCAGTAAAAGATCATAGTTAAATAAGACTGCTTTCAAGCAGCAGGTGACAAGAGTTCCTGGATAGGATCGATGGCAGGGCCTACAACGCGCTTGCGATTGCTCTGGAGGTGCAGGAGTCTATAGGCTACGGTAATCGCTTACCATCGGGTGACCTATACGCTTGATCGCCGACAATCATGTTGTCAATTTTGACCCTAGTAGACGAATCTCGTCTCCGATTCCGGGAGAGCAGTATTATTTGGCTGTGATCTTCTCTAAAGGTAAGGTACAACCGCCTGGCGGATTGCTTTAGATTTTGAGCAAAATATTTCTTACCAAAAACATACCTAAATTCGCCAGTTAAATAGCAATACCACTTGGAGATGTTTGGATCAAAGAAAGAAGCTTGGTTCCTTGCGGTTAAGGTACTTCCCCAGTCAGTCAGCTCAAGATTTTTAGCAAATTTTTTTTTTTCATGTCACTAGGTCGGCAAACAAGCGTACGGCTCACCTGGTGGTAAGCGATTACCGTAGCATATAGACACCTGCAACACCAGAAGCATCGAAGCGCGTTACCGACCCAATCCCCCAGGAGCTCTGGTCACCTTACTCACCAACAGGAACACAATACTGCTTGAAAACAGGATTATTTTGCTGTGATCTTCTGTAATGTCGAGGTACTACCCCAGTCGGGCTGCTCCATAATTTGAGCAGGAAATTCCTGCTGTGCCCTACCTCAGTTCTATTCCTAAAATACTTCTACTTCTATTTCTAAAATATTTCTTGCCGAGCCCTACCTCAATGAAACACGCTACTTAAATACTACTACTGCTAATTTGAGCATGTGCTATCAGAGAGATTGTTCTAAGATTTACTCACAGCATCAATATCCGCTGGACGCTGCTTCAGTCTCTCCTCCTCTTCAGCGGAGAGTGTTCCGGTGCCGTTCGGCAAAGTCTCCGTGTCAGTGTCGGCCATTTTGTTAACTCTTGCTGTGGACAATAAGAAATAACATTATAACTACGTATATACGTTAACAGACTAGATTTACCAATTTTTTTTTAAATATATATAACTAGGTCGGCAAACAAGCGTAAGGCTCACGTGATGGTAAGCGATTACCGTAGCTTATAGACGTCTGCAACACCAGAAGCGTTGCAAGTGCATGGCCGACCCTATCCCCAATTCCCCCCAAGACAATCACAGTCGAAAATGTCGAAATATCGAGCTCCCAGAAAATGTCCCATTTATAAATAAGTTTAGTAATAAAAATAACCATGTTATTTCTAAATCTTATTACAGACAGATAATGTTTGACAAAATCTCTTCAGAACCTTCATTCCGAATCGGCGGTAGCTTCACTTAATCTACAATTAATTTATTACAATTGAAATAATTTTTTTTTTAATTTTGTGACTTACTATACCAGTGATTTCACCGCCCATACGACAAGCACTAACTTCCGATTAAAAAAAATATCAAAATCGGTACAACCACTAAAAAGTTTATGAGGTAACTAACACACATAAAAATATAACCGAATTGAGAACCATCCTTTTTTGAATTAGGTTCAGAAACATAGTGTCAATCTAACGCCGGCGAAACCGCATGCCACGGCTAGTTCTACACAGGGCTGACTTATCTATCCATCATCGGTTCCGTAACGCTATAATTAGGTAACGACCATCAAAGTTCGCCATTGTTGGATCTATCTTCATCTTTCTCACAGACTGGATTGCGAAACAGCTAAAACTCGGTTACACAGTGAAAGTGAATTATGCAATTGTTGCACATAAGGTCATGTATAATTTGCTTGTACATGCATGTATTTGCTTGCAAACGAAAAAAATCGACTTTAGTTTGCTTGGACCGTACAACGCTTCAGCCTGTATTATCCCACTACTGGGCATAGGCCTCTTTCCCCATGTAGGAGAAGGATCAGAGCTTAATCCACCACGCTGCTCCAATGCGGGTTGGCGAATATATTCCCTACTATGAGTAACGATCGCTATCAGGTGTACGTGATAACAACCGGGACCGACGGCTTAACGTGCTCTCCGAGGCACGGTGAGGAGACCCACAAGGACTACACAAACACCCAGAGCACGGCAAACACCTGTATGGCCAATACAAATGTTTGTCATATGCGGGGATCGAACCCGCAACCGCCTGCGCAACAGGTACAATCCATGGCTGTGACCGTTGCGCCAACGCAGCGTTTCTTGGACCGTACAACTTCGGTAGATAATGCATGTCGTAAGTACGCATTATTAGAAATAACCCGAAAAGCACTAGTCATATCTCAATCAAATTTAAATGGGACCACATGAAACGTACCTTTCGATTTAAAAAAAAATCATCGAAAACGTTCCACCCAGTTAGTTATTAGTTAACATTCATAAAAAAAATACAATCGAATGGAGAACCTTTTTTGGAAATCGGTAAACAAGAAACTACTTTTAGATATAATTCGATGGTAAATAAGAATTGTATATTAAAAAGTTTTATCCGATGGATACCGTCATCCGTCAAATAGCGTTATCACAACCTGTGAAACCGGCCCTAAGCATATTTATAACAAAAACAGACTAATATAACAACAAACGTGTCCTAGTATGATCCTCCATTGCCATTTTATATGGCATGCACTCAACATGTAAGCCATTTAACGCCTAAATAGCTTTTAAATCCAAGACCACATCCCCGTCTCACTCGCACGCTTACATATCGACATACATCTGTCCTTGTCACACACGCGTCCTACAAATGTCAAGTATTCAATCAAATATCATTAGGGTTGTCGCGTACTTGAATAAAAAAAATTGACGTCTAATTAATTTACTACCTTATAAGGAGATGAAAGAAATGTCCTAAGCCGTAGTTGTAGAAAAAAACACCGATTAAATTTAAAACAGTTTTCTTGTCATAATTAAATAACTGTTATAGCATAATTGTCTCTAGCAAACGAAAAACAATAACCGATTTCAATTACATCGACAAGAAATACAACGTAGGTAGTCGAAAGAATTGTTTATCAAACACGCATTTCTAGAAATAGGTCAAAACCAACAAGCTCTCGGTTAAAAAAGGAGAATCATCAAAATCGATACATCGAGTAAAAAGTTATGAAGTAAAACACGAAAAAATACAGTCCCCATTTGAAAACCTCGTCCTTTTTTTAAGTCGGTTAGTGAATAATATAATAAAAGTACAATTGTAATGTAAGTCAAGTAATCTAGATATGTATCACAATTCCAGTGAAGTTTCTTCCTAGATATGCGTTCGCACTCAATATGTATGAGATTGAATTATTAATAAGCTATCGATTGGACACGATAGGCTCTAAGCACACTAGCAACAGTATGGCTTAGTCTTATTTTATTTATTTATTTATTTATACAAGTAAACTACATTCGCATAGAATATACCCAAACCAAGCTACGCTTGTATCTTGGGCCGCCATAATAGCGACAGGTTACCACGGAAGTAGACGCATGCAGGATACATTTTGATAATTAAGTGGATTAAACGTGCATAAAGGTACAACTAAACGAAAGGAATATATCTCAGCCTATCGCAGTCCACTGTTGTATATAGGCCTCCACAAGTTCGCACCAAAAAAAATGGCGTGAACTCATGTGTGTTGCCCATAGTCACCACGCTAGGCAAGCGGGTTGGTGACCGCAGGGCTGGTTTTGTAGCACCGAAGACGCTGCTGTCCGTCTTCGTCCATAGTGGTATTGGGACTTTGCTATCCCTTAGTCGCCTCTTACGACACCCACGGGATGAGAGGGGGTGGCTAAATTCTATAGTACCGTAACCACACAGCCACAAGGAATATAAATAATATAATAATATAAAGGTAACTAAAATGTATCAGAACATAGTAATAATATTTATCCCAGCACTATGGCACGATCTTAGAGGTTAAACATTCAGTCTCGATGTAATCCAGGCCTAATAGAAAATTAGTCACTTTGGTTTTAGCTGTGAACATGGTGCAGTCCCTGAGAGAGCATTTGGATGATACGTTACTGTATATGAATGGATGACTGTAAGAAGGGAATCTTTTTGCAAATAAAGTTTTAATGTATAGTAGAGGTATCTTATGGAAGCTTTTAGACTTACTATCACCATACAGTGGCGAGTTTCTGATTGTTTTGAGTGCGCTTAGACAGACAAGGAGAATGAATAATTGCCTCACTCACAGAACTCTTGCCTCTATGTTCAGATCGTTGGTGGACTAACGATAGGGTTTCATTAATATCACTTTTTGTAGTGCTCGCTGAGCTCTTTCCAGAGCGATTAATGATGTCCTGGCCGCTGCGCCCCACACTTCAATACAGTAGCTTACAATTGATTGGCATAAGACAAAGGAAACCGTTTTTATAGTCTTCCAGCTGGCAGAGTTTCTCAGTAGTCGCACGATGCCGATCAGTTTTATCATATATATATATATATATATATATATATATATATATATATATATATATATATATATATATATATGTATATATATTATTATACATATATATATTTGTAGAAAATACCTAAATATCTCTAGCAGTTTAACAGCATATTAAATACATGTCATACTGTGTGTAGTATATTCACCTTTTAAATTATATATTTTTACAAAAAATAAAAATTTTTAGATATCCGATAGATAAGTCTCTGATAAATTTCTTTAACCGTCGAATTTAGCTCCATTCGTCGGGTATTTATATTCGCAACTCGATATAGTACCAGGTACTTTGTCAGCCGGAAGTAAAACAAGCGTTAAATGTTTTACTTTTCATATTTTTAAACAGATGGTACACGTTTTCTAATAATGAGCACTAATTATTACATATGTGTGTAATTATGTACGAGACAGTTAGTCGTTACATAAATATGTACATAATTTGTCGCCTTGTTGTGCATCTTGTGTTTATTATTAGGATATTAAGTCATCTGTATTGTGTGTATGTCGGAGTTGTATAAAAAAAACAAACGAGTGTGCTTTAAACCTCACGACTGAAGTAAAACTTCAGCACAATAGGCCTGCACTCTATCTTAGATATACGAAACGTAACTGGCCATATAGTATAGTCCTCGTCATCGATTTCGATGACGGCGACCCAGGGAGTCACGACTAATTTCTCTGATGGGCCCTAATATGGCTCGCTAATCCACATTTAGTTTTAAATGTCCTAGACCAAGTGCGACAGTAAAGCTGACCCGCAAGGTTGTATGTTTAAGTATAGGAGGGTTTAGGTCTCTGTTTATTAACATGGCGTTTTGAATCAAGCGCTAGAAGCCGATTTTCTTCAAATAAAAACTGAAGTGGCTATGATAGTAAGAGAGAAACAAAACATGTGCTCGCACCTCTCTTGCTTCGTTCCCCTCGCTCGATTACACTTTTCGTAACGCTCTCATCACGCATTCACCAATTACTCCCCAAGTCAAGCGTGCGTAAGGAAGTTTTACTTCGGAACAGTAACCGATGAAATTTAGTCTTTTTTTTTTTGAAACCATGAAATCTACACATTAGAATGTTACTAGCTGACCCTGTAAACTTTGTTTTGCCATGTATATCATTAACCCCCTTAATCCCCCCCCCTTATAGCTTAGGGGTATGAAAATAGATGTTGGCCGATTCTCAGACCTACCCGATATACACACAAAATTTCATTAAAATCGGACCAGCCGTTTCGGAGGAGTATTGTAACTAACGTTGTGACACAAGAATTTCATATATTAGATTAGATATTTAATATTTAATCTCAGTATGAAACGAACCTATACAAATACGGTTACTAGCCGTTAATGTAACTGATAAATGAATTAATTACGACACACACTCTCAATTAATATGTATGTATATATCGGCCGGCTGTTACTTAAAAAATACGAGCAAAAATCGATTACCTTAGACACAGACGACCGTGTGTATATATGTTATATATGTTTATGCTTATGTAATTTTAATTAAAACAAACAAAAATGATACAATATCAAATTTCTAATTTCTTCTTAATTATTATTTTTAGCCTTGGAACTTAAAAAGCCGAACGGTGGCGGGATAACCATTCAACTGCTGGCTTTGAAATACACAGGCCGAAGACGGGCAGCAGCGTCTTCGGTGCGACAAGGCCAGCCCTGCGGTCAGCAACCCGCCTGCCCAGCGCGGTGACTATGGGCAAAACACGTGAGTTCACGCCATTTTTGGCGCTAACTTGTGGTGGCCTATGTCCAGCAGTGGACTTTATTCGGCTAGGTGATGATTTTCTTTAGTGATTGTGTTTACTCGATAACGAAAAAATAAATCGACTTTAATTTACATCGTCAAGTAATACAAAGTAGGGTAGATCAAAATATAATCAATTAAACTGAAAAACTACTCGTCTTATCTCGTTCAAATTTAAATGGGACCGCGTGAAAAGCATCAGCTTTCAATTGATTTTTTTTTTATAAAAATCAGTGCATAGAGAATTAAGAACCTCCTTTTAAGTCTATTAAAAATATCAAATATTTACAACTTACTGTCCAAGCAGACGTTGTTCTGTTTAGCGAAAAGACAAATGCTTTATTATGAGTATTAGTTGTATATATATTATAAACAACTAGGTCCCCAAACAATCGTACGTCTCACCTGATGGTAAGCGATTACCGTAGCCTATAGACACCTACAACACCAGATGCACAGCAAGCACGTTTCCGACCCAATCCCAACTCCCCCAGGAGCTCTGGTCACCTACTCACAGGAATACAACACTGCTTGAAAGCAGTATTATTTAAGCTTTCTTGGCACGTGCTACAAATGTCATATTAACTAAATCGTAATTAAAAATCGTTTTCTAGTGTATACTTAGGCATATACTGACTAATTAATGATTAATTTAGATGAAAATTTATATGCTTTACACTGACCAATAAAATAAACAACCCATCTTGTGTATTTACAATAAATAATCTCAAATATACCTGTGGTAGCTTCACTTTTAAAATTGATTAAAAATTTTATTTTGTAAAATGACGACTCGAAGGTGCTTTTTAAGCCTGTATGATTAAAAAATGTTTTTAATTTCGATTTAAAAACGCAAAAAAAAATCAATAACATCAAAAAAAAAAAAAAACATTTTTCACGATCATCGCCAGCCCTACTCAATCACGTCGCGGTCATCGACCGACGCCGTGACATTTTGACACATACCCATTGAAACGCTATGCACGAGATGTGGGTATGAATTATAGATTTATTAATCTTCTAATCTATACCACTGCCTTATCCTATATCGAGATAGAGACCTATGACTATGACCAGTAGCGCGATGTTCCAGGCTGAATCAATCCTATGATCAATCAACCCTATTGACGCCGTTTATAGGGTTACCTACTACTTGCTTTCTTCTACCAGGGATTGTGGACTCGATTCTGACCGATCGACGATTGAACTGTCATTTTACAATAATAATTATAAATAAACTGTTCACACTCATAGGCCCTCCACGATTCTCTCCAATGTCGGGAATCCGGACACACGTTAGACAAGCACAAACACAAAGCTGGGCATAGGCCTTTTTCCCCATATATGAGAAGGATCAGAGCTTGATCCACCACGCTGCTCCAATGCGGGTTGGAGGATATATTTCCTACTATGAGTAACGATTGCTATCAGGTGTACATATTAACAACCGAGACCGACAGCTTAAAGTGCTCTCCGAGGCACGGTGGGGAGACCCCAAGGGACTGCACAAACGCCCAGACCACGGCAAACATCTGTATGGCCAATACAAATGTATTCAATGTGCAGGGATCGAACACGCGACCAGCGCAACAGTCGCGACTGTCCCATCCATCGTCGTCGATTTTCAATTTTATTTATACACATTGATACGAATTGAGTAGACCGATAAAAAATTGATCGAAAGAGACTAATTTTATTTAATAAAATACTAATAATATATACGTGTTTTATTTCATAATCGATACTTAAAAGTAAAACATGTTTTTAGTTTTTATGGTAGAATTTTATGAAGTTATAGAAACTAGTTATCTCATTAACTAAAGATAGTTGATAGGTGAATGCACTCTAATTTATTTTCACAAATTTATTCATCTAAACTTCCATATAAAATATCCTCTCTTTCCCCGATTTAAAATATAATATACAATATATTTATATATACATCGCCAGATTGGATACTTCAAATTTTGAGCGGAATATTTCCTTCTGCCCTACCTATCCTACATCTATATATATATAATACTAGCTAACTCAGCAAAGGTTGTCTTGCCGCTAAACGCTATTTAAAAATAGGGGTTGGTGGTAAAACGGGTGAAAATTTAGGGTTGTACGTATTTTCCAATGCCAAATCATAATAAAAGAATAATTTATCTAAAAATAAAAAAAATAGGGGCGGACTACCTTTAACATTTAGGGGGATGAAAAAAAAAGATGTTGTTCGATTCTCAGACCTACCCAATATGCACACAAAATTTCATGAGAATCGGTCAAGCCGTTTCGGAGGAGTTTAACTACAAACACCGCGACACGAAAACACGACGATACAAATACGCATACGCATTCAGCCTGTAACATCCCCCAGCTGGGCATAGGCCTCTTCCTTCATGTAGGAGAAGGGTCGGAATTTACTCCATCACGCTGCTTCACTGCGTGGCGGATGTATTCCCTACTATGAGTAACGATCGCTATCAAGTATTTATGATAATAACCGGTACCAACAACTTAACGTGCTACCCAAATAGGAAAGAAATATTTGTAGAAATACAAATATCCATCCCGAGCGGGAATCGAACCCTCAAACCGTCGGTGTTTTAGGCGACTACTCTCACCCCTAAACTAGAGAGAGACCAGACTTCAATGTTGAGCATTTCAATCGACTTCACTCTCTCTATTTTTATGTATACAATTCTCGTTTCACAATGTTAGTTACAATACTCCTCCGAAACGGCTGGACCGATTTTCATGAAATTTTATGTGCATATTAGGTAGGTCTGAGAATCGGTCAACATTTAGTTTTCATACGCCTAGGTTATAAGAGGCGTGGTATTAAGGGGGTTTAATAACATATATACAAAACAACGTTTGTGGGGTCAGTTGGTATACATATATATTTCATACCACCTTATACCATTTCTTATCGAGTAAAACCGAATCATAAAAACCAAGCATCGCCGGGCTATAAAGTTAGTTAATGAAAGTTCATCGAACCCGAGGTTCCGAGTCATAATTCATGCGGCTTCGCTATGACCGATATAACTTGACCGCGTGCTCGGCTAACTGGAAACGGGATCGATACGAGGCCTTCTTTTTTAAATTAAATTGGGTTTTGCAAAGCTAACACACATTTGGTGCTCCGTACGTGAAAAGTATGTGTCTGTGTGGCTACGGCACTAAAGAATTTAGCCACCCCCCTCTTCCCGTGGTTGTCGTAAGAGGCGACTAAGGGATAACAAGGTTCCACAACCACCTTGGAACTTAAGAAGCCGACCGATGGCGGGATAACCATCCAACTGCTGGCTTTGAAATAACAGGCCGAAGACGGGCAGCAGCGTCTTCGGTGCGACAAAGCCAGTACTGCGGTCACCAACCCGCCTGCCCAGCGTGGTGACTATGGGCAAAACACATGAGTTCACGTTATTTTTGGCGTCAACTTGTGGAGGTCTATGTCCAGCAGTGGACTGTATAGGCTGTAATGAACGTGAAAAGTATCGTATAACTTAGGTAGGGCGAAAGACTTTTGTAACAGCACGACAGAGGAAGTATAAATACAAATACTACTTATTGTACACTAAAAGGGCAAATTTTCACATCGAAAGGAAAATATAAACATGTACAAAAGGCGGTCTCATCGCTATAAGAGCGATCTCTTCCAGACAACCTCAAGCATGAAAAGGACATGACAAAGAATTAGACGGCATGAAAGTACATAACCAAAGTAGTCACTTAAAATTCTCCACAAAATACAATCCAAGTAAAACTTCTTTGTGCACGCTTGACTTGAGGAGTAAGCTGTTGAATGCGTGACGAGAGCGTTACGAAAAGTGTGATCAGGCAACTTGGGAGATATAAGTTAGTGAAGATAGAAAGCTTTACTTCTTTCGTGTAGTCTAAAGCAGTCTTTTTTTTACTATAGCCACTTACAATGGCAAAAAAAAATTTAAGAACGATCCTTTTATACTACATACTTAAACAGAAAATCAAATGCTAAAATACTAGATATCTAACTGACACTTCCTGAGATAAAGAAATACAGAAAGAATGAAAAAAAAAAAACGTCTTTTTTTGTCATAAATAAAAAAAAATACCCGCATAAGTACATACTGACATTAGATAAACTCGCATTGGATAAAAATAGACATATTTATATTAATATAAAAACATCATACCAACCGCAAGTCGCAACATATGTACATTTCGCGGTCAAGTTCTAAGACGGAATAGACGTATCAACTGACACGACGCCATATTCATAACGCAACACAGCTTCGCGTAACCGACGCGAATATTAAATATTATTTATAAAAATAAAGTAATATAAAAAAAAAACACGAGCGTGCTTTAGACCACACGACTGAAGTAAGACTTCTTTAGCAATCGGCCTGCACTGTGTCTTAGATATACGAAGCGTAACTGGCTACGAGAGAGAGAAAGAAAATGTGTGCTCGCACCTCTCTCCCTCGCTCCGTTCGTCTCGCCCGATCACACTTTTCGTAACGCTCTCGTCACGCATTCGCCATCTTGCTCCCCAAGTCAAGCGTGCGTAAAGTTTTACTTCAAAAATAAATCATTTCGTACATAGGTCTGCAAAGAAAAATTTGACTCGAATAGTAGGTGACCCGGCGAACTTCGTATTGCCATATATAACTAATTGACTTTATGTTTTATCAATGTAACGATTTCTGTAACTGTCTTTACATAAAGTGAAAAGGGATCTTGGGAATTATTTTATCTACTACTGATAAGGCCTATCAGTGTCTGTGTTAACTGAGGTAGGGCGCAACAGGATATATCTTGCTCAAAATCTGGAGCAGCCCGACTGGGGAAGTACCTCGACCTTACAGAAGATCACAGCTAAATAATACTGCTTTCAAGCAGTGTTATCTTCCTGTGTGAGTAAGGTAGATATTTCCTGAGGAGGTACGCCTGCAACACCAGAAGCATCACAAGCACGTTGCCTCCCCAGTAGCTCTGTACCTCACTCAAACAGGAACGCAACACTACTCTAACGCAGTTTTATGTAGCCACGTCTGTCAGATCAGAATGTCACATAATAAATATGGTAACATATTCAAATATTCTATTTATATTCCAATTCGATCTTCATTGAACGAATGTTTGAATGTAAGCCGTGTCTTGTTTACGTTCTTAACCGACTTTAGGAAAAGGAGGTATGTTACATCATATTACATCGCAGGTATAAATAATGTCTGAGATTTTTTTTAAAAGTTTTTATTAAAAAGAAATTAATAGATAAAGCGTATTATTCGGTGCAGGATTACATAGTTGATAAAGATGTGTGGACTTAGTGACGCTGTATTTCGTACAAGAAAATTACCTAGTTTGCCGGTTCTTCTCTGCAGAATCTGCATTCTTAATTGGAGGTAGCTTCACTTTTAAATATATAATTAATAAACATTTTTTAGATATCATATCAAAAATCGACCGTTCGAGCGGGGATCGAACCTGCATCTCTTACTGACCGTATCGGCGCTCTAGCCAATTAAGCTATGGAACGATGTACCCGTTAGATCGAAATTTTTGATATGATGATTTTATATTCGGTTTAAGCGAATATTTATGATGTATGATATGTCCAGCAGTGGACTGTATAGGCTGTAATGATGATAATTATGTCCAGCAGTGGACTGTATAGGCTGTAATGATGAATATATAATTAATATTTTAATTTGTAAAAACAAACATTTGTGTATACCGTCATACGTCGGATTACTTTTAACGGCAACAGAATAAACATGGTTTCAATACAAGTTTTATCAAATAGAGTGGCTTTCAGGAAACGTCTTGCGATTAATGCAATCTTAGTAAATAGGACAAGTCACAACTTGCTATAGACCGATAACGAAACGACTTGTTTTTCCGTTCGACTCTGGTACTTTCCATCGGAACTTAAATATAATTACATTGCATTAAAATTAATAGATAAAATAGATTATTACGTTGCTGTGATCCGCGGTTTGACACGCATTTTTTGGAAAAAATAGCCTTTCTAGCCTTCCTCGGTAAACGGGCTGTCTAACACAATAAGATTTTTTTTCAATTCGAACCTGTACTGCCTGAGATTAGCGCGATTAGCGTTAGCGATTATGTGCAACACCAAAAAATATGAACTTCAACTTATCATTCAGGGGAAAGTAGCAGGCAGGAGGCCTGGCCGCAGAAGGACATCGTGGCTAAGAACTAGCGCCAGTGGTTCGGGAAGAGTACAAGATCACTTTTTAGAGCAGCGGTCTCAAAAGTTGAAATCGCCCTAATGATTGCCAACCTGCCAACCTTCGCAAGGAGACGGCACCTTAAGAAGAAGAAGCGTTAGCGAACACACAAAATTTTCGGTTTTATAATATTAGTAGGTATAATAAGCTCAGTATTACTATGAGTAATCCCAATAAAATACATAAAACGATGGTGTAATCAAAAATAGAACACTTCGGAAGCCATTTAAGAAATATTTTTCGTTTCACAACATCTACTACGAGATATTTATTTCTCTCAAAGATAGGATTAGAAATGAGACTATCCGCGAGAGAACGAAAGTAACCGACATAGCCCTCAGAATTAGCAAGTTGAAGTGGCAGTGGGCTGGTCATCTTTGTCGCAGAACTGGCGCTGGGCAGACGGGTTGATGACCACAGGGCTGGCTTTAACGCACCGAAGACGCTGCTGCCCGTCTTCGACCTGTGTATTTGAAAGCCAGCAGTTGGATGGTTATTCGCGTGCAGTGATTGCTGCGCCATAGCGTCGCCAAATAAACTGTTAGAAAGTCTGTCTTTGTGAAAGGAGCAAGTCCTAGAGACTAGTACCTAATGATATATAACTACGAATAAATACAATATAACAATTAGGTGTTTTAAGTTTTTTTTTTACAAAATAAGACATAATCTAAAAATATTGGGATATCTTTATCTACGCGCGCGCGCGCACACACACACACACACACACACACACACACACACACACACACACACACACACACACACACACACACACACACACACACACACACACACACACACACACACTACGATTTTGGTTTTTTAAACGCGCTAATTCCATGAATATTTGATTTTGTTGATTAAACTTATTTTTATTAATCAGTAACCCGTAAAATCAAACGTCAACAAGCCTTTTTCACCTCCTATAAAAAATATCAGCAACTTATCTGACTAATAAATTATCAGCAATAGAAAAATATTCTGTTTATTTATATTATATACGCAACATAGACAAAGCCGTGAGCATCAACTAGCTTAAAAAAAAATTGATACTGAATTTTCGCAATAGCTTAGTCATCAAACCCCCACACAGCGGTGTCGTGACACACTACACCCGCAATGAAGCCCCGCGCTCCACTTCCTCGTAATCCCATTAACGACCGCATGGGTCAGCTTTGGGGCATGGTAACCATAGCGGGAATCGAACCCTTTACACGTATATTTTATACCGAAAAAAGTGCGTGCCATTCGCACATGGCAGAAGTTAAACTTCTGAAAAGTCGTAGGAAGGGTAGGCCGTTATGATTTGTTCTATTGACGATGAAAAACATCGTAAGCGCCATGCTTGAACGCAGCGCTTACGGTTTTTTGGCAGTTATGTATTCTATCTCATTCTCTCCTATACATTTATGTGTTTCTTTCTTTGTCGTGAGGCATTTTTCGTTTCATCCAGTTTCAAATCACAACGACTCTAAAGAATTTCCACATCAATAATTAATATTTAAATACTATCAACCAGCAGTGGAGCGACGCGGCGTATGAAGCTCCGATGCTTCTGCTACATGGAGAAAGAGGCCTATACCCAATAGTGGGATATTACAGGCTGAATCGCATCGTCAATTTGACTTGGCAGACGCTGCCCTATCTTGCAAAGTGTTAAATACAGGAAGTTTAAATAAAAATTGAGTTTTATGAAATTATACAATTTTCTGCGCAATTTTCCTAATTATTGATTCCGTAAGAACCTTCGACAGCATACTAGAAAGCTTCTTCTTCTCGCGTTTAGCGCTTTGATATACATTCAATAATTAATTTTATTTCTTGTATAAAAAAAATATTCTGTACACTGTAGACAAGCTTCTCTGTTTTCCTTACTCTATCAAGACACTAGACGAAACAAATTATCGGTACACACACAACCATTTTTGACTCGTTCAAAATTTACTCTTACCACGTCAAACGCCGCCTTGATTCTTTAGTTTTTCTGTTTGGGCCATGGGGACACCATGTAGTCGACATCACAGTTGTACCAAGGACACCACATGACATGAAATATGTCTTGGAAAAATATGTCATATAGTGTAAGGAAAAATAAGTAAGATCTTTAAGAATGGGTGTGGTAATGCAATAAAAACTTATCATAAATATATTGTAAATAAAGCTCTTTAACTTGTAAACCGGCTCCATGGACTCCAGTATATAGCCCCCAAGCCTATAGAGTCTTAGTCAGAAACACACCGCGTCGACGTATTCTAGGTCACACGCGAAACGGGTCGGGTCGGCTCGTGACACTACAATTAGGTCACACTGACATCACTATTACAGACACACAACGCACACATAAATACAAACACGAGATCAGTTACCAAGTGCATAGGAAGTCGATCATTTGTTTGGTATTCATATGTAAGTTGTATTGTTCAAAATTACAATAGGAGTTATTTATATAAGCGCTCGGCAACTGAGGGAATCGCTTCGTTTAGGTCGCAGGTTGCTGTGTGGTTACGGCAATGAAGAATATAGCCACCCCCTCTCTTCCCGTGGGTGTCGTAAGAGGCGACTATGGGATAACACGGTTTCACTATCACCTTGGAACTTAAAAAGCCGACCGATGGCGGGATAACCATCCAACTACTGGCAATGAAATACAAAAGCCGTAGACGGGCAGCAGCGTCTTCGGCGCGACAAAGCTAGTCCTGCGGTCACAAACCCGCCTGCCCAGCGTGATGACTATGGGCAACACACATGAGTTCACACCATTTTTGGCGCTCAACTTGTGGAGGCCTATGTCCAGCAGTGGACTGTGATAGGCTGAAATGATGATGATGACGATGATGATGAGGTCGCAAACGTAGATAATTTGTTCAGTACAGATTTTTTTTTAAATAATATTTAGTACACATTGAAGGCAAAAAACGCGTACGGCTTATACCTGATGGTAAGCGATTATCTCACGGCAAGCGATTAGCGCAACGCTCTCTAACAGTTCATTCAAAATCAATAGAACACACGTACCAACATGCAAATTATGACACGTAAGTGGCTAACGTCGGAAGACTCTCTTGAATCTGTCAATAAATATTTGAGTTATTGATTTATTTTTGATTGATATACATATAAGTTATAATTATGTTATTATATCACATTAATTTGTTTTAATACTATTTTTAAACTTAAATACAAACAAAAATTTATATATTTTTTTTTTACGTTTACCGTCAACCCTTAACCGTCAAACTTGTTCGTCTGTTCTCCTTTTTTACTTCAAATTTAAAAAAAAAAACCTTTAATTAATGCTTAATAGAAATTAAAGTAATATTCTCCAAATACGTTTAAAATAGAAGCGTCTAGAAGAAAAAACCCTACTAACAAGCAATTTCTCAATAACTTCTAAAACTCAACAATGAACCGAGAAGTGACTCAGAATCTATTCTGAGCGCCACGTGGCGCACGGAAAACACCAACGAAAAAAAATATTAATATATCCATCAGACTACTAAACACCTGTCTCGAACACCCTAATCACAATACACGAACGAGTTAACGGCGAAAAATAAAAATAATAATAAAAAAAGAATTAAAGGAGCGGCGCTGTAGACACGTCCGAAATAGACGGCGCGGGAGTGTGGAATGCGCTTCCGTCGTTCCAATTTTAAAATTTTCACAACTTTTTTTTTTCGTTTTATTCATAAATACCGCCTTTAACGGCGTGTCTTCGCTTTGATGCTGGTGATTTTGGGTTTTCGTGATCATAAATTTTTAATAATTGATCATAATCGAAATTATCAAGTTTTTGTTTGTGCAATTCTATCCCCGCTTTAATTTAGACGAGATGGTCCATAGAAAATAGTACGTGCAGCTTTAACAATAACGATCGTTGGTTCAAATTCAAGTTTGTTCCGCAGGAATAAAGGCCGCTGGTTCAAATTCAAGTTCGTTCCGTAGGATATTAGTAACACTTTTCAGCGTACATTAAAAAAATTGTTTTTACATTGTTTGTTTGTATAAATGTACTAACCTTATGACCCTGTTTATTAGGAAATTAACTAATTCGCTACTAAGAAACAAAATAGATCGTGAAAATGGATAGCAATGTCATATAAAATATATATAATAACACACAAAAAACATACATACATATTCAGCTATCCTGTTTTTTAAGAACCGGTTAAAACCTTCAAAATGTTCTGTATAATAACAGAAACGATAAATTCCATTGTTCTAAGATTACTACACCATTACATCTATGCCTGTATGTATGTATGTATGTATGTTGTAATATTCCAAATGAGAGCATAAACAAAACAATTAGCGTGGGCGTATTTCCTTATTTCGACTGCTCTGTACTAAGGATGTTATTATAAAAATAAGATTGTTTTGACCAGTCTTTATTGAATTAAGAAATATTATTTTTCGATTTCGACATCAGACAGTCTCGGATACAAATTGTACTCAACACAACACGAACTGCCGACGATCTACGTAAGATTGCCGGTGAAGGCTGGATGAGGATTGCGGAAAACCGGGATGTCTGGCGCGAACTTGGATAAGCCGATGTCCAGATGTGGTCTGCAATAGGCTGAACTAACTAACAACACGACATACAAACAACTATTACGTAAGCAGCGACCGTCATAAGATGTGGGGACCAAACATACACACAAATGTATTATTATTTTTTTTTTTTTGATTATGAGACAAATAATAAACCAACGGTTTGGGGATCTTAAACTTGTCTTTTATATGACTACCTAACCTAACCTAACTGAGGTAGGGCACAGCAGGAATTTCCTGCTCAAAATATGGAGCAGCCCGACTGGGGTAGTATCTCGACCTTACAGAAGATCACAGCAAAATAATACTGTTTTCAAGCAGTATTGTGTTCCTGTTGGTGAGTAAGGTGACCAGAGCTCCTGGGGGGATTGGGGATTGGGTCGGCAACGCGCTTGCGATGCTTCTGGTGTTGCAGGTGTCTATAAGCTACGGTAATCGCTTACCATCAGGTGAGCCGTACGCTTGTTTGCCGACCTAGTGACATAAAAAAAAAGTGACGATTTTAGGAAAATTTAGGAATTTCTTCCGTGTCCGAAAATATTCATAACACAAGCACAAACGCCCAGACCACGGCAATTAACTGTATAGCCAATACAAAATTAAATGATTGACGTTTACGGGGATCGGTCTCGCGACCTCCAGCTCAACATTCTATGCACTATGGCCGCTGCTTGGTGTGTATCTAAATATACTTCCTTTCATATTACACAAAGAAACAATATAACATATTACGAATCATTTTGATCGTCTGTACATAACGGTAAATCATAGCAGCGATTCTTGTTAAAGCCTACACAATACACATACATACATACACGTCCAAAAAATTTGAATACAATACTAAAGCCGAAAAAGCTCAGTGAATAAATTGGTTTTAAATGAACGTTGACATGTGACTGATAATTTTATTTTATCTGGCACTTAAGTTACTGATAGACTAACAAGATTTTTTGCAACAGAAATATCTGACTGAAGTTCGATGGTAAAACAACGAAACGAGACGATTTCATTAAATGTTTGAATACAGTTATATGTCAGATCACTATCAGTAACTTTATCAGAGAAAGCTAAAATTAGCCACGATGGACTTAACGTTTGGTGAATTTTAACCGACTAAAGTAAATTTAATAATACCCGCTCTAATGACGATTAGTAGCGGCTATGCGGTTGTGACCACTTGCTGTGGTAAGTGTAGTATGTTCGGTCCCCACCTATGACAAATATTTGCAATGGCTACACAGAGGAGTTTATGTTTGGGTATCAGTTTTTATTTTATTTTAATTCTTTTAACTGCAAGGCATTTATCACTGGCTGAACTGGCGAACTTCGTTTTCTTAATTTAAACACTTTAAACTTAGAAAAAAATGTACTTAATTTTGACTTTTCTTTATTGTATTTGTGCTCTCGTTGTCTTATTAGTTATATGTCTGTAAGCAGTGTATGTGTCTCAAATAAATGTATTTCTTTCATTATTCTTTAAATAGCCACTATTACTACCCCAGTCGGGAACGCCTTCCTCGGTAAGTAAATGGACTATTAAACACAAAAATATTTTACAATTCGAACCAGTAGTTCCTGAGATAAGCGTGTTTAAACAAAACAAATAAACAAACTCTTCTGCTTTATAATCTTAATATATATATATATATATATATATATATATATATATATATATATATATATATATATATATATATATGTGTATATATATATATATAATATAAATTACACTACTAAACTAGACTACTAAACTTGTAACCGATTTTAATCAAATTTACGCAACGTGTGCAGTTTGGTCCAACTTGAAAGATAGACTATAATATATTTTGATATAATTAATTAATTATTATATTTAAGGAAAAAAAAAATAAGGGGGTACGAAGTTCGCCTGGTCAGTTTGTATCATTATAGATAAAAGATTAATACATTTTATTAATTCCTCTGATCGTCTCAATCTGTCAGCCTGTAAACAATCGTCTTAATAACGTCTCAAGTGTTAAGACACGTGCCTCTAACGATCCCTGACGTATGTTTATATATCCATCTATTCCACTATCAATTACCTCGTTAACAGACCATGAAACACTCAAGAAAACTTCACGTATCGCAATTGTGTTTACAACGAGATTGATTCTGGCGAATATAAAGTTGACGAGATTCGGTTTCAGGTCCTAATCTTGGATAGAGGCGATTTCCGACTGACGAAGCATGGAAATACCTCAACTTAGCAGAAGATAGCAGTTAATAGTACTGCTCTGAAATAATGTTGGTGTTCCTGTGGTGAGTAAGGTACAGATCTCCTGGGACCCTCGGGGGTAGGGTCGGCAGCGCTTTTGCCAATGTTCCTGATCTTGCAAGTGCCCTTAGGTTGATCTACGTAAGATGATCGTGTGGTGGCTGAATGAAGATTGCGGAAAACCGGGATGTTTTGCGAGGACTTGGGGATGCCTGTGTCCCACAGTGGACTGCGATAGGCTGAAGTGATGATGATGATGAGTGATATAAAAAAAATTGTAATTTTCACGATCATTTTGCATTAAAAACTCTATGTACGAAGAGTATACAAGCACATTTGAATCGGAACAGTAATATTCAGCTTCAGCAACCGAGATTGGTGGCTTCGCGTTATTTTTTATTTTTTTATTATTATTCAATTATATTGACAAACAACAAGCCTAACAGTCCATATGATGGCAAGCGTTTACGCCAAAGGAGAGCTCTGTCTACGTAAAGGGCTGCTACAGCTTTAGAGCAGGATATTTCCAGCTGCTTCAATAATCTGGTCTTGCGTTAACTCAAAACGTACAAATACACATCGCTAGTGACTATTAACATCGTCGGAACTGCATATTTGCATTTTTTTGTTTATTTCATAAAACGTTCCCAAATAACCAATCAACCAACCAACCAATATCAGCAGCTGAAGAGAATTTTTTTTATTTTATGCATATATTATTCAGTTGTGGTACTTCTGACAAATCAGTACCTATTAGTCTTAATCTGTTAAAAATGTAACAAGTGACTTTTCTAATATTTACACATTAAATACCGGCTAGTAATAATATTCAACATAAATAGCCTGTACAGCATTACTTTAAAATTTCATGATCCTGCTTAAAATAAGTAACAAGATACACGCAATTTACACTTTGAATCGCTCTCCTGTAAAGTTGCTGTTTTTCACATCCGACGTTTTTAAGTCATGAGCGACATATCTTGTAACGGAAGCAGAACCCGCAATCACCGACGTTAAGTCGATTCGAACACTACACTAACGATTATGAAAAATTAATCTTTAAAAGTTACCAGATACCTATGCCATATTATATACTTGTTCGAACGGGCTAATTTACTTCGTAAGGTCATTCCATATCTGTGACCGATGATGTCACGTCGAAACAAGTTTCACTTCGGTTACTTAATGCAGCGAACGTCTCGGGGAATCATTTAACTCGGATTGTGTGGTGCCATTCATAAGCTGTAGCGATTTTTATTTTTATTTAATCAAAAATTTATTGTTTAAGTAGGCTTCAAAAGTAAATTATGATTAGCCATATATCAATCATTTAATTTAAACGTGGTTAGACTTTATGTAGCTGTCGATAGTTGACAACGGTTCGTATACATATAATTTGATCAAAATATACGTATATTATACTAAAAACTCGTTTGGCGCGAACCTGGCGAAGCCTACGTCCTGGACTGCGATAGGCTGATGTGTGTGTGTACTAAAGACTCAAAGAAAATTTGCATAATGTTTAGCTACGTTTCGTATTTAAATCGATATCATTACTAAGTCAGTACTCTAGTGCTATCATTTATATGGGTATTTTAACTTTCTAACCATCAGATTGTACCGCATTCTCATTTACAATTTTCTGATTTTTAAATAAAAAATACAATGATAACCTTTTAAGCATTCTTTACACAATCAACTAATAAATTAAAAACATTTGAGTCGCATGTTATGGTTGCCTGTAACTGACAGATAAAGTGACGTCTGAAGGTAAAAAATATCATACACTGGACTCCGTTGGATATCGCTTTTCGTCAGATAGCTTTTATCGGTAACACATCAATCAACCCTAAAATATATATTAGGAGATCCGAACTGAAGACGAACCTCACACATCTGCTCAGTGGATGAAAATTATGTTATATTTATTTAAGTAATTTAAGAAAAATTGTCACGTGAAGAATCAAAAAAAAAAAAAAAAAAAGTTCAAGTCAAACGCCTGTAACTTGTAACGCTAAAATTACGCAACGGTCTTTGCAACAATTCGCTTCGTCTTTAGCTGTGAGCTTTTAAAGTTTTTACGATACGATACTTATTTAACGCACCTTCGATTTATCTACAATCGTTCAAACGTTTATTTGCAATGACGGGATTTTACTTTCAAACATAATTTGCAAAAGTACGAGCAAAGTCGTATAGTGGTGAGATTACCATGTTTCATTCACCTCGGTACCGTAACACCGGCGATTACGAGTTCGAATTCTTCTTGGGATGGATATTTGTATTTATACAAATATTTGTTTCCGGTCTGGTTGTCTGTCCGCGTGGGTCTCCCCACCGTGCTTCGGAGAAGAAGTTTAGCGTTCGGTCCCGGTTTACATAATAAACAATCTTACTGATAGAAGAGAATATATCCACCAATTCGCAATGGTGCAGCATGGTTGATTAAGCTCCGATCCTTCTTCTAAATGGAGAAAGAGGCCTATGCCCAACAGTTAGATGTTGCAGGCTGAATCGTACGGACGAGCGCATTTCTGATCAGTCATTCACATTTACTATGTGTTTCCGGACCACCGACAGGAGTGAATCCAAGTAGGCTCTTATTAGGTAGGTGTTGCTCAAGTTGGGTCCTCCCATTGGCAACCAGGGTAATAGAGCGCTTGCGGGCATATAGGCTATAGGTAAAAGCGGCCCGCACAACCAACTGTTACACGGTATCATGCGAAAGCGATCCCGTGGCACTCCACTATGACGATGACGGGACCGCTGGGTTTATGTACTACACACTCCCGCCGGCCTGATCGGCGAAGTATGGTAAGTGTCGGTAAAGTGTTATCCAAATTGGGTACTTGAGTTACGTTGGGTGCGAGGCATTTTATTATACAATGACTCCACTATATCATAAACAACAGTTCAATATACAGACATACAAACAAACCTCTCATACCAATCGAATTACCATCTCATTCCCATGCGTAATATCCGCGTACGGCTCTGGGACGGCGTTCGCGGAATAGAAAACATTTTTACCAAGTTAAAATTAACAGCTTTTAACGTAACACAAACAAACGAACGCAAGCTATAAACCTATATCGAACTATTAATAGCTATTGGAACGATAACGTAAAAATTTTACGATTATTTCATGCATTTTATGTGGATCCATCACTCATGATGAATAAGTTAATTCATTTTTTAACATATAAAAACGTTCGTAAGTGAACATACATACAACAAACACACGGCTATATGTTCCTAAGGTAAATGTTAAGTGAAGTTTGTCACTCTTTCACACAAAAACTACTTGAATGATTGTAATGAAACTCGGTAGGTAGGTAGCTGGAGAGCCAGTATAACACGTAAGGTATTTCATATACCGACATTCCCACGGAATCACAAATTACTCATGTGAAACCACGGGGGCTTACCTAAACGTATTTCAATTACAAAGTAAACGAAAAAATAGTCAAGTAAATACGCGTTATCAAAGATTACTCAAAAAGTAATCATCAGATCTCGATCAAATTTAAAGGAGATCACATGACACGCAACACCTTTCAATTAAAGAAAATCAACGAAATCGATCCACCCAGTCAATTTCCGACGTAACATTACATAAAAAAGTACAATCGAATTGAGAAACTCCTTTTTTGGAAGTCGTATAAAAAGATTCGAAAAATACTGAACATAACAAAGTTTAATATTTTAAAGGTGGATATATTACACCTGACATTGACAAAGCAGCGTCAGATTAGGAGTCAGCATAGCTTTATACTTAACCTCGGTATAAGAGTACAAATTGGGCATAAGCAGTCAATCCCTTGAATGCTTTTATACAAGAGTGGTGGTACCACGTGATTTCTATACTTACTATTTTAAAAATTACAAAATTTAACGAAAATTTTATAAGACTTATATCTGTTTTATGAATACATGATACTGTCACCTGTAACTAAGCTTAACTCTAAATAGTTTATATTAAGAATGTGTTTTTTGCATGTATTAATTTACCCAACCCGCCTGCCCAGCGTGGTGACTATGACAACACACATGAGTTCACGTTATTTTTGGCGTACACTTGTGGAAGCCTATGTCCAGCAGTGGACTGTATAGGCTGTGATGACGATAATGATGATTAATGTAAACTTATTGGTGGTAAAATAAAATAAATAAATAAGACCTATATCTGAGAAACGCTATAAAACACACTACAAACCATCACACAACAATAAAAAAATAATAGACATACCTATCTATGGCAAAAATAAAAACGCAAGCAACGCCAGTCTATATTTAATCGAATTGAGGACCTCCTCCTTTTTTGGAAGTCGGTTAAAAATGACAAACATTACCAAAGAAAAACTTATCCAACTCAATTATCAAGAAACCATAAAATAAAACAAAATACTCCTACACTACCCCATAATGAACAATATAAATTCAATATCCCATTCCATCACTCGGGAGGTAGTAAAAAATCCGTCCCACGTCGGGCGCCACCTGCCCTAGCAACTGCGGATCGATACGCCACGTCAAACATTCTCGCTTGGTTCAGGTCATTGTTTGAAGGATATCACTATGTACTTTGTACTGGATATGTACTATTTATGTATTAGCTTTGTGTATACAGTTTATATGCTCGTATTTTAAATCTTTAAATATCTTTAATATTGATTTATTGATTTATTTATTTATTTATTTATCTCTAATATATAAAATTCTCGTGTCATGGTGTTAAATATTGAAGTCCTCCGAAACGGCTCGACCGATTTTAATAAAATTTTTTGGGCATATCGGGTAGGTCTGAGAATCGGCCAACATCTATTTTTCATACCCCTAACTTATAAGGGGGGGATTAAGCGGGTTAATAACATATATGGCAAAGAAACGTTTGCGGGGTTAGCTAGTTTATTTATAATAATTATACATTAAAGAAAACATATATAAATATATATTAAACCCAGACTAAATAGGGAATCAAACCCACAATCTCCAAAGGAAACGAGGGCTACAAACTACTAAACTGCGCCATATTGTTATAACAATGTTAGTGTTGATAATGTATAAATAAATATCTTTAACATAGTCCTAAGGTAGGAAAATTAATACCTGTCTTTTAGGTAACAGACAATTTTCACAGATGTTTTATAATTACTATAAATAAATAAAGATTTGTCCACGTATTTCGAAATTCCTCTGCCCAAAAGTTGTCTGGAAAAGATTGCTTTTCAGAGACAATGTCGTCCTTTGTACCTTATATTGCTTCGCTATATTCTTTTTTATGTCATATGTCTGTTAACGGCCAGTTTCAATGATCTAACCCTCTCTAAATCTCCCTTAAGTCAAAAAAAGATCGTTTATTTAGTAAGCTTTATAATATTGTAAATTACAAAAACGGTATTTTTATTTACATACTTTTACATGCAATAAAGAATATATAATATATAAATATACCCATCAATAATTTAAGCTCTAGAAAACAACGAAATCGTTTTTTTATCACCGCATTAAATCCATATTTCGCTATCACACGAAAGTTCGCACGCACGACAAATTTCTTTGAAGCTATAACAATTCTGTGGCAAAATTTAATTTAGCCACGTAACTATCCTGTCGTACTGCAATGCGGTATCGTTGAAAAGATGCCACAAATACAGATTTTTATGTTAAAACTTTATTGAAAAGTTGAATAATGAACATTAATTTGCAGTCAAAATAAAAGTATTTATAACATGTACACAGTAGATCTATTAATGAAATGGAAAACAAATCTGTACCGCAAAAAATAAGATGTAAATACAGATAGGTTTAGAATTGGGGATGATAACGTAAAAAAAACCTAATGAAATTAGACTTTATATCATACGTCTACTATTATACATAAAATAGTCTTGCACCTTTTTTTTAAATATTGCGCTGTAAATATTTGCTTTAACACTGCACCTTGTTAAGCTCAAAACTCGAAAACATTACTTTTAAAAAAAATTCGAACAGTAGAAATTTCGTATGGATGAGCTCGTAACTTGTGACTGTATTTAAACTGATAACATTTTTGTATACTTATATTCACAATTAAATTAATGGGATAAAATTAATAAAATTGTCAGTAAATTAAAAAAAAAAAAAAAATGAGAAAACGTAACAATTAATTAAACTATACACGTTTGACAGTTCACTAAACGAGACAACTTCAACCCTAGTAATGTATATGAAAGTAAATGTGACAATGTCTCATACAATAAAATAACACAATAAAACACAAATACCTTTAACAAAGTTACAGTCATAATAACACCCGCCGGTCCCGCGTCGGGCGCCAGCATGTCGCGTCGATACACGTCCAGACAAAAATATTTCAAATGCCGACGCTGATATAATAATTGTGTCTCATTACTATTTATATACCATACATAGTTCGTGATTTTTTGGAATTAAATGAAATAGTTACTATTTGTAGTCATACACGTGATAAGGAGATATATTTTTTTAATGTACGTACACTATAATTTTCGTTGAGTAAAACTCAAATGTATATATATATATTTAAATTTAACCAAGTCAAAAAAACAAAAAACCCAATTAAAATATAACACCATAACATTTTTTTTTTCTACCAAATTTAACTTAATACCAAGAAACATGAATTATCCATAAATCAAAGCCGGGTAATTCCCTCAAAATTTTTACTAATGAAAAATTGAATTAGACATTACCTGACGAAAAATATCAACCCTAATTTTTTAATACCACCATCAAATTTAACCAAATACCACGAAACAAGCCATCCCCAAAAAAAATCACCATTTCGAATGCGCCAAACACGCAATTTCAAACGCCCGATCTATCATACGATATCATATTACTGAACAACAATTTTCAACTACCCCCAAAACTAATTACACGCTAAATTTATATTCTCCGAAACCATCATACGTCACCCTTTGTTACATTTCCTCGAGATACTAGAGTACTGTAAGGACATCGATCCGACATCATGGCGCCCTAACAGGGACTTACTTGAGGGTACTTTATTCATAATACTGTAAAAAATAGTTCACACAAAATGCGTATGTCATCTGGTAGAGAAATTATTTGTTTACTTTATAATGAATATTCAAAATACGATTAATTTAATTAATCTCATCATAATAAATTAATAAAATAAAAAAATGGAAAACAACTCATTTAGAACCGCGGCCAAAGGCTATAATAACGAATAATGCTTAAGTAGCAAGATAACAATAAAAGCAAATATATTTTATAATTAGATTAATATTACTATTATATAAAAAAAAAAAAAAAAAAAAAACTTAATACAAATGTATAAGATTAAAAATCCAACTATTCATTACCAATTTACATGGAAAATACAAACCCTATGCATTGAAAACAGAACTCAGAATCCTGTAAAACCTCAACTACAGAACATTCTAGAATAATTTATACGAAAAAAAAAAAAAACTCAATAGAATCGCGTTGCTGTACAAATATGATCTTTATTACGAAACCACAAGATCGCACTTGAAATCTCTTAATTACTGTAGGGTAGTTCAACATTTGCATCGGTTTGCTTTGGTGAGGGCTGTTTTGAGAGTAAATTAAAAAACATGAATACGTAGACGTTTCAGTGTCCTTCAGACTGGAATTAATTTTTTTTTTTCCCGGCTTAAAGTTGGTTCGTGTGAATGGCTATAGTGTTCGTCGTTGGTAATGTCACTTTAACAATTTTTATGTTCTGTGAATACGGGTGCATTCCGAACACTACGTTCGATTCCAACTACTGCGCTATAAGCTCCTCCTGTTTTATACTTCCCTAGTACTTTTAATGTAGTTTGCTAAACGTTCCGCGCCTTTGTCTTATCCTCCTTTATCTTTCTTAAGCTTCGTCTGCCGCTTTTAATATGTACATTAGTTATAATTATTAGATACGGCTAATTTTAATGATAGCAAGATGTTTCACAGCCTACAAACTTAACAGAAAGATTACATTACATTACAGCCTATGCAGTCCACTGCTGGACATAGGCCTCCACAAGTTTACGCCAAAAATAACGTGAACTCGTGTGTTTTGCCCATAGTCACCACGCTGGGCAGGCGGGTTGGTGACCGCAGTACTGGCTTTGTCGCACCAAAGACGCTGCTGCCCGTCTTCGGCCTGTGTATTTCAAAGCCAGCAGTTGGATGGTTATCCCGCCATCGGTCGGCTTCTTAAGTTCCAAGATGGTTGTGGAACCTTGTTATCCCTTAGTCGCCTCTTACGACACCCACGGGAAGAGAGGGGGTGGCTAAATTCTTTAGTGCCGTAGCCACACAGCACAGAAAGATTATTCATACAAAATGTTTATATTAATTAGATCAGTTATAGTCAACTATTGTAGTCTCAAACATTGCCTACCGATTTTTCTCTACCTCAAAATACTAGATAAATGACCCGGTTTTACCTGCGAAGCTAAACAATGTACATAAGCCTCCGAACCTTTTTATGTATATGTTTTTGTGTATTATATAAACAATATTTTAAAATAGCTTTTTAAGGCAATGTTGATTGAACCCTAATTTAACTTATTTTAAGCTTTATATTTTCGTGTGGTCATTTTTTTTTGGGTGCGCCGATAATATCTTCGCTCAATATATCTTTACGAATACACTGTAAAATAAATAACATATATAAACAAAATATACTATCGATATTGAACCAAAGATAGACAAGAGATATAGCTATACATATACATTTTTTATAAAGAAATCCTTCAAGTACCTACAGCTTAACATCTTACAAAAGGACACTCCTCGAGACGGAGTTTCGCCGAGATCCTGAAATTGCACCCCGCCATTTGCTTGCCACAAAGAGACAAACAAAATGGCGCACAAAAGAAAATCGTACGAAACTTGTCTCGTGTTTAACTTGTTCTTTACTTGAAAAGAAAAGGGGGGTAATTTTAGGGTTCCGTAAAGAAAAGATTCTAAGATAACTGTATTAGTCTCATACTCTGCTAGCAACACGTTGGATGTAAGGCTTATAGATCTTTTTCGTCACATACAATTATACGTCAGATAGCTTTATCGGCAACCGCTGATATATACCCTTTTAAAAGATTATTTTAAAGTGTTAAATATAGAAACATTATCCAACAGATAAAATTTTATGATTTGTTTTAGACATGATATATTTTTATTTCTCATCATCAAACTTCTCTTTATCTGACAGATATTTCTTTCCACAATCTGTGAAAATAAAAGTTGTAATTCATTTGTAGAAGCGAACCAAGCCCAAAGAGTGTTTTACAACTTGCTGATAAAGTCTCTGATACTATATCAGTTACTTATAGTCTAGAAAAACCTTATCATAATATATATAAATATGAATGATATCGATTAAGTTACAAGTTACCAGATTTTTGCTAAAAAAAATTTCGCTATAATTTCTTAAGCTTTGCAATAGATATCACCACAGTCAACCAATCTGGTACAGAATTCTGCCAATTCAATGAATAATCTGTTACATTTACTATGCGGTTTTTGACAAGTTGGCGCCAGCCTGAAGGAATCAGGTTCCATTTTTACTCAAGACAAACATTTGCATAGACCGTCTAGGTTTTATCGTGACCCGAATATTTATCAAAACTCGTGACATATATTTAAAATATTTTAAAGCTAGTTAAACTATAAAATACACGTAACATATTTTAACAAAAGCAATAGATACATACATACATACATACATATGAAAATAAATAAAATACATTAAAAAAAAGAAAGAACATACAACCATAATAACGAACCACCTTATTTCTAACGTCGGTAAAAATTACAAACAAAACTACTGCCTAACTAAAATTACACAAAATTATAATAAAATTACTATGCATAAGAAACGTAATGATCGTAATGAGGCAGGCACGTAATAACGCCTAAGCACACAGCACCATAAAAAAATCGATACAGTTCAATGACCCTCTACCCCCATGGTCTGACGCCGTGTCACAATGCCAAAGTCAAATGACGGCCGCCATCTCTAACTACTTGACGTTTAACGTGTGATTCAATAGTATTTTTTGTCTGTCTAATTTTAATAAAATAGAACACGCATACACAATATTAATCGTATTACAAATAAAACTAGGTGCATATGTAAAATGTTTTATGTTCAAAAACGGGATATTCAGCAGGTTTCATTACCCCATATGAAAAAGGACCGTCCAGCAATTTGTAAGTAACCTAATAAAGTTAGTGTTGACATATAGCGATCAATAGTGCGATGACAGCGCGATGACAGCGCAATGACAGCGCGATAATCGCAAATTGTTTAATTACATCTACAACGATGGCCGTAATAAAGTCAGAACGAAACACACGCACTCACTATTTCTCCTTTTTATTAAGTTTATAATCCATTCACACTTGGCTCACCTCCACAGTGAGCCATTGATTCGCTGGCATTCGGCCAGTTTTGACCTCATTACGACAATTAACGGCCGAGAACCGAACCCGCACTGACTCAGACGCTAATAAGCCTATCTTTGTACTGACCCGAGGCTTTATAGTTTAATGAACTATGAATTAAGACTGACTAATTAAGGCAGGTTTTATATTCGTGTAACTTTCTCATAGGTTTCTCGCGATTTTATAGCCATCAAATTGAAATCCCAAATATGTTTATTAAGAGATCATATCATATTTTATACCCTAGAAGAATCCACACTAATCTTTTGCTCGTCATAACAATTGAAAACGGATATTTTGCGAAATAAATTTATTCAAAGAAAAAAAAAACTACGCCAATACAATCAAAAACAGATAATTTCCGAAAAAAAAAATTTTTTTCTAAGAAACAAACGCAACTAAAATTATAAGTAATGTTTATAGCATAAAAATCATTTGACTTGTAAAACAAAATTGCAAAATTTTTGCATCCCGATTGTGCAATACGATAGCAAATATCGTCTGGTATTGTAGCAACTAGTGTAACACGATCTAGGTCACGTTGAGATTGTTTAGCGTATCGAGTGTCACGCTTGACTGGTTGACGTTAATGTCAAGGCGATACACTGTCTATACTTAGCAAAATGATGCCTAAAACATTTTTTGTTTTTGGTGTTTTTTAATAAACAATATATGATTTAGTTCAACGAGGACAAGGTCAACTTTTACAAGACCAGATGACTCACACGATACCACCTCCTTACACTTCTATGGTCCATAACAGACATTATACGCAAATAAAAAATTAAAACAAAAAAAATCATCGTTGCATCAGTGATTACTGCGTAAAATTTACAAAGTACGCAAAAATGCCTATTTCTAGCCCCTCCAACACCCTCCTTTTCAACTAAAAAAAAAACCAAGTAACTCCCAAACCCAACTAACGCATTTAGCACTCGAAGCCTACATCGATACTCGTAAATCGGGTCGTAGCTTTAGGCTGCGCGCGCGCAGGCCGTCGACCCGGTGACTCACGGCCCTACAAGGTACGGATTGCGTGGGCGTTCGAGATTCGTTACCACTGGTCTTACTGGTACTCTGATATCGTTAAAGATTGTTTTTTTTGCGATAACATCTGTAATTATGGTATTAGAAATTTGATGTTTTTTTTTTTGTACGTTCTAAACAATCTAGGGAGGTTTGATATTAGGGTCGGTAGCACGCTTTCGATGCTTCTGCCGTTGCAAGACTACGGTACCGTGTTAAAAAAATAAGAAACAAAATTAGAAATTAGGACTAGCGTAGATGGGAACCCACCCAGTGTTTGAATGTGGAAGAATGAAAGAAAGAAAATTAGTATGCAGGATGAAAGTGCGAGAAGAATAAATGCGAGAACTGGTATGAACGAGTAGCTGAAGTAAGGACTCCGATCCCCATGTCGGAGGTGTAAATAAATAAAAAAAAAAAGACTACGGTAACCGCTTACCATTAGGTTGCCGTACGCTTACCGATTTAGACTTTAAAAATAATCACGCTTTAACATTTGTTACATTAAACCTTTTTGAAGTTATATCTTCTAGGGAAAAATTATGAGAAATGCGCGCGCACACCGTCACGAAAAAAACCCGACACCCTGAAGTTAGCAATGTGAAATTAGCTAGTCAATTAAGTATAACACCTTACGTGCGTACATAAGTAAACACATACATTATTTATACTTTGATAATGGCAATAATTATAGTAAGTATAGGATGACCTGATGGTACGCAATTACTATAGCCTATGGACGCCTGTAAAACCAGGAGTTCACCGCTACCCTACCCTGATCCTCCAGAGATCTGGCCACCTCACACACCACAGGAACACAACACTTTTTTTTATGTCACTAGGTCGGCAAACAAGCGTTAGGCTCACCTGATGGTAAGAGATTACCGTAGCTTATAGACGCCTACAATACCAGAAGCATCGAAAGCGCGTTGCCAACCCAATCCCCAATCCACCCCAGGAGCTCTGGTCACCTTACTCACCAACAGGAACACAATACTGCTTGAAAACAGTATTATTTAGCTGTGGTCTTCTGTAAGGTCGAGGTACTACCCTAGTCGGCCTGCTCCATATTTTGAGCAGGAAATTCCTGCTGTGCCCTACCTCAGTTTAGTCTGCGACCGTATAAAGTTGGGGGTATTTTCCCAGTCAGGGCTGCTCCAGATTTTGAGAAAGATGTTTCCTACCTTGCCATATCTTATAACAAAATACTGAATCCATCACACATTCATACATATCTAGCTAAACACATTAACACACTACAAAAATAAAACACACACAGAAAAACTAATACACAAAAAGTAATAATTTTACCAAGAATTGGACAAGTACAAGATTTATATGTACTCAACAAATTACCGTAAAGTTCTCACAGTAGAAAATACGAAAGTCATACATACATACATACAAACAGATAGAAAATAAAACACCATTTACTTAAGCTTTCTATTGCGCTGTATGACGTTTCTTATTTATTCACGTTCTTTACCATGTACTTGTACTATACGGTAGATTTTTTTTTCATTTTTTTTTGTTTTTGCGTATTATTCAAGGGTTGACGCAGAAGTCATAAGACAACTAACTGTACTGGCGATAGAATCCATTTCGTACTCAAAAAATTTTCATATAGGTTTTTTTTTATGTCACTAGGTCGGCAAACAAGCTTACGGCTCACCTGATGGTAAGCGATTACCGTAGCTTATAGACGCCTGCAACACCAGAAGCATCGCAAGCGCGTTGCCGACCCGATCCCCAATCCCCCCAGGAGCTTTGGTCACCTTACTCACCAACAGGAACACAATACTGCTTGAAAACAGTATTATTTAGCTGTGATCTTCTATAAGGTCGAGGTTACTACCCCAGTCGGGCTGCTCCATATTTTGAGCAGGAAATTCCTGCTGTGCCCTACCTCAGTTAAAGTCAGGAGGTAGTCAGGTATATGCATTAGAGACATAAACACAGCTATCTAGCAAGCTATCTATAACACAAGCATCAAGTTGCTTACCGTATGAAAAGACGACCGCGTGTTTGTTATATTTAAAAATAATTGTTTTACTGGGTACACCGATTTTGATGATTCTTTTTATATTCGAAAATTGGTGCTTGTCATGTCCTATTTTAATTTATTGAGATCTGACGAATACTTTTTACGAGTTATATGTAATACGGTTCAGCCCGTAATATCCCACTACTGGGCATAGGCCTCTTTCCCCATATAGGAGAAGGATCAGAGCTTAATCCACCACGCTGCTCCAATGCGGTTTGGCGGATATATTCCCTACTATGAGTAACGATCGCTATCAGGTGTGCATGATAACAACCGGGACCGACGGCTTAACGTACTCTCCGAGGCACGGTGGGACCCACAAGGACTACACAAACACCCAGACCACGGCAAACACCTGTATTGCCAATACAAATGTTTGTCATGTGCGGGGATCGAACACGCAAGCGCCAGCGCAACAGGTACAATCCATGGCTGTAACCGTTGCGCCAACGCGGCCTCTATGTAATAATGTCGTATATGTAATAATGCGTATTTAATTGACGTCGACATTGACATCAACGTAATAATGTTTTATTACTTATCGATGTGTATTGAAGTAGATAGGTTCGATCGACGTTTTGGATTGAGGTGGGAAGATGGTTATTGATGTGGTAGAAGTTATTTTCGTTTCATATCGAACACAATACCTTATATAATACCTAATATCCCGGGGGAGCTGGAGGGTATGTCCAATTCGAACGGACTAAAACCTCTGGGGTGTTCCTTCAACACGCCTGAGCGGAATCACGGGGACGCAGTTGCTCTTCCTCGATACCGCTAGCGGTTGCCTTAAAAGCTCGACGCGGTTCGTAACTCCTGAGAGGCTCCCTCGAACACAAAGGTCGCCTCCCTTCTCAGGACCATGCAATGAGGACGATACAACCCCCGATCTATCGCCCGCTGGTCCGGCGTTACGGCGGCAAATTGACCAGGTCAGGTCAAGCCTGCGTCGCCGACCGCGCCTTCCGCGACGAATCAGAAGCGAGTTTGGATCTAGTTCTCGCTCCCGTTCTGCCGCTACCTCCTGCAGCATAATGGAATTGCAGAAGGAGGAAACTGCAATCCATTTTTTCTCACTGTCGACCATAGCCCCAATTAAAGCATCGAACACAATACCTAACAACTTAATTATCTAGAAATGTCAAAATCAAAATGAAAAATAACTATTCAAATAGACTTCACACGTTCGAATCTTGATTTTACAAATTAAAATTTTAAAGTGAATATTATTTTTAATAGTTACGCTACCACCGATTCGCAATGTAGATTCTGCAGAGAAGAATCGCAAAAAAAGAAACTCCGCAGTTACTCTTTTGAAAATAATATATAAACTGTGTTTTAGTACAAAATCAGTAATATATTTTACGAAATATAGCGTCACTTAGTCCACACATCAATTTACATAAGAAAACACACGTATTATTATTTCCTATACATCACAATCAATGCCAGAAATACTCGATACATTAAGCCGCTAATGTGTACGGCCTTCGCAGAGAATTATCATCTAAAAAGAAACTTTTAAACTGACTCATAGTGATACAGAAACACTATATTTATAGTAGATTCGATTCGGAAATCGAATATCTTTTTACTATCATTATATTGAGTAGCACATGAGCGCTACTTCTTCTTATTTTAAGTCGGTTAATAAAGCCGATAAGATTGTTTGTTTGTTTAAACGTGCTAATTTCAGGATGCTACTGGTTCGAATTGAAAAATTATTTTTGTATTATTATTTCTCATTTATCGAGAAAGGCTGCTGTGTGGTTACGGCAGTAAAGAGGCCACTAAGGGATAAAATAGTTCCACTACCACCTTGGAACTTATAAAGCCGACCGATAGTGGGATAACCATCCAACTGTTGGCTCTGGTGCGACAAAGCCAGCCCTGCGATCACCAACCCTGGTCAGGCGCCCAGCGTAGTGATTATGGGCAACACACATGAGTTCACGCCATTTTTTGACGCTAGCTTGTGGGGGCCTATTTCCAGCAGTGAACTGCGATATGCTGAAGTGATGATGATGATGATAATGATGAGTGACTCGTCACTCAAAGGACGGATGTCGGTTATTTTTGTCCCGCACAGCTAGTATTTACATATACCTATATGATAAGCAAAGAAACTCGTAGCCGACAGTGACCCTACCCTCCGCTCCAGAACATAGGTTTGAATCCCGCCCGCAGTCTGGGTGGAGCTGTTTACTTGCGTCACGGATAGACAATTCAGCCTGTAATATCCCCATATAATCCCCACTACTGTGCATAGGCCTCTTTCTCGATGTAGGTGAAGGATTGGAGCTTAACCCACCACGCTGCTCCATTGCGGGTTGGCAGATATGTTTATGATATGTTTATGATATGAGATATACTATGAGTAACGATCGCTATCAGGTTTTTATGATTGCAACCGGGACCGACGGCTTAACGTGCTCTCCGAGGCACGGTGGGAAGACCCACAAGGACAGACATCCAAACCGGAAAGAAATATTTGTACAAATACAAATATCCATCCCAAGCGGAAATCGAACCCGCAAACCGTCGGTGTTTTAGGCGACTAGTACTAGGCATTACTACACCAGAGCGGTTATTCGCGGTACGTCACGGATAAATCATGTCTGAATACCTAATAAGCTTATCGTCGAATGCGATTATAGCATTCAGTTAAGGTTTAATTTAAAAAAAAAAATTAAAAAAAATTTAGTTTTTTAAGAATGGTTTAAAAAGTTTCATTTATCTTCCTCAGTTTTTTTAAATCTGCTGCCAGTTTTTTTTTTTCTTTTGTTCTTTTAGCCTTAATTTTTATAACATGGCTGAATAAAATGATTCCTTGGTATAAAATAAAAAATTAAACTAAAAGAAATAAAATAGAACTGAAACCAAATCCGTACATGCAGATGATCCACATTCCGAGATCACAGCATCCCATTACAAATTAGCAACATCCTTTACTCGGAAACCTTCACCTCGCTTCCGTTTCATGTAATAATACTTTTATGTGTCAAGGCTTATATAACTTCAATGTGTGGGAGTGTGAGAGAGTATGTGTGACGGTGTATATTTGTTTGTCTGTGAGCTTTACATTTAAGCTAATGTTAGGCTAGCCTGTTGGCGCAGCTTGTAGTGGCCCTGCTTTCTGCTCCGCGGGTTATGAGTTTGATTCCCACCTGAGTCTGGGTGTAGTATATTTATTTATGTATTATATCTATGAATATTTATAAAAAAAAGTGTTAGCTATATCAAGACGGCTGTTACCTATAATACAAGCATTAACAAGTGTTAAATTAAATTGCTTACCGTAGGAATTGACGACCATGTGTGTATGTATATCTATATATCACCACCTTTGCCATCAACTTTGTGTAATTTTTTGGACATTATTTTTAGTGTAATAAAGTATTATTACGCCAAAAATAACGTGAAATCATGTGTGTTGCCCATAGTCACCACGCTGGGCAGGCGGGTCGGTGACCGCAGGGCTGGCTTTGTCGCGCCGAAGACGCTGCTGTCCGTCTTCGACCTGTGTATTTCAAAGCTAGCAGTTGGATGGTTATCCCGCCATCGGTCGGTTTTTTAAGTTCCAAGGTGGTAGTGGAACTGTGTTATCCCTTAGTCGCCTCTTACTACACTCACAGGAAGGGAGGGGGTGGCTATATTCTTAATGCCGTAATCACACAGCGTAATAAAGTATATAATATATAAAATTACGCATTGAGTTCGACTGATGAACACATCTAGATATCAATTTGAAAACCGACGACGCGTTGGCGCAGCGGTCGTAGCACTGGCTGTTACGCTGGTTCGATTCCCACTCACGACAGACATTTGTATCGGACATATAGATGTTAGTCGTGGTTTGGGCGTAGTGTTTGTGATTGTGTGTGTTTCCGGACCCCCAACCACAAGAAAAAATCCTACTGGGGGATCCGTTGAGTGTGAAGCGTTTATTAATAAAATAAAATAAAAACCGACTTTAACATACCGAAATCAATTTAATAAGACCTTTTAAATAAAACTTTATCGAAAACATTAAATGGTTTCAACCTCGTCCATCATAATTGTTTACACTAATATTATTTGTCACCTGAGCGTTTATGATAATGGGCTTGTATGTTTTTCTGGACTAATTATTGCTACTGATAAAAAAAAAATCATCAATTGACAAAGAAAAATTTCTATTTAAAGATATTTAATCATTTAACGTAATAACATCAAATAAATCACAGTAATCGACGCGCTAATATTAAATATTCGCCGCCATCTTGCGACTTCCCGTCCCCAATTGGCCGCGTCCGTATCCGGAACGACGGCGGCGTGGTTCCGTCAGGTGAACTGTGTTCCTAACCGTCATCGAATAACGAGGTTTTGTAGTAGACTCATAGAATTTAGTTTTACCCGAATATATTTAACATACACACACACGGTTGGAAACCTACTACATGTATTTTATTTTATAATGCATATTTAGACAGTTTTCCTGCAATTTTCCTTTTTTCCAGAATTATTTTTACCATAACAATAGTGTGCAAAGAAAAAAATGTTTACTGTGTTTGTGGAAAATAATATTCGAAATTCAGGAAAGGAACTCGCAGCAAGCACCTGTTCAAGATATTATTCGCTGTTTGAAAGATACACTTGTATAGCTACAGGTCATATAAAATCCCACTACGACACGGGAATTACAACACCAACCCAATCACTTCAAAAAGTACCAAAATAAAAGGGTGAAAACATGAGTGACATCTAATATGTAAATAATGATTTTTTATTCTATTATACTTAAAAAAAAATATACAAACCTAAAATTACCCTCAATTATTGCTCATTTTATTCTCAGTAACCCTATTAGAAATTTAAAATATTCAAAAATTGTACGCTCGCTCGCTCATTGCTCATTCCACGCCCGACGTTCAACGGGAGCGGACGCGTTTAATGACACAACAATTGCTCTTTAACGTGTTCATTTCGATTGTAATGAGGGTCTTTGCGTGATGATGTAATAGTTTGTACGTATTTTATCGTTTAGTTCCGCTTAGTTCCTATTAAAAACCAATTTTTATAGAATTATTATAGAGTCAGTCATACATTATCAGTATTTATCAATTCATGACGCTGACTTAACCTAACTGATTTGTTCAATAAAGCTGTAGTACGATATTTTCACTCTTCTCTTACTCTTTTTCTCTTTCAATCCGTTCAAATAGCTACAAAAGTTTTTTTTATGTGACTAACAAAATAACCAGTGTGTAACCATCTTTTAAGTAGACGCTGTCACAATCAAGCTAATGATTACATCTACGCTCTAACTAATCATGACCTTTTCTTCCACGTGTTCTGTGAAAGCCTAAAGCCAACTTCGTTAAAATCGTTATCAGTGCAGATGTTTTCATAACGGAGCATTGTATCCTAAAGTTAGGCGTACGAAAATTAATACCTCCTGATTTTTATTACAAAAAAAAAATTTAATTTTTTTTAAGCTTTCGAATAAAATGCAATGTACTCACTTAGTAATACGTGATGAAACCGCTCACAGCAGGCACCTTGGAATCATACACCGACCTGTAAATAATAATATGACCTCATATTATTAAAATGATACATTCGCTTTCTAGAACAAAAAAAAATCTAGACTAAGGAACCAATCGTAAACAGTCACGGATTTAATTTTGGCCTAGTACTAAGGGTGCGATATAGCCAGCCCTGCGGTAAACATCCGCCTGAGTTCGCGCCGTTTGTGCGAACTGGGGAGGCCTATGTCCAGCATAGGACTGCGATACGCTGAAGTGACTAAGGGTTTCGGTGCTTTTGAATCTCATTTAGTTTGAGTGAGATACATTCTCATCATCTCAAAATCAAAATCAAAAATAGCTTTATAAGCTTCGAAATTAACTTCGAATCGTCATTTTACAAATTAAAATTTTAATTATTTTTAAAAGTGAAGCTACCACGGACTGAAAATCTGCAGAGGAGAGCCGGTAAGGATCTCCGCAGTTACACTTTCTAAAAAAACTGTGTTTTTATACCAATTTGGTAATATCTTGCACGAAATACGGAGTCACTCAGTCCACACATCTTTACCATCTATGTAATCCTGCATCGAGTAATAAGCATTAGTTACTACAAACTTTAAATTTAATCTCATTCAATTTTAATATCGTTTAAAATTATCTGTTTTTGTTATTATACATCTTCAAATTACAATGTTATTTATTAATAAATAATAACCACAATATGAAAATAATCTGACATACGTTATCGACCCACAAAGCTAGTGTAGAAAAGGAGCACGATTGATTAAAGACAGACCCTCTCTTTATAAAGTTTTTATCCGTACAGTACAGATAAGTTCGTTTATATTTTCGACTATTCAAACGCTCGTGTGTACTTTCCTGTATTTTAGTTATTTGTTTTATAAAATAAATTAGAAACACAAAAATAATAGAAATATGAACAATCGTGTAAATAAATAAACGAAAAAAATAAACAAACATTATGATAAAACCGAAATAAAAAACCAACTTATTTTCATACTAGCCGATCCGTGTACCGTCAGCACTTCATTGGTTGTTAATTATTATTTTTGTGACGCAAATATATAGTAATTTTCATCTCGCTCGATCTTCTCCGACTTGATTTACATATACTATTATTTTTCACTAAATTTTTGTTCAATAAAAATAATATATAAAAATTAATATATATTATATAAAAAATAAATATTTATCACTCCTGAATAGTTTAGCTTTCTGTTAGTGAAAGAAATTTCATGATCGGATCAGTATTTGCGAAGATTACCCCCTACAAACCAACAAAGTTAGAAACTTTACCTCTTTATAATATTAGTATAGATTGAACTAATCACTAAATATACGATTATCTTAGTAAATAATTTTAAAAAGATAATATGCCTAAAGCATTAACAATAATGTATAATTAAATAAAATACGAAAGTAAACCCAAACACAACAAAATCAACTGAACGGATTATGGTGAAATTTATTACGAACATAGGTCAACTGCTAAACAGATCTTCCCAATCTCGCGTTAAATATCCCAGTTTGCCCTAATGTTCCAACCGGCCTCTTGGATACTAATTATCCTGAAGTTAAATACGAATATCTTGGGAGGAGGGGTGAAAGTCAATGACTAATCGCTGACAAAGTTGCGGGCAGCAATTAGTCTACGGATAACACAATTAACGGAGCACTTAGCGGACGACCATTATTACTAATTTCATTATCAGTTAGACATGATAATTAGCAATAAACTGGTACATACTGATACAGTAACAATTACACCACTGACGCTAAATAACTAACTATTTATGACTTAATAACTTCGTCGCCCGGTTTTGTCCGCGTTACTTCACTATATCCTACTTTTTCCTCATTTAAAAAAAGACCTTAAATAAATAAATATCTTATCCAAGAAATACGGTCTTAACAGCCGACTGATAAAGCTACATTTTTCTGACAACTATTCATATAATGTCATCAAAGAATCTCCTCTCTTCCCGTGGGTGTCGTAAGAGGCGACTAAGGGATAACACAGTTCCACTACCACCTTGGAACTTATTAAGCCGACCGATCGCGGGATAACCATCCAACTGCTGGCTTTGAAATACACAGGCCGAAGACGGGCGGCAGCGTCTTCGATGCGACAAAGCCAGCCCTGCGGTCACCAGCCCGCCTGCCCAGCGTGGTAACTATGGGCAAAACACATGAGTTGACGCCATATTGTCGGGCGCGAACTTGGGGAGGCCTATGTCCAGCACAGGACTACGATAAGCTGAAGTGACATATGTCACACCCAGACACGGCGGGAACCGAAGCAAAAAATGATCCAATGAAAAATGATGGAGCCAACGATCTAATCAGATAAACAAACACCCGTCTATCCATTAATTCTCATAAACTTTCGCATTTATTTGCATATCACATTTTTCGCATGACATAAAAAAGATGTCAGTAGAGAAAGTTCTTTAGCTGGATCGTTGTGATTTGAAACTCGATGAAACAAAAACGCGTCACGTTTTATCCGAAAATAAGATATCAGAAATGCTGCAAATAACTGAAAATTTTAAAGAGCTTGGAGGCTGTAATTCAATTTTGTCGTGTACTCTCTTAGAACTGGCTAAATTGGTACGCGACGACGACTTCATTAATTGTCTTTTATGTTAACACGTATGATATTCCTATTATGGAATGGAGTAGTCCTTAAAACTCCTCAAATTAAGAAAATAAGCACATAAATGTATAGGAAATAAGATAGAATACATTATAATGTATAATTTGTACACACACATTTTTTATTTTTTTATTTATATAGATATTCGAATAGCGCCATCTCGAAATGATGTCGATGACCGAATAGCATCGCGGCCCCATTGTTCGTCGCCATCTTTAATTAGGCGATAGGGTTATCAGTTCGACGGCCGGTTTGTGTATTTTGATTTTGATAACATAACGTCTTGTTATTACGGTTTTAAGTTTTATTTTGTACTATCTGACGAGTAAAGTTTATTCTCTTATTTCAAACCATACAGTCATTTGCATGAGAAATAACAACACTATATGTCAGATTTGACGCCGCGTTGGCGCAACGGTCACAGCCATGGATTGTACCTGTTGCGCTGGCGGTTGCGGGTTCGATCCCCGCACATGACAAACATTTGTATTGGCCATACTGCAGGTGTTTGCCGTGGTCTGGGTGTTTGTGCAGTCCTTGTGGGTCTCCCCACCGTGCCTCGGAGAGCACGTTAAGCCGATCGTTACTCATAGTAGGGAATATATCCGCCAACCCGCATTGGAGCAGCGTGGTGGATTTAGCTCTGATCCTTCTTCTACATTTATTTATTTATTTATTTATTTATTTATTTATTTCAATCATAACTTACAACTATCATTACAGGTACTACCCAATTCGATAGTGAAGCAAACATAAATTAACTTAAATAACAAATAACATATAACGCTATCCTTGTGAATTCATTCAGTGTACACGTAAAAATATCTGTCTCCTCTGCTACAAGGTTGAGAGTGCGAAGCGCCCGCGTCAGAGGCGCCTCGTTCAATAAATTAGTGCGACCACGAGGTACAGCCAGCAGGTGAGGCCGACGTCGTCGCCACACATACCTGTCCGGCACACACAAACACAGTAAACGTAATATGTCGGCGTGATGTACCTTACCCCTAATTAACCTAAATAAATATAAAACAAGTGCAAGCTCCCGCCTGACTCGTAGCTCGTTGTATCCCACCATGCCCAACACAAACAAAGTTGGATACATAAGAGGATAAAAAGGATATACCCCATATAGTCTAAAATATAAAAACCTAATAAATTTGTTTTGTATCCGCTCCAACATGAGACTATATTTGGTCTCATGCGGGGCCCAGATGACTGCGTTGCATTCTAATTGGCTTCTCACTAAAGCGTTATATAAAGCGATAATCGCTGCTATATTTGTAAAATTACGAACAGTTCGTAAAAGGAACCCTAAGTTTCTGTAAGCCTTTTTACAGCACTTAATAATGTGATCACGAAACGTTAGCCCCGCGTTGAGAGTAACCCCTAAATCCTTAACTTCTGTAACCCTGACCATTGGCATTCCATCAATGTTGTAACTATGCACAATAGGCCTATGCGCACGCGAAAACGTGATTGTGACACATTTTTCCGTGTTGAATTGTAAAAGATTCTCCTTGCTCCAATTAACTACACTATCAATGGCATTCTGCAACCGTCCACAGTCGTCATCCTCCCTCACAGCCAGAGATAACTTAAGGTCATCTGCAAACATTAAACAATTTGCTTCTTTAACGACTTTGGGCAAATCGTTCATCATGATTATAAATTGCAGAGGACCGAGATTACTTCCCTGGCTTACACCAGACCACGTAAAGTACGGCTCCGATCTGTGTCCCGCGTATTCTACATATTGCTGCCTATCCCTCATATAACTGGCAAAAAAGTTAAGTAGATGCGGTGTGAAACCAACACCTGCTAACTTCTTCAGCAACACGTCATTATCGACTAGGTCAAATGCTTTTTTGTAGTCGAAGTAAGCAGCGTCAGTCTGCACTCCGGTATCCACTGTCGGCAGCAAGTGAGCCATGTAACTGAGCAAGTTACTAGTAGTGCTCCGCATTGGTCGGAACCCGTGTTGGGCATCTGAAAGTTGCGCTCTCACCTGCATAAAAATTATGTTATGAATAGCGCACTCCAACACTTTAGCCGGTGACGACAGTACCGCAATGGGTCTGTACCCACTAACGATGTCGTTACCTATACTTCCTTTAGGTATAGGTACGACACGAGTAGTTTTCCATCTCTCGGGAAACACAGCCGTGCTCAGACATTTATTGAAGATATGGAGTAACGGTTCAGCCAGCACAGATCCACAGTCTTTGAAGATGTACGCCGGAATGCCATCCGGACCTGCGGACCTCTTCGGCTTAAGTTGTTTAAGCGCATTCTGCACATCCCCCAACTTTAAATCCTCTAGATGAACTCGCGCCACCCCATTCTCGCCACCCGCTCCTTCTATCGCAGTATTTACGTTCAACTCGGGCCGTGTCGTACTATAAACTGAGTGAAAGTACTGAGCAAACTCTTTCACACATTGTTCATCAGACAACACTGCCCCGTCCTTTAATATCTTTTGTGTATTTCGACTACTTCTTCTGGACTTTACATAATGCCAGAAAGATTGCGGATCTTTTTGTAGCTGGTTTTGAACCATGTTACCATGTTGTTCTTGTGCTAGTTTTATTAACCGTTTTACTTTACTCCTACACAGAGCGAATGCCTCGTAATCATTTTTATCCTTGCTTGATTTATAACGCTTGTGGAGAATTGCCTTCCGGCGTATGTTGCGAATTATTTCAACAGTGTAAAACTCGGGGTAAATATACTTCGAGCTTACACGACTTCGCTGTTTTCTGGGAACACAGTCATCTATTTTTGAATTGATTGAATCATAAAAATAATCTAAACTCATTTCTAGATCAAGGTTGTAAATATTAGTCCAATCTATTGTTGCTATTGATGCGTACAATGATAAGAAGTCAGCCTTATTAAAATTCCAAGATGTCGGTACAGTACTCGTTTCGCACTGGAATGAACCTGCGACCCGGTGCGGCCATAGTTCCACTAACACGTCCAGTGGTGGGTGGTACGCATCCACAGGTACGAGGGGCGCCCCTGCCTCGCGCACATTCACACTCTCTTCCCTAGGAAGCGTACTCAACACTAAATCTAAGCACCGATCATTACAATTAACGATCGTGTTACACTGAATAAATCCACAGTAAGATAAAAAATATTGAAAATAATTACATACATTTATAGAGCAGGAATGCATATTGAAGTCACCGATCACTACAATATCACTATATTTACTACACAGTTGTTCTATTATCTTAAACAGTATCATATAATCACCCTCACAACTGTTCGGCGGTATGTAAACAACGCACAATAAAAATAAAAGTCTTTTATGCAAGTAAACGGTCGCACCGACCAGTTCAAACACTTTGTCGTCGATGTTGACGTCACTCGGGCTCGACACGCGCCGCAGTTCTAAGCGCGGTGTGGCCACGATACATGCGCCTCCTTGCTTTCGTCCATCCACGCGGTCGCAGCGAATTATTGTGTATCCCGGCGGGACAAGTTCTGCATCGTGAATGGATCCGTTACAGCCTGTCTCAGTAATGGCGAATAGATCTGCTCCTGAAGATGAGACGCCTACATAAAAATCTTCTAATTTCGTACGTAAACCTCTCACGTTTTGGTAGTAAATTTCAATAGCTGTGCTATTTATTATATGTTTTTTTGGTTGGTCTACGAAACCATACCCACTCGCTGAATTCAATGTTTACAGCCCAATTATCCGATTGATATAAAGTGTCATAACTACTTTCAGGTACACCAATAATAAAGGAAGAATAATCCCTTTCCGTCTTATGTCTGATTTTTTCCACTGTGACTGGTACTTCCTCGCCGCATATATTCTTCACGTATTTTTCTAAATTTTCAATCGTGGTTTCTTTATGGAGACGCCACACATGCAAAAATTTCTTCCGTTCAGTCCCCTTAATCTCTACTGCACTCGTGCTTCCACCTTTTTGTACCTCAGTATTAGGGTATCTTCTTTTCTTCTTTTTATTTACTGTTGTCCAGTTTCCTTCCTTTTGAGCTTCTATATCCTCAGTTTCGATAATTTGCTCAGAATTATTCCTTTCCTTTCCTTCCTTTATTATCTCCTTCTCAATCGTATTGTTTTCGGAAATCGATTTGTTAGATGGTTTCGTGACCACACTCGCTTGCTTCGTTGAGAACTTATTTCTAACTACCCGGTTTTGGTTTCGATTCACTACCGCTGCAAATGATTGCATAGTTCCTTTTTGTAAATAAGTTTCCTCATTCTTGTCAATTGATGGACTTACCCCAACCATGGTGCTCTCTAATTTTTCATCCTTTCGGACTATATTATCTACGTTCGCTTCCAATATTTGTACTTTATCTACTTTTTCTTGAAGTACCCTCATTTCTTTTCTTAATTCTTTTAGTTCTGTCTCAGTATTTATGAATCTATTCCGTAGTATTTCATATTCCTTAATCTGATTGTCCATGAGAGCTTTCATTTCTAAGTGAAGCTCCCGAATCGCTTCCCCAATGCTGTCTTCTTTAACCACCTTGTATGAGATATTTGGGTTTCGACTACCGCGCTCGGTGTTGACGTAATCCGTGGCTGTTGCTGTTTTATCCATTTTCCCGTAGCTTAGAATTGGCCTTTTACAACTATCCCTCTAGGTCTAAACCTAGTCTAAACTTATTCAGGGTGACTTCCCTGATTTATATACGTAACTTATTACGCACGTCCGAGAGATACGTCCGACTCCGACCGACGACGAACATATAACATGGGAAAAGAGGCCTATACCCAGTAGTGGGATATTACAGGCTGAAGCGTATATGACAGATTTAGTTACAGCCTAGTATGTAGGTGGCAGACCTAGTCTGTGATTTTTGTGAATCGTACAACTAACAACAAAAAGAAAAAAAGAAAAACAAACCGATGATAAAGGAAATTCGTAGTCAAACCATATCGTTTTGTGTGATGTATTGTTTGTCTCCGTTTAAAAACAATGATAGAGTCTGCGACCTTTATATGATCTGGCAAGTTAATTTATATTTTTATATTTTATATTTATTATCAGCACCCGTGCGAAGCTGGGGCTGGTCGCTAGTACATAACTTATAACAAAGAATTAGTTGAATCGGTCCAGCCGTTCGAGTTTTGCGCTTAACTAAAAAATTTGTGAATAATTTTTATTTTTTACGAAGGTTCTACACTTCAAGTAGAAGAAATGTCAGAAGAATGTCAGGAGATCCTGAGACCATGTCCAAAATAGTATACTTAACTAGCTGACACCGCAAACGTTTTTTTGCCATATATGTTATTAACCACTTAACCCCCCCTCCCCATAACTTAGGGGAATGAAAAATATATATTGGCCGATTCTCAAACCAAACGACAGATGGAGACAAACTCAAACAGATGGAGTACGCTTACCTAGAAGCTGTGTAGCCAACCCTACAGTTTTAACTGTAGATCTACAGTTTTTTGGAAATTCTCTCAGTTTTTAGTTTAGGCCTGCTTAAGATGCTAGCGCCATCCATTTTGTTTGTTACGTAGTAGTTCGTGCACTAAGTCAGCTTAAGTAAAACCTACTATCATCGAACCGGAGGTAATGGTCATCAATCAATTTAATAGATGGCGTTATTAGTAGACAGTCGTAGATTGTTTCGGTCGATGTTAGTTTTACAGACATTTTGTTTTTCTTACTGGGAAATCCCCGCGAATGCTTTGACTGTCGAGATATATGTACTTGACCGTATATTCAGTCATTCGTCTGATTGTTCGGTTAACGTTGTGAGTTGAGCAAAAGGCATGGTTGGCATGGCATAGGCGTGGGAAAGAGCAAAGTCCACATTTTTTAAACTTTAATATTGTATTTCTTTATTAGTATTACGGTAATAATAATCATGATATACCTTTTTAAAATCCTTGTATTGTGCCCTTCAATTTGATATCCATATTGTAGTATTCGAGAAAAAAAAATTTCATTAATGGCTTCGCGCAGCCGCCATGTTTGATTTTTTTTAATGTCGCCTATCTAAGAACACCTGGGCAGCTAAGATGAACCTAACGATACCTCAATTATGTAAATCCGTTCAGTGGTTCTGGAAATATGAGGTAGTAAAGAATATTACATACATACATACAAGATACGCGCGAAAAACATAACCCTTCCTTGGCAGTCGGGTAATAAAAAGACAAAGCTGTAGATTTACTGTTTTTTAATTTGATATTTACAGTTTTCTACATTTTTTTTCTGGCATATCTACAGTTTAACTCTATGCTGGGGTTGGCAACACTGCCTAGAAGTAACCTATTCACTCGCGACTTAAAGATCCCCAGGTTATAATTTTTTTGGAAACACAGATTAATTCAAGAAGTATTAGTATAATATACTTCTACTAAGTATAAATATACAAGATAAAGAATAACACAAAAACTACTCGTCCTATCTCGATCGCGAATGGGACTACAGGACGAGCACTAGCTTTTGAATAAAATGGGACTCCTCCCGTGACCATCCATGGTTGCTGTAAAGTATCCGAAACGTCGAGCATCTAAAAAACTTAATAAGCCGCAATAAAATACGAAAAACTTGTTTCATTGTAATAAAAAAAGAATCATCAAAAACAATACACCCATTAAAATATTATGAGGCAACACATACAAAAAAAAACAGTCGAACTTTTTAATCTGTCAAAAAGGATCGTTCTTCTCACGAAAATGATACTTCAAATTTGTTACGTTTCATTTCATGCATATAATAACAGATCTTTAATAAAGTAACAATGACTGACGAACTGTCATAACTTTCACGAAATTTGAGAGTTTTCAACGTAGCTTTGAAATTCATTAAACATTCAGACATACTTTCAAAAGCTTATGGTATCATTATAATACAGCTTTTAAGAGTTAACTAGCTGCACCACGCGGTTTCACCCGCGTAACTTCTGATCCCGTGGAAACATCAGGATAAAAACTAGCCCATGTGTTATTCTAGATCTCTAACTATCTACGTACCAAGTTCCATTAAAATCGCTCCGGTAGTTCATTCGCGAAAGTGTAACAAACATATGTACAGTACAACCTGTGTGTCCTCACAAATTTCGCTTTTACAATATTAGTAAAATCTGAAGTTACTATAGCTTTGGCACGTAGTTTCCTCATTTCTAAGTAGATATCTACCGATGATAACTACTGATACAACCATGAGTCCTCCCGTGACCATGGTTGCTGTAAAGTATCCGAAACGTCGGGCATCTAAGAAACTTAATAAACCGCGATAAAATACGAAAAAGTTGTTACATTGTAATGAGTGAATTTCGCGTAAACATTAGAAAACGATATGTATCTACTGAGTTTATTTGACTGGCCTGATGGCACAGTTTACTGAAATTTACGCTTCAGATTCGTGGCTTTGATTGCCGCTCCGAGTCTGAATGTAATATTTGTGCACTTACTTAAAAAAATTAATCTTAATATATATAAATCTCGTGTCACAATGTTTGTCCTCAATGGACTCCCTAAACTACTTAACCGATTTTAGTCAAATTTGCACACCGTGTGCAGTTTGATCCAACTTAAAAGATAGGCTATATTTTATTTTGATATATTATGTTATTATTATATTTCAGAAAAAAATAAGGTGATACGAAGTTCGCCAGGTCAGCTAGTATAATATAAGTATGAAATAAAAAAATCTACAGACACGCAATTTTTGACTGACCCGTTAACGCAGTTGACCCTCTTAATTGCATAAGCCCTGTAGGTTCGATTCCCACTTCTATTCCCCGAGTTTGGGTGCAGTATTAATTTAAGTACATATTATACTTATTTAAAAAAAAAAACAAAACGATTATATATCAGTTCTCTGTTATGGCCGTTACATCACCATCACAGGCGTTAGATCATATACCTTACATATAAACGACCGTGTCTATATTAAACATATTTATTCAATATGATTTCTGTTTGTTTAAGAGTTGATTGCGAACAGATGTAACGGCGACGACGTACACGCGACAGACGCGTCGTGATCATTAGAGGCACGCGTTGAACCAATCAGACGCAATCACAATTGCTTACAAATTGGTACGATCGCTAAGAAATTGCACCTTGATTGCTTGAGTGACAAGCAATTAAACAATTGAAAGATAATATACAATGCTTTTATTTGATTGATTTTTTGTACACATATGTTATAAGTGGTATGAGGTTGTTTTTTTTTTTGCCTTTTTAGAACATTTCTGTACTTTCAAGATTACCTAACACCTACAATTTGAAATTTCAAAGCGTAGATATTTTCGATGGCTCTAAAAATATATATGCATATAGCACATATTTCATAAATATTTATACAATCCTTATTATTATTATTATTATTTGATATGTGTTATATTAATTACCTTCTACATATACCGTTAATTATTTGTAGTTTAAACTTCACAAGGGTATTCATTAGTTTAATATGAAATAAGTTTTTTTTTCTTTGTTCGTTTTATATGGGTTGTCTGGAAGAAATGGCTAATTAGCCATAAGTCTGCCCATTGTACTTCACTGTCTGTAACTATCTTTATGCTTTGTTTGTAATATATTTGTGGTGTACAATAAAGTATAAAATAAATAATAAAATAATTATATCGTCTTATTTGTCTTGTTCTTCATGTTCTTATTTTCACGTTTGTTAATTTAATTATAAACGGATATGGTCGTGATTTGTCCTTTATGATTATATTTCATTCTTGTTTTTCTTTACTTTTTTTGTGTTGTGTCGTCATCATCATCATCATCATCATCATCATCATCATCATCATCATCATCATCATCATCATCATCATCATTACAGCCTATACAGTCCACTGCTGGACAAAGGCCTCCACAAGTTTACGCCAAAAATAACGTGAACTCATGTGTTTTGCCCATAGTCACCACGCTGGGCAGGCGGGTTGGTGACCGCAGTACTGGCTTTGTCGCACCGAAGACGCTGCTGCCCGTCTTCGGCATGTGTATTTCAGCAGTTGGATGGTTATCCCGCCACCGGTTGGCCTTTTTAAGTTCCAAGGTGATAGCGGAACCGTGTTATCCCTTAGTCGCCTCTTACGAAACCCACGGGAAGAGAGGGGGTGGCTATATTCTTTAGTACCGTAGCCACATAGTACTAGATAGTAGCTAGATGATAATACATTAATTTAATTACCTATCTACAATATATAACTGTAATATTTTAGCTATATTTTTCTATAGTCTAGTAAATCCGCAATTGCTACCGCATTCATACGACAGTCACCTGCTGTTACCGCGTCGCGTTATGTGTGAGGACCCCCTAAGGGCGTATCAATACCGCTCGTTAGTACAGCGGAACCCTTTCGACTATTGTCATCGACGGATTTTAATTGAAGAGTCTACGTACGCGGGCTCGGGCAAAAATACTCCAAATAGAACTCGAACTTGTATATCTTTGCATGAATTCAATTTTTTTTTTTTTTTTTTGTAAGTGTAGTTTTGTTTTAGGCTGTGACAATTTTGTCTATTAATCTATACTAATATTATAAATTCGACAGTTAACGTTACTTCTGTCTCTAACGCTTTCGCAGCTAAAGTACTGAAGGGATTTTGATAAAATTTGGTACAAAGATAGAAAGGTAGATTACGTTTTATCGCGAAACAAAGAGTTGAAGGGGGACTACTAACTAGTAATGAAATACAGTCGCTGGTGACAGTTAGTAATAATATATTTTACTGTCGGTACACCACAGAATAATTTTTTACAACGTCTAATAACGAGAAATTTATATAAGAAATGTGTAGCACTTTATTTACCTAGTTTTCATGTTAATGTTTTGATCGAGAAAACTTTATTACAACGAAAGAGTGGAATATGTTTATTTTTGAAGCATGAATAAATATTGCTCGTTAATGCTGATTAATTTTATTTTCCCTGTTTTTTTTTTGTATATTTTTGTCCACACAATGGCCATATTTAAGACATACTATAGGGGTCTTGGGTAAGTAGCGATCGGCTTTAGAAATTCAAAAAAAGGGTCAAGAGTTTTAAAAAATGTTATAATTGTGTTTGCTCGCAAACGAAAAAAAAAAACAGACTTCAATTACATCGACAAGTAATACAACTTGAGTAAACGAAAAAAATTAACAAACACACTAGTCGTCACTACGATTTTCGAGGGTTTCCCTCGATGTCTCTGGGATTCCATCATCAAATCCTGGTTTCCTTATCACGGTACCACACTTGGGATATTTCCTTTCCAACAAAAACAAAATTATTAACGGTATTACGGTCGAATTGAGTAACCTCCTCCTTTTTGAAGTCGGTTAAAAAATAAAGGCAGCGTCAATTGGACAGTATTCAAAAAATTCAACTAATTTTTATAACACCATAAATTTTTGTAAACAAAAAGTTGCTTTACATGATAGCTTTTAAAATCGAACCAACAATACACTTTTTTTAATACAACAAAAACTTCTTAGCTATCGTGGTGCTGATAACAATGCACTTATAAGATAACAGCTGATAAGGGTTAGATATACTGTCCAAAATACTTCAAATTACTACATTTAAGACACCGATAGTCCCTTTCGGCGATAATGATAATATTGAAGAGTCACTCTTGGTATGTTCTCCAAAAGTACCTTTCGTATTTGTCATAGCTTAAATGACCCACAGTCGGCCACGGCTCATCAGATGGTAAGTAATTACCTTAGCTTATAGACGCCTGCAATAGCAGAAGCACGCAAGCGAGTTACCGACCCTACCTCAAATCCAACCAATTGCCCTGGTCACCTAACTCACAAGAGGAACACAACACTGCTTTAGAGCAGCATTATTTAGCTCTGATCTTCGGTAAGGTCGAGGTACTTTCGCAGTCGAGTCGGACTGCTTCAGATTTACCTAAGTAATATCATTTATATTTCAATTAAGTCATATAATTGGCTTCGTATTGAGCGGACACCTTTTCCGATATTCAATTAAAAAATTGGAGCTTTATCCATCATACCAGAATACCGTTTTAGTGGATATAATTACTAAAAAAAAAAAAAAAAAACATTACAAGACATACAAATATGATAATGGACTTCCCGAATTTCCGAGTTTTCAGTAAAGACTCAACTTCGAATCTGCTGCTATACGCTTTGTAAAACTAACTTGAGTGAGATCGTTAAAAGTTTTAGTTACTATATAAAGTTTTCCTTTTAAGCAATACTTGGTCGGGCACTGCGATCAAATGGACTATATCGGCTGGTGAGTTTTATTATCAGTCGTTATCTAGAACTATCTGTTATTTCGACTACCGAGAGATAAAGTTCCTGCGTAAACTCTACACGAACGATGTACAAAATTCTATTATTTACACGAAAAATCCAAGATATTCAAAGAAGATGAAAGATGATTTCATAATTGAATGAAATGTTTAAATATACCCAAATTGATTCATTTAAATGTTGGTCATAGATAGGCCTCTTTACCCATGTAGGAAAAGGATCACGGCTTAATCCGCCACTCTGCTCCAATGCTCCAATATTCCCCACTATGAGTAACGATCGCTATCAGGTGTACATGATAACAACCAGGACCGACGGCTTAACGTGCTCTCCGAGTAACTGCGGGAAGACCCACGAGAACTGTAGAAACACCCAGACCACGGTAAATATCTGCATCACAAATGTTTGTCATGTGCGGGGATCGATGTGTGTAATAATTTCAGGAACTACCTACAGATTCGAACTGAATAATTATTTTTGTTTTTGATAGCCCATTTTCTAATTTTCTCTTAATATCTTTGTATTAGTGTTACCTCATGACGTTTTACTGGATGTACCGATTTTGATGATACTTTTTTTTGATCGAAAGCTGTCATGTGGCCTTATTTCAATTTTATCTATATCTGAGTAGCCACTTTTACAGTAATCCCTAATAATACGTATATAACATTGAATGTTTTTTCGACTACCTACGTCGTATTACTTGTCGATGTAATTGAAGTCAGTTTTTGTCGTTTGCCAGCCAACGCAATTATCCAAGCCTTTCTTTCAATAGTGGTTTTCATCAAGTGACTGAACATAAATCAAAAAATCGACGAAATCACTTACAAAAAGTCGCATTCGAACTAGCCGGGACGAGAATCTTGCATCTCTTTCACACCCTTAAGCATCCATCTCGCTCACTCACCAGACCGGTTGGGCCGGTGCCCGTTTTCGGGATGAAAAAAAGAGAATTATGTACCAACATCGCATCCTTGTATTTTTTGTACGAAAAACATTTAATAAAGCGAACGATTCATTTGAAAACGATTACGTTTTGACAATAAGAAAATTTAAAATTATTCTAAATTAAAATAAAATATTTTTCCCATATAAGGTTGTACGATTTAAAATTGTGTTGAAAAAAAACCCCATTTCAATTTGCATCGACAGATAATAAAATGAGAACGTCATTAGCGTGAGTAGTCGAAAAAATAATCAATTAAGTAAACAACATTATGAATAACTCAAAAAATACTCGTCAGATTTCTTTAAAATTAAAGTGGGACCACATACAATCGAATTAAGAGCATCCTCCATTATTAAGTTCGCCAGGTCAACCTGTACTTAAATACATTTAAGTTCAATGTTACCCTATGACATTTCTATTATTATTTCCGTTCTGTGATCACATCGACCTTGTTGACACTTAAAACTCGTTCAACGCTGATGTCATATTCGGCAAAATCGCTAGACAAACAGACATCATCGCCTGGAGAACTATTTCGTACTATTTAGAGGTCTTATAGTACAAGTAATAATTTTGCTGGCAATACCAAGTTCAGCATTATGCCATTTTCATTATGATTTCCGTTCTATAAGCAACATCGGCCTTGTCACCACTTGAGCTTGTTCAGCGTTGATGTCATATAAGCTAAAACATGTCCGTTGGATGTCATCCTCTTAGAAAACAAAATATTTGTACCAAGTTCAATAATAACTGTTTTTTCAAAACGTTATCGACATCATCTTCTATATTATTTGTTCGGTTATAATGCGAAAACTACTAAACCGATTGGAATAATACTTATACCATAAGATGCAGCGTGTTTCGGAGAAGGTTTAAGTATATGATATGTTGCTGATTATTTATCATGTAAAAAAATATGGACGGAAAGATGTCGCTAGTAACAAAGAAAAGACATCTTAATACAGTAGACTTAACCGTATTTTCTTTTTCGAATTTACAATTTTTATACAACTTTTTTCGCAAAATCAATATACTTTGTTTCAACAAACATTTAGTTACTTTTACGAAATCACATGTCGACATAATATCCGTTAGGTCAACGTAACATGCATGTGTGGAGCTTTATGCTCGCGAATAACCGGTTTCGTAAAGTACGGGACACAGTAAAATTTTATTTTAACAACTTAATGATATTTACCATTGAATCTCAAAACAAATATTTTGATTGTTAAATATTTTATATTTCATAAGTTTTTATTTCAATTTGAACAATATTTTATGGAATACTCTCATGAACATTGGTTGACTGGAAGAGATCTCTTCAAGAGATAAGTCCACCTTTGCCATCAACTTTATGTATAATTTTTCTTTACATTATTTTTAGTGCAATAAAGAATATAATAATAATACAGTTCAAAACAACTGTTAGTGATATTGGAACTCTTGATCCAATTTTACCGGTCGATGATAGTTTATCTGACACATAATGAATGAACTGATAAAATAAGATAAAATATAATCTTAGCACCTCTTTCACCTACTATATTATTATGACTAGTTTATTAGCAACTACAATTTTTGGTAACAAGGACTGCGAATACAATTCAAACATACAGTGAATTTCGATGCACAAAAAACATAGGGTCATTGCGCCTGTTCGCGTCCACTTAGTGCAGTTGGCAAGTTTGAAGAAGAAAATAAAAATGTCCCCGCACTAATTTCTATGAAAAATTTATTTACTGTGTTCATTATATAGTCTATTTAAAGATTAATTTTCAGTTTTGTTCGAAACATCTTGTTATTATTTTATTTAAATACAAACGTCAGAATTAGGCGATTTACCCAGTTTGCGTCCATAAAATCCAATTTGCGTCCACCCGCTGGACCACTTCGCGTCCACCAGCTTAGAAAAGGAATAAAGAGGTGATATTTTTATGATAATCTAAAGAGACATTGGATTTTAATAATTTATTTATTGAAGAATTATAGTTATTTAAAAATCAACACATTAACATTAATAAATCACTATAAAGAAAATAATACACCTATTTATTCTTCTAAACATTGATAGAACTTAAAATTAAAAAACAAATTAACCTGTGCACAACCTATGTAGTCAGTAAATAGTAATTCCACCTTTAAAATTCAACAATTATCTGTTCTGTGAATTTTAAAGGAATGTAAGCAAGCTAAAGATCAGCCTGCAATTACAATCACAGCAGACTTTCGCAGTCGACTACTGGACATAGGCCTTGACAAGTTCACTCCTGTGTTTTGCTCATAGTCACCACGCTGGGTTGACGGGTTGGTGACCACAGGCCTGGCATTGTCGTACCGAAGACGCTGCTGCCCGTCTTCGTCCTGTGTATTTCAAAGCCAGCAGTTGGATGGATATCCCGCCATCGGTCGGCTTTTTAAGTTCCGAGGTAGTAGAGGAACTTAATCGCCTCTTATGACACCCACGGGAAGAGAGGGGGTGTTTATATTCTTTGATGCCGTAAGCACATAGCACCACAAAGATCAGCCTTGATTAATAATAATTATGGAAACCAAATACGAGGTGCACACATATCTCCATTCGCAATAAATATTAATAATACCGCTGTTTTCTTCTTCGTTACTTGGTTTTATTTAATACTAGCTGTGCTCGCGACTTCATCCGCGTGGAATTATAATTATAATTATTATAAAAAAAATATTGTTCTGTTCGTAGAATTACAAAATAAATAAATTTCTAAAGTAAAAGTAGTCTAATTTACTCCTTATTTCATTAGCTATCTAGATGGTAACGTCAAAATCAGTCCAGTCGTTTCAGTGATTAGCCGGAGCAAACAGACAGACAGACAAAAATTCTAAAAAAATTTTTTATTTATTTATTTATTTATTTTCTTACATCTAATATTACAGGCATAACCCAATTCATTAGACATAGTAAAAGAGACAAAAAGCGAACGGAAAAAAATGTAAACTATAATTAAAAAAGAATTGGCTGATTTGAACATAATACTAAAAACAAAACAATAATAAATATAAAAATATTAAATTCATTTCTCATAACATATTATATACAAAGTAACTTTTGCGAATTCATTCCACGAACAAGAAAAAAGGTCTCTAGTGTTTCAGCCACCAAGTTTAGCGTTCTGACTGAACGAGCAAGGGGGCCGTTGCGCACTAGCTCGCTTCTGCCGTGGGGTACTGCAAATAAGCTCGGTCGCTGTCTTCGTTGTAGATGATACCTATCGGGTACGCTCAAACCTATCCACTGCAGTACCCCTGGATTATTGACAACAACGCGGAATAATTTAAAATATAAGTTGCCAGAGCCAGCTCTCTCTTAGTCTCCAACTTGTTGTATCCAACCATGCCCAATACAAACAATGTTGGATACATCAAGGGATACACGCCATAAAGACTATGGTAAAGAAACCTGGTGAATTTATTTTGAACACGTTCCAGTATGAGACTGTATTTGACTTCATGTGGAGACCATACTACCGCATTATACTCAAGCTGACTTCTTATTAGGGCATCATACAGTAAAGAGATTGCTTATTTTCGTATATGTACCGTGTATAAATCAATATACATTTAGTAAAAAGGTGTTACTTTAATATTACAAACAGACACTCCAATTTTATTTATTTGTGTAGATAAGTTTTGTACCCTCTTGGTCTGCACCCACTGATTTTGTCCAATATCGAAATAGCATATTTTTTGCATAGGTACTTGTCTTACCGATTTCTTCTTCTCTTGGATCTCATGGAAATCTTCCCTTAAATCTTCCTTTGTGTATGTTCTTTTTTCCTTCTTCTTTCTTATCTGCAAAGAACTCATCTTAAATAGAAAAAAATAAGAAAAAAATTATTTATTTCATTCAAAGTAGAATAGGTATTAAACTTTTAGTTTTATGTATTAAACTTATAGAATTAATTTAAAAAATGGACGCGATTTAGTTTTCTTATTAATCCCTTTAGGTATAGTTTGCGTCCACTGCGGACGCAAAGTGGAAGTTTTATAAATTCGGTGTAGCAGTTCGCGTCCACCTTATTTTAACTATTAACTATAAAAAAAATAAGCAAATTCATAATTATTATAATTCCTTTTATCATAACCAACGCCTAGAAACAGCTATGTATCCAAAATAGACATAAAACAATAAAAGACTCACCTTCAAACGAACCGCTGCCCACTATTTTCTTCTCATTATTCCGTGCCTTCGCGCTCTCTTGTTGAACAGCCCTCACTAACTATTTTTTTTACCCAGGATTGCTTGGATGCACGGAACTTTTGTCTATGCGTACGTGCCTCTTATACATTGAGGTATTAGCCGGTAATTATTTTTCGACTTATTGGCGTCTTAGTATACTTAATTTCGAGACTTTTCAAAGTGAGATCCGTAAAATGGACGCGAATTGGGCGGTGGACGCGAACAGGCGCAATGACCCTATGATATATAGGAACTTTCGTCTGTTGGATACCCTTCTATATGAAATTACTATCTGAAACTTTATCAGCTACCTGTGTGACTTAACCATATTTGTTATATTTCGCAAATAAGAAAAAAGGCAAAGCATCGGTTGTCAAGTACCGATACAGTAGAGCGGGTATGTCGCTGTGTGTGTATGAGCTTATGTGTTTTGCCCATAGTCATTACACTAGGCAGGCGGTTTGGTGACCACAGGGCTGGCTTTGTCGCACCGAAGAGGCTACTATCCGTCATCGGCCTGTGTATTTCAAAGCCAGCAGTTGGATGGTTATCCCGGCTTTTTAAGTTCCAAGGTGGTAGTGGAACTGTGTTATCCTTTAGTCGCCTCTTACGACACCCACGGGAAGAGTGGGGGTGGCTATATTCTTTACTACCGTAGCCACACAGCGAAATAATATATAGCATGTGAAAACTCTATATTAATTAGTTGAAATTAACCATTGACCCAAATAAATACTTATTTTACTAATTACTTAGACGCATAGGTGCGTATATAGAATGACTACATGCGACAGACATAAATTAAACCGCACACATTACATACCATTTATAAGATATATAAGTAAGTAAATAAGTAAATATTTACACAATACTGCTGTGTGGCTACGGCACTAAAGAATTTAGCCACCCCCTCTCTTCCCGTGGGTGTCGTAAGAGGCGACTAAGGGATAACAAGGTTCCACAACCACCTTGGAACTTAAGAAGCTGACCGATGGCGGGATAACCATCCAACTGCTGGCTTTGAAATACTCAGGCCGAAGACGGGCAGCAGCGTCTTTGGTGCGACAAAGCCAGTACTGCGGTCACCAACCCGCCTGCCCAGCGTGGTGACTATGGGCAAAACACATGAGTTCACGCCATTTTTGGCACGAACTTGTGGAGGCCTGTGTCCAGCAGTGGACTGTATAGGCTGTAATGATGAATGATTACACAATACATACACGGTCGTCTGTTCCTAAAGTAAGCAACTTAATGCTTGTGTTATAGGTTACAGCCGACTGGTATATAGCTACATATTTTTTTTTTCGATAAACATACTTATAAATAATACATATATAAATAAATATTTATATTACACCCAGACTCGGGGTGGGAATCGAACCCACAACCCTCGGAGCAGAAAGCAGGGTAACTACCAACTGCGCCAACGGGCTAGTCAGTAGCAGTAGTAGCTAGTCAGTAGTATACAGAGCATCAATCAAATACAAGCAGTATATTAGACACACGAGACGGATTTAACATGTAATCATTACAAGATTGTAACATATCCCAAGCCCTACACTGTCTGGACCTTTGTATTTAATTTTATTTTGCATATTCTATTTATTAATATTAATGAATAGCCCATTGACGTCGTTTGTCATGGTGTTGCGAGTCGAATTCGCAATAGCGCCACTTATGTATCATTTAATTTATAACTTTGTTATGAAAAGGCAACGTTTTAATAGAATGTATGTGGAACGTATGTATAATTATTTCTACACACATTTCTTACAAAAAAAAAACGAGTGTGCTTTAGAACACACGACTGAAGTACCGGTACCGGTATGAAACCCACGGTTCACTTAAACAGAAAATAAAAATCATCATATCAAAAATTTCGATCTAGCGGGTACATCGTTCCATAGCTTAATTGGCTAGAGCGCCGACACGGTCAGTCGGAGACGCGGGTTCGAACCCCGCTGTAACGGTCAATTTTTGATATGATATTCAAAAATGTTTAGAATTCCTAATGTATGGGTAACACAAAAATAAAATCGCACATATTAAAAACTATTTGTAATTCAAATTTGTGTAATTGGCGCTAAAAATTATCAAACCCCCCAATTTTTTGTTCCTAATGTAGGTATATAGGTCTCCTCCATAGTCATATTTTCTAATATGTACGATTTTATTTTTATGTCACCCACACATTAGGGATTCTAAACATTTTTTAAATATCATATCAAAAATTGACCGCTCCAGCGGGCTCATATTTTCTATATTGTTTTTACGCTTATTCCCCAACTAAAGTATGTATTGCAACTGTATTAAAAAAAAAATGTAGGTATCTGTAAGTAGCCGTCTATTACTTAAGTAACACAAGGGCATTAAATTTCTTACCTTAGTGACGGACGACTGTGTGTGTGTTAAACATAATTATTTGTTTACTTCATATTATATTATAGCTTCCAATGTACCACAATCACATAACCCGTATATCCGGTCATTCGGCTTTTTGCAAATGGCAAAGCTACTCGTATTTTACGCAATATGGATAACGTTCGATTTTACACGCCCGTACAAATAAAAAACTACTTAGAAATTTAAAAAAAAATCTTACAAAAGAGATAAATATAAAGTTGTCTTTTTTTTCTTAAATTTTATATATAAAATGACACTTTTTCTAGCCCGTTGGCGCAGTTAGCAGCGACTATGCTTTAGGCTACTAGACTTGTGAGTTCGATTCCCGCTTCGGGTCTGGGTGTCATATACACACTTCACCCTATCGCAGTCCACTGCTGAACATAGGCCTCCACAAATTCGCGCCAAAAATGGCTTGTGTTTTGCCCATAGTCATCATCCTGGGCAGGCGGGTTGGTGACCGCAGGTCTGGCTTTGTCGCACCGAAGATGCCGCTGCCCGTTTTCGGCCTGTGTATTTCGAAGCCAGTAGTTAGATGGTCATCGCCATCGGCGTTTTAAGTTCCACGGTAGTAGTGGAACTGTGTTATCCCTTAGTCGCCTCTTACGACACCCACGGAAAGAGAAGGGGTGGCTATATTATTTAATGCCGTAACCACACAGGGTGTCATATATGTATTTATTTATATATAAGTATTGTTTACAGGTATATATCGAAAAAAAATCTAGCTATGTTATTCAGCTGTTACCTATAACACAAGCTTTAAATTGCTTACCATAGGAACAGACGACGGTGTGTGCGTTTGTCGCCCGGCCCGGCTTCGCACGGGTGCAATGGTGATACTAAATATACTACAGAATATCTTTATTTATGGTGTGAAGCTAGCTTATAGCATGGTTATTAACATAATGACAACAATATTCAAATATGCGTCGTTAGATTACACGTTGTTACAGAATGCGTTGAAGAAATAAAGGTTCGCTGCTCGTTCCCCGTAGGTGATAGCGTGATAATGTGTAGCCTATATGTTGACCCGACTTCTTAATAATATTCGTGCCAAATTTGAAGTAAATCCATGCAGTACTTTTTGAGTTTATCCCGGACATACATACAGACAAACAGACAAAAATTCTAAAAACTATATTTTTGGCTTCGTTAACGATTGTAGATCACATCCCAAGTATTCTTTTAAAAAAATATTTAATGTACAGTTTTGACTTTCCTACCATTTTATTATAGGTATAGATGTACGTATCTGCTTTTGAAACCTTTACTTGAACAACGTAAAATTAATATTAAAATAATAAATTTCATAACACCACTTGATAACGGCAAAAATAAATTTAAAAAAAATATAAAAATAGCTTCGTTCAGTATTTCTAGTGCATTTACGTTACAAAACATTAATACGATGACGTGTTCTGGATACGTGCCAATGTAACGTTAAAATGGTGACTACGATAATTTCCAGCCAATTCTTATATTGAGTAATTCATACAATTTTACAATCTATTAAAAACAATTAAAAAAAACGATTGTGCTTTAGACCATACGACTAAAGTAAGACTTATGAAACGTAACTCTCTCTCTTTCTATCTTCACTAACTTATAATACAGGTATTTTATACCTAACATAGGTATCAGACTCGCATCAAAATTGACGAGGTTTGATTTTGGGTAAAAGATTAGATTAGATAAGATTAGATAAGATTATTGAGTATTTATAATTGTTTTTGCAGGCAAACGAAGAAAAACCGACTTCAATTATATCGACAAGTAATACAACGTAGGTAGACGAAAAAATAGTCAAGTAAATACGCATTATCAAAGATTACTCCAAAAGTTGTAATCAGATCTCGATGAAATTTAAATGCGACCACATGATAAACATCGGCTTTCGATTACATTAAAAATCATTAAAATCGGTACACCCATTATCCGGATTTTCAAAAGTTTCCCTCGATTTCTCTGGGATCCCATCATTAGGTCCTGGTTTCCTTATCATGGTACCAAACTAGGGATATCTTCTTTCCAATAAAAAAAGAATTATCAAAATTGGTTCATAAACGACGGAGTTATCCCCGAACATACATTAAAAAAAAACATATATACGGTCGAATTGAGTAACCTCCTCCTTTTTTTAAAGTCGGTTAAAAATCACTTTAATTCTTAATGTAAATGAATAAAGAACCTGTACAAACAAAAAAAAAATCTCCCTCTCAGCTTCCGTCCGCCTCGCCCGATCACACTTTTCGTAACGCTCTCGTCACGCATCCACCAGCTTCCTCCCCAAGTCAGGCATGCGTGAAGAAGTTTTAATATTCAAAAAACTAAAAACTTCTATATATACAGAACGCCAAAAATAAAGTATGCTCGAGTACGCCATTCACGAAATTTTAGTTCATTTAAAAATATGTCCTCCAGACCAAAACGGAAACCGTCGCCATGATCATGGCGTCTGCAACATAACCGAAACATCCGGAATTTCAAAAAGTGCTTATAGTTTTCGTGAGTTCAAAAACTTATACCATAGTATATAAAATAAGAAGTTCCTGAGAAAAAAGTATACATATCTAATTTTAAAGTACGCATAAAAAATATTAGTTAACCCGCAGTATCTACTGCTAAGTGGAGAAAGAGACATATGCCAAGCAATTGCTTAATGGGTTGTTACAGGCTGAATTATTGAGTTAAAAAAAAATGAAAAAAAAAAATACCTTCGATAGATATTAAAGATTTTTATTTTATAACTCTAACACCCCCGTCTAAAACTATAACACACGGCGGAATGCCTAAATCAAAATTATCAAAATACTCGTCCATTGTAATGACGTATTTATCTGACAAAAAATAAAAATACAGATCGACGAGAAGTGCAAATCAATATATTACTTAATTAAATTTAAAATTTTAACCGCACAATATATGTATTGGTATAAGGTGAATTTCCGCCCCTTTTAGCTCAGCGCCCCTGGCTCAATACGACCCTGTTAATATTTACCTACAACTACAATACGAGTTCTAAAACTTCATAAAAAAACGCAATTATACCGCCCACTTCAAAAGCACCATCATTATTTTTAAAATATTCTCTTCAAGTCCTTGAAACAAACGAATAATTACATAGATCAACGTTCGAAACGTGGATCATACCATGAGACAGATGTACCTATTTATAAAGAGATTAGCTATTATTGCCAATTGACTACAGAGTTTATTTACTACTCTACACGAGAATATCCAATACGGTACAATACCGAGGTATTGCCTCGTAGGTAATCGGCTAGCTACTATAGCTGTGGAAGCAAATATTCTCTTTTACTACTAATTACTCTTTCAATTTTATTTATATTTCACGATTTGTATTAAATATTCGGCAATAGTTTAAAGTAGCGACGTGGCTGTTGTCATACGAATGTAAGAATCTCAAACAATAAATAAAAATAAAAAAAAAAAAAAAAAAAAAAAAAAAATAAACACGCCTTTATAAATAAACCAAACTAAAAAGGAATAATCTTATCAATTTAGTGTACGGTCCTCGATAAGTCTACTAAGTTTAAATTTAATCGGAACGTTAGAAGTGGGTCAAAATCAAGTCCAAAGGAGTCGATTACAAACACACAAAGATAAATGTGAAGCTAATAAAAAGCGTGTACAAAATACAAACCGCTCTCTGATTAAAAAAAAAAATATTACACAAATAAAATTTTAAATTACTTAAATGCAACTTGGTTATCTAAAATTCAAAAATAATTATCATACTTCAAAACATTTTGATATATCATATTATAAAACTAACTTACACCTGGACACCAGATTCAACCAAAGTAAAACATTATTTCATGACGGTATTAAGCCAACAGTTTAATGGCAATTTAAAGGCGAAATAGAATTACGCAATGACTTTTGGACACAAATCACTGACTCCTGGGGGGATTGGGGATTGGGTCGGCAACGCGCTTGCGATGCTTCTGGTGTTGCAGGTGTCTATAAGCTACGGTAATCGCTTACCATCAGGTGAGCCGTACGCTTGATTGCCGACCTAGTGACATAAAAAAAAAATCAGTAACCAGAGACGTCAAGTATCAAAAACGTACAAACTAAAGGCAAGCGAAAACGCGGTAACCATCTATTCCATACTATAAAACCGAGCATATGTGTAGGATTCAAAAAATCATCGTTATACGATCAAAAAACCGGAACGCCTCGCACGCCCATAGCCACGAGCGGTATTGGAGAAAAAACAAAAACGGACAAAAAAAATGCTTACTTGAACTCTGGACATCCTCCTGCGTTATAAATAGCTTTTAAATAAACTTTAGGAGCATCCTTTTAGGATTCTGACGGTTCTGTTACAATAATATTTCTAACAGTACGGAGGGTATCATGAAAAATTATAAAAATTAAAATTATGTGGTGTCATGGGACACCAGGTAGGAACGAAGTTCCTTCGGTTAGTATAGAAGCAACACAATTTGAAGAAAAAAATGTTGAATTTTATATATTGACTAGTTCTTGATTTTTTTTTTTTTTTTTGTTGATGGTTTTTAATTAAGTTACATAAAAGTATTAATGAAATTTAGTATTTTAGAAAATAACAAATACCGTAAAATAAAATAAATCAAACAAAATATTAATAATAATAATAATTCAAACTATTAAGTGAAATAAAAAAACATGTCTTTATTTATTTTTGTCGACAGTATAAAATTACATAAATAATTTAAAAAAAAAGTTTACTAGTAATATTTTAGTTTTACAAACGTCCTATTATACAGTCGTGTGACTGATATTACGTCACTTTCGTTATATATTTTTGTTACGGTTTTAGTATCACATTTTTTTCAGTTCGGTCGCCCAGCCAAATGTCAAGCCTGCCGAAAGGTACTTCGTTCCAATAATTATTATAAACTATCTGACCGAGATAGACGTTGTTCTGTCTTGCGAAGTATTAGATGCGTGAAGTTTGTACTAACCTATTTTTAACCGAATTCAAAAAAAGAAGAGGTTTTTCAATTCGACCGTTATTTTTTAACCGACTTCCAAAAAAGGAGGAGGTTCTCAATTCGACTGTATTTTTTTTTTATGTATGTTACATCAGAACTTTTGACCGTGTGGACCGATTTCGACAATTTTTTTTTAATCGAAAGGTAGTGTGTGCCAATTGGTCCTATTTAAATTTATTTGAGATCTAACAACTACTTTTTGAGTTATATCTAATGCGTTTTTACTTGACGCTTTTTTCGTCGACCTACGTTGTATGATACCGCATAACTTTCTACTGGATGTACCGATTTTGACAATTATTTTTTTGTTGGAAAGGGGATATCCCTAGTTTGGTACCATGATACCGAAACTAGGCACTGATGATGGGATCCCAGAGAAATCAAGGGAAACTCTCGAAAATCTGCAATAACTTTTTACTGGGTGTACCGATTTTGATAATTTTTAATTTAATCAAAGCAAAAGTTTATTATGTGGTCACATATAAATTTTATCGAGATCTGATAACTACTTTTTGAGTAATCTTTGATAACGCGTAGTTACTTGACTATTTTTTCGTCGATCTAAGTTGTATTACTCGTCGATGTAATTGAAGTCGGTTTTTTTTTTCGTTTGCGAGCAAACACAATAATTTTAATGTGTGTTTGCGACTAACTTCGTTGTCTATGAACTGATTTTGCTGATTTTTTTTTTTTTTTTGATACAAAGCTGATAGCTCAAGGGTGGTGGTACCATGATAAGGAAACCAGGACCTGATGATGGCATCCCATAGAAATTAGGGGAATCTTCGAAAATCGTAGTGACGAGTACGTTTGTTAATTTTTTGTACTACTAGTCGATGAATTTATTGAAGTCTTAAAATGTTTAACACACTAAATGACATAAAAAATATAATTTTCGGTCGATATTACCTCGGATCCTCTGCAATATCTACAGTTACACTTTCGATAATTCAATTCATGACACCACCAAACTCAAACACAAAAATAAATAACAAAATCCACGATCGAGTATGTTATATGACGTCATACACTAAACACGCCAGTGTATTTAATTACAATTACATTTTTTGATGAACACAAATTATTATTATTTTTTTTAATTATTACAATAAACATGAATCCCTATCGCGATGTGAGCTTCAAACAGTTTGTTTCACTTTGAAACAGGTATCAACGAACGATATACTAATAAAAACACAAACACACATACATTCATACACACGTACATAAACATCTTCCAATAATTATGTTTAATTGCTGCAGAAATTATAACGGTAAAACCAGTCTCTTCTCAGTCAGAATTTTTTTACAGATAAAAAAAAACTCCATAGATATTTTTATAATAAATTAAAATATTCAATCGATTAATTAAAAAAATATATATATGCAATAAAATTGGCACGTGTTCTTATAATTATAGCTAGAGAAAACCGTACGAGCAATTTATCTGAAACTTGTGGTCAAAATTCTGCCATTTCGATTGTGAGTGATTTTAGGACAACTTTAGTAATAAAATGTTAAATATATCACATCAGAAAAACGAACATCATTTGAAACCATTGCATATTCAATCATACAAATCTAATATATAAAATTCTCGTGTCGCGGTGTTTGTAGTTAAACTTCTCCAAAACCGCTTGACCGATTCTCATGAAATTTTGCGTGCATATCGGGTAGGTCTGAGAATCGACCAACATCTGGATGGAGGATGTTAATAAAATATATGGCAAAACAACGTTTGCGGGGTCAGCTCAGGGGTCAGTCAGTAGTATTATGAAACTAGCGACCCGCCTCGGTTTCGCACGGGTGCAAAAACTATGTCTCTACTATATTATGCATGTATTATATACAAATAAACCTTCCTCTGAAATCACTCTATGTGCTTAAGAATTGTTTTATACTATGTAATTATGCGAAAGTTTTAAGTACATGTTCGTAACTCATTTCGACTGCTACCCCGAGTGTAATTTGAAAAATTGATATAGTATGTGGAAAATTGATATATATATGTAGCAAATGCATTTATTAAAATATATATATATATATATATATATATATATATATATATATATATATATATATATATATATATATATATATATACATACATATATATATATATAATATTCGGCTGTTATTACCTAAACCTCAGGCATTAAGTTATCCTTTGGAACAGACGACCGTGAGTGAGTTAATTATAGAAAAAAAAAATATATTATAATAAAATACAGGCTATGTGTTACCACATACAAAATTAAACTTGGCTTAGTTTGGCGTAGTTACCTGAAAACTACGAATCGATTTCGAGTTTAAAATATAATAATATCACAATACAGCCAATCACCTATTTAACAAAATAAAGATCATAATAAATAAAGAATTACATTCAATTCATTCGTTACGTCATCTGGGATTCGAACCTTGGACCGACCGCCATAGAATTGACGTTACGCAAATAAGTACCGATATTATTTTTTTATTGACGCACGGAGTAACCAGTTGAATCTCTTTAAACGCGTAAAAATGAATTTATACAGTTCTTTCAAAATCCGATAAGTAAAATCAAAAGAAATATAATCTATTAAGGTAGCATACACTAATTACATGAGCTATTTTTCCATCAGTTTAGACGCCTACCCCCTTAGGTGAGATTTAGTAAGATTTGCCTGGACCCACCCTCCCCTTACGTGAGATTGACGCAAAAAATATTTTTAAAATAAATTTATTTTTATTATTCGGAAAAATAATAAAACGTGCACGTATCCTATAGTTAATTTATTTATAATATATTAAATAAAATTCAAAGCAATTTTTTTATTTTTTTTTAATATTTATTATAGATAATAGTTTATATTTTTTGAAGTTGAGGCGAGAATTTCATTTATCCCTCCTCGTTTTAAAAGGAGATTTGGTGAGATTTCATTGGACCCCTCCTCCCCCCACTCTGAACTCACGTAATTAATGCCTTAAGCCTGTTGTCCACAGTTCATTAGTAGTTAGGGGTCGTTTATACTATCTCTAAATACAGTCCGTCAGTATGCATCGTGATACAAATTCGCAGACAAGCACCAAGGTCGCAGGGTGTTTGCTGGTTGCTTTTTTGGCTTAGTAGGGGAACACCGGGTAATGAGAACCATCGGGTAATGGGAACGATAGGGATTGCGGGCGTTACTTTTGCGGGTTTGTAAGTACTTGACCACTTCCATCAACCACCAAGACGCTTAGCCCGAGGTACACTAGTCGTTAGTGAAAGGATTTTTTGCATATATTCATTTTGGTTTATTTTTGATTATAAGCACCATCGTTTTATATTTACATGTTCAACGTGACTCTTTAAATTGGCATAACTTTATTATTTATGAACCGATTGACATGAAACAAGCTTACCACAGTATATTGGTGAAAATCTTATCTAAATCGAATAAGCCGTTTCTGAGATTAGCGTGCACAAACATGTTATATTTACATTTTTATAATATGTATTGAAAATGATGAAGTAGATGGCAGATGCCACGTACCACAGCCATAGTAGCTTCTTGGTTACAATACAAAATGTAGTCAGTATTCTGACAAGGAGACTTCGTTGTCATACAAAGTGTCTCAGCAAACTGCGATAACTTGCAGCACTTTAAAGAAGAGATACGTTTTAGTGAAAGCTTATGATGACAGCTGCAAAAAATCTCGTAAGCTAGGAACGGTCTGTGTATTTCAAAGCCAGCTGTTGGATAGTTATCCCGCCATTGGTCGGCTTTTTAAGTTCCACGGTAGTAGGGGAACTTTTTTTTTTACGTGGGGAAAATCCTTCATGGATACCCTCCAGCGCAAAGGCGCCAGAGGGTTATGTCAGACTCCTACTGACTAAATAACCACCACGTGTGAGCAGTCGTCCGCCTGGGTGGGGCGAGATGGGGTCGCGCTAGCATTCGCCACCTGCGGTAGTAGTGGAACTGTGTTATGCCTTAGTCGCCTCTTACGACACCCACGGGAAGAGGGGGTGGCTATATTCTTTAGTGCCGTAAAATAAATTAGTATAATAGATATATATTTAAAAATAGATACATAAGATAAGGTCGAAAAACACAAACTTTATCAAATACGCCCAATGATATCTGATAATATGTTATTTATTTATCCTACTGATAACAACGTTCGAGTGCCGAGCTCGGTCATCGCTAGTCTGAAATATTTAGTTAATCAACACTTACAATACAACTTTAACGGTTCCAATTTTCCATGAAATCTCTCAAATCGAATTTCTGGATAGTAAAAAAAAATTCAGTCCTGCAGAATATTGGAACCAAATGAATTTCTTTCGAACCGAATTTAATCTATATATCTTAATATATATAAATTACGCGTCACGTTGTTTGTCCGTGATGGACTATTAACCCCTTAATCGATTTTAATCAAATTTGCACACCGTGTGCGGTTTGATACAAATTTTTTCATACCCTATGACTTAAGGGTATGAAAAATAGATGTTGCCGATTCTCAGTCTTAAATCGGTCCAACCGTTTCGGAGGAGTATGGTAACTAACATTGTGACACGAGAGTTTTATATATAAGACTAGCTGACTCCGCAAACGTTGCTTTGCCATATATATTATAAATCCGCTTAATGCCCACCCTAATAACTTAGGGGTATGAAAAATAGATGTCGGCCGATTCTCAGACCTACCCGATATGCCCACAAAATTTTATTAAAATCGGTCGAGTCGTTTCGGAGGAGTTCAATGTTTAACACCATGACACGAGAATTTTATATATTAGATTTATTTATTTTTCTAGGATATGGTATACAGAATGTCACATTTACAAGTTTAGCCAACATATTATACAGATTTTTTCGATGTGCAAATATTAGTTCAACACAAATAGAACATTTTAATTTATACACTATCAAATAAACGAAATAAGTCATGTTAATAAAAAATTGGTCATTCAAGTAGCCATTAACATTATAATATAATTTATTTAACAGAAATTCAGAAAATACTTTCCTGAATACTACTATCATATTATAACAGTAACATTGAATTCAACTTTGTAGTCAGTATTAAAAAACAATTAATTATATCTGTCGACTAATTAGTCTTCACATTAATGCTATCATAACTCATATATTGTATTGAAACATAAATTACATTAAATGTAACACTAATAAAATTGAAATGATAATTAAAACAGTGCATTTATTTATTACACTTTATTTATTATCTATATATTAGTAAGTGAAGCAGAAACTTTGTACCCCTTTTTACAAAATCTAAAAAAAAAAAATTAAATCTGATCTGATATTATAAAGAGGTAAAGTTTCTAGCTTTGTTTGTTTGTAGGGGGTAATCTTCGGAAATACGGATCCGATCACGAAAATTCTATTACAAACAGAAAGCTATACTATACACATACACCATATCAATAGGCTATATTATTTTATTGTGATTGAACAAAAAATTCAGTAAAAAATCTTATATATAAAATTCTAGTGACACAATGTTAGTTACAATACTCCTTCGAAATGGCTGGACTGATTTTTATGAAATTTTGTATGCATATCGGGTAGGTCTGAGAATCAGCCAACATCTATTTTTCATACAGCTAAGTTATAATGGGGAGGGGGGAGAATTAAGGGGGTTAATAACATATATGGCAAAACAACGTTTGCAGGGTCAGTTTATATAGAGAGGGAGTGCAGAATGCAATTTTTTTTTAATTATACATAAAAATATATTAAATCCATTAAAAAAAAACATTACACACACTACCATGTGTTTTACCCACGCGCGTATATTATACTCTTTTGTTGATTGTCAGTCTGTAGTCCAATTGAAAATTTTTTAAAAAGGTTCTTTATTTTCATTACTTTTTTTTTAAATTTAATTTTTTTTTTAATGGCCGAATTTCGACCACTCGACGACCACTAGTTCTTTTAATTTAGTCAATGGAAAAATAAACGAGGAGATATTGAATTTGACTGTATTTTTTATTTGTTGTTTTTCGACAAACAGAATAAAGATATTGATGATTCATTTCATATTCGAAGGCTGGCGTTTGTCATGTGATCATTTAAATTTGAGCGAGATTAAAAATAGTAAGTTATGAGTTATTACTAATAATACATTTTTAATTGACTTCGCCTCTATTGATAACTATTGGGTTTGGGTTAATAAAAGGTGTTTATATTCTAACTTCTCTATACTTTATTCTGTACATGCGGACTAAACAAAAGCAAATACACAGCAGAGCAATTAATTAACAGACATCTATTTATTTTATTTATTTATTTATTGTTAATGTACACCAAAATACAGACACATATAAAGAAAGATACAATAGAAGATTTACAAAGGCGATCTTATCGCTAAATAGCGATTTCTTCCACATAACGTTTAGTCACCATGGAGGACAAGACAAGAGAGTGATATACAAAAATATAGATTAGAGTGGATGGGAACAGATGAACAAATGTTTTTATTGTACTATATCCAACAATAACGTTCTCATTTTATTATTTGTCAACTAAAGTCACACACAGTACAAAACATTGAAATAATTCTTAGTTTCATTCCTTTATAGTTTTAGCTTCAGTGGTAACACTATGATGTAGTGTAATAAATCTCTTACTTAGGTATATCTTTATAAGGCTATATTACCTACGTTAGGTCTAACTAGGTTAGCATTCGTTTTCGTCGTTCATCGTTGAAATAGTCGTTTTAAAGCTTATACCGAATATGACAAAACATTTACATTTATAGCTCAGAAACTAAATTAAATTCAGTCATTTGTAGTCAAAATATTTTATATTCCAATAACTTCGGTTTATGATTTTTAATACTGATGGAATATTTTTGTATCTATTATACTTATGTGTAATTTTCTTAAGAATCCATTTAAATATTCGTTTTATTTCTCAAAGTTTTGGCATATATATATTTTTATAATTGCTGGTAATAAAAAGAAAACATATAAATTTATAAAATCGTATGTGAGAACACACTTGAGAAGATAATAAATATAAAAGCAATGTCTCGTTAGATCAGTTCTTATTGTGTATTTTTAAAATAAAATAAATATGTAGACAAAAAGAAGGAAAATTGAAAATGAAACATCTTAAAAAAACATTGGAAATTATAAAAAGTAACTTATGAAAAGTATATAAATATAAATTTATATATACGAGGGCTGCGCGAGCTGGTGACAGGAGACTGGCATGAGATAGCTCTGGACGGGGATCGCTGGTGGCCTATGGTGTCGGAGGCTAATGTCCACTACGGGTCACTGAGCCAGAGGAGTAAGTAAGTAACCCATAAAAAGTTAATAATTATAAAAACAAACTTTCCCTATCTACACAATTTGCACCATATACCCTATAAAACCCTATATTATATATTATTGTATACCCTACACCCTATTCAAGACTTTAGACTATCTATATATTGAATGAAATAATAATTAGTCCAGTAATTTTATTACATTCTAATATAAGTATGATGATAATTGTTTCAGTTTTTACCACCCGGATATTTTTTTTCTACCGAAATTTGTAATTAATTTTTATACAGAAAACCAGAAATAAAAGGCATTTTTATTTATTTTATTAGTATGATTATGTGTAAAAATCTACACAATCCATGCATTTGCGGGCACAGATTCACCGTGTGAGACAGACTTCGTCTGCGTGGAATTAACGAAAAGTTATAGTTCAGCTTGCAGAGCTATGAAATAAATAAATTTTTACAATAAAAGTAGCCTAAGGTACTCCTTGCTACATCAGGTATCTATCTGCCAGTGAATGTCCTGTCAAAATCGGTTTTGCCATTTCAGAGTTTACCTAGAACAAATAGACAGACAGACAGACAACAATTTTAAAAAATGTTATTATGGTATATGTACCGTGTATACATCCATTTATACATTTAGTAAAAAGCGTTCACTTTAATATTACAAACAGACACTCCCAATTCTATTTAATTGTATAGATTTTTAAACAAAATCTGTTCTTAGAGGGTCTACATTTAGAAATGCATAAATATCATCATCATCATCAATACAGCCTGTCTTCGGCCTGTGTATTTCAAAGCCAGCAGTTGGATGGTTATCCCATGATGGATATATAGCATAAATATGCAAAATTTTAACTCAATAAGAAGAGTATTACTAGATTTTTGCTACAATTCAGTCAGTTAATAAGTAAATCAGTCAGTAAGTAAACCAGTAATTCAGCCTGTCAATAACTCAGTGAATCAGTAAGTCAGTTGCAAGTATGTAAATCTGTTAGCAAGTAAAATACTATATAACCAGTAAAAAAAATTTTAATATACTAATTAATGATGTCAGACATTATAGAATAACAAAATTAGGTTAATGAGTACGCCCCACCCATATACCTCAATGTCTGCTTAATATATGTAACTAGCTGTGCCACACAGTTGCACCCGCGTAATTTCCAATCCCATGGAAATGTCGGGATAAAAAGTAGCCTATGTCCTATTCTTGATTTGCAGCTATCTATTTACCAAGTTTTATTACAATCAGTTGGTCAGTTTTTACTTAAAAGAATATCCATATATCCATATCCATACATCCTCAAAAACTGCCATATTTATAATATTAGTAAGTAGGAAGGATTCACGATTCAGCCTGTAACATTCCACTGTTGGGCATAGGGCTCTTTCTCTGTGTAGAAGAAGGATCGGAGCTTAACCCACTACACTGCTCTATTTATTTCTGGATATATTCCCTACTATAGGTAACGATCACTATCAGGAAAGAAGGTTTAAGAGTGTAATATGCATTACACACAAAATCGGATCCAGCTTTGGCGCCAGGGGGTCACATAGTCATGGTACTGTACTTTAAAATATCTATATTGTGACAAAAAAAATATAAAATTACTAGCCGACCCCGCAAATGTTGTTTTGCCATATATTTTATTAACCTTCTCAATCCCCCCCCTTATAACTTAGGGGAATGAAAAAATAAATGTTGGCCGATTCTCAAACCTACCCAATATGCACACAAAATTTCATAATATTTTATTAACCCTCTTAACTCCCTCCCCCCAATAACTTAGCGGTATGAAAAATAGATGTTGTTCGATTCTCAGACCTACCCGATATGCACACAAAATTTCATATTTCATAATTAAATAGGTCAAGCCGTTTCGGAGGAGTTTAACTACAAACACCGCGAATTTTATATATTGGATTATGCTTATCAATTTTAATTAGTTGTCCACCTATGTCCTGGATCCAGTCCAGGTCATGACCCCCATGACCCCTACCCCTGGATCCACCCTTGATCACACGTCATTATAAAATTTTTACAGAGCCAAGTTTTATTGATAGCATCATGTACATGTAAATTAAATAATAAAAGTTATCATAGAAACAATTAACTGTTATTAAAACAAGCATTACATAATGTTTATTCAAATTAGTTGCCTTTTTTTATTCTCTATGTTAACTGGTTTTATGAGCAAAGGCCATTGACCATACTGCCTTATCTGATATAAAAAAAAGGTATTGAAAAAGGGAATAATTAAATAATTTTGTTTTTAAAAAGTTTATTTTGTTTTCCTACAATACACAAAAAAAATTGTCAACGATTGGAAATAAGGGATTGTTTTGTAATGATACTCTGTCATAAAACAAAAAAAAAAGGTACTAAGGCTTTCCAATCTATGTCAAATGGTAAAAATAAATGGAACACACAAAAGCCCATCAACAGATATGTGCAGAAAATAAACGATTGAGCCATTGTTAGACAATTTTATAGTTAGCCTCGATTAAATCAGTTTTTATCATTAAATTTGTACCGAGATCGTTTGTCCATTACGAGCGACCAAGCTATTGAATAACCGGCCGATTTCAGTCGAGCCGATTATGAATGCTCGCGATACATTGTAATACTCTACCTTCGCGGGTCGGGTTATTTGGTCATCCGCGCCCTAGCGGTGACATCATCTCTATTGAGGTAGATAACAGGCAATTCAATAATGGCACGCCCGATACGGCACGAAATATATGTCAGATAGCGATTTATAATGTAATATAAAGCATATCAGGTCATATAGTACGGAAAATTTGAAAAAAATCCGTTCACCAAATTAACGATAAAATGTCGAAATAGAAATTTATAAGCACATAATTTTGCCCCGGCTAGTGTCAATTGTCCCGAAATACGGCGAGTTAGTCATTACGCTGCGGTCGAGCTAAAAAAAACGACCCAATTACGACCTACGGCCTAAGAAACCACACCCTAGTTGGTCGCACAATAGACCGCTAAAGTTATACCAGATCGAATTCTATAGGAAGTTATCTTAGTCGCGTGTAATCTCAATTAGTAGTAAATGATACTCACCGGCTGTTGGCTCCAAGGGACGATAAGTCGACTTTTGTCACCGCACAAATCACTTCACTTTAGCGTAGCAATCTAATCACACTAAGCACACGTAAGGCATAATATTACGATGGAGAACCCGCACTAACGTTCCCTTCGCGTTTTAATCCACTAGCACCACAAACATTACGCGATAAAGCGATATTTCTTATTTTTCGTTCGTCAAATGGGACCGTCTGCTCGCACCGCTTCCGTTAATCGATGTTGGAGTTTCGTTCATGTAGCCGCGGCTACAGCGTCGCTGGTGTCGGCTGTCGGTGCAATGTGACGTGCCGTCGCTGAAACCAGATGGCGCTAATGAGCTAATGTTGTCAGTAAATTTAAAGAAACTCCATTTTTAATTTTAAATATCTATCATAAATTGTTATTATAAAACGTTAGTTAGTATTTCTACCCCAAATCTCGTGGACTGACTATTTAAAAAAAGTTGGTGGAATCATTGGTTTCTGACAGCGTAAATCCAAAAAAATTAGATGTGCGTATCATCCCTTAGCTAACAACAACGCATAAGTCATTTTTACCAACTTTACAGGAGATGAAAAAACTGTCTATTTTATAAAATCAGTTAAATTTTTGTGGTATTACTTAATAAATACCCAAGCTAGCATTTAAGAAATAATTTTTTTTACTTATTATGACAATTTACTTTATTTTAACTTTTATTTTATGACTTGAGTTGTGTTGACTGATAATTTATTAGATTAAGACGGTGTTATTTGCGCAAATGTAAGGGAATAAGGTATTAACATGAAATATCATATTCCCTAACATTTTTTTTTGATTTACAAAGAAAAGTTTTTATTAAGAAATATTTCAAGAATAATTAACAATCTTTATAACATAGGTGTGGTTACGGCAGTAAAGAATATAGAAACCTCCTCTCTTCCCATGGGTGTCGTAAGAGGCGACAAAGGAATAACACAGTTCCACTACCACCTAGGGTCTTAAAAAGCCGACCGATGGCAGGATAACCATCCAACTGCTGGCTTTGAAATACACAAGCCGCAGACGGGCAGCAGCGTTTTCGGTGTGGCAAAGCCAGCCCCGTGGTCACCAACGCGCCTGCCCAGCACGGTGGCTATGGGTAAAACACGTGAATTCGCGCCATTTTTGGCGCGAACTTGCGGAGGCCTATGTCCAGTAGTGGACTGTATTAGGCTGAAGTGAGTGAGTGAGTAGATAGTAATAGGGCATACACATATATCTTCTCTTACTGTTCTCTCCCACTGTGTAGCCAATTATCCTGCTCTGTTATTAATCCCATTTCCCCATATCATTTTCTTGTCCCACCGTCGTGTATTATTGTATTCTTATTCATTTTTCAATTTTTGACACCAGTTAGGAACGACGTTCCTTCGGATAGTATAGAAGCAACACAATTTGAAAAAAAAATGTTGAATTTTATATGTATTTTCTAGTTCTTGATTTTTTTTTGTATGTTGATTGGTTTTAATTAAGTACATACAAGTATTTAGGAAATTTAGTATTTTAGAAAATAACAAATACCGTAAAATAAAATAAATCAAACAAAATAATAATAATAATAATAATTCAAACTATTAAGTTAAATAAAAAAAACATGTATCTTTATTTATTTATTTCGACAATATAAAATTACATAAATAATTTTAAAAAAGTTTACTAGTAATATTTTAGTTTTACAAACGTCATATTATACAGTCGTGTGACTCGTGTGACTGATATTGCGTCACTTCTGTTATATATTTTTCTTACGGTTTTAGTATCACATTTTTTTCAGTTCGGTCGCTCAGCCGAATGTCTAGCCTGCCGTAAGGAACTTCGTTCCAAAAAGGGAAAACTTAGAATTATGGCAGCATCGTTCTTCACCGTTCCGTTTTAAGCTGTTAAAGTTTCGCCATCGCATAGTAAAAAAAAATTCTACATCAGTGATAATTTTAAAAAATGGTATATAAAATGAAGTAAAAAGTTGCTAGTTATAGGGAAAATGCATTACATTTACAATGAAGTCACCGAAATCTTATGCTATTTGTATTATATAATTAGTCTAAAAATTAGTCATATAAAATTTCGTTTTTTTTTTTATGTAATAAATTTCATATTTCTTTATGAACTCTAATAAGAGAAATTAAACAGAAAACGGAACGTATAACGATGTTTCATGTCGTTTAAAAAACTTAATTAATCATTCATTTTCAAAATGGCGAACGTTTAGGTTGTGTGTTACTGTTATCTTTTTTGTTTTTTTTATAAATTTTACACGCTGTTGACTTGACTTTGAGGTAAATATGCCGTAATATCATTTTTTTATGTACTAATTACAGTATTTGTATGTTATATATTTATTATTTTATCGACAGCTTTAATGGGTCGGTCGCCGAGTCCGCGGCGGCGTGAAGACCGACGTGACCGCAGGGAAAGGGACAGGGACCGCGACCGGGACCGCGAGAGGCGAAGGCCTAGGACCCGGTCACGATCCCGCTCTCTAGACCGTCGGAGGCGCTCCCCCGAACGCCGACGCTCACCCTCCCCACGAAGAAGAAGATCGCGATCAATATCGCCGACACCGACCACGTCATTCGTGCCCAAACCGAAAAAGAACTTCGGCGAACGGCCCATAGTCACGCCCGCAGATTTGGAGGGAAAAACGCCCGAGGAGCAAGAAATGTTGAAGGTTATGGGTTTCTGCGGCTTCGATACCACAAAAGGTAAGAAAGTCGAAGGTAATGTTGAAGGAGATGTTCACTTAGTACTGAAACGGAAATATAGACAATACATGAACAGGAAGGGTGGTTTCAACCGACCGTTGGACTTTGTCGCTTAACTGTAACCCACAACCTAATATACTTGTTTGTTTGGCCCCAGGGTCGCTTGATGTGATATTAATTCTTTTAAAGCTTGCTTGTATCAACTGATTAACTTATTTATACATATCAAATATTCATGAAAGTGCTCAAATTAAAGCAAGGATTGCACTAAAGGTTGACCTTGACCTTGTAAGATGTTACAAGAAGGGTTAAAAACGTTTAAATATGAACAACAGAAAGTTGAATCAGTTGTATGAACAAGCTTTAAGAACGATTCTATTAGATATAAGTGTTACAATGTTTTCCATTTTGTATTGAAACTGGTTTTTGAGTTTTGGCTGTGATATACGAACAGACAGTAATTTTATACATATTATATACAACAGTGTTTACTGAGATGGTATGTTTTATAAACCTTGAAGTAAAATTCTAGACATTTTTTACTTCAAATGCATTACAAGACCATATTTCATATCAACAATTACAGTTTTACCATAAATTTGACAATAGCTCTAATATTAGTCAATTATATATATTTTAATACCGTATAAATATTTAACACTTGTACTCTCATGACACCAACATTCTTAGCAGAGCATTTACCCTAAACATAAAATCATAGACTCACTCTGACATTGGCAAATCCTCACGGAAGCCATTATACAAGAATAAGAAGAATTATGTATTAATAAAACGAAGTTTATCTAATTGCATAAAAAGTGCAATACAGTAAAAATGAGTCAACAAAATACCTTTGAAAAACTATAATTATTGAAAGTTATAATTGGAAATATTGTTACTAATTTTTGTGTCGGAACACAAGACTTACATCTTACATAATATAAAGAGAAAAGATTACAAATATGTTCTGCATACCAATTCTACGTAATGAACGAAATGCACCGCTAACTTTTATAAACAAAAACAATTAAAAATAAAACTATCGCAACCAAAACTCAAGAAAAATATTGCCACAAAACTATGAAATTAAATTACACCTTTTTAAATACATTGACGGACTGGAACAACTCGGAAAACCCAAAAGGTTAATGTTAAACATGAACTAAAAAATTGCAACCTTATGCATAAATATATTTCACAACAAATTTAGCGGTCAATAAAACTTAATATAACTAAATTTATAGTGTAAATAGGGATATAGCCAGTACAAGTCCAGTCTTGTTGATATTGACTAATATAGCCAAAATAGTATTTGCTATGTTCAAAAAACAATTTGCTAATAAAATTGACCAGTAACATTATGGGACTAGTAAAATTAAAAATTTGATGCAAAGTATTGTTTGATAAATATACATAAAAGACTTGGTGCTTGTCAGCTTGAGACACTATATTTGAGAATTGAGACATATGAAGACATGTCCAGTGCAAATTATCCATCTATAACAACATTTAATAACTTTTTGGTATGCTGAAAGCATAAATACATAATTTTTAATACACTTAAACAGTTCCAGTGCAAATTAGCCGAATATACTTATTCAATGACAAGGTTTTGTGGCAAATGTAGTTGTAAGTTAGTCGTAAGCCCGTTACCTCAGTGCCCGCGCGCAGCTAAGGCCCGCGCGGGCTCCGGCTATAGCGCTCTGCGCACCAAGAAGCCCTATGGAGTCGGTTCGGAAGTGATATTATGGTGTGTGAAGTTTCTATAATGGGGAAATGGCTATCTATGACTGGCTATGACTAGTATATTCTATTACCATTTTACATTTATTATAATAATGATGATCGGTGATACAAAACATTTAGATTCACACATCACAGAAGCTAATTTCTTTGTTAGATGTTCAGAATATCAAAAGAAGTTAGTCTTTGCTTGGTAAAAGAAGATATCAAAAATACATGCTTAATTTACTTTTTAACACAATAAAATTGTACATAAAACTGAAAAGATAACAAAATTACATAATTTTCAAATAATTTTCATTTTCAAAACAGAAAAGTATCTCTATAATATATATGTATACAATATTTATCTCAGATTTCTACCAAATAGCCAACCTATCACAAGCAGAAACCGTTGAATAGAAAACCCCCACAGAATTATGGTATAACTTCACATAACCGTCCCATAAGACTGATTTGTCGTGGCCGTGTTGAACGTTGCCCGCGCGACGCGACTCACCATAGATATATTTATACACTTTACACACAATCCCCCCAGATGATCCCCCTCTCCTCCACAATGTACAATAGTTAAAGATTTACGGATCAGAGTGTGGTTTTAACAATGTTTTTGTCGATATAGGTAATTAAGATGAGTTGAACTTGTAAAATATATTTTTTATATTAAAAAATTTATTAATTTCAATGTTATTCAGTATTATTTTAAAATATTAATTTTTTAGATAAATATGATTCAACTTTGTGCATATAAAGGTTTAAATTGTTGATTGATTCAGGCTGTCCCACTGCTGGGCATAGGCCTCTTTCTCCGTGTATCAGAAGGATCAGAACAAAAAAAAAAGATTAAAACTAAATTCATATTCTTATATTTTTGTATACACAAATTCTCCATCTTAACATACTTAGAGGCAAATCAATGTTGATAAAACCGCTCTCTGTACCGTGGATCTCCATAGACCATATACAATTATACAAATGTTGCATATATATGAAATATTTAGTGTAAGCGCACACGCGCCGCGCGGGGGTCCGACAGCAATAGAAGTCAGATCCGAACCGACTTCATCTGGTTTGTCACTCCACCGCACCCCTCGAATGAATCTCATTGAAATTTACACATTCCGAAGCTAAATACACATTAAAACTAAGCTGTGTACTGTAATTTTGATGAAAATCGAACGTATGTCAGTAAATTATAACTGCAAAAACCAAAAACAGGTTAATTTGTGTCATGATATGAATTGATTTTTTCAGAACTGTAATCATAAAATTGCTATTTCTTTTGGAAAGATGTTTACCAACTTGTAATAAAAGCAGTTTTATGATGTTTAATTTTCAATGTTTGAATAACTAATGTTAACTGATTTGTCTAATAAAACATTGTCTTAACTCGGCGTTCGTCGCATCCCTGTAAGCAACACTTTTGCTCGCTACGGGTGAAAAATACCCAAATTTTATATCGTGTACCCATTTATTCTTATGTATTATTATTATTATTATTTTGTTTATACGTAAAGGAAGTTTAGTAAAATGTTAAATAAAAGTAAGTAATCATCGTTAACAGTATTTATTAAACAAATAGATAAACGCTACAATTATATAGCAAACAGCAACTGTTTTTTGTAAACTACTACTGCAAACAAAAAAAAAATATTACTTTTCATTTTTTTATCAATCATATGGCTTTAATTTTTACAAAAACAGTCTTAGTTTTAATTTAGGAAAAGAAATTATACACATTTATGATATCTTACCTCTCTAAATCAATATAAAAATAACGAAATAAAATTACTAAAAAACAACAATCAGTCTTATGTCTTTAGGAACATGAGTTTTTTTATAATATAATTATTCAATTTTTAGTACGCATTCAGAACATACAGGCAAAGGATGCTCTCTACATAACATTTTCTTGCAGATTTGGCAGCATGAGTTGGTTTTTCAATCCTTTTTGGGTGGACAAACTTGGCATCTTGACGTGGCACACCTTTTTCTTGATGTCATGGACATGGGTTCATTTTCGGTATGTAAGTCGTCATTGGGTAAAAATAGATTCCATGCATCAACAATATTCATACATTGCTTAGCATCTCCTTTTGGCCCTGGTGCCTCTAGCACGATGTTATGAGAACGAGTTCTAACACGCGGAGATGGTTCCTTTACTTTCCATTGGGTTGTGCTATCCTTGCCTAAATAATAACCACGTTGCAAGGTACTTACAGGGACGTCTTCTAGATATTCTGGTATAGTAAGGCCTGGTCTGGTAACTGAAATTGGCGGCTCAGTAGCACTTTCCGGTAAGTTTTCGTGAAAAAGTTCGCCTTCTTGATCTGAGTCAGTATCGTGTTCGCTGAACTCTTCAAAATCTTCAATTCCGGAATATCTGCTATCGCTTTGTTCCAAATACTGTTGAATATCTTCATCAGCAACTACATGGCGTGCCATGATACGGTCTAATTACAAAAACAACGTATATTAATTTTCAAAAAAGTATATAACATAAATAATCGCTACGGGTGAAAAATACCCATACTCACTTTGCACGTCCACCATTCGCAAGCGTGTCGCGCTAACTGACTGTCGAGTTGAGAGTACAAAGTCAAAGACACAACTTGAAGGTACCAAAAAGCGCGGCGCGCTGTGATTGGCTAATCAAAAAATATAAACAAAAATTTATAGGGCTGGGTGAATTTTACCCATAGCGAGCAACGCCGAGTTAATAACACTTATTCCTGAAGGCAATGTTTTAAAATATACAACTCGCTTAATGATGAAAATTTTGAAGAAAAACGAAATTCGTACATTTCTACATAATTTGAAATCATTCTAAATTACACATTATTAAATACTATGAAATGTATAAATTTGACATAACACTTTTTTTTTCTAATTGTTTAATAAAAACAAGAATCTACCAAAGATTCATTCTCACGTGTAAATACCACGAATTTGTATTTATTTTCTACTGTAATACTAAATTGTAATTCTGGTATAAAAATATTAAGTTGTACTTTTGTGAATATTAGATCTTAAAAAATATACGTAATTAAATATCCTTGGATATTTTTTTTTTGTCATTCAAAGTAACATCTAAAAAATAAAAAAATGAATTTTATTATTTACCATAAATTATGAAAAAAAGTTTATATAATCTTGTGTAAAATTTTATAAAAATGATTGATTATTTATTTTGATAACTTTCAAAATGTTTCGTTCCTGCATATGAATGTAATGAATGTAATTTAGAAATTAATATTAAGTAATACATAAATACTTTGTTAAAAGACTCAAATTTAGTCATATTTTTATAAATTTCTACGATTAGACATTTTTTATGTAATAAACTTTCCTAAAATTAAATTCGAAAACGATGTTTCTGTTACCTAGTAATATTATTTAAAAAATAAGTTCTATTTTGCTTTTAATTTTACTAAAATCCGTTGATAATTTTCTGTAATAGTGATTAAGAGTAAATCTTGTTACATATGAATATTAAAGTTACTAAATTATGAAAAAAAGTTAAAATTTTGCATAATATTGGTTTTTTATTCGTATGTAACAAGGCTTTAATTCCAAGGATGTAAAATTCGAAATAAATCTGATTTGGATTGAAAAGGTATTTTATTTTTCACATGCAAGTCTTAACCTCATTATCTATTAAGTCACTAAGGAAAAAATATTTATGAAAAAAACTATTAACATTAAGTGTTATAAGTTTAAAAAAATGTATCGGAACTTGAATGGCTGAATAAAAATTTGGTTCAACTTGTCAAAATATACATATTAGAGCCTGTTTCACCACTTGTGGATAACGATACACTATCACAGTAAAAAGTTTCATTCAATAACCATTTTTACCATCGAATTCTATTCGCATATATTAATCTTTAAGTTGCAGTTAATTAATTGAGGAGAAACAGGTCCTACTGGCCTGTTCTACCTCCCGTAGCTGGTGAAACTGGCCCTTACTTTGATAATTAAGAAGGCAAAACAGTTTTCAGAGTAGTTCTAAAATTCCCGATACTAATGTAGAGCATATTAGGGATGGACGTACCCAGAATCTTATAAGGGTGGAACAGAAGTAACTATGCTATGCAGAAAATTAGAAACACTATTTACTGCAACTTTTTACACACGGTATTTTAGGGATCCGAAATATTGGCCTTATTTTAATTTCTATTCTTCTAAATCAGTATTTAATTTTGTTACTTTTACTAGAAATCTAAAAATTATATTATTAGCTTTAAGTCAGGGTGATCACTGGGTATTAGGATGGTTCCAATTTAAAGGCCACAGTAATGTTTTTACTCGTCTCACATTTTTTTCTTGCATAATAATTGATATAGAAAATTAGAAATTAAGCTGTTTAATGATTGCTTAATTGCTGTTTATATGCTAGGAAAACATGTCAATTCTTGTGGTCATCACATAAATATGAATTATAAAAAATTAAATTTATTTATATAAAGAGATTGACTATGATGTTGAAATTGGGTTGTTAATTAAAAATACCACAAAATTTTCAAATTGTTTATTTTGTACAGCGATAGAGACGCCACCCAATGTTGGCCCAACGTCTGTCCAAACTAGTGACGGCGTATTTAAAAAACATTACCCTAAGAACAACATTTATCTTAAAATTTAACTACAATTCAACTAACCGACAATATCTACGTGACTTAAACGAAAAAAAAAATCGAATTTCATAGAGAACCAGAAAAAAATATAACCTAAAAAAAAAAGAAATGCATTATAACTTAAACGAAATCTTTAAGAATACTTTTTTTTTTAAATGTTGCCAACTAAAAGATCACGCGAACATCGGTAGTGCGGAGGAAGTGACACCGTTATATTTACAATATATTTACAAATTAAAAGTAAACAAAAACAACGCTTCAGAGCGCGATGGATTGATCCCAATATCCCATTAAAACAACTAGAGATCGACGCTTACACATACCATATCACAATTAATATTAAAATTAATTACTTTATCCCGTGAACACGACGCGTTCAACTTAAAACAACAATACTCGGTAAAATTACAAATCCAGTCGTGTCCAGTAAAAAGCTGACCTATCGGTTGCTATATTCGAACGAGTCGTTTTTGTTAGTAGACGTTTAGAAGTTTAAGTCCTCCTTCGTAGGAATAAAGTAGAGGTTTAATAAAATAACACAAGCGGAGGGGGAAGGGTAAATGAAATAACAAAAGGTTGGGAGAGGGGATTGTAGTGGCATATGAGGTGTGTTTATTTTCCGTTAAACGCGATGTCTAGACCAATCAAGGAAAAAATATCCTCCAACCTTTATATTTGTCTAGAATGTGTTACGGTCCTTAACTATACTTAATTACGCCTGTATTTAGAGATAATACTCTGATTGTTTTAATATGCTTTGCATAAAAAGGTACACGTGATTTTTGGGTAAAAGGTTGTCTTAAAACACACCACATATCACCAAGGAGGGGATTTAGGAAGTTACAAAGTTGCTACAAACATCAAGTGATTAATAAAAGACCCATAAGCAAAACGATAGATTTTCGTATTATGGCATCTGGTACTTCAAACTATTCGTTTTGGTCACTAACCGTTAAATTTAGAATGTTAGCGATTCGTAGGCAAAGCGGTCCGTTTTTGTAACACAGCAACGGGTTTCGTCCGACTAGATTGAATAATGCCGGGTTGCTATATTCAGAAACCGGTTTGTTTTACTTACGAGTCGTTAAAATTTGACCAAGACGTTTTAAATATAACGATTCGGAAGCAAAACAAATCGTTTTCGAATATAGGAACCGAATAATTCTTCGTCATCGGTGTGTAAGTTTAACGGTTCGTATGCTAAACGATCCGTTTTGCGAATATAGCAACGCATTCCGACTAGATTACTAGATTAACTAATTCTTCGTTGTGGGGGTCCCGATGTTGAGAAGGCCGCTGTACCCTCGGAACTGGGTCATCATGTCACGATATAAGGCGAGCTGATGCTGTTCCAGGGGGCCCAGGCTACTGTAGAGGGCGTTCATGTACAGTGGGTCCATGAAGGGGGCCAGCGGGGGCTTCTGGGTCTCCCCCATCTGGAGGTTTTGGCCCTTGAAGGCGCCGGGGGGCACCGGCTCTTTCAAGGAGCTGGTGGACACTTCATCCGGGATCTGGTAGCTGGGGACCACGATAGGATTTTTTTTGGGGGAGGGGTAGGGCTTGGGGTAGTCTTTGGGAGGTGTAGGTGTCTTCGCGGACACGAATTTTCCGTTCGATGAACGCTTTTGAGGGGGTCGTTTTGGGGGCGTCTGGGGTTTCGCGTTAACTAAGGTTATTTCTAAGTTTGAGCCAACGACCGCTTTCCCATCTAGAAGTGTATAGTTCTTGCTTAAATTCTGGGGGGCGTTTGGGGTTTTCGAGGGGGAGGGGGCGGGCGGTATCCTGACTATCTCGACGGCCGGCTTCTGGGTGGGGGTCGTAGGGGTTTTGCAGGTTAAGTCTAAGATATCCTGAGGGGTCGCGGTCGCCGTCTGGATGCTCCTCTGTGGCTTTATGGGAGTCCCTTGCAGGACGTGAGGGGGCGGCATGAAGGGGTCCTTAGGATTCCCATACACCGTTTTTTCTGGCCCAGCTGTTCCAAAGGCGCTGGAAGCTTGAATGACTTTTGGCGCTTGGATATCCTTCGGGTACATCGGTGGTAATACATTGCATATTTGGAATATTTGAGCTTGAGTCATAAATTGGTGCTGCAGTGCTGGATTTAGGATTATGGGGTTAGGGTTGATGAGGGGGGTTATGGGGGTTGGAAGAGGAGTGGCCCACACTGGACCTGGGGGCACTGCAGTGACCTCTAAGCCCCTTTCTTTGAGGATTTCCAGTTTCTTTTTCTTGATACCTTGAGGACTTTCTGGGTATTCGTCTAGGTCGATGATTTCAGGGCTCTTAGGTTTATAGGGTACCTGGAAATTAAAGTAATATTATGTTATTTTGTGTGATTACAAATATATTTACTTACTCGCTTTATCCTCAACTTTGGTTGCTATAACACATTTGATTATCATCTGATCTAAGCGAATATTACAGAACTTTCGGGGTACTAAGAATTCATAGTCCTAACTCGTAGTATGAACTGCAATCATACCAACTTTTATTGAAATTCAGTGGTCTTGGCGTGATAGCCGACGAGGATACAGACAGACATCTTTCGGAATCTGTTAAGGAGTGTTTGTACAACCCCCACTGTTTCCTGGTTCAAGACACACGTTATCGAAAGGTAAACCAAATCAAAAGAGCGGGAGAGATCCACAAAGACTGCACAAACACCCAGACCACGGCATACATCTGTATGGCCAATACAAATGTTTGTCATGTCCATAATTTAATATATTCGAAATTTAGCCGTGTAGGGTAGTGGTGCGTGTAGTTGCCTAAAACACCTAAGGTTTGCGGGTTCGATTCCCGCTCGGAATGGATATTTGTATTTATACAAATATTTTTTTCCGGTTTAGATGTCTTTCCTTGTGGGTTTCCCCACCGTGCCTCGGAGAGCACGTTAAGCCGTCGGTCCCGGTTGTTATTATGTACACCTGATAGCGATCGTTACTCATAGTAGGGAATATATCTGCCAACCCGCATTGGAGCAGCGTGGTGGATTAAGCTCCGACCCTTCTCCTACATGGAGGAAGAGGCCTATGCCCAGCAGTGGGATGTTACAGAATTATTATTGATAGTTACGATTAAATTGAAAACATTTGACATTTTTAAATAATTATAGACCAAAACAGCATTTCGTAGTCGACTATTTCCTCCCCAAACCATGACAATTTTTTTTATGTAACTATAAAAACCTTTACGGTTACGGTTACGGTTTTTTTTGTAAATATGCGTACTTTTTTCTAAGGATTGTTTTAAAATTTATAAAAAAATTAGGAAATATTTCTAGTTTTTGAAGACTCTTACTCCCTATGATAATAAGAATATGAAAAAAGCCAAGAGGCAAGCCATGGTCACGGCAGTCAAAGGTTTCATGTTACAAACATTTCGATGGCTCCTAAGTATACTGAGTCAACTAACAACTTTTGATAATTTAATTTTTTAAGATATTAATAACATTTACTTGATTTCCTATCTACCTATGTAAGAAAAAAATAAAGTTATTAAAAGTAGAGTTGACTCAGTATACTTAGGAGCCATCGATTTGATGTAGTGTCATTATCCAGGGAGGAAACAGTCGACTGCGTTTGTATGGAAAGCCGGTATCCTTTCCCCTTAAGCCCTCCATAACCATGGTTGATCATCTAATAAACTTAATAAGCCGCGATAAATACGAAAAAGTTGTTTCATTATAATGAGTAAAGACATTTTTTGATAGAGATTAATTAGGACTCACCTCGACGATCTCGTCATCGCTGTGGCTGGCCGGCGGGTGGTGGATGCCGAAGTTGTTGATGGGGGGGGCGCCCGGGGGGGAGCTGTCCGCGCGCAGGGGGGGGATGGGCGCTGTGGGGGGTGGGTGGAGGTGTAATACTATATATTTATATTGGAACTAGGGTAAAATCATTTGAACATTATTTATATCTATAAATTAATACGTGAATTGAAAATTTTATACCCCTTTTTACGTGAGGAGTAAGCTGGTGAATGCGTGACGAGAGTGTTACGAAAAATGTGATTGAGCGAGGCGAAAGGAGCAAGAGTGGGAGGTGCGATTACACATTTTCTTTCCTCTTTCTCTCATGGCTCGTTACATTTTGTATATCTTAGACACAGTTTTTTTCATGTCACTAGGTCGGCAAACAAGCGTACGGCTCACCTGATGGTAAGCGAGTACCGTAGCTTATAGACACCTACAACACCAGAAGCATCGCAAGCGCGTTGCCGACCCAATCCCCAATCCCCCCAGGAGCTCTGGTCACCTTACTCACCAACAGGAACACAACACTGCTTGAAAATAGTATTATTTAGCTGTGGTCTTCTGTAAGGTCGAGGTACTACCCCAGTCGGACTGCTCCAGATTTTGAGCAGGAAATTCCTGCTGTGCCCTACCTCAGTAGTGCAGGCCTATTGCTAAAAAAACTTCAGTTTTACTTCAGTCGTGTGGTCTAAAGCACACTCATTTTTATTTTATATGTATTTCAGTGTGTTACTCACGTGTGGCGGTGGGGGGGCGGGTGGGCTTGACTCGGACTGCACGGAGGGAACTGCGACCCACCGGTCTAGATCTCTGTAAACACACAGATTATAACATTAATATAATTCAAAACATATTCTACCTTTTGTTGTATGTGTATACCTTTTGTTGTATGTGTGTGTTTGTAATTTTACATGATTAACATTTTATTAATATACTAGCTGACCCTGCAAACGTTTCTTTGCCATTTATGTTATTAACCCGCTTAATCCCCCCCCCCCTTATAATTTAGGGGTATGAAAAATAGATGTTGGCCGATTCTCTGACCTACCCGATATGCCCACAAAATTTTATTAAAATCGGTCGAGCCGTTTCGGAGAATTTTATATATTAGAAATAATATATTTATAATGAAACAACTTTTTCGGATTTTATCGCGGACTCCTCTGTGCCCTCCCGTGACAATGGTTGCTGTGAAGTATCCGAAACACCGAACGTATAAAAAACTTTATAAACCGCGATTTTAATACGAAAAAGTTGTTTCATTCTAGAAAGTGAAATTCAAGTAAAGATTAGAAAACTATGGTTATGATACAATTACTACTACATTACTATATGGGTCAATAAGTATTCTTTGTATAAACACTATCCCCACACTTATATGTATGACTCACAAAACTAATCATTTACCAAATTCCATATCATAAACAGTTTTTAGAATACACAGCATTTCATTATCATGATTCGATTATTTTAAATTATTTTAACGGTAACTTAGTTGACAAGATCGTTCCCATACAAATTATTGCTGTCCCCATGACTAGTTCAGTTATGTATTGAGGCATAATTTAACAATATTGTATGAAAACGCAATAATTTCCATTTTTTTATCACAATCTATAATAATTTCCAAAACCCATTTACATTTTTTTTATATATTATGTTTACATATATTTGATATATATATGTATATATATATATGTGTATATATATGTATATGTGTGTGTATGAGTGTGTAATGTGTATATGTATGTATATTTACGTATTATATGTATATATTATGTATGTACACCTCCATGCCGTCTAATTCTTTTGTCGTATCCTTTTCATGCTTAAGGTTGTCTGGAGGAGATCGCTCTTTTAGCGATAAGACCGCCTTTTGTACATGTCTATATTTTCTTTTTCGGTGTAAAATTATTTTTCTCTGATAGTGTACAATAAAGAGTATTTGTATTGTATTGTATTGTATGTTTTCCAGTAACAGCAGTGCTTTCTTGCCGACCTAGTTGAATATGTTTCTCACCGTATCAGTGTTGTTCGGGAGCGTTGTGTGTCCGTTCGTGTACTTGTCTCCCAGTGAAGACAGGCTGCTCAGGCTGTCGGTGGGAAGCGCTTGCGGTGCTTGCTGGAGGTAGCGGGGTTCGGTGCCTGGAACGTTGTTGAAGCTATTAGGTATAGACAAATGTTGGGCACAATTTTTTTTTTATGATGAAACACTTTCGGATTTTCGGATACTTTACAGCGACCATTGTCACGGAGGACTCAATAAACCGCGATAAAATTCGAAAAAGTTGTTTTATTCTAATGATTGAATTTCGCAAAAACATTACAAAACAGAAAAAAAAGGTTTTATTTGGTACAAAAATCAAATGTGACAGTGTATAAGGATCAATCAAGTATTACGTAAACACCGAAACACAGTCTTTGTTTTGATTATTTTTGATATCGATATTTTTGATATAGGGTGGGGGGGTTTCTGAATAGATTAAAAATATACCTACGTTTATGTAAGCATATGAATGGGGGTAGGGTTGTGCTGACTTTACTAAAAATCTCGCTTCAGCCTGTAATATCCCACTACTGGGCATAGGCCTCTTTCCCCATGTAGGAGAAGGATCAGAGTATAATCCACCACGCTGCTCCAATGCGGGTTGGCGGATATATTCCCTACTATGAGTAACGATCGGCTTAACGTGCTCTCCGAGGCACGGTGGGGAGACCCACTAGGACTGCACAAACACCCAGACCACGGCAAACACCTGTATGGCCAATAAAATGTTTGTCATGTGCGGGGATCGAACCCGCAACCGCCAGCGCAACAGGTACAATCCATGGCTGTGACCTCTGCACCACCGCGGCGTCTAAAAATCTGCTTACGTAATACTTGAATGAACTCTAATCGTTCAATACCTATATGTATAGTATGTGGAAAACGAGTTGAAGATCAGCGTTCAAGATCGGTGGCGATAACCGTACATCTGACATGAAATTCTGTGATGTACCAATAAATCTTACTAGAGCCGAATTTGAAATAATGATAATGAAAAGTCAACTCACCCAAATTCAATTTCTGCGTCGAATTGTTGATGTACACGGAAGTCTCCTGTATGTTCACTAATTCGGTCGCTTTGCTCAAATCGTTAGGTTTGGGTTCGACGACTGAATCATGCGAAACTTTCAGACTCGGCTCTATTAACTTCTCGACAGGTTTAACGAATATCTTCCCTTTTTCCTCCTCCTTGGGTGGATTGGGGAGGGAGTCGAGGAACTCCCTGTTCAACTCCTCGGCGGGTTTCGACGTTATGTCCATTTCCTCCTTAGTCGGTTCTCCCGTTTCGTTGACCAGGATAAGTTTTTCCGGTTTTAGTTTCTTTGGGGAGGGGGTACGGAGTCTCTTCTCGGGTAGTACTGGTTTCTCTTCCACTTCCCTTATGGGGGAGTCCGTGACGTCTATGGTGTCTATATGGGTCGGCTCCTCGATTTTGCCGTTCGACCTCGATATTAGACCGTTCCATCTTTGGTAGTGTTCGTACTGGAGGAGGTATCTGGAAGATTCATAACATTATTTTTTAAGAAACATCTAAAATACCAAAGTTCTTCTATAAGCTACATATATTAACTTAATATGGTGCAAAGGTGGTTTTATCATTTGAAGTATAAAAAAAGTGTTTTTGCCTGTGAGCGTGTTGTACGCGCATGTGCATTCGTGTAAGTGTGTGTGCGTGTGTGCGTGCGCCAGTGCTCACCTCTGGTACAGCCTGCGCAGGCGCGCGGCGCGGTGCCCGTAGCGCCGCCGCCACAGTGTGTGTGCGTGTGTGCGTGCGCCAGTGCTCACCTCTGGTACAGCCTGCGCAGGCGCGCGGCGCGGTGCCCGGAGCGCCGCCGCCACAGTGTGTGTGCGTGTGTGCGTGTGTGCGTGCGCCAGTGCTCACCTCTGGTACAGCCTGCGCAGGCGCGCGGCGCGGTGCCCGTAGCGCCGCCGCCACAGTGTGTGTGCGTGTGTGCGTGTGTGCGTGCGCCAGTGCTCACCTCTGGTACAGCCTGCGCAGGCGCGCGGCGCGGTGCCCGTAGCGCCGCCGCCACAGTGTGTGTGCGTGTGTGCGTGCGCCAGTGCTCACCTCTGGTACAGCCTGCGCAGGCGCGCGGCGCGGTGCCCGTAGCGCCGCCGCCACAGTGTGTGTGCGTGTGTGCGTGCGCCAGTGCTCACCTCTGGTACAGCCTGCGCAGGCGCGCGGCGCGGTGCCCGTAGCGCCGCCGCCACAGTGTGTGTGCGTGTGTGCGTGTGTGCGTGCGCCAGTGCTCACCTCTGGTACAGCCTGCGCAGGCGCGCGGCGCGGTGCCCGTAGCGCCGCCGCCACAGTGTGTGTGCGTGTGTGCGTGTGTGCGTGCGCCAGTGCTCACCTCTGGTACAGCCTGCGCAGGCGCGCGGCGCGGTGCCCGTAGCGCCGCCGCCACAGTGTGTGTGCGTGTGTGCGTGTGTGCGTGCGCCAGTGCTCACCTCTGGTACAGCCTGCGCAGGCGCGCGGCGCGGTGCCCGTAGCGCCGCCGCCACAGTGTGTGTGCGTGTGTGCGTGTGTGCGTGCGCCAGTGCTCACCTCTGGTACAGCCTGCGCAGGCGCGCGGCGCGGTGCCCGTAGCGCCGCCGCCACAGTGTGTGTGCGTGTGTGCGTGTGTGCGTGCGCCAGTGCTCACCTCTGGTACAGCCTGCGCAGGCGCGCGGCGCGGTGCCCGTAGCGCCGCCGCCACAGTGTGTGTGCGTGTGTGCGTGTGTGCGTGCGCCAGTGCTCACCTCTGGTACAGCCTGCGCAGGCGCGCGGCGCGGTGCCCGTAGCGCCGCCGCCACAGTGTGTGTGCGTGTGTGCGTGCGCCAGTGCTCACCTCTGGTACAGCCTGCGCAGGCGCGCGGCGCGGTGCCCGTAGCGCCGCCGCCACAGTGTGTGTGCGTGTGTGCGTGTGTGCGTGCGCCAGTGCTCACCTCTGGTACAGCCTGCGCAGGCGCGCGGCGCGGTGCCCGTAGCGCCGCCGCCACAGTGTGTGTGCGTGTGTGCGTGTGTGCGTGCGCCAGTGCTCACCTCTGGTACAGCCTGCGCAGGCGCGCGGCGCGGTGCCCGTAGCGCCGCCGCCACAGTGTGTGTGCGTGTGTGCGTGTGTGCGTGCGCCAGTGCTCACCTCTGGTACAGCCTGCGCAGGCGCGCGGCGCGGTGCCCGTAGCGCCGCCGCCACAGTGTGTGTGCGTGTGTGCGTGCGCCAGTGCTCACCTCTGGTACAGCCTGCGCAGGCGCGCGGCGCGGTGCCCGTAGCGCCGCCGCCACAGTGTGTGTGCGTGTGTGCGTGTGTGCGTGCGCCAGTGCTCACCTCTGGTACAGCCTGCGCAGGCGCGCGGCGCGGTGCCCGTAGCGCCGCCGCCACAGTGTGTGTGCGTGTGTGCGTGTGTGCGTGCGCCAGTGCTCACCTCTGGTACAGCCTGCGCAGGCGCGCGGCGCGGTGCCCGTAGCGCCGCCGCCACAGTGTGTGTGCGTGTGTGCGTGTGTGCGTGCGCCAGTGCTCACCTCTGGTACAGCCTGCGCAGGCGCGCGGCGCGGTGCCCGTAGCGCCGCCGCCACAGTGTGTGTGCGTGTGTGCGTGTGTGCGTGCGCCAGTGCTCACCTCTGGTACAGCCTGCGCAGGCGCGCGGCGCGGTGCCCGTAGCGCCGCCGCCACAGTGTGTGTGCGTGTGTGCGTGTGTGCGTGCGCCAGTGCTCACCTCTGGTACAGCCTGCGCAGGCGCGCGGCGCGGTGCCCGTAGCGCCGCCGCCACAGTGTGTGTGCGTGTGTGCGTGTGTGCGTGCGCCAGTGCTCACCTCTGGTACAGCCTGCGCAGGCGCGCGGCGCGGTGCCCGTAGCGCCGCCGCCACAGTGTGTGTGCGTGTGTGCGTGCGCCAGTGCTCACCTCTGGTACAGCCTGCGCAGGCGCGCGGCGCGGTGCCCGTAGCGCCGCCGCCACAGTATGTGTGCGTGTGTGCGTGTGTGCGTGCGCCAGTGCTCACCTCTGGTACAGCCTGCGCAGGCGCGCGGCGCGGTGCCCGTAGCGCCGCCGCCACAGTGTGTGTGCGTGTGTGCGTGCGCCAGTGCTCACCTCTGGTACAGCCTGCGCAGGCGCGCGGCGCGGTGCCCGTAGCGCCGCCGCCACAGTGTGTGTGCGTGTGTGCGTGTGTGCGTGCGCCAGTGCTCACCTCTGGTACAGCCTGCGCAGGCGCGCGGCGCGGTGCCCGTAGCGCCGCCGCCACAGTGTGTGTGCGTGTGTGCGTGTGTGCGTGCGCCAGTGCTCACCTCTGGTACAGCCTGCGCAGGCGCGCGGCGCGGTGCCCGTAGCGCCGCCGCCACAGTGTGTGTGCGTGTGTGCGTGCGCCAGTGCTCACCTCTGGTACAGCCTGCGCAGGCGCGCGGCGCGGTGCCCGTAGCGCCGCCGCCACAGTGTGTGTGCGTGTGTGCGTGTGTGCGTGCGCCAGTGCTCACCTCTGGTACAGCCTGCGCAGGCGCGCGGCGCGGTGCCCGTAGCGCCGCCGCCACAGTGTGTGTGCGTGTGTGCGTGTGTGCGTGCGCCAGTGCTCACCTCTGGTACAGCCTGCGCAGGCGCGCGGCGCGGTGCCCGTAGCGCCGCCGCCACAGTGTGTGTGCGTGTGTGCGTGCGCCAGTGCTCACCTCTGGTACAGCCTGCGCAGGCGCGCGGCGCGGTGCCCGTAGCGCCGCCGCCACAGTGTGTGTGCGTGTGTGCGTGCGCCAGTGCTCACCTCTGGTACAGCCTGCGCAGGCGCGCGGCGCGGTGCCCGTAGCGCCGCCGCCACAGTGTGTGTGCGTGTGTGCGTGCGCCAGTGCTCACCTCTGGTACAGCCTGCGCAGGCGCGCGGCGCGGTGCCCGTAGCGCCGCCGCCACAGTGTGTGTGCGTGTGTGCGTGTGTGCGTGCGCCAGTGCTCACCTCTGGTACAGCCTGCGCAGGCGCGCGGCGCGGTGCCCGTAGCGCCGCCGCCACAGTGTGTGTGCGTGTGTGCGTGTGTGCGTGCGCCAGTGCTCACCTCTGGTACAGCCTGCGCGGGCGCGCGGCGCGGTGCCCGTAGCGCCGCCGCCACAGTGTGTGTGCGTGTGTGCGTGCGCCAGTGCTCACCTCTGGTACAGCCTGCGCAGGCGCGCGGCGCGGTGCCCGTAGCGCCGCCGCCACAGTGTGTGTGCGTGTGTGCGTGTGTGCGTGCGCCAGTGCTCACCTCTGGTACAGCCTGCGCAGGCGCGCGGCGCGGTGCCCGTAGCGCCGCCGCCACAGTGTGTGTGCGTGTGTGCGTGTGTGCGTGCGCCAGTGCTCACCTCTGGTACAGCCTGCGCAGGCGCGCGGCGCGGTGCCCGTAGCGCCGCCGCCACAGTGTGTGTGCGTGTGTGCGTGTGTGCGTGCGCCAGTGCTCACCTCTGGTACAGCCTGCGCAGGCGCGCGGCGCGGTGCCCGTAGCGCCGCCGCCACAGTGTGTGTGCGTGTGTGCGTGTGTGCGTGCGCCAGTGCTCACCTCTGGTACAGCCTGCGCAGGCGCGCGGCGCGGTGCCCGTAGCGCCGCCGCCACAGTGTGTGTGCGTGTGTGCGTGTGTGCGTGCGCCAGTGCTCACCTCTGGTACAGCCTGCGCAGGCGCGCGGCGCGGTGCCCGTAGCGCCGCCGCCACAGTGTGTGTGCGTATGTGCGTGCGCCAGTGCTCACCTCTGGTACAGCCTGCGCAGGCGCGCGGCGCGGTGCCCGTAGCGCCGCCGCCACAGTGTGTGTGCGTGTGTGCGTGTGTGCGTGCGCCAGTGCTCACCTCTGGTACAGCCTGCGCAGGCGCGCGGCGCGGTGCCCGTAGCGCCGCCGCCACAGTGTGTGTGCGTGTGTGCGTGTGTGCGTGCGCCAGTGCTCACCTCTGGTACAGCCTGCGCAGGCGCGCGGCGCGGTGCCCGTAGCGCCGCCGCCACAGTGTGTGTGCGTGTGTGCGTGTGTGCGTGCGCCCGTGCTCACCTCTGGTCCAGCCTGCGCAGGCGCGCGGCGCGGTGCCCGTAGCGCCGCCGCCACAGTGTGTGTGCGTGTGTGCGTGCGCCAGTGCTCACCTCTGGTACAGCCTGCGCAGGCGCGCGGCGCGGTGCCCGTAGCGCCGCCGCCACAGTGTGTGTGCGTGTGTGCGTGTGTGCGTGCGCCAGTGCTCACCTCTGGTACAGCCTGCGCAGGCGCGCGGCGCGGTGCCCGTAGCGCCGCCGCCACAGTGTGTGTGCGTGTGTGCGTGTGTGCGTGCGCCAGTGCTCACCTCTGGTACAGCCTGCGCAGGCGCGCGGCGCGGTGCCCGTAGCGCCGCCGCCACAGTGTGTGTGCGTGTGTGCGTGTGTGCGTGCGCCAGTGCTCACCTCTGGTACAGCCTGCGCAGGCGCGCGGCGCGGTGCCCGTAGCGCCGCCGCCACAGTGTGTGTGCGTGTGTGCGTGTGTGCGTGCGCCAGTGCTCACCTCTGGTACAGCCTGCGCAGGCGCGCGGCGCGGTGCCCGTAGCGCCGCCGCCACAGTGTGTGTGCGTGTGTGCGTGTGTGCGTGCGCCAGTGCTCACCTCTGGTACAGCCTGCGCAGGCGCGCGGCGCGGTGCCCGTAGCGCCGCCGCCACAGTGTGTGTGCGTGTGTGCGTGTGTGCGTGCGCCAGTGCTCACCTCTGGTACAGCCTGCGCAGGCGCGCGGCGCGGTGCCCGTAGCGCCGCCGCCACAGTGTGTGTGCGTGTGTGCGTGTGTGCGTGCGCCAGTGCTCACCTCTGGTACAGCCTGCGCAGGCGCGCGGCGCGGTGCCCGTAGCGCCGCCGCCACAGTGTGTGTGCGTGTGTGCGTGTGTGCGTGCGCCAGTGCTCACCTCTGGTACAGCCTGCGCAGGCGCGCGGCGCGGTGCCCGTAGCGCCGCCGCCACAGTGTGTGTGCGTGTGTGCGTGTGTGCGTGCGCCAGTGCTCACCTCTGGTACAGCCTGCGCAGGCGCGCGGCGCGGTGCCCGTAGCGCCGCCGCCACAGTGTGTGTGCGTGTGTGCGTGCGCCAGTGCTCACCTCTGGTACAGCCTGCGCAGGCGCGCGGCGCGGTGCCCGTAGCGCCGCCGCCACAGTGTGTGTGCGTGTGTGCGTGTGTGCGTGCGCCAGTGCTCACCTCTGGTACAGCCTGCGCAGGCGCGCGGCGCGGTGCCCGTAGCGCCGCCGCCACAGTGTGTGTGCGTGTGTGCGTGTGTGCGTGCGCCAGTGCTCACCTCTGGTACAGCCTGCGCAGGCGCGCGGCGCGGTGCCCGTAGCGCCGCCGCCACAGTGTGTGTGCGTGTGTGCGTGCGCCAGTGCTCACCTCTGGTACAGCCTGCGCAGGCGCGCGGCGCGGTGCCCGTAGCGCCGCCGCCACAGTGTGTGTGCGTGTGTGCGTGTGTGCGTGCGCCAGTGCTCACCTCTGGTACAGCCTGCGCAGGCGCGCGGCGCGGTGCCCGTAGCGCCGCCGCCACAGTGTGTGTGCGTGTGTGCGTGTGTGCGTGCGCCAGTGCTCACCTCTGGTACAGCCTGCGCAGGCGCGCGGCGCGGTGCCCGTAGCGCCGCCGCCACAGTGTGTGTGCGTGTGTGCGTGCGCCAGTGCTCACCTCTGGTACAGCCTGCGCAGGCGCGCGGCGCGGTGCCCGTAGCGCCGCCGCCACAGTGTGTGTGCGTGTGTGCGTGTGTGCGTGCGCCAGTGCTCACCTCTGGTACAGCCTGCGCAGGCGCGCGGCGCGGTGCCCGTAGCGCCGCCGCCACAGTGTGTGTGCGTGTGTGCGTGCGCCAGTGCTCACCTCTGGTACAGCCTGCGCAGGCGCGCGGCGCGGTGCCCGTAGCGCCGCCGCCACAGTGTGTGTGCGTGTGTGCGTGCGCCAGTGCTCACCTCTGGTACAGCCTGCGCAGGCGCGCGGCGCGGTGCCCGTAGCGCCGCCGCCACAGTGTGTGTGCGTGTATGCGTGTGTGCGTGCGCCAGTGCTCACCTCTGGTACAGCCTGCGCAGGCGCGCGGCGCGGTGCCCGTAGCGCCGCCGCCACAGTGTGTGTGCGTGTGTGCGTGTGTGCGTGCGCCAGTGCTCACCTCTGGTACAGCCTGCGCAGGCGCGCGGCGCGGTGCCCGTAGCGCCGCCGCCACAGTGTGTGTGCGTGTGTGCGTGTGTGCGTGCGCCAGTGCTCACCTCTGGTACAGCCTGCGCAGGCGCGCGGCGCGGTGCCCGTAGCGCCGCCGCCACAGTGTGTGTGCGTGTGTGCGTGTGTGCGTGCGCCAGTGCTCACCTCTGGTACAGCCTGCGCAGGCGCGCGGCGCGGTGCCCGTAGCGCCGCCGCCACAGTGTGTGTGCGTGTGTGCGTGTGTGCGTGCGCCAGTGCTCACCTCTGGTACAGCCTGCGCAGGCGCGCGGCGCGGTGCCCGTAGCGCCGCCGCCACAGTGTGTGTGCGTTGTGTGCGTGCGCCAGTGCTCACCTCTGGTACAGCCTGCGCAGGCGCGCGGCGCGGTGCCCGTAGCGCCGCCGCCACAGTGTGTGTGCGTGTGTGCGTGTGTGCGTGCGCCAGTGCTCACCTCTGGTACAGCCTGCGCAGGCGCGCGGCGCGGTGCCCGTAGCGCCGCCGCCACAGTGTGTGTGCGTGTGTGCGTGTGTGCGTGCGCCAGTGCTCACCTCTGGTACAGCCTGCGCAGGCGCGCGGCGCGGTGCCCGTAGCGCCGCCGCCACAGTGTGTGTGCGTGTGTGCGTGTGTGCGTGCGCCAGTGCTCACCTCTGGTACAGCCTGCGCAGGCGCGCGGCGCGGTGCCCGTAGCGCCGCCGCCACAGTGTGTGTGCGTGTGTGCGTGTGTGCGTGCGCCAGTGCTCACCTCTGGTACAGCCTGCGCAGGCGCGCGGCGCGGTGCCCGTAGCGCCGCCGCCACAGTGTGTGTGCGTGTGTGCGTGTGTGCGTGCGCCAGTGCTCACCTCTGGTACAGCCTGCGCAGGCGCGCGGCGCGGTGCCCGTAGCGCCGCCGCCACAGTGTGTGTGCGTGTGTGCGTGTGTGCGTGCGCCAGTGCTCACCTCTGGTACAGCCTGCGCAGGCGCGCGGCGCGGTGCCCGTAGCGCCGCCGCCACAGTGTGTGTGCGTGTGTGCGTGTGTGCGTGCGCCAGTGCTCACCTCTGGTACAGCCTGCGCAGGCGCGCGGCGCGGTGCCCGTAGCGCCGCCGCCACAGTGTGTGTGCGTGTGTGCGTGTGTGCGTGCGCCAGTGCTCACCTCTGGTACAGCCTGCGCAGGCGCGCGGCGCGGTGCCCGTAGCGCCGCCGCCACAGTGTGTGTGCGTGTGTGCGTGCGCCAGTGCTCACCTCTGGTACAGCCTGCGCAGGCGCGCGGCGCGGTGCCCGTAGCGCCGCCGCCACAGTGTGTGTGCGTGTGTGCGTGTGTGCGTGCGCCAGTGCTCACCTCTGGTACAGCCTGCGCAGGCGCGCGGCGCGGTGCCCGTAGCGCCGCCGCCACAGTGTGTGTGCGTGTGTGCGTGCGCCAGTGCTCACCTCTGGTACAGCCTGCGCAGGCGCGCGGCGCGGTGCCCGTAGCGCCGCCGCCACAGTGTGTGTGCGTGTGTGCGTGTGTGCGTGCGCCAGTGCTCACCTCTGGTACAGCCTGCGCAGGCGCGCGGCGCGGTGCCCGTAGCGCCGCCGCCACAGTGTGTGTGCGTGTGTGCGTGCGCCAGTGCTCACCTCTGGTACAGCCTGCGCAGGCGCGCGGCGCGGTGCCCGTAGCGCCGCCGCCACAGTGTGTGTGCGTGTGTGCGTGTGTGCGTGCGCCAGTGCTCACCTCTGGTACAGCCTGCGCAGGCGCGCGGCGCGGTGCCCGTAGCGCCGCCGCCACAGTGTGTGTGCGTGTGTGCGTGCGTGCGTGCGCCAGTGCTCACCTCTGGTACAGCCTGCGCAGGCGCGCGGCGCGGTGCCCGTAGCGCCGCCGCCACAGTGTGTGTGCGTGTGTGCGTGTGTGCGTGCGCCAGTGCTCACCTCTGGTACAGCCTGCGCAGGCGCGCGGCGCGGTGCCCGTAGCGCCGCCGCCACAGTGTGTGTGCGTGTGTGCGTGTGTGCGTGCGCCAGTGCTCACCTCTGGTACAGCCTGCGCAGGCGCGCGGCGCGGTGCCCGTAGCGCCGCCGCCACAGTGTGTGTGCGTGTGTGCGTGTGTGCGTGCGCCAGTGCTCACCTCTGGTACAGCCTGCGCAGGCGCGCGGCGCGGTGCCCGTAGCGCCGCCGCCACAGTGTGTGTGCGTGTGTGCGTGTGTGCGTGCGCCAGTGCTCACCTCTGGTACAGCCTGCGCAGGCGCGCGGCGCGGTGCCCGTAGCGCCGCCGCCACAGTGTGTGTGCGTGTGTGCGTGTGTGCGTGCGCCAGTGCTCACCTCTGGTACAGCCTGCGCAGGCGCGCGGCGCGGTGCCCGTAGCGCCGCCGCCACAGTGTGTGTGCGTGTGTGCGTGTGTGCGTGCGCCAGTGCTCACCTCTGGTACAGCCTGCGCAGGCGCGCGGCGCGGTGCCCGTAGCGCCGCCGCCACAGTGTGTGTGCGTGTGTGCGTGTGTGCGTGCGCCAGTGCTCACCTCTGGTACAGCCTGCGCAGGCGCGCGGCGCGGTGCCCGTAGCGCCGCCGCCACAGTGTGTGTGCGTGTGTGCGTGTGTGCGTGCGCCAGTGCTCACCTCTGGTACAGCCTGCGCAGGCGCGCGGCGCGGTGCCCGTAGCGCCGCCGCCACAGTGTGTGTGCGTGTGTGCGTGTGTGCGTGCGCCAGTGCTCACCTCTGGTACAGCCTGCGCAGGCGCGCGGCGCGGTGCCCGTAGCGCCGCCGCCACAGTGTGTGTGCGTGTGTGCGTGTGTGCGTGCGCCAGTGCTCACCTCTGGTACAGCCTGCGCAGGCGCGCGGCGCGGTGCCCGTAGCGCCGCCGCCACAGTGTGTGTGCGTGTGTGCGTGTGTGCGTGCGCCAGTGCTCACCTCTGGTACAGCCTGCGCAGGCGCGCGGCGCGGTGCCCGTAGCGCCGCCGCCACAGTGTGTGTGCGTGTGTGCGTGCGCCAGTGCTCACCTCTGGTACAGCCTGCGCAGGCGCGCGGCGCGGTGCCCGTAGCGCCGCCGCCACAGTGTGTGTGCGTGTGTGCGTGTGTGCGTGCGCCAGTGCTCACCTCTGGTACAGCCTGCGCAGGCGCGCGGCGCGGTGCCCGTAGCGCCGCCGCCACAGTGTGTGTGCGTGTGTGCGTGTGTGCGTGCGCCAGTGCTCACCTCTGGTACAGCCTGCGCAGGCGCGCGGCGCGGTGCCCGTAGCGCCGCCGCCACAGTGTGTGTGCGTGTGTGCGTGCGCCAGTGCTCACCTCTGGTACAGCCTGCGCAGGCGCGCGGCGCGGTGCCCGTAGCGCCGCCGCCACAGTGTGTGTGCGTGTGTGCGTGTGTGCGTGCGCCAGTGCTCACCTCTGGTACAGCCTGCGCAGGCGCGCGGCGCGGTGCCCGTAGCGCCGCCGCCACAGTGTGTGTGCGTGTGTGCGTGTGTGCGTGCGCCAGTGCTCACCTCTGGTACAGCCTGCGCAGGCGCGCGGCGCGGTGCCCGTAGCGCCGCCGCCACAGTGTGTGTGCGTGTGTGCGTGTGTGCGTGCGCCAGTGCTCACCTCTGGTACAGCCTGCGCAGGCGCGCGGCGCGGTGCCCGTAGCGCCGCCGCCACAGTGTGTGTGCGTGTGTGCGTGTGTGCGTGTGTGCGTGCGCCAGTGCTCACCTCTGGTACAGCCTGCGCAGGCGCGCGGCGCGGTGCCCGTAGCGCCGCCGCCACAGTGTGTGTGCGTGTGTGCGTGTGTGCGTGCGCCAGTGCTCACCTCTGGTACAGCCTGCGCAGGCGCGCGGCGCGGTGCCCGTAGCGCCGCCGCCACAGTGTGTGTGCGTGTGTGCGTGCGCCAGTGCTCACCTCTGGTACAGCCTGCGCAGGCGCGCGGCGCGGTGCCCGTAGCGCCGCCGCCACAGTGTGTGTGCGTGTGTGCGTGTGTGCGTGCGCCAGTGCTCACCTCTGGTACAGCCTGCGCAGGCGCGCGGCGCGGTGCCCGTAGCGCCGCCGCCACAGTGTGTGTGCGTGTGTGCGTGCGCCAGTGCTCACCTCTGGTACAGCCTGCGCAGGCGCGCGGCGCGGTGCCCGTAGCGCCGCCGCCACAGTGTGTGTGCGTGTGTGCGTGTGTGCGTGCGCCAGTGCTCACCTCTGGTACAGCCTGCGCAGGCGCGCGGCGCGGTGCCCGTAGCGCCGCCGCCACAGTGTGTGTGCGTGTGTGCGTGCGCCAGTGCTCACCTCTGGTACAGCCTGCGCAGGCGCGCGGCGCGGTGCCCGTAGCGCCGCCGCCACAGTGTGTGTGCGTGTGTGCGTGTGTGCGTGCGCCAGTGCTCACCTCTGGTACAGCCTGCGCAGGCGCGCGGCGCGGTGCCCGTAGCGCCGCCGCCACAGTGTGTGTGCGTGTGTGCGTGTGTGCGTGCGCCAGTGCTCACCTCTGGTACAGCCTGCGCAGGCGCGCGGCGCGGTGCCCGTAGCGCCGCCGCCACAGTGTGTGTGCGTGTGTGCGTGTGTGCGTGCGCCAGTGCTCACCTCTGGTACAGCCTGCGCAGGCGCGCGGCGCGGTGCCCGTAGCGCCGCCGCCACAGTGTGTGTGCGTGTGTGCGTGCGCCAGTGCTCACCTCTGGTACAGCCTGCGCAGGCGCGCGGCGCGGTGCCCGTAGCGCCGCCGCCACAGTGTGTGTGCGTGTGTGCGTGTGTGCGTGCGCCAGTGCTCACCTCTGGTACAGCCTGCGCAGGCGCGCGGCGCGGTGCCCGTAGCGCCGCCGCCACAGTGTGTGTGCGTGTGTGCGTGCGCCAGTGCTCACCTCTGGTACAGCCTGCGCAGGCGCGCGGCGCGGTGCCCGTAGCGCCGCCGCCACAGTGTGTGTGCGTGTGTGCGTGTGTGCGTGCGCCAGTGCTCACCTCTGGTACAGCCTGCGCAGGCGCGCGGCGCGGTGCCCGTAGCGCCGCCGCCACAGTGTGTGTGCGTGTGTGCGTGCGCCAGTGCTCACCTCTGGTACAGCCTGCGCAGGCGCGCGGCGCGGTGCCCGTAGCGCCGCCGCCACAGTGTGTGTGCGTGTGTGCGTGTGTGCGTGCGCCAGTGCTCACCTCTGGTACAGCCTGCGCAGGCGCGCGGCGCGGTGCCCGTAGCGCCGCCGCCACATCGCGTCGCGGGTGGCCGCCAGCCCGCCGCGCGCCACCACCCACGCGTACAGCGAGCGCAGGGACACTGCGGGCCAAGGGGACATATTGTTACTAGAGGAGCAAACAAGCGTACGGACCACCTGATCGCGTATCGTTGAGCGATTAGCGTAGCCTGTAGACCCAGTCGGGCTGCTCTAAATTTTTAAGTTGGCTTTTTTCCTGTTTTGCCACACATCATCATCATCATCATCATCATCATCACTTTAGCCTATCGCATTCCACGGCTGGACATAGGCCTCCACAAGTTTGCGCCAAAAATTAAGTGAACTCATGTTTCGTCCATAGTCACCACGCTGGGCAGGCGAGTTAGTGACCGCAGGGCTGGCTTTGTTTCACCGAAGACGCTGTTGCCCCTCTTCGGCCTGTGTATTTCAAAGCCAGGGTAGGTTGATTATCCCGCCATCGGTCGGCTTTTTAAGTTCCAAGGTGGTAGTGAAACTGTTTTATCCCTTAGTCGCCTCTTACTTCGACGCCGCGTTGGCATAACGGTCACAGCCATGGATTGTACCTGTTGCGCTGGCGGTTGCGGGTTCGATCCCCACACATGACAAACATTTGTATTGGCCATACAGGTGTTTGCCGTGGTCTGGGCGTTTGTGCAGTCCTTGTGGGTCTCCCCACCGTGCCTCGGAGAGCACGTTAAGCCGTCGATCCCGGTTGTTATCATATACACCTGATAGCGATCGTTACTCATAGTAGGGAATATATCCGCCAACCCGCATTGGAGTAGCGTGGTGGAATAAGCTCTGATCCTTCTCCTACATGGGAAAGAGGCCTGTAGGCCCAGTAGTGGGATATTACAGGCTGAAGCGCCTCTTACAACACCCACGGGAAGAGAGGAGGTGGTTATATTCTTACTGCCGTAACCACACGGCAACTTACGTTACATACAACGTTTATAGTATAGTAAATCTTTAAGTCGTCTGCATACAGTAAGATATTTCAGAATTCAAAACAGTCTTTGATATCTTTAACAAATAATAAGAACAGTAGGGGATTCATTATCGAGCCCTGAGGAACATCACATGTTATAAAAAAATAAAAAATAAACTGTGACTCAAAACCATTGAAAACAACCTTTTGAGTCCTATTAGTTATGTAAGACTTAAACCACATAGAGAGATCATCACTATCATCATCATCACTAGAGCCTAAGCAGTCCACTGCTGGACATAGGCCTCTACGCCAAAAATAAAGTGAAGCCATGTGTTTTGCCCATAGTCACCACGCTGGGCAGGCGGGTTGGTGACCGCAGGGCTGGCTTTGTCGCACCGAAGACGCTGCTGCTCGTCTTCGGCCTGTGTATTTCAAAGCCAGCAGTTGGACATAGAGAGATAATACGCCATAGGGAGAGAAAAGAATGAGATGTTATTGGCTGAATTAATTAATCCATCTAAACTGGATCTACAGTATTTTTTTAATTCTAAATACTAAAATTATTTCCGTCACTCACCATTTTTAACAGTGTGTGATATTTTAAGGTTGTCGTTCTGACTTTTAAGGAATTCCTTCAGCTGTTGCAAGAACGCTTCGTCTTTGGCTATCTCTTCTGGTTTCTTCTCGATCTCCTCTTCTCCCTCGCTCTGCTTCTCTGCTCCATTGCGGAGTGATATTCTTCTGGGAGCCTGAAAGATATTAATTTAGACAAGTTCAGTGTCAGTTTCCTGTGAACTTAGTTTTTACCCCGTCTAAAATAAATAATTTAAGGTCAATTAAATCTTAGTACTAAATGATTTTGTGTATGTTTGGATCTAGGAAATTTCTAACGGATACATTTAGCTTCAGAGTTATGTTTTAGGAATTAATAAATCTTAGAAGCAAACAATTTTTAATGAAACAAATATTTATGGATGACATTAAGTCTTAGAAGTTTTTTTAGAAAACGCAGTCCTAGAAGTACATCTTTTCATCATATTAGATCTTAGGGACGAACTAATAGCGCCGACCCACGGAGGATTAAGCGTCGACCCTTGTTCTATGTCCAGCAGTAAGACGTTTCCTAGGCACAGCTGTGGTATGAATCAAACTGTCAGTCTGTTCAGCCTATTGCAGTTCACTGCTGGGCATATACCTCCCTATGTTCGCGTCAGACATCCTGGTTTTCCGCAATCCTCACCCAGCCTACACTGGTAGTCTTAAGTAGATCGTTTGTCCAGCGGGTCGGAGGACGTTCCACACTGCGTTTGCCAAACGCGGTCGCCACTCCAGGACACGTCTGCTCCATCAGCCATCGGTCCCACGACACAGGCAACCAGCCCACTGCCACTTCGAGCTAAACCAATGGTATTTATTACCTTAGTCTCGGGCGAGTTTCTGTCGCTGTCGCTAGATTGCGAGTCGGGCGACTGGTCGGGCGACTGGTCAGGCGATCGGTCGCGCGACCGCGCCGCTCTTCGTCTGCGTCCGCGCGGCCGGCCCTTCAGCTTCGGAGCCAGGTGGTTGCAGACGAACTCGTGGCCCTCCAGCTCAGGATACTCGAAGGTGTCCTGGAGTTAGTTGTGGACTAATAAAAACTCTATTATGGTAAGGTTTTTATTTCAGATAACAAAGTTGAGGGGTTGTTTGGAAGAAATGGCTAATTAGCCATAAATCCGCCCTTTGTGCTACACAATCTGTTATTATCTTTAAGTTCTTGTAATATGTTTGTGCCGTACAATAAATAATAAAATAAAAATACGATGAGAGGAAACTGGAATTAGTGTGAGTAATATGAACATTGGTAATATGAACAGTACTTATCGTAAGATCGAAAGTCGCCGGATGAAATACGGATCGGTACCATAAAACTTTGGACAAATTTAAAACAGCAAGTTTTTGCCGTATAATAAATAAAATAAGAAAGGATAAGAAAAAATGCACGTTTCTTGACAAATTCCGAAATGTTGCCGATTATAGGTTGAAATATTATCGGCCTACCTTACAATATAAAATCCTAGTGTTCTTAGTCGGTGCAGCGTAACCCCCCAGGGCGGCGACCAGGGAATCCCTCAACCAGTCGGCCTGGATGCCATCCAGCCTGGCTAACAGCGCCCGATAGCGGCAGTACCGCGGGTAGGAAAACACTACCACACCTGGATCTTCTACCTCTACCGCTGGAAGGAAGAAGCACGTACATTATTTATAATATTATTATTATTATTTTGTTTGATTTATTTTATTTTACGGTATTTGTTATTTTCTAAAATACTAAATTTGTTAAATACTTTTATGTACTTAATTAAAAACCAATCAACAAAATTAAAAAAATGAAGAACTAGAAAATATATATAAAATTCAATTCAAATTGTGTTGCTTCTATTATACTCGTACTATCCGAAGGAACTTAGTTCCTACCTGCAGGCCTAGCATGCGCGCCACGACAAAATTTTGTCTACCCCTTTTCTCGTATTATCTCTCTATGTCTACAGTAGCTAACATGCGTGCACGCGATACTCTTCTCGTTACGTCAATAGAAGAGATAATCATTAAATTTTAGTGATCTGTGATATTTATCTCTACGGAAGCTAACATGACATCGTAATTTTGTCGAATTTTGTCGTTTTAGGAAGAGAAACTTCTCGTCTTCAATATTATCGACGAGAAAGACGATAAATAAAAAATAAATAAAACCGGGTGCCTATTTTTTGTATACCATGGCGTTTCCCTATTATAATTATATAATTTCGGTATACGAAGAGCGGGAAATGCGAAAAGTCGAGTGAAGTGTGCCATATAATGACACAAAAAACGTATTTGCGCCCTGTTGCTTCTTATTCTAAATAATAATAATAATAATAATACTTTATTTCAGACCAAAGTATAAGTCCATATTGGGTTAGTACAACAAGACAAGACAACATTCAGAATAAAAAACAAAACAAAATTATATTAATAAAATCAATAAGTAAAAATAAAATTAAATAGAATAAAAGTAAAATCAATAATCAAAAAAAAAAATTCAAAAATTCAAAAAATTTTAAAAATTAAAAAAAAAAAAAAACAATGCGTGATAGAATTACAATTATCTAATGTGCGACAAGATATAAAGCACAACACGAGCATATTGTTTTACATATATAATTAAATTCATTTACTTACGCCGTTTTATTTTCCATATTAGATTTTTTAAATTAGATAGACACTTTTTATCAACTTAACCTAACTTTAACAACTTAACTTAACTTTAACCAACTTCAAAATTATAAAATATTTATTTAATCATTTCTGATTAACTAAACAAAAATACGAATTACTTTCTACTACGTAAATTTATTTTTCACTTTTTAGTTTCCTTTTTGAAGTCGGTTTTTTTTTTGTTAAAAATTATTTTATTTTACAATTTTTAGTGATGGGTAGACCTAACAAGGATGCTTTTTCTCTTATGTTCGGGGGCTCGGAAACATACACAATACACAAGCACAAACACCCAGATCATGACAAACATCTATATGGCCAATACAAATGTCTCTCGTGCGCGGAGATTGAACCCCCTAACGCCAGGGCAACATCCAGTACTGTGACCTCTGCGCTAACGCGTCGACATACTATGAGTAAAGTTCGCTATCAGGTGTACATAATAACAACCGGGACTGTTCTCTGAGGCTGGGTTGGGAGAACCACAAGGATTAACAACTAGACCGAAAATAAATATTTGTATAAACATAAATATCCACTCCGAGCGGGAATAGAACCCGCGACCGTCGGTGTTTAGGCGCTGCCGACACGGCACATGCACCATTATATCAAAGCGGTCGTCAAACAGCAAAAGGTAACTGCTGTAAATTGTTGAGAAATTCCCTCGAGTGTTTATGGGCTCCATCATCAAACCTGGTCCTGCGACACAGATGATCACACAGCGGGTAATTGCTATAAATCGTTGAAAAGTTCCCTCGACTATCTTTCGTCTCCATCATCAGACTTTAATGGCACTTGTATGCATATAGGTGCAAATTATATGCATATAGGTGCAAATTTCTAATCAATAGAAACGAATTAAGTTCAAACAGCAGGTAATTGCTATAAGTCGTTGAAGAGTACCCTCGACTATCTTTCGTCTCCATCATCAGACTGAAATGACACTTATAACTCATATATATTGCAAAGTTCTCATCAATAGAAACGAATTAAGTTCAAACAGCAGGTAATTGCTATAAATCGTTAAAGAGTTCCCTCGACTAACTTTTGTCTCCATCATCAGACTGTAATGGCACTTATAACTCATACAGGTGCAAAGTTCTCATCAATAGAAACGAATTAAGTTTAAAAAGTAGGTAATTGCTATAAATTGTTGAAGAGTTCCCTCGACTATCTTTCTTCTCCATCATCAGATCGACTCCAGACCTTTATTAAATAGTAGTGCTTTATAGTACTTAATGAAAACATGATTAAATTTACTAGTCACCCTTACGATTTTTGAAAGTTCCCCTCGATTTCTCTGAGATCCCATCATCAGATCCTGGTTTCCTTATCATGGTACCAAACTATGGATATCTCCTTTTCAACACAAAAAGAATTATCAAAATCGGTTCATAAACGAAGAAGTTATCTCCGAACATACATAAAAAAAAAAAATAATATATACGGTCGAATTGAGTAACCTCCTCCTTTTTTTGAAGTCGGTTAAAAACATGAGTCACTCGTTTGAAATTATACAAACGTTGGCTCATCCCGGTTTGGAACGATTGGTCAATAACCTTGTAAATTCAACTTTACGACATAAGAAATAAGAATGATATTCAGTTGTGATTATGGTTGATAATGTTTCTCTACTCGACAAGGCGAAGTCTTCGGAAGAGAATTTTGTCTCTCGTAGTGCGCATGTTAGGGTAATCGAGAAAATACTCGATGTAGACATTATCTCTCTCTCTCGTCAAGAGATATCTCGTTGTATGCATGCTAGGCCGGCTGGTGTCCCATGACACCACATAATATTTTTATACTATACTTAGTATAACTTTTATCTGCAGTTATGTTCGCGTAAATATAATAAAAGGCAACTGTTGCTATATTTTATAACCTAACTCTGTTCTAAACTTTCGTCGTAATCCGTCAAGTCGTTGTGACGATATTGTCAAACAAACTTACATAAAATATAAAAACCTTCCCGTTTATAGTTTAATTAGACTTTATTTTAAATGAAATACATATATATATATATATGGACAATAAAAATTAAAAATAAACCAATATTGTATAAGGAAAAAAATTAACCTTGAAGTAAGGTTACTTAGCACTAAAATATATATATATATAAAAAATACATTTCAATATGCTACGTTTGTCTGTTTGTGAATTGCGTGATATTGTGTATCTTAGATAGATTAGATTAGAAAAAAATGCTAATTCGATTATGATGACATTTATTACCTATAAAGATAGTTTGAAGTTTAGGAATGGACATAAATTATCGCCTGTCTGAATGGCTTTTTTCAACTGGTCAATTCCAACACAGCGTTCTAATTTACTACGATTTAATGAAACTACGATTTGATTAATCGTAGTTTCATGGGCCATGATTAAATAAATGACAGCAATGACTCATTACTTTCTTAACGCGAATGATTAAATAAAAAAAAAAATACTGAGGAAGTTAAAGCGTACGGCTCACCTGATGGTAAACGGTAACTGTGATCTATGCCCGCAACACAAAAAGCATGGCAAGCACGTTGCCGACCCTATCCCTAATCCCCGCAGGAGCTCTGGTCACCTTACAACACCTACTTAAAAGCAGTATTATTTGGGTGTGATCTTCTCTAAGATCGAGTTACTTTCAAAGTCAAGCTGCTGCAGATTTTGAGCAGGAAATTTCCAGCTCGATAGAAAAATTAAACTTACTTATCGAGCTTTTTTCTTTCTCAACATCGCTGAAGTCAAGCTTCGTGTGATGCAGGGGTGAGGTTGGGCAAGGTGCGCTGGGGGGCGCACAGGCGCCCCTCCACACCGCTTTCAGGCCCCACCTCCACCCGGATCCGTTGCAGACCCAGCTTAGCAGGTCCTCGGCACGGAGGACCACCTTGTCATTGATTGCGAGGACCTCGTCCTGGAAAATAATATTTTTTCAGTTAAGTAGTGACAAAATTATAAGTATAAAAACTCAAGCTGACCCGACGAAATTTATAGCGCCATTTTTTTTTTCGTGAATCGTTTTTTTTTTTTTTATGTCACTAGGTCGGCAAACAAGCGTACGGCTCACCTGATGGTAAGCGATTACCGTAGCTTATAGACGCCTGCGACACCAGAAGCATCGCAAGCGCGTTGCCGACCCAATTCCCCAATCCGCCCAGGAGCTCTGGTCACCTTACTCACCAACAGGAACACAATACTGCTTGAAAACAGTATTATTTTGCTGTGATCTTCTGTAAGGTCGAGGTACTACCCCAGTGGGGCTGCTCCATATTTTGAGCAGGAAATTCCTGCTGTGCCCTACCTCAGTTAATAGTTTTTTTAGATTTTTATTTAACCTTGTCGTGACAATAACGAACACATAAGAAAAGTATCATCTAATTCGATGCAGTCGTTCGTTATTTATACACTAGGTGACCTGCCAAACTTCGTACCTTCTTTTCGTGAATATAATAATTACCAGCTGTGCCCTGCGATTTCACCCGCCTCTATATGAGGAAAAAATAGCCTATAGTTCCTCCGTAAATGGGTATACTACAGTAGCTACTGAGATTAGTACGTACCAAACAAATAAACTTTTTAGCTTTATAATATCAGTATAGATTATACATCGGAAAAAATATAGCCTATATTTTAAGTTGGACATAGTTACATATCTGTTCAAAATTTCGTGAAAATCGGTCAAGTATAGTTTCGATAATTACCCCGTACAAACAACGTGACACGATATTTTTATGTATATAGATGTATAATTTAATTAGATACTAGCTGTGACCGCGACTTCGTCCGCGTGGAATTGAACAAAAAATTTATTGTTCAGTTCGCAGAGTTATAAAACAAATAAACTTCTAAAATAAAAGTAGCCTAAGTTACTCCTTACTATATCAGCTGCCAGTGAAAGTCCCTAAATCGGTTAAGCCCTTTCAGAGATTAGCCGGAACAAACAAACGGACAGAGAGACAGACAAAAATAAAAAAAAATGTTATTTTGGTATATGTACCGTGTATACATTTATATGCATTAGCCGGTTGTTTTAATATTACAAACCAACACTCCAATTTTATTTATTTGTATAGATTTCAAAGAAACTGACAGTTCCGATAGAAGGTTCGAATTCCATACAAGACAATGTATGTATGAGTCACACAGATGTTTGTCGTGCTCTGGTGCGTTTGTTTGTATTGCGTGTTTTAAACGACACGGGATTGTAATCCTATTAACAGTCGTTGAGTTTATTGCGATATGATAATAAATATACTTCATGACGTTTAGCATATTTGTTATAATGCTCGGTTGTTTTTTTTTTACTACTCTTTTGCGCAAAATCTACTGAACTTATTTTAGTGATACTCACCGCATGATAGCTGCAGATCCAGAATAAGACATAGACTACTTTTTTTATATAAATCAACTGTTTATAACCGTTGAAAAATAAATATTATTATATTATAATTTAACTATGTTAGCTGTGCCTCATAAACTACGAAATTATATAAGTCATTATTTATACAATATGTATGAAAAATCCGCGCACAGACGGTAGTCAAAAATACCGACTTCAATTACATCGACTAGTAACACAACGTAAGTAGACGAAAAAATGTTCAAATAAATACGCTTTATCAAAGATTACTCAAAAAGTGGTCATCAGATCTCGATCAAATTCAAATAGGATTACAAGACAAGCATAATCGTTAAAATCGGTAAGCCCAGTAAAAAGTTACGAACTATAACACAACGTAGGTCGACGACAAAATAGTCAAGTAAATAAGCATTATTAGATATAACTCGAAAAGTAATTGCTAGATTCAATTAAATCTAATGGGACATAAAACGAATCAATTTTCAGTTTAAAAATATCATCAAAATCGATACCCCATATACATAAAAAAATACAATCGAATTGATAACCTCCTCCTTTTTTGGAAGTCGGTTAATAAATGAAAACCTAAGCTTCTCAATTTAAAACCGAACGCACAGACACATAAAAAAATAAACAGTCCAAAGTTTATTTTTACGAAACAATTCGGAAACGAACACATTAACATTTTAAATATGTTTTTTACATATTAATACATTCGCTTGTGTATATTTTTTCGTGTATATATAAGATATTAACAGAAGTACGTACATTGTCTGTGCAAGTGTGTTTGCCTCAAACAAGGTGACTGCATACAGCGTGTTTTAAGTTATTATATATTTAGTTATTACATTTTATTATTAATAATTTAACAAGTATTTTTTATCTATTTCGTTATTTATTTATAATTATACAGATCAAAAATAGCTAATATATTTTTTTAACATTCACACGGCCGTTTGTTCCTATGGTAAGCAACTTAATTTTTGTGGTATAAGTAACAGCCGATTAATAAAGCTACATATTTTTAAGATATATATATATATATATACATATATATATACATATATATATATATATATATATATATATATATACATATATATACATATATAATACGTATATAGATAAATATAAATGATGCATCCAGAACTAGGTGGGAGTCGAACCCAAAATCCCGGAACAAAAAGCATGGCTTACGAAAAATCACAGGAGGTTATAAAAAATGATAAAAAAATAAAAGAGGTCTTTACATGAGGGCGTTGTTCTTACGAAGTAAAATATTGCGAATTACATTAAAATTAATATGAGATCTAGGACATACAAATATACCATTAATTACATGACATTAATTTATTTATCTGTACAGACATTAAATAAAATATACCATAAAATCATTCTTACTTTACTCTCTCCACCATATTACTAATAACGAATAATACTAATTATTAATATAATAAATATAAAATTAAAATTAAATGTTATATTAGTAAACATAATAATGAACAGCCTGTAGGCACATACGTACACACACACAAACACATGAAACACAGAGACGGAATTGATAGCGAGCGATCTATTCGGTGCAACAACCCGGAGCAGGGCGACCACGGACGAGTATATTTAATGCGACAAGACTGACGGCGCGGTTTCACTCGCTTTTTAAACCGACTTCAAAAAAGAGAGTTCTCAATTAGACTGTTTTTTTATGTGTATTGTTACCTCATAACTTTTTACTGGGTGGATCGATTTCGAAGATTATTTTTTTAATCGAAGGTACCGATTGTTATGTGGTCCATCCGTGTTGTGGCTTGTCTCCTTGTCTGTTAATATAGATTATATAGCTGAAATTATTTTTTGTTTGTTTCAAGCGAATTATTTTCAGAAACTACTGTTTCGTATTGAAAATTTATTATTGTGTTGGATATCTACCGAGAAAGGCTCCGAGGAAAGCTTTAGGCAATTATTTCTTTGGATTAACGCGTGTAAAACCACGGTGCACTGCTAGTATTTAAAAAAATTAACATATATATATATATATATATATATATATATATAAATGAAAGTAGTAAACAATTAAGAAGTGAAAATATATATAAAAAAAAAAACATATTCCCACGGTACACATATGAAAAATTAATTACGTCGACCTAGATTTAATTATTTTAATATTAAGATCGTAATATATTGTTACGAGTTGACGATCGTGTGGAAACTGGTTCTTAATAATATATATCTTAATTACATTCGACTCCTAATAGTACCTCGTCTGTTTAAATAAAATCAAATTTAAAAAATGAGTTAGGAATGTTTTTTTACGCAGAAAAGTTGGTAGTCGAAAATCTTATAAATATCAATACTTATATTACTTATAAGTGATATATAATTATGAGCTGAACAGTTTGTTTGTTTGTTTGTTTAAACGCGCTAATCTCAGTAGCTACTAGTACGAATTGAAAAATTATTTTTGAGTTGTAAAGCCAAGTTATCGAGGAAGACTATACTCTTTTTTTCCTCAAATTAACGCGTATGGACCCGCGGGGAACAGCTAATAATATATATATGTCAGAGATTAAAAAGAAGGAAGGTATGCTTTTCGGCTTGAAGGTATATTTCTCTTTCTCATGATCTCAGAGTACTCACTCAGTCTACTGTGGGCATAAGTGGGTAATGTTGACACAAGTAAACACAATTAATGATATCACCAAATTATTATAACACAGGAATCAGTTAACAGAAAGGTAACGCAGTACGGAAGGCGGGTAGTTATTAGTTAAGGGGGCGAAGACTAACTTCTTAGCATTCGATGGATTCACGGTTCACCGTGCGGGTACCGAGTCCATCGTGTGGCAGAGGGAGTAACTCAGAGCAGTGCCTAGGACTTGCGACCCAGGTGTAGGTTTAAGGAGTTCTCCTTTGAAATGCGCATCAACGCTCACCTTCACTGCTCGAGTTATCCGCCATAATATGTAACAATTAATTCGTATGCACAAATTAATTATTGAATGAGTCTAGGTTAAGCTACTAGCAGGATACAACAAATGTATCGTGCCAAGCCAGAGCCAAGACTACCTTAGCCGAGGTGACACCGTTCGTTTTATACACGTCAGAACAATTCGAGTAATATAATAACTGAGGGTAGGTGACTGGAACGATGTGCTAGGTGGCGCGTCGATCACCCCACTACTCTAACAGCTAATAATTGACAACTGACATTATCTGAATACACCCAAGTCAAACACTTGACGTTCCGTATTCATACCCTGCGACACGGCCATCTTGACAAGTCACACGTCCTCGTGTGATGCTGTAAAAAGGAAAAAGGTACTGCGGTATCAAAGTCTCATCTCGGCCTATCCTGATTCACACTTAATCAAGGATAAAGTGATAGTACAACCACTTTTGATAACACACCATACAACCATACGCGAAACTATCATTAAATCAAAATTAACCAATCCCGATTGGTATGAACAGGACTCCATTATTAGTTCTACATAAAGTCGCTACAGACTGATTTCAGTGGGAGGTAGAAAAATATCTAACTTGAGGTATGCCGATGATACTACTCTTCTCACTCAAACAAAAGAGGACATGGAACACCTGCTGACACTTCTACAGACAACAAGCCTCTCCTTTGGACTTACGATCAACAGAGATAAGACCAAAATGATGATAGTGGATCGAGCCGAACTAAAGCATCCTGACATCTCTATGATTGGCAACTGTGAGGTTGTCCAATCTTATGTGTACCTTGGTTTCACTATTGCAAACACCGGAGGATGCGAAGACGAGATTCGAAGGAGATGTGCTATTACAAGATCTGCCGTTGGCAAGTTAAAAAGAGTCTGGTGCAACCGTAATATCACCAGAGCCACGAAAGTCCGCCTAATGAGAAGCTTAACCTTCCCGATATTTCTTTATGGCGCAGAAACGTGGACGGTTAGACTCAAAGACCGACGCAAAATCGACGCACTCGAGATGTGGTGCTGGCAGCGACTGCTGCGGATCCCTTAGACAGCGTTTAGGACCAATATTTCGATCCTACAGGAATTAAAAATCAAGCAGAGATTGTCGTCGACTGTGCAAACTCGAATCCTGAAATATTTCGGACACATTGTTCGAAACGAACAATCCATAGAGCGACTCGTTGTCCAAGGGCGGGTAGAAGGCAAGGGGTCACGCGGTCGATCACCTACGCGCTGGACAGACCTTATCAAAGCTGCGACACAGACCTCCATAGTCCAGAGTTCTCGAGACGCCGAAAACCGCATCAAGTGGAGACGTATAGCGGGGGCTACTTTAGCCAATGAATCGTCGACAACCATGACCACTCTGTCAAGAGTGAACGACTAAGAAGAAAGTCGCCACTGTCACCTAAATCGAGCGACAGCAGCTCATGCCACTCAGAGAGTGACGATAACCTTAATTAAAAGAGTCGCTACTGTCACCTAAATCGAGCGACAGTAACTCATGCCACTCAGAGAGTGACGATAACCGTAATTGAAAGAGTCGCTACTGTCACCTAAATCGAGCGACAGTAGCTCATGCCACTCAGAGTGACGATAACCGTAATTAAAAGAGTCGTTACTGTCACCTAAATCGAGCGACAGTAACTCATGCCACTCAGAGAGTGACGATAACCGTAATTGAAAGAGTCGCTACTGTCACCTAAATCGAGCGACAGTAGCTCATGCCACTCAGCGAGTGACGATAACCTTGCCACCTCCATCGAGTGACGATAACCGTAATCAAGAGTCGCCACTGTCACCTAAATCGAGCGACAGCAGCTCATGCCACTCAGCGAGTGACGATAACCTTGCCACCTCCATCGAGTGACGATAACCGTAATCAAGAGTCGCCACTGTCACCTAAATCGAGCGACAGCAGCTCATGCTACTCAGTCAAACTCTACGTAAAAGGGGAAAGTATAGAAACTACGCTCTAAACTTAAGATATTTGAAAAACTTTACAATAATCTCAGTCATAACTAATCACTACACATAAATACCACAGTCATGTACCATCGACGTTATCACAACCAAAACTATAGACGTACTCTACTTCCACAACAAGTTACAACCAAGCTTTCAGAAATCTCCGAGTGAATACCTCTAACACCACGGCTCTCTAGCCGAAGAGCAAACACATTACTCTCTCACAACGGTCTCCATAGACCACGACCTCCGCCAGAGTTAAAAGCACATCGCACACCCACGGACTACGACTACGAAATAACTACTGGTACGGTCAAACACATTACGGTCGATAAAGTCATTCACTCAAGTTTCTTAAGCTTCATTATCAACAAGATCTTAAATTACATCAATTTCGCCTGGTACATGACCTACTGGTATTTTTCCTAACCTATCGTGAGTAAATTTGTAGGTACGTTCTAATTTTGTCTGATTTACCTCTTCGTTTTGAATTAAGACCAAGTCACCAATGTCAAACTTTAAAATTTTATCCTTAATTTTATTAAATCTAAATTTGTCGTAACTCGCACTCGTTTCTATGTTCCTAGCCACTTACTCTGCTATAAAAAGCAAAGAGAACCTATCTGGCACCGCGTTAGAGTTCATTTCTTCACAAGTAGTATAGGACTCACAAACAGAAACCGACTGGGGCAAATGATGTTAGCTTCTATTAGCTCTCTAATCTTAGAACGCACTATCTACCTTCATCTGGACTGAGCCTGTAAGACGTTAAACAGTACGGTAAACAGTATGATTCGCATCATGAAATCTAATTATTAGTTCACTAGATGTGACACGCGTGTGGGGTAAACAATCAATAAAAGCGTGAACAAATTCCTTAAGCAAGGACAGCAGAGATTCATTATTCAGAATACCTATGTCGATATCGTTAAGACTGTACAAGAATTCCGATTCGTAAGTACAGGTAGCAACAGATTTTATTTTGCGATATTAAAAAAACGACTCAGTAATGCTAATTGTACACCTTGTTTTGAAATTTCTCGACCAATGAGTACTTCATATTTGAAACAATCATCGGGCAATCACATGAAGTAGAATCGACAAACGACTACCACTAATCAACACGTCACAAAGGACTTGTTCAGTACAATCTTCATTAGCATAACCTACAGCCTGTAAATGAATAATCGCCCTATGAAGTTACGGCCAACAGTTTGTCTAACAAGATAACATTCGGCACTGGAATCAAAATAAAAATAGTACGACTCACAAGATTGTTGTAATTTTCCACAAACGCCTGCCACTGTACAGACATCCACGCGTCGCTCTGCTACAGCGCCGCCGGGATTGCCGCGACGCTGAAACTCATCACGACGCTCATGACCGTTGTGACAACCACGGCTATTGCGGCGACACTCACGAATGGGGTTGCGACTACCGCGGGGGCTCGATACTACGATCACGCTCACAATCTGACATTGTAACTGAATCGAAACAAAAACAGAATCGCAAAATCAATTGCTACACAATTACCTACGTATCACGTATTAAAACAAAACTAAATTCAACAAATAACCGGTAAATCGAATAACGTAATCGAACACTGAACAAAAACCACTTACACACCGATAAGAATACAACAGAACGACCGAAAAGAACTAAAATATCGATGTACCCACCAATCACCACAAAATATTGCAACTAACTCGCACACTTGCTAAAAACAGATGTATTGTCAGGGGGTAGGCCTATAACTTCACATATTTTCTGTATAATAGCTTCCATACCGGAAGCGAAGAGAGACATTTGTTCGTTCAACGTAACTAACTAAATTAATTAAATTTTGAAAGTGGGGTTGGATCTGATCCCGCTTCTGATGTCAGAGATTAAAAAGAAGGAAGGTATGCTTTTCGGCTTGAAGGTATATTTCTCTTTCTCATGATCTCAGAGTACTCACTCAGTCTACTGTGGGCATAAGTGGGTAATGTTGACACAAGTAAACACAATTAATGATATCACCAAATTATTATAACACAGGAATCAGTTAACAGAAAGGTAACGCAGTACGGAAGGCGGGTAGTTATTAGTTAAGGGGGCGAAGACTAACTTCTTAGCATTCGATGGATTCACGGTTCACCGTGCGGGTACCGAGTCCATCGTGTGGCAGAGGGAGTAACTCAGAGCAGTGCCTAGGACTTGCGACCCAGGTGTAGGTTTAAGGAGTTCTCCTTTGAAATGCGCATCAACGCTCACCTTCACTGCTCGAGTTATCCGCCATAATATGTAACAATTAATTCGTATGCACAAATTAATTATTGAATGAGTCTAGGTTAAGCTACTAGCAGGATACAACAAATGTATCGTGCCAAGCCAGAGCCAAGACTACCTTAGCCGAGGTGACACCGTTCGTTTTATACACGTCAGAACAATTCGAGTAATATAATAACTGAGGGTAGGTGACTGGAACGATGTGCTAGGTGGCGCGTCGATCACCCCACTACTCTAACAGCTAATAATTGACAACTGACATTATCTGAATACACCCAAGTCAAACACTTGACGTTCCGTATTCATACCCTGCGACATATATATTGTTTTTGCGATAGCTATTTGTATATGATGATTTTGTGAGAAGTAGTCGTGCCTCGCGGTTTCATCCCCGTAATGTCCATCTTGTACGAATATCGGGATACAAATAGTCTTTGTTCTATTCTAAATAACAAAATTTTATTTGTTAAATTCCTGGATATCCAGATATCTACTTACCTACTGAGTTTCAACATAAGCAACAACAGAAAGAGTAACAAACATAATAGCAAATAATGCAGGTAAAACCGCAAATTGTAGTTTACTTTTATTTAGACTATCAACTGACAAAATAATAATGGGTTCGGAACAAACAAACACGTTACTCTCCTTATAATATTACAGACAGACTCTAAATTATATTCGGGTATTTTAAAATTAAAATATAAACATTATCCCGTTGATTTATACATGCCAACATACATATATGTAAGACACATACAAACAAATATTTAAAACATGACTCGCTAATTGTTATTCCAACAGTAACTTGTTTATTAAAATACAATAAACAAAATAATAAGAATACTATTCGAGTGTCTGTTTGTTTTTGTCTAAGCGAAATGACATGACCGATTGATTACTAGCTTTGATTGATAAAACGTTTAAAGATCTTTATAAAATTTGAAGAATATTAAAAACATGATTTTTTTTATAGTTTACAAGCCAAATAGTAACCATACTAATACACAACCACAATCTAATCATTAGCCGCTGTATGCTTAGATCTTTAAACCTACGCAACGGATTTTGACGCGGTTTTCTTTAGTAAATAGAGTTATTTCAGAGAAAGGTTTATATGTATAATACATGCATAATATAGTAGAGGAACACTGATACTACTAGGTAGTTTTTGCAACCGTGCGAAACCGGGGCGGGTCATTAGTTAAATATAATTAAATAAATAAATGCCTCATATAGATACTCATGTGACGAGGGTCTGTGGGAGAAAAGACCGTTGTGCTGACGCGTCGTGTTGTGTTTATAATATTGGACAATAACAGATAAAACAAAGTGTAACCTTAGTAATTTTCATACATTTTTGAAGCACTACGATCCCAAACGAATGAAACTCGATGAATAATAAATATTCATTAATATAATCATAATAAAAGATATTCAACATGGTTTTACACGCAAAAATATTTCATTGGCCATAGAAATAAAGTCATAGAAATCAAAACAGAAGAATTATTCTGTCACTAGTAATAATTATAATTTATTTAAAAACTCTGTACTATAAATAACTGTCCAATGCAGTGGCCACAGCTTTGGTTACTGCGCTGGTAGTCAATTCAATTCCCACTTATGACAAATGTGTAAATAATAAACATATTTTTTATCGTCTGGGTTTTTGTTTGTGTATCATCTCAGTTTACTGAATGTGTATGAGGTGTTTATTTAAATTTATTTGTACAGTAATCAAAAATAGTAAACGTTATTCAGAACGTGTGTACGCCGCCTAAGCGACATAAATTCTCTATAACGCAAAATGGCAGCGAGGGGCGGGGGAGCGGGAGAGACAGGGTCGTACTAAGATTACGTTAATATTGTTTTAATGATTAAATTTGAATAAGAAGTATGTACTTACAAGTTATTATGTTAATATTTTTTCTGTGATAATTTATTAATTATATTTTTTATTTAGTTTAATATTTTAATTGTATGCAAAACAAAGTAATTTATAGTATGTCTAGAGTAGAACACTTTGATACCTTAAAAGGTATACTTAAAAATTCCAAAAAAGAAAACTATGTAAGAAAACAATTATGTGATCAATTTGAAAACAACTATGACAACTTTATTTGCAGACGACAGAAGACAGTAATTACTTTTTCCAAATAAGTATACAACGAACAAAGTTTTTTGTAACCTATGAATAATAAAACAAATTAAATAATTTATTCATAATAACCAGCTGTTGAGTGCGACATCCTTTTCGAGGAATTTTTTATGTAATCAAATAGAAATATATATTTTACTAACTGACCTGGCGAACTTCGTACCGCTGTTTTAAACATAATTATTACATATGCCAAAATAAAATATCCTATCTTTCAAGTTTGATCAAACTGCACGCGGTGTGCAAATTTGATTAAAATCGGTTAAGTAGTTTAGGAGTCCATCACAGACAAACAACGGTGACGAGTAATTTATAAATATTAAGATAATCAAAAACATAGATTTGCACAAAGTAACAACATACCACTCAGATAAATTTCATCGCAAAGCGTTTAGTCGTTCTGTCATGATTGATTAACAAACATACAACCAAACGTGTGTGTTTAAATATAGTGGCAATATGAAATAAGTATGATTGTAATAAATAAAATAATTTATAACACGAAGAATTACTCATTCTTAAGTCAACAAACTTTTAAGTATATTAATTAAAATATATTTATTTGAAAACCTTTAATTTAAACTACAAGATGGGTTCTTATTTAAATATGATTTCTTTTTAATAACAATAATTAATTTATTTTATTGAATTTCTAATCTGCTTTAAATAATAAAAAAACTGTGTCATTATTTCATTATATATATCGTCCCTATATTATGTGTGTATATATAAAAAGGATATACTATAAGCCTAAACGATAATTTAATATAAATCTAAAATGTTTACAGAATGTTTCGAATACATGATTTGAAGACATAGTCAACATCGATCTGAAACAATGTAATGGTAATAGCAGTTTTCGAAAGAGATTTCGATGATTATATTATATTTATATAAATTAACGAAATTGAACCCATCTTTGTAGATTAAGGAAACTATCAATAATATATTCATCGAACAGCATTGACTAGTCTAAAATTTGAAACGATTATACCGTTTATTATCTTTCAGTAATATACATAGAAGTCAAGGTGCGCACGACACATGACAACTCATTCGTTTTAAATACATACATCATTAAGTATATAAGTCGTATAATTTAATTACTTATTAATTAAAAATTATTTTATTTTATACTTTATTGTACACCACAAATATATTACAAACAAAGCATAAAGATAGTTACAGATAGTGAAGTACAAAGGGCGGACGTATGGCTAATTAGCCATTTCTTCCAAACAACCCAGACCTAAGACCTAAAAACATTTACCTTAAACATTTTTGTATAATAATAAATTTATTTTCTCGCATAACTTCCGAACGGCTGCATCAGATTGAATTAATACTTATTTTAGTTTTCGTTATGTTTAGCATAAGGTTATTATAATAAATAATAATAAAAAACGATTTATCGAATGAAACAAAGAAAAAATAATAATAATAATAAAAATGTGTAATACAAAACAAATTAAAAATAGTCACTATTGCAGTCATTCTAAGTGATATTTTCTTTAAAAAGTCAAAGAAACCAATGTGTTTAACCTTGTATCCAAACATAGCTCCGTAACAATGTAACGTACTCGCAATACCACCGGGAAATCAATTAAGTTTCAAAGCTGAGGAATAATTAAACGAACTGCATTTTATTATACAGTTCCAACACTCCAGTTTACTTGTTCACGTTGGAGTGTTCAACAAATAGATTTTTTTTTAATAAACAAAATTTATGTCATATAATTGTATATGAGATCTATAAAATAATATTTGAAAATTTCTTGAAAAGTGGTCCCTAAAATAAAAAAAACCATGTGTGTGCGGAAAGTGTAGTAGGTAGTGTAGAAGGTAGGCTGTTGCGATATGTTTTATCGACGATTACGGTGTCGTGAAAAGGTTCGTAAGTTATTTAATTATATTTAACGTGCTCTCCGAGGCACGGTGTGGGGACCCACAAGGACTGCACAAACACCCAGACCACGGGAAACACCTGTATGGCCAAAAGAAATATTTGTCATGTGCGGGGATCGAACCCACAACCGCCAACGCAATAGGTACAATCGTGGCTGTGATCGCTGCGCCAACGCGGCGTCATTACATATTATATAGATAGTACAACAAATTCTGGTTTTCAATGAAGTCTGAAAAAAAAGACTGAAAAACAAAGGTTAAAAACAAGGTCGACATCGTTGTGTGTGTCATGCTTGCTATTGTACACGGACATCCACATTAGAATACTATTTACATAAGGTTTGCACATTATTATCTAATACTATAAAATTATAAAACTGAAAATGTTGTTTGTATGTTTGATTGTTAAAACGTGCTAATCTCAGGAAATACTATTTCAAATTGAAAAATTACACAAAAGTGTTAGATATCCCATTTACCGACGGAGACTATAGGGTATTTTTTTCTCAAATTAACGCGTGCATAGCTTTTTTTTATATCACTAGGTCGGCAAACAAGCGTACGGCTCACCTGATGGTAAGCGATTGCCGTAGCTTATAGACGCCTGCAACACCAGAAGCATCGCAAGCGCGTTGCCGACCCTTTCCCTAATCCCACTAAGGATTTCTGAGTAATAAGGAACCTTACTCTCACAGGAATATAACACTACTTGAAAGCATTATTATTTACCTGTGATCTTCTGTAAGGTCGAGGTACTTCCCCATTCGGGGTGTAAAAATTAGTTAAAAATATATTTGTTTGTTATATTAACTACGAAGACGACTTAATAGTTTAGTAGCAATAACTTTATCTTATTTACTGTAATAATTTAGATATTTAGACATGGTACTGTATTTTTGAATCGCCACCACCTGTCACATATCACAAACGACACAAAAGGCACTGCAGGCGTTTAAAAAACTTGCTTCCCATCGATATGGTCAGTAACGATTGACTAGTACACTCTGGCGACATTTTATGAATGAGAACTAATTCAATTTAAGTGTCTTTTTTGTTCTTAATTTGAAATAAAATTTAAATAGCTTTTATGTTTTTGTTATAAACATTCTCATTGTTGACTTAATATTTGAACACAAACCGCTGCTAATGCTATGTCAAAAAAATCGCATTTCTAGAAATAAAATCGCCTTTGTATTTTGCTGCCTGTATTTCGCTGTGCAATAACAATATTAACTAGACATAGACTTTAAGGAATTGTACTAAATTATATACATTATTATACGTAATTGGTTGAAACTTTACTGGATTTTGTACTATTACTACGTACGTATATCTGTTTATTTCCAAAACATAAATAAAATGTGCTGTGTGGTTACGGCATTAACGAATATAGGCACCCCCTCTCTTCCCGTGAGTGTCGTAAGAGGCGACTAAGTGATAACACAGTTCCACTACCACTTTGGAATTTAAAAAGCCGACCGATGGCGGGATAACCATCCAACTACTGGCTTTGAAATACACAGGCCGAAGACGGGCAACAGCGTCTTCGGTGCGACAAAGCCAGCCGCGGTCACCAACCCGCCTGCCTAGCGTGGTTAGTATGCATGCAAAACACATGAGTTCACGCCATTTTCGGCTCGAAATTGTGGAGGCCTATATCCAGTAGTGGACAGCGATAGCCTGATGTGATGTGATGAAATAAAATAAAAATAGAAAAGTAATTTTTGTTTGAATTTAAATAAAAGTAAAAAATTTTACAAAAAATGCTTATTAGCTGAGTTCGTCCCTGGCGAAAGCAGTGAAAGATGAGAGCGGGTCAAAACAGTGACGAAACGATTTTGATACTTTTTACATTTCATTAAAAAACTATTTTTACGGCAGTAATTTTTTGAGTTACAATAAAATTATAAAATAAACTAGCTAACCCCGCAAACGTTGTTTTGCTGTATATGTTATTAACCCCCTTAATCCCCCCCCCTCTTATAACTTAGGGGTATGAAATATAAATGTTGGCCGATTCTCAGACCTACCAGATATGCACACGAAATTTCATAAAAATCGGTCCAGCCGTATCGGCGGAGTATGGTAACTAATACTAGGTAGGACACGAGAATTTTATATATACCTATAAGATGAAAAACAATGAAAATGAAGACTACTTGCGGTATGCAATTTATTTGTACTGATAACTAACTGGTTTCGTAATTAAATTCTAGAGCTATTTCGTTTCAAACGGAACAACTACCGGACAGATTATATTGGAGTGTTCAAGTTTTATTTTTTAGAAGGATGACTCTTATCTATTTAGTACATTCTCATATAAAAATTATTCAAGTTTTAAGTATCACGATACGTAATAAAGCCTACGTGGTTTAATTGTAGAATTTAGTTTAAAATTTTACATTAATATACAATTATATTCAAGTTAAACCAGGTTATATCTATTTATATAATTTAAATTTGTAAGCGGAAATATCTATATATATAGCCGTCTAATTCTTTTGTGATGTTCTTTTTACCCGACTTCAAAAAATGGAGGAGGTTACTCAATTGGACCGTGTATATATATATTTTAATGTATGTTCGGGGATAACTCCGTCGTTTAAGAACCGATTTTGATAATTCTTTTTTTGTTGGAAAGGAGATATCCCTAGTTTGGTACCATGAGAAGGAAACCAGGATCTGATATTGGGATTCCAGAGAAATCGAGGGAAACTCTCGAAAATCCGCATAGCTTTTTACTGTGTGTACCGATTTTGATGATTGTTAATTTAATCAAATGCCGATGTTTATCATGTGGTCACATTTAAATTTCATCGAGATCTGATTAGAACTTTTGGAGTAATCTTTGATAATGCGCATTTACTTGTCTAATTTTTCGTCTACCTACGTTGTATTACTTGTCGATATAATTGAAGTCGGTTTTTCTTCGTTTACCTGCAAACACAATTATCATGCTAGAGGTTGTCTGGAAGAGATCGCTCTTTTAGCGATAAGACCGCCTTTTGTACATCTCTATATTTTCTTTCTCGGTGTAATTTTTTTTCTCTGATAGTGTAAATGATAGAAAAAAAATAACATGAAAAACAAATATGTTTTAAAAAATTAAGTCTTCTTTAAACATTTTCAATGAACTAAACACTTCCGCTATTGCGTCTGCTCAGATTATTTACTGGTGGGCTGTGATGATGATATGATATACGTATATATGATATACATATATATGAGGATGATAATATATATGAAGTAGGAAGATCTATTATAGCCTATGAAAATCTAAAACGATGTAGCTTTCTCGTAGTAAGGTTTTGTTTAAATCGTTTGAGTATTTTTATCAAGTTTTTCTTTGTAAATAAATCCCTACTAATATTATAAATGTGAATATATGTTTGTTTATTACGCTTTCACGCGAAAAATACTAAACCCATCATCATGAACTTTGTACGCATATACTTAACAAAGGATAATTTTTATTTTAAATTAAATAAATGTGAGCGAAGTCACGGGTAACAGCTAGTAAAATATAATTGATAATTTAGTACAAATTGATATTTGATACAGATGTGCTATACATATATAAATAGGTATTTAGTAAATACGAATATATATGAAAATAGTTACAAACAAAATCTAAGTAAATTATAATAAAATCAAATTTAATTATATTTTACTGAAATATGTTTTTCGTCTGTTTATTTACAATAGTTTAAATCATACAGCATTTAGTACAATAATATTATAATAATTAATACATTTTAAATTGTTACAAAAAGTAACCATTAAAAATAAATTTTAATAATATTCCCGACATGCTTTGCTTTATATGTTTTTGCCTTCACATATTATTCGTGTACCGGTTCTGTGTACTCGTTTCGAGTCATATCAACAAATATTTGAATAACTTCATCGCTGTACATATAAAAAAAAATCTAAATAAATAAAAATTAATCGTCAAAATGTATGCACGCGTGTAACTTCCAACCAACTTGTAAATATTGCATGAAATTCTAACTGATAATAAACAGGTATAAAAATATTATATATAATAAACCTTGTAATTTAAGCTGCCTAACCCCGCCTCTATGGAAAGTCGATAAAAATAGCATATTACCTTCATACTCTTCTAAATCTCCAGATACCCATAGAAGTATACATCGTAATCGATTCAGTGCTTTACATGAAAAAGTAGTAAACATTCACATACACATACAAAACTTTGCAATTATGTTATAAGTAGATAGCAAGCAAATTTGTATATAATGAGTTTCCTATACCTACATACAGACACAAAGATGTCGAGCACGAATGCATCGTAATAATAATGTAATCGGTACGCAAGAAAACCAACCCAAAAACCTCTTTTTGCCTATTAATAATTAATAGAGCTCTTTAAAAGTAATATGAAAATACTATTTTTCCATGTAATTGAGGATAGTCTTTTTATTAAATCTCACTATTCTATAAAAAAAATTATATAACACGCAATTAACCTGACCACATATTATTATAAACATTTCACAATAACATATACCTAAAACCTCCATATTAAATTTAAACCTTAACAGCTCATGTCCATTTGTATGTCAGGACGAAACTCGTAAAAACAACACATTATGTGCACGGTAAGAAGTACTTTATGAATACAAATGAATTTACTATAAGCGATCGACGACTTTGCTTACATTCATTATTTATAGGATAATTTATACCACTAAGTATTATAAAGATGTGTAATTATGTTTGTTCTCATACAAAAAAAAACTTCATCTGACAACGACAATGTTAATTATTTAATACGAATTAGTAGGGATAACTCAAAAAGCACCCGTTTTAGAACTCGCTCAAATTTAATTGGGACCATACGACGATCACTGGTGGTACACAAAAAAAAAGTGTGTGTATACTTAAGTACCCACGTAAGAAGTTATACTTCATTGGCTAGCTAGCTTCACGTTGCTAACTTCTTCTTCGTTGACTAGCTTCAGGGTGTCGGTTTTTTGTGAAGCCAATAGAAGTATAATTTAAAAAAAAAATTGGTTTTAACCACATTGACATAAATACAACATGTGATAAAAACTATAAATAAATCTATGGAATTGATTGAAAAAAAAAAACTGTTCAAAAAAAAAATAAACAATAGGTAACAAAAGTATCAAAACTCAACGAGCGCCGTAAACAACTGTTCATGAAGTTTTGAACGTTTAATAAACAAAAGGGTATAAGTGCGAATACTTTGATATAACAAGCAATATACAACTATAGTTGAAACAAAATAGGGTTCAAAGTTAACTTCTTATTTGTCTAACTTATTAATACTGACTTATACAGAATTTGAAGATTAGGAAATGGTATTTTTTGACCTTTTTTACGTTTATATTTAAACTAGTTGTTTCGTTTGTCTTTGTTTACACTAATATTATAGAGATATTAGTTTTGAGGGCGAATTGATACCGGTCTAATCTAGAACTTAAGGTACTGATATACTATATTAAGAGACATTGTTGTGGCTAATTGATATTAGTATGCTATAAAATATAATATTATAAAGTATATTTAGTGCAAAAGTCACTATCAGAGAAGGTCTGAATTAATCACAACTTTTAGTTTCACGGGTTGCGGATAGAAATATCTAATAGATAAATTAGACTGACAGTGAAAAAAAATCAATCAAAACTTTTCAAAAACCTGTCAGATAACTGAAAACTAGCACTAAAAGTGTTAATCACAAGATCTGTTCGATTTAAATTCATTTATAAGTCATCCTTTTTTTATTTAACATTTTGTAGGCCATATAACAACACGGTACGAGTCACAGGCGAGACGCGTATACACGAAATTACAACAATTCCAACACGAGTTATTTTTTATTCATTTACAAAGTTACACATAAATAATATTTAAACACATGAAAATATTTTATTGATTTAAGATATTTTTCTTCAGTTGAAACGGATAAACACATTTTTAATGCGATTCTATTTTTATCTCAATAATTATCTTTAAATTTCGAACAATGTCAGTGGCATTAAAAACTGGCACTGCGTCAATATTAATACAACGGATAGTACATTGTTCATTATTGTTCTGTTATTCGCCCAAGGAGAGAGTTGTGGGCAATCCTGTGACCCACCAATCTTTTAATGCGCATAGTGGTGGCATATATATATATTAATGTGTGTTATTAGTGATCGTATTATCTTTTACATAATATAAACTTGAGCACTCGAAGACTCATCTGTACTAACTCAGATATTAAATTGCGATTAATCCTTTAAAGGGGCGCATTAATCCCTCCAAAAAATTAAAATACGGAAGAAAATATTAAATAAATAAATTTGAACACATATAAAACCGAATTAAACTCAATCACATAAAAGACTGACTAAATCTAAGCGATGCTTGTAATATAAATGAACATATAAGTCGATATGCAAGTAAAGTTAGGTAAAAAATATCACATAAATGTTAGAACTCATACAAAAAGTTATCTATTTATAAACGCTGTATGTTTTTATGTATGTACGTACAAACAAACGTATGAAACACATAGTGTCGCATTTAGTTGGTTTATCGATTGGTACTAACTAATAATAGCACGGGTGGGTTGTGGTGCAAATTATAAGCTTATAATGAACTAAATTTTAGATGTTTATGTTTAAAAATATAAAAAAAAAATCTTTTCTTAATGAGCTTTTCATCACTTGAATTAATTTTTTAAACTTTCACGATCACTGGTAACACTTTTGATTTTACAGAACTTACCGCGACCCACTTAGGACTTACACGAATCACCCGTGACCACGGTGCTATATTCTAAATGATTATTTTTATATATCGTGGGAAGTCCCATAGAATCCAAGCTGTTTACCTTTGAATCGTAATTTTACAAAGAATATAATTATATTCATAACAAATAAATATATCGAAATGTAGACTGCTGATAATCATCAAGAAACAAAAAAAAAAACTTTTAAACAGCGTCAATACATTATTTAAACATTATAAATTCATTCGTTATTTTAGAATCATTCAGTACATCCTTCTGTCATTATAAAATGTGTCCTGCATGAATTACAGAATTACTAAACATACAGTTTTCGTAACTTATTTACATAAATTTACATTTACTTTTTTACTTATTTTTTACACAAATGTATGTACATGGGAATACTGTTAAATTGTTATTAAGTTCGATTCACTTTACAAGAAATAAGAATCAATTTCACGCAAATCCTTTTCAGTATCAATTTACTCTCTGCCGTCATTTATTAACTTTTTTTAATGTTTATTAAGACTAATTATACGATAATCTATACTAATATTTTGTATGTATATGTATGTAGAGTTTAGCACTTAAAAGTACATTCAATTAAATCATTAGTTTCTTTCATATATATTTTTTTATGACTTGGACCTGAAACTGGGTACGGGTTTCATTCATTTTCTTCAAAAGATACACTACACGATATCCTCAACAGTTTTCACGCTTAAAAAATTTATTTATACACATTTTTATTAATAAATCGCTTCCGCTTTTAAAATAAAGCGGTTTTAACCAACTACAAGCGGAATGAACTGGATTAAGGCGGTTCCCAGTTGATTTTAGATTTACGAATATTTGGTAAGCAGGGGTTAGGATAGCTATCTCTCTTCATATCTGTTTGTTATTTGTCATTTAAGTGATTAAATTTAACTGATAGATAAAATCAAATATAAAAAATTCAATTTGACATAGATGCAATATTGTGTGTTATGTAAGTATAGATCTACCGAGGTTTAACAATTAGAGTCATTATTGTCGTAGACGATATTATATACCTAGGCCATGTTATCTTTTAAGAAGTAAACTATTTAACATTGTGATGGAGTAAAGCTTTGCTTGTTGTATTTGAGATAATTTTATTTATACAAAGGAACAAATGACTGTTCTATGAATAGCTAATTAACTCCCGCGGATTGAACTACTTTCGATACATAGATCATTGTGATTTTAATTTTACTCCCCTAAGATTTGAGATCTAATGTCTTCTAAGAAATAAGAGTCCTAAATAAATAGGTCATAATTAATACATCTATTTTCTCGATACATAGAAATTATTACATTATTCTTTTTATAATGAAATTCGTGAATAAATGTTTTAATAATCTATGGAACTGTTAAATGAATAGGCTATATTAAAATATATTATTTTTCTGTTAGTTGTTGAGATTAGTTTTGTTTCAACTATATTATAAAAAAAAAATATCGCCTTCGAGGTATTCTTTTTTCATTGCTACAACTTTGTTATTTTCATTTGAATTAATTTCCTTGTTTTCAACAACAACTTTTGTAGGTATAGACCGATGTTTATATCTATACTTGTATGATTGATTTATGTTCCTCTAAGAGTGATGACGTGATGTATTATTATATATGATACTAGCTGCGCCCTGCGGTTTCACACGCGCTAATTTGTAGGAAAAAATAGCCTTCCCGGTAAATGTACTATCCGAGTTATCCGACACAAATAGAATTTTTCAATTCGAACCTGTAACGCCCGATATTAGCACGTTTAAACAAACAAACAAACTTTTCAGCATTATAATACCAGTATAAGTTTTTGGATCGTGTGATTTTTGAATATTTTAATTTACAAATAATATATCGAATGTTCATCAGTACAAAATTTATTTGCAACTAATTAGCTTGATATTTGATGTATTTATAGCAAATCTTTGACAAATAATTAAAATACAACAACAATAAATAACAACATTATTATTACATCGAGTGACCTCTAAAAATATGGTATTCGTGCCATATTTTAAAAAAGAATGTTTAAAAAAATATATCAATATAACCTTGAAAGTCGACAAAAAAAAAATCAGTTATTACAACACCTTTTTTATATTTAATTTTGAACGTTATTTTTTAATACAAACAAAAGAAAATTTATTTTATACTAAAACATGTACTTTATAAATATACTAGCGACCCGTCCGGCTTCGCACGGTTGCTAAAACTATCAGTGTTCCTCTACTATATTATGCATAAATTATACATATAAACCTTCCTCTGGAATCACTCTATTTACTAAAGAAAACCTCATTAAAATCCGATGCGTAGTTTCAAAGATCTAAGCATACAGACAGCAGGAAGCGACTTTGTTTTATATTATGTAATAATAATTTATAGTTTTTTGCGAGAGAAGATCTTGCGAAATATCAAATGCGTTAAATTTAAATAAACTCGTTACGTTTTTTGTAATTTTACAATTTTTCGAGTAATTTTCTTATATTATCTTTTCACAATAACCTTATATAAAGTATTAGAAAACTTATTAAAAAAACGAGTGTGCTTTTGATCAAACGACTGAAGTAAAACTTCTTTTGCTTCATCAAACTTATATCTCCTTCTTAACTTTCGTTCTTAGAAAGACATAATTATGTAAACTTGAAGACATATCAATAAAGGTGAAGACGGGTATCTCGGTTAGTTTTAAAATATATTACCAAGATCGCCGGTCGCGGTACAGGACGGAATCCGACGTCGCGCGTCGCTTACGAAATGTTACAGCGCTCTGCGTGTATAAGGTTGCATGTGAAAATTATTATTTTAACAAATATATTATAATCATATTTTATATAATTGCTGAAAATAATTGTTTATATTTTAGTAATTTGATAAAAACAAAGAAATATAAAATTAAAACGTAAATAAGTTGTATGTTTACCAAGTGTGATTATATCGTACATATCATTTACAATATCATTAAATACAGGTATGTAATTTTTAGTTATTAGGTAAATCGTTTATAATAATTATTGTATAGTTTTAAAAAACACGAATCATTCCGTTTCAATAAATTTGTAAGCAAGTGTTTTTTATTTTTGGTAGTTTTTTGTTAATTGTTTTCGTGTCTGTTTGAGAGAAATTTAAACATACGAAAAACAGATCGTGAAAAGTGAGAACGTTTGTTCAAAGTTAATTCTTAGAACTACATTATAAAGTAATATCTTCAAAATATCTTTCAAAGTACATTTAAAAATAATAATAATGAAACCAAGTAGCGTTTCTCAGTGTTCACCTTCTGCGAGTGGAGCGTGCTAAGTAAAGCAAGCAAACGAGGCAAACCCGGGGGCACAGGGCTGGCGCTTGCGTTATCATTGATTGTTTTATTATTATTTATTATATAATTCATAAATAAATAAAATAATAAGCGCTTCAGTCTCAACAGCCCCCACTAGGATTTACACCAGTGTCGCCCGGAAATTTGGTATACTTCTTTGTTGTGCAAATTTATTACATTTTTTTTTTTCGAAAAATTTAAAATTCAAATAATTTTCCTGTGACAATTGTCTGCTAGTTTCATATTTAATTATTATTTCTATAATCTAAATAAAAAAGAAAATTCCATTTATTAGTATTTTTGTCTTAGTACTGCGGTTTGCCTGACTATCCCTTGGAACGTTAGTATAATTTATATAAATATTTCTAAATACATAACTTAATAGATGTATGATGGAATAAATAAATAAATAAATAAAACTTTTATTAAACCATATAACATTAATTAAACAAAAAAAAAGATCATTGTAAAAATATATTTTTTTATTACAAAAAAAAAATATAAAATAAAAATACAATTAAAACACCTCGCCAGACAACCCTGTCACCTCGGCAAGTATGCGCCCGATATTTTTTCACTGCAGAACAGGAAACGATCGAGTCGAATGAGCGATACGTTTCTTATTATTAACTTTTTATAACATTAATACGTATTTTTAACGAAAACCCATAAAAAATTACATATTAGAATATTATACAGAATATCGTAATTATAACTTTAATTAGTTTTAACCGACTTCAAAAAAGGGGAGATTTCTCAATTGGACCGTATATTTTTTTCACGTGTGTTCGCGGATAACTTCGTCGCTTATGAAGCGATTTTAATGATTTTTTTTTTTGTTAGAAAGGAGATATTCGAAGGGTGATATGATAAGGAAACCAGGATCTGATAATGACATCCCAGCTAAATTCACTAGTGCTTTTGTTAATTTTTTTGTCTACTTACGTTGTATTACTTGTCGATGTAATTGAACAATTATTAATATATAACTTTTACTGGAGAAACGCGATATAATGTATTAGAAAAAAAGTACGTAGTAAAACAGGTTGTAAATAAAGCAGTTTTCAATTCAATAAAATGTAAAAACTTCAACACTTTTATTTAAAAATATTTAAATGTATACGAGATATGAATCTCAACGATATATTTTATACAAGCATATATTGTGTGTTTGTGTGTAGTGACAAAATTATTAGTTTAATTATTTAATTGAATAAATGTGATATTATAAGGAAAATAGTTATTTGACGTTATTTGTGATTTCCGGAACAACAGCTGTTCATATAAATACTTTCACTATTAGACGGATAAACGTATATATTTATTAGTAACCGAAATAATACAAGATAAACCGTGATATGACACTTAATCAACGTAAATTAAAAACATCATTTCTTGATTCTTTCGAAAATAACTATATAAAATATTTTTATTTGTAATTTAATAAAAAAAAAAAATTAAATATTATCAAAAGTAAAATATGCTATACTAACTAAAAACAATATTACAAACACAACGACTCCATAGCGGACATAATCGGACAATTGTCTATCTCGCTCGCACGTTAATTCCGCGCCCCCTCCCGCGGGGGGAGGCGGCGCTGTTGTATGTAGCCATCTACAATTGTAAGATGCATTACTTTATTATTATTAATAATAATTTTATATTGTTGTTTTAACTCTATAGTCCAATTTAGTGTTAAAAGTTTAAAGATTACTATTGTAAGTATTAGTACAAAGTAACATAATATACAATACACTTTCCATGCATCGGTCAACTGTTGGACATTTTGTATTTCACCCACACTATAGTTGTTAATTACTTGTGTAAGTAAGCGTGTATTTTTAATGAGAAATAAATAATATTTAAATCTATGTATATTATACAAAACATAATAGTCGTTTACTAATAAGATTTTTTAAATACAATTAAACTAATACAAAAAAAAAACTAATAACCAAATTAAGAATTTCTCCAATCAACTTTTACGGTTTAACTATTAATTAATATTTTTTTCGGCGGTCCAAAAATGTTTTTAAAACCTACTGAAACATAGTAAATTTAGTGAATGCATGATGAGAGCGTTATGAAAAGTGTAATCGGGCAAAGCGAACGGAGCAAGACAGGGACCTCCCTGCAAGCACACATTTTCTTTCTCTCATAACCAGTTACGTTTCGTAAATCTAAGATACAGTGCAGGGCGTAACGTAACCTAAAAAATGATTCTCTTAACTTAACTTTTATAATTCACCAATTATAATTCTCTCGCCTTCATTATTTTAACTTAAAAAGAGGAAGCTGTGTTTGCCTGTAATTGGATCTACATCCTAACATGACAATTTATATACACTGTACTCTTAATACTATATTTCGATGGCTCCTAAGTATACTGAGTCAACTCTACTTCTAATAACTTTATTTTTTTGTTACATGGGTAGATAGGAAATGAAGTAAATGTTATTAATATCTTAAAAAAATGAAATAGTCAAAAGTTGTTAGTTGACTCAGTATACTTAGGAGCCATCGATTTGATGTATATCGTTTGGTAAACCATTAAATAAAATAAAAATAAAACTACTGGACCTATTTAAAAATTCTTCCACCAATAGACCGCTACGGTATAAACGAGTTATATAGGCTATATTTTAACGGAAGAAAACTCAACAGGCAAGCAAAACTGTGGAGTAAAGCTAACATTTTTAATAATGATAACAGCTACATACCATTCGGCAGACGCCGCAGTGGAGCCGTGTGACTTTGTGACGTACGGTTATTCTTATTATTAAATGTATTCTTTTTAACTTATTAATTACTAACTGCGCTCTCGCGGTTTTACTCGAAACCATATTAAAACTAAATTTATGTATGACCAGCGTTTACCTGCGGCTTCGCTCGCATAAAAACAAATAAAACTGGCAGACTTTTATTTTGCAATTTTTTACATTGACGCCTCGAACCTATTGGTCATAGCATGATGTTATATAGTCTATAATGTTTATCTGTAAATAAGTTATCCTACAGTAAAATATCTTTTTTATTCGAACCAGTATTTTCGACATTACACAAACAATTAAGTTTTATTATCCATACTAATATTAAAAAGCTGAAAAGTTTGTTTGTTTATGCGCGCTAATTTCAGGAACTACTGGTTCGAACTGAAAAATTGTTATTATCTATTTGTTGAAGATGGCTATATATAGGCTATATAATATTTTAGTATCTTTTACTTTTAAATTAACGCAGGTAAAACCGCGGGCAAGACTAGTATTATTATAGATCCAGAAATTTTTAACTAAATAACTAAAACCAGTCGCCTGTTAGCTAAAGCCCAGACATTAATTTACTTAGGAACAGACCCGTGCGTGCGTGCGTGCGTGTGTGTGAATGTGTGTGTGAGTGCGTGTGTGTGTGTGTGTGTGTTATAAATATTTATATACCCATATGTACATAATATATTTTGTACATTATTAAAAGTAAAATCTCGTAAACACTTTGTATTGAAAGGCTTATTTCGTCAATATTCTAAATATACCCAAGTAGGTCATTACGAAGGCTTTCAAACGCCATTGTACGGAGTTTTAACCGGTTTTTAACAAATGATGATTATGTTATAGTGAGTTTAGGTTGTATAAATTATTATTAATATTTATTAACAATAAATACTAATAAATAAATAAACGCCTCAAACTTAACGGCCCTCAGTAGGATATTCTCCTGTGTCAGGGGGTCCAGAAATACAATACACAAGTACAAACGCCCGGAACAATGGATGGAGTTCCTTAAAGCGTGTGAAACCACGGTATTAAATTAGTATTTTTTATTACTATTTAATTATTAAAAAATTCAAAAATGTATCTTATGAATAATAAAATAATTGTACCTTATAGGTATTTAAATAAAATTTTAGTATATAAATATTTTATATTAAATAAAAAATACATTAAAATCTTTACTTTGACGGTAACTTTATGTTAAGTTTTAGTTACATTTATCTAATACATAATCTAGACTCCGACGAGCGGTAGCCTTCACTTTTAAAAATAATTAAAAATTTAATTTATAAAATGACGGTTCGAACGTAATTAATTTTAAAGCCTATTTGAATAAAGCTATTTTGATATTGATTTTTTTTTGTTTGTACATTCACAAATAATCACAATCTAATTTCTTATTTATTTATTTAAATTGTTGCTAACAGTCACAATGGTAATTGTGTTTGCTCGCAAACTAAAAATAAAATAGATTTTAATTACACAAGTAATACAACGTAGGTAGATGGAAAAAATAGTCAAGTACCCAAATACGCATCAGATCTCAAATTTAATAGTTGTGTTTGCAGGCAAACGAAGAAAAACCGACTTCAATTATATCGACAAGTAATACCACGTAGGTAGACGAAAAAATAGTCAAGTAAATTCGCATTATCAAAGATTACTCCGAAAGTTGTAATCAGATCTCGATTAAATTTAAATTTAAATGTGACCACATGATAAACATCGGCTTTCGATTAAATTAAAAATCATCAAAATCGGTACACCCAGTAAAATGTTATGCGGATTTTCGAAAGTTTCCTTCGATTTCTCATTAATTCCATCATCAAATCCTGGTTTCCTTATCATGGTACCAAACTAGGAATATCTCCTTTCCAACAAAAAAAGAATTATCATAATCGGTTCATAAACATACTTAAAAAAAAAAACATATATACGGCCGAATTGAGTAACCTCCTCCTTTTTTTGAAGTCGGTTAAAAATGGAACACATAGGATCGGCTTTCGATTAAAATAAGAATCGGTAAAATCGGTACACCTGGTGAAAAGTTCCGCCCAGGTTTAAAATACATAATACTTTATATATATTTAGTAACAAATACATAAAAATGCTTAATTATATAAAACAAATACATATATATTAATAAATAAATATTGTAAGAGACGAAACCGAATGCTAAAGTAATACAGTTTAGAGAAATTACCTCGATTGTACATTGATATTTATACGGTTCACGGGCGCAGCGTTGCAACTCCGATTTTTATTATTATTTACATGATTACTCATCAATATACAGTATATTACAGACGAATTTTATACATATATAAATTATATGTATTCAAAATTTATGTTATGATAAAGCATAATAAGTATTTGTATATGATTGACTACATAATTAGATGCTGCATGGATTTCAAATGAAAATTAGTATTTTATTTAAACGTTTAATTTCCCGAAAGAGTCTAATAGTAATTCAACAAGTCTTATAAGTCACATTTAGTAAGGTAAAAAAACAAATATATATTAAATTAATATTGGTATAGACCCTAAGTGATTCTCTCTATCACCATAACTATTCCGTTAAAAACGATAATATTGAAAAGTAACACTTTTTTACTCGCTTTTAGTTCTTCCCATTATTTCGCCCCTAGGGTAAGGGTATCAATGTGTCCTATATTACACATAACGTCCACATATATTCAACAAGCCACTTGTCTAAGATTTAGGACGTGTTTACATGTATAAAAGTTAAAGTATCAAACACGACGAGTTATAGTGACAAGTTACAGGCTTAGTATACTTACATTCCAAGCTTACTATCGACGAAAAGTTAATATTTAAACAAGTTTATAGCTAGTCAATTACAATACAAACTCTTCTTAATCATTTCCACTTAAATTAATATTACTACAAATAGTAATATTATAACAAAAATAAAAACACTAATTAAATCCGAGCTACAATACAACATGTCTCAAGCGAGCAACCTTTAATATACACACACAGACAAATCTAATTTTATGGTCACAAACACACAGAGGACACGACAACAAGCAGAACACTTACAAAACCAACTATATCACTTTGAAATAAGGCTTAAAATCCTTTAAAATAATATGCACTTAATACTTTTTAGCTTGCGAAGTTGATACGTGAATCCAATCGAATAATTTTGCTACAGCATTAACGACTCTATGTATTACATTATACGGTATATATTCACTTTAGTTAGATATATTAATGTATTTTAAGCTTTAATGTATAAGAGATAGAGTACATTTTAGTTAGATGTGTTATGACGTAACAATCAATTAATTTTTTAGTTTATTTCACTGATAGTGCCTAGTATTAGAATGGGAAAAAACTCAAGTTTTGTTTGGATTTAATGATATTATAACTGTTCGTGATTTCTTTGTTCTTGCTTAGGGGCTGTTTAACTGGTTTCTGATAAATCTATCTGACATATTACGGTATCAATTAGATAAGTCTATCTAATATATAAAATTCTCATGTCACAATGTTAGTTACCATACTCCTCCGAAACGGCTGGACCGATTTTTATGATATTTTGTGTGCATGTCGGGTAGGTCTGAGAATCAGTCAACATCTATTTTCCATACTCCTAAGTTATAAGGCGGGGGGGGGGGGTTAAGGAGGTTAATAACATATATTGCAAAACAACGTTTGCGGGGTCAGCTAGCGACATATTATTTCGACAAAGTCCGGCTTATCTGTCAAATATTTTTATTCGCAACCTGCGAATCCTAAGTTTGCAGTTTATTAGTTGAGACAAAGTAGACCATCTTTAACCTCCATCTGATAAATACTATCAGCAACTTATGTGTCAGATAAATTATCAGCAACCGATATAGTAAACCTAGATGTTTATTCTACCAGTTTACCCTCCCTACATCTCTTGAATATCGATTCCTATCACAATAACGATATCATTTCTAATGATATTGATATTATCTTTTATAGCCTATTAACAATGAATCCGATCAACCAACCCGCAGTGGAGCAGCGTGTATTAAGCTTCAACGCTTCTCCTACATGGAGAAAGAGGCCTATTCCCAGCAGTGGGATGTTACAGGCTGAATCGTAACCGAATCGTAACAGTCAATGTAGCCTGAAAATAATCATTCATATTTTCCTGACGTTACTCTAACATCATTAGATTTATTTATTTTATACAACTCGGTCGGCAAATAAGCGTACGGCTCACCTAATGGTAAGCGATTACCGTAGCTTATAGACGTCTGCAACACCAAAACATCGCAAGCGCGTTGTCGACCCTATCCCCATTTCTCCCAGAAGCTCTGGTCACCCTACTGACCACAGAACACAACACTGCTTGAAAACAGTATTATTTTGCTGTGATCTTCTGCAAGGTCGAGATACTACCCCAGTCGGGCTGCTCCATATTTGAGCCGGAAATTTCCTGCTGTGCCCTACCTCAGTTAATTTACTCAGGTTCATTAACCCCTCCGTGACCTCCCGTGGCCATGATTGCTGTAAAGTTTCGGATAAAACGTCGAGCATCTAAAAAATTAATAAATCGCGATAAAATCCGACAAAGTTGTTTCATTATGATGAGTGAAATTCGCGTAAACATTAGAAAACAATATTTGAACCATTACGGACTGGAAATCGCAAACTAATAAATATTTTTATTTAATTACTAGCTGTGCCCGCGACTTCGCCCGCGTGGAATTAAAATAAAAATATTGTTCAGTTCGTAGAGTTACAAAATAAATAAATTTCTAAAACAAAAGTAGCCTAAGTTACTCCTTATCACATCAGTTATGTACCAGTGAAAGTCCGGTCAAAATCGGTCCAGCCGTTTCAGAGATTAGCCGATCCGCCATCGGAACACTAGGCGCGGTCGATCGTTCCATCCTTATGTCATTGATATGCCACCTACGCGCACAAAACGCTTTGGCACTACTTTCCTGATGCGCACAGCTAAGGAATGGAACTCGTTGCCCGCATCTGTGTTTCCCGAACGATACAATCTGGGTGCCTTCAAGGCCAGAGTGAATAGGCTGTTATTAGGCAGGCATGCTCCACCTTCGACAGCATCGTCACTTAACATCAGGTGAGATTGTGGTCAAATGCCTGCCTATTTGACATTAAAAAAAAAAAAAAACAGACACAGACAGAAAGACAAAAATTGTAAAAAATGTTATTTTGGTATATTTACCGTGTTTACACCCGCCTTTAGTAAAAGGCAATTATTTTAATATTACAAACAGACACTCCAATTTTATTTATTTGTAATAGATACGATGAAAAATATTATTATACGAGTAAAAGTACATATTATGATTTTAATTTAGAGACGCGTAATTTATTTATATTAAGATAAATATTTACTTAACATGGAAACCTCAATACCTAAATGTAATTTAAATAAAAACACATGTATATTTTGTATGTCTGAATATGTTTTGTTACTTAACTTTAGCCTACCGCAGTCCACTGCTGGACAATGACATCCCGAAGTTCGCGCCAAAATGTTAATTTAAATGTTAATTTAACGTCACTTCAGATTTTACCAATTCTCAAAATTTCTTTAAGATAATTGTGTTTGCTCGCAAACGAAAAAAAACCGACTTCAATTACATCGAAGAGTAATACAGCGTAGATCGACGAAAAAATAGTCAAGTAACTACGCGTTATCAAAGATTACTCAAAAATTAGTTATCCGATTTCGATAAAATTTATATGTGACCACATGATAAACATCAGCTTTCGATTGAATTAAAAATTATCAAAACCGGTACACCCAGTAAAAAGTTATTGCGGATTTTCAAGAATTTCCATCAATTTCTCTAGGATCCCATCATCAAAAAAAAAAAAAAAATACAGTCGAATTGAGAACCTCCTCCTTTTTTGGAAGTCGGTTAAAAACATATAATTTATCAATGAAGATAATATGCTATGAACAACACCCCATGACTCGCGACAGCGAAGCAGCAACCATAAACGAATAACGCCTAAATCTACATACGTAATTGGACGTAAAATATTTCTTCAGTTTAGCTATGATTAAATATTCATTAGGCATCATTAATTACGCATAAAACAGAAGACTAAATTGAATTATATTTGAATTTTAATATTATGTATACTTAATAATTGTTTTTGCTTGCAAACGTAAAAAAAAAACTGAATTTAAATTCAATTCCAATCGTGAACACTATCTACTTTTATAGTAGGTATGTAATCACTAATTTGTCATATCATTTCGTTGTCAATAATCACTGAAACAGCATTCAGACACGATTACTTGTACCGGAGTATTATACTTGAGGTTATTTGAGTTATGTTTTAGAAAAATCTGAGGTAGGGCACAGGAGGACGTATCCTGTTCAAGATCTGGAGCAGCCGAATTGGGGTAGTACCTCGACCTTACAGAAGATCACAGCTAAATAATACTGCTTTCAAGCAGTGTCGAGTGCTTGTGGTGAATAAGGTGACCAGAGCTCTAAGTGGGGATTGGAGGTAGGGTCGGCAACGCGCTTGCTATGCTTCTGCTGTTGCAGGGGTCTATAGGCAACGGTAATCGCTTACCATCAGAACCTAGTTTTAGATATACAAACGCCTTTTGTTTATGTAGTTTAAAATTAAATTAAAGAAAAATAATTATATCAATAATTGTCTTAAATACTAGTACTATCAGTAGTAACGTTTTTTTTTTCACAGTATTTGTTACGGACACTTCAGCGTCTTCAGCCTATCACAGTCCACTGCTGGACATAGACCTCCCCAAGTTCGCGCCCGACATTCTAATTTTCCGCAATCCTCATCCAGCCTACACCGACAATCTTAGATCGTCGGTCCAGCGGGCCGCAGCATTTATGAGGAAAGGTACAACATGTATTTAAAAAGGAATCACAATATCTATTACTCTCACGTAAAAACTACTGAACAGATTGCAATGAAACTCTGTACGTTGATAGCTGGAGATCTAGAATAAAACATAGTCTACTTTTTATCCTGACATTCCCATTGTATTTAAAGTTACACGAGTGAGTATCTAAATACCACTATAAGTAAATAAATAAAAAAATCAAAATTAGTTCAAATATTCGATAAAAATAAATTAGTATAATCGTGAAACTCTTACAAATACCTGTTTTAGTAATTACGGTGATTAATTTTAAAACACACGGACAGAATTTAAATAACCAATTCCGCTAGTTTTTGTTATGAATCGAAGTTGTACTAGCTTGAACCGCTTTTTAACCGACTTCAAGAAAAGAAGGACGTTATTAATATGATTGAATTTTTATTTTTATCTTATATTTTTCTACTGCTGAGTTTGCTCGCAAACGAAAAAACACCGACTTCAATTACATCGACAAGTATTACAACGCAAGTAGGCGAAAAAGTAGCCAAGTAAAAACACACTAAGAAAGATTACTCGAAAAATAGTTATCAAATCTTTATCAAATATAAATGGAAGAACATGACAAGCCTTAGCTTATACAAGAGACATCAGAATTAGTAAGCCCAGTGAGAAGTTATGCGGTATACATTGTAAGTCGACGAAAAAATAGTCAAGTAAATACGCATTATTAGATATAACTCGAAAGTAATTGTCAGATCTCAAATAAATTCAAATGGAAAAAAACGACACGCACCACCTTTCGATTTAAAAAAAATCATCGAAATCAGTCAACAAAGTTAAAAATTCCGAGAAATCAAATTGAGCAACTCCTCTTTTTTTCAAAGTCAGTTAAAAAAGATGTTACGCCATCGCACGAACAAACAGACTACAGATTCATCTGTTTATTATAATAAGTATTTAATATATAGAAAATTATTATCAATAGCGTTGTAAAGCGGCCAAGGACGCGCTTACTCGTGCCGAGAGTAAAAAAACTTACGTGTACTTAACCGACTTTAAAATAAGGCACTATTTTCCATTTCAATCAAGTGGAAATAAATTTAATTAAAATCTAATTTTTATTCAATGATTTTTTTTTGGTATGTTTATATCGTTAACTTTGAAACGATTATTAATAATATTTTATTCCTATTAAATTTTTATTAATAACCAGCTGCGCCACGCGATTTCAACCGCGTAATTTCCGATCCCGTGAAAATGTTGGGATGAAAAAGTAACCTACGTGTTATTCTAGATGATAGACCTATCTACGTACCGAGTTTCATTAAAATCGATCCGATAGTTCTTGCGTGAAAGATGCATACCAAACTTTTCAGCTTTATACTATTAATATAGAATGATAATGTAAGACTAGCTGCGCCCACGACTTCGTCTGCGTGGAATAGTGACTTTGAAAGGCATTTTTTGGATATACCTTTTGGTTTATTTTGGATTATAAGCACCGTCGTTTGGGTATTTACATGTTCAACGTGATTCTTTAAATTGGCATAACTTTTTAATTTACGAACCGATTGACATGAAACGAACACTAAATGTTAAGTGAAGTTTGCTACAACATATTAGTGAACCGTATCAAAATCGAATAAGCCGTTTCTGAGATTAGCTTGCACAAAGATATTACATTTACATTTTTATTATATGTATTGGATTTTTACAACCATAGAATTATAGTCTTAATAATAATATTTTGTTATAAAATAGGTAAGTTAGTTATTGTTTGTGAGTTTAAGCACATGTACTTTATTGGTTCCATCGTATACACATACATATGATCAGCCCGTTGGCGCAGTTTGTAGTGGCCCTGCTTGCTGACGCTGTACTTTGTGCAAGATATTACTAATTTTGTACTAAAACACAGTTTATATATTATTTTCAAAAGAGTAACTCCGCTCTTACTTATATTATATATATTATATTATATATAGCCTATTCTTCTTTGTAAAGTCCACATTTCGAATCGGCGGTAGCTTTACTTTTAAAATTTAATTTAAATATAAATACTTTTTTAAATATATAATTATATTTATGTATTTATATATAAAAAAATAATTTGAAAAATGACGATTCGAGAGTGCTTTTGAAGCCTATTTCAATAAAGTTATTTTTGCTTTTTATTTTAATTTTGATTCTGTTTCGCGGGTTGTAGGTTCGATTCCCGCCTGAGTCTGGTTGTAATATATGTATTATTTTTATATATATTTATCAAAAGGTATATATAAAGCTATATCACTCGGCTGTTACCTACGACACAAGCATTAATTAGCTTACCGTAGGATCTGAAGACTGTGTGTGTGTGTATGTTACATTTATTTATTTATTATTAATGCAACGGTCACGGCGCTGTGTACTACCGCGGCAAACACCTGTATTGGTCATACAGATGTTTGCCGTGGTCTGGGCGTTTCTGTTTGCGTGTTGTGTGTTGCCGGACACCCCGACACAGGAGTTTATCCTAGTGGGGGGCCGTTAAGAGTAGGGCGTTATCTATACAAAGAAATAAAATTGGAGAGTATGTTTGTCATATTAAAATAATCGCTTTTTACTAAATGTATACACGGTACAAATACCAAAATGACATTTTATAAAAATTTTGTATGTCTGTCTGTCTGTTTGTTCCGGCTAATCTCTGAAACGGCTGGACCGATTTTGACGGGACTTTAAGTGGCAGATATCTGATGTAGGAGTAACTTAGGCTACTTTAATTTTAGAAATTTATTTATTTTATAACTGTGCGAACTGCACAATAACATTTTAATATGTACGATTTTTTTTTTTTTGTGTTACCCTCACATTAGGAATTCTAAACAATTTTTAATATCATATCAAAAATTGACCGCTCCAGCGGGTACATCGTTCCATAGCTTAATTGGCTAGAGCGCCGACACGGTCAGTCGGAGACGCGGGTTCGAATCCCGCTGGAGCGGTCAATTTTTGATATGATATTAAAAATTGTTTAGAATTCCTAATGTGAGGGTAACACAAAAAAAAAATCGTACATATTAAAAATAGCACGGTGTCGTCTCCTGTCAAAGATTTTCATTGTAATATGAAACTTTGAATAGTTACGGGTCTCTGTAAAGAACTCACTATAGACGGCGCCACGGTTCGCTTAAACCGAAAATAAAAATCATCATATCAAAAATTTCGCTCTAGCGGGTACATCGTTCCATAGCTTAATTGGCTAGAGCGCCGACACGGTCAGTCAATAACATTTTAGTTAACTTCCACGCGTTCGAAGTCGCGAGCACAGCTAGTTCAGTAAATACCTACTGCAACTATATGGAAACAATCGTGGCTAATAACATAAAATTAAATTCCGTATCACAAACAAATATATGCATAATTGTATAGATGAAGAGACATTTATACCGTACGATAAATGTCGCACGACATGTTACACGACGACACGTTAGTAAAATTAAGAATAATGAGATCTTATATGAATGAAACGTGAAGCAGAGACCCGTGAGTTGACCTGCGTTTATTGTATTCGATTTCAAAACGACTTCAGGTCAAAGATAATCTTGAAAATTTACACAATTCACTTAAATGATAAATATGTTAGAAATAAAACATATTTAAATACAAGTAAATAATTTAATTACAATTTCGAACCCGCGACCGCTAACACTGTAAGCTGGTACTGTAATCACTGCACAGTCCCGTTGTCTTTACGTAGTCCTGATAAATATTATGGTAACTTCTACGTTTCCATGAGCATTAGTATGATTTATTATGGCTTAATATGAAACAGTAAGCATATATACAAAGAAAACAAAGATAATAAGTATTTTACATTTATCATACGCAGAAATCAAACATAAGACTGATCACGTAGATAAGAGATATCCAAAACTAATCGAATAGTTTAAAAGTGAAAAACCCGTTACTAAAATTTAATAAATTCAAATTCCGAACGATAAATGTGTTCCATGTTTTAAAACGTAATCCGTTAAAGTTGGCAGCCCTGTTCTGTGTCGCTGTCAAATAATTGTCGGATTCGGACAGCGTGGAGTCGAATGGCGGGAACATATTTTGAAAATGGAACGTTTTTGATTTTAAATTCATAACTTGAATTATTTTTGATTGAACTTGAAGAACGCATATTTAGAAAATAGAATTGATCTGTTTCTGGATTTTTTTTTAAATTTCGAACGTAACTTACTTTTGTGTGTAATTAATTAGGGCGTCATTACGCTTCAGCCTGTAATATCACACTCCTGGGCATAGGCTTCTTTCCCTATGTAGGAGAAGGGTAAGAACTTGATCCATCACGCTGCTGCAGATATATTCCCTGCTTTGAGTAACGATCACTAACAGGTGTACGTGTTAACCGGGACCGACGGCCTAACGTGCTCTCCGAGGCACGGTGGGGAAGCCCACAAGGACTGCACAAACACCTAGACCACGGCAAACATCTGTATTACCAATAAAAATGTTTATCATGTGCGGGGATCGAAAACGCAACCGTCAGCACAACAGTCACAAATCAGTGCTGTGACCGTTGCGCCAAAGTTACATAGTTAATATTTATGTAACGAAAAGCAGCATATTTTGAATATAGAATGCTTTCATTTCCAAATATGGAACTTGATTTTTTTTTATTTAATTGCCGCTTGAATGGTTCATAATATGAAAATAGATTTTTATTTATATTTACATTTTGTAAGCATTTATTTTAGCATACATCTATTAATAACACTGTGTTATATTAGTAATCTTAAAGTAAATTCGGAAAATAATGTAATAATAAAATATTCTTTATAGACATTATGAACTACACTTAAATTCCGCTCATACCTACTACTACAATATTTGTAATTAAAGTTTTTTATAATTGAAAAAAAATATTGATAAAATTTTGATTATAGAACCAGCTCACTTTTGTTTGATTTAAGACCTGCTCACAGGTAAAACTTGCCTGTAATATTGACATTTACAAAGTAATGAATTTCCGATATAAAATTTAATGAGAATGTACCCAACGTATGTTGATTAAAAATAGAAATATGTTTACTTATATCATAGAAGAAGCAATATTAATTTTAGTTTTATCGTGCTATATTTTATCTATACAAATAAATAAAATTTAAGTGTCTGTTTGTAATATTAAAATAACCGCTTTTTACTTAATGCAAATAGATTTATTTATACACGGTACAGATACCAAAATAACATTTTTTACAATTTTTGTCAGTCTGTCTGTCTGTTTGTTCCGGCTAATCTCTAAAACGGCTGGACCGATTTTGACAGCAGATTCACTGGCAGATAACTGGTATAGTAAGGATTAACTTAGGCTACTTTTATTTTAGAAATTTATTTATTTTAGAAATCTGCGAACTGAACAATAACTTTTTTGTTAAATTCCACGGGGACAAAGTCGCGTTCACAGCTAGTAATAAATAAACATATTTTGATTTATGATAAGCTCGTTTTATTTTTCACCTGATAGTTAAAGCAAGCATCTCCGTAGGATCAACAGGTTTTCTAAACACATATTGTTTTTGTAAGCGAGGTGCTATCTTGGTAAGTAGTTCTTCAAAACTTGATATCGTCATTCTAAAATATTCCAAAAAATTCTCATGCCTACATATTTTTAGCGCTACATATTTTCTTTTGAAATAACCTTCGTCTTGTTTCATTGTATAAATATAAAGATTTACCCAAAATTTCCTCTGGTTCTGTTTCTTTTTCATTCGTCATTTTAGTAACAACAGTAGAATAATTTTTTTGCGATCCATATCCAGACAAGCACGCCCGAGCACACAAACTGCGAAATCTCAACTGTCAAGTTGCGCGCGGCGCATCGTCCACGGCACCGTGCTGCGACACGGCGCCGTGAAATGTTAATTAAAAAAATTTTCACATGACACGCATCACCTTTCGATTTAAAGAAAAATCATCTAAACCGGTCCACCCAGTCAAAAGTTCTGAGGTAGCATACATGAAAAAATACAATAAAATTGAGAACCTCTTCTTTTTGGAAGTCGGTAACTAAAAACAGCAAATTTCACCAAAACACGTATCTGCCTCGGTAATTGTGTCATTAACCTCGTAAAGCTATCGCGTTTTTCGTTCCTTTTTATGATACAATATTTTAGACGTGTTGCAGGACACCCGGCTTTACCTTTATTAGAATACTAGCGACTCGCCACGGCTTCGCACGGGTGCAATGCTGATACTAAATATAAAATAGGTATATATCTGCAATGTAAGCGCAAAAAATGTGTTTATTTACGACGTCACATTAGAAACCTCTACAACTATCAGTGTTTCTCTACTATATTACGCATTTATTATACCTATAAACCTTCCTCTGGAATGACACTATTTACAAAAGAAAACCGCATCAAAATCCGTTGCGTAGTTTTAAAGATCTAAGCATACAGACAGCGGGAAGCGATTTTGTTTTATACTATGTAGTGAGTGATATACGAAAAACTCATTTCACGAACATTAAACTTAACTGATCAATAATTATAAGTACATTACGCCTACTACTTAGATATAATAGCGGCTAACATCTGGTTTCAGCTAAATTAGTCAAAAATAAAACCTATTAAAAATTACACTGTATATTTTTTTCATTTTATAAGTCTTAAAGTTGACTGGTAGATAAGGCTGTAATGCTTTAAGTCCGCCATTTCCGTAGCATGTTATATTACGTAGTGTATTAAAACTAAACAGATAAATATTAAGAACAGCATAGCTACATATTCGTTTATTTGATATAATTATATAATTATTTATAATCAAAAAGCTAACATTTTGTTTGTTCAAATGCGCCTACGTCAGAAACTAATGATACTTCGTAGGCTATATTACATGACGGTAAAACACAAAAACCAAACAATAATTATAAAGTCATCTCATTAACACAACTATAATCAAAATTTAAAACTTTTTTTCATTCTAGAATAATAAATAATTTTGTATAATCTGTGACGCGAAGCACTCAGAGCGTGAATCCTTGTTTAATATAGGGATATAAGTTTTATATATTTATACATAAGGTACTAACTATGCCCGCGACTTGATTCGCGTGGAATGTAATAAAAAAGTTATTGTTCAGCTCGCAGTTATAAAATAAATAAATTCTTAAAATAAAAGTAGCCTAAGTTTCTCCTTATTATAATAACATCAACTATCTGCCAGCAAAAATCCCGTCAAAATCGGTTCAGCCGACAGACGGACAGACAAAAATTGTAAAAAAAAAATGTTATTTTGGTATATGTACCGTGTACATCCATGTGTATTTAGTAAAAACGTTTATTTTAATATAACAAACAGACACTCCAATTTTATTTATTTGTATAGATATATATTATTTATATTATGCATATTTATCGAAAAAAAAAAATGTAGCAACTACAGTCGTCCGTTGCCTATAATATAGGCATTACGTTGTTTACCTTAGCAACACGACCGTGTGTGTGTTATAAGATAATGAAACAACTTTTTCGGATTTTGTCGCCGTTTATAAGGTTTTTTTAATACCCGAAGTTTCGAATACCTTATAGTAACCATGGTCATGGAGAACTTAATAAATTGCGATAAAATTCGAAAAAGTTTTTTCATTATAATGAGTGAAATTCGCATAAACATTAGAGACCTTCATTATATATTATTAGAGATTTCCCAAATATGGAGCAGCCCGACTGGGGTAGTACCTCGTCCTCACAGAAGATCACAGCAAAATAATACTGTTTTCAAGCAGTATTGTGTTCCTGTTGGTGAGTAAGGTCATATATGTGTGTGTGTGTGTGTGTGTGTGTGTGTGTGTGTGTGTGTGTGTGTGTGTGTGTGTGTGTGTGTGTGTGTGTGTGCGTGTGTGTGTGTGTGTGCGCGCGTATATGTGTATATATATATCAATTATTTAATATTTTCTTTTGTACGTCTGTCTACCTACTTTAATTTCTGTCTGTAATCGTTCCTTTTTGGGTGTGCTGGAAGAAATCTCTCACAGGGATAAGCACACCCATTATACATGAGTCTCCATGACAAAATATTGTGTATAATCTTGTACGTATAAAAAATTGTTAAATAAAATAAATAAAATAAAATAAGGTCCAGAGCTCAAGGGGGGATTGGGGATTGGGTCGGCAACGCGCTTGCGATGCTTCTGGTGTTGCAGGCATCTAATAAGGTACGGTAATCGCTTACCATCAGGTGAGCCGTACGCTTGTTTGTCGACCTAGTGACATAAAATAATTTTTAACAAAAAAAAACCGACTTCAAAACGGAAACTAAAAAGTGAAAAATAAATTTACTTAGTACAAAGTAATTCGTATTATAATTTAGTTAATCAGAAATGATTAAATAAATATTTTTAAATTTTGAAGTCGGTGCCAAGTAAAACATTAACTACTCTAGTATCTACTCGTAAGTTGTATGTAATTTGTTTCATTGACTATTAGGTTGAATACTGTTATTATTCTGTTATTGTTTTGACATATCTAATAATATTTTTTGTACTTGTTTGTTGTGTGTGTGTTGTTTGTATTTGTTGTTGTAGCCAGGTTGTTGTAGTATTTACTTGGCACCAACTTCAAAATTATAAAATATTTATTTAATCATTTCTGATTAACTAAATCATAATACGAATTACTTTGTACTAAGTAAATTTATTTTTCACGTAGTTTCCGTTTTGAAGTCGGTTTTTTTTTTGTTAAAAATTATTTTATTTTACAATTTTTAGTGATGGGTAGACCTAACAAGGATGCTTTTTCTCTTATGTCGGGGGTTCGGAAACATACACAATACACAAGCACAAACACCCAGATCACGACAAACATCTATATGGCCAATACAAATGTCTGTCGTGCGTGGGGATTGAACCGCTAACGCGTCGACATACTATGACTACTATGAGTAAAGTTCGCTATCAGGTGTACGTAATAACAAACGGGACTGACAGCCTAGCGTGTTCTCCGAGGCTAGGTTGGGAGAACCACAAGGATTAACAACTAGACCGAAAATAAATATTTTTATAAACATAAATATCCACTCCGAGCGGGAATAGAACCCGCGACCGTCGGTGTTTAGGCGCCGCCGACACGGTACATGCACCCTTATATCAAAGCGGTCGTCAAACAGCAGAAGGTAACTGCTGTAAATTGTTGAGAAATTCCCTCGAGTGTTTATGGGCTCCATCATCAAACCTGGTCCTGCGACACAGATGATCACACAGCAGGTATTTGCTATAAATCGTTGAAAAGTTCTCTCGACTATCTTTCGTCTCCATCATCAGACTTTAATGGCACTTGTAACTCATATAGGTGCAAAGTTTTTATCAATAGAAACGAATTAAGTTCAAGAAGCAGGTAATTGCTATGAATTGTTAAAGAGTTCCCTCGACTATCTTTCTTCTCCATCATCAGATCGACTCCAGACCTTTATTAAATAGTAGTGCTTTATAGTACTTAATGAAAACATGATTAAATTTACTAGTCACCCTTACGATTTTTGAAAGTTTCCCTCGGTTTCTCTGGGATCCCATCATCAGATCCTGGTTTCCTTGTCATGGTACCAAACTATGAATATCTCCTTTCCAACAAAAAAAGAATTATCAAAATCGGTTCATAAACGAAGAAGTTATCTCCGAACATACATAAAAAAAAAATATATATATACGGTCGAATTGAGTAACCTCCTCCTTTTTTTGAAGTCGGTTAAAAAAGACCTCTCCTGACCATGGTTGCTGTAAAGTATCCGAAACGTCAGACATCTAAAAAACTTAATCAACCGCGACAAAATACGAAAATGTTGTTTCATTATTATAATTAAGAACATTTTTTTTTTATTTTTTATAATTTTTTAATATTTATTTATTAAATAAATAAATATTATATATCAATTTTTATTACACAGGCATAACGCACAGAAACAGTGAAAGTTTCATTCAGAACTTTTTATTGTTTATTGAATATACAATAAAAATTAAAATCTCACACTAAAAAACTTGATTCCGTTTTTTTTTTGCTCTAATCTTTGCATAAGCAAAATAAGTGGCAGCTGAGTTTGATGTGCGAACAACGAACAGTATTTAATTTCCATTACAATTAGGTCTGACACTTTCACCGCTGAGCGGCGCGGCGCTTCAATAAAAACTTAACATTTCTGACCTTAGACATCTTTCAGTCAAATCGACTACTTAACATAAAATAAATTTGAGTAAAGATTTATTAAGTACAATTTATATTAAATATATTAAATCTAGGTTCAAGGTCACGCTTCAAAATCTCACTATGATTATTAAAAAAAAGGAATGTGCTTTAGACCATACAACTTAAGTAAAACTTACGAAACGTAACTCTTTCTCTTTCTATCTTCATTAACTTTTATATCTCCCGATCATTTTTCGTAACACTATCGTCACGCATTCACCAGCTTACACCCCAAGTTTGTATATATTTTTTGTATGTATGTATTTGTATGTGTTTTTTGCTCAATTACGACAATACGTCTGAGCGGATCTAGATAAAATTTAGATCAGAAATAGCTTACGGTCTGAAATAGCAAATGGCTACTTTTTATTCTGGATTTTTTTTTATATCTATGACATACGTAATATAAACGTTCACACACACACATACATTATAGAGATTTATGTGTTTTTTCCTATCGCAGTCCACTGCTGGACACAGGCCTCAACAAGTTCGCGCCAAAAACAGCGTGAACTCATGTGTTTGTTGTAGTTTGTGGTGTACCTTACCGTTATTAATATTGCATAATGCTTATCTAAACATTACAGATGAACCTGTATATTCATTTACGGCCAGTTTCAACATCCTATCAATCTCAGAATTCGCTTACTAGAGGTAGAATTTTGACGTAAGCTTCATACACATTGTATCGTAAATCTATCGCTAGTAGGCGAAACCAGAGACGGATAGAAACAGCCGTTATTAGTATTGTTCATACGTCTTATGGAATTCAACAAGGGATCTGTGATCTATACTCGTATCAAAATTTCTGAGACCGAAATGGCAGGAAACATCGAGTATTATAATATAGTAATAGTTACTAGTGGTCGCTCGTTATTCGAATTTCGACCATAATTAATTTAAATTATAAGATTGAAAATTAAACAAAAGAGTGTAAACGCGTGTGTGTGTCAAATACAAAGTAGTGTGTGTAATGTTTTTTTTTTATTGATTTAATGTATTTTTCGAGCATAATTAAAAAAAAAAAAATTAGCATTCTGCACTCCTTCTCTATACAAACTGTAAGTGTGCGAAATTTCATAATCCTACGTCCCGCGCAATTTTCGTAAAAAGGGGTACAAAGTTTTTATATTTCAATATTATAACAACGTAAGTTTGAGAAACTCTGACCGACGGAGCTTATCTCAACGGACATTAAAAAAGGTATTCACATCGTTTGACATACAAAATATCATTATTACTACTTCGACGGACAGTCGACGACAAAAGTTTTACATTTGAAATTAAACATAAACACGCAACGGTCTTGAAGGCATTATATTAAAAAATTTCAACTAGTTTAATCTAGATAAAAATGTTTGACCCTACGACATTTGTAGTTGTTATTCCGTCTGAGTTATGTTTTAAGTTTTAACTTGATTTTTAAAAATCTACGTTAGTATCGGTTGATGTTACATTTCTGTTTAAAATGGTAAAAGTAATCATATCTAATAAAAAATGCTGAAATCTCTCAACGATTTGTTTCGGAAATAATGAATGTCAATTTAATTTCTTTATTATAATGTAATTGTATTGCATTATTATATTGATAATTTGAAAAAGAATGACTGCTGACAATCTTATCGGTTCTTCCCAGTAGAACGTACATGAAACATATTAATGTACTAGCTGCCCGGACAGACTTTGTTCTGTCATTTTCAGTTTAATGGTAAAAATTAAATATTTTTCTAAAAAAAAGTAGCTTAATTTGTCGAGCCATTCTCGAGTTATGCGCTTAGCAACATTCATTTTTATTTATATACTAGCTGCCCGGACAGACTTCGTTCAGTCAAAAGCTAATAGTCTTTTTTTTATTAAAACCTTCCGTGGGCCTTAAGGAAAATACAAAATAAATAAATTAGCCGAATTGGTTGAGCCGTTCTCGAGTTATGCGCTTAGCAACATTCATTTTTATTTATATAGAAGATGACAGATAGAAGACAATGACTGAATTTTTATGTGAGTGAAATCAATAAATATATAAAAATAAATACTAACATTACTACATGAACCTTTTTTGATACGAGCTTAGAAACAAGCTAAATATTGAGGACTCATTTCTCTTGTTAAGATATTGCCCGACAAAAAAAAATAACAAAGCAAATTGTAAGCATGAAAATTACACACAGCGTGTAGCCTCTTTAGAATTAAGAAGGGATCAAATTGAAAGAAACAATGCTTTTTGACAATTGTACTAAGCAGGTACTATCTGAGCAGACAGATGTTTTCCTTTTACGAACTATTCAATGTGTGAATTTGAAATACGCTTCGCTTCAGCCTATAATATCCCACTGCTGGGCATAGACATCTTTCCCCATGTAGAAGGATCAGAGCTTAATCCACCACGCTGCTCCAATGCGGGTTGGCGGATATATTCCTTACTATGAGTAACGATCGCTATCAGGTGTACATGATAACATGAATTTGAAATAATCGTTATATTCTAATGTTTATACGTGAATTTCACTCATTAAAATGAAAAAACTTTTTCGGATTAAAATAAATATAAATCCGATCCAAATAAAATTCGAAAAAAAATTTTTTTTTTGAAATTTAAAAATTCTAGCAATATATTCTTCACTTTATCTTCTTCTTCATCATCACCACTTCAGCCTATCGCAGTCCACTGCTAGACATAGGCCATCCACAAGTTCGCGCCAACAATGACGTGAACTCATGTGTTTTGCCCATAGTCACCACGCTGGGCAGGCGGATCGGTCGCACCGAAGACGCCTCTTCTTCGTATATAATATATAAAAATCTCGTGTCACGATGATTGTCCGAACTAACCTCCGAAACTACTTGACCGGTTTTAATGAAATTCGTATGTAACTTTGTCCAACTTAAAATATAGTTTATTTTCATTCGATTAATGACCGCGACAAAACATCAACTCACAGCTGGTTAACATATAGCGCGTCTCCGAGGTTAAAGATCTGGGTGTCCGGTTCACCGCTGATCTCAACTTTCGGGAACATATAGTCGGGGTATGCAAAAAAGCGTACCGGAACCTTGGCTTCATATTACGGCAATCGGTCGGCTTTGACAACTTTAAAGCTCTCCGGGCCTTGTATGATGCCTTGGTGAAGAGTCATTTGGAGTGTAGCTCGGTTGTGTGGGCCCCGAGTGAGATCAAATATAAAGCAATGGTAGAGCGGATACAGAACAAATTTGCTCGAGTTCTGTACCGGAAGTTATATGGGGTATACCCTGGTTATCCGTTGCTGTACCCTACCTTGTTCGTTTTAGGCATGGTGGGGTACAGCACGTTGGAAACCAGGCGCGAAGTCTCCCTTGCTACGTACATGTGGAAGGTTCTACGCGGTGAAACGGACAATCCAGCTATTCTCAAAGAACTCAGGCTGTGCGCGGTGGACAACGCGGTGCGGCGGAGACGACGCCCCAGCCTCCTAGCACTACCCCGGGCGCGCACCAACTTGTTGCGTGACGCCCCGCTAACACGAGCTATACGCACGCTTAACATAGTGGCCGACAGAATTGACTTATTCAGTTGCACACTGAACGAGTTCACGAGGATCGTAACTGGAGTCGTCTCATACAAATTAAATTGAAATCGGTTTTATTTGTTTTGACATTTATATTATACTTTCCTTTTATAGTTCGACGAATTTAATTTTCTATGAGTTATGTAATTTTAATTATGTTTTATTGACTATGTTTCAAATTTGTATATTTTGATATTTTATTTTATTGTATTAATTGCATTTTTATCATGTATTTAATTGGATTTTATTTTTACTGACTAGGTTTAAATTTTTTTATTGGTTTTAATTTATTTTATTTTTAATGAAAATTATTAAATTGACGAAATTATTATAGTTTTTATTAATATAGATTATGTAATTTGACTATGTATTGTGAATTTTTAATAATAACTTAGTTTTATTTTGTTAAATGAAATAATGGAATTGAATGTGATGTCAATTTTTATATTTGTATCTTCATATGACATGTATTTAATACGATAACGACACTAACGCATTAGGATAATATCCTGTAATGTTAGATGTATGATGGAATAAATAAATAAATAAATAAAAAATAAAAAAATAAACCTTATAATAGATAAGTATTAGAAAACTTACAAATAAAAATTCGCCAATATACTATCAAACACATTTAGAGACAAATTTTTATTTATATAGATAAAATTAATTAGGTGAAGGGACTTTAGCGTGGTATAAATAACACTAGTGGCTAGGAAGGGATGATGTCACCCAATTTTTATATATTTTAATAGGGTCCTGAAAGGACTTCTAACGTTTCACCCTATGAAACAACCCTTAAACAATAAATAGCAACTGACTGGTGTACAGCGAATAGTATTGATTTATTAAAGTTTGATACAATATATAATATACATATTCATTTATATATGTATTCATACAGTCGGCTTTTACCTGTAACACAAGCGCTAAGTTGCTTACTTTATGAACAGACTACCGCGTATGTTATAATAAAAAAATAATATGTAAGAAGAATTCATATGTACCCACATTAATTAACATATCTATACAAATAAATAAAATTGGACTGTCTGTTTGTAATATTAAAATAACTGCTTTTTAACTAAATGCATATGGATGTATACACGGTACATATACCAAAATAACATTTTTTACAATTATTGTCTGTCTGTCTCTCTGTTTGTTCCGGCTAATCTCTGACACGGCTGGGCCGATTTTGACAGGACTTTCACTGGTAGATAGCTGATATAATAAGGAGTAACTTAGGCTACTTGTATTTTAGAAATCTATTTATTTTATAACTGCGAGCTGAACAATAAACATTTTGTCAAATTAATGTATTAATAATAATGTATATAAATTGTCGTCGCGAGTGTACCGCTCGCTCGTTATCAGTTATTTACTCAGCGCGAACCCGCGATAAGATGTACACACAACTCGTCAATAAGGACAGCTCGGCTTAACTCGTTTATTATGTTTGAGATCACATATAATAATATATAAATTTTTATATATTATATTTACCTATTACTTCGAAAATAAATTAAAATCTATATCAATAAAACTACGCATAACTTCCGAACGTCTGCGAATAATTGGAAAATCGATATATAAATAAATATCTACAACATACACACACACGGTCGTCTGTTCCTACGGTAAGCAACTTAATGCTTGTGTTATAGGTGACAGCCGACTGGTATATGTAGGTACATATATATTTTATCCTCGATAAACATACATATAAATAATACATATATACCTATTTAAATAAATATATGTATTGAACCAACAATATATACATATATGTATATATTTATATGATTAGCTGAGTTGCCCGGCTTATCGGATTTCTTTTATTCTACCCTCATAATTATGTTGTTTTGTTTAGATTGAGACTTGTATTATTATTTTGTGAATGATTGTTGAACGGCGTAGTCCCTGTGTAAACCTAATTGGTATTTGTGTGAATGTCATATATATAACAATATGTATTTTTGTTACATGTTTGTATGGTAATAATAAATAATTAAAAAAAGTGTGTGTATTTATGTACGCACGTAAGAAGTTATACATCATTGGTTAGCTAACTTAGCTAACTTCAGGGTGTCGGTTTTTTGTGACGGTGTGCGCGCGCATCGTATCGTTTCCATAACGCGCCAAAAGAAATATAACTTCAAAAATTTAATGTAAATAATAACATAGTATGTAAAAATTTAATTTTTCCGAGTTAAAGTTCCTAAGATATGATGGATCATACGAACGTCAAACATAACTACCCTCAATTCACAGTCGGTTAACCTTATATTACAGTTACCGAAAAAAGGCACCATAAATATAAATTAGTTAAGTATTAAAAAATGATAATTACTTTGAAAAAAAAATCTCATTAACGTTTTCGACTCGACCACTTCCTTATCTCGGCTTACCATTAAAATATATGCGTATTATCTTTATTATTTATTACATATGAATATTTAATTATTATAATACACACTCACTACTGTTACTCGAAAACGAATTTGTTCGTCTGTTTGTTACATAATAGGCTATATTATATCACGCTGTATAATTCACATGGAGAGTCAAATGTGGTCAAAAATATTATTATTAGTAACTGTCTATAACCGTATAAACAAAAATTTTCTTTGTCTGTCTTATTATATAATGATCTATGTACCTCGAAATATCAGACTTTCTTTACTTATTAATGTAAAATGATAGTGTTTACCTTTAACATCGAAAACTAAATATTAATAAATATCTGCTAAGCTATATGGAATATATATATTGTTGGATATTTGTACAAATATGTCTTTTCGGTTTGGATGTCTGTCCTTGTGGGTTTCCCCACGGTGCATCGGAGAGCACGTTAAGCCATCGCTCCCGGTTGTTATCATATACACCTGATAGCGATCGTTACTCATGAGGAACCCGCAGTGAAGCAGCGTGGTTGATTAAGCTCCAATCCTTCTCCTACACGGAGAAAAAGGGCTACACCCAACAGTGGTATGTTACATGCTGAATGCGTAATCTATATGAAAGACAATTTACATTATAGGCTCTATTACATCCCGCATCATATAGGCGATATTAAAGCAATATAACTAAAAATAGCAAAAGTACTCCTAAATACACACAAATAAATAAATATTAATTTAATAAAGAAGAAAGTAAAACCTACCACATATACCTTGAAGACAAAAAACAAGAATTAAAAAATAAATTGGACATTAAAAAAAACATTTATTTTTTGTAGTTAATTAATTAACTACAAAAAAAAAAAATAACAAAAAAGCTACTCCTCATCCCGACTCCATGCATCGCTCTCGTCCGAGCGCATCACGGTGTATTGTACACTCGAACAGTTTTGATACTTTTTATTTTTATACATTTAAACTTTCGTGATAGTTGAAAAACGTTACAAGCTCATTGAATTTATTACGTTGAGTTTTTATTTGTATAGCAAGATAAAAAGTTTATGATAATTTTGAGAAACATCAAAGCAATCATTTATAATTATGACGAACTTTTTCGGGATCGAACAATCAAAAATCAAAAAATACATAAATCACGCTTAAAATCAATTTTAAATCACATTTAAAACAATTTATTACTATTATTATATACTTAATTACAGCTAATGTGAAGCGATCACCGGACTCGAAACGTAAATTTTACGGGGAAGAAATGGCAAGACGCTCCGTAGAATTTATTTTTTTATTTTTTTTTTTAATTACCAATTAAAAAGATACTTTAAGTCATGAATCGGTTAGAATCGTAAACAACTTTTTTATTACTATTTTTAACCGATTTAAAAAAAGAGGAAATTCTCAATTCGGTTGGTATTTTTTTATGTATGTACACCGATGTCACCGAGATTTCTGATCCGATTTACATGATTATTTTTTTGTTTGACCAACCGACAACTAATTAGTTGTCATTTGGTCAATTTTGCTCGGTAGCTTTTTATATTGAGAGCATTTTTGTTAACTTGGACGATTTAATTTATGTGTTATTTCATAACTTTTCAGTGTGCACTAATTTTGATAATTTTTTTTTTAATCGAAAGCTGGTGCCTGTCATGTGGTCTCATTTAAATTTTGTAGATGTAATTGAAATAGATTTTTTTCCGTTTGTGATCAAACACAATTATATGATATATATTTAATTGTTTATCGTAATATATTTTTGGTGTAATACAAATAACACAACTTTATCAGTGTCATCTGTTCATTACAATCACAGAGGTCAATCATGCATCTAACTTGATGCAATCGAAAGACGTCCCACGCAGTTTTAGTTGAGCTATTTCAGTTTTAATAAATTAGTTATCATATACAGTAACTTTTAAAAGTCTATGAGTGATGAATATTTTAAAACCTATAAATTCCTTCTAAATCGTTTTTTCGTATCAAATTTCTTGATTTAGCTCGAAAACAAATAATATAATGCTAATTTTAATTGTAAGATTATAGAGGATGACAGAAAATGCGAAGTTAAAATGTCGTTAAATTGTGGGATAAAAAAAAATACAAGTAGTCCCCAGAATCATTGGAATCATTTATTAAATTTCACAACTTTATAAATAATAACATGTGTATAAATACAGTGATAACATATTATTTTATAACCTACTTCAAAGAAGATTTACAATCTGCTGTATTTTTCTAACATTATTGAGACTATTAAACAGTAATATTGTTGACAATTAAAAAACCTATTATTAACGATATGTCAAGGTGATTCAATCTTCGATTCGCATACCACGTAAAATTCTCGTATTTAATAAATAACTGCGATAAGACCAAATGACAGGTCATCGTATCTTTGATACATGACAATCGTAATTGATTTCGTAAACTGATAGGTATTAAATGATAATGTGTTTTATTTCCAAAAGGTACATACATATACACAATATATCACTATGTTTGTCGTGACATACCGTGTATGTGTATCTAATTTTACACTCATGTATAACTGCATCCAAGTATACTTATATAATAAAGATGATACTTGTCTGTTTGTTCAATTGAAACAAAGAAACTTTCTTATAATAAAAGGCACTGCTACGACTAACTAACTTTGGGTAAGTATTTATCAGTAGGTACGTTCTGTACGTAGACAGCCAGAGCGCAAATATCACAAATAACACATAGAGCTTGTAAATAATATAGAGTACAAACATTAAAAAGAATAATTTACTAATCATTCATGTGGAATGGTGGCAAGAATTCTGGCATCATTTCTCGTTTAAATTGTAACAATGATTCTCTTCAAATTTTCTCTAAAAATAAATACGAATGATTGGACAAATATTTGTTACTGCAGATCCATCAGAACACACAGACTCTCACATGAACAATGTTAATCCCCAAATTCTCACTGGATACTAATGCATAGTTACTATATCTACGCAGGCAAAACCGCATTTCGCACAAAGTCAATTCATTAATCGCTATATGTATAATAAATTTACTTAGCTTTCAATAATATCCACCATGTTAATAGGGTGTTGTCATTTATCTCACGTCGCTTATACATTTGGCAAGCCACCAGATTTAAACGTAGCACTTGTTAAAGCCAAGGGCGAACTTGCTATGACAGATTACAACTAATTATCAAACTAAATTATATCTAATTAACAATTTTTTTATAAAATAATCATCCCCCGTGGATTTACTTGTATTCGGACAGTTACTTTACGTCTTCTTACATTTTAACCTTCCTTAATAAATGTGATATCGAAATCAATAATATTATTTTTTCGTTCTACATCGGCATTCCTGAGTTCAGAATGTTCAAGAAAACAAACTAATCAGTTATGTTATATAAACATATAGTAGCAAATTTGAAATATTTTTCATATGTATCTTGAATAGGTTCAACAAAGGAATTATTATATTCATCAATTATGTCAGTAATACGAATAGTTAAAAAAATCAGAAGAAACTAAATTGGATATATTTGGTTGGTTATCAAATAACAATAAACATTACTTAAATTAATTAAGTACTACGTTTATCTGTAATCGATAGCATCATCGAATACTTGTTACGTAACAAAAATAATAACATCGATCACGGTTGAGTTTAAACTGTTGCCAACTTTCGTGATTTTGTGGGATACAAGTGAATCTACTAATTGGATTTTCTTCATGGCTATAACGAACATAATTTGTTTTATTATCTGTATATAAATGATTTGCCTATTTTAAAAATGTATATTTTTAACGAAATGTCAGATGGCGTATAAAATTTAAACATGACAAAAGTTTGACTAGGCCGTTGGCGCAGTTTGTAGTGCAGAAAGCAGGGTTGCTTTCTACTCCGAGAGTTGTGGGTTCGATTCCCACCCCGAGTCTGGGTGTAATATAAATATTTATTTATATATTTATATATGTATTATTTATAACTATCTTTATCGAAAAAAAAGATGTAGTAGTACGTCATATACATTTATCAGCAATTTGTAAAACAGGTCCTAAATTGTGCTGACAGGATGATTTGACTGAAGATGATTAAGCAATAGATAAGTTATTGTGACGATAATTCAAACTGTTATTACATAAAAACAATTATAACGTGAGGTATGAAAAGTTTTACCATTTTAAATAATTATTTCAAACTTCATTACTTATATGTTAGCGTATGTCACGCTATATGTAACTTAAAAATAAGATAGATGAGTAATCAGTACTATTTAATGGATATTAAATCATTATTAGTAGTAGTTCAACTTAATATTTTGTGAATTAATATAAATATACAAAATAAAGAGAGTGCATTTCAGTGATGAGGCGTATTTTTCTGTTCTTATGATACTGTTTTTTTTTGCATGTATAGTGAAATAAATACTGAAATGAACGCTTCATAATCATTCTTTTATGGCCAATACAAATGTTAGCCATGTGCGGAAATCGAACCCGCGACCGCAAGCACAAAAGACAGTACTGTGACTCCTGTGACCCCTAACGCCTTGTCAATCTCCATTACATAAATCAAAGTTTCCATTACATAAATCAATCACGATTTTACAAAAATATTATTTATTTTAAAACAGAGTACTAAGACGAGTCGTCCGCGGTACGGTCCCATAACGTACACAATTACTTGTAACGGCGTACGTTTAAAATTCAACTTTGCGTCATCAATAATAAGATGCGATTTCGGATAGCGACGTTGCAATTGTATTAGGGTGTGGTATAAGTTGAGAATAAATATGTTTTCATGTAATGATTTTATATTAATATTTGTATTTATGTATATATGTATTATATCTATGTATGTTTATAAAAAAAATTTGCTACATCAGTCGGCTGCTACCTAACACAAGCGTTAACTTTCTTACCGTAGGAACAGACGATCGTGTGTGTGTGTGTGTATAAGATAGTTATTTATTTTTAATATAGTTTCTTTATTTTTGTTTTGTTGTTATGCGGAGTTTTCAACTCTATAGAATTCCTTGTGTTCTTAAAAAAATCTCAATCTTTTATCTATCTTAAAAGTGGTACAAAACATAAATACATACTTACATCAGATCTTGTCGTAGGAACCCAAAATGGACAATCGTTATTTAATTTTTTCTTAGTTTTCATTAAGACATAATTTTAGTAATTAAGAGCTTGCACATTTTTATATCGGTCATCTGGCTAGTATTAAATTAAACAAAAACAAAAATGGCTTCTATAAAACAAAAATCTCCATTAAGAAAAATAATGTTATCATAATGCTTAGAACTTGAAAAGTCAAATGTAAAGATTGCGAAAGAATTTTTTTTTATATACTAGGTTAAATAAATAAAATTAAAGTATAATAATAATATAAAATCGCCATTTCTTATACCTTGTACCGAACTCTCAGTAATTTTATCCATGAAATAGTTGGCGTTACCAAATAGGGCTTAGAGCGAGACGACGTTATGCGTGCGAGAGAGATGGAACGATTCGTAGAAACTCATGGATTTTTGAGGTTTTAGTGGTTTTTTTTTTTCATAATGTTCGCGCCCGTGTCTTTGTTTGCATAATATGTATTTTTTTTTTGGAAATGTTTCTGTTTTTCTACTGTTATGTATTTTAGCTTTGAATAATAGTGTACTGGATGTTAATTGCGTTTTTGGTTGTAAGATATTTTGTACTTATGAAAATTATTTGTCTTGATGTTAAATGATATTTGTATACGTTTATAGGTTTTTAATGATTGTTAAAAAATTGTAAACTTTCTACTAACTTGAAATTATTTAGTGAAAAAGTTTGTTTATTGGCGAAGGTAGTTGCACAAATGTTTTAAAATGTAATAGTTACTTCAAGTTGAAAAAATATTTGAGTAGGAAATTATGTTAATAATAGGCTATATAATATTACGTCGTAATAAACATGATAGTCAATAAACAAGTATAGTGTATTATAACTGTTTGCTAAGGTCAGCTATAATGAACTAAAGATGCTATGCTATACAATGCGCATTTTCTGCTATAACATATAGTGTTTTTGTTAAAGATGGTTAACTTAGAATTCTTTCGAATGACATATTTCTAATACTTATTTTAAGTTAATAAAAAGTTTCATTTAAAATAATTTTATAATTTATAATAACACGTATGACGTAATGTATATGTAGTGTATATGTATGTATATTGTGTAGTATATATGTAGTATATTTACTCATTTTTGTATCCTGTAGTTTTAAACTCCATGCCAATTCTTCATCAACTCTGTACACTTTGCTACCGCTTCTCATTTTCTACGCCCTGTCCCATACCCTAAGGTTGTCTGGAAGAAATCGCTTTTAGCGATAAGACCGCCTTTGTACGCCTTTCTTTGAATGTATCACTTTTTTGTAACTTTTTTTATGGTGTACATTAATGAGTATTTATTATTATTATTATTTTTTAATGACTACAGTAAATTACATAATTATGACAATTTTTATAAGCATCTATTATGTAACGTATTTTGGCTCAGTTCATTTTTTTTAAATAAATATCTTCACAATACACACACAGTCGTCTGTTCCTAAAGTAAGCAACTTAATGCTTGTGTTATAGGTAACAGCCAACTGGTATAGGTACATGATATTTTTTGAAAAACATACTTATAAATAATACATATATAAATATCTACATTACACCCAGACTTAGGGTGGGAATCGAACCCACAACCCCCGGAACATAAAACAGGGTCACTACAAACTGCGCCAACGGGCTAGTCAATTTTAAAAGTATTGAAAATAAAAATAAACAAAAAATTACGTTATCACTTCAAGTTTCTATATAAGATCATCGTATAACGCGTAATGATGTTGATAATTGTTTTATTTCTTTAAGGATTTGTTCTGATTTTATTCGAGCCCAAAACCAAGTAAATCAATCCCCTTTAGCGGTAGAATTCCCAAGGAACATTACTTTGTGTGTCTATTCAATAAATAAAACCTACTAATTAATTTCAATGGTTTACTCTCGGAGATGGTACATCGGTCAGTAAGTCAGTCAGTAATTCCACCAATCAATTGATACAAATCAAATCAATGAATTCAATAACTTCTTTATTTACTCACGGCCGATTTCAATAATCTACCTACCATTTTCTCTGGTTTTGCTTTAACCGGCCGTTAGGCTTCCAAAAGTATTTCTCAATCGTCATTTTACATAATATAAGTGTGAACAGCTTTACAATATAGATTCTGTTGGGACCGAATAAGAACCGATAAGAAACTCAACAGTTATTCATTTAACCAGTTTAAAAACCAATCCGAACGAAAAAATTGCCGAAATCTGGACTGGACCAAACCCAAGTCAAAGAAATTAAACTTCGGACTTATCGAAGTCTTTGCCCCAAAGAAGCAACTGAGTCTTACCTCGCCATGTTGACTCCTCCCATCAGGCGTGTTCTCAGGTAGGAAGTAAAGCCTCAAGGAGACCAGGGTCTGGTCGGAGACCCGGTCCGTCCACAGGAGTTGCAGTTCACCTGGAAACAATAAACTATTTACTACAAATTCTCATTACACATTTCTATTTAGTACTTCGTTGTTTTATATTTGTTTATGGATAAGTATTATATTTGAGGAAGACTAGGTAAGCAAGGAATAGAGGATAGGACATGAACAATATTTCCTTCAAGACTAGTTTGACAATTAGAATTATCTGGTGGAGGAGAATGCAGTAAGGTTACTAAACATTCTGGGATTTGTACGCCAAATTAACATTCGAACAACGTAGCCTATTATGTACTAAATCTTCTCTTTAACATAATTTTTTTTATGACCCCGTGTGACAAGTACTTGGACATTGACGCTATATTTTTAACCGATTTCCAAAAAAGGAGGAGGTTCTCAATTCGACTGAATTTTTTTTATGTATGTTACTTCAGAACTTTTGATTGGGTGCACCGATTTCGACATTTTTTTTTTAATCGAAAGGTGGTGTGTGTCATTTGGTCCCACTTAAATTTATTTGTGATCTAACAATAAGTTTTCGAGTTATATCTAATAATGCGTTTTTACTTGAATATTTTTTCGTCGACCTACGCTGTATTATACCGCATAACTTTTTACTGGCTATACCGATTTTGGTGATTTTTAATTTAGTCGAAAGCTGATGTTTATCGTGTGGTCATATTTAAATTTCATCGAGATCTGATAACAACTTTTTGAGTAATCTTTGATAACGCGTATTTACTTCACTATATTTTCGTCTCCCTACGTTGTATTACTCGTCGATGTAATCGAAGTCGGTTTTTTTCGTTTGCGAGCAAATACAATTATTGTAGAAGTCTTTGAGCTTTCAGCATCATAACAATTGCTTTGACTTACGATGGACACTGACATCTAAGTCGCAGCTCCTTAGACGTCCTTGACCATTGCGTTTGCAATAAGTAAAAGTTTAAAATAAACGTTTCACACTCAATGGCTTTCAGTAGAATCATCTCCTGTGTCAGGGGTCCGGAAACACACAGGACATAAGCACAAATGCCCAGACCATGATAAATGAGAAACGAACCTGCGATCGCCAGTGTAACAGCCAGTGTTGTGACCGCTGCGCCATGGGTCATCAAAACTTTACAATGTCACCGGAATATCACAAAATGATAATCGTAAGTAAAAAGATTTACACACTGATTTAGAAACAGCAGAAAACCTTAGTGATAGCAGAACTTAGAAGATGTAATTCAAAAAAAGAAGATTATGAAACCCTTACCGATGGACACTAGTTCGGAGTCCTGCCATACCCTCACAAAGAAGAAATCTCCAATGGCAACGATTTTTTCCTTTGGTCCTGTGAGCCGGATCGCCTTGTAGAATGTGTACTGGCCGTGTTGACCGCATGGTGCGCCGACAAGCTGGAACAAGCGCTTTATTAATTTAGATATAAAGATAACCTATTAGACAATAGAATGCTCTAATGTGTTCAGGGCCTTTTTTTATACAACTAGGCAAACAAGCGTACGGCTCACCTGATAGTACGCGATTACCGTAGCTTAAACGCCTGCGACCGGAAGCATCGCAAGCGTGTTGCCGACCCCCTCCTCTTGGAGCTCTAGTCACCTTACTCACAACAGGAACACAACACTACTTAAAAGCAGTATTATTAAGCTGTGATCTTCTGTAAGGTCGAGGTACTTCTCCAGTTGCCCTTCCTCGGTAAAAAGGTCATGGGTATGAAAATTATCCCCTGATTTGTTTTATTTTAATATGTATATTTTGAGAGCAGCTCACTCTTGACTCTTGTTATTTACATTTTAATAAACCGTACACGTGTCACCAACGGATACAGATATTTTAATTAGGGAGGGTCAGCAAAAAAACAAAATTTCAATTTTTTTATATTTGTATTTTTCGTTTTTAAAGTTTAACGTACAGTGAATTTTTGTAGATATAATTTAATAAGGACAGCCTGATGTAAAATGTAATCAAGCATGGTAAGGCATACTGGATCAGGACCAGGTCTGGTCCAGATAAGAAATCAAAAAAGTGACAGAATTTAGCAGATTTCATAGGATTAATTTTCTTTTAAATTATGTTTAATTATGTTATTAATAATTATATACATTAGGATGAATTTTATTTTATGTATATTGGATTATATTTAGAATACTTAGGTATAAAGTTATTTGTTCTTTTATTTTCTGTTATGCATTTATTATTATATGCAGTCTAACCTGATCGAAAAATAGCTTACGTAATTAATGGATATTCTAAATAAAAATTAATTTCTTCATAAATATTAATTCCTATCTGGTGTTATGTCAAATACTTATACGTTTAATAAAATTTACAATCTGTTCTTATAATACGAGTATAAAAATTAAAAAAAAAAAAAAAAAAAAATATCAAAAATAAAACATCGCGCGAACAAACATTACGCGAACTGAACCCAAATCGCGCTATCGATGTTTTTAAGTGCACTTAGTATATATTATACAGTTATCAGAACAGATATAGTTTCTAAATTCAATAATTTAAATATATATTATCAAAATGTTAGAGGTCTACGTACCAAGACTCATGACTTTATTTCTAGTATTGCGTGTGTTGATTATGATATCATTGTCTTGTCGGAGACGTGGCTGAACAGCAAAATTTACGATTCTGAAATATTCGACAGTCGCTTTACAGTCTACAGGAGAGACCGCGAAAGCACTGGTTTTCATGCGAATAAAGATGGTGGGGGTGTACTAATAGCAGTATCCAACAAATTCTACTCAACTCGGTATAGAGAAGGAGAAAGTGATTGTGAAGATATTTTTGTTAAGGTAGAAATTAGTCCAAAGAAATATATACATTTTTGCGCTGTCTATCTTCCTCCTCCTCTAAATAGAAATATCCTTGAACATTTTATAGATAATTTTACCCACGTTTCCGATATTGTAGAAAATGTGTGCTTGGTGGGTGATTTTAATTTGGGCTTTATTTCTTGGCCTGATTTGACTGATATGAATCATGATAATTCTGCAATCTGTCATGGTTCTTCATTAGCTCAATTGATGATAGATTTTGTATCACTCTGCAATCTCAAACAGCATAACAACGTCACTAATAGCTATAATAGGATTTTGGACTTGGTTCTGAGCAACATGGTGGGTGTAACCGTCAGACCGTCTGTGGATGTGCTAGTAAATATGGATCCACATCACATTCCCCTGAACATTGTTTTGGAATTCATTGAAAGTAAGTCATTAAGAATTAACAATAGTTTACGGCACAATTTTTATAAGGCTAATTACGCTGAAATTGAATTAGAATTAAGTAAAATTGATTGGAACATTAAATTTTCACAATGTAAAAACGTAGATAATATGGTATCGATATTTTATATTGTTTTAAATGATATAATTGATAAATATGTACCTCAAGGTAAGACTAGTATAACCAAACATCCACCCTGGTTCAATAAAAAATTAATTAAAATAATAAAGGAAAAGATCAAGTTACTCCACAAATATAGGGTTTTTAAAAATCCTTTAGATGAAATATCTTTACGAATTTTAAACAACAGATGTAAAAAGATGGCTACACTTTGCTATAATAATTACGTTAGTAGAGTTGAGGATAGCATTAATATAAACCCTAAATATTTTTATACTTACCTGAAAGATAAACGAAGTAACGTAGTCCAACTACCTCAAACTATGACCTTAAACAATATAAGTGTGTCTGATGGAACAGAGATATGTAACCTATTTGCATCTTTTTTCGCTTCTACTTTTGCTACTTCTTTAGACCATTCTATTCCCTATATCAAAGGCATTAGTGATTTTAATAGCTTTGGAAAAGTTCATATTACGCAATATAGCGTAGCAAAATATTTGAAGGGGCTTGACGTACACAAAGGGGCAGGACTAGATGGAATTCCGCCATATTTTGTTTCAAGATGTGCATTGTCTTTAAGCGTACCTTTGTCTCTTATTATTGAGAAATCCTTGTTGACTGGTACATTCCCTAACATTTGGAAATCAGCAAAGGTAGTTCCTGTTTTTAAAAATGGCCTTAAAGATAGTATATCTAATTACAGACCTATTTCAATTTTATCTGTATTTGCCAAGTCATTCGAAGCTTTAGTTTATCCCTACTTAAAAAGTCATACTAATCAGATTTTTGTTAATGAACAACATGGCTTTGTCCAATCACGTTCTACTACCACAAATTTAGTCGCCTATCATAATGAATTGGTTAGCGCAGTTGATAAAGGCATCCAAATAAATGCTGTCTACATGGACTTTGCTAAAGCATTCGATAGAGTTTCTCACAAATTGTTGCTGGCAAAGTTAGAATTGTATGGTATATGCGGTACTCTACTAAAATGGTTCCAATCTTATTTATCAGGTAGAACGCAATATGTTGTGGTTAAGGGCTTTCAATCTAAGACATATTCAGTCATATCTGGAGTTCCACAGGGTTCACATTTAGGTCCCTGGCTGTTTAACTTATTTATCAATGATTTAACTTCTTGTATTAAATATAGCAGTGCGTACCTCTTTGCAGATGATTTAAAACTATGCAAGACTATAACATGTACTAATGATAACGATATGTTCCAAGTGGACCTCGATTCTATAGGAAATTGGTGCATAGCTAACAAAATGTCATTAAACACTAGTAAGTGTTACAGTATCTCTTTTACGCGCAACCATAATATAATAAAAAATCAATACCATATTGACGGAACTTTATTGCAACAAAGGTCGGAGATCCGGGATTTAGGGGTCATTTTTGATTCAAAATTGTCGTTTATACCTCACATGAATTATATAATTACTAAAGCTTCTAAAATGTTAGGCTTTATCATTCGTAATAGTAAACTATTTTGCAAGCCAACCACAAAAATTGCTATCTATAACACTTATGTACGGAGTCAGATGGAATACTGTTCTGTAGTTTGGTCACCACATTATAATGTACACGAAATAAGAATAGAACGTATTCAGAAACGGTTTCTAAAACACATTGCCTTTTCGGGTGGATTACATAAGTGCCTTCATTCATATGTCGATAGACTAAATCATTTCAAAATGGACGGCCTATCGACACGCAGAAAGCTGCACGACATAATATTTCTTTACAAAATACTAAGAAATAAACTTAATTGTCCTGCCCTCTTGAGTTCGTTTCAATTACATGTTCCACGTTATCTGCCTCGACGCGGGCATATAAACTCGGGTTTATTGCATCAGCCGTATGCCAGAACTAACCTAAAAAAATTCTCTGCCATATCCCGTATATCGAAGATATATAATAGTATATGTGAGAAAGTGGATGTTTTTAATGATAAATTACCTGCCTTCAAAAAAGTTGTCTTGGGATTGCTGAGGGATTAATTAATTATAAGTGATTTTTGTGTTTGCTGTTTATGTTTGTTTTTTTTTTTTTTTTTAACTTACTAAATCTATTTTTAATTATACTCATCTGTATTTCAATTTGAAGATATAATATTTTAATAATACTAGTGTTACATTTTTTAGTGCATGTTGTGACAACTTAAAATGTTGCGCATTTAATCTTAATTGTAGTACCTATAGTTTTTATGTGAAAATTATAATGTAGCAACTACTGTTTGTCCAAATGAAATAAATGAAATAAACAGTCTAGCAGCGAGTTCATTTCTACACAGTGGAGCAGTCGTAAGTAGTCGGAAGTATTTAAATAATAAAATTTAATTAATATTGATACTTAATAAATAATTAATAATAATTAATAAGTAATATAAAAAATATTGATATTTAAAGTAAAAGCAAAAACAAAAATAAATAATACAGTTTAAATAAACGGAAATAAATATAATTATGTGTTAAGTAACATTATGTATAAATTCTTTTCTTTTTTTTTTTAAACAATTATTTCAAGTCTACATTCGTGTTTTTTAAAAGGACCGAACCGGGCATACTCGACCCGGACCAGGCAAGGTGTGTAACGCAGATGATTGATTTGGACCCGATCGGGAAATCTCATCTCATCCTGATCAGGTCCAGACAAATCTTCTACGTTACATACCTTATCCGGCCCAAATCGGGCATGCCCGGTCCGGCCCTTCTAAGGAACACGAAAAAATTTCTAATCGGGTATCTAATGCTAAAGAGTTCGTTCGTATGTACGGGCCGATCTCAGGAATTACAGGTACGAATTAAAGAAATATTTTTGTATTAGATCGGCCATTAATAAAGACAAACACAGACACGACAGTCTTTTGGATTACAACTCGCGACCCTCTCGTTTCGATTTACTATTTATATCTACTACTAAAACAGCGTGGTGAATTAAGTTCTAATGCTTCTCCTACATGGACAAGACTCATATATGTATATAAATAAATAAAATAAATATCTACACAATACACACACGGTCGTCTGTTCCTAAAGTAAGCAACTTAATGCTTGTGTTATAGGTAACAGCCGACTGGTATATAGCTACATATTTTTTTTTCGATAAACATACTTATAAATAATACATATATAAATATATAAATAAATATTTATATTACACCCAGACTCGGGGTGGGAATCGAACCCAAAACCTTCGGAGCAGAAAGCAGGGTCACTACAAACTGCGCCAACGGGCTAGTCAATATATATAATTTGTATAGGAACTACAAAGCGAGTCTTTTTGGATTTCCACTCTCGTTTTAATTCAGAGTTCTATCCGCTCAACTCCATAAAAAACAATATAAAAAAATTAACGCAGTCGGAACCGCGTAGAGTTCCTAGTATTATAAACACGTCCGATAATGAAATTCGCGTATCTCATGTTATCACACGTGCGTTCGGACTTTGACCTCTTTGGTTAATACTCTTGTTTTAAGTAAAACAAAAAACAACCAAAAAAAATACCGCTATATTTAATAACTGAGATTGGCACGTTTGGCCGAATAACTAGATTTTATGTAAACTAGTGATCTGTCCCGACTTCACACGAGTTTTTTTTTAAGGTTGTCATTTTAAAGAAAACCTACAAATACAACTAATCCTTCATCTGTAATCATTATATCTTGTTTTCTAATCATTACGCGAATTACACTTATTATAACAACTTTTTCGTATTTTACCGCGGACTCCTCCGTGTCCTCCCGTGACAATGGTTGCTGTTAAGTATCCGAAACATCGGGCATATAAAAAACTGAATAAACCGCCAAATTTGTTTCATCGTTATATCTATCACTGAAATCTGAATTAAAACCGGTTCTAGTAGTAAATGTGTTTATCGCGAACAGACAGTGAGACGGCACTATTTTATAACATATAAAGATACAAATACACAAACAGACGCTTTGCAAGATGCCCAGTGTTTTCATTAAAACAAAAAAGTTTGATACAAAATTGCTTTGCGTTTGGCAAACTGCCTGATACACAATTTTTTTCCTTTGGACAAACGAAAAACGTGTTACTGTGTATAATACTAATTACAATCTTTTACGAATGACCACGTTTTTCTGTTTTACGTTGTTTTTGTATTAATCATTTTTGAGTATATCATAATATATTATAAGAAAAGGTGAAAATTTAACAATATAGATTGAAGATCTTTTATGATATAATTATTAATTACTAAGTGACATCAGTTCCTGATAAATGTCTGATAGTTATCCGATGGATAACGTTCACAAAAGTTTATGCTTTTTTTCAGTTTAACGATTAAAAACCACTTCAACTGAGGTAGGACATAGCAGGGAATATCCTTGTCAAAATCTGCAGCAACCTGACTAGGGAAGTAGTAAGAGAGTGAGGTAACCAGCGCTCCTGGGGGATTGGGGGTAGGGTCGGCAACACAGCGATGCTTTTGGTGTTATACGTAACTATAAGCTACGGTAATTGCTTACAATCAGGTGAGCCGTTCGCTTGTTTACCGACCTACTTGTTTAAAAAAGCCCATCAGTATCTTAAATACAACATAAACTTACTAACAATAAGTGAAATAGTAATGTATGGCACAACGATGAATTATATAAGAAATATAATGACTAGTATTAAAAAAAAATCAATTAAAATAATGCCACCCCAGCTTGTCAAACAGACAAAAAAACCGTTCAAGTGCGAGTCGGACTCGCGCGCCGAGGGTTCCGTACAAACAAAATTATTATACATATTTTTTATACATAATGTAACGAAATATGCATCGTCTTCGGTGCGACAAAGCCAGCCCTGCGCTCACCAACCCACTTGCTCTGTATGGTGACTATGGGCAACACACATGAGTTCACGCCATTTTTGGCGCGAACTTTTGGAGGCCTTTGTCCAGAAGTGGATTGCGATAGGCTGAAGTGATGACGTAACGAAAAGTTTCTGCTTTTCGCAATTTTTCCATTGTCTTTGCTATAAGACGTGGTTACGTACCAAATTTTAAGATTCTGAGTTCACGAGTAGTAACCCTGTAGGTTTTAATTCCCTTACTAGTGTGGAAATTTGCAGCATAAACGGCTATATCTTTTGATTTCACAGCTCTAAGGAGCACTAGACCTGAGTATTTGATGTGAATTTCAGCTTGATACCTCCACGCATTCTTGAGAAAAAAGGTCTTGACAGACAGAAGGACAACAAAGTGATTCTATAAGGAATAAAAACGATTGCCGTTTCTAAACTTACTTGTCTTTATATTTCTAATAATATAAAACGAATTACTGAACAGTATTTTCATTCTGTAAAGCTTGAAAGCGACGACGCGACGGTGTGAAAATTTAAAGAATGCAATCTTCCGTCTGCTATCTGATAACTCGCGAAATTAGATAATTTTAGATATGAAAATATATAAAAATGTTACTAATTTTATGTACTTCGTTTTGACGTTTAGTTGATTCATTTTTAACCGACTTTAAAAAGAAGGAGGTACACAATTCGACTGCTTATTTTATATTTAATTAACTTAAAAAAAACGAGGAGGTTCTCAATTAAACTATGTTTTTTTAGATGTATCCTTATAACTTTTTCGGGGTGTACCAATATTGATGATTATTTTTTTTAATCGAAAGCTGTTGTTGGTCGTGTGTATTATTTATGTTTGTTGGAGATGTGACAAGTACTTTTTGTGTTATCCCTAATCAAGTGTATATAATTGTATATTTTTTCGACTACTTATGTTGTATTATTTATATAATTGAAATCGGTTTATTTTCGTTTACGAGCAAATACTATTAAATAATCGAAAGCTGGTGCTTGTCGTATAGTCCCATTTAAATTTGAACGGTATCTGACAAGTGCATACTTTTTGTGTTTTTATAAATATAAATATTCCTTCTCCTATATGGAGAAAGAGGCAAATGCTCAGCAGTGGGATAATACAGGCTGAATCGTGAATTATAAATGTAAAATTCTTAAACCTGATTTTTTTTAAAATTATATAAAAGGTGTATAAATTAACAACAAAATAACAGCTATACAACATTTGTATAATTCACATACGAAATATAACCGGCCAGTTTCAATTATCTATCCATCTCTGAATCTGCTTACTAGAGGTAGAATTTTGCAAGAATTTTGACGTAGGCTCCATACACGTTGTGTCGAAAATTAATCGCTAGTAGTCAAAACTAGAGATAGAATACTGTAAACGGCTGTAAAATAATATAATATTTACGACAGTAACAACTAAGTTTAGTAAAATTTACCGAACGCACTAACAATCCTGACGCCGGATGTAGCCATTTTACTTGGTACGGATAGCAGAAAAAGTTTTAAATTTTTATATATTATTTATATATTATTATTTACATATTTATATCAGTTCGCTTCTTTGTTTTATATATAAAATATGCCAATTATTTTGCTGTAAATTTTTAAATATTTACTTATTTGAATACTTATGCTTCTTTAAAGGCACTATTGACATAGCAGAATATTTTTTTAGGCTAATAATTTGATTTTACCTTTCAGTTTTTTTAGAAACAAAATAAAAAAAAAATTGCAATAACTTTTTTTTGTTGTTTATTTATCAATATCACTTCTACGACACATAATGACTGTTAGTTTTAGTAGAACCGCGAAAGAAATCTAGTATCGCTCGCTTCAGCCTGTAATACCCCACTGCTGGGCATAGGCCTCTTTCCCCATGTAGGAGAAGGATCAGAGCTTAATTTGGTAAACAGATTAATTTAAAAAGTTACTGATATTTCTTTCAGTAATGAATATATTAGTTTTATATGTACATAGGTACATAAAGAAAATTATTGTTTAAAATACGTATTACAAAACAAACGGCCACATGTGTGTCTGTACGTGTTGAAACTAATAACATTCGAATCGTTTTTGTAATGTTTGCAAAATTTTATAATTATTTATGTCACGTTTATTTCAAATAATTTAAAAAGAGAGAAACTTTAATTGTTTTCTAATGTTTACGCAAATTTCACTCAATATACTGAAACAAGTTTTTCGTATTTTATCGCGGTTGATTAAGTTCTTTAGATGCCTGACGTTTCGGATACTTAATAGCGACCATAGTCACGGGAGGTCATTTAAAAAACTTAATAAACCGTGGTTAAATCCGAAAAAGTTGTTTCATTACAAACTTTAATTAATTAAATTAGAGATAAAAAAATACAATAATATTTTTTTTCTCTACTAGCTGAATTAATAGATAAAGCGTATTATTCGGCGCATAATTACATAGCTGATAACTTGTGAACTTAGTGACGCTGTGATTTATGCAAGATCTTATTAATTTTGTACTAAAACAGTTTATATATTATTTTTCAAAAGAGTAACTGCGGAGTTTCTTGCCGATTCTTCTCTGCAGAATCTACATTCCGATTCGGTGGTAGCTTTACTTTTAAAATTTTAATTTGTAAAATGACGATTCGAAAGTGCTTTTGAAGCCTATTTGAATAAAGTTATTTTAATGTGATTTGGTGTAACCAGCGGTTTCACCCACGTTGTTATATAGCCTATATAGCTTTTCTCAGAAAATGGATAATGCAACACAAAAAGAATTTTTCAATTCGAACTAGTTTGTTCCTGAAAGTAGCGCGTATAAGTAAATAAACTCTTCAGCTGTATGATATTAACAATCGATTCATTTAGGACTAAAATTCGTATATTTATGTAAATTATGTTATTATTTAAAAAAAAAAAATTATAAAAAAATGCCTAATAACACGTATTTTTCTGTCGCTACAAGTCGCTTAAAATTGACCTTTTTACTTGAAAGTTGTAGTTTTTTTTTTTACGTGCAATAATCCTTAAGGGCTTATTTTTTTATTTATAAAGCTTTATTGCACACAGAAAAAAAAAGAAGATACATTTTAGAACAATTTGATACAAAAACAAATAATATATGCAAAGGCGGCCTTATCGCTTATAGCGATCTTTTCCAGGCAACCTTTAATAGAAGTACTATAGAAAAAAAAATTAAATTTAGCAAGTTTCATCACACATAAATAAATCAATTTATAATACTAAACCTAGTTATATAATACAATATACCTACATAAACATATACATACATAATTATGTAAATACACAGAAAGTATATTTATATAAACCTAAATAAAAACAATATATCAATACAATTTAAATATAAGAAAACAATAATAATAGTCTTATTATTGTCTTCTTCAGATTAAGCTTATCAGTAACTTGAGATTGAGTTGAGATTGATTGTTAAAATTCCCATATTTACGTAATAAATTATTTTTTTTTTAACAAAAAATACATAATAACACTTTTTCCTGTCGCTACGTACAGGACGAGCTCGGAATCAATAAGTATAAAATTGAAATAGCCTCGGCACGCGAGCGAGCGAGACGACGACGTTATTAGGGTAACGCTACATTTTGTACGTAAATAACAAATTATCAATACTTATGTTATTGGGAATATTAACTTTACGATTATTAAGTGAGTGTTATTGACTTTGTAGATAAAAAAGTGAAGTAGGATCAAATATACTTAAATGTTAAAGTTTGTTTATTTTAACACGCTAATTTCAGGAGTTAGTGGTTAGAATTGAAAGATACTTTTTAACCGACTTCCAAAAAAGGAGGAGGTTCTCAATTCGACAGTATTTTTTTGTATGTTACATCAGAACTTTTGACCATGTGGACCGATTTCGACAATTTTTTTTTAATCGAAAGGTGGTGTGTGTCAATTGGTCCCATTTAAATTTATTTGAGATCTAATAACTACTTTTCGAGTTATATCTAATAATGCGTTTTTACTTGACGCTTTTTTCATCGACCTACGTTGTATTATACCGCATAACTTTCTACTGGATGTACCGATTTTGATATTTCTTTTTTTGTTAGAAAGGAGATATCCCTAGTTTAGTACCATGATAAGGAAACTGATGATGAAAGGATCTGATGATGGGATCCCAGAGAAATCGAGGGAAACTCTCGAAAATCCGCAATAACTTTTTACTGGATGTACCGATTTTGATAATTTTTAATTTTATCGAAAGCGGATGTTTATCATGTGGTCACATTTAAATTTTATCGAGATCTGATAACTACTTTTTGAGTAATCTTTGATAACGCGTAGTTACTTGACTATTTTTTCGTCGATCTACGTTGTATTACTCATCGATGTAATTGAAGTCGATTTTTTTTTCCTTTGCGAGCAAACACAATTATTGTGTTCGATAGCCTGTTTACCGCGGTAGGACTATACTTTTCCACAAATTAATGCGTGTTAAATCGCGGGGCACATCTAGTATTTGAATAAAGCAAATGTTATAAGTAGCTTACTTGGCGAACTTCGTAAGGCCATATTTTTTTGTGTAATAAATATCTATTCACTTTTGACAGAACGAAGTCTGTCCGGGCAGCTAGTTTTATATACTTAATTGTTTTTTTTTTTTTTTTTGATAAGTGTCGACAATTTATATTTTAGATTTGTTCATTACGATTTGTATTTTGCTACGGTATCTCATTTGGTTATTATATCTTTAAATATAAAGTTAACAAATATTTCAAAGATTCCATTAACACTAAAACGGTCAAAAATTGCAACACCTTTAGTTGTGATATGAAACGAAAACGCGTCACGATAAAGTAACAAACACAATTAATATATAAGAGATAATGAGATAGAATACATTACACAGTATTTTATATTGTCGGTGAAAACAATCAGAATTTCAGAAGTTCCGCTTCTGCCGTGTGCGAATTGCAGACACATTTTTTATTTTGCTACATAATAGTCTTAATTGTTAAAAATGCTTACGTATAATTAGTTTTCGGCATTCAGAACGAAATAATTTTCCGACGTCGAATAAATTTAAATTAGGTACTCAATTATATTATTAAGAAGATTATTATCAAAAGCTCCACCAACACAGACTCCGTTAAGTCTTTAAAGGTCAAACGCCAAAAAATATATATTTATTTCTTCTCACTTTTCACGCAAACAGTAAACATTCTTAAAATAGATCACACACAAGAATCATTTCCATCCTAATTTTCCAATAAATCAATACTTCCGAGGTATCACAAGTACATTCAATGAAAATAGTTTTTTATGTATAATATTTTTTTATTATATTTTTTTTTGTGTACCTATCTGTGGTAAAGTGCCTACCTTCTAAACTAATTAACCGATGTTGGTGCGGATTTTTATTTAAAAGTTGACTTGATGGTTTTCAGCTATTAGCGTCTGTATATTCAGCTACATGTTTCTGTGAATACTTATATATAGTTATATATATATATATATATATATATATATATATATATATATATATATATATATATATATATATATATATATAACTCGTGTCACAATGTTGGTCCGGGCTAATCTCCGAATTTACGGGATCGATTTTAATGAAATTTTGCACAGATATGTAGTCCAACTTAAAATATAGACTACATTTCATTTCGATTAATACCCGTAATATTTTTATTGCAAAATTAAAAAAAATGGCGGTACTAACTTTGGCTATCTAGTTTTTTATTTATAAATTAATCTGAAGGATATACTTATTTTTTTAAACATTGATGTATGTGTGATTGTGTATTTACAAGAATTGCAGTGGTATATATTAATCATAATAATATTTTTTTGAGTTTCCTTTATGTTAATGTCTCGTGAACAACACACACACATATACACGTCTACAACCACACATATGTATTTTTCTCGTGAACAACACATTCGTAGATAATGACGAAATATCGAGCTCCGCAAAATAAAAACAAATAACCCGCTTTTAAATAATATTAGTAGTAAAAATAACCATGTTAATTTGAAATCTTATCAACAAACAATTTATATAGTATAGTGACAAAAACATAAATATCACGTTTCCACTGATAATAATAATAAGCTATTTTTGCTTTCGTTTGGACAGGACTTATGACAATTATTACTTTACCATCCCAATATTTTTTTGATGTCATGGCAACGGGACAAAAGACTCGTATCCATCTTTGATATATCTAAATAATAATTTCGTCTACAACCACACATATATTATGTAATTTGGTATTTTATATACAAAATACGATTCAGCCTGTAACATACAACTGCTGAACTGCTTCTTTGTCTATATATGAGAAGGATCGGAGCTTAAAACACCTCGCTGCTCCACTCCGGGTTGGCGGATATAGGGAACATATATACTATGAGTAACGATCGCTATCAGGTGTACATGATAATAACGGGGACCGACGGCTTAACGTGCTCTCCGAGACACGGAGAGATAGATATATTTGTACAAATATGAATTAATAATAATAATAATAATAAATAGTTTTTATTTGCTCAAATTATGTAGTTTACATTATCAAGAAGCCCCGCGACCCGTGCTAGCTTAAAAAAGCTGTGTTACAGGCCACAGTGTCTTCCCCAAAAATTAGTTTATTGTTACATTATCAGACTTTGAGTTCAGATAGCGAAAACATAAATAATACTAGTATGTATACAAAGATGACAACACAATAATTATCTATCCATCCATATTTAAATATGTTTTTAAGTAATTTGGACCATATTGCAGATCATGTCGTTTCTAAGTGGGCTGTGGCCGATTTTGAATGGGATTCATTTCAGGAAACCAGCTTGAAACAGTATTTTTATTTCAAAAACATCTTGTATGTAACGCTATTGATTACAAGTCACCCCGTACGCTTAACACTCATCCATACGGTTCTTTATGACCATTCTAATCAAACATCCATATCTATAAATATCGTTAATGTTACAAAGTAAAGCCGGGCAGATACCTAAGTATTAATTAAACGTTTCGAAAATCGCCCTACATACAGAACCGGTTAGAACTAGTTGACACAAGTTAACAAATTTTATGTAAAACTAAAAAACACTAAAACGACAATTCCGAGGATATGGTAGGTAAAATTAATCTATACAAATAAATAAAATTGAAATGTCTGTTTGTAATATTAAAATAAGCGCTTTTTAATAATTATATATGGATGTATACGCGGTACATATAACAAAGTAACATTTTTTACAATTTTGGTCTGTCTGTCTCTCTGTTTGTTCCGGCTAATCTCTGACACGGCTGGGCCGATTTTGACAGGACTTTCACTGGCAGATAGCTGATGTAATAAGGAGTAAGTTATGCTAATTTTATTTCAGAATTTTATTTTATAACTCTGCGAATTGGATAATAGCTTCTTTGTTAAATTCCACGCGAACGAAATCGCGTACACAGCTAGTATTTGAATATAATTTTGTCATAATTGAAGTCTCTATGTATACATAGATCTCTTATCACGACGGTTATTCGGGCTTTTTTTCCAAATTACAAGTCCGATTTTAATGAAATTTCGCACAGATACGTAACTTAGTCCAACTTAAAATATAGGCTATGTTCTAATTCGATTAAAGACCGAGATTTTATTTATTGCATCATTTAAATGGCGGCACAAAGTTCGTCAGATCAGCAAGTTAAATATGTAAAACAGTCCTAAATAAGTATGTTTGTTTATTTCAATGTCAATATTTAATTTACATATGTAGCGGTGGAAGGTCATCAAACATCATATAGGACTTATATAGAAGGGATTATGTCAGAGATTACGAAGGTCAAGTGATTTAAGTTCACCGGTTGTCCGGATATTGCTAGACATCGTCTTGGATAGCCTATACACGCCTGCATCACCAGCCCCCCCGTCCACTCTAGAAAACCTTAAGGTATCCATCGAGTTGATGATGCCATTGACAATTCCACGCAAGATTGCAAAATGCATCTATAATATAAAAATGAGTCGCTGAATGTGTTGCTAAGCGCAAAACACGAGAACGGTTGGACCGATTTCGCTAATTCTTTTTTTAAAATATTCCTTGAAGTACGAGGATGGTTCTTACGGAGAGAAAAATTCTAAAAAAAAAAATTAAAATTTCCTGAAAAAGTCTAAAAACAACACTTTTCTATACTCCCATACAAAAGATTTGTGATAATACTTAAAAGTCAATTTGAACTTTAATACCATACGATAAAGTTTGTGTTAGGCGATACGAAGTTCGCCGGGTCAGCTAGTACCCTTACATTATTAACCGACTTACAAAAGGTGGGTTGTGTTCATCCGCACATGCAATAAATTTTTAATCTATCGCGGTCACTCTCAACGGCTTTACATAGGCAATATATACTTATATACAGTGCTTACTTATTACGATTGTTATTTTGAAACTTCAGATTTTACAGTTGCAGACGCCATTGTCAATATATGTACATTATTTTTTTACAATTATTTTTTTATCAATCCAATTATTGTTTATAAAATTAAAAAAACAATACACAGAACCCACAAATCTCAAACGAATTAAACATCGAACCCTAACATCGTCGCGATCATGATTTAAAATATTAAAACTCGCCTTTATTACCTTATAAGTAAATCTAACCCTTATTTATATTTCCATAAAGTTTATTTTACATCAAATTGTAAATCTATATAGGAAGAGAATAAGAATATATCGCCGTATCGCTCGCACTCGTACGTTTTATATTGCCGTCTCGTGTTTAGGGACGGAGTTGTAAGGGTTAGCAGTTTTTAAATTAGATATTTTTTGAAATTATTGAAATATTGTTATAATCGGATTTTGCATTTACCGGATATCAATAAAGATTGAAAATAAAAAGTGTCTATTTGTCATCAATTTCAAAATAACAACTATTTTGAAATTTTTTACTAGACCGTTGGCGCAGTTTGCAGTGACCATGCTTTCTGCTCCAAGGTTTGTGGATTCGATTCCCACCCCGAGTGTGAGTGTAATATAAATATTTGTATATATATATATATATATATATATATATATATATATATATATATATATTTATATATGTATTACATATAAGTATGTTTATCAAACAAAAGAAATATGTAGCTATACCAGTTGGCTGTTACCTATAACACAAGCATTAAGTTGTTTACTTTAGGAATAGACGACCGTGTGTGTATTGTGTAGATGTTTATTTATAAAAATAAAAAATAAAACTGAATTTTTGCTCTTTCTAGAAAAAATCAACACTTTTTCAGTCGCTGTTTATTCTCGTAATTGTTTAGGATGATATGTATGATGATGTTGATCAATTTTTATAAAGACTTTTACAGGCAGATAGGCTATTAAAAAATAAGTTAAGTAAAATTTAACTGTTGTCACAAATACTCTATAATCGTTTATTGATCCCAATTTGACTTATTAAAAATATAAGAGACTGATATAAAAAATAATCGCATCAAATAACTTTTATAAAGAATAATTATTAAATTATTTATTACTTTCTTTTAGTTGCAAGTGGCAACCCTAAGACAACCCTACTAAAATAAGACCTGTAATAAGGGATAGCGGGACTGCGCTTCCCAAAGTTCACTTGTTTTTTTTACAAAAACCTTTTTGAGCAAAAACATGTTGATATATTTTGTATTTTTACTATTATTATTATACTGTGTGGCTACGGCAGAAAAGAATATAGTCACCCCCTCTCTTTCCGTGGCTGTCGTAAGAGAAGACTAAGAGATAACACAGTTCCACTACCACTTTGGAACTTAAAAAGCCGACCGATGACGGGATAACCATCCAACTGCTGGCTTTAAAATAAACAGGCCGAAGACGGACAGCAGCGTCTTCGGTGCGACAAAGCTAGTCCTGCAGTCATCAACCCGCCTGCCCAGCGTGGTGACTATGGGCAACACACATGAGTTCACGTCATTTTTGGCGCGAACTTGTGGAGGCCTATGATAGGCTGTAGTGATGACTACTATTATTAAATACTAGCTTTCAGCCCGGTTTCGTTTGTGATTAACACGATTTTAGCTGTTCCGTTTTCTCCATTTAAAATATGGCCTATGTCATTCAGTGATAGCGTAGCATTCTCCTGGGGGGGGGGGGGAGGATTCCTCAAACCAGTCCAGTAATTTTAAATTTATCTATTACAAACTAACAAAAATTCACATCTTCTTTATAATATTAGTATAGATTATAATAATAATAAAAAATAATACCGTACTGTGAATTATACTAAGTTCTCGAGCGTTTTAAATAACTTGTTGGTTGAAAATGAAATGGTATGTACGAAAGGGTATTAATATTATTTTAACGTATAAACGCACACAATTACACCTAAGTAGTAAAAAATACAAGATAGATAAAATCAAATGAAGGAAACTCACAAAAACTATTCAAATTATAATTTAAATTGGTTGATTAAAAAATTGTAGGTAGTGTAACCGTGTAAAAATTATGATAATTTTGTTTGAACTTAGTAACCTCAACATCCCAATCGCTTTAAATCATATATTATTATTGGGATGTATATTTGAAGGGTTTAGGCGATATAACATCGCGTTACGACTTTATTATACCTATCTAATATAAGATATACACAAAACATCAGTCAAATAGTCAGTTGTAAGCCTATCTCGTGTGTGCTGCGTGAGACTACTGCTTTTGTTAGACTAGTTCTTCGTATAAAGCTACTAGCTGCGGCTCGCGGCTTTACTTTCTTAGTTTTATTTTATTCGAATGTAAAAAGTAAAATCAATCGTTGTCAGGTACCAGGATAACATAACATAATAGGCTGATCTCCAGCTGTCATTTGTTCTATATATATTTTATAAATGGTATGTAGTGTGTGTGGTTTAATTAAATTCCTCTCGCTTTGTAATGTACTCATTGCAGTAATTTGAAAAAATTTTCGTCACGCCTTGCTTGATATAAATTATCACAACTTTTATCACGAGATAAGAGACTGATAATTCTGTGATAGCATAACTGTCAAGAAAATAATAATAATAATAATAACAGAGATCCGTAGGAATGTCTTTTTGAAGCGAAAGTTTTTTAGGCGCATGAGGGTAAAATTTTTACGGATGAAACGGCAACAGTTTGATGAAACGACAACGTTTTTGTCGATGGCGCTGGAACGGAAATATAAAGCTTTAGATTTGTATCAATATAAACGAAAATAAAAATTAGTTTGCCAAAGAAGTTTCACTTCTGACGTGTGTACTTTGTACGGACGCACTTTTTTCTCTAACTTTTTAATTAAGAACCACCTGAGCTTACATAAAGGTAAGTTGAATTAACTGAAAAAATTATATAAACTCCAAATACGCTAATAAAATATTATCTATTGTCTTAATATTCAGTTTTTACTATTACAACACCTACTGAACCTGTAAATTTTACTAAAATAGCTTTAACAGTTGAACAATTATCGACGATTTTTCTTTATAACCTAATCTGTAGGTATACCTACGATAAACCGAGTCAGCATTGTGTCAAATTTTCTAAAATATCATCTAACACAAAATAAAGGATAAAAAAACACTTTTATTTCGATGTCGGTTAAGAGCCGTACTAAAATATAACTTGAACTTGTGTTTCAATGTGAAATAATCGACACTTCACGGTGTCCGACTTTACGAAATCTATAACAATGGTTTGACAATTTGTCGGTTTGTGTAACGTTAGAACGAAACAGATTAATAGTTTCGTAACTGTTTTATCCATTTATATTTTGGTTCCGTTTAATTATACGTCTATTGAAGTACTGGTACGGTAACCAGAATAACATTATTAGTTGGGCGGGCTCGCTGTCGGAGCCATACAGGCTGGAATGTGGGGTGAGGCAGGGAGGAGTGACCTCGCCGAAGCTTTTTAGCTTGTATGTGAACCGTCTGATTGAGGAGCTGAGCAGCACCAAAGTCGGATGCTCTATTGATGGTACATTTGTTAACAATATAAGTTACGCTGACGACATGGTGCTGCTGAGCCCTTCAATCAAAGCCCTTAGAAAATTATTAGGGATCTGTGAGAGGTATGCAGTGGCTCATGGCCTTAGGTATAATCCCGAAAAGAGCGAAATGCTTATATTTAAAGCAGGTAATAAATGTTATCCCACAGTACCGTCGGTAACAATAAGTGGCACTTCGCTTAAAATAGTAACAAAGTTCAAGTACTTGGGGCATTGGGTAAATGCTGACCAGAGCGATGATATGGACATGGAACGGGAACGTAGGGCGCTGGCGGTCAGAAGTAACATGCTTATCCGCAGGTTTGCAAAGTGCACAAATGAAGTTAAAATAACTCTATTCAGAGCATACTGTCAATCTTTTTACACTTGCAGCCTGTGGATTAAATATACTAAGAAGGCCTACAGCGTCCTGCGTGTCCAGTATAATAATGCGTTTAGGGCGCTGTTGGGGCTCCCGCGACACTGCAGTGCCTCGGGGATGTTCGCAGAGGAGCATACAGATGGCTTTTATGCAATTATGCGTAAGCGTGTGGCATCTCTGTGGAGGCGGATACGCGAGAGCACAAACAGCATCCTGCGTACAGTTGCGGACCGGTTTGACGGATCCATAATAAAACATTGGATCACCATGCATGTTATGCCGTCGGACCGAGCCGCTAAATAAATTAATAACATTAGCATGATAGGTACAGACGATATGGATGAAAGCCACGAAGAGTGAAAGGAGGATTGAATGATACTGATTAACTTGATATATATATTTTTTCATGTCTATTTTGTGTTTTGTGTGTTTTAATTCATTGTATTTAACTCCTTAATTATAAATTGTTAATAATGATAATGAAATGGTAAATAAATTAATAATTAAATTATAATTCACATTCATATAATATTTAAAAAAAGGAATGCACATTTTAGTTGTTTTAAAATTGTTGTTATTATTAAGAAATATTATTATAGTTATTGTTAATTCAAAATTTATTAAAATGTAATTATTTAATTATTTAAATGTAATTGTACTAACATTAGACTATAAGCATCATTGTTACTAACACTATATGGGCTAGTCCCGAAATAAAGATTATTATTATTATTATTATTATTATTAATAAAGTCGGTAGATGAACTCACGACCCTACTCCTAAATGGAGATAGAGTCCAGTAGAGATGTCCAGCAGTGGGATATTACAGGAGGAATCGTCGTAATAAAGTCGATATTGTTTAGCACTCTTGTCTATACTAATGTTGAAACAATTATTGAACTGATTCAAAAAATTCTTCCGCCAGTACAATGCTATCTTATCACTGAGGCACATAGGCTATATTAAACGTGTAATCCATGCGCAAAGTAAAAAAAAAAGACTTCAATTACATCGACAAGTAATACAACGTAGGTAGTCGAAAAAAATGCAGTAAAATAGTAGTTATTATAGATAACTCGTCATATCTCGATTAAATTTAAATACGAATACATGACAAGAACCAGCTTTCGATAAAAAAAAAAAACCATCGAAATGGCTCCACCCAATATAATTGTGTTTGCTCGCAAACGAAAAAAAAACCGACTTCAATTACATCGAAGAGTAATACAACGTAGATCGACGAAAAAATAGTAATACTTTGTTCGTATTCCATATAACGCGACATTATAAAATTGTAGAATTATATAATGTTCTACTGTTATTTCTAACATTTTGTTAGCGATTGTAGGCAGAAATTTCATAAAAGGCCCGTCGTCGATTCGCGCGAAGCGCTGACATCGCTTATTACGGCGGGTTTTTTAGTTGAAGCGGATTTATATTGAATTACGGTTTGTCTTTTTTATTAATAAAAATATGTAATGTTCATGTTTTCACACAGCTCCGATGCACGACTGGAGTTTACCCCTTCAGATCAACTGTCTAAATAGGCACAAAAAGGCTTACTAGTCTAAGAAATATATTATTACTATATCAAATTGTAAATAAATGAATGCAATAACGCCATCTATCGGAACCTAATTGCGTTATTAGAAAACGTCTGAACGCCATCTCTAACAAGGTCATTCGTTCAGTAGATTTTACTGTTCAATTTTTTCATTCCGGGGCCTTAAATGAAAATCGATTCTTAAGGAGAAAACTCCAAAAACAGTCAAGTAAATACGCCATATCAGATATAGCTCAAAAAGTTCGAGTCAAATCTCAATTATATTTAAATGGGACCACATGACAAGCACCACCTATCGATTAAAAAAAGAATCATCGATATCGGTCCACCCAGTAAAATAGTAATGAGGTTAATATAACGTTAGTCGACGTAAAATAGCCAAGTAAATACCCAGTATTAGCGATAACTCAAAAATTAAAAGCTCAAATATATTTATAACGAATAAACTGCTACTCTCTACTCTAGTGGAATATTGTAATTTGATCGATAGTGAACGAAGTAATTTCATTACATTTTGATAGATGGCGTTGTGGCAAAGTATTGAACATGACCACAGTCGTCTTAACATCGTCATGTAAATACGTGTCATCAAAGATTACTCAAAAATTGCTCATTATATCTCAATCATATTTAAAACGGACGACATGACAAGTATTAGCTTTTGATTTATACAAAAAAGATCAAAATCAGTGCACCCAGTAAAAAGATATAACGTATAATACAACGTAGGGTGACGAAAAAACCGTCAACTAAATACGCAATATTAGATATAACTCACAAATTACTAATCAAATCTCAATTAAATTTGAATGGGACCACGTGACGAATAGTAGCTTTTAATTTATATAAAAAACGTCAAAATCGGTGCACCCAGTAAAAAGTTATGAGGTATAATACAACGTAAGGTGACGAAAATAATGTCAAGTAAATACGCGTTATCAAAGATTAATCAAAAAGTAGTTATCAGATCTCGATAAAATTTATATGTGACCACATGATAAACATCAGCTTTCGATTAAAGTAAAAATTATCAAAATCGATACACCCAGTAAAAAGTTATTGCGGATTTTCAAGAGTTTCTCTCGATTTCTCTGGGATCCCATCATCTGATCCTGGTTTCCTTATCATGGTACCAAACTAGGGATATCCCCTTTCCAACAAAAAAAGAATTATCAAAATCGGTACACCCAGTAGAAAGTTATGTGGTATAATACAACGTAGGTCGACGAAAAAAGCGTCAAGTAAAAACGCATTATTAGATATAATTCGAAAAGTAGTTGTTAGATCTCAAATAAATTTAAATGGGACCAATCGGCACACACCACCTTTCGATTAAAACAAAATTTGTCGAAATCGGTCTACCTGGTCAAAAGTTCTGATGTAACATACATAAAAAAAAAAAAAAAAAAAAAAAAAAAAAAAAAAAAAAAATACAGTCGAATTGAGAACCTCCTCCTTTTTTGGAAGTCGGTTAAAAATGTTATAGGATGACACACGTAAAAAATAGAGTGGTAAATCGATTAAAAACAACTATATATAAATACAGATTCTTAAATAAAAATTAAATGTATTTTATATGTATAATAATAAAAATAAAGTTACAAGTTTGAGAAACGCTGCCAGAAACTAATACAATAACGACAAACTCGAGTTTTACTGCTAACTAGCGCAGATTCTCTGTATTTACTCGTAATTAAGTTTCATTTTATATTAATTACATGTACAGTTATTGTATTTTTATATACTATCGTGTTTTACGATCAATGGCGCTTGTATGATAATATTTAATATATATCCATGTTAATGTATATATATAAAAAAAATGTTTCCTAAATATAGAGAAGAGAGTTAGAAAAATGTATCCAAAATTTCATTCCGAAGCTTGCCAATATCTTGTTCTATTAAAAATTTATATTGGAAAATATTTTCTTTGTTTGGAAGGCTATATTGAAGGATTCCAGTTCTCACAACTTTAGGACATGACAGTAGAATGATCATACACTATTAAATATTGAATTTTATGTATATATATGTACTTGTGTCAATTTTTCTTAAATTTTGAACATTACATTTATTTATTTTTATTAAAAAATGCAGAATTTTGGAAAGCAGTATACAATTAAAAAAAATGTCATCAATACATATAAAAAAATGTAACGGATGGCTGTCTGTACGTGGAAGATATATAATGAGAATAAATACTATCGGGACCTTTTTATCAACGCAAATAGCACCTAAAACAATAAATTTTAGAATGTCTGTCTGTTGTTTGTTTGTGCACACTTATCTCAGAAACGGCTTATCCGATTTAGATGTGTATTTTCATTTATATATTGTGGTTGGCTTCACTTAACAATTAGTGTTTGTTTCTTTTCAATTGGTTTATAATTAAAAAAGTTATGTAAATTTAAAAAATCAACTTGAACATGTAAATAGCCAAAACGCGGACGAAGTCGCAGGCACAGCTAGTAATAAATATATAAATAAGTTAATTAAAATTTTGCCACAAATTATCTTATATTCAAATCTTAACACTTCTCATATCATTTTGGTATTTTTTTCTAGGTGTGTTATCAGTACATTCACCATGATAATATTGTTTTAAAAGCGCTGAAGAGTCGTTCATGTCATCACAAAGAATTTGTTTTAAAGAGGTTTGTTTAATTCTTAATTTAAATAGTGTTGTGTGTATTATTATGCACTATAGTGTTGTTCGTTCCTTCGCAAAAAAAAAATTCAATTAAGTTTTAACGCAAACCCCAGCTTTCGTTTAAAAAAAGAATCATCGAAATCGATCCACCCAGTAAAAAGTTATGTGGTAACTAACACATAAAAAATGCAATTGAATTAAAAACCTCCTCCTTTTTGAAGTCGGTTAATAATGTATGCTGATGATAGAGATAGTGTAATTCACGCGCTAACTCAATCTTCGTTGACTAGCCAACTTCAGAGTGTCGGTTTTTTCGTGACGATGTGCGCGCGCATCGTAAAAACCCTACGCTCATCATTTTTCCCTAAAGCGCCAAAAGAACTATAACTTCAAAATACTACTTCAATCTACATCGACAGGTATAACAACTTTTTGTACTAAAATACAGTTTATACAGATAGCTCGAAAACTGATCGTCGGATCTCGTCAAATTTATATAGAACCGCACGATAACCACCAAATTTCGAATAAAAAGTGAAATATAAAGATCTGTACAATACATATATAAAAAAAAAAATATAGATCAAGTGAAAACCTCCTCTTTTTTAGAAGTAGGTTTAAGCAAAGTAAAATTCATAAATTTTAAGTAATTGACTTGCTTGTTAACGCATTATATGCAATAAAGGGTTTGTTTGTTGATTTTAATTTTTGACATATGTTGGCAATAGTCGTTTGTGTGTTGTATCTGTTAAGTCAGCCAACCCACCAGTGGATCAGCGTGGTGGGTTAAGCTCCGAAGCGTCTCCTACATGGAGAGAGAAGCCTGAAGCAGTGGGTTGTTACAAGTTGAATCGATTCAATCAAAAAAATATTCAAATTAAGTGACATTTTTTTTCTGTTTCATAGAGTTAAGTCGTTAGGTCACATAAATGTTTTAAAAATTCTGTTAAATAATTTCATATATCTGGGGGGAGACTGGTTTTTGAGTGTGGGGTATTTATTTATCTTTGAGAGCCACTGTCCTAGATAATAAATAACAATTTTACGACTTCAACATTACGAGCGCTGTTTAAATAACTGTTACTATGCAGTGAGCGATGATGTTACAGTGGTAAAATAATACACGATACGATACCGTGGTAGTCGATTCAAAACCGAATTAGCTATTGGGAGGTGAATTTTCTATCTTTAGTTACTATTTTTATTTCGAAAGATATATTATCAAAGAAAGGGATATCTACACTAATATCATAAAAAGGAGGATTTGTATGTTTTTTTTTTTATTTTTTTTTTATATAATATTGTGTGTGAAGCGTTTATTATTTGCATAATTTGTTACGTTTGTAATGTACAAAATCAAAACTACTGGACCAATTTAAAAATTCTTCCACCAGTAGATCTTTATCACCGAGTGATATAGGTTATATTTTAATGAGAGGAAACTAAATAGTTAAAATGTAGATAAGCCACAACAATCTTCTTCACAAAATCTCTTTTGTCATGATCTTTGTCCGGACTAATCTCGGACCTACTGGACCGATTTTGATGAAATTTTGCACAGATATGTAACTTTTTCCAACTTAAAATATAGGCTATATTTTATTTTGGTTAATAACCACGATAATTGCAAAATTAAAAAAATATATATGTCAGTGCGAAGTTCGCCAGGTCAACTATCTACATTATTATATCATTAAGGTTATTAAAACACAATTTTGAGCCTTTTAAACTAATAACACCAGTATTATTTTCATAATTATCTACGCTTACCCGTACAAATATAACGTAATGTTTGTAAAAATAATTAAAACGCAGTTAGTTAATAGAGGAAAGTTTTATTTGTAATAATTTAAATAAATTAGTTGTAATTTTTAAAACATTCTTAACGATTTCATAACAGTACTTTTGTACAGAACAGCGAGTTAAACGGAAATGGTAACAATAACTAACATAAATGACACACGTGGACTTAGTGACGCTGTATTTTATGCAAGATATTACCAATTTTGTACTAAAACACAGTTTATATATTATTTTCAAAAGAGTAGCTGCGGAGTTTCTTATCGATTCTTCTCTGCAGGGTCTACATTCCGAATCGGTGATAGCATCACTCCTATCGATCATTAAAATTATAATTTCTAAAATTATTTTGAAGTAATTTTGAAACCTATTTGAAGAAAGCTATTGATAAAACTGTTGCTTGATTTGATCTTTCTGGTATTAAAATAAATACCTAATTAATAAAATGTGTTTATCAAACACACACAGTCGCCTGTCCCTACGGTACCTTAATGCCTTTGTCTTAGGAAGCAACTATCTGATATAAACGCATTTTTTTATTTTGTTCTAATAACTTACATATAAATCGCAAATACAAAATAAATAAATATATTTTCACATATAATATTTAATAAGCATATATTTTTATTAAGTTCCATGTTAATATCAAGATAGATTTTCACAAAATATTTTAACAATAATGTACTTCAATCATTCAATTAATTTCATTTGATGGCTTTTAACTACAAATAGGCACTCAAAAATTGTTTAAATCGATAACATTTCTAATGTATTTCATAATCGAAGGCGTAAACACACTGGAATCGACAAAAAAAAAAACGAAACTCAATAATGCCAAAGAATGGCTTCCGTAGGGACGCAAGCGTATCGATAGAATAATTATTAGTATCGATAGATTATATTTCAATTATTATTATTTTTTCTTATATTAAATAGTTCTTTTTATTTTTAACGTTTTCATTCGTTTGTAATTACTTAAATTATTAACTCTTACTTTGTACTATATACCAATAAATATTTGATAAACAAATATAATTGTTGTCATATTAAATACAATTATAGTTATATTATTAACTAGCTGTGCCCACGATTTCATCCACGTGGAATTTAACAACAAAGTTATTGTTCAGTTCGGAGAGATAGAAAATAAATAAATTTCAAAAATAAAAGTAGCCTAATTTACTCCTTATTATATCAAAATCTGTCCAGCCGTTTCAGAGATTAGTCGGAACAAACAGACAGACAGACAGACGAGACAGACAAAAATTGTAAAAAATGTTATTTTGGTATATGTACCGTGTATACACATCCATATACGTTTAGTAAAAAGCAATTATTTGAATATAACAAACAGACACTCCAATTTTATTTATTTGTATAGATGATACTTCAAATGTATATAAAATCTATAAATATAAAAATATAAATAAATATACAAAATATATTGCAATAAAATTGTTTATTCGAAGGACAAGTTTTTACTTATTTATGTTACACAAGGTAGACTTCACTCGCGTTTTCGTTCATATTCAATTCTACGATTAACTTCGCTTACATAACCTTTAGCATACCGTTTATAAAACTTTTAACCTTCAATAATAAGTAGGTATGATTATGCTATAAATACTTTTTTTTTAAGTTGCTAAGATTCAAGCGTTTAAACGAATCGATATATATAATATATATATCGCACCTTTAATAAAACAAAGATGTAACTCAAAATTTGTGGATTTGGAGATTTTACAAGAAAACCCGTCTTCGTCGCGTAAAGAATAGGTAGACTTCGACTCCGGCGTTTTAACTATAAGATACAGAGAGATACGCGACTGTTGCTCTCTTTTCTATGAACTAGAACTGACAAATCAGTTCTTATAAAGTGGCGTGATTCAGAGATGCACCGGCAGTGAGCGGAGATTAAAGTGCTGCCGTTTTGAGTAACATCAAATAATTCGATATTAGATTAAAAGGGATTTAAAATAAAAAGATGATTTTTGTTATACTTCATTCTCTCAGAAAACGTATTTGATAATGATGTGTAACATTTGGATTTACTTCGGTTTTGTTTTAAAAATTGATAAATTTTACAAAGTTAACGCCTAACACTTCAGTTTTATATTGGAATATATGCCTTAGTTGTTGGAGTAATTGGTTAAGTATCACTTTATTGTAATAAATAAGGCTATTTATAAAAGTCACTTTTGTTTACTTCTTTTTATTATTTAGAATGACGAAAGATAAGTAAAAACTTTCAACATTAATTCCCTTTTCGTGTAAAAGTTAAGAATAACTTGTAACTGTTGTGCTTATTTGTATAGGTTTTGAAAACGGAGTCGTCTTAGAGCTCACAATTTTTGTTAAGTTTCAGCGTATCGAGCGTAAAAGTTATAAGATAAACATAATAGTGTATCATTACAACCTATACAGTCCACTGCTGGACATAGGCCTCCATAAGCTTTCCCCAAAAATAGCGTGAACTTATGTGTTTTGCCCATAGTCACCACGCTGGGCAGGCGGGTTGGTGACCGCAGGGCTGGCTTTGTCGCTCCGAAGACGCTGCTGCCCGTCTTCGGCCTGTGTATTTCAAAGCCAGCAGTTGGATGGTTATCCCGCCACCGGTCGGCTTTTTAAGTAATATAATAATAGTGTAATAAGTTATAATTTTTTTTCATCTGATTACTGTAATAAATGTGAAAGTTTATGAGGATGACGTATGGATGGATGATTGTTACTCTTTTATGGCAAAACGACTGAATAGATCATTGTCATTCAACAATCCCGCTACTTTGACGTTAAATCATTATGATTATTATTCACCCTTAAAATATACAACAGTATTATCAATTATTGTTATTTTAGACTAAAGAAGTTATGCAGGTTGAAGAGGAAAATCAACAAAATACATATATCTCCAGAGGCCAAAAATGTAACTGCAGAGCTGACCAAAATGATGACACCGACTCAATATTTTACTGTCACTTATGAGTTGACGAGAAAAATGACACCTAAATAATACTAGCCATTTACAGTCCTCTAGTTCGTCTTCAAGATCATCTTAATCTAGTTCCGATTCATCTAGCTCATCATCGTCAAGCTCTTCTAGCTCATCTTTATCCAGTTTTTCAAGCTCCAATAGTTCAATGCCTACCCAAAACCCTGCCCCACAAAACATTACAACGGATTGTGAAGAAAAGACGTCTTACACCAATTCACCACAAAATACTGAGCAAAATATGATCAAATTCAGCTGAGAGAGCGACGAAATTACAATAGTGTGGCCAGTTACAATATTTCTCCAGTATAATACACAGATCTAAGTGACGTCGACCTGAGTGACGACGATGCACTGTATTAGTATAGATTTTAATACGTTGTTTAATAAGCCTGTCAACAGAAGAAATTTTATGTTTGAAAATCAAAGTTCTTCTGACTCTGACTGCAATAATAAACCAAATATTTGTCAGTCAGTTCAGCCTATTGCAATGCACTGCTGGACATAGGCCTCCCCAAGTTCGCGCTAGACATCCCGGTTTTCCGCAATCCTCATCCAGCTTACACCGGCAATCTTAGGTAGATCGTCGGTCCAACGGGCCAGAGGACGTCACACACTGTGTTTGCCAAGACGCGATCTCTTCTCCAGGACGCGTCTGCTCCAACAGCCACCGGTCCTGCGCCACAGATGACCAGCCCACTGCCACTTCAACTTGCTAATTCTGTGGGCTATATCGGTTACTTTCGTTCTCTCGCGGTAGTCTCGTTTCTAATCCTATCTTTGAGGGAAACCCCAAGCATGGCCAGTTCCATTGCACGTTGAGGGACTTTATATTTGTGGACCAGTCCCTTCGTCAGTGTCCATGTCTCGGCTCGGTAATGTTAACACAGGCAGGACGTATTGCTCGAAGATTTTTGTCTTCAAGCATTGCGGAATCTTCGAAGTGAAGACTCGACGAAGCCTGCCAAATGCCGCCCAGCCCCACCGAATTCTCCTATCGGCCTCCTTCTCAAAGTTGTTGCGGCCTAGTTGGATAGTATGGCCTAAGTAAATATAATCCTGAACAACTTAGAGAAGGGTACCATCGACCGATACCTGTCTTGGTATGACTTGGTTGTTAGACATAACTTTCGTTTTGTCCAAGTTCATACAGAGAACGACACGTCGGGAGGACTCGTTTAGACCAGCTAGCATTTGGCCTAACTCATCTAACGTGTCCGCAAAGATGACGATATCGTCGGCGAAATGAAGGTGAGATGTATTCACCGTTGACATTGATGCCTTGTTCAAGGTCTTAAAGATATCCTCCAGCGCAGTGGTAAACAGTTTCGGTGATATTACATCTTACTGTCTTACCACACGCCGCAGGGAAATAGGTCTTGTTCTCTGGTCCTGGACATGAACGGTCATCGTCGTTGCGTCGTACATACATCTCAGTACCACGATATATCGCCAGTCGATATGACATCTCTGCAGAGAGTCCAGGACAGCCCAGGTCTCGACACAGTTGAAGGCTTTCTCGCAGTCCACAAATTCCATACACAGCGGCTGATTATATGTCTCTGTCTTTTGAATAATCTGTCGAACAGTATGGATGTGGTCTACGGTGTTGTAGTCATTTCGAAACCCAACCTGCTCTGGTGGTTGGAATTCGTCGAGTCTTATGGCGAGACGATTCAAATGTGCAGAAAATATTGATTCCGACGGTATTTAACTTAGGGTTTCACCAACCAAAAAAAGGTCAGTGTGATATATGTGTATCATAATTATGATAATTCAAACAATGAGCAAAAACAAGATGATAGACAATATAAGAAAGAAGAGACTGCTGATTTTTATACTATTTACTAGCTGACCCCGCAAACGTTGTTTTGCCATATATGATAACTTAGGGGTATGAAAAATAGATGTTGTTCGATTCTCAGACCTACCCGATATGCACACAAAATTTCGTGTGAATCGGTCTAGCCGTTTCGGAGGAGTTTAACTACAAACACCGCGACACGAGAATTTTATATATTAGATTATTTGTGGTTAGTAATTATTTGTGATTTTAGGATATATTTACTAGAGACTCATCATCATCATTACAGCCTATACAGTCCACTGCTGGACATAGGCCTCCACAAGTTTACGCCAAAAATAGCGTGAACGTTTTGCCCATAGTCACCACGCTGGGCAGGCAGGTTGGTGACCGCAGTACTGGCTTTGTCGCACCGAAGACGCTGCTGCCCGTCTTCGGCCTGTGTATTTCAAAGCCAGCAGTTGGGTGGTTATCCCGCCCCCGGTCGGCTTTTTAAGTTCCAAGGTGGTAGTGGAACTGTGTTATCCCTTAGTCGCCTCTTACGACACCCACGGGTAGAGAGGGGGTGGCTATATTCTTTGGTACCGTAGCCACACAGTACCCATAGCCACACAGTACTAGAGACTAATTGTACCTAATTCTTATAATAGTGTATAGTTTTTGTTTTGTTTAAAAAACAATATTTGTAGCCATAAAGAGATATATCGCACCTTTAATAAAACAAAGATGTAACTCAAAATTTGTGGATTTGGAGATTTTACAAGAAAACCCGTCTTCGTCGCGTAAAGAATAGGTAGACTTCGACTCCGGCGTTTTAACTATAAGATACAGAGAGATACGCGACTGTTGCTCTCTTTTCTATGAACTGGAACTGACAAGTCAGTTCTTATAAAGTGGCGTGATTCAGAGATGCACCGGCAGTGAACGGAGATTAAAGTGCTGCCGTTTTGAGTAACATCAAATAATTCGATATTAGATTAAAAGGGATTTAAAATAAAAAGATGATTTTTGTTATACTTCATTCTCTCAGAAAACGCATTTGATAATGATGTGTAACATTTGGATTTACTTCGGTTTTGTTTTAAAAATTGACAAATTTTACAAAGTTAACGCCTAACACTTCAGTTTTATATTGAAATATAAGCCTTAGTTGTTGGAGTAATTGGTTAAGTATCACTTTATTGTAATAAATAAGGCTATTTATAAAAGTCACTTTTGTTTACTTCTTTTTATTATTTAGAATGACGAAAGATAAGTAAAAACTTTCAACATTAATTCCCTTTTCGTGTAAAAGTTAAGAATAACTTGTAACTGTTGTGCTTATTTGTATAGGTTTTGAAAACGGAGTCGTCTTAGAGCTCACAATTTTTGTTAAGTTTCAGCGTATCGAGCGTAAAAGTTATAAGATAAACATAATAGTGTATCATTCATTACAACCTATACAGTCCACTGCTGGACATAGGCCTCCATAAGCTTTCGCCAAAAATAGCGTGAACTTATGTGTTTTGCCCATAGTCACCACGCTGGGCAGGCGGGTTGGTGACCGCAGGGCTGGCTTTGTCACTCCGAAGACGCTGCTGCCCGTCTTCGGCCTGTGTATTTCAAAGCCAGCAGTTGGATGGTTATCCCGCCACCGGTCGGCTTTTTAAGTAATATAATAATAGTGTAATAAGTTATAATTTTTTTTCATCTGATTACTGTAATTAATGTGAAAGTTTATGAGGATGACGTATGGATGGATGATTGTTACTCTTTTATGGCAAAACGACTGAATAGATCATTGTCATTCAACAATGCTGCTATTTTGACGTTAAATAATTATGATTATTATTCATCCTTAAAATATACTACAGTGTTATGAATTATTGTTATTTTAGACTAAAGAAGTTATGCAGGTTGAAGAGGAAAATCAACAAAATACATATATCTCCAGAGGCCAAAAATGTAACTGCAGAGCAAACTGCAATATTTTACTGTCACTTATGAGTTGACGAGAAAAATGACACCTAAATAATACTAGCCATTTACAGTCCTCTAGTTCGTCTTCAAGATCATCTTAATCTAGTTCCGATTCATCTAGCTCATCATCGTCAAGCTCTTCTAGCTCATCTTCATCCAGTTTTTCAAGCTCCAATAGTTCAATGCCTACCCAAAACCCTGCCCCACAAAACTTTACAACGGATTGTGAAGAAAAGACGTCTTACACCAATTCACCACAAAATACTGAGCAAAATATGAGCAAATTCAGCTGAGAGAGCGACGAAATTACAATAGTGTGGCCATTTACAATATTTCTCCAGTACAATACACAGATCTAAGTGACGTCGACCTGAGTGACGACGATGCACTGTAGATTTTAATACGTTGTTTAATAAGCCTGTCAACAGAAGAAATTTTATGTTTGAAAATCAAAGTTCTTCTGACTCTGACTGCAATAATAAACCAAATATTTGTCAGTCAGTTCAGCCTATTGCAATGCACTGCTGGACATAGGCCTCCCCAAGTTCGCGCTAGACATCCCGGTTTTCCGCAATCCTCATCCAGCTTACACCGGCAATCTTAGGTAGATCGTCGGTCCAACGGGCCAGAGGACGTCACACACTGTGTTTGCCAAGACGCGATCTCTTCTCCAGGACGCGTCTGCTCCAACAGCCACCGGTCCTGCGCCACAGATGACCAGCCCACTGCCACTTCAACTTGCTAATTCTGTGGGCTACATCGGTTACTTTCGTTCTCTCGCGGTAGTCTCGTTTCTAATCCTATCTTTGAGGGAAACCCCAAGCATGGCCAGTTCCATTGCACGTTGAGGGACTTTATGTTTGTGGACCAGTCCCTTCGTCAGTGTCCATGTCTCGGCTCGGTAATGTTAACACAGGCAGGACGTATTGCTCGAAGATTTTTGTCTTCAAGCATTGCGGAATCTTCGAAGTGAAGACTCGACGAAGCCTGCCAAATGCCGCCCAGCCCCACCGAATTCTCCTATCGGCCTCCTTCTCAAAGTTGTTGCGGCCTAGTTGGATAGTATGGCCTAAGTAAATATAATCCTGAACAACTTAGAGAAGGGTACCATCGACCGATACCTGTCTCGGTATGACTTGGTTGTTAGACATAACTTTCGTTTTGTCCAAGTTCATACAGAGAACGACACGTCGGGAGGACTCGTTTAGACCGGCTAGCATTTGGCCTAACTCATCTAACGTGTCCGCAAAGATGACGATATCGTCGGCGAAATGAAGGTGAGATGTATTCACCGTTGACATTGATGCCTTGTTCAAGGTCTTAAAGATATCCTCCAGCGCAGTGGTAAACAGTTTCGGTGATATTACATCTTGCTGTCTTACCCCACGCCGCAGAGAAATAGGTCTTGTTCTCTGGTCCTGGACATGAACGGTCATCGTCGTTGCGTCGTACATACATCTCAGTACCAGGATATATCGCCAGTCGATATGACATCTCTGCAGAAAGTCCAGGACAGCCCAGGTCTCGACACAGTTGAAGGCTTTCTCGCAGTTCACAAATTCCATACACAGCGGCTGATTATATGTCTCTGTCTTTTGAATAATCTGTCGAACAGTATGGATGTGGTCTACGGTGTTGTAGTCATTTCGAAACCCAACCTGCTCTAGTGGCTGGAATTCGTCGAGTCTTATGGCGAGACGATTCAAATGTGCAGAAAATATTGATTGCGACGGTATTTAACTTAGGGTTTCACCAACCAAAAAAAGGTCAGGGTGATATATGTGTATCATATGATAATTCAAACAATGAGCAAAAACAAGATGATAGACAATATAAGAAAGAAGAGACTGCTGATTTTCTATACTATTTACTAGCTGACCCCGCAAACGTTGTTTTGCCATATATGATAACTTAGGGGTATGAAAAATAGATGTTGTTCGATTCTCAGACCTACCCGATATGCACACAAAATTTCGTGTGAATCTGTCTATCCGTTTCGGAGGAGTTTAACTACAAACACCGCGACACGAGAATTTTATATATTAGATTATTTGTGGTTAGTAATTATTTGTGATTTTAGGAGATATTTACTAGAGACTCATCATCATCATTACAGCCTATACAGTCTACTGCTGGACATAGGCCTCCACAAGTTTACGCCAAAAATAGCGTGAACTCATGTGTTTTGCCCATAGTCACCACGCTGGGCAGGCGGGTTGGTGACCGCAGTACTGGCTTTGTCGCACCGAAGACGCTGCTGCCCGTCTTCGGCCTGTGTATTTCAAAGTCAGCAGTTGGGTGGTTATCCCGCCACCGGTCGGCTTTTTAAGTTCTAAGGTGGTAGTGGAACTGTGTTATCCCTTAGTCGCCTCTTACGACACCCACGGGAAGAGAGGGGGTGGCTATATTCTTTGGTACCGTAGCCACACAGTACCCGTAGCCACACAGTACTAGAGACTAATTGTACCTAATTCTTATAATAGTGTATAGTTTTTGTTTTGTTTAAAAAACAATATTTGTAGCCATAAAGAGATATATAAATATCGAAAGATTAATAAAAATTTGTTTAATTTAAAAAAAAGGTGATAAATTTCAGTTTTCGTTTTATAAAAAAATGATGCATTAGTACATACAGCATCATAATTACAATTAAATAATCATAAAACGAAACATTGTGATTTATTTTTAAAACTTTTTGTTATGTTTTAATACCAAAGAGAATTTTTTTGAAATACTACCTAAAATATTAAGTAATTTTTGGCATAAAGAGATTTAAGTCGGAACTTTTTTTTCATCTCCATTTTACAGCTATTATAGATTTTAACACAGTTGTTTTTCTATTATTCTATTAATCTCTGTACTTTAAACTACTGATATCAATAATAAAAGTCATTAAAAGCATTACAAATAATTGGTAATTTTTAATCAAACACAATGCGGAAAAAGTGCTAAACTTCAAACGCCAATTCCCACAAATTGCGATTTTTGAGTTACATCTTTGTTTTATTAAGGGTGCGATATAAATATCGGATGATTAATAAAAATTTGTTTAATTTAAAAAAAAGGTGATAAATTTCAGTTTTCGTTTTATAAAAAAATGATGCATTAGTACATACAACATCATAATTACAATTAAATAATCATAAAACGAAACATTGTGATTTATTTTTAAAACTTTTTGTTATGTTTTAATACTTAAGAGAATTTTTTTGAAATACTACCTAAAATATTAAGTAATTTTTGGCATAAAGAGATTTAAGTCGGAACTTTTTTTTCATCTCCATTTTACAGCTATTATAGATTTTAACACAGTTGTTTTTCTATTATTCTATTAATCTCTGTACTTTAAACTACTGATATCAATAATAAAAGTCATTAAAAGCATTACAAATAATTGGTAATTTTTAATCAAACACAATGCGGAAAAAGTGCTAAACTTCAATCGCCAATTCCCACAAATTGCGATTTTTGAGTTACATCTTTGTTTTATTAAGGGTGCGATATATATAAAGAATCTTCGAAATGTAGGTACGCGCATAACTTTCAAATTACTGCGAAAAGATGGATATTTTTTATTTGCATACGTTATTATCGGGACAAGGATAGCATAAAAGAAAAATTTAACTAGCTAATATCAATACCAGTAACATATTTTATAACAATAACTAGAAAATATTTCATTGAGGTAGGGCACAGGAGGATATATCCTTCTTTCCGGACACTTGACAGTGATTTTCGTTCTGCAGGAACCATTTTAGCTCAGTTCCTATATTAAGATAACTACACGTTTTACTGATGAAATTTAACTTGTGTTCGACTCGTGACCAAAATTAAAGTTTTTAACCGACTTCAAAAAAGGCGAAGGGTTTCAATTCTGATTCTAACTGTATTCCTTATGTGCCATGTTATAACTTTTTACGGGATTTCGATAAGCAGTTTTTGATTAATCGATATTATAATTGTCGATGTTAATTGAAGTCTGGTTTCTTTTTTGTTTGAGATCAAATACAATAATTAAATACATGAACCCGGCATTAGCTTACACTGTAAAACTTACTTTACAAACTTACTTACATTTAAATGAAAAACGAATTCCATTTTCCGTACATCTGACCTAATTAACAAAGTCACGATGCGTTGTTTGTATGATTTAAGTTAAACTAAAATAAATTTTATGTTATACAACATAAGGACTATTTTATCTTAAATATTTTTTTTTATTTTTTGTAGATATCTTCAAAGATGTGATCTGGGTAAATATTATTATATAAATACTTAGTTACTGTACCTAAAGTTGTACATTTATACATTTAATTTAAACTTCCGCTTAGTAACATTAAGAGTTTTCCCGGTTGTCGATAAAATTTATCCTGCCCGTAAGTTACAAGTAGATTTTAACAGCAGGGAGTAGAACAGGCATATCATAAACTTTTATTCGTAAGATATCGTGATCTGTTGAATAGCGTTAACGGCAACCGGTGGAACAGACGCTAATACTGTTAAATTCTTCATTAGATCAATGGTAAAATGATTTTAACATACACACAAGGTCGTCTACTAAGATAAACAACTTTAGTAATTACAAACCAATATATTGGCGAAGTTCGTAGTGACCCTGCTTTCTGATCCTCGGGTTCATTTCCCGTTTGAATCTGAGTCTAATTTTTTGTATTCATATAATTGTTTTTTTTTTTTACTGACTGTTATAACTATATATTTTTTAATATACATAAAAGTAATACATATGTTGATATATAAATACAAATATTACACCCAGACTCAGGCGGGTATCGAACCCGCAACCCGTGGAATAGAAAACAGAGTCCACTACAAACTGCGCCAAGGGGCTAGTCGAATATCTGTATATCTATTATTTCTATGTGCTGTAACAGTCAGCTGTTACCAATTACACAGGCATTAAGTTGCTTACCGTAGAAACAGACGATTGTGTGTGTATGTCACCTGCATTGTCATCTGAATGATATCTCCCAGCACACGTAAAAGAAACATATAGTGACAAATCAAATAGGGTAGACGTACGTTTTTATAAAATAAATTAAAACAAGAATTATAGGCGAAGGAAAGACAAAATGTATTTATAATAGATAAAAATAGTCATCATAAATATGTAAATGAATACTTAAATACATATATATGTACTTATATAATATTATAAGTAACTTAAGAAGGTAATACGTATTTAATTAGTTCATATAACAATATCTTATAACATACTCACACGGTCGTCTGTTCTTAAGTTAAGCAACTTAATGTTTGTGTTATAGGTAACGGCCAGCTGATATAGCTAACGTACTTTTTTTATAAATATATGTACATGGAAATAATACATAATTTAACTATAATAATAAATACTAATTATATTTGTATATGTTAAAATAACTATTTTTAAATTCAGAGCGAGAAGGTATAACAGTGACGTCACGATAGTAACGCTGAGAGCTATTAATATAGAGCGGTACAGAGTTATACAATACTAGCTGCGCCACGCGGTTTCACCTGCGTAATTTCGATACCGTGGGAATGTCGGGTGTCGTTGCCCATGTGTTAAGATTGTGCGTGCTAGATCTCGAGCTGTCTACGTACAAAGTTTCATCAAAATCTGTCCATTAGTTTTGCGTGAAAGAGTAACAAGCATAGATCCATCCTCACAAACTTTAGCACTTATAATATTAGTAGGGGGGAAAAGAGGGTACAGAAGAGGTTAAGATTTAATTAAGGATGATTTGTACGAAACTATCTGTAAATATTTAGTTCTTAAGTTTGAAAGAATTGTAAATATGTATAGTGTTTAATAAACTATTGTTATTTAAAAAAAACAATTAAGGTTAGCACAACTTTTTATGTTTAAATGATAGGTATGTAAATGTGTATAATTTATTCAAATTGCATTTATATGCATATTATGTCATGTACATATATATTTATTTATATATGTATAACTTATATGTATGTTTAACGAAAAAAAATGTAGCTATACCAGTCGGCTGTTATAAGTATAATATATTACTATAGTACTATATTATTATTTATTATTATTATATATTACCTTATAGGTATAACACAAGTGTTAGGTTGCTTACTTTAGGAACAGACGACCGTGTGTGTATGTTATAAATATTTATTTATTTATTATTTATTTATTGTTCTCTAATAAAATAATTTTTACTAATGTTAAGATACCGTAGATTATAAACAATAAAATCAAAACAAACATAAAAAATTAGTTAACTACAACGAGATTTTCCATATTAAATTTATTTATTTCGAAATATTTAGTAAGAAAAAAGATACAGGCGGAAAAACCAATAAAGCCACTTGTATACATATATACATTTACTATGTAATCAAAGGTCGGCACCTAAATTTATGTACGTAACTTTATACAACTCTAGCGACACTACAATGTCACAATTGTATATCTATACATATAATAATTAATAATTATCTTTGTACTAGAAAAACATATCCGCCAATCCGTAATGGAGCAGGGTGGTGGTTTAAGCTCTAATTCTTCACCTGCATGGAGATGGAGGTTTATGCCCAGCCGTGGGATGTTACAGGCTGAATCGTCGTAATAAAATATATATCATTCTTCTAAAACCGAATACTTGATTAGTTGAGTTGAAAGCGCTTATTTAAGGAACTACTGATTACAATTGAAAAAATATTTTACAGTTGGAATGCCCATTTATTTTAAATAATTAATAAAAGTACAAAAACGCTGAAAATCTTATTCCGGTAGATAACAAAACATTTGAGATACAGGTAACGCACGAACATTGAGCGCTCCGTAGAGTGAGGATCGCAAATAGAAAATAGATTTGTATAATACAAACATAAATATTACTTAATAAATTGTAAAAGTATTTAATATTCCTTAAATATCTACATCTATCATTAAAATGTTTAAGTAAAGTGGGGAAGTTGTAGTGAAGTGAAAATGTTGAAGGTCAGCGCTCGATAACCGTGCCAATAACTGTGACATGAAATTTTCTACGTTTGAAGACGCGGGTAACACCTAGTTTTACAGATATTCTTACTATATCGATGCATAGATGGAGCTATAAACGTTAAGATAATAATCTTTCGTAAAAAACAATGCATACGTCATCAAATTGTATGGGTATTCTTTACACATAATACTACTAATATACTACAAAAATATACTTCACAAGCGTTACTTTGATTTTAAACCTCTTCCTCGTTAAACGGGCTATCCAACACAATAAGAATTTTTAAATTCGAACCAGCAGTTCCTGAGATAAGCGCCTTTAAACAAACAAAACAAACTCTTCAGCTTTGCAATATTATGGTACTGATATCTGCCACGTCCTGTATATATTTTATTATATACAATCTATTTTTACACACATATAGAAATGTTGAGATTAATAGTAACTTAATGACTGAATTAACTGAGGTAGGGCACAGCAGGAAACATCCAGCTCAAAATCTGCAGCAGCCCGACTGGGAAAGTACCTTGACCTTGCAGAAGATCACAGCTAAATAATACTGCTTTCAAGCAGTGTTGTGTTCCTGTGGTAAGGTGACCAGAGCTCCTGGATGGATTAGGGGTATGGTCGGTAACGCGCTTGCGATAATTCTGGTATTACAGGCATCTAAATCTAATCACTGAAACTACTGAACCGATTGTAATAAAATCATCCTTCATCTAAAATTATCCTTCTAAAATCATGTATGCTGTTTACAGTACTTTATATGAACAGAATAACACTTCCGTTTATATGAAGAAAACATTTTTCTTATCATTGTATTAGTTATATATCGAATAGTGAATCAAATAATATATAAAAAAAAAAATGTTGTCTATTTTCGACAAATACACATCTTATACAAATACATATATATAATCAAAAACAATTAAACATAAAATCGAAGTAAGCGATCGTAAAACAGCTCCGAGCTGTGAGGTTGATATTTATAAATAGACGCTCTGATTCAGTTTAATGTACTATGTTAGGTACTATTTACACTGTACTATTTATACTTTACGTCTGAAAACAGCCTAACATTAACAAAAAATAATATCTGTAAATACATAAACAATTAAGTATGGTAATAAGAGATTTGTATATTCATCGATTTTTTAATAAATAATAAAAAAATATCAATATGAAATAGATAATATAAAAAAAAAATATCGATGTAACCACATAAGGTTAACAGGTACAACACTATCTCCGATGGCGCACAGAGACAGGGTCGAAGTTACCTCAACATGTGCCTTTTTATCTAACACTAATTATAATAATAAAAAATAAAGAAAAAAAACATTTCCCACAAAACGAACAATAGATGACGTCACCAACTTATCTTCAAATTATAATTTAAATTAAAACCTTTAACGAATCCATAAAAAAAAAACAATCATGGCCAATGCGATTTTAAAATTAATAATAAAATATTTAAATTACCTTATAAGACGGCGTGTCCATAATAAAGATAATCCAATAACTGAACACAACACTCTTACAACATATTCACAGAAAATTCAACAATTACTAAACAATCAACAATCGTCAACACAAACACTAGAATAAAATTATTTTTACACAAAATTAAAAACTTATTTCTATTAAAATCGCTTTTAATATTAAAATTGACTATTTATTTAAAAATATTGAACACAATGAAACGTTGAAAGTTGATATTTGTTGTTATAAAAGTGTTAATAAAAAATTGACAACATGGCGGCGTGATAAAAAAAATTTTTTCGGGTGAAAGCGCGGGAAGTGTGACGTCACGCGTCCATACAGCCCGGCGGTCGAGCCGTGTCTGTGTACTGCTCGCCCTCTCTAGCTTGATAGGGCTGGAATACTTAGCTTAGTTTTATTTTTAATTTAAAAAAAAAAATATATATTTAATTTTATGATTAGAAATTGTATCGTTATACCGTGTTAATTGTTTTTTTTTGTTTAATATTTTTATTTGCATACCATATAATGCATTCATATCTGTCTTACTACATAATTTTACATACAGACTACTAATTTTTACATTATCCACATAATAATTATTTCAAATAGCCCAAAAAAAAAACCTCGCATGTCACGGCCCCCATGAAGGAATTTCTTTTGTGTACAGAAACACACACAATCCACAATAATAAACCTCCATAACATAGCTAACATCTGCATGGTATTTGTATTTACAAATGTTCACTACATGTGGCATCGAAACCGTAACCAACACTTACGATCTTTATACCAAATCACCATTAAAATAAAGAAATATAGTCGTTTATAAAATAAAGTTTTCTCGTAAATAAATAAATAAATAAATAAATAACTCGTCCAGTGACAGCCCTATGACTCAACAATGTAAAGCATCGATCACAATGAAAGTTGTTCAGTTGAATTCATTATTTTAATTTTAATATTGATTAACAAATATCAAAATGATATAATTATAAGTACAATTACTATGTTGTTTTGAGTTATGTAGCATATAAATATGAATCAGACTTTACTGTTTTTTTTTCCTTGAAGGAAATTTTACTATATAACGTATTATTAATATCAATATTAATTTACATTTATTTTTAAAATAATTTTATAGGAACAAATAAGATATAACGTTATGTAATAAGCAATAATGTTAAATATTTATCATAATTTTATTTATACAAAATATTATACATATTAACTATAATGTTAAATGCATTTTTAAAGACAACATGTTTAGATTTAATAGATATAAGTGGTGACGAAAAAATTAAAATTATCTAACAAAATATATGTTATTGTATTTAAATTAAATCGCCACTACATATAGTTTTTATGTTTTTCGTACATGTATCTAATATTATAATATAAGCGTCGCCCTGCACACATGTATTAATTTTAGGAAGAAAGAAAAAACACGTTTATTCACGACATCACACAAATCACAGACATTTTTTACTTAAAAAAAATAAACACAATAAAAAAAGAACCGACAGATAAAAGTAATGCAGACAACAAAATTAAAATAAATACCACTAAAAACATAAGACGAAAGTCATAAAAAATTCAAAATCCGAAACCACCAAATAGTCAGAAAAAAAAAACAAATAAACAAGAAATGTGACAGCAATTATACATATAAAAACTCCACCTGCAACTAAGTGTTGTGTCCCACATAGGTAGTTAGTTTTAGTGTGATAATAGCCTGTTAGTAATGATAATGTGAAAGTAACCTGTAGCCTTCTTTGGTAAATGGGCTATCCAAAACAAAAATAATTTTTCAATTGGAAACAGTAGTTCCTGAGATTAGCGCGCTTGAAACAAACAAACAAAGATTTCAGATATATGACATTAGTATAAATTTAAAAAAAATCTAATATATGTAGTTATATACATAACGATATTTACCATCTAAAATCTAAATTTAACTTATTTTAGTAATAACTATAAGATAATAAATAAATAATAAATTACTCAATAATAATAATAATCCGTCATTATGAACGCGTCTGTACACATACACACATGTACAAATACACACTACGTCAATTATATTTATTTGTTGAATTTAAAATTCACGAAATTATACTAGTATTATCATCCGGTTCCACTCTTCTATTTAATTAATTAATATTAATTATAATATACTTAGTATGAATAATTAACTAATTCGTATTAAGTGATGTTGTATGTGTCGAAACAAACTTCATGGCACCTTTTTTTTTAGTTACAATATCGTTAAAAGAAACTTAAACATTTTAATTGTTTTTATATTTAAGCAGTTAATTCTAAGAATGATGACTCGGTTACAAAAAAATGTCCGAGAACGCATGTAATAACTTTTTATATAAAATGACTAATATATGTTAGTATAGAGCTAAACTAACCTGTCGACGCGGCTTTGTACGCGTGGATTCCTTGATTTTGATTGTTCAGTTTTTTCACATTAAAAAATATTCTATATCACCCAGCGATAACGTAGTATTCTACTGGTAAAAGATTTTTTTTAAATCGGTCCAGTAGTTTTCGATTTTATACATTACAAACTTTTTGTTAAAAAAATCACTCTTTCTTGACAATATCATCATATATATATATATATATATATATATATACAACAAGGTCGGAAACAAGCTTACGATTTACCTCATGGTAAGCGATTACTGTAACTTATAGACAGCTGCAAGACCAGAAGCATTACAACGCGTTGCCAACCCTACCCCCCATTCCCTCCCAGGAGCTCTGGTCACCTTACTCACCCAGGAACACAATGCTGCAGATTTTAAGCAGGATATTTCCTGCTGTGCACACCTCCGTTAAATACATACGTCTTAACATATATAACATATTTATAGTATAAACATAATTTTATCAATAAACACAATTTAATATATTAATTCTTTATTGTATAAGAACTTGTTTTGTTAATAATTATAATTGTTCTTTTGTTTTGCTAAATACAAAACAGATAGTTATTACTCTAGTTTTGTATTGTTTCTGTCTATACTAACTAAAGATCCTGGTTTTATCCGCATATCTTTTCATTATATGTGAATTTTGTGGGACAAAAATCCTATTTATTATCATAGATCTCCAGCTACCTACGTACCGAGTTTTATTGCAATCGGTTTAGTAGTTTCTGCGTGAGAGTACAAACATATGTCCAAACTTTTACAGTTATGATATACATAAGTATGATTAAAATAAAATTATAATCTTTGCTTTTGTATGAGTTTATTTTGAATTTAGCTTGTTCATTTCTTACTTTAATAGTATTAAACTAATTATTATGTACGGATTAAAATGTTAATTTTACTAGCGTTTAAAATAATAAAAAACGAAAAATATTTAGTAAAAAAGTTCAAATAATTTAAATACAAAATCACCTAGTGTGCTTCATCTTAACGCACACATACACAATGTACCATATTCGTTTTCATATAATCTATGGAATCGCTTCATAAGAAAATCAACTTTATCTCATTAGCATAAAGTTCGGTTTCAAATTACGAATAATTCTTATTATCAGACAAAAATATAGAATGGGTCTGCATCAAAATAGGGTACATTTGTACGAAAAAAAAAACAAAATATTAAAAAAAAAGAGTGATGACGTCAGATTCGATGTTTGAACGTTGCGATAAGACTTGAATGATGTCGTCTTTTTTTTAATTGTTTAAATATAGATTGTCAATGTTGGTATGAGGAATTGGTGTTCCTTTTTTATTGGTCGTTCGACTTTTAAATTTGGTAATAACGAAGTTTTTTATTTTTAACCTATTGTTACTTAGATATATGATTAGTTTCTATGACACATTCTATTTTTACGTCGTTCTTTTTTTTTTGGTTTAAATTTAAAATTTTACGACATCCAGGTACATTACATTACTTTCGTTAATAACTCCTACACGTCTCATAGGAAAGTATTTATTGTCTATTTCTATACTTATATTATAGAACTAAAGATTTAATACGTTTGTTTGTTTAAGCATTCCGTTGTAAGGTAATAGTCAGATTTGTATACTATAAAATATCTATATAAAAATGCTTGTATTTAAACGTTAACTATAAATGGTAACATTATGAATACATCTTTAGCAATTTCGATAAAATGGATACAGAAGGAACGGTTCACACTATACGGTTTTACTAAACGATATCGAATAAAGAATTGTTTTAATCTTTATTTTTTATTATTATTTCTTTTACTTAGATTTTATTGTCATTGACTACTGAAACAGTTAAGAGTTTTGAACGTATATCTTATTAAAATGTGTCTGTCTCTGTGTTGTGTTTGATAGAATTTAATAATTCAAGTACTTATAAAAGTTTTTTAATACAATTTTATACATAGTTACTTATTTTCTCTTTTCATCGTGGTTTATACTTCCCAATAATACATATCAGAAAAATCGTTTTAATAAAATCAAACGAATGTATTTAATAAACGAAGCTTTAAGATATTAAAATACTCTATATTACAATGTGTGGACTTATGACTATTGAACCATTGCTCAGAGACAATCCAAGTAAAAAAAGGGTTTTTGTAAAAAAAAATATAGACATTGTTAATAACTCCCGTGTAACAAAGCATTTGTGAAATAGGAGTCGCTTATTTCATATGAATTTACAGACAGCACAGAATGTATATTTATTATTTTTAGTACGTGTGTATTATTATGTATACATTTCTAAAATTAGAAGCTGTTAAAAATCTGCTGTAAACCTATCTCATGTCTAAACTACTTCTTCTGTTTGACTGATGTTCCGTATATATCGTATAAATGGTATGTAGTGTGTGCGGTTAAATTTAATGTGTATGTTCTAGTATATAATGAGTTACCATGTAGTAGACAAATGAGAAGTAATTGCTCTTAAACTTCAATTTTTTTATTTATATATAACCAACTGCGTCCAAAAGGAGGGTAATGCATTTTGAGTTTATGAGTTTTTTTTTTTTTGTTTTATACATTTAATTTAATGTCTCTTGGTTGTGCATATGCATAATTTATATAAGAACCTTCGTAGTTTCAGTTATCAACAAGGTTTCGTCTAGCGCGATGTTATATAGCCTTAAATTTTAATTAAAAACATGCTTTATTATGTAAAATAAAATGAGGTATGGTCATTGAAGCAGACAAACTCTTTATCTCTTTGTCTGTGATATATTCATATACATGAAATCAAAAAATATATATATATTTTTTATTGTGAATTTTGTCACATATAATATACATAATGTGTTATTTGTACATAATTTTATTCTGTAAGCTGTTATCTAGGTATTCATAAATATGTTTAATTTAGACTAAATTTAATAGTTTTTATACCTATATACATATAATAGGGGGTGGACCCTTAGTTATTATTAACAATGGTATTAAATCATTTTTTTTTCTTTCTTGTTTGTTCTTTTTCGTCAACTAAGTAGGACTGGAATATTGAAATATTATAAAAATACTTGATAATAAATTAATTAAAAAACTTATTTTATAATATTACTTATATAATTTATAATATTGCTATAAAGATGAAAAAAATACAAATCTAAATACTATATAAAACCCTTTTTCTAACGTAATCGGTTAAAAGAGGGTAGAAAGAGAATTCATTGAAATACATTCTGTTCGAACAGAGGAACACGTAGAGACGATATAACAAAGCAACAAATATAAATTTTTATTGTATTTATAATTCGTAATTTTAAAATTACTAATAATGAAGTACTGAAATATATAAATAGATGTTAATAAAAAAAAAAATGAAAAAATTTGCCTTAAAACAATTTTTTTTTTTTTCGAAATATAATAGTAAATTACTTTTAGTGAAAAGATATAGATCCTGTTTTACTTGTTGTGAATAAATTTTATCCTGGACATAAGTTACGAATAGATTTAACAGCATAAGGTAGAATAATATACAGCTTAATAATATGTAAATAATAAATAGGGTTATCTCAGAAATATATTGTAAGTTAAGTAAGAACCGTCATCTGTCAAATAGCGTTATCGAGAACGGTGAAACAAGCCCTTACATTTCTGTAGATAGAACAAAAAGGTTACTGTTCTGTTTGAGAAAAAAAAAGTAATTTCCGCTGTTAGATAAATAAGTTTGTTTCACATACACACAAGGTCGTCTGTTCCTCAGGTGGCGGCTGTTACCTATAACACAAGCATTAAGTTGCTTACCTTAGAAACAGACGAATGTATATGTTAAAGGTATTAATTTATTTAATATAAATATTTTGTTAGTAATACACTCTCTATGACCCTCCCTGTTCCCTCCCATCCTTTCCCTCAGAAATCCGACGCGACAAAAGTTTTAATTATATCGCTGTCTCTCTCCCACACACTATATTACGACATATATTCGTCTTTTTCTAACCTATCTCCTACATTTGCTTCATAGAAAACACGGTACTTTAAAATATAATTATTAAAATGTCTGTTATTGGCTTTCTATTGTTGTTTTAGTTTGATTTTAATTGAGATAATTTATAATATTAAATGTTTCATATGTTGTTGAAGAAAGAAAAAGAAGAAGAGAAAGTTTATCTGGCAGATAGGTTGTCAGACACTCTATCAGCAAAATATCAAACAGAAGAGCAGCTTTTGATTGGTTAGAATTTTTTTTAATCGTGTGTACTATACAGCATGTAAGGCCATGTTCTTTCCAGGGGATAAAGTGGTAGATAGTCTATCAGTAACCAATGTAAAAGATACAAACTTTGGTTTCACAGCTAACAAATAAATAAAATGTCATAATTAATAAATTAGATTTTATTTTGTAACACAGATAAAACCTAAAAAACATAGTACCTATGGTACCTATTTTATAATCTATTAGTTATAATTATACGTCTGATTAATGTTCATATATATATATATATATGTCCGAGACCTACAACTTCCTAATTCCGTATCAAATTTCGTATAAGGAGCTTTCGTTTTGTCTGCGTGCTTAAAAATATATTTAAAAATAAAGTAATTATGTACATGTAATACTATTTACCTATTTTCTCCTTAAAAAACAAAATATGGATAAATTTTAGTCAATAGTCAAAGGCATGTTTGACCGGTTACTGATAAAGACGTCTGACAACGGAACCAAACAGATAAAAACTTACATATTTTTCTTCGTCCACATAAATTGCATTTAATATAGCAATTAGAAAAAACAGGCTTTTAAAGTCCATTTCAGGGTCAAAAATAGTACATAAACATACGTATGACGCAACATACACACACGCACAACCTTTCAATTAAAAAAATCATCGAAATTGGTTCATCGAGTCAAAAGTAACATAAAAATGCAATCGAATTAAAAACCTCCTCATTTTTTGTAAGTCGAGTAAAAACAGAGAACTTACTTCATAAACAATACTAAAACAAGGTTAAAAGCAAATTATTTAAAAAAGAAATTCTTAAACAATTTAAACATACGATAAATTAACAAATAAAGATCATCACCATCATCATTTCAGCCTATCGCAGTCCAATAAAAAAGATATCTGTATTTAAAAAATCGAACAAAAAAAGGCACTAAACAAAACCAAACAAAAGAACTCGAAACTGACATTCTAAAAACAAAATCTAAATCAATTTAAACCAAATAATAAATAATCAAATAATTTTTCTTAAAAAAAATCTATTAAAAACATTAAAATCTATTTCGAATCATTTAAAAATTACGGACATTAAAATTTAAGAAAAAAAGTGCTAGTGCCGAGAACAGCAGCGCTGTCGAACTAGTGCTCGGGCTTATGAAACAAAAAATATATAATTCATGGCGGCCACGTTTAGCGCTAAATCGGAAAATTGACTGTAGCGTGATCGTGAGACGTTGGTACTTGTACATTTTAAATTATTATTGTTTTAAATTCAAAATGTATTTTTTTTTTTACTTATTAAACGTTTTATGTTTTATAAACGTAATGTATTAGTTTGCAATTAAATATATATATTTTTTAAAACGAACGAAAGAATAAACAAAGAAGTATTGTAAATAGTTTTACTAAAATCAGTTTTAAACATTATCTTGATATTAATAAAGAACGTTTTAGAAAGAGAAAGAAAATTTATTTATAATGTGTATTTAGCCTATTAATTTTTAATATACAATGAACTATTAACACTACGTATTTTATATTTTTCACAATTTAGGTATTAAAAAATATGAACTAGTTTTATAACCTTAATAAGTACACCTTTCAATTATAAAATTAAAATTCTTAAAATTATTAAAATTTTAAATTTAAAATTCTAGAACACATCAAATATCAAATCTCATCAACCTCTTCAACCGACAGGTCAATATTGTGTATGCCACTACACTTATACATATATACGTCGACTCCATCTACCGACACAGCACACAAAAGCCGATGCTGTGTCTAAACTCGCTCAAAAATCATACACAGAGTCATTAGTTGGAAAACAAAACAATATACAGTTACATTCGAAATGCAAACTGCGTCGAACACAGTGTCGTTCTGTGTTAAAATTTATATGAAAATTTTTGACACAAAGTCCTAATTCAAAAACGTTCCACGGCACACAAAGATACTCCTTCACTTAATTTGGATATTGTAGACTTTACGTTCATTTAAATTAAGCTCAATATTCTTCATTTAAAATTATTCAGTAACAAATATACCACGTTCCACGTTCGAAATTTTAGTATGTGTGCATTATAGCTATAAATTTTACGTTTGTGTGCGTTACTTGTAGTCATATGAAACCGGAATGTCTTTCGTCTTTAGTTATAGATAATTATGGATAAGGAATTTTATACTTTAATTGGATATTAAATTTGAAAATTTTTACAATATTTTTGAGATTATTCTACTGTTTCATTTATTTAAGTATATTAAAAATAAAAATATTTTAAAATTTATATAAACACATAATACAGTAAAGTCCCTAATAACTAGCATACACTACATCAAATCAGCAAGTATAACTGAGAGAAAGAAGTAACAAACAGTAAAAATTAAATATGACACCGTCTGACAAAGCCATTAATTAAAAATCAAAAAGGAACAATTACAAAAAGGCACTAATAATAATTACAAATAGTTATTTAAATAAATGAACTAAATTTTTAAACATAATAAAAAAGATCATCAAATAAATCAATGCCAGGAAAATCTTTTACTTACTTACATGTTTAAGAAATTAAAGTGTTATTCTTGCGATGTATTGAGTTAAAATTTTTATAACTAAATTAAAACGTCATCTTTTGTAAAACATATATCAATATATCACAATATATCATTTTTATTTATAAAATTAAAAATATTATCGTGATAGTAATTTAAACTTAATTAAGTACTTTCGAAATATCATATTGTAAATTTGTAACACAAAAAAAAAAAATAATAATAATAATAATACAAAAACTATTAAATATTAATACTGTAAAGCAGGCCAAACTTATTTTGTCTACTACCCACAAAGAGAATAAATTATTTTATAGTGCCCCCTTTGAGCAATCTTTTAATGACTATTAGTTGATGTTCACAAGTTGTAGTCGAGAGTCCTTATAGATTAAATGACAAATCCTCTACACAACGCCACCATTTTTTTTCTAGGTCTCTTACTATTCCCCTCCCCCTTTAGTACTTCAGCGTCTACAAGGGGGTGTTATTGCCCACTTTGGGAAACACTGCTGTAAAGAAATATTAAATATAATAAATAATAATAATAATAATAATAAAGTCTTATCTATATTATTCTAACTAACACACACAGACCTAGATAAGCCTTCGTTCGTAAACACTCGCGTATATGAATGAAGATCTATTAATGTAATAGATGTAACAAAATTAACTTTTTCATTTTAATATTTTTAAACAAATTATACTACATAATGTTATTGAGATTATACATTCAAGTTGTGAACGTGGCAGACATCTAGTAAGTTAATAAGTTACATTAAAATTTAATAATTCCAATTAAATTTTTTCTAATGTCATGATTTCAACTTTAGGTGCTCATTTAATCTTTTTTGTTAATACAATATCAAATTCAAATTGACAAAAAAACTAATAGTTTATAAAATACAATATCAGCAATTCAATAGAGATACGTGGCTAGTAAAACTAAAAAAAAAAAAAATTAGGTAATGTTTTACAAGCCTAAAAAATAAAAACAAAAAATAAAAATAAATATATGCCATGTCTCGGCATTATGAACTCTAAATAACCCAGAGCTTCGTAGTTAAAACAGAAATAAAAACTACAAAAAAACTGAAACTATGATCACTTGATACTTAAAATTAAATCAATATTATATCAATAGTATTTTAATTAATTTATTTTTGTACATTTGTTTGTTACGACATTAATACTAATATTATAAAGCTGAAGTTTGTTTAAACGCGATAATCTCAGGAGCTACTGGTTCGAATTGAAAATTTATTTTTGTCTTGTATAGCCAAGTTACCGAGGAAGAGTATAGGCTATTTTTTCTTTAAAGTAACGCGCGTGAAAACTTAGTGCAGAGCTAGTTATTCATAAACAAATGACCTTATATTAGTTTTACACCTATTGCTTAAATAACAACTTATAAAATATATTCTTGTACAAAAATTTTCACGCGGTTTCACTCGTTTTACATTTAGATTGATTTACCTTTACCGTCATAATGTAATTGTAGTACACAAATAAGTCGTAGGTCGATCACAAAATAGTCAAGTAAATACGTGTTATTATGGATAACACAAAGTCAAAAAGTACCTGTCAGATATTAATCAAATTTAGATAAGGACATATGATAAGCACCCGCTTTAAATAAATCATCAAAATCGGTGCACCCAGTAAGAAGTTACGAGGTAACACACATAAAAAAATACAGTTGAATTGGGAATCTCATCCCTTTTTGAAGTAGGTTAATAATCACGTACAAACAAATAAACATACTTCCTAATCTATTATATATATGGATTGTTACTTACTATAATGAAACAAACTCCAGTTTCCCTCACGCTAAGATGCAGACAAAGGGTTTGCAAGGTTTTACTGTTTAAGTATTTCTAAATACATACAAGCATAAATAAATAAACGTCTCAGTCAATGGCCCTCACTAAGATTTTCTCCTGTGTCGGGGTTCCGGAGACACGCACTATATACAAGCACAAACGCCCAGACCACGGCATACATCAGTGAAGATCGAACCCGAAACCCCCAGAGCAACTGCCATAAATCAGTGCTTATTTTCATCAAAATCATTAGATTTTAAATGTTTAATTAAGTTTAACGAAAAATCAAAATTGGTTCCTGTAATAATTTTGGTACAACTTACATGAATACACAAATTTCATAAACCACTTAATCGATTTTGATGAAACTTAGCACAATTATTGTTTAGATAACCAAGTATAAAATAGGCTATAAATCATCAAACTGTGACTTATATAAGCAGACTTATAACTAGTAATATCAACGCTTATAAAAAACCTTATTATTATAAAAGTTCATTTAAGAACTTTGCAGAAAGATTGGATTTTACACCGCCACTCGGCGTCATTATGGGTTGGCGACTACCTGACTCAATTTTTTTGAGCTTACAAGCATTCCTGTGCCGGACAAAGCACAAACAAAAGCCCTTAAAAACATGACTTCTATTTAGTATAGAATTATCCGTTCAGTCTGCAGTGACCCAGCTTTCTGCTCCGGGACTTGTAGATTCGACCCCGCCCCAAGCTTAAATGCAATGTATATTTATTTATATACAAGCTGTTCCCGCGACTTTGTCCGCGTAGAATTTAAAAAGTTATTGTTCAGTTCGCACAGTTATAAAATGAATAAATTTCTAAATTAAATGTTGCCTACGTTACTTCTTATTACATCAGCTATCTCTCAGAGAAAGTTCCGTTGAAATCGGTCCAGCCGTTTCAGAGATTAGCCGGAACAAACAGACAGGTAGACAGCCGAACAGACAAAAATTGTAAAAAATGTTATTTTGAGAGGTATATGTACCGTGTATAGATTCATATGCATTAAGTAAAAAGCGGTTTTTTTAATATTACAAACAAACACTTCAATTTTATATAAGTATAATAGATATGTAGCTGTTACCTATAACACTGGCGTTAAGCTGCCTACCCACCACTACCACCACCACCATAGGAACAGACGACCGTGTGTATGTTAAATATATTTATTATTTATAATCTTTAAATTTCAACCAACGACCTCAAACACAAATTGATTTGATATTTCTACTGGACCATCAACGATTTTAATTTACACTAAACTGTATTTCTCCTAAATAAATATAATTAATAAGTAATTAATATTCTTTGAAATAAATATAACTGATAACTGTGTTATCATTTCCTCACTAAATTATAAACAAAATTAATCCTAAATATAAAGTTAATATACAATTATATGCATATATTTTATACAACTATGTCGGCAAACAAGCGCACGGCTGATAGTAAGCGATTACCGTAGCTTATAGACGTCTGCAACACCAGAGGCATCCCAAGCGCGTTGCTAACCCTACCCCCAATACCCCCAGAAGCTCTGTACTTACACAGGAACACCTGCTTGAAAGCAGTATTATTTAGCTGTGATCTTCTGTAAGGTCCAGGTACTACCCCAGTTGATCTGCTCCATATTTCGAGCGGGGTATTTCTTGCTGTGCCCTACCTCAGTTATTATTATGATTAACTAGCCGACATAAATATATCGATTTATAATAGTAATCAATACATATAATAAAAATGTAACAGATCGCTGTCTGTACATGGAAGATATATGAAAAAAAAAAAATATTGGGACCTTTATCAACGCAAATGCACCCAAAACAATGACTGTTAGAATTTTTGTCTGTTTGCCTGTGAGTTTGTGCACGCTAATCTCAGAAACGGCTTATCCGATTTAGATGTGGTTGTGGTATCCGAGTTGGTGTTTGTTTCAAGTAAATCAGTTCATAAATAAAAAAGTTACGTAGATAGCTGGAAATCTACAATAACACATAGGCAACACTACTACAGGCTACTTTTTATCCCGAAATTCCCTCAGGATCGGAAATCACGCGGATGAAACCACGTGACGCAGTTATAATTTAATAAAACAATGAATAATTTTGTGAACATAAAAGTGTATACGAAAGACGAACTAGATTAAATTTACGTACCTAATAAATATTTGACTTATCTGTGTTTTTTGTTTAATTTTAACCAATTATACTTCAAGTGTTTTTACACACACACTCACACAAATATAAATAAATACATACACAAGTATATAACATACATAAAATTATAATTACAAAGTACAAGATAAAATAATTAATTCTATTCTACTCCATGACACCATTACAATGAAATGTTAACAATACTAAGTATTCTATACTATTATAAAGAGGATATAATTGTTTTATGATTACATACAAGATTAGGCTATATTATATCACGTTATGATTATCAATACACATGAATGTCAATGTATAAAACGTCTGCTAAACTAACATAATCTACAGTAATCAAGTCATAAGCCTACAAACAATAATTTTTATAGGCCATAAAACATCAAGACTCAGAGGCGTAATTTAAAATTCAGCATAAAAATTGTCGTTTCACCTCCTGCCGATAAAGTTTTTCAGTAAGTTACGAGATTTATCAAACTCACACCTTGAGTCACTTCTCTTCACATCTATAGCCCTATTTAGTGAGGCCCCTTTTTGGTCAGATCATTCGATAACTGTTGTTGCAGAGGTATAATATAAGGCCCCTTTTCTGTCTATATTCACAGGTATCCAAACGTTATATTAAAGTTAATACGCGAGCTCTACGTAAAAATGTATTATTGGGTAAACAATAAAGTATATTTATATTGTATTCCATTTTTAATGAAAACTTAAACACTGAAATAATTATCTCTAGATTGATAACAATTTAACATTATACAGACGGCAGACTAAAGAAAGGAACTTAATGCTTGTGTTTCCGGTAACAGTCGACTGATTCAAACATTTTTAATGTACATTACTCATATAAAACACTAGTGACCTGACCCGGCTGCGCACGGGTGCAATGCTGATACTAAATATAAAATATAAAATAAATATTTGCAATGTAAGCGGAAAAATGTATTTATTTACGACGTCACATTAGAAACTTCTAAAACTCTTCGCTTTTTCTAAAAAACTTCGCACGGTTGCAAAAACTATCAGTGTTCCTCTATTATATTATGCATGTATTATAGATATAAACCTTATTTTGGAATCACCATCAGGAACTGCATCAAAATCCGTTGCGTAGTTTTAAAGATCTAAGCACAAAGACAGTGGGAAGTGACTTTGTTTTATACTATGTAATGATACACAAATTAGATCCCTACGAGAGCACTCTATTTATTAAAGAAAACTGCATCAAAATCCGTTGCGCAGTTTTAAAGATCTAAGCACACAGACAGCGGGAAGTGACTTTGTTTTATACTATGTAATGATACACAAATTAGATCCCTACGAGAGCACTCTATTTATTAAAGAAAACTGCATCAAAATCCGTTGCGCAGTTTTAAAGATCTAAGCACACAGACAGCGGGAAGTGACTTTGTTTTATACTATGTAATGATACACAAATTAGATCCCTACGAGAGAAAGGCATTAAATTAAACCACACACACTGTATACAATTTATAGGATGTATACAGAACATTAAGCCTATGTTTAAAGACGAGACAGGTTTTGAGATTATTTAATTCCATTTCAATATATAAAAATATCATAGTCAAAATATAAATGTCGAGCGTGGTGATCAAATCTCCTACATAAAGATTAAGGCTTATGCCCAGCATTAGGACGTTACAGACTGAATCGATTCGACGAAATAATCAAATTAAGTGACTTTTTTTTTGTTTCACAAAGGCCCCCGGTGCCAGGGGGCCTTTTTAAAAAATATGAAAATTTTGTTATATACATAAAGTCGTTAGGTCACATAAATGTCTATTAAGTCTTAATACAAGCCGGGGCCCTGGAAATCATTCCGTACAGCAAATTGGCTTGCTCTTCTATCGTCTGTATGAGATACAGAGTCATTGAAACAGAGACGCACAAAATATATATATTAAATAAAATTTGTTAAAACTTTACCGCTTATATGTACACATGTCCGTAATATACCGTATATTGTCACCTCCGACTTTCGAGGAATACTAATGAATTATATACTGTCTTTTAAAAGGTGAAACGTTACTCATAGTAGGGAATATATCCATCATTCCGTCGACGAACAGCGTGGTGCATCAAGCTATTATCCTTCTCTTACATTTAGAAAGAATCCCATACCATTGACATTGTTTTTGTTCATTAGAAGCCCGTCTAATGAACAAAAACAATGTCAATGTAGTATTCCAGAGCAAGATGGCGTATTAATTTATAACAATAGTAGAGAAGACAATCGATAACGCCTATACTATGCCAAATATGGACAATGGAGCTGTTTCTAAAGGAAGACTTAATATTTTTTTTATTAATAGGTCCGAAAATTGTTTTATAGATACCATCGTTTTAGAGATTTCATTCTGTAATAACAATAATATCAATATATATAAATTACGCGTCACGTTGTTGTCCGCGATGAACTAAACTACTTAACCGATTTTAATCAAATTTAATTTGCATACCGTGTGCAGTTTGATCCAACTTGGAAGATAGACTATATTTTATTTAGATCTATTATGCAATAAGGCGATACAAAGTTCGCCAGGCCAGCTAGAACAGCATTTACGAGAACATTAAAAAATATATTCTTCTTTGATACTTCAACACTTAACTCTATTCTGTTAAAACTATTAAAAAGCGTAATAATAAGTTTATTTTTGTATGTATATCGCTTTTCATGTTCAAACAAGCGAGTTTTTTAACAATCCTTTTGAACCAAAAAATACATTTAAAATAAATATCTTTGTAAACATATCCATGTATATTACTAACGAATATACAAACACAATTAATATATTTACAAACGAAAATCTTTCAATAAATAATAAGTCAAAGTAATAATAATAATTAAGTTCATCTATTATTGACTACTCTGTGTCCGGTCCTTGAAAACATTAGGATGTACACACACAAGCGCTCCGTGACTGGAATATTTAGTTTATATTATTACTAGCTGTGCTTCGCGAATTCACACGCGTTAATAAGAAAAAATAATATGTAGCCTTCCTTGGTAAATCCATCCAATACAAAAATAATCTTTCAATTCAATTCAGTCGTTCCTGAAATTTACGCGTTAAAACAAATAAACTTTTCAGATTTGTAATATCTATATATTAAATACGTGAAGCAAAAACTTTGTACACCTTTTTTCGAAAATTACGCGGACAGAGGATTATGAAATTTCGGACACTTATAGTTTTTATAGAGCAGTCCTTGTGCAGAATGCTAATATTTTTTTTTAAATTTTTATTCTTTGTAAAGTTAACTTCGCTTGATTTTGATTTAAATACAGAAATTTAACATTTTGATTCTTAGGATTTCTTTTAATGAATTAAAATGAGTTGTGTAAGTTTTTAATGTTAAATCTATACTAATATTATAAAGCTGAAGGGTTTTTATGTTTGTTTGAACGCGCTTATCACAGGAATTACTGGTTCGATATAAAAGTTCTTTATCCATTGGATAGTCCATTTACCGAGAAATTATCACGTGCGCAACCGCGGAGTTAGTTATTATATTGTTTTATTTATATGATATATGTTAATAATTTTACTCTGCAAATAAAAAAATGTAATGATAGGGAAATATATTGAATAACAGAAAAAAAAACACTACAAAACCAAACCCCTAAATCACATACAATATTAAAGAAAATAAAAATTAGAACAGATAACTTGAAACAGATTACCCTTTTTTCAGACACAGTCGGGTATGACTGTTATGAAGAATATCAAGTCTCGCCAGTATGACTAAGTCCTTACCCTGCTAATAATAATACGACCATACCTCGCGCGACTCTCCCCGCTAACGGCTAGTGATTGACAAATATCGATAGCTATATCGATATTAATAATAAATAATTACATACATTCACACTTAATTATAAATTCAGACTTATTATTAAAAAAATAATAATAAATTGTTCAATAACGATGCAAAAGTACTTCTGAAGACTATTTAATTAAGGAAAATTATAAAAAAATTCTGTGGAATATTGTACATTTAGATATAAATCCTTATTAGAAATCCATATTTTAAAAATATTAGTGTTTAAAATAAAACATGGATTCTAATATAAATAATTGAAATCTTAGATCAAGACATTAACAAAATCATTTTTAGTTAACCTAATGATAATAAAAACAAAAATTCTATCGATATATCGACATTGTTATCGCTGTATCACATTGCTAGTGACCGTATCCATTTAGTTTGACAAGCATTCGGTTTCATATATCCGTTGTTTGTATGTGTTTGCGTTTGTGTACGTGTGGGGGCAGGGCTGGCACGCACATGAATATACAATGTAATAATGTTTATTAAATAACTAGCTATATAGACATTTTTGAATATCAAGCTATAGAATTATATCAAGCAATAGAAGCTATATAGAGCTATAACTGTGGTTTCACACGAATAAAATTGACAAAAAAAAACCTATAACCTACCTCGATCTACGTTGGACTATCCAATACAAACATAATTTTTCAATTCGAAACAGTAATGAGTCCTGAGATCGCACGTAGATCATCGGTCTAGCGGGCCGGGGGATGTCCCACATTGCATTTTCCTAACATAGCATATTGTGTTTTATTTACTTACTAGCTGTGCCCGCGATTTCGTCCGCGTAGAATTTAACAAAAAAGCTATTTTTTAGTTCGCAGTGTTATAAAATAATTTAATTTCAAAAACAAAAGCTGCCTATTGTACTCTTTATTACATCAGCTATCTTCCAGTGAAAGTTTTGTCAAAATCGGTCAAGCTGTTTCAGAGATTAGCCGGAACAAACAGACAGACAGACAGACAGACAAAAATTAAAAAAAAATGCTGTTTTGGTATATGTACCGTGTATCCATATGCACTTAGTAAAAAGGTTACTTTATTATTACAAACCGAAACTCCAATTTTATTTATTTGTATAAATTTATTTCATAAATACCCCATCGAAATATCTTACGAGCATTGTTGATAGACATTACATATTTATACAGTGGGTTTGCGAATAAATATCATCATCATCATTACAGCCTATACAGTCCACTGCTGGACATAGGCCTCCACAAGTTTACGCTAAAAATAACGTGAACTCATGACATGAGTTGTGTTTTGCCCATAGTCACCACACTGGGCAGGCGGGTTGGTGACCGCAGACCGCAGGCTTTGTCGCACCGAAGACGCTGCTGTCCGTCTTCGGCCTGTGTATTTCAAAGCCAGCAGTTGGATGGTTATCCCGCCACCGGTCGACTTTTTAAGTTCCAAGGTGGTAGCGGAACTGTGTTATCCAGTCGCCTCTTACGACACCCACGGGAAGAGAGGGGGTGGCTATATTCTTTAGTACCGTAGCCACACAGTACAGTGGGTTTGCGGATAAATAAATAAATAAATAATGCATAGGTATTATCAGTGATTTCGTAACAATGATTTTCGTAACGCTCTCGTCACGCGTTTACCGACTTACTCCTCAAGTCAACCGTGCGTAAAGAAATTTTGCTTCAATAAAGTGTCAGCCCTAATCCCTAGATCAACAAATCACAATGTGTGCTGTACGTGTAAAAGACGACGCACACACAAACGTAATACGATAATTTTTATGACTAAGTTTTGATATTTCACGACGACCTCCTTTTAAAAATTTAATTACATTACTAATTGTTCTTATAATTTCTTTGTCGGTTTTGATGTAACGCTTAACATTAATAGATTGAAATTGAATACTTGAAAAGCGTAATTTGTGCCAAAACTATATACTGTATTATTACTGGTTGATCAATGCATTTTCAAGCGTAAAAAAAAGGTTATACTAATAATACATATGGGGTGTTCAATCAGAACTCTTTTTTTTTTGTAATTAAACCTTTGTATAAGTAAATTTTGTGCTTAGTGCCACTTATTAGAAATGTTTTTGAAATAAAGCTTACAAATGTCCATACAATGAGAAATTGTATGACAAACATCTGTATGGCCTTCGTGAAACATAAAGCGGAATGGAATCGACTGCATCTGGTTGCTATGGCCACTGCGCTAACGTATTCAAATAATCTAGGGACTAGCCCGTTGGCGCAGTTTGTAGTGTTGTGGGTTCGATTCCCACACCGAGTATGGGTGTAATACAAATACTTATTTATATATTTATATATGTATTATTTATAAGTATGTTTATCGAAAAAAAAATATAGCTATACCAGTCGGCTGTTACCTATAACATAAGCATTAAGTTGCTTACTTTAGGAACAGACGACCGTGTGTGTATTGTGTAGATATTTATACTTATATTTATAAATATAATTGTGTTTGCTCGCAAACGAAAAAAAACCGACTTCAATTACATCGACGAGTAAATACAACGTAGATCGACGAAAAAAGCTTCAAGTAAAAACGCATTATTAGATATAACTCGAAAAGTAGTTGTTAGATCTCAAATAAATTTAAATGGGACCAATTGACACACACCACGTTTCGATTTGAAAAGATTGTCGAAATCGGTCAACACGGTCAAAAGTTCTGATGTAACATACATAACATACATTTAAAAAAAACAGTCGAATTGAGAACCTCCTCCTTTTTTGGAAGTCGGTTAAAAATCACAAAAATTAATAAAATTATATTTAAATAAGTAATTATTGTTTTATTACAAGTTTACATCCGTAATTGACCTTGCTACCTTTTTATTACTACGCTAGCTATACTCTACAGTTTCACACACGTTAATTTGAGAAAATATAATATATCCTTTCGAACCAGTTTTATGTATAGATTTATCAAATTTATCATCTTTTCTTTTTTTTACGTTTTTTTTTTCTTGTTCTTAGTAAATCTTCTTGCACTGTTTGCCTCGCTATACAAAACACTTACTCATGACCATGGGTTGACTGGAAGAAATCTCTTTCAGAGATAAGTCCACCTTTATAACATTATTATTATGTTGTTTTTACATGTATTTTTTGAGTGCAATAAAGTAAATATATATAAGGTTGTTCATGAAATTAGGACGTTTAAATTAACACTTTTCAGTTTTTTGATAATAGTGTTGATCTTGTGTCTATTTGCGTCTTATTCCTATTTGTGTAGACTTAATTTCGTTGTCTATGTAATAATAACTATAAATCCTAGACGATGTATCAAGATTAAACCTACACCAGATTTTAAATTATATCTCCAGAATCACAACAGTAGAAATCGAGTCCAATTTCACACAGACAATTTTGCTTGATATCGATTAATAAATGACGTAAGAATATTAAAAAAAAATAGCAGTTTTGTTTTCCACTACGCTCGTAAAGATTCTTATAATCAGTTTTTTCTAAACATATCTCACACGGACATCAGTTACAATTTAATTATATGTGTATATATAAAAACTCCTCATTTAAGCTATTTAAAATTACCGACGAGTGTCGTTCACCTTGAATATAAGTGTGTTTTTGAGTCTGCAATTAACATTTTCTTACACATTAGTAGGGTGGCAAATAAACATACGGCTCATCTGATGGTAAACGAATACCGTAGCCTATAGACGTCTGCAACACCAGAGGCAAGCGCGTGACCCTACCCCAGATCCCAGGAGCTCTCTGCCTTACACAGGAACACAACACTGCTCGGAAGCAGTATTATTTAGTTGTGATCTTCTTTCAGAACTTGGGGAACTTCCCCAGTCTGTCATTATTATCAGATGGTAACTGAAATATCAGTTATTTAAAGGTAAGTGTTGGTAGTAATAGTATAAGTATAAAACCTATAACTGATTGATTATATCATCTATATATTGCCTATAACATCCCACAGCTGGGCATAGACCTTTTTCTCCGTGTAGGAGAGTTGTAACTTTTGTATTTCTGTGTGTATTACACATTAAAAACATTTTTATTTAGTTCTTGGATATAACTACATTTTTGAAGTAAAAATATCGACAGTAATAATAAAAAAATAAAAATCGTAACAACACACAAGATTACTGCGCGATAAAATAAAATGGCTTATTTCCTCTTTTGTTTTTTTTTTTTTTTTGATTTTTACCTACTTATTTATGTACTAGCTGCCCGGACAGATTTCGTTCTGTAGTAAAATATACAAAAAAACTAGTATTTAAGCCTTTCATGGGCCTTAAGGAACATACAAAAAACAAATTAGCCGAATTGGTCGAGCCGTTCTCGAGTTACGCGCTCAGCAACAATCATTTTTATCTCTAATATTACCGAAACGGCTCGACCGATTTTAATAAAATTTTGTGGGCATATCGGGTAGGTCTGAGAATCGGCCAACATCTATTTTTCATACCCCTAAGTTATAAGGGGGGGGGGGGGGGAAATTAAGGGGGTTAATAACATAAATGGCAAAGAAACGTTTGCGGGGTCAGCTAGTTTATATATATATAAGAAGATTTCTTTTTACGTAACCAGAGGTATGTCACAAGTAAATATTTTCAGTTTCAATATTAATTAGCTGCGCCCATTTCGGTACCATTGAAGACAAAATGGCCTATAACCTTCCCCAGTAAATCGGCTATTCAGTACAAAAATAATAATATAAGTTTAGCGCGTTTCAATAAATAAACAACATTTTCAGCTGTATAATATTAGTGTAGGTAATATAGTTACTATAATAAACAGGTGGAGAGGTAGTCGAGGGGAGACCCTCCCTATTATCATAAACTTACGTTTATTTGAAGGAAATTAATATTCAGTTCACTTTAATATTTTAAAAGAGCGTTATGTTTTACACATTACGATATGAATCTGTAATAATATTATCAAAAGGTAAAGTTTATAACTTTTATTTCTAGAGGGTAATCTTCACAAATACAGATTCGATCATAAAATTTGTTTCACTAACAGAAAGCTACACTATTCAGATATAGGCTTTATTGTTATTGAACAAAAAAATTCAGTGAAAAATTATGTGGTGTCATGGGACACCAGGTAGGAACGAAGTTCCTTCGGATAGTATAGAAGCAATACAATTTGAAAAAAAAAATGATGAATTTTATATATATTTTCTAGTTCTTGTTTTTTTTTTTTAATTTTGTTGATTGGTTTTTAATTAAGTACATAAAAGTATTTAGGAAATTTAGTATTTTAGAAAATAACAAATACCGTAAAATAAAATAAATGTAACAAAATAATAATAATAATTCAAACTATTAAGTGAAATAAAAAACATATGGCTTTATTTATTTTTGTCGACAGTATATAATTACATAGATAATTTAAAAAAAAGTTTACTAGTAATATTTTAGTTTTACAAACGTCATATTATACAGTCGTGTGACTGATGTCACGTCACTTCCGTTATATATTTTTCTTACGGTTTTAGTATTACATGTTTTCAGTTCGCTCGTCCAGCCAAATTTCAAGCCTGCCGTAAGGAACTTCGTTCCAATAATGGTATATGTAAAACAAGTCGGAGAAATACGAGCGAGATGAAAACTTTACTATATATTTGCATTACAAACATTATTAACGCCCAATGAAGTGGGCTCGGGTCGGGTAGCGTTATATTATTGGTATTTATTTATTTATTTATTTAACACTTTATAGTACACCATACAAATAAAATAAGCAAGCAACATTAGCAATAATTTGTAGAAAAAAAAAAAATGTACAAAAGACGGCCTTATTGCTTAAGAGCAATCTCTTCCAGGCAACCTTAGGGCCAAGGAGATGATATATTGACGGTGTAGGTGAAGAGTATAATTTTATAAAAAATAATAGAAAGCAATTCAATAAATAAACATACATACAAACATGATAGTGGTAAAGATCATATTTAAGAAAAGGAGTTAATTTTTTAAGTTAAGACTTTTTTACGCAGTAAGCTGGTTAATGCGTGACTTCGATCACTTTGATTGTTGTATACAAAGGATTTGTACACATTTTATTGTTAATCAGACATTTCAGTCAAATAAAAAGTACCTGTCAGAGTTTTATTATGAATTTATTAATCTGCTATATATATAGGAATGTTTGTCTGTATGTCCTTTATAGAATCGTAAACTATGCATTTGATTATGTCTCTGATCATGTCTGATCTGTCATGATCTTTAGCATGTTGTGCATGAGTCCAAAAAGGTTTACGAGTAGGAATGACCAAAAAAAATAATACAAAAAAATCGTTGCAACGCCGCAGAATACAGCTAGTAAAAGAATATAAATGAATAAATATATAGTATAGGTAATTTTAGATAAACTATGGAAGTCTAGACTGTGTATTTAAACCAATTATGTACATAATTTATAACTATTCTAAGTTCAGTATAAATCGGCCCGTCATTTTCCAAGTTAAAACGGTAAATAGGTATACTAATCATTGTTTTGATTGTAGTAGTGTCATTAGTGCAAAGTACTCATTTAAAATCTATTGTACCGAAATATTTCAATGTTACCACCTTGATTATGATTTTTAAATTCATAGGCTACAAAACATCAAGCTATATAAACGAATATTAGCTTCATAACAATAGGTAACCGTAATAAAAAAGTGTGTGTGCAATTTTATCGAGAAAATAAAATATTGTGTTATATCTTATCTCTCCTTCACATTTATGTAGTTGTTTCTTTATCGTAACGCATTTTCGTTTAATATAGTTTCAAATCACAACGATTGTATAGAAGTTTCACTTCAAAAATATCAATAAGTATGCTTCATATGTTAATAGGCCATAAAGTAACAAGCTATGACTCGTAGACACAAGTTGTACGTATCTTGTAGTTGTTAATAGCTGTCTGTAGTCAATAATATCAATTTGCATTTGTCAATATATATAATTATATATTAAGATATAATACATAAATAACAATTTCACTAAAAAAATTGTAAATTCTACGAAAACAAACAAAATTGACATCGTAACAATATGTCGGAGCGTCTAGGAGATGGCGGAAAAAACATGGCGATCGACAAAATGGCGTAAACGCGGGAAAATGATATTAGTAACTTATAAATATGTAGGTATATGAATACTACTGTTTTTTTTTATATTTTGATGTAGTGACAATAAAAAGGTTTTATATTATAAATTAGCGTATTATAAAAAAAAAACTGCACAATCCAAATTATCTGTAACTAAACATATTTCGTTTAAACTTGTTTTATCATTTTATTTGACATAGTCTTACTCTTGAGTCATGCTGTGTTGTTTTAAAGCCTATCGACAATAAATAGTCGTTGTTACATCAAATTATTCTTTTAATATTACCGGTAGATTCTACATTAACGCAAACAAATAAGAAACTTAAATATTATATTCTAAGTATAGATAAAGACGTACACAAATAAAAATACCCCTAACCTTAATATTATTAAATAAAAATAAAACTACCTGACCCGGTGAACTTCGTACTGTCATAGATTTTTTAGTAATTGAATTATATTTCCCCATTTTTTTAAATTGTCTAACAATAAGGAAAAAAAAAGAATTCAATGCAGCTCGGTTCAGTCGTCTGAAAGTTATATGCGTACGAACATTTTAACAATTCATTTTTGATTTCCGTTTTTGCAACAAGTTACATTACAATTATTTCAGTAGTTTTTGGGTAAAAGAATAAAAAACAGCCATCCTCGCAAACTTTCGCACTTATAATATTATTAGTTTAAGTAAAACAACAAAAATAAATAATACACAATTAATTTTATAATTTTATAATAATAATATTACAAACAAAAATATTAAAATACGAACTTATCCAACTTCACCGATATCCCAAATAGAGGCGACCCTAATTCGTTGTACGTGTGTTTGCGTGAGACGATTGTCTCTGTGTGCTGTGATACAGTCAGGGTTGTCACTACGTGTGTTACTTATTTTATGTTATTATAAAAAAATTATTTTAAACTTTTAATAAATATTATTCATAATACTTTGTGGTAATTTCTATGTGTTATTACTATACTTTTTATTCTCTGTTTATAAGAATCTCGTATCATGCATGAGTGTTAATCTCTGAAACCACAATACCGATTTTTAATAAATTTTTGCACAACTAAGTAAGTTTCAATTAATTATCGCGATATTTTTATTGCACAATAATAAAAAAATATGGCAATCCGAAGTTCGCCAGGTCAGTTAATAAAAGTATGTAGAAAGATCTAATCTTTATGAAGTTAACTTCTTCAACTGTTAACTTCGTTAACTGGGTTAGGGAAAAATGATGAGAGTAAATTTTTACGATGCGCGCGCAGACCATTGCAAAATACCGATACCCTGAAGCTAGCTAGGAAACATTTTAGTTTTTCAAATAAAGTTGCCAACAAAGTACAAGTGAGAACATCTACGTATGTTTGCGTGAGAACTGGCAACTGTATTCACGGTACTTCGTCAAGTGTTTCTGAACTTACACCACGTGTTTTGTATCTGTCCGAATAATATTTATATAAATATACATCAATGTATATATCTTTAAATAATATATCGTGGTGACTGATATTTATTAACAATTAATTGATTTAAAGATAATTTACTGCGATAATAAGTGATAAAAATGATTTGATTGATGATTATTTTTCGCATACGGAACAGCAGCTACCAAATTTGATCGTCGAGTCAAATTGTGTTTTTAAACCACCCAGGAACCAATTGAAATGTATATCCAAACATTCAACCTAATTGATCCAGCCGTGTACGGGTAGTTATGTGATAAAAAAGTATATATAGTATAAATTATAATTATATTATATTAAGATAAAATAATAAATATAAAATAAGTATAAATCGTATGTCAGCCCTGCACCGTTTAGTTTGCATTCCGTTCACCGACACGCACGCCACAATCAAGCACAATACACGGGCAGATATAATAGTATTGATACGACTTTTAATATATTTAATTATTTAAATATTATTACTAGCTGGTCACCGCGGTTTCAAACGTGTTAATTTGAGGAAAAAAAATAGCTTATAGCCTCGGTAAATGGGCTATCAGAAGTTGTAGTACATTTATTTATTTATTTTTAAAAACACTAATATCTGAATAAATAGTGCCGGATGTTAAAAAGATCTAATTGGGAAATCGTTAGTCTAGAATATGCCTATGTATATTTTAAAGGTACTCCGTTGTTTTGTGTTAATATTTTTACTAAGGCTAATGTTTGACACTATATTCGTATTTTAATTTTTTTTCATGCATTCCTGTTAAGACTACACAAATATAAAACTAGTTCCTATGTATAATTTAGGTTTCTAATATTGAAAAAAAACCTATATTTTTAGGTCTCGAATCTTCATAACATAAACAAGAGCTCTGTTTAATAGCTATAAGAACTATATGTTACATTTACAAAACAATAAATTAAAATAAATTAAATAAAACTCCAACAAACAAAGTTATAATTATACAAACTTTTACTTACAATCAAAATTATATATTAAATACACAAAATAATCCATACAAAACCAACGTACACAGACATATACAAGACAATTTACATAACACGGTATATAAACACACACGTATATCGTTTTAATTTTAAAATCGCATGGACAAAATTTATTCAGATTTTACTTAAATAACTATATTTATATAAATAATATTATACATTAAGTTTATAATATTATATGTCTGTATGTATGTATTGATCTCGAACAATTGGTATTGTTCGAAATATCGATTTTTCATTGTGTGGGTTTACTTTTAATGATAATTAAAATGTTGTATTTGTAAGATGAGTATTCGAAGGTGCTTTTGAAGCCTATTTGTATAAAGTTGTTATCGTAATGACATTAATAACAATAATTTTATTATATTTAGAATTTTTAATTAAAGTTTATGATTATGTTATAATAATTGTGAAGACGGATAGAAACGCGTAATTGATTGGTCTTTATTTTAAATAATAGTAAGTAATTTTCTATTTTGATTTATTTTTGCTGTAATTACGACTATTAGAACAGTATCTATAGTAGGGATTATGTTAATAAATACAATTAATGTAGTCGTATGAATATTTAACAGTATAGTATAGTAATTTTATTAAATATTTTTTAAACATTAATACAAAAACAGAGTCGCGGTCATAACGTTGTTGTAATGAAAATTGAGTCAAGGATATTTTATGCTACAGTTTATATTGAAATCGGTTATTTTTGATAATAACCAGTTATGTTATCTGTGCTTTTTATTATATAATATATGTGCCCCGCGGTTTCACATACGTTAATTTGGGAAAAAAGAGGTACTAAAATATTATATAGCCTACAGCATTTCTCGATAAATGGGCTATCTAACACTGAACGAATTTTTCAAATCGGACCAGTAGTTGCTGAAATTAGCGCGTCCAAGCAAACAAACAAACAAATTCATCAGCTTTATAAATATTAGTATAGATATGAAGAACTTATAAACGTTAAACTAAGCCAAGATTGATAAATTCAGCCAGTAATATCCTACTGCTGGGCATAGGCTTCCTTCTCCATGTAGAAAAAGGGTTGGAGGAACCACCACGCTGCTCTACTACGGGTTGACGGATATCGATCGCAATCAGATGTCTATGATAACAACCGGAGCGACTGTTTAACGTGCTCCCCAACTTCTCCAAGGCACAGTGGGGAGACCCACAAGGATATCGTGACCGGGAACAAATATTTTACCACGAGCGCGAATCGAACCCGCAGCAGATCTTGTCTTGTAAACTGTCATATGCGTGAGGGTTAAAAAATTACATGGGTTATGTTTTTTGAAGTTTTACAATTTTCTGCGGGAACCCTATATTTTTTTTAAATCTTAAATACCTCTCATATCTCAGTTTATTTTATTATAGTTTTGATAAAATCACACACAAATATATCTTCAATGTATGGTATGTGCCTGTATATACTGTTACAGTTATATTCAAAATAAGACATTTTTCTAAAATTCAGTGCTACATTTTTAAAATGTATTCAGTGTGAGTACCTAATGACCTTTTAAATTATTCAAATGAATATTTACACGTGTAAAAGTTTAGGCTAAAAAAAAACTAATTTACTATTAATGAAACATAAATTAAATTATAATAAGATAGCTATAGTTATACGACCTGGTTTTGTCTGTGTAACATCTGAAAACGTAGCCTATGTTTTATTATGGGTCATCTGGGTTTCAAACTTACCAATTACGTACGAAGTTTCTTTGCAATTGGCACCGAAGCTTTTGGGTAAGTTACAAACATCCAACCAAATTATTAAAAAATTAATAATTATTTAAATATGACTAGCCCTATAGCGCAGCTTGTATTGGCCCTGCTTTCTTTTCCGCGGGTTGTGGGTTCGATTCCCACCTAAGTCTGGGTGTTAAGATTCAGCTGTTACCTATAAAACAAGTATTAAGTTGCTTACTTTAAGAACAGATGACCGTGTGTAAAAAAAAATGATAGCCTATGCTTAACTAAACATACACATATGTATTGCATATTTATCTTTTTTGCAAATTTATTGTCTAAATATTGACTTTTAATGTTTTACGAGACATATACTAATATTATGAAGGTGAAGAGTGTGTTTATTTGTTTGTTTAAGCGCGCTTATGTCAGGAACTATTGGATAGAAATGAAAATTTATTTTTGTGTTGGCTAGTCCATTCACCGTGGACGGCTATATAATATTTTAGTACGGTTTCCTCAAATTAACGGGTGTAAAGCCGCGGGGCACAGCTTGTTATTATACAATCTGCAAGTTTAAGCACCTCGCAACTGGGCAAGGGTCTCTTTTCCGTAATTTGGAACGGTAAAAATACATAAGTGTTAATAATAATAATCATGTCAATGATAACATGTTTTATTTGTTTTTATACAACTAGATCGGAAAACATGCGTACGGCTCACATGGTGGTAAGCGAATACCGTATCTTATAGACGCTTGCAATTGCGTTGCCGAACCTACTCCCAATTTCCATCTCCGATAATGTCCCATCCCCATTCCCCAATAATATAAATACATAAATAATACTATCATATAAACGGTACATAACGTTGAGCAGTTAATACCTATTTATTTCTAAAACAAAAACTGACTGCCAATCTCTAAATTGATTTACTTCCAACATCCATAAGGAAGAATTTCTCTTTTAAATGTACGCGAAATAATACAAAAATATCCTTTACAATAAAGACCTCTCATTCCTATTGAGAATATATATATAAAAAAAGCAACCAATCATTTTTCACAACGACCCAAATTGCTAGTCTAGCGGCAGCAGATATAAAACACAGTACACAACAGACCTATGTATAAATACATACGTTTTGATGTTAATCTAGATTCACATGCGGTTTTTGTGAAAATAAGATATTTTTATTGCATTTTTCATATTCAATCAGTCAGTCAGTTCAGGCTGTTGCAGTCCACTGCTGTATATAGGCCTTCCATATTACCCGGCAGACATCCCGGTTTTCCGCAATCCTCATGCAGACTACACCGGCTATCTTACGTAGACCGCCAGTCCAGCGGGCCGGATATTAAATACAATAGAAAAGTTATTCGTCCAAATATTACAAAGTAAATTTTTTTTTATTGTGACACATGAAATTTTGCATATGAAAAAGCGCGGGATATGATAAAAAAATTCGTGTCGTATTATTGATTTTGTACTAAAGCTTTTCTAATTCTGATTAATAAACTAAAAAGAAATATAGGAAATTGTAAATGAAATATACTTTAATATTTTGATTTTTGAAAATCGGCGAATACGAGTAAAACATACCACAAAACTGTTAAAGTATAAATTATTTTAGCTGTACATCTTTTATAATGGCCGCCATTTTTGCAACTATATTGAACATTTTTTTAAATAATATTTTTTTATTATATTATATATTACACCATCATGTAAGCGTGCCTTAAACAGACGAATACCTTGATAAACATGATGCGAAGCGGACGAGCTTGTAGCGATTCAAATGGAATCAATAAGTGTAACAATATTTATGACTTAGACTTTAATACTTCATAAAACAATGTTCCTTGCATTTTCTATGTACATAAAAACTTTTTTAAATATTTTTTAAAAATAGTTTTAAATTGTCAAAGTAGGTACTTAGTAACTGAAATGCTTTTTGTTCTATAATGTACGAATTATTTATTGTATACATTAAAAATAGATTACAAAATTGGTATTCTTTTATTACGATAATCTCACGATAGTTAAATTTTATTGATAAAGTACTTTTCCCATAATATAGGTACATAGTTTTTTATAAAGTAAACATTTTATGCTCCTAGTGACATCTAGGCTTACAATCTGTAACGTTTGAATTTGTTAAATATTATAGATGACGCTGAAATCGATATTTATTTTATATTGTTTATTTACATACTGTTTCACTAAGTTTATTAGAAATATTAAAATATTTTGAAAAATATAATTTAGATATAAAATGTATATAATTATAAAAAAATGTGTATATTTTAATTGTACAGTTACTGAACATTTCGTAACTTTGACATTTAAGTAAATCGACGCAAAATTTTCTGTTTTTCTAAAATACTATGTTTATATTGCAATATTATTGAAAATATTATCGTTTTTAACGTTTTAAACAAATTATAATATATTTAACATAGCGGTTAATAAGAACATTCGCCGTGGATCCCAACATAAACAGTAAATATTGTTTAATTTTCTTATTTTGGTACATGCCGTACAATATTGTTACATTCGCTACTTTCATATAATTTATTATTACTCATAATTATAACTACACGTGTAATATCTTGAAAACGGTTCGTAAAACGTATTTCTGTATAATGTACAATATTTTTTAAATTAGAAGCTATTTATAGTCATGAATTGAATTACCTAACATCCATACTAATTGATTATCGATTTCAGTAAAATCTACTGTAATAAATACTATATTTTAACTCGTATAAATTGTAAGAATAGGTGTGTTTATTGTAGAAAAATAGTACTATAATTTGATTTTTATGAGCTAATCAAATGTACCTACACAAAGTATAAAAGTATGTTACTCAGTAAATGTGTTCAAAATCAAAATCAAAATTAAAGACAACTTTATTCAAATAGGCCCAATGAGCACTTTTGAATCGTCATTTTACAAATTAAAACTTTAAAAATAAATTATTATATTTGTAAAAGTGAAGCTACCACCGATTCGGAATGTAGATTCTGCAGAGAAGAATGGGCAAGAAACTCCGCAGTTACTCTTTTGAAAAATAATATATAAACTGTGCTGTACAAAATTAGTAATATCTATATGTTTATATGCGTATATATATTATTATATATGTATTGTATGCGTATATATATTATTATATATTGCTAGCACTGACACAGGTAACAGTTGAGATAAATATAATATTATGTTAATTAAAATATAATATTATGCTTTCAGTCGAGATGTGCACGGGGGAGGCGTGGCGGAGTGCCGGGGTGGCGCGCTCGCCGTCCCACGAGTCCGTCACCACTGAACTGTCACTGTTCAGTGTCTCCTCGGCTGCATCGGATGCACGGGTGCTCAGAATATTGGCTAGCAAGGTTCATATCAAATTATGCTGTTAAATGTTTTCATAAAGTAAATGTGAACTTTTTGTTCAAGTTTTTATTTGTTTTTTTTTTTTTGATTTTTGTTTTCTGTTCTTTTTTTTATGTAACCTAGTCGGCAAACAAGCGTACGGTTCACCTGATGCTAAGCAATTATCGTAGCTCATAGACGCCTGCATCACCAGAAGCATCGCAAACGCAATGCCTACCATATCCCCAATTCCTCCCAGGAGCTCTGGTCACCTTACTAGCCAACAGGAACACAACACTGCTTGAAAACAGTATTATCTAGCTGTGATCTTCTGTAAGGTCGAGGTACCCCAGACGGGCACCTACCTTAGATGTAATAATTCACAGATCTAAAAATCTTTGTATACTCTATATTACCGAAACCATAAGTTAATGATTTTAGGTGTTTTTCCTTATTTTCCTATGCTACCTCAGTTATACATAAGTTGTTCATAAGAATTGAAAAAAAAAAAAACGTTTTTCAGGCTGGACAAGGTCCTGATCCTAATTTGAGGGTGGCCAGTCCTAATCCTGAGGGAAAATTTAAGTGAGTTGATACTAAATAAGTTATAGTTTCTGTAAGTGAGTGAGAGGATATAAAAATGAAAATAATTTAAATTATTTTTATGTTTGACTTAAACTATTTTTTGTGAAAGTTGAAATCCATAGACGTTTAAGTGAAACTCAGTTTTTTTTCACAAGAAAGAATTCTCGTTTTCTAGGATCACCAATCATGTCTCCAGGCGTTTTCTAAAGGACGATAAAACTGGAGTGACATTAATAAATATATTTGATAATACAGGCGCGGCTCCGGAGCCCTGCAGACGGGAGACGCTTGCCGGGAACTGTTGGCCGGCTGTGCGGCGCTTTGCGCGCAGCTCGGCCTGCGGCGGTCCTTCAGCGCGGGGGACGTGGCCGCGCCCGCCGCTGGCGCGCCTATGCGCAGGTACTGCACACACACACCGCACACACACCGCACACACACCGCTCACACAGCATACACACCGCACACACACAGAATACACACCGCTCACACCCAGCACACACACCGCTCACACACAGCATACACACAGCTCACACACAGCATACACACAGCTCACACACAGCTCACACACAGCATACACACAGCATACACTCAGCTCACACACAGCTCACACACAGCGTACACACAGCTCACACCCAGCATACACACAGCTCACACACAGCGTACACACAGCTCACACCCAGCATACACACAGCTCACACACAGCATACACACAGCTCACACCCAGCATACACACAGCTCACACCCAGCATACACACAGCTCACACACCGCACACACACCGCTCACACACTGCACATACACACACGCGCACTGCATACACACACCGCACCCACACCGCACCCACACCCAGCACACTACTCCAGCACTACAGCCCGTGCTCGCCCGCAGCGCCACGTCGGAGGTGGGGCTGTGCGCGGCGCTGGAGGCGCTGACGCTGAGCGCCGCCTCGCGCTCCTGCAGCACGTGGGTCGCGGGTTCGTAGCCTCTTGTTCATCCTTGCTACCATAGAGCAATAAGGAGGGGAGTAGCCATGTACAGGCGTTCTCCTCTGTCGAGGTGTAAGTCCAAATGGTCGTACGCATACAATAAAACTAGTCACTAGACCAGTCACTAGATCACTAGACTAAATCTAGTTGCGCGATTGAATCAACGTCCTTCAAAAAATGCCGAATTGTTCTTTTTTTTGCTGCAAAAAGAGATCTGCCACGTAAAATTTACTAAAAGATGTCGTTACCTTTCATAAGTAAGTATTTTTGGAACGAAGTTCCTTACGGCAGGCTTGACATTTGGCTGGGCGACCGAACTGAAAAAAATGTGATACTAAAACCGTAAGAAAAATATATAACGGAAGTGAGGTAATATCAGTCACACGACTGTATAATATGACGAATATGTTGAAGTACATAATAAAGGTTTATTAAACATTATACATATTTACAATTCACAACTTAAGAACTAAATATTTACAGATAGTTTTGCTATAAATCATGTCCGCGTGGAATTGTGCCAAGATTGCTGGCAGCATTTCCCCGTTGAATCGCTATGCCGATTCTCTGGGCAAAAAATCCACCAGCTCTCTTGTCACCAGTGGAGGCAATAAGGCGAGGAGTTATCTCATTTAAAAAATTTTTAGCACTGCTACTCCAAGCTCCATAATAAATAAAGTCCATCTCTATAATAACACCTTATCTTTGTATCACTTTAAATTAATTTTTCCCTAAACCGAGTACTTAAATTTATCGATAATGCGTATCGACAGTTGTCAACTACGGCTGTAAGCAACTTGTCAGTGTAGTTGCGGCATGTCATTATACTGTAATGACACAGAATGTGTGTGTGAAAAATGTAAGTGTGTTTTTAATTTAGTATGTGTGAGTTTCATAGTGACATGATTATTTTTGTGTGGGAATTAGATAGTGTGCGTGTCAGTGATTTTCCTCCGCAAAAAATATCAGACAGTTTAGTATCGACAAAAAACGCTATGGCGGCTCCCCTCCGTATTGCTCTTTGCTTACTATATACAAATATTAATATACAATTTATTTAAAAAAATTTTTTTACTATTTTATATTCAGAAAGTACGTATACCAGAAGTCTTCTAAATGCATTATCGGTAGTATTTCATTTGTACTAAAATATTACTAATTAAAATAATCCAAAATAACTTTAGCTAATTATAACCATTTATTTATCTATTTATTTTTATATACTTTATCCAGTTGGAGGGTCACAATTGCCGTCGCCACAGAGGTCTCATCCGGTCCAACCGCCTCATAGACCTCTGCCCAGCGACAATAAGAAGGTAATTTGAAAAACAAACACGATGCTTATTTATGTAGCCGTATCCGACTTGAAGGACCAAAAAATTACTTTATCCGGCCTGAAGGACCATAATCTACAACTTACACACATAACAGTATAAGTATAGGGGCTTGTTTTTATTCACTATTCTTAAAGAAAGATTGGAACCTAGTTCATAACATCAAACAACTTCAACCTAGGTCTAGTAGCCTAGGAATATAAGAATGTAGTATTTTAGTAAAGACTGCTGTCATAGTTGTAAGGTTTCTCTGTAAATAGCAAGTGGAATATGTCTTAGGGGTCGTCCATAAATCACTTGACCATTCAAAGGAAGTGTTCGGTAAAACATCACGCAATATCGCAAAGAGGGGGGGGGGGGGGGGTTTAAATAGAGATATCACGTGTTATTTTGCCAAAAAAAAATCATCGATGCTTCATTTTCCAAAATTTAATCACATCAAGTGTACCTGTATGTATTTAAAGATAGTATACTTAATAATTATAATTTACTTTGTAGAAAAAATACACGTAATTTTTGGGTAAGGGTAGTTTAAAACCTCATCGCATATCACCAAGGGGATAGGGTTAGGGGGCTAAAAAGTGGCTAAAAACACCACGTGATTAATGGAAGACTCTTTAACTAAATAAATATTATTGTAAGCTACAGTAACCACTTACCATCAGGCGGACGCACGCTTAATTGGTACCTTTGAAGTGTAAAAATGTAATGTGTACAACCGTGCCCAAGGTCCGTCAGAACTACATCAAGCGTCGCCTGCTGACCACGTATCGCGCGCTGGAGAGGATGTCGCAGTCCGAGTTCAATCTGGACAAACTTGAGGTAAGGGAGACCAGGCCGATGGCATATAGTTGGTTTAGTGTTAATTTGTACTTTTAAGGAAGTAACGATACCTACGTCAAAAAAAAGCCGTTTCAACTGATACCATAAACAGTAGACTTGGGTGAATGAGTTGTGTGGAATGAGTGAATGATACAAATGAAACATATCTCCAGCTCACTAGGTTTATGTCTCATTTTCGAGATACTGTCGTACTGAGCGAGAGTAAGCGAGACTGCGCTAGTGAGCAACTCGATCGGACGATGGCGTTTATCATGCGAAAGAGAGAGATAGCTAGCTATGGCTCCGTTTCTTTTCGATTCATATTTCACAAGGTCATAGACTCAATCGTCTTACTTTGAACAAGCCAAAAAGTATTTTTTGATGACAACATAAGGTTGCATTTTGGTTGTATTATAAAATTACTTCACTGAGCTAAATGAGCTGAAGAGCTAAATGAGTGATATATATCCTAAGATCAAAATGATATTTAGCAAGGCTAATAAACAGTTTTAAGGAATTATTGAATAAATTATATTTTGGAAATCTGAATTCTGATCTTATTCGATAGTATTTCGTGTTGGATTATTACGGGCTGTTTCTGTTTAAACGATCGCTCTGGTCTTAACGACCACTCTGATCTAGTAGTGCGTATGCCGCGTTGGCGCCTACACACGGGCGGTCGTGGGTTCAATTACCGCTTGGAGTGATATTTGTATTCGTACAAATATTTATTCGGTGTCTGTGGGTCTCCCCCCCGTGCCTTGGAGTGCACGTTAACCCGTCGGCCCCGGTTGCTATTATAGTCACCCGATAGCGATCGTTGCTCTTAGTAGGAAACATATCCAGCCAGTAGCGGGGTTGATAAAATCTAGTTTCTTGCTTCGACATTTTGACATAAACACTATATAATATACACTCGCGGTCGTCTGTTCCTAAGCTAGGTGACTGAAGAAATACGGCTCAGCCTGTAAGATCACACAGCGGGGTGTAGGCCTTTTCCCATGTAGGATCAAAGCTTCAAAGATATAAATTCGCTTATTTCTTGATTTGCCATTTGTTGATGGATGCATGATTTTGCATATAACTATGTGAAGATGAAATCTAGTATAAAAATAAAATTTCCAGGCCGTAGCATCAGTGCCCGTGAGTTCAGGTCCGGGACCCACCACACTCGCTGTACCCGCCAAGAACACTAAATATGTACACCCAGGTATGCGTATTACCTTGATTCATACAAATTTAATTATTACTGATTTTCAATTCAATCCAAACTTCTATAAGAATTATATGTAGCATCGTCAGATATCCCTTATAATATTTTATTTGTGGGGTCTTGATGTACCCCTTATTTATTGATATATGAAAACCAAAATTTAATTTTAGTTCATATTTACTAAATATACGAGACTTTTAACTATATTGCCTTGTTCCGAACTTTTACAAGTGTAGAATATGTGTAACACAATCCTGTATAATTTCGTTATTGGGGTCTCGATGTACCCCACATTATTTTGTATCCACGGCCATGACGCTATTGTGACGCGAAACAGAAGCTGCCAACCTGGCTCTGACGGCTGCTGACCTGGAACGTGAGCGCGGGCGCCCTCTGTCGAAGTACGAGCGCAACATGATAATCTTCAACTGGCTTCACACCCTCGACGAGGCAGCTCCCTTCTAGCTCCCCTCCATACTTTTCCACCCGGTCTGTGACGTCGTGACGCGTTCTGGCCACACTATAATAATACGACGCGTTCTGGCAAATTGTTATAACATTATGACGCGTTTTAGTTGCAGATTATAAAATTATGACGCATTTTAATCACATATTATAGTAATATGACACGTTCTGTATATGTTATTAAGTTAGATCAGGTCAAGATTATAAAGCTATGAAAAGTCGTAGCCATAGATTATAAATTATAACGCGTACTGGATATATGTTATAATGTTATGACGCGTTATAAATAATAATATAAACTAACTTTATGACGCATTTTACACAGAAATTATAACACCAATATTTAACTCAAATATTATAATATTATGACGCGTTCCGGCCACGTTCTGTAATAATTCTTCTAACCACGTTTTATAATGTCGACGTATTTTAATATTATTTGACGCTTCTATATAAATAATGTTCGTGTCTGACGATACGCTACACAATATTTATATATGGAACAGAGTACGTATAACAGTGTATATAATTATTAATTTTTGTTTTCGTTGTATGTGTGTTTCACTCATAGTTCTGTTGTTCTGACGCGTTACAGATAAATAAACCATACATAAATGATATAAATAATCAAAAATGTGTTTTTAGTTAATATAATTTTATGTAAATTATACTTGCTTGTAATTATATAACGCGTGATCTCAATGTTAATAATATATAATGATATTATGTATAGTAAATAGAATTAATGATATTCGAAATGACATTTTTCACACCTGACCTCCCATTGCTCAATGTTTTTGTCATTTTTCAGGTTTATTCAGTTTTAATTTTGTTTTCCGCCTGTTCAATGTGTAATGTTTACCTCAGGCTATAAAACAGCGTATTACGTCTCATAACAGCTAAAGCAGTAACCGAATATGACAGAACATTTCATTAACTTTAATAATAAAAGACAGAATTAGACCAACTATATAATATTTTATTATGTTAGAAAACAATTGATATTTGCGAAGTTTTTAATTTTAGTAATTTAATCTTAGTTAGTGCTCCTGGGGTCATTGTCACCCCAATGGAATCTCAACCCATGAATCTCAACACATTGCTTTAATTCAATAAAATTACAAAAATGTATTATTATAAATTAAATATTTTTCTTAGTGAATAAATAAAATAATATAATTTAGAAAGCAATGCTACTCATATAATTATATATTTTTAAGTAATTAGTTGACTTGAATTTCGCACCGCCATATTTTGTTGACTATTTTTTTTTTTAATTTTCTTGTTGACCTTGTCCTAATAACATAAAAAAGTCTCATTCGGTGGCAGACGCTTGGAACTTATGCGCGAACATACATTTCAGCGATTCGATTTTTATTAATGTACTATTTTAAAACAGAACTGACTGAATTATTTTTATTGTTTTTGACATTCGAATAAATTGTGCCCATGTTTATTTTTGCCTATGTCCAGCAGTGGACTGCCATAGGCTGAAGTGCTGATGATGATTTTTATTTTTATTTTTAGTTTTTTGAGTTTTTAATCTGATTCGACTGATTATTTTTCATTTTTTTTTTTAAATTAGGTAATTTAAGTTTCATTTTTAAATAATATTAGGTATGTATGTATAATAAATATAATATTAATATGTAAGGTTATCGATGCAGCTGATACTGCGTCGGATCATTTGTTTGATCTATACATATAAAGAAACATTATCAAATTCGGCATATCCTATTATATTATTTCGTCCAATAATTGCACTAGTATCATTCCTAATTAATAATATACATATATGTTTATCGAATGAATGTTTATGTAACTAAATTACATAAAAATGCATATTTAATGTGAGATTTAGTGATGTTCCTATTTTATTTATTTTTTATGAATCTCAAGTACAGATTAAAAATCGGTAATCCGTTGAAAATGATTATTATTAGTTTATAAGGTGGCAACACTTCAATTCTAGATAATTATGATGATTGACATGTTTTTTTTTATGTTCTTGTAATAATTATACAAATAAATATATTTTGAAAATTTATTCAAAATATTTTTTTGACTCTGAAGAAAATTTTATAACTTTTTTGTCACATGGTAAGTTTTGGCGGATAAGGGTTATTACACACAGCGTTATTTAATAAACGCGCAGTCAACACACTTGTAGGCTTTTACACACTTGCATAAATTTAAACGCTCGTTTGAATTGATACAGACGCTATGCTTAGCTCAGATGCTTAGCCGTCGGCACGGATATTGAGCGATGGCTTAACCTGTGCAAAAATGAATAGCGGGTCTCGTTTGTAGTAAAAGTGAGGCATAGGGCCGAGTAATAGGTATTCAATATTCATGCCGATATCTATACATGGGCGCACTGTACGGTGGGGCAAGGTGGGGTTCAAAATGGTGGCAATGGGTCCCACTCTGACTCGAAGACAATAATTGAGATTTTAGATTTTAATACGAAAATTTTAGGTAAACATAGTGTAAAAACCACCGCAAGATATTATTGTATTAGTGTAGATAGTGAAAATAAATTGAAAGTTGCAGTAAATAAAAATAATTTGATTTTCTACTTTGCCCCACGCTTACAAAATTCTGCGTACGCCAATGTACTATACGAACAAAGTCCTTTCAGCGTTACAAATTATTACATCTTTCGGGTCGACGCTGCGTTTAAAAAGCGCCGTGTGTACACGCCCTAAAAAACGGATTACCGATGTTCCATTCTATTGCTATTGTTTAATGTGAATAAGTTTAATCGTTTATTGTCTATCCATTTAAGATGTAAGTTATCTTTGAAATGTTCAAGTGTTATGGTAATTTGGGGGGGGGGGGGGGGTGGGGTTATGTGATACACACATACGTGACTGATATTTAGTTAAAAAGTATTTTTTTAAGTAAAAAATTAAAAATTTTTTGTTTACGTTTGTCTTTCCTCATGTAATACTTGAACTTTTCAATACAATGCATGAGATTTTGGAGATTGAATGAAATGTTACGAATAAAAATAAATGTTATGTGAATGATTAGGTTGTTTTATTTATAAAATACCTTCTGTTTTAAAATTGTAACACGTACATTGTTTGTTAAATATCATTAAAAAAATATATTAATTATCATATTATTTAACAAAATAATACTAAAAGAAGTCACACGTAATAATTTATTTACCAAGAACAAATTTATAACAGAAGATCAAATAACTGCTTGTGTTCCTGTGTAAGGTGATCGGAGTGCCTAGTGCGAGTTTTATTCACAGAAACATGAGAGAAACGCGTTTATACGTGAAGATTATTTTGCATGGGAATTTAAACACTGCAGCCTAAACGATAAAGAATAGTATACGATACAATCGATACAGAGTCATCTAGCGGCAAACGCGAGAACTAGGTTGAAATCCCGAATTTCCCATACAAAATGAATTTAATATTTACGCCCGTTATTGCGAGACGGATTAAACAAAACTCGCACTAGACACTCTGAGCTCCTTATTTTATTAAGAATTATCTTTGACTTGGCGATCGCTCTGGTTTAATCGAGCGTGAGCCGTGTCGGCGGCGCCTAAATACCGACGGTTATGTACAGGTTCGATTCCCACTCGGAGTAGATATTTGTGTTTATACAAACATTTATTTCCGGTCTGGTTGTTAGTCCTTGTGAGACCGTCCCCACCGTGCCTCGAAAAGCACGTTAGGCTGTCGGTCACGTTTGTTTCCGTTGTTGTTTGTTGTTTCATCGCTCAAACAACGACCTACTTCAGGCAACCCTAGGTTGAGAAGTTAGCTCTAAAAATATGGTAGGGGTGTAAAATTTACATATTAGTACCTATGAATATACATCCCTAATTATAAATATTAGAAATATGAATGTAAGTTGTTTTGTTACGCTTTCACGCGATCATCATAAAACTTTGTACACATATTCTTGGAGGTATTAGAAGATACATAGGATACTTTTTTATTTAAAAAAAATCAATGCGAGCGGACCCGCGGGTAAAAGCTAGTATTTATAAAAATAGCAGTGTCTAAAAACAACGAAGGGCCTGTTTCACCAGCTGTGGATAACGCTATTTGAGAGATAACAATGACAGTATCCGTCAGTAGAAACTTTTTGATTCATTATTATTTTTTACCATTAAATTCTACTATATTCATGAGATATTTCTATTCGCATATAATTATTAGTCTTAATTATTCTCTAAGTTTCAGTCTATTGATTGAGGAGAAACATTTCCTTGTGGCCTCTCGCTGTCAAAGTCTATTTGTATCGACATCCGTCAAATAGTGTCATCCAGAACTAGCGTAACAGGCCCTAAGACTTATATTTACTAACAATGAGTTGAGCATCCTTATGAATTAAGATTAAATCAATATTTTTAATAAAAATATCCTGTAATACTTATATACTAATTTACATTCTTATATCCCACAGTTGGGCAAAGTTGGGCTTATTGTTCACAGGAAGAAAAATAAAACAATTCAAAACAGTAAAATGTATATATTTATTATAAAATTTTATTAAATATGAATTACAAGTCTTATAGTTTATCACGATACAAATTATTACATTATTTTTTTTAACAGACTAAAAAGAATTGGTACCAATGTAGATACAAATTATTACATGTATATAAAAAGGTCTATTTAAAAAATTTCTATACATTAATTTCTAGCGATAACACCAAATACATACCAAAATATTTCTATTTATATATATATATATATATATATATATATATATATATATATATATATATACAGGGTGGGGATGACAATACGACAATAACTTTGACATCGTATATGTAATGATATTCCAAGCCCACATACAAAAAATCAATAAAATACATCCAGTAGTTTAGTCAAAAAATATGATTTTTCATTTTTTAAAATTACTACGTGTTGTATAATATTAATAAACGGTCACCCGCAGGTTAACGACCCTTTGAGCGCGATCGGTACAAACATAATATTACGCGTACGCGTAATTTAAAAACGTGCAAAATTGTTATCTATTTTGGTAGGTCAGTGTTGTGTTAAGACATATTAAAAACATTTGTTAAATAGTTTTAATATTCAGTATGATTCTAATAATTTTCTTTTTATAATTGTTTGTTTTTTAAAAATTTATTGTTTCTTTTAATGCTTAAATTTTAAATTCTCAAAATCTAAATTCTGAATCTAACATAGTTTTTGCAAGTAGGTAATATCACGGGGAGCACATATGGCATATCAACAATATTTAATAAATTTAAGTATTTCATTGACTATATTTATTTCAAGATCAAAATATTCGCGAAACTTTTGCTCGAGCAGTTCAACAAATGCAATAAAGACAACAAATAACAATAACAACAATTATTAATAATAAAATACCACGTTATTACATTAAAATATTAAATCTTGCAACAGCTGAAAAAAACAATCAACGTGGCACGTGTGTTGCAATGACCCTGAGAACGTCTAACGGTGTAAAGGACAACTGGCTGTGCCAGGGCTGCTAGAAAAATTTGTCACACTCATACAAAATTTTCTGTGGTCATATTTTTTAACAAAAGAATTTGTTGGCTTAAAATTCGTATCATTTTCGTTTCTTCTTATTAATTGCTAGGCTAATAATGTGCCCTTAAGGATATCATTGGATAAACTGTTTCTAAGTTTTGTTCTGATTAAATTAACTTCGCTGAATTCTCTTTCACATTACAGATTGCACTGTAATGGGGAAAACATAACAAATTTAAAGCAAATTGAGCCAGTGTTTTATAATTTTCAAATTGTTTTTTATTTCAAAATGTATTTTTTTTTCAAGTCGCAATTATTACCACAAGATAAATTATAAGTTTCATTAGAAAGCAAACAAATACAGCCTTTATATGATTTTTCAAAGAGTCCTCATTCATATAAAAGTGGTAGGTTCATTCAAGTAAGGGAAATTAACGAAATTCAAGCTTGCCGGTGAATGATGTTTCTTTAATTATGAAATGCTTCCAGGTAATAGGAATATAAAAATCGTACATTTTGCGTATGATTTTAGTCTAGCGATCGTACATGAGTAAAAATTAAAAAAAAAAATCGTATCGATTAAAATCGTACATCTGTCAGCCCTGGTGCGTAGGCTAGCGTAAACAAAACATGTTATAACCTGTTTTTGGTTTTTCCCTGAGTTGCCGCGTACGCGACAAGCGGCCAGTGGTCTCTGTGCCGTTTATTTAGGTACTCATGTTTCTTGATGTCATACGCGTTGATTTGTCAATTTTCTACATATGCGCACGAGTTTTATTCGTTTTAATTAATTATTGGATTATCTCGAAAGACTTGGAGTGATTGTGCGATATTTTAACGCTTTATTTTTATAGTGACAAGAACATTAACGTAGAATAAATGCCTAGTTTAATAGTTATGAGGTGAATTGTGCGAAATTAGGCGCTAGTGTTAATAGTAAGAATAGTTTTTATTTTATTTACAATGCCACGTTATAATTACACAGCTTCGGAGTACATGTTTTTTGTTTACGGAGAATGCCACGGCAAGGCTAATTTAGCAATACAGAAGTACCGGGAGAGATATGGGAACACCCGTATTTGTCCAACCGATGGCCGCACTATTTCAAATGCTTTTCAGAGGAGACGGGAAGATCAATGCTTAATCCCGCATTTTATGTGAAGTTTTGTAACAAACGACTTGTACTCAACAGACGTAAATACAGTTGATGAGTTAAAAAATAGAATTATTAGACCTTTTAATAAATTAAAAAATATGGCTACTAATGGCGACATCATGTCAAAATTAATGAATTAAATTATAAGAAGATAATTATTTTAGATAGAATTTAAAAATTTATTAACCTACAATGACCGACCAAACAAACCAACGTACCTAGTTCGTAGTAGTTCGTTGTGTCACCGCGCGTCATAACAGGTCAGTGAACCTATAGGCACACATGTTGTAGTATAATTTTATTATATTTTTCTTATTTAGTTTGTTTGAAAAAATCATTTTTTTGATTTTGACGTTAGAACTTTTTTGATGGTTTTGAAATACTCCTATAAACTAGTATTACCTGTGTTATCAATTTTTGTCGTATTGTCATCCCCACTCTGTATATATATATATATATATATATATATATATATTTAAAAAAAAAAACATCCTTTTCTTTTAAATTATTATTATTTTTATATGTTAACTACTAAATCTTAATTGAATTGCAAGTAATTGAGGGTAATGTACAGACAATTTTAACAGTTCCGGGTAAAATTTATCAAGGACTTTAGTCCCCGATAAGCTATCAGGGGTTTTTTCAAGTTTTAGTTACACGGCTTGTTCAATAGTTCATATCTAACGAATAAAGTGAAAATTGAAAAATGTCCCTTTCCCTGGAAACTGTCCCTTAATGTAGTCGTTTTTTTATGTATAAACAATATTAAATAACTAAAAAAATATTGTAAATCTTTTCAACATACACAAAGAAATTGAAACAATAAAATTAAATAACTTCGTGAAAAAAATAAAATAACAATTACATTTATTTAAAACATTGGTAAAATCAGTCTGTTTAATTATAAATATGGCCGTAAAATTGCTTTCAAATTAAAATACATTTAATAATTAAAAAAATAATAATTAAAAAAATATGACTTTATATTTAACAGTTACATTTGTACCGTTTCAATAAACAATTTGTTTTATCGTTGTTCATTACAAACATGTATTTATTTATATATAAAAAAAGGTACGTTCAAAACTAGAATTATAATAATGAAATTAAATATAAAAATTTAAATTACTTGATAATACATTCTCAGCAAATTAATACTTCTTCATAAAAATTTTGTTTCGTTTTTTTTTTTTATAATCAATTAACTGTAAATTATCTGAATATTAAAAATATTTCAACGTTAATATATTCAAAATATTTAATTTTATGAGCCGCTATTTCTTCACGCTTTATAGTCTGCGCGTTGCTACGGTATTTTTTTTTGGTTGTATCAACTCAGAAACCTTTGTGGGCTCATGCACAACACTTCGCTGAAGAGCATGACATTATCAAATGTATAACTATACACGATACGATACGATTCTATAAAGGACATACAGACAAACATACATTTTTATATATATCGATAGAATAAGAATATTACAAGTGCTAAATGAAAATTATTAATTTTAATAACAACAAATCATTCATATACTCGTTTTTACGTTTAACAATATTATTTATTACTTTAAAACAAAGTAAACGACATTTTTACGTATTAACGTATAAATATGAAATAAAAATAATTAAAAATATCTAAAATAAAAACTTTAAAGATATCTGTTAAAGTGTTAATCAATATTTGGCACAAATATCATTGCAATAATATATCTTTGAATTAACAAACTTTATTATGCAAATATTGTATATATATATATATATATATATATATATATATAAAACAAACTCACAAAGTAAAAAAAAAACAAACTCTAAACACATTTTCCTTGTTTTGGACGCAGTTGATTATATATAATTTAAAAATTGAAAGATCAATTGTATCCCTTTTTTATTTACTACACGGTAACTCATTATATACTAGAATATATACATTAAATTAAACCACACACACACACACACACACTACATATCATTTATAAGTTATATACAGAACAGATGACAGCTGGAGATGATCCTATTATGTTATGTTATCCTGGTACCTGATAACGATTGATTTTACTTTTTATATTCGAATAGCGTAAAACTAAGAAGGTAAAGCCGCGAGCCGCAGCTAGTTAACCTTTATACGAAGAACTAGTCTAACAGAAGCAGTAGTCTAGACACGAGATGGGCTTACAGCTGTACTTGGACTGCTTCTAATGACTGATGTTCTGTATGTATCTTATAAATGGTATGAAGTGTGTGTGTGGATTGATTTAGTGCGCTAGCACTTGTATAAGTAACAAAAACGATTTAATTTTAATGAATTTATAAATAAATTTAGTTTTGGAGTATTTTTTACATATTTTCATAATATCTCAATAAAATAAATTCCAATAAAATTATTTATTTATAGAAAATTAATACAATGCAAATACTAAAATATTTCAAACGCATATCACACACAAAACCCTCAAATATACATGTGTCAGACATAAAAATGTTAATTACTAGACATTTAAGAAAATCGATTCAATATAAAAAAAACAACTACTATTTAAAATGTGTAACTTTTTATGGCCTACGGCCTGTTTCAACAGTTATGGATAAAGGTTATCCTGCAAATAAGTTACGATTAAACTTTAACAGCAGATGGAATGACCATTAGGATGTTTCACCTCAATTAAGAAATTAAAAGTTCGAAATATCTCAAAAATCATAAATACAGTATAATTCGATAGTAAGAAAGAATAATGGATCAAGAAATTTTTACTGTCGGATACTGTCATCCGTCAAATAGCGTTATCAACAACTGGTGAAGCAGGCCCTTAGTTTATTAATAAATTCGGATTACAACTCACTGTAATTTACCAGAAGTTTCTGTTAAAATATATTCTTTAGTCAAGTTATCGTATGTCAGAATTTCTAACAGAATAATATTTACAGAAATATGTGTATATACTAGCTGACCCGGCAAACGTTGTTTTGCCGCTAGACGCTATTTAAAAATAGGGGTTGATGGTAGAAGGAAAATTTAGGGTTGTACGTATTTTTCAATACCAAATCATAATCATAAAAAAAATTAAAATTCTGGTCAAAAAATTAAAAAATATATTTTAGGGTGACCTTTATAACTTAGGGGTTTATATTTTGGGATGGGCAACCCTTATAATTTAGGGGTTTAAAAAATAGTCTACGACCGATTCTCGGATCGGAACTAATGATTTTCATAAGAATCGGTCAAGCCGTTTCGGAGGAGAAAAAAAACTAAAAAATCCTTAAAACTGTGAATATATATATATATATTTTTTTTTTAAATTTTGAGACACATCGTAAAGGTATTAAGGATTTTTTTAAATTGTAAAAATTGAGAAAGCCTACCGATTATTCCAATTTCACATTTATTATTTATATTTATTTGAAGCAGGACAACGCCCGTATGATAAAAACTAGAAATATAAGATATGAAAATATTTTGCCCCCTAAGGGAGTACTCCATCTACATGAAGTTTGAATTCCATCTAATCTCAAACTAAATTTGCTTGTCCTACCCTCCTTTATCATTGCATACACTTCAATAGTCACACAGTCGGGGTTTAGATTAACCCCATGTGGGAAAAGGGTCGAAGTTTAAGTCTTACTGGGGTTCAAATTTACTGTAAATTAATTTATTATTAATTTGAGGCTAAGGTTACCTGTTCTCAGTCTTACCGTCGAGTGGTACCACCGTGTCGCGGTAGATGGCGTTGGTGATGTTAAGTTCGTGTTGCAACATTTTCTCACCTTCCGGTGACGTCACTTCCGTTTGTTTTTTATCTGTGAACAAGTTATAATTTGACCGTTAGCATTTATAGATATTGGCTTGTTAACAGACTCCGAGAAAAGGAGAAGGTTCTCAAATCAATTACATGCTTACTTAATACCGTACCGATTTTGATGATGCTTGTTTTATTTTATAGCTAGCGCATAACGCGTGGTTTCGTTTAAATTTTATTGAGATTTGACGAATGGTTTTTTTAAATTATCTCTTCTAAGTCAGTTATTTTTGTTTGAGAGCAAAAACAATTATAATCTTAGATCAAAGCGTCAAATTGTAAACTATTACAAAGTGTAAGTAATTGTGTACTTGACGCCTCTCATATGGCGGCATCCATTGATTACGTGAGCGATTTTTCGATTAGTTCAGATCCTTGGTGAGATTTAGTGAGATTTGCCTGGACCCGCCCTCCCCTTACGTGAGATTGACGGGAAATAAACTGTTCAAGTATACTAAAGTTAATTTTTTTTAATTAAATAAAATTCAGAGCAAAAGCTAAATGATTTTAATAGCCATTACTTATTTTTTTTCAGCAAAATGAACACTCAAAATACATTTTTTTTTTGTATTTTATACTTTTTGAAGTTGATGTAAGATTTTCGATTATTAAAACAGTTTAAATGAGATTTGGTGAGATTTCACTGGACCCCTCCCCCCATTCTGAGCTCACGTAATTAGTGGATGTCCCCCATCTAACATAATCCAAGACTGCACTAGCATTTGCTGGTGTCGATTATCGTACATGACAAATATTTGTATAGGCTATACAGATTTTATTGTGTTCTGGGCATTTCTGTTTTTCTTTAGAGGTAAAAACTATCGGTACTCCTTTAAAATTTACAATCATATACAAGAATAAAAACGCAACAATATGACCATGAAATGATCAGGACAAACATAAGACAGACACGAGACAGCCAATCGTGTGTCCCGAAATTACCACATGCCACCTTCTCACAATATTTGTAACTATTTACTTACAGGGCGGGTCATAGACATAGCCTGGTCGAGCTTTATTCAATCCCATGCTATTTCATCATTAAGGTATTCATTGATATTGTAATAGGCTTTACTACATAAAGTTCGCTTAGTAATTTTAACTTCAGTAAAGGCAGAGATTGAATCGCAGCCGGAGTCTTATTATATATTGAAATAGTCATTCCTGTGTGTGTGTGTGTGTGTGTGTGTTTTGGACTCACGACACATGATTTAACCCCTGCTGGGGTCTGTTGAGTATGAGGCGCTAATACTAAGTTAACCTATATTTTTCCTTTATCTATAAGATATACTACAAAATTAAAATACATACATACATATATCTGTCAACATTGTATATATATATAATTTGATGGAGAACAAAAAAAAATCACCTTTATCATTACGAGTGACGATAGAAAACAGAATGGCGTGTAGGACAGCCGCTATTACAGCCAAGCCGGCTAGTATCCTGAACGACTGCCGGCCCCCCGAGTAGCTGTACAGGAGGCCCCCCACCAGGGAGCCTAGGGCGAATCCTGGGAAAATATACATATAAATTAATAATATTACTAAAAAATAAAAGAGTATATAAGAAGTAAAGAGTATGTACGCAGTAAGTTCATAAAAAAGGTAGTTTCTTTTTTAATGTGTACGATTTTATTTTTATGTTACCTACACATTAGGAATTCTAAACATTTTTGAATATCATATCAAAAACTGACCGCTCCAGCGGGGTTCGAACCCGCGTCTCCGACTGACCGTGTCGGTGCTCTAGCCGATTAAGCTATGGAACGATGTACCCGCTAGATCGAAATTTTTGATATGATGATTTTATTTTCGGTTTAAGCGAACCGTGGCGCCTCTCCTGGCCGTGGCTGGAACGGTCAATTTTTGATATTATATTTAAAAAAAGGCAGTTTTACAAATAATTACGTTAATAATGAAAGACGCTCGTAACTAAACGGGCTATGAGGGAAAGAGAGGAAGAAAATATGTGCACGCATCTCCCTCTCTTGCTCCGTTCCCCTTACCCGATCACACTTTTCGTAACGTTCTGGTCACGTATTCACCGGCTCACTTCCCAAGTCAAGTGTGCGTAAAGAAGTTTTAAGTTTAACTGAGGTAGGGCACAGCAGGCATTTCCTGCCCAAAATAAAGAGCAGCCCGACTGGGGTAGTACCTCGACCTTACAGAAGATCACAGCTAAATAATACTGTTTTCAAGCAGTATTGTGTTCCTGTTGGTGAGTAAGGTGACCAGAGCTCCTGAGGGGATTGGGGATTGGGTCGGCAACGCGCTTGCGATGCTTCTGGTGTTGCAGGCGTCTATACGCTACGGTAATCTCTTACCATCAGGTGAGCCGTACGCTTGTTGCCGACATAGTGACATAAAAAAAAACTTCAAAAGTTCATATAAGGAGGGAGCCCCTTCAAAAGTTTAGGCTTAAAGCTTTAGATTAGGAAAAACCGAATTTCGGGACCGTGGTTGTGGCAGTGTTATCTCGTATAGCTTCCCCTACACCCTTCGCCCTCCACACCCAAAAACCCCATAATTCGGTTTTTCCTAGTCTAGAGCTTAGCCAAAGTTTATATATATATATAAGGAGGGAGAGGGAGCCCCCCCCCCCCCGGGGGGGGGGCAGGTCCGCGTCAGCTCACCCAGGCCGTCGTCCATGCCGGCCACGATGCCCTGCACGGTGGCGGAGTACCCGCCGGGCGCCACGCGCGCCGCGTAGCCCACGATGGCGGAGTAGCACAGCGCGTACGTGGGGCCCTGCATCACGCCCTGGGGGGGGGGGTCATTACAGCCTATACAGTCCACTGCTGGACATAGGCCTCCACAAGTTTACGCCAAAAATAACGTGAACTCATGTGTTTTGCCCGTAGTCACCACGCTGGGCAGGCGGGTTTGTGACCGCGTTGGCTTTGTCGCACCGAAGACGCTGCTGCCCGTCTTCGGCCTGTGTATTTCAAAGCCAGCAGTTGGTTGGTTATCCCGCCATCGGTCGGTTTCTTAAGTTCCAAGGTGGTTGTGGAACCTTGTTATCCCTTAGTCGCCTCTTACGACACCCACGGGAAGAGAGGGGGTGGCTAAATTCTTTAGTGCCGTAGCCACACAGACATTATACTAAGCTAACTCTTAAAAGTGAACTTTACAATAGAGGCGTATAAAAGGGAAAAACGTGATACCTTTTACATTAACTAAGAAACCTTTCTGAAATTTGATATCTTTAATAGTTAATTTATTCATTGCGATTTTGATATTTTTTTATTACATATAAAAAACACATTTTATCAAGTTCGCATTAGAAAAACAAACTTATCGAAAAGTCGAATTAGCGTAGTATAAATTGTTGGTGTCGATTTGAGGGTACATAATTTTTCAAAGAGTAACTGCGGAATTTACTGTCGGTTCTTTTCTGAGAATCTGCGTTCCGTATCGGTAGATCCCCTTTTTAAAGTAATTATGATTTTAATTTTTAAAATGACGATTTCGTGCTGCTTTTGAAACTTATTTATTTATTCATACTTTATTGTACACCACAACTACATTTTAAACAATAAACACACTTAAAAAAAATATTTACAGACTGTGAAGTACAATATGGGCGGACTTATGGCTATTTAGCCATTTCTTCCAGACAACCCAATTAAAGGAAGGATAAATTTAATATAATCTCGAGACAGGGTAGTTGGTGCAAACTTGTTAAATAAAGTTTTTTAATTTCTGATTTTGTACATTAAATATATTTTCTTATTTTTTTTTATATTCTTGTGGACCGATAAAAATGTAACATAAACTTAAACGAAATTATTTTCTCCTAATCTTACAAGAGATGAAGTAACTGTAAAGAATTATAAGTACCTCAATGAAAACAAGATGCCAGGGATGCTGTATAATCGAGATGAGGACCAATCTCAAACTGTAGCAGAACAGGCAAAACGTTATGGTCGTACCGTAACCCCAACGCTTTATTATTTTACCTGAAAACAAGGAAAAAACCATAAAATTATCAACCTCTGATTTTGGTAATGTAGGGTAGACAAAGATTTTTTGATTTTGGAATGATTACAAGTGTTTAACTGAAGTAGGTCACAGCAGGAAATGTCCTGCTCAAAATCTGCAGCAGCCCGACTGGGTAAGCATCTCGACCTTACAGAAGATCACAGCTAAAAAAAATACTGCTTTCAAGCAGTGTTGTGTCCCTGTGGTAAGTAAGGTGACCAGAGTTCCTGGTGGGAATACGGGATAGGGTCGGCAACGCGCTTACGATGCTTTTGGTGTTGCAGAATTAAAATAATTTAAAGATTATAAAACAATATTATACAAAAAAAAAACATTCAGATCCATACTGACAATCAAAAGTACAATATTAGGATAATATGTAAAAAACGGAGAAATAAATTATAAAGAATGGAAGAAATTTACCTGAGAAGAAAAAGAATAGCAACTCGCCGATAAAACTCTGCGCCGCAATCACAACCCCCTCTATGAGCTTGATCTTAGCCATCGAGTTGGTTTCCTCGGCTAGCTCCTCCAGAAACCTTCAAATATATGTAAATCAAAATTAAAAACAACTATTCAAATAGGCCAAAAACACTTTCGAATCGTCATTTTACAAATTAAAATTTTAAGGTGTTTATTATTTGTAAAAGTGAAGCTACCACCGATTCGCAATGTAGATTCTGCAGAGAAGAATCGGCAAGCAACTCCGCAGTTACTCTTTTGAAGATAATATATAAACTGTGTTTTAGGACACAATTAGTAATATCTTGCATGAAATACAGCGTCACTAAGTCCACACATCTTTATCAATTATGTAATCTTGCACCGAATAATACGCTTTGTCCATAATTTTTTTTAGTAAAAACTTTAAATTTATCAACCAATGTCACACGTAAATTTGTCAGTGTGGGTATTTAAATATCCTTTTATGCTTGTAGTTATACCCTTTTATAGAAAATTAATCTTTCAAGGGTTAAGTGACCCTTCTCCTACCCATAGAAAGAGGCTTATGCCCTGCTGGGTTCTTACAGGCCGGAATCATTAATATTTTAGAAATCGTGGATTTGACCAAATCCAAAAATATAGGACGGAGAAAAAAGATTTATAAAACTTTGGCGTCAGATTACGATGATAACTAAATACATTAGTCGTACATTGATTAATTTTCTAGAAACTGTTTTCCTCAATCGGGAATCTAATCCCTTCGAAAATGTCCATATTCTCTCACAAGTGAGGATATAATGGGACATACAAAACTGAAAATAATTTGATACTCTCAACTAAAGACATAAAGATCAAACACCTCATGAGAACCTATTTCGACAATTACTGACCCTTTTTTTGACAACAGAAGGACACCTTTTGGACAATTATAAAACCCGTATTAAAAAAAATATTTTTCCTTTTTGGTGCCCAATTTTAACATGGGTTAATCCATTTTCAATGATGGGCATAAAATATCCCACTCACCAGAAAGTATAATATATCATGAAGCTGTCGAAGGTACCGGCAACCACAGCGAACGTTATAAACACCAGGACCCTCGGTATCTTCAGGACTTCCTTTAACGCTTTGCCTGAATCATCCGGACTTGATAGTGGTGGTAGCTGAAGTCATAAGAAAAAAATAATTAGTATCTAGACGTCCTTCATCATTCATCATTATCATCATTTCAGCCTATTACAGTCAACTGCTGGACAAACTAAGTTAATACTTACGTTAAGTTTCCTACAAGCGAACAAATCGATACAGGTGGCTACTATAGCTATGATGAACGCCGGGGTAAAATCCTTGTACCTATCCGACATCACGTCAACAAGCCAGCCCCCAAAAAACGCGGTAGCCCCGTAGCCAGCCGTGCCCCAAGCCCGCTGTGCCCCATATTTTGAACCGCGTTCAGGTCCTGATACCAAAGAAAATAAACACGTATGAAGATTTTAAAATAGTTTTACTTATAAAAATAGGAACCTGGCAAGTAGTCCTATTTGAGACCTCATTTCTCTGACAATTTTTTTTGGTTATCCATTACATTACAATTAAAGAATATAGCCACACCCTCTCTTCCCGTGGGTGTCGTAAGAGGCGACTAAGGGATAACACAGTTCCACTACCGCCTTCGAACTTAAAAAGCCGACTGATGGCGGGATAGCCATCCAAGTGCTGACTTCCAAATACACAGGCCGAAGAAGGACAGCAGCGTCTTCGGCACGATAAAGTCAGCTCTGCGGTCACCAACCCGCCTGCCCAGCGTAGATACTATGGGCAAAACACATGAGTTCACGCCATTTTTGTCGCGAACTTGTAGAGGCCTATTGCCCAGCAGTGGACTGTGATTGGCTTAAGTGATGAAGTGATGATGATGATCCATTAAATTGCGAAATATATGAGTGCATCAGTTCTAAAATGAACTATATCCATTATGTAATAGTATATATTGTAAATAAAAATATGCAAAAATCAATGTTTATTTGCCCTCGATTAAATATTACAATGAAAACAACTGTCGTTATATGATATCGCATGTGATTTAACATAGTCATCGAAAATTCAATAATTATGACATACATAGTCAATTTAAATATTTACTGAGGTAGGGCACAGCACGAAATTCCCTACACAAAAAATAGACCAGCCTTACTGGGGGTAGTACCTCGACCTTACAGAATATCACAGCTAAATAATACTGCTTTCAAGCAGTGTTATGTTACTGTTGGTGAGTAAGGTTACGAGCTTCTGGGGGGAATTGGGGGTAGGATCGGCAACGCGCTTGCTTCTGGTGTTGCAGACGACTATAAGCTACGGCAATCGCTTGCCATCAGGTGAGCCGTACGCTTATTTGCCTACCTAGTTCTATATATATACATACATATATAATAGTTCTGATACAAAATTTATGCATGCGGATATATGTATGCGGACTTTATTGTGCTGATCATAGCGGATGACAAAACATAAAAATAAATTGTTAAAAGTTGTCAAAAAAAATTGTTTAGCTCAGTCTAATATTTTGTCTACTTAATATTTTACATAAACAAAATAGATTTAATTGTATTATTTATTGTTCACACACACAAGTGTTTAGAAAATACTAAAGGAGTAGTACATGTAGTTGTTGGTTCGATTCCCACTCGGGAGCAGATATTTGCATTTTAAGGCAGATAAAGCCGTCGGTCTGTTGTTACCATATATATCGTTACTCATGGTAGAGAAGTTATCAGTAATCTGCTCCGACCTTTTTTCTAAATTGGGAATAAGGCTTTTGCCCAGCAGTGGGACGTTACAGGCTGATTAATTTGAACCTTAGCAAATATATAAATTGTTATTTTATTTAACTTACCCAATACATCGAAACACACAGCATCTCCTATACAATTCGCAACATTAAAAGCGACCGTTCCGATACACACCAAGACAACAAATGCCCAAAATGTCACCGTTACGTAGAAACTACCCTCCGATTCTACAGTTTCAGGAACCTTTTTATTCCCATCCTTTTCTAACATGTCTAAACTATTCACTTTCGAACTATCTATCTCTCCCTTACTCCTATTAAATTCTACCATATCTTCGAAACAAAGAAGGTTGCAATCTTTCTTCGGTAGACAAGTCACCTCTCCTTGTCGCACGTCGTCAGACGTCATGTGTAGGAAAGAGCAAGATATATTCCTCTCGTCCGTGTACATAGTGTTTATGTACGTCGAATTTGACAAGTACACGTGGAATTTATTATCTGTCGTGCAGTTCCAGTGACACGTGTACTTTTCCAAGAAGGCGTCTGTATTGTTTGGGTACGTTTTAAGGTAGATCGTGTCGTTTAGTTGGTAGATCGATTCGAGGAGCGGTTCCGTATTTTGGGGTTCCTCGGGCATGTGAAGGAACCACAGGCCACAGTAGGACCCTGTCATTACTACGATTAACATCATGAAGACTATTTTTCGCTTAGACTGAAAAGGGAAAAGTAACTTGTATTAATTATGGGTTAATTTAAAGTAAATTTTAAATGTAATTTGGTCCAACTTGGGAGATGGGTAGTTTTATCTTAATCGGACCCGGTAGGTGGCGCTGCTATTGGTATGTAAGCTATCAAATTTGGTAGCTGTTTTCCGGGCATGACAACGTCTGCTGGGTCCGCTAGTAATCTAATAAATTATAGTTTGAAGCCAAACTACGCATAAACAAATGTCAATGGTCTATGCTTATACTCATAAATAAAAAAACTCATAAATAAAAAAACTCACAAATAAAAAATCTTCATACTTTGCGAGTTGTTATTAACACACCTTAAAATCAAAACTATATTTGTGAGTTGGGGCAGATTTACCATTCCTGGAGCATAATGTGAAATAGTGGTGGCACTTACTGGCCAAAAGTCGACGATGTAGCCAAACAGGGGCTTAGCGACCGCCCACAGTAGGGGTAGGACCGCCGTCACCAGCCCCATGACCGCTGGCGATACACCCAGCTGCCGTCCGAAGACATTCATCTGGGGTAACAGTGGGCCGAGCGCTGGAAATAATAAGTTTTGAGTTAAAATATAACAATTTTGTTATTGTTAGTTGATTTCTTACCATGACTCTTAATTAATTTTTTTTAATGTAGCTTTTTTTGACGTTCGTTAAGTGTGTGAAACTTTTGGGGAAACAAATGTTTCCATAATAATAATTTTTATTTGCATTAAACATGAAATACATTATACAATATAGTTAATACATATACATGTTTAGTCAACACTATGACATGCAAAAAAAAATACAAAATATATGTATAACTAATATCATCAATTACGTTACTTCGATTTCTCCTGTTAAAATAGAGTCTAATTTAATCGATAACATATCAAATGGTAAAATAATTTTAAAATCGGTCAGTCACTTTTAAGTTTATCGATAACAGAAAAAAAAAAACATTAAAATCATATCCTTATAATCTATTACAAAATTACTATCTTTATTTCATATTTTTCTTGATTTTGTTTGTTTTTTATTTTTTATTATTTCACTCTTAACCTACTTAATACTAAATTATGTATGTTATCTTTTGTAGAATGTAATGTAACTTTATAATCTATAATGTAACTTTGAATTCCGAACAACTCGTGGCAGACTAATGAAAAGTAAAAATTGTAGAATTCTTTCTCCTTAATACAGATAGCTCAGCTACCTAGCTAGGAGAAGTAGAGATCATAATAGTAATTGCTTTCAAAGTACACCTAGAAACTGATTGTTCCTTTTTTGTCACTTGTTACTTGAATATGTTGTGTAAATACGGAAATAAATAAATAAAATGAATAATATTAACATTAGTATAAACGAATACTTAATTAAGTCTAAAATATATAATATATAATATTATAAAGCTGAAGATTTTAAGAATTTGAAAAATCCTTTTTGTGATGGATAGCCTATTTAACGAGTAAGGCTATATAGCCTTGTTTTACGTCAAAATCACGGGTGATAGCTAGTTTCTTTATATATGTTTTCCTTATTTTTACAATTAGTTGAAGTATTTTTACTTCAAGTTGTAGTTCAATACTCGCTGTGCCCGCAACTTTGTCCTCGTGGAATTTAACAAAAAAGTTATTGTTCAGTTGACAGAGTTATAAAATAAATAACTTTTAAAATAAAAGTAGCCTAAATTACTCCTTACTACGTCAGCTATCTGTTAGAGAAAGTGGCGTCAAAATCGGCCCAGCAGTTTCATAGATTAGTCGGGATAAACAGACAGACACACAGACCGACAAAAATTGTAAAAAATGTTATTTAGGTATATGTACCGTGTATACGTCCATATGTATTTAGTAAAAAGCTGTTATTTCAATATTACAAACAGACACTCCAATTTTATTTATTTGTGTCAGATTTTCATCATCATCATCTTCCTGCCCTTATCCCACTTATGTAGGGTCGGCATCTAAATAGAAAATTAGTTTTTGACACGAGCGTAAAGCGTGGCGATAGCATCAGAGCTATATAAAGTCTTAATTATTCTCATAAAACTCTGTTATTCACAGTCACATTGTGCAGAGGCAATAAAAATACGCATGACACACTAGCTTCGTTTCGCGGTTTTACCTTCGTAATTATTATTATTTTTAATTATTATTAGTCCCCAAAACTGACTTCAATCGTTTAATATAGACTTGTAAGGTGCAAAAGAATAAAATAATGTATGTAATTAGTACGATTTTTGTGCTACCCACACATTAGGAAATTCTAAACATTTTTTTAATATCATATCAAAAATCGACCGTTCCAGCGGGGATCGAACCTGCATCTCCGACTGACCGTGTCGGTGTTCTAGCCAATTAAGCTATGGAAAGATGTACTCGCTAGATCCAAATTTCTGATATGATGATTTTATATTCGGTCTAAGCGACCGTGGCGTGGTAATGTATGAACATACGTATTGACCTACTAGATGTGGACGCATGCTACATTTATGCTACATTTTGACCAGCCGGTTGGCGCAGTTCGTAGTGGCCTCTGCTTTCTGCTCCATGGGTTGCGGATGTAATATTTGGTGTAATAGTTGGCGCAACGGTCACAGCTATGGATTGTGCCTGTTATGCTGGCGGTTGCGGGTTCGATCCCCGCACATGACAAACATTTATATTGGCCATACAGGTGTTTGCCGTGGTCTGGGTGTTTGTGCAGTCCTTGTGGGTCTCCCCACCGTACCTCGGAGAGGACGTTAAGGCGTCGGTCCCGGTTGTTATCACGTACACCTGATAGCGATCGTTACACATAGTAGGGAACATACATATCTGCAAACCCCCAGTGGAGCAGTGTGGTGGACTAGGCCCCATTCCTTCTCCTACATGGGAGACTCTAAAATACTATTAAAGTTGGCAACTCTAAAGTTAAGATAATGAAAACCCCAGAAAACCCATTTAGAAGTACATAATTCATAAAACAATACAATAACGATCGTAAAAGATTAGTATGTAGGTACAATTATAAATGATAACAGCTATCATTTAAGTATACAATTTTACATTTAAGGTTACATAACATTTTATGGGTTTTATCGTAATCCAAGTACATATTCATCGCATCAGCCTATCGCAGTCCACTACTGGACATAGACCTCCACAAGTTCGAGCCGAAAATGGCGTGAACTCATGTGTTTTGCCCATAGTCACCACGCTGGGCAGGCGGGTTGGTGACCGCAAGGCTGGCTTAGTCGCACCGAAGACGCTGCTGCCCGTCTTCGGCCTGTGTATTTCAAAGCCAGCAGTTGGATGGTTATCCCGCCATCAGTCGGCTTTAACAGTTCTAAGGTTGCAGTTGAACTGTGTTATCCCTCAGTCGCCTCTTACGACACCCACGGGAAGAGAGCGAGTGGCTATATTCTTTAATGCCGTAACCACACAGCAAGTACATATTAGGCCAATTAAATTTAAACACCTTCCAGTGCCATGCTTGTATAAGGATCTAAATGAGTTAATATATTAATACAAAGATAAAAAGAACCAATCCAAATCTCAATTCAAGTCCAATCATACTGAATATAACCGCGAAATACATAGGTATAAAAAAGTCGAAATCTCTGTATACCCAGACTACGGCAAACATGTCGCCCCATGACTATTAAAAACGTCGTTTGTGAAAAACAGCAACTTTACAGGAGAGCGATTCAAAGCGTAAATTGCGTGTATCTTTTTACTTATTTTAAGCAGGATCATGAAATTTTAAAGTAATGCTGTACAGACTATTTAAATAAATAAAATAAATATTTACACAATACACACACGGTCGTCTGTTCCTAAAGTAAGCAACTTAATACTTGTGTTATAAGTAACAGCCGACTGGTATATAGCTACATATTTTTTTTTTCGATAAACTTACTTATAAATAATACATATATAAATATATAAATAAATATTTATATTACACCCAGACTCGGGGTGGGAATCGAACCCACAACCCTCGGAGCAGAAAGCAGGGTCACTACAAACTGCGCCAACGGGCTAGTCAAATAAATAAATCAGAAGTGAAATAGTATATATGTTTAATATTATTACTAGCCGGTATTTAATGTGTAAATATGAGAAAAGTTGTTACATTTTTAACGGGTTAAGATTAATAGGTACTTATTTGTCAGACGTACCACAACTAAATAATATATGCATAAAATAAAAAAAATTCTCTTCAGCTGATGATAGACTTGGTTATGTGTTATTATGTTTATGTTGTGTATGGCCAAAGCTAATGTACGCCATGTGCGCCATCGAACCCACGGACCCGTTCTAACATTTTAAAAAAATTGTCACGTACAATGATCGCACGTGAACGTTATTAAGACAAATAAAGTACTCATATTTATCATTTAAACTACGTTAGTTACCTTAAGCACTTTATGATAATCCTTTAAACCATAAACCAAGTTTAAAAATGAGTTAAGTGGGTTTTCTCTGCGAAATTTCAAATTTTTGGTAGCTTCAAATTAACTATAATTAATTTATTAACGTCTAATCCATACGAATAAACGGAGAGCCGGTTTATCTGTTCGGTTATTCTGTAAAAACTACTGAACCGATTGGAATGATACTTAGACCATAACATGCACATATTTTGTTAGCAGTGTTGTAAGAAAGGGTGGGGGGGGGGGCAAGGGGCATCATGCCCCGGTCGCTACTCACAAGGGAGCGCCAAATAGTCCGGAAAACAAAAAATTGCTAAACATATTATATGGTTTTCGAATGGGGTTGGCTTTTTTTTATGTTACTAGGTCGGCAAACAAGCGTACGGCTCACCTGATGGTAAGCGATTACCGTAGCTTATAGACGCCTGCAACACCAGAAGCATCGCAAGCGCGTTACCGACCCAATCCCCAATCCCCCCAGGAGCTCTGGTCACCTTACTCACCAACAGGAACACAATACTGCTTGAAAACAGTATTATTTTGCTGTGATCTTCTGTAAGGTCGAGGTACTACCCCAGTCCGGCTGCTCCATATTTTGAGCAGGAAATTCCTGCTGAAAAAAGGTATTGTGCCCCGGGCGCGAGTTAAGCCTGCTACCCCACGGTTTGTGAGTAGTTTTTTTAAATAAATAATAAAATATTTTTTTATTCTATTTTTATTATACTACTAGCTGACCCGGCGAACTTTGTATCGCCTAACACAAACTTTATCGTATGGCATTAAAGTTCAAATTGACTTTTAAGTATTATCACAAATCTTTTGTATGGGAGTATAGAAAAGTGTTGCTTTTAGACTTTTTCAGGAAATTTAAATTTTTTTTTTAGAATTTTTCTCTCCGTAAGAACCATCCTCGTACTTCAAGGAATATTTTAAAAAAAGAATTAGCGAAATCGGTCCAACCGTTCTCGAGTTTTGCGCTTAGCAACACATTCAGCGACTCATTTTTATATTATAGATAGGTTGGTTGCCTTGCGTGCTTCGGAGAAGGTTTTAGTATATATGATATATTGGTGATTACTGATCATGTAAAAAAAAAGACGGACAGAGGTCGCTAGTGTATTTATAATTTGTAAAATAACGGTTTAACTCAAATTCAGTGTTTTGTTGCTGTGGTGAATACGGTGACCAGAGGTCCCGGGAAGGATTGGGGTTAAGGTCTGCAACGCGCTTGCGATGCTTCTGGTGTTGCAGACGTCTATAGGCTACGGTAATCGCTTACCATCAGGTGAGCCGTACGCTTGTTTGTCGACCTAATTGTATAAAAAATATTTTTTTTATATATCAAAGGATTAACAAACAAAAAAAACAAAAACTGAGATTAAAAAACTATGTCTTGTTTCATTCCGACAAATCCTTAACAATTAAGAGTCATATCTCAATTAATTTACATAATTATTTACATTAAAACCTTCCTCGGGAATCACTCTGTCTATTGGTAAAAATCGAATGACAACCCGTTTAGGAGCTTTTGAGTTTACCGCGAAAAGACAGACTAACGCGAGTTAACTTGAGTTGTTTCATATTGTTTTGTAAAACATTAAACTGTACACCTACACCGTCAATATATCATCTCTTTTTTCCTAAGGTTGCCTGAAAGAGATTGCTTTTAAGCAATAAGGCCGCGTTTTGTACATTCTTCTACTAATTATTGTAAATGTTGCTTGTTTATTTTGTTTCTTGTTTGGTGTACAATAAAGTGTAAATAAATAAATAAAGCGGTTTAAGGGCTTTGTTTTATAATATATTCAGATAATAATAATAATAATAAATAGTTTTTTATTTGCTCAAATTATGTAGTTTACATTATCAAGAAGCCCCGCGACCCGTGCTAGCTTAAAAAGCTGTGATACAGGTCACAGTGGCTTCCCCAAAAATTAGTTTATTGTTACATTATCAGACTTTGCGTTCAGATAGCGAAAACATAAATAATACTAGTCTGTATACAAAGATGACAACACAATAATAAAACAAGGATTATAAATACAAAATTTGGAAAAAAATAAAAAAGGTTGACAATTATTAAAGTTTGGAAAAGTGTGGAGAAGTGGGTGTCGTAAGAGGCGACTAAGGGATAACAAGGTTCCACAACCACCTTGGAACTTAAGAAGCCGGCCGATGGCGGGATAACCATCCAACTGCTGGCTTTGAAATACACAGGCCGAAGACGGGCAGCAGCGTCTTCGGTGCGACAAAGCCAGTACTGCGGTCACCAACCCGCCTGCCCAGCGTGGTGACTATGGGCAAAACACATGAGTTCACGTTATTTTTGGCGTAAACTTGTGGAGGCCTATGTCCAACAGTGGACTGTATAGGCTGTAATGATGTAATGATGAAAGTTTGGAAATATTATCAAGATAGAAACAACTAAGCTTCTCCGATCCAACAGATAAAAAATAACAATACATTTTTTCACCATCAACCATTTTATTCCCAGTTCAGTCGGTTAAAACTACTTAACACGTCCCAAAACTGATTAGCAGAACTGGTCACAAGCGAACACCCATTCTACCATTTACAGGACCTCTACCTACCTTATCGTAATGGCATAAGGTCTAAAATGGTACAGTTTTAAAAACGGCGACGGTAAGTGTAAAATTACCGGGGGGAATGACAATTTGGGACCTTGATCATGTTGTATTCTCGTTATAGGACGGAGCGGGTCTAGAGCTAAATAAAATAGGAAGAAAAAAAAATTGAACTCAATTAACATCGACAAGTAATACAAACGAGGGTAGTCGAAAATATTGCGTATTTTATTTTACTAGTTGTCGCTCAGTGGTCGAAATTCGACCATAATTAATTTAGACTATATCTATATACCTATATAATTATATTATATTCTATAATAATAAAATCTTTTGTTTATAATTATATATTATGTTCAAACTTATAATTTAAATTAATTATGGTCGAATTTCGACCATTGGGCGATCACAAGTTATAATTATTATATAACACTTTATGACATTTATAAATTACATAAGGAAAATAACAATAGAATTACTTACATCATCATTACAGCCTATACAGTCCACTACTGGACATAGGCCTCCACAAGTTTCCGCCAAAAATAACGTGAACTCATGTGTTTTGCCCATAGTCACCACGCTGGGCAGGCGGGTTGGTGACCGCAGTACTGGCTTTGTCGCACCGAAGACGCTGCTGCCCGTCTTCGGCCTGTGTATTTCAAAGCCAGCAGTTGAATGGTTATCCCGCCATCGGTCGGCTTCTTAAGTTCCAAGGTGGTTGTGGAACCTTGTTATCCCTTAGTCGCCTCTTACGACACCCACGGGAAGAGAGGGGGTGGCTAAATTCTTTAGTGCCGTAGCCACACAGCACAGAATTACTTACAATCTAATATATAAATAATAAAGTATGAAAATTAATTATTTAAATACATATACACATTATATTTAAACTACATATTATATATATATTATCGTTTAGCGTAGTTCGTGTATTCATTTATCGCATCTACCTACGTATAACCTACTTATTATTTTAAATGGTCTAGCCTGTAATCCCACTGCTGGATATAGGTCTCTCTCTCCATATAGTAGAGTCTGAGCTTAATCCACCACACTGTACTAATGCAGGTTGAAAAACCTAGATTTATAAAAAAAAACTAAATCGTAGAGAAACCAGAACGCGAACCCACTATACATGTTATCTGTCTGTCCAACAATTTTTTTTACAATCAAGATAAAACCCGGGAGCAATAACATTTAAAAATGATAAAAAGTTGATATTGAACGACCTTAAAATAAGTTATCTAAATTTACCTAACATTATAAAATTTAAATGTTTATTATAAATGTAGGCATTCAAACAAGAGGTATTAAATCGATGGCTCCTAAGTATACTGAGTCAACTAACAACTTTTGACTATATCATTTTTTTAAGATATTAATAATATTTACTTCATTTCCTATCTACCTATGTAACAAAAAAATAAAGTTAATAGGAGTAGAGTTGACTCAGTATACTTAGGAGCCATCGAAATTATCCCACACACAATATACCATTTATAAGATAGATACAGAACATCACTATAATAGAAGCAGTAGTTTAGACAACAGAAAGGTGAGAAAAAAATCTTTAATTTTACCAACAGAAAGGTGAGAAAAAATCTATAATTTTACCAATTTTTATGATAGCTGTTTTGTTCGAAATAACATGTTGTAATACAGCCTATTATAAATATCACTAAGCCAGCATTCGAAGGAATAACCAATTATTTTACTAGAACTATTTAGTTCCTATATCACGAGATACCTCGACAGTATAGATGCGAAAGCACTTGAGAAGGGATGTGTGGAATATGGATATTTCTTACTCTTTCACGCAAAATCTACTGAAGTGATTGTAATGAAACTCGTGACCTAGATAGCTGGAGATCTAGGATAACACGTAGATTATTTTTTATCCCAATATTCTTTTGGGATTGGGAATTAAGCGGGCTAGCGGGCGATTTATATTCAAATTTTCTCAATTTGAGAAAATTTGAATATAAATCGCCATTTAATAGAATCAAGAATAGAATTAGCAACGTAAAATATCAATTTTAATCAATCAGTTTCTTATAAATAATTTTTAAATACATTTATAAGAATGCCCTTCCGGCTTCCGTTTTTCCAACAAACTATAACTTAGGTATCTTTAAATCAAGAGTGAATAGGCATCTTCTAGGCAAGCGCGCACCACCTTAGGCTGCATCTTCACTTGCCTTCAGGTGAGATCGCAGTCAAGCGCTAGTCTATATATTAAAAAAAAAGATACTAGCGACATCTGTCCGTCCATATTTTTTTACGCGATAAGTTATCAGCAACATAATTATCATACACTAAAACCTTCTCCGAAACCCGCCCCATCTTATGGTATGAGTATCATTCCGATCGGTTCAGTAGTTTTCGCAGTATAACCGAACAAAAACCGGCTCTCCATTTATTAGTATTATTGATCAAAATAACAGTTTTATTTATTTATTATTATTTATTTAATTTATTTATTATATTTTATAGAGAAAAGTTTAGTAATAGCTGTTTCATACAGGAAAATATAGAAAAAAATATGTCTAATTATTAAGTAGTTTCCAAGCTTACAAGTTTTTTATAATGTAACTATTAATTTTAATATTATTAATATCATATTTGGTTCCACGTACGGTAATGAATGTACGCACCATTACTACATTACATTACTGTTTTATAGTAATAACTAGCTGCTGCCCGCGACGTCGTCTGCGTGAACGCTATACAGCACCAAAAATACCTACGATTATACCTATTAAAATAACATTCATTTACCCGTTTCTTCTTTACATTTCATATCTACAGAAAAATCTCATAGTTGGTGCTGCTTTAAAATTGTCTTGTGTACTTATATTCATTTAATTATGTTTATCGGCTTAGTTACTTATATTGGGTGATTTTTATACTGTGAAGCTAGCTTATATAGCATGGTAATTTACATAATAACAACAACATTCAAATATGCGTCGTTAGATTACACGTTGTTACAGAATGCGTTGAGGAAATAAAGGTTCACTGCTCGTTCCCCATAGGTGATAGATTGTAGATCAATGAAAAATATTCAATGTACAGTTTGGACTTTCCTACCATTTTATTATATGTATAGATAACAACACTTCTAGACTTTTTAAGATAAAATCAACACATATTATTTATACATGTATTACTCATTTGTATATTTCCCACAAACGATTTTGCCATTGTCTGAGAATAAATTTAAAGTCTGTATTACAGAAATTAATAACTAAAGCTTATTATTCGGTGCAGGATTACAAAGATGATAAAGATGTGTGGATTTAATGATGCTTTGTGCAAGATGTTTCATGCAAGATATTACCAAGTTTGTATCATCATTATCATTACAGCCTTTACAGTCCACTACTGGACATAGGCCTCCACAAGTTTACGCCAAAAATAGCGTGAACTCATGTGTTTTGCCCATAGTCACCACGCTTGGCAAGCGGGTTGGTGACCGCAGGGCTGGCTTTGTCGCACCGAAGACGCTGCTGCCCGTCTTCGGCCTGTGTATTTCAAAGCCAGCAGTCGGATGGTTATCCCGCCACCGGTCGGCTTTTTAAGTTCCAAGGTGGTAGTGGAACTGTATTATCCCTTAGTCGCCTCTTACGACACCCACGGGAAGAGAGGGGGTGGCTATATTCTTTAGTACCGTAGCCACACAGTACCAAGTTTGTATAATTGTATTAAAACACTGTTTATTTTTTAATAAGAGTAATTCCAGAGTTCTTTGTCGGTTCCTTTCTGCAGAATCTACATTCAGAATCAGTGGTAGCTTCACTTTTGAAAATAGTTAAAATTTGATGATGATTTGATGATTAGAAGGCGCTTTTGAAGCATATTTGAATAAAGTCATTTTGATTTTGTTACATTAAACAGACGCTTTAAGAAGCCCATCTTAGGAATAGACAGTTATGTGTGTATGATATACTTTTATTGACTGGGGACCGACCTGAGTTAATTACTGGGAAATTTAGAATATGCTGCTATGCCGGGGCTCACGCCCAGTACCAGACAACAACCAAGCGGTGCCCTTATCGTTATAGCGGGGCGCCATGGGATCGCTTTCGCATACTACCGTGACGCCCGCCTGTTCCTGCTCTACCTAAATAAAATGTATATGTGTGTATGTCTAATATATTTATTATTATACTAGCTGACCCCGCAAACGTTGTTTTGCCATATATGTTAGTAACTTCCTCAAACCCCCCTCCCCGTTATAACTTAGGGGGATGAAAAATAGATGTTGGCCGATTCTCAGACCTACCCAATATGCCCACAAAATTTTATTAAAATCGGTCGAGCCATTTCGGAGGAGTTCAATGTTTAACACCATGACACGAGAATTTTGTATATTAGATATTGACAGCGTTCCATCACAGTTTAGTGATATACTTTTTTGCAAGGTTGTTAAAACTACAATTACTTTAATGAATGTTTAAACAAATTATTGCAGTCTAAAGTACAATAAAACTAGACTATTGTAAGATAAGCCGTAAGTGAGATAAAAACTTATCTCGAGACAAGGATATGTTTTTATGTGTTAGTACTAATTTCAATTGTAAAGATGTTAAATTATGCAAATAAGTGTTTCGTGGTCTGTAATATAAAGTTGTTAACCAACTTACGGAAAGGAGGATGCCTTTGTCGAGTTTACCGATTTTTGTTTTTTTTTTTTTTTGTTATACAAAGACGTACTTCTTGTGTGTAAATAATTATTATTATCCTTCAAGTACCATCTCATCATCATCATCATTACAGCCTATACAGTCCACTGCTGGACATAGGCCTCCACAAGTTTACGCCAAAAATAACGTGAACTCATGTGTTTTGCCCATAGTCACCACGCTGAGCAGGCGGGTTGGTGACCGCAGTACTGGCTTTGTCGCACCGAAGACGCTGCTGCCCGTCTTCGGCCTGTGCATTTCAAAGCCAGCAGTTGGATGGTTATCCCGCCATCGGTCGGCTTCTTAAGTTCCAAGGTGGTTGTGGAACCTTGTTATCCCTTATTCGCCTCTTACGACACCCACGGGAAGAGAGGGGGTGGCCAAATTCTTTAGTGCCGTAGCCACACAGCACAAGTACCATCTAAACGAAAAAAATTAAAAAAAAAATGTTTAGATATAAAAAAAAAAATATTATTTGAACTCATTTGCAAAAAGCTTGTCAATGTCGGAGTAATACCCCTCGTCTCCTCGGCAGTCTGAAGGCTGTGAAGTTCCGCAATATTACGTATATAATGCTTACGATTCAGCCTGTAATATCTCATTGCTGGGCACAGGTCTCTTTCCCCATGTAGGAGAAGGATTAGAGCTTAATCCACCACGCTGCTCCAGTGCGGGTATATACCCTCCTAAATTTTTTTTAAGCAACCAAAAAAAGCAGATCTCTATTTGATACGATTTTTTTTAAATTGGGTTATGTTATAACTTTTTACTGGGTGTACCAATTTTTATAATTTTTTTTTTTTGTTTTGGTTTCGAAGGCTGTCATGTGATCCCATTTAAATTTAGTCAAGATCGGATTAGTAGTTTTTGAGTTACCTTAATAATGTGTATATGAATTTACTTTTTATTTTTTTTGAGAATAAACACAATTTATTTTTTGTTTTATCCATAGTGTAGAATCTTTTAATTCTTTAAAAATATTTTAATGAAAAATTCTATGAGGATGAATTGTTTTATTTAATATTCCTTTAAAAGTGTTTGCAATTAAACTTATTGTGTAGACAGTTGGATATCCAGAATAACACTTTGGATTTCTGTTATCCCAAAATTCCCACAGGATTAATAATTAGATAGGCAAAATAGTAAAACCAAGATAGTAATTTTTTAATCTGTGTGGTGTTTTTTTTTAAGTGGTAATTTAATTCATTTACAGTTATTTGAATTTCAAATCTAATTTAATCTAATTGTTTTTGATAAAATATCACAATAAAATAACTATTTAATTAAGTTATAGTCATTAAATGAATACTAAAACTATTTTATATGTTAAAATTATTGGTAATAAAATACTCAATATGTACTTATATTGTCGTTTAGCTAAACCCATTAAACAAATTAATTATTCATTATATTATTCAATGCCACGTTAAAAATAAAATTCTAAAATTATACTGACATATGTCATTTAATAAAATTGAAATAAAAATATTTAGAACAAAGGAATTTACAATAGTCAATAAACATAATTAAGTAGTATAAAATTAATTTTAAAACTTTTATCTCACTTACCAGCAAAGAAGAAGAAGAAATGCACCTTTACAGGCAAAAGATCTTTGTCTATTTTTAATTTCATTTTGATTTTTATTTCGCACTACACAGAAATAACTAACTCAATAGAACAACTTTATTTTCAAACATTTCAATTGTAAAGGTCGACGAACTCGTTTCGCGTTATAAAACTAAACCGACCACTTTCTATAATAACATAATTTAAATGAACTCAGTACGAGCTGCTTCATTACAGGGATATCATTGTTTATTTACACTGATACCCGAAGTTCCGAACTGACTTGGGTAATAGGTTTGACTTTGACAGTTTGTTTGAGTGATGCCAGAATGTTGGAAAAATCTCCCTAGATTTAATTGATTAATACAAATTAAATTACAAAAAAAGTGTTTATTGCTCACAAACAAACAGACGCAATTAACACTTTTACAAGTAATATAGTACAAAGATATATTAAAAATTCATCATCATCATCGTTGCAGCCTATTGCAGTCCACTGCTGCAAATTTGGCTGATTTTCTTAAGGTAAGGCGAAAGTTTACTCATCACTTCAGCCTATCGCAGTACAATGCTGGACATAGACTTCCTCAAGTTCACGCCAAAAATGGCGTGAACTCATGTATAATGCCCAAAGTCACCAGGCTAGGCAGGCGGCTTGGTGACCGCAGGGCTGGCTTTGTCACACTGAAAACCCTGCTGCTCGTCTTCGGCCTGTGTATTTCAAAGCCAGCAGTTGGATGGTTATCCCGCCATCGGTCGGTTTTTTAAGTTCCAAGGTGGTATTGGAACTGTTTTATCCCTTAGTCTGAAAAAAATTAAACACAAATGTAATATGAAATGTGTGCTGTGTGGCTACGGCATTAAAGAATTTAGCCACCCCCTCTCTTCCCGTGGGTGTCGTAAGAGGCGACCAAGGGATAACAAGGTTCCACAACCACCTTGGAACTTAAGAAGCCGACCGATGGCGGGATAACCATCCAACTGCTGGCTTTGAAATACACAGGCCGAAGCCACAGCCTGTATAGGCTGTAATGATGATGATGATGTAATATACTAAAAATATCGTAAAATATTCAAAACACCGGCAGCAACTCGTGCCTAGATATATTTTGACAAATATTTGACAAAACATAAACTCTAGAAAACGATACTAAATTTTGAGATCACTTTCTTATTATTTAAGCAACAAGTGAACCAATATTTTGGGTAAGAAACAAAACTTGGCAATATTAAAATTTTTACAAATAATAAATTTAACAAAAATAGCTATAAAACATAAAAATATGCTTATTAATATTTTAAATAATTTAAAAGCTTATTTTAGATACGATAAAATATAAAAGACTTTATTAAATTCAATAAATATCATACTTAGGCTTTCTAAACGAAACTGATCGTCAGCTGTCAAACAAACGCGGTTCTTTCGAAACTTGAATGTATCGACGAAATCATTTTTAAAAAGAAATACAAGAAAAGGCTAAATATGGAGGAAGAAGATGAATTTGTAGGTTGCATTAGTTGCACGAATACTAATGATTTATGCGACCTGTTTGTTGCGTACGGTAACAATGAAGAAACATACGGGCAGATGCTTGAAACCTGCTTTGATGTTAAAGTAAGATCTTTTTAATTTCATTTCAAATTATCGTGACTTAATATTCAGTGAATTACGTTGGTGTTCTGTGAGAAATTGTTTTTTCTTTTTTAATTTATGCGTATCGTTTTAGGTGTCTAAGTATTTCAAATATATCTGCACAAATTGCGTCGAAAAATTGGAAAAGTCTTACACATTTAAAAGTCAAACGATTAAAACGATAGACACGTTGCAAACTATTAAAGGTAATTATTTCAATTCTGTTACATTTAACTAAATATTTGCTGAAATAGTTATTTATTTTATTTCATTTGTAACCTCGACTTAGCTTACCCGGCTAAATTCGTTAAACCATAATTTTTTTTCGTCAATGAACTTAACAGCTTAAGATATAAGGCCCGCGGTATTAAAAAATATGAGAGTGAAATAGTGAAATACAATTGAGGCGTGACAGTGACGCTGCAAGTGCTTATTATAATTATGGTATAATAATTTACCATATTATTATGTACTGTTCTATCATATAAATATTAAAATGTAATTTATATTTGTGTATATAATTACGTTTTTTTTAAAGAGTAACCTTGGAGTGTCTTCATATTTCTGCAGAATATATATTCCGAATCTGTGGTTGTTTCACGATTAACTATAATTAATTAATAAAATTAAATATATTTTTCGGCTAGGCTTTAGATGAGAACTGCATTTGAAGTTAGATAGGTTAGGGTTATTTTTTTTTTGTAACGAAATTATGCCGATATACAGTCAAATTTTGAGCTTAGATAATTTGACGGTTCTTAATCTAAAGCCTTACCTATTTTTCATTTGTAAAATAACAATTTAAAATTTCGAAAAGCAAAATTAAAAATTGCTTTTTAAGCCTACTCGAATAATTGGACTTCAATTTACATCCACTTATAATTACTGATTCAGAGTGGGTAGTAAATTGATCTTATTATCAGGGATAACTCAAAAAGCAGGTACTTGGAAGATTTAGATCTTGTTCGATTAGTAATTTTTAACCGACTTCAAAAAAAGAGGCGGTTACTCAATTCGACCGATATATTAATGTATGTTCGGGCATAACTTTGTCGTTTATGAACCGACTTTGATAATTCTTTTTTTGTTGGAAAGGAGATATCCCAAGGGCGTTACCATGATAAGGAAACCAGGATTTGATGATGGAATCCCAGAGAAATCAAGGAAAAACCCTCGAAAAACGTAGTGACGACTAGTGCGTTTGTTAATATTTTCGTCTACTTAAGTTGTATTACTTGTCGATGTAATTGAAGTCGGTTTTTTCTTTCCGTTTGCGAGCAAACACAATTATAGATTCTGTCTTTGATTTTGAAATAGATGAAGAATATCTAGACGAGGCGATATTGGAAGATGAAGAAGATGAGGTTGGATCTAAAAAAGGTGTAAAGAAACTCGGTGACTGCGGTGATGACGAAAATGATGATGGTAACCATTTCCAAGACTATTTATAACTAACAATAAGTAAGAAACAATCAACCTGTAACATCCCACGTCTGGACATTGGCCTCTTTCTCCATGTAGGAGAAGGGTTGAAGTTAGCAATTCATTTTTATTATATAGAAGATCCCTCCCCCCCTCTTCCCGTTGGTGTCGTAAGAGGCGGCCAAGGGATAGCATAGTTCCACTACCACATTGGAACTTATAAAACCATCCGATGGCGGCATAGCCATCCAACTGCTGGCTTTGAAATACACAGGCCGAAGACGGGCAGCAGCGTCTTCGGTGTGACAAAGCCAGTCCTGTGGTCACCAACCCGTCTGCCCAGCGTGGTGACTATGGGCAAAACACATGAGTTCACGAATTTTTGGCGCCAACTTGTGGAGGCCTATGTCCAGCAGTGGACTGTATAGGCTGAAATGCTGATGATGATGATGATGATATAGAAGATTATTTTTATCGCTATTTTTGGTATTAATGTCTATTTCCTAAACTAGCTGTGCCCCGCGGTTTCACATGCATTAATTTGAAGAAAAAATAGCCTATAGCCTTCCTTGATAAATGGGCTACCTAACACTGAAAGAATTTTTCAAATCGGACCAGTAGTTGCTGAGATTAGCGCGTTCAAACAAACAAACAAACTCTTCAGCTTTATAATATTAGTGTAGATTTAGTTTGAAATTTCTTATACTCATCTCGTCTGTGACGACCGCTCTGTTGTAATGGTGCGCCTAAATACTGTCGGTCGCGGATTCGATTCCCGCTCGGAATGGATATTTGTGTTTATACAAATATTTATTTTCGGTCTGGTTGTTAGTCCTTGTGGGTCTCCCCACCGTGCCTCGGAGAGCACGTTAAGCTGTCGCTCCCGGTTGTTATCATACACACCTGATGGCGATCAGGGATATTACAGGCTGAAGCGTTCGTCTGTAGTTTTACACAAGTTACTAGTATATATACCACTTTCTGATAAAAACACCATCACCATATACTACTCACTGATGAAAATGTCATTACCATCAGATCAAGACGAAGAGCACGAAATCGAAGCTCTCGATGAAACAACTTGCATATACTGTAATCTCCAGCTGTCAACCGTTGAAGGTACACACCACCACATCAGGTTGGTGCACGGACTCGAACCTAGGACCGGAAGGAAGGTTCGCGATTGTCACTTGTGTGGTGCGTCGTTGAGGAATCTGGCTGATCATTTTAATAGGTAAGTTATTGGTGTTAATTGTAGGTCACAGCACATTGAAGTAACTCGGCCTTGCAGAAGATCACAGCTAAGTAATACTGCTTTCAAGCAGTGTTGTGTTTCTATGGTGAGTAATGTGACCGGGGCTTTTGGAGTTGGACTGGAGGTAGTTTTTTTTTTTTATGTCACTAGTTCGGCAAACAAGCGTACGGCTCACCTGATGGTAAGCGATGACCGTAGCTTATAGACGCCTGCAACACCAGAAGCATCGCAAGCGCGTTGCCGACCCAATCCCCAATCCCCCCAGGAGTAGTCAGTAGCGCGTTTGCGATGCTTCTGGTGTTGGAGACGTTATACACTACGATAACTGCTTACCATCAGGTGAGCCGTACGCTTTTTGGCCATTTTCATTTTATAAAAGGGTTTTTTTTGAAGATTAATTGCCAAGATTCTCGACTATTCTTCTCAGCAGAATCTACATTCCGAATCGGTGGTAGCTTCATCAAGTTTCATTGTAAAATGATGATTTAAATTTGCTTCTTAAAACTATTTAAATAAAGTGGTTTTTGATTTTGATTTGACTTTAATTTTTTTGAAATTAGATGTCATAATCCAAACATGGAAAGGCAAGGACGCCAATATGCCTGTCACTTCTGTGACAATGTCTACAACAGCAAGAAGGCTTGCTTCACACACCTCAGGATGAAACACGGCTGTACGATATATTAAAACATTTTCCATACATTACCATAGAAGAAATATCAATTTAGACTTTATTATCCTCGATTTCCATAGAATATATAATATCGTCTCTACCATAATCTAGATTCATCCTTTAGATATCATCATAGTTTTTCATAGAAAGCTTAAATTTTTCATCCATGAAAATGTACTGGACTGAGTAAACTTTATGCTGTTTGTTTACGGCAGTACAGAATATAGCCACCCCCTCTCTTTCCGTGGGTGTGGTAAGAGGCGACTAAGGGATAACACAGTTCCACTACCACCTTGGAACTTAAAAAGCCGGCCGATGGCGGGATAGTCATCCAACTGTTGGCTTTCAAATAAACAGGCCGAAGACGGGCAGCAGTGTCTTCGGTGCGACAAAACCGGCCCTGCGGTCACCAACTTGCCTGTCCAACGTGGCGACCTTGTGGAGGTCTATGTCCAGCATTGCACTGCGATAGGCTGAAGTGATGAGTAAACTTTCGCCTTACCTTGAGAAAATCAGCCAAATTTAGGTCACCCAGTTTAGGTTCATTTGTAAGCCTATCTCGTGTCTAAACTACTGTTTCTATTTGACTGATGTTCTGTAGATATCTTATAAATGGTATGTTGTGTGTATGGGTTAATTTAATATCTCTCACTTGTATCCATATTATGTGTATTTTATTTAATTAGTAGTGAAAGGTTGGTAAACTTATCAAAACTTTGCTGCTTCATAAGTAGAGATCTAAGCTCTATAGTAGGATGTTTACAGACCTATCCAGTACATACTGCAGATCGCAATTTTTTTATGCAATTATACTTTCTCGAAGAATTTTGTGCTTTATATATTATAATGTAAACTGGATGACGTGAACTTAATTGGCTTTTTCGTCTATCTGAAAGAAAATAATTGTTTGGTCGCAAACGAAAAAAAGCCAACTTCAAGTTACATCGACAAGTAATACGACGTAGGGTAGTCGAAAAAAATACACAATATTTGTCATAACTCAAAAAGTAATCGTCAGATCTGTTTCAAATTTAATTATTATCTCACGACAGGCGCTGTTGGCTTTAAAATACACAGGCCCAAGATAGACAGCAGCGTCGTCGGTGCGATAAAGCCAGCCCTGTGGTCACCAACCCGCCTGCCCAGCGTGGTGACTATGGGCAAAACACATGAGTTCACGCCATTTTTGGCGCGAGCTTGTGGAGGCCTATGTCCAGCGGTGGAATGTATTAGGCTAAAGTTTGATGAGTAATGACAAGCACTTGATTTAGATTAAAAAAGGGGTTATTATGTACAATAAAGGTAGATTTTTTTATTATCGGAGGTTAAATTTTTGTTAAACCCCGCTGTTACAGAGATATCGTAGTTGAAGTTTTGAGGTTAAAATTAACCTACCACCTTTAAGGTTAGAGTAACGCTTGGCTCCGGCGCTGGGGGAAGTGCAGCCCTTCCGCCCTTGCGTGCGAAAGGACCCTCCGCGCCTCCGCGGCTTAAAAAAAACACTCTAGGGGTAGGGCAGACCAAGACCACGTGGACAGTGGGGTGCTCCGATTCGGTTTTGGGTATTTTTCGAATTTCTAAACCTATATTCTAGCACGCAATGTTACTAATTTTATTATAATATTATGTCTGACGCGTTATTTTGTTTAAAAGTGTCGATTTGTTAGTCGTTAAAGGTCAGTTCGTATCGTATTTTGATCTTGCAGTAAAAATCGTTTTTACGTAAATTTGTTGGAAAATAACGCGTGATAGTCGCAGTACGGAGCATGAGTACACTTACCGCAGCACCGGAATTAAGGTAAAGTCAGAAAGAACAAATATTTAACCTCCGATAAAAAAATCTACCTATATTGTACATAATAGCCAAAAAAGGACAATCTAAATCGGTTCACCCAGTAAAAAGTTATGAGATAACATAAAAAAAAATACAGTCAAAGGGGAATCCCCTTTTTTGACGTCAATTAAAAATGATTTGCCATTATATTTAAGAGTAATTTGAAGCTTCTTCAGAGTTGTTTAAAATCCTAATAAGTATGAAATGATTAGTGAAACTCTGTAACGACCACACGCCCAAGTACTCGTCGCGTGACCGTAAGAAGTGTCACATATGCGGAAGAGACTTCAGTCAGAAGCAGATCTTGAACAACCATCTGTGGAAGGCTCATGGTTTTGAGGTACTCTCATATTTTTAATGTTTAGTTATTTTGCCATAACTTTATAATATCATTCATATCATCTTCCGATTCGCTCCAGCCTGTAATATCCCACTACTGGGTATAGGCCTCTGTCCCTATGTTGGGAAAGGATCAGAGCTTAATCCACCACGCGGCTCCAATGCGGGTTGGCGGATATATTCCAACGGCTTAACATGCTCTCCGAGGCACGGTGGGGAGACCCAAAAGGACTGCACAAACACCCAGACCACGGAAAACACGTGAATGGCCAATACAAATGTTTGTCATTTGCGGGGATCGAACCCGCAACCTCCAGCGCAACAGGCACAACCCATAGCTGTGACCATTGCGCCAACGCGGCGTCTTCTTCCGATTGATACCTTTGTTAAAACGAAAAACGAGTGTGCTTCAGACCACACGACTGAAGTAAAACTTCTGCGCAATAGGCCTACTGTGTCTTAGATATACGAAACGTAACTGGCTATGGGAGAAAGAAAAGGTGTGCTTGCACCTTTCTCTCTCGCTCCATTCGCCTGGTCCGATCACACTTTTCGTAACTTTCCCCGCGCATTCACCAGCAAGCGTGCGTCAAGAAGTTTTACTTCAAAATAGTTGTGGGTAAGTTTGAATGGGAAATGGAGAAGTTTCGTACAATTCGTGCAACGCTCACAGCACTGGCTTTTGGCTGATGCGCTGACATTTGTATTGGTCATACAGATGTTTGTCGTGGTCTGGGCGTTTGTGCTTGTGTATTTTGTGAGTTTCTGGACCCCCGACACAAAAGTAAATCCTAGAGGGGGCCGTTGAGTGCCAGGCGTTTACTTAATTATTTGTGTGTACTTATATGTTATGTCTTAGTCCATGTTATCTCTCCCAAGATGCCCAATGTGGCTGATAATATGAGAATTGTATGTGAATATTTAAATAAAGTTGTGTATGTATGTGAATATTGCTTAAATGGTATTAAAACATCGCGATTTGAGGGTGTTATTTATTTATTTATTTAACACTTTATTGTGCACCAAACAAATAAAATAATCAAGCAACATTAGCAATAATTTGTAGAAAAAAATGTACAAAAGACGGCCTTATTGCTTAAGAGGGGCGGGCTCAGTATTGAGCATCTGAAGTATGCAGAGCCTGACTTGTCTAGAGTTCTCGCTATGTTTTTTAACTTATGTATAAGTCACAGTTATCTGCCAGAGGGTCTTATGTACACCATAGTAGTACCTATATTGAAAAATAAAACAGGGGATGTATCCGATGTGTCCAACTATAGACCAATCTCACTCGCTACGGTCATAGCTAAGGTACTGGACAGTCTGCTTGATAAGCAGTTAGAGGGGCATATTAAGCTTCAAGACTCCCAATTTGGTTTTAGACCGGGTCTTTCTACAGAGAGTGCCATCCTATGCCTCAAGCAGACTGTACAGTACTATACAGCTAGAAAAACTCCAGTTTATGCCTGTTTTCTGGATTTATCAAAAGCTTTTGATACAATACGGTATGATGTGCTCTGGACAAAATTAAGGGAGGAGACTGATGTACCCTGCGAGGTTGCATCTGTGCTAGAATACTGGTACTACAACCAACGGAATGTTGTAAAGTGGGCGGGCACGCACTCAGAAATGTACGGGTTGGAATGTGGGGTTAGACAGGGGGGCTTGACCTCTCCTCGTTTGTTTAACCTTTATATGAACGGGCTGCTTGCCGAGCTTAGAAATTGCAACATTGGCTGTCATATCGGGGGCGTCTGCGTAAATAACATCAGTTACGCTGACGATATGGTACTGTTAAGCCCGTCTATAGGTGCACTGCGCAAATTAATGCGGATTTGTGAACGGTACGCTGAGGCCCAGGGACTCAGATATAACTCGAAGAAGAGTGAACTCCTAGTGTTTAAGGCCGGCAAGAAAGTCTATGCGAATGTGCCACCTTTATATCTTGGAGGTGTTGCTTTAAATAGAGTAGAACGTTTTAAGTATCTGGGTCACTGGGTTTCGGACAACCTCAGTGATGACGAGGATGTGGAGCGAGAGCGCAGGGCACTGGCCGTGCGCTGCAACATGCTGGCCCGAAGGTTTGCAAGGTGTAGTGATAGTGTAAAAGTAACTCTGTTTAAGGCATATTGCCAATCCTTCTACACCTGCAGCCTTTGGGTCAGGTATACGCAGCGTGCGTACAACGCCCTGAGAGTCCAGTACAACAATGCATTCAGAGTGCTGCTCGAGTTGCCGCGTTACTGCAGTGCCTCCGAAATGTTTACTACGAGGCGCGTTGATAGCTTTAAGGCTATTATTCGTAAGAGGTGTGCATCCATGCTCCGGAGGCTACGAACCAGCTCGAACGGCATTCTGAGTGCACTGGCGGACCGCTGGGACTCAGCAATACTGCGCCACTGGATACGGCTACATTCTGACTGACGAGGGTCGTGTCCAGATAGCTATTACTTTTACTTTTACTTTTTTACTTTTGCTTGTTATGGATTTGTATTGATTTTATTTGTTGTTTGATATCTTTATTTACTTTTATTCATATTTATATTGATTTACTAACATTAGATATAAGTTGTTTTTGTAATACTAACATTAAGATATGGACTACTTATGTCTGAAACAAAATAAATAAATAAATAAAAATAAAAAATTAAGAGCAATCTCTTTCAGGCAACCTTAGGGCAAAGGAGATGTTTTAAAAGACAGACTTTGGGAAGCTCCTATTAGGGGGTGGAGTTTCCTAAAACCCTTTCTTAGCTGAAGACATCTGCTTATAATTAATTTTAATTCAAAACTTCGACTTGAAATACCTGCGCAGTGCTTTTTAGAACTTTCGTGATTAACTAATAATCATATTTCGACAATAAATGCCTCACACTCAATGATCCCCAGTAGGATTTTTCTTTTCTGGTAGGATTTCATTCCTGTGTCGGGGATACCATAACACATAACACAAAAAGTACAAGCACCCGTAACACGAGTAACGTCTACTACTGATAATTGCCATGAGCTGACATCAAACTCCAGACAGTGACCACTGCGCCGACGTAGTATAGTCAAAAAAGTTGTGTAGGTAAACTTTTAATTAGGAACAAAAGTTTAGGGCTGGTTTCACCACTTGTGGATAACGCTTATCCTGCAAATAAGTTATGAATAAACTTTAATAGCAGGAGGTAGAATAGGCTGTTAGGACTTATTCCTCTTCAATCAATAAACAAAACTTTTGAATTCACATTAGCGAACAGTAATATGCCGTATAGTACAAGTCGATGGTAAAAAACGATGATATTTTTTACCATTTGGATACCTTCATCCCTCAAATAGCGTTATCTACAACCAGTGGAACAGGCCTTTAGGGGTCATACATTAATAACGTGTGTTTTTTAGCAATTTTTAAACACCTACCCTCCCCTTTGTTGATATGTGGCGATGTTACAGATACCATACCCAAAAAACACGTGTATTTTTTATGTTGATATTTTCAGAATATTACCTTAACATTTGGATACAAATTTCTAGGCAAGCGTCAAGGTTGCTGAGTGTTTGTTGGTTGTTTCTTTGGTTTAGAGATCGCGCGTTCAACGAAAAATAAATACACGTGGTACCTCCATATGGGGGGTTGATCTTCTTGTAATGTTTTGTGATGCTTCTCCGGACCCATCCCCCCTCGATATATAAATTAAGTAAACGTTAACAAGGTGGAGAAGCGCAAAGCGTTTTTCTGTCCACTGTGCTCTGAGCGGGTGAGCTACGGAGCTAACTTCAGCGCTCACCTGCTACAACGGCACGACGTGTCCGAACAAGTTGAACAGCTCGAGTTTAGTTCTATGGATGGTAAGTATTGATAATTTATTTTGTATGAGACACCCAAGACCGGTTTACCCTAGGGCCAAAAAGGCCACGGCATGGGGTGGTATTCTGCGAGGGACGGCGCAAGCCAAGCATACGTAGAGACTAGCGATGTGAAAAAGTGAATCCATTTTATACAAAGGTGCCTGAAAAAAAGGGCAGACGACATATGCTCCTATGCTCCAAATGTGTTCCCTTTACTGTACGGAGTGCGTGGCTTTTAGGCCACCGAAAAATTTCAATATAAATCGATAATTTTATTGGTCGATTATTTTCCAAAATGTCACATCTGGGTGCTGATTCTTAAAATACGCTATTAGAAGAAATATAAAAAAAAAATACCTTCGAATTGCGAACCTTCTCCTTTTTGAAGTTTCTTAAAAATACGGCTGATGTTGGCAATGTTCAGGTCATGACAAACATCTGTTTATTCCATACAAATGTTTGTCATGTGTGGGGATCGAACCCGCGATCGCAAACGCAACAGCCATAGGCCAGTCCCGTGACCGTTGTCCTAACGCGTCATCATATATGTCATAGACTTCATGATGTACAAAAGCGCGATACAAGAGGAAACCAAATTCCGTTTCCGGAAGACAACAGCCAGCAAGCAGACGATCGAGGGTGTACGCTCTCACTACATGTGCAGCCAGTCGGGGATATATGTATATCAGGTAAATATTAAACATTTAACTACTGATATTATAATCAGAAGAAAATAACTGAGGTAGCAGCAGCACAGCTGGAAATATCCTGTTCAAATTCTGCAGCAGTCCGACTGGGGAAGAAAAAACCTCGACCTTACAGAAGATCACAGCTAAATAATACTGCTTTCAAGTTGTGTTGTGTTCCTGTGTGAGTGAGGTGAGCAGAGCTCCTGGAAGGGATTGAGGATAGGGTCGGCAAAGCGCTTGCGATACTTCTGGTGTTGTAGTAATTGCTTACATTTATAAAAATAACTTTCTGTTAAATTGTTTTTACACCTTATATGATCTAAACATTGTTGGTAACTATCTGTCTGTCTTTGTTACGCTAACACGACCAAAGCCACGGGTAATGACAAACGCTACAGGTAATGATATATTTAACATTGAAGGAAGTATAGGACTAGGAAAAAGTCAATTGAAGCTGATGAAGTGGCACGTGTTGAATATTTTATTACAGTTTCTTCAAAGTGAATTAAAAATTACATAGTCTTCGTATTGCCATTTATGTCCGATGTATTTGCGATAACCAGAGACAATAATCTGTTGCCCTTTGACAGCTAAATAAAATAATAAAAAATGCCACCCACCACACTGTGTGTGATGAGAATTTTGTCGGAAATACTCACAACCCAATCACAAATGATCAGATAATAATTTTTACGGCTCATATAATATTTGTAATTTACTTTTTTAAATATTTGATGACAAGTATCGTTTATTACCTGTATGCTACATGAAAAGTATTTGCAAAATAAATATAACGATTTACGCCAAATATAACCGTTTCCATACTAAAGGGTAAGGGCAAGCGTCCGGCGCCCGAGCGTCAGATATACAAAACAGGCAAAGCTTGTCCCGCGCACATGATCGTCACAGAAACGCTGGACAAGGTGTTGGTCACGTTCTACAAGACGCACGTCGGTCACGGACGTGAGTTTTAATTTATAACTAGCTGACCCGGCGAACTTCGTATCGCCTAACACAAACTTTATCGTATGGTATTAAAGTTCAAATTGACTTTTAAGTATTATCACAAATCTTTTGTATGGGAGTATAGAAAAGTTTTGTTTTTAGACTTTTTCAGGAAATTTAATTTTTTTTTTTAGAATTTTTCTCTCCGTAAGAACCATCCTTGTACTTCAAGGAATATTTTAAAAAAAGAATTAGCGAAATCGGTCCAACCGTTCTCGAGTTTTGCGCTTAGCAACACATTCAGCGACTCATTTTTATACTATAGATGACGTAATAATATCGAATTAGGACACAGCAGGAAATTTCCTGCTCAAAGTCTGGAGCAACCCGACTGGGGAAGTACCTCGATCTTACAGAAGGTCACAGCTAAATAATACTGCTTTCAAGCAGTGTGTTCCTGTGGTGAGTAAGGTGACCAGAGCTCCTAGGGAGGGTTATTAGAGGTCATCAGAGGTTAATCAGTTTCTGGACTAAGGGGCCTAATTCTCATGTATTCTAATCACGTTTATAACATTTCTCTTCTTAGATGGTAATAATCTGATGGTAATGGCAAGTATTGAACAGCCCCCAGTAAGATAACATACTCAGTCGGAGGTCTAGAAGCAAACGTCTAGACCTAGACCTCGAACCCGTGAATACAAGCGCAGGAGTTGAGTTCTTAGTTTCGCTACATGGTTTTAAATGTTTAAATGGTGTTTTATTTGCGCATAACTTAAAACCTACCTTATACCTAAGCTACTGTATCTATTTGACTGTTTGTATATATTTTATAAATGCTATCTAGTACATGTAGGTACATATGTTACATACATATATTTATGCATACTTTGCTAAGTAATACTCCTCTCAAGCAGTGTTGTGTCCCTGTGTGAGTAAGGTAGAGAGCTCCTGAGGGATCGGGGGTAGGGTCGGCAACGCGCTTGCGATGCTTGTAGTGTTGCACGGGTCTATACGTGACGGAAATCACTTGCCATCAGGTGAGCTGTACGCTAATAAAAATTAATAATTAATGCTCTCTTACATAGATATTTTGTATCTACCCTCTATAAAATGTGTATAATCGCACGTAGCGTGTCCGTACTACGAGCCGCGTGAACCGAAGCGCGCTAAAGGTAAGTGTGCGAGCGAGACGGACACACTCGTGTGCGACACGTGCGGCGCACGCGTGCCCCACGAGCGCATGCGCGACCACGCGGACCGGCACGGACACGGACTCGGACTCGGACATGGACCCGGACATGGACACGGACACGGATCCGGACCCGGACACGCACGCGAGGTAAGTGTGCGAGCAACACGGACACGTAAAGGGGTAAGTAAGCTTTAAAGTCCCGCTGACCAGAGCAAGACAGGTCAGCGCGTAGTGCGTCAGCACGAGACGATTTCTGATCTGCTGCTATGACTCGTGCCTCACCCTACCCCTGTGCGAGGAACAGTTCAAATCACACAGCTGGCGAGAATCCTCAATCAATTAACCAGTGAGTTCAACAACTGGCATTGCACGGTCGGAGTCTTTTTCGATATGGAAAAGAGCTTTGATCGTGTGTGGCACGCCGGACTTCAGACTAAGTTGATCAACGCGATGGTATCGTCCGCGTTTGTGCTAATGCTAGTGTCGTTTTAGAAGCTTTTACGCCTCGGTGAAAGGTGACCTACTTACCGGATATGATTTAAACCAGGATATGACAACCTATAGGTCGTAGCCTATTGTATAGGTATAGCCTTGGTCCACTGGACGAAAATTCTTGGACCACGACGATTCCACTACCACCTTGGAACTTATAAAGCCAACCGATGGCGGGATAACCATCCAACTACTGGCTTTGAAATACACAGGCCCAAGACGGCCAGCAGCGTCTTCGGTGCGACAAATCGAGCTCTTCGGTCACCAATCCGTCTGACCAGCGTGGTGACTCTGGGCAAAATACACGAGTTCACGCCATTTTTGGCTCGAACTTGTGGAGGCCTAGCAGTGGAGTGTGATAGGCTAAAGTGAGTAAAGCTTTCGGTTGCCAGATCCTATGGTTTTATTTTTATTTTTATAAATAGAGTTATGTCCACAGGCTTAAAGTGCCCATGCTTTTGTTATTCCGATGTTTAGTTTTATTACTGATCGTTTACTTGTTACACTGCTGCAGCTCACATTAAGAGAACTAATTATTCTATCTTATTATCCCTAATGCAGACGTGAGTCCACCGACCAAAATTATGCTAAACTTAATTGATATCTTACATGCAAAAAGACATAGAATTATATTGCGCCTTACTTTATTGTTGTCACTATTGTGTTATAATTATCTTATAATTAAGAGGCTTAATGAAACGTGCTTTTACTTGTGCTGCCAAAACGGAAGAGAAATATATTTTAAATTTATGTTACACAGAGTACAACAATGACACAGACTAATTATATCAATCACCACAGATAACTTATAAATAGCAACAATAGTAATTTGAGTACTCACAATTTAACACCCCCACTCTCAAATTACAGCAAATTTTAAATTACAATACATTAGTTATAAAACAATTACAATACCCAGCATGTTCATAAATTTAAGGTGCTTAACTAAAACTAAACTTTTTGTAAACATGTCTGCTGGCATATTGTCTGTAGGTAAATAATCAACTTTAACTATCTTATTAAAAATAACTTCCCTGCAATAGTGATAACGGATATCAATGTGCTTAGTTCTGTTATGAAACACAGGATTTTCTGATAACTTTTTAGCACCTTGATTATCACTATATAATACAACAGTATACAATCGCTTAGTTATCTCATTTTGTAAATTTTGAAGATACACTGCTTCCCTACAACCTTCTGTGAGTGCCATATACTCTGCCTCAGTACTTGAGAGCGCTACTGTTTTTTGTTTTCGACAACCCCACGAAATGACAGAACCCGACAACATAAAACAAAAGCCTGAATAAGATTTTCTATCTACAAAATTATTTCCCCAATCGCTATCAACATAGCCCTGAATATCAACATTTCCATTTTTACAGTATTTTAAACCCACATTTTTAGTCCCTTTTAAATATTTCAAAACTCTTTTAGCATAAGACCAATGTTCATTACTGTGACAATTATTAAATTGACTCAAGTACCCAACAGAATAAGCAATATCTGGCCTAGTAAGAACAGCAAGATACATAAGGCTCCCTATAAGCTGCTGATAAGGATTATCACTTTTCTGACACTCATTTCTAACAATATTTAATTTAGCCTCCATGGGGGTATCACTAGCTTTACAATCAATCATATAAAATTTATGTAACAGCTTATCTATATAATCTGATTGACTCAATGTAACAACATTATTTATTTTATCATAATTCACACTCATACCTAGACATTTTTTAATTTCACCTAAATCTTTAATATTAAATTTTCTACTTAAAGTATCTTTTAACAATATCATTTCCTTTTCATCATTTGAGAAAATAAAAAAATCATCAACATACAAAGTTACTATTGTTCTTAGTTCATTAACAATTTTGGTATACAAACATGGCTCTATTTTTGATTTTTTATATCCATTACTCAACATTACATCATCAACTTTTCTATACCAAGCACGTGAAGATTGTTTGAGACCATATATAGCTTTATTCAGTTTAAGAACTTTATTTTTATCAACATTAGAACATTCAAAACTATCTGGTTTTTCCATATATATAGTCTCCTCCAACTCTCCATTAAGAAACGCAGTCTTAACATCTAAATGACTAGTTTTAAAATCAAGCTGCACTGCTAAAGCAAACAATAACCTTAAAGTAGTATGACGAACCACAGGGGAGAAAGTCTCATTGTAATCAATACCCCATTTTTGATTATAGCCTTTTGCAACTAGTCTAGCACGGTAACAAATGTTATTGTCTCCATCATGTTTTTTTTTAAGTACCCATTTACACTTTACAATAGTTCCACCTTTTGGAGCATCTACAAGCTCCCACGCACTATTATTATTGAAACACTGTATTTCTTCTTTAACAGCACGTAACCAGTTTTCCCTCTCAGGGCCTCGCAGAGCTTCCTCCAAAGTTAACTCGCTGTCATCTAATGCACTGCAACTTTCTGTACACATATTTGAGAAACCATACCTATCTGGTTTACTCCTAGGTCGAATAGGCAATACTCGTATTGCACTTCCAGTACTCCCTGCAGAACTGTCTGACTCTTCAGTCTCACTCGGCACAAAAGAAGGATCTTCTGGGTTATCGGTAAATGAGATAAATGAATCATCTGACTGACAACTGTCCCCCACTGAATCTGAAGTTTCTTTTGTTTCATCTATGGGAGATGTATTCAAATTTAAGTTCTCTACAGTAGCTGTCACATTGCTATTATGCAATTTATTTTCAATTATTATGACATCACGACTGCTGGTTATCAACTTCGATTCTGGATTATATATCCTATATCCTTTAATATTGTCTGAGTAGCCCACCAGAATACATTTAACAGACTTCTTGTCCCACTTTAACCTTTTTTCTTTAGGAACATGCACCATAACAGTACTCCCAAACACCTTAAGATGACTAATATCAGGTTTCTTATTAGTCCACAATTCGTAAGGAGTTTTATTGTTCAAGCCAGCTGATACTGTCCGGTTCTGCAAATAAACAGCCGTATTAGTTGCCTCTGCCCAGAACTCTTTCTTCAAACCAGCATCAAACAATAAGCATCGAGCCTTTTCAATAACAGTTCTATTCATGCGCTCACTTAAACCATTCTGTTCAGGTGTATATGTGTTAGTCTTTTGGTGAGTTATACCCTTTTGCTTTAAATAATTTTGAAATTCATGACTACAAAATTCTCGACCATTGTCACTGCGAAGAATTTTTATTTTTTTACTCTGTGCATTCTCTACACTGGCTACATAATTTCTAAAACATTGAAAAGTTTCACTTTTGTTTTTCATAAAGTAAATGTGAGTCATGCGACTATAATCATCAATAAAGATAATAAAATACCTTGATCCTCCAAGAGAGACAATTTCCATAGGTCCACATACATCAGTATGGATAACCTCTAGCAACTGAGTACTTCTATTGCCACTGCTTGGAAAAGGTAAACGACTCTGCTTACCTTCACAACATGTCACGCAGGAACTTTTACTTATCACCGCTTTCTGCTCCATGTTTAAACCTTCCACAGCATCCTGCATTTTATTTAGGCAGGAACTGTTGACATGTCCGAGCCTGCGATGCCACATTTCACTTGAAACCACCGCTCCAGCTGACAGATGCACGGGCATATTGAGTCTGTATACACCATTGACTAAAGTAGCTGCAGCTACCAAAACTCCCTCGCTATTATAAATGTCACAACCACCAGCTCTAAAGTTCACTTTATTGCCATTTTTAATAAGTTGACTCACTGACAAGAGGTTTGTTGTGAGACTTGGAACACACATAACCTCTAATACTGTCACATCAAAAACACATTCATCAGTACAAGTAGTTATTTGTACACTGCCGGAACACTTAACTGGTACTTTATTTTCGTTAGCAACAACAATTTCCTTTACACATTGTTCGTAAGACGGATTTATAATCCAATGTTCATTTGTTGTTAAATGTACACTCGCACCAGAGTCGACATACCAATCAGATTTGCTATAAAATCCACTAAGAAACACAGCACTGAATGCGTTCGTTTGCTTCCGATCTATTTCTTTGGAATTATTTGCATTTGGACACTGATTCCGAAATGTCCTATTTGTTTACATCGAAAACATTTCACTTTCGATTTTGACAACTGACCGCCATCTTTGCTGCCGCTTCTGTCTTTGTCGATTTGCATAACCTTTTTCTTATGTTGGCTCCATTGATTTTTACTATGAAGTGTACCAAAAGCAGTTCCGTTAATTTCTCGAACTACCGACTCCATATCTAATAATTTTGATTTGATCGAATCCGTTGTGATATTAATTCCAGAATGCTCGATCGCCATTATCATTGGCGAAAATTTATCAGGCAATCCCGCCAACAGCAATGAACCTATCCATTCGTCGCTGATATTAAAACCAGTTCCAGCCAATTTCTGTCCTGTTTCAACTAATTGAGTCACGTATAAATTCATAGAATCACAATCCTCTAACCGTATTGATATTAATTTTCTCAATAATCCAATTCTTCGAGTAAATCCAGAGTCATCATAAAGCGATTTCAATTTATTCCATAGTTCCCTCGTAGATTTTACTTCTTTGATATGAACATAAATGGAGGTATCTATAGTTAAAATCAATTTGGCTCTGGTTTTAGCGTCATCCACTGCTCCAACTGGCGCTTGTCCTTGCTCGGGCTTGATGCATCCTAGCGTCCCTTCTAACACCAAGAAGTTCTCGGCCGCAAAACACCACTCATTATAATTTTCTCGCCCTTTGAGTTTAGGCATGTTCACCATGTAGTTTGAGTTAGACGCCATTACTAATTTTTTAGCACAAATTATTTTCCGCACCAACCACAACTCTGTCCTTATTCTGCAACTATTATCAATCTCTAGATAATACACTGTCGCAAGAACTAGTTGTACAGCCACTAATTACCTGGGTACCTGGGCCCATAACCTGTTATAATTATCTTATAATTAAGAGGCTTAATGAAACGTGCTTTTACTTGTGCTGCCAAAACGGAAGAGAAATATATTTTAAATTTATGTTACACAGAGTACAACAATGACACAGACTAATTATATCAATCACCACAGATAACTTATAAATAGCAACAATAGTAATTTGAGTACTCACAATTTAACATATTGTTTATACTAGCTGACCTGGCGAACTTCGTATCACCTTATTTTTTTCTGAAATATAATAATAACATAAATATATCAAAATAAAATATAGCCTATCTTTTAAGTTGGATCAAACTGCATACGGTGTGCAAATTTGACTAAAATCGGTTAAGTAGTTTAGGAGTCCATTGAGGACAAACATTGTGACACGAGATTTATATATATTAAGATATACACTTACTTGCTATCTATAATATATGTACACTTATTGTCTAGTTAACGTATATGTACACTTATGGCCTACTTGGCCTACTTACAATATACACTTAACCTATGTTATTATTAGTATTTTTTTTTTTACTTACTCCCTAAGTTTTTTCCTTATATTAAATTACAATTTATTCCTACAATAAGGTGTGCTACAATTTTAACATTTCGAGCACACCTCAATGACGGCGGCATCCCTGTGAGAGCCTATAGTTAGCGTGATGACTCTCTAAATTGAGCATTACACGACCCGCAGCTTGCGTGTTGTTGTCGTTGTTCTGTTGTTATTAGTTAGGAGATGGAACCACCTACCTGATCTACGGGTCTTACCACCTATAAAGGAAATTCTAATGTTCTTGTAGAGCCTCTTAATTATATGTAGTACGTATTATATTCATTATGATTTCCGGTTAAACTGATTATCAGTAAATAAGTGTATACTTAAATGTGTCTTGAAATTATATTTCATTTCAGCTATTTCAATCAATGGACGAATGGACGCGTCATATACAAACGGAAAACGAAATTTCTTCTTTCTAGTCACAGAAATAACGTCGATATACTAAGCAGTCTGTAGTTATATATCATATTTTAAATTTAACATTAAAAAAAACATGACGTAATGTCTGTCCAAAAAGTTATCTAAAATCCTGTATAAAATGTACTACGTGACATTGGCGATATCGTATGTGCACATTTGGCACTATTGAAAGCCATTTTAACCTAAAAAAGAAGAAGCAGTAAAACGTACTACATAGTACTGTCATTCAGTGGCGTAGCGAGCTTAACTCGCGCCCGTGGCACAATACATTTTTACCGCCCCTCCCCCCATTCGAAAACCATATAACGTGTCCAGCAGTTTTTAGTTTTTCGGACCATTTGGCGCTCCTTTGTAACGTCCGGGGCATGATGCCCCCTGCCCCCCCCGCCCCTTCTTATGACACTGCTAACAAAGTATGTGCATCTTATGGTATGGTATGGTATTATGGTATGACCCCATAGGTATCGGCACGAGCATTGACCGCTAAGTTCGGATTGGGGATCACTTTGCTCATCGTGCAGGGTCGCAAACAGAAAATAGTACAAAATTTAAAAAACAAAATTGAAAGTACTTAGTACTCATTAAATATAAGTCATAAAATCACTAAAATAATGAATTTTCGATCGAGGCACAAATTAATACCAAGGGTTTAGCACCCCTGAAATAATTTGAAAGCAACCAATCACACTCGACGTACGATGATAGTTTTGATTCAGTGTGGCTGACCAATCATTGGACGACAATATTTTTTTATTCAACTCGTAATAAATAATCAAAAATAAAGAGTCAAGCGTATGGCTGGCCTGATGGTAAGCGATTACCGTATCCTATAGACGCCTGCAACACTAGAAGCATCGCAAGAGTGTTGTCAACCCTAGTCCCTACCTCTATCCTCTTTAGGGCATTATGATCATATTGCCCCTGTGATCACTTCTACCATCAACGAGAAAAATATCAAAATGTTGTAGAGGTCAGCGCTCAATATGCCGTGTGCCGTTAACTATACTTCATAAATTTTGACAATTTGCTTAATTTTTTTTTAATGTCGCAATATGGCGTCGAAGTGTCAAACTGATCATACATATATTTTTTTAATATTAAATTTAATAGATGTATGTCAAATGGAATTTAAAAATTGTTTTTACAAAAAAATGTATTTTTTTATTATACGTGACGTAAATCTGTAACGTATTATTATTAAGAAGTAAATGTTTATTTAGATTTGTCTATGGGAATGACGTTGTTTGATTGTATTTTTAAATAAATGCTGTTTTCACGAAATTGGTTTTTATTTATTGAAAGTTTGAACCCGTTTATCTACACTAATATTGTAATGAAAAAGATTTGGTCTTTTTTTTGGTTAGATTGTAAAAAATAAGCTCAAAAAAACAACCGATTTTAAAAATTCTTTCATCATGAGACTAAATAAAACGAAACAAAATCGGAGCAAAATGTAGTTCACGCGTCAAAAGGTACGGGCGGAAAGCTAGAATATTACATGATTGTGGAAGTATCTTATCTATAAAGATATATATCTTTATATATCTCATATCTAAAAATACATTAATAAATCTATTTATGTTTATCTTTACAAGTCATTTTGCTAAAACCATCGTTCAGTTTAACATAGTATTTACAGTGGCAGAAAGTGACATCTAGTGTTGACTAGAAGGAGTCTACTTTAGTAGTTTATAGCGCCATCTAGCGTTCTTACTTATTCTTGGAAACTTACCATTAGTTTACTAAACCATTAGTGTACTACTAAATAAGTAGCAGAACTAATCATGGATTTCCATCACTTAACAACGACAATGATGATAATAAATTAGGTTATACTGTATATATTTATTTCGCATTAAAGATTAAAAGTTGTGGCAATAGTACTCTATTTGCTTTGTTTTATCGCGTTCAAATTATATTAGCGACATCTACTATTAAGTAGCGTAATTGTTTTTACAATGCTAAAAAATTTTAACGTAGAATATAGATGGCGTGCGATGTATCGTCCACAATTAGTAAGGTAAGGTAGGGCACAATATGAATTTCTTGCTAAAAATATGGAGCAGTCCGAGTGGAGGTACTACCTCGATCACACCTAAATACTACTGTTTTCAAGGAGTATTGTGTTCCTGTTGGTGAGTAAAGTGACCAGAGCTCCTGATTCCGTAATTCGCTGTCGTCAACACTCTTGCGTTGCTTCTGGTGTTGCAGAGGTCTATGGTAATCTCTTACCATTAGTTGAGCCGTACGCTTGTTTGCCGACCTAGTGATATAAAAAAACAATTTGTTATTTTTCTGTTATTAAATATTTGAAAACCTATCATTATCATATATATTAATACGCTAAGGTTAAGATGTTTGCCTCCCTTTTTAGGAAAAAACCTCACAATTACTCCACATAAATTATATATCATTTTATAAATAATTGCTTGCTCTACCAGCATCAACAACTAAGTAAAAATTTTATTATTGCTTTTGTTTTTGTAAATTAATGAATTATTAAAATTATATATATGACGACTTTTATTTTGAAACAACGTCAACGTGATTGACGGTCGGTAAATTGTTTGTTCAATATCAATTCAACTCAGGTATATACGTGTAAAGTGATAATATTATACTTATTTAGTGCGAATTATTCGCACGGGTATAGCTAGTATTTGATATTATGATTAGATGTTATGCTACAGCTTAAAACGATGGAAGCTTTTAAGCTCTCACAGCCACCATCAACACTTAGTTTCATAGGATTTCCGAGATTGACGCCATAGTTTCGGGCCCGATTGTCGAAATCTCGGATTTTCGACACGACAATCGCGGTGTAAATCTCGAAGAATGAAGTATTCACAGTGACCGTTAAGGGGCTACAGAGTAGTTTTTTATCGAGCCTTTAAAAGTCTATTACTTCATAAAACCTCCTTTCTTCATATACAATAGTTGGTCAATCACGAACATCAATTGTGCACAGTGACGTAAAAAAAATCGATTATTCAGGGTTTATATGTATATATTAATTAATAAAACTACAGCACTACTATGATTCGATTTTAATTTATAAATAATAAACACATCTGTGATATTTTAGCATACAGGGGTAATTATTAGATCTTAATATTTTCGTTGTATCGAAAATGCAGTGACAAAAAAAATTATGATTTTTCTTACAAAACAACAAAAAAAAAAAAACTAAAAAAAATTTAATAGTATCTAAGATTGTTTTTGATTATTATTTATTTATTTTTCAATTTTGTATCCTTTATATATTGGAACACACTAATTACACATTATTTGCTACATTTTAAGGCAGTATACTATTATTTACAGGCACTATGGCGTATTAAAAGCTTTTATTTTACTTTTCACAAAAATAACAAAAAGTGTGTGTGTCAATTACGACGTACGACTGGAGTTTACTCCTTTAGATCGACTGTCTAAATAGGCACAAAAAAGGGTTTCGATAGATGGCGTTAATAAAAACGTAACGAGGTTATTCGTTCAGTAGATATTACTCCTCTTTTTTTCATACCTCATATAACCTTATAATCAAATATAAGAGAATATAATAAATAAATAAATATGAGAATCGATTCTTAAGGACTAAACTCCAAAAGTCTCCAAAAAATTCAAAAAAGTTCGTCTTTTGACAGATGACAGCATATTTTTCACATTTTCAATACACGCCTAAATATTGATTACACTTACAGTTTTAAGAAATGTCATTAAATAAAAGAAATATACAAAAAAAAGGTTTTATATATTTAAAACTAAAATAATAAAATCAGATCTTCCTAAAGTATTACGTATTTACAATTAATACATATCACTATTTATTGTCTCTAATTTGATATTTTGGCACGAAACCTTCATTATCCTAAGTTTTTTTTATAAATTCGTTACATATTAAAATACAGACTAAAAATTTATTTAATAAGGCGGCTATATATACCACGTATTTTCGACAGATTAAAAATGTAATTAACTAAAAATGATAATTTTTACGATTACTTTATTTCAAAATCACAAACAGTAATAAATTTAAAAAATAATACTTAGATTTATTTATAAATTATATTTATTTACACTATTTACATTTATATTTAAATAAAAACTATTTCGTAAAGTCAATACCTAGGTACATAGTTTTTTAGACGACTTCATTGGGCACTCTTGCTTGATACTCCTTAAAGTACGACATTTTAGAAAATGTTAAACAAAATAAGAAATATTTCTATATATTCCTTCTGTGCATGTGTTTGTCACTGAACTCCACCTAAGCGGCTGGATCGATTTGATAAAAAAATTATACGTATAGTTCTATGGGTTAATGGATGGTTTGAAAACACGATTGGACCTGGTAGATGGCGCTGCTATCAGTATGTTAGCAAGCAAATTTGGTAGCTGTATTTCGGGCAGGACAACGTCTGTCAGATCCGCTAGTAATTACTGGCTAACGAAAGTAGAAACACGACTTTTTTGCAAACTTTTTACATGACAACACTTAACTGTTCATACCATCGTGTATTTGCCTTTGGATTTGGGCATATCAAGTGGAAACCTACAAAAGCTCCGAAGACGAAAACATATCTAATACATTCAAACAGCTATTTTTTTAATTATCTTATATACATTATGTACTATATGTATAAAATATTATACATATCAGAAACATATTTTCTTAAGTGTTATTATTCATCATAATGAATTAAGTAGGTACCTACATGTTTATGACCATTTTGAAAACCAATGCAAACTCTCAATTATATTGAATATACAGCAATAAAATTTAAAATAACCAAATAAACTCGGTAAGTTAAACTTTGTAATAAAAATTTACGAATTTCGGCGATGCCCCTAAAGATTTGGAAGAATCGGAATCAGAGTGTGGTGTCACTGACAGGCCATAATATCATAAAGTAGGCTCATTGAATTTGGCCCCTCTTTTTGATCTTTTTTTACTTTTAAACCACAAATGGCACAGCACAGAGATATGTAATTGGGCCAATTGAATATCTCTTCTAAAACAAAGCTCCATTTATCAGTATCTGAAGTTAAAATTATTATGCAAAACAACTATAATATTATTTGTAAATGGGCCCATGATGTTGGGCTGGTGATTAACGCTCACAAAACTAAATTTATACATTTACATTCTTCCCATAACGTACCCATCATCTCCCCGGCTATCATGGCCCACACTCATGAATGTTTTCATAGTAGTCGTATTAGTTTAAATTGTCAATGTCCACTGCTAGAAAAAGTAAATCAACATACTTATCTCGGCATCGTTATTGATAACAGATTTAGCTGGAAACCTCACATACCACTCTCCACACCTCGTCTGCTCGAAATTAAGATCTCTAGTTAGTAGATTGTGTATATTGAAAAATAAGCTCACACACAATATTTCAATATACAAATTGATATTTCAAAATAATAATAATCAAGATTTTAATTGTTTTTATGATCGAACAATCATCAATAGTGGTCGAACAAATGATAATTAATAAAAATGAATTAATCTGAGCGACAAAAATAAAAATATCTAGTAAGGGGGGCCAACTTAGGGTGAACATTTGTCTAATTAATAATAAATAAATAAAAGACTAACAATTATTTAAAAAAAAATCGTAAAAAGTGGGGCCAAATTCAGTGAACCCATAGAGTAATACTGCGAAAAAAAAAAGAAACAAGATGGCGTGTCATTGATTTGATGTCGCCATAGTAATATTTTTTTAATTTGGTGCGTTTTTTCAGTTTCTACTTTCATTAGCCAGATTCTATTTATATGTATCTTTAATACCATTACTAAGAAAGATTATTAATTATTAATATGTTAAAAGTAGTATTAAAACATTTATTTTGCCATGTTCTAGAAATTCATGGTATAAGTTAACGCAAACATCAATAGAATGTCAGACGATTTTTTTTGTTCAGCAAAATCATGCAATGAACGCACTGCAGTGCGAAAAGATACAAAAAAAATCTACCACAGTGCGTGCAGACGTCTACGCGATTTTTTTAAAACTAGATTAGAGTTACACTTTTAACGATTGATATAATGCTTTATTTGTTCGGATTATTTCTCAACCTTAAATTAAATGACTAAAAAGTAGGTACAGAGAAAAGGAATAATCGTACACAAATACTATTCGTATTTAACAATTTCTGTACCAACAAAACTATAAGTATCAATCGGTGTAAGTAATAATTAGGCAATCAAAAATGACGTCGTTTATAGTAAAACTACGAAGGATATACAAGGAGTCCAAACTCTAGGCTTTTCAATAAAATTCATTGTACACAATAATAAAACCAGATTTTAGTTCTCTTTTCTGCCACTGGCTGCGATAGAATTTTAGAAAAAAAATAAAATTTAAAGGAGTACTATTTAAAAATGGCGCGCTCTACCGTCAAAAATTAGAATTAAGATTTTGTCCCCTAAATTGAGACTATTCATTCAACATTACGTTCGGACTCCTTGTATCTATACTTCGTGAGTAAAACATTAAATTAATAAGATCAAAATGGCCGATCTAGAACATCAATAAAATTAAATAATACTAATAAAGGAACTTACTGTTTATTTTGACTTAGTTACATTTTTTGTTGGTTGTTGTAAAAATTACTTTTTTAATAAAAAAAAAATAATCTGAAAATAAAGGTTTTATTTATATATATATATATATATATATATATATATATATATATATATATATATATATATATATATATATATATATATATATATATATATTTGTAATGGAAACGACTTCAGATTTTTTAAAGTTCTGCTTTTCTATAGTGGCTCTCATTTTGTGATAAAATTATCAGCAGCATAGTTTGGACACGAAATAGGTTTACAGCTGATCTTAGACTGCTTCTATTTTTTGACTGATGTTCTGTATATATCTTATAAAAGGTATATAGTGTGTGTGGTTTAATTGAATGTCTCTCGATTATATACTCCTGTATATGTATTTGTTTTATCAATGTACAAATTCATTAACAGTACTGTGATGAAATTGTTGGGTGTTATCAACTATGACACTCGTATACGCGGTGTCTTGCACAGACGGACTCGGTGTCATCTTACCGAAATTCCCGCCAAAATTACCGTCAACCTGGCGGCCATTTTGTTGATTAGTGTGGCCGTAAAAGGAAATAAGATTCGTGTAATTATATTGATTTATTTCTGAACTCTCAATCGAACTGCACGATGACGAACTAGCGGAAAATGGTCTTTGGTTTTGCGGGTACGCGTAATTATTTGGAACCACTTCCGGTTCCGTATAGTTTTCGTAAAAGAGCTCCTGGTAGCTTCCGTTTTGGTATTCTTCGTGGTTTTCGTAAGGGGGGATAACTGGGAGGGTGTAGTCTGAGTAGTTGTAGCTTGAATCGGTGCTAAATTCGTTTTCATTTATGGGGTGGTTGACTTTGTCTGTTTGTCTCTGTGTAAGGGGGGGTGTGGGGAGATTTTCGTTGAGCTTCGGTGGTCCTTGGTCGATGTTCAGGATTAGATGTTTTTCTTCTATATCGCTGTAAAGAAAAGTTTTATTTAATATAATTTGCTTTATTAATTAGCGCATTTTTACAATTACGGTCGAAAAAGTTGATTATCACTGATCCTTGGGATATCTTTACCGCACTCACACAGGAACACAACACTGCTTGAAAGCAGTATTATTTAGCTGTGATCTTCTGTAAGGTCGAGGTACTACCCCAGTCGGGCTGCTCCATATTTTGAGCAGGATATATCCTATCATACCTCATGAATGTATTGTTCAATTCTATTTATTAAAAGTAACAACTCGGATGAAAATGAAATTTTATTTATTCCATTATCCAGCCTACACTGGCGAAAAACCGGGTCTGGCGCGAACTCGGTTAGGCTTACGGAATAGACTGAATTGATTGACTGATATACTCATTTCTACATTGGACAGCTAATAAAAAGTTAGGTTAGGTTAGTTGTTGTTTTTTTAAAATTTATCCCCAATAGGGAAAGGCAAAGGACTATAATCCATACAGCCTAGTCTGAATTTGTAAGATTCGTTCTGATATATCAAAAGGCCGGAGCCAAGTCTGAAGTAACTTTATTTTTCTTCTGATTCGATGACTGGTAAAGTAAGGCCGAAGCCAAGTATGTAATTTCATTAGGTTAGGTTAGGTTAAAAAAGAAAAAAGAAAAAAAAAGAAAGAGGTGGCGAATGCTAGCGCGACCCCTCTCGCCCCACCCAGGTGGATGACTGCTCACACGTGGAGGTTTTTTAGTCAGTAGGAGTCTGACATAACCCTCTGGCGCCCCCGCACTAGAGGGTATCCATGATGGATTTTACCCACGTAAAAAAAAAGGTTAAAAAAGAAATAGTTAGGTTAGGTTAGATACTTTTGAAGATATCAAAGACTTTTCTAAACATATCTAGTCAGACATTCCAGTCGACAGGCACCTGAGCACGTAGTTGACGGACACGATGCAGTGCGGGCGCGAGGAGCGCGAGTTGTGCACGATGGTGGCGTGGCTCTGCATCCACACCCAGCCGCCCGCCTTCGTGAGGAAGCGGTAGTAGCGCGACGTCACCTGCCCCTTCGTCAGCACTGGGGGTGCCATACAGTACCGTACGATACAATACAAGTACGCCTTATTGACACCAGAAATGTTACGAGTACAGAGTTACAATATTTACAAGAGAAATGTATTCGTACAAGAGGCGCCATTTTGCTAAAGAAGCAACCATGCAAATTTAGGTAGAGGAAACTAACAATGGAAGAAAATTATATATAAACAAAAGGAATATAGTAAGAAAAAATATCATAGAAAGACACACACACACACACACATACACACACACACACACATATGTATTAATAGACAAAAAAAATACGATTGCCATAACCATACAAATAAATATAATCAATAATATATATGTATAGATATATCAACAAATGCTCTGGTATAGTGGTGAGAGCAGTCGCCTAAAACACCTACGGTCCGCCGGTTCGAATCCCGCTCGGGATGAATATTTGTATTTGTACAAATATTTCTTTCCGGTTTTGATGTCTGTCGTTGTGAGTCTCCCCACCGTGCCTCAGAGAGCACATTAAGCCGTCGGTCCCGGTTATTATCATAAATACCTGATAGCGATCGTTATTCATAGTAGTGAACATATCCACCAACCCGCAGTGGAGCAGCGTGGTGGATTAAGCTCCAATCCTTCCCCTAAATGGAAAAAGATTTATGAGATATGCCCAGCAGTGGGATATTACAGGCTGAAGCGATCTTCTGTAAGGTCGAGGTACTTCCCCAGTCGGGCTGTTCCAGATTTGAGCAGCATATTTCCTGCTGTGCCCTGCCTCATCATTCATCATCATTACAGCCTATACAGTCCACTGCTGGACATAGGCCTCCACAAGTTTACTTCAAACATAACGTGAACTCATGTGTGTTGCCCATAGTCACCACGCTGGGTAGGCGGGTTGGTGACCGCAGGGCTGGCTTTGTCGCACCGCAGACGCTGCTCTGCTTCAGTTATATTTTTTCTTTTTTATACAAATAAATAAAACGCAATAACTGTCATACATACGTGTGCAATGTGAATATCTCATGTGTAATACATCAGTGCCATGTATGTAGTGGTACAAGGTTTTCTCTATCAGGTCCTGGGGTTCGTAGCCGGTCAGTGACGCCACTCTGGAAAACAAGATTACTTTATATTAACAACTGTGTCCTGCGGTTTGACCCGCGTTGATTTGAGCGGAAAACGTTATAATAATTATATAGCCCATAGCCTTCCTCGCTAAAGGCTATTCAGGTCAAAAATATTTTTTTAAATCGCAGCTGTAGTTCCACAGATTATGGCGTTTAAACAAACAAACTTTTAATATTAGTATAGTATATAACTAGGCAAACAAGCGTACGGCTCACCTGATGGTAAGCGATTACCGTAGCTTATAGACTTCTGCTACACTAGAAACATTTACCCCCAATTACCCCTGTAGCTCTGGCCACCTTACCCACCACAGGAACATAACACTGCTTGAAAGCAGTATTATTCAGCTGTGATCGTCTGTTAGGTCGAGGTACTACCCCAAACGAGCTGCTCCATATTACTCCACATCTGTCGGTGATTATGTAACTTTTTATGGCTTGTATGGTATATAACTTGTTCACTATGCACTAGTCGTGAACTATTTCTATGGCCTATTGACCTTACTTGATAATAAGATAATATATAAATAAAAATGAATGTTGCTAAGCGTCTAACTCGAGAATGGCTCGACCACATTGGCTACTTTATTTTTTGTGTGTTCTATTACGAAGGTTTTAATACAAAAAAAACAAAAAAAAATTACTATTAACTATTGACAGAACGCAAGAACAACTTTTGACAGAAATTTATGGACGCGCGTTACACACGTACAACTGCACCGAATTTCATATATTTTTATGTATTGATTATTTTCAGGATTGTATTAAATAAAATTACAAACAAATCAATATATCATAAAGAAATGGCTTAAATAAATATCATATAACATACACACACGGTCGTCTGTTCGTACGGTAAGCAACTTAATGCTTGTATTATAGGTAACTGCTGACTGATGTAGGATTTTTTTTTTTGATAAATATACATAAAAATGACACATATATAATTAAATAAATAGTATGATGGTACATAGTTCAAAAAGGTTTTTTAATATTTGAAGCATAATTATAAAACTCATAATAATAAGATTGATAAATTATAATTTCATACAACACCAACACAATAATAATCATGTTACTCGACGTTTAAATAAAAAGTGTATTGTGTTTGAGCTAATATATATTTCAAAAGGGCTTTACAAGTATATCACGTGTCGAGCCCTCGACTATTGTTTTATCATCCGGAAAAAGTGTTGACACAAAAAGAACCTGATCACTTCCGGCAATTAACTCTCACGCATTGTTAAAGACCCTTTCAAAATAGAAAAAATAGGGATTTTGGTTTCCCTCTTCAATACGCGAGCGAAAAACTTAATTATTAAAAAAAATATTGCAGAAAAATATTAATTGATTTTGCGAATTAATAAACTTTTATTATTTTTCATACGTAATTATTATTTTTGGGATCGGTGAAATTTAATTAAGCTTAATCTATTTTTTTTATATAAATACTAGCTGTGCCCGCGACTTCATCCGCGCGGAATTTAACAAAAAAGTTTTTGTTCAGTTCGCAGAGTTATAAAAGAAAAAAAATTCAAAAATGAAAGTAGCCTGAGTTACTCCTTATTACATCAGCTATCTGCCAGTGAAAGTCCCGTCAAAACCGGTCCAGCCGTTTCAGAGATTAGCCGGAACAAACACAGACAGACAGACAAAAATTGTAAAAAAATGTTATTGTGGTATATGTACCGTGTATACATACATTCATATGCATTTAGTAAAAAGCGGTTATATTAATATTACATACAGACACTCCAATTTTATTTATTTTTTACTTATGTATTATTAAGATATAAAATGTATAAAAATCCATTAGATAAGGTTTCAATGCAGTTATGTAATAAGCGTTTTGAAATCCTAGCTAAAAAAAACTATAAGTACTATATAAATAACATTGAAAGCAAAATTAAAATAAATCCCAAAATTTTTTGGTCTTTTATGAAATCAAAGCGAAATGGCAAGAGTACTTATCCTGCATTACTTATGCATGGCAATGATGTGGCAAGCAATGGACGTGATATTTGTAACATGTTTGGTAGCTACTTTTCTTCTGTATATAATCCATCTAGTCAATCCCAGGGTTCATCTTCCTTGTTTTCTAAATTGTTATCGAATCACTTTGATTCATTTTCCAGTATAGCCATCGACCGACAAACTGTAGTTAAATCTCTTAAAAGTCTTGATATATCAAAGGGACCGGGATCGGATAATGTTCCGCCAATCTTTGTGAAAGAATGTGCTGATGAGTTAGCAATACCTATGAGTTTAGTATTTAATCAATCCCTAAGATCTGGCATCTTCCCTGATAGATGGAAACTTGCGAAAGTGGTCCCCATTCTTAAACCTGATGTTGAGGCAGGAATAGTTAGCAATTACAGACCAATATCCGTTCTTCCAAATTTAGCAAAAACTTTTGAAGCATTAATATGCCCCTTAATTCAAAATTACTTTACAAAATACTTGTCAAACCACCAACATGGTTTTACTGTCGCTAGATCCACATGCAGTAATTTGGTCAATTTTATTGAGAATGTTTTGGAATCTGTTGACGCAAACAAACAAGTGGATGTGGTGTACACTGATTTCAGCAAAGCTTTCGATAAGGTATCGCATCACATCTTAGTTCAAAAGCTGTCATCATATGGCTTTTCCGGGTCATTGCTTCATTGGATTATCTCCTATCTATCAAATCGTACCTTTTTCGTTGTGGCTGATGCTTATAGATCGAATGAATTCAAAATTGCTTCAGGTGTTCCACAAGGATCGCATTTGGGACCTATTTTGTTTAATATTTTTATTAATGACCTCCCGAGTTGCTTCCTATATTCTACTCCATACTTATTCGCAGATGACTTAAAATTATCTCGTGTAATAAAATCCAATACAGATGCAATGCTACTTCAAAGTGATATTGAAAGACTTTCTGAATGGTGCAGAATTAATGGTATGCAACTAAATCTTAAAAAATGCTCTCAAATAACTTTTACCCGTAAACTAAATAAGATACAGTATAGTTATAATATCAACGACATAAGTCTCAGTCGCGTAGATACTGTTAGAGATCTGGGTGTAATGATTGATTCCAAGCTAACTTTTGTTCCTCATATTGATAATATTGTGAAGAAAGCTTCTAAAATGTTGGGATTTCTTATTAGAAACCTAAAATCATTCCGGTCTCCAAATAATAAAATTTTGCTGTATAATGGGTCTTGTAAGAAGCATACTTGAGTATTGCGTCGTAGCTTGGCGGCCTCATTATGCAACACATAGCCTAAGAATCGAGCGAATCCAAAAGCGATTTGTACATCATCTAGCGTACTCTACCGGTGTTGCTAAAAAACAACCTAGCTATTTGAAACGCCTGAAATATTTCAAAATGGATTCATTAGAGAAGCGTAGGAACTTATCCGATTTATTATTTTTGTTTAAATTGTTACGTAACAATATTGACTGTTCTGAATTACTATAAAAATTTAATTTCACTATCCCTCGCAAATATCCTAGAAAACCCATTATGCTCCTGTATCCCCCTTTTCGAAGATCAGTTTTGGGCACTAACTCGCCAGTTTCACGACTAAGTAAGATACACAATCACTACAGCAAACAGATTGATATATTTGGCACAACATTTCTGCATTTTAGGAGCCAAGTTCATAATCTTGCTTTTGATTTGCCATCAGTTTTGTAGTATTAGTTTAATCACTGTTTTGGATAACTGATCTTATCTTTGTTTACTGAATTGTATTTACCTATATGCATGCGGTGTTTACCTACATGAGTTGTGTACTTAGATTAAGTATAATGTATGTTCTGTTTTGTAATGAATGTTTTAGTGTAATAACTGCTGGTAAACCAATAAATAAATAAATAAATAAATAAATTAAATTTTTTAACGTTTTATATTTGCATTGTCAGTTCAGATATATTTATATATATTTGTGATTTATTTCTCTATAATGTAGTCGTTTGATACGAAAACTACGTCTACAGTCGGTTAGGTAGTTAGTATATTAAATTAATATCTGGACAGAAGTCTCCTTTTTATATAGAAGAGAGTTGGAGTTTTAATTCACCACGGCAGATTAATCATTACATAATAAAAAACAAAGTCGCTTCCCGCTGTCTGTATGCTTAGATCTTTAAAACTACGCAACGGATTTTGATGTGGTTTTCTTTTGTAAATAGAGTGATTCTAGAGGAAGGTTTATATGTATAATACATGCATAATATATTACAGGTACAGGGTACACTGATAGTTTTTGCAACCGTGCGAAGCCGGGGCGGGTCACTAATTACTTTTTTTTTATAATAAATTCTTTATTTGACCAAATGCTGTACAATTTCATAATCATATAAAGTTATGTCTGAAATTAAAAATAGTATAGCGGGTGTCTATGATGACAACCGCGGCAGACATTTTAACGTGCTCTTCGAAACACGGTGGGGAGACCCACAAGTTGAATAGTTAACTGAGGTAGGGCACAGCAGGAATTTTCTGCTTAAAATATGGAGCAGGCCCGACTGGGGTAGTACCTCGACCTTACAGAAGATCACAGCTAAATAATACTGTTTCAAGCAGTGTTGTGTTCCTGTTGGTGAGTAAGGTGACCAGAGCTCCTGGGGGGATTGGGTCGGTAACGCGCTTGCGATGCTTCTGGTGTTGCAGGCGTCTATAAGCTACGGTAATCGCTTACCATCAGGTGAGCCGTACGCTTGTTTGCCGACCTAGTGACGTAAACAAAAAAGAATATCTACCTTATTTGAATCAATTAACTTTTTTTATAAAATAAATAATCTGTTTGACTATGCTTTAGAAATACAATACCTGCAAATATGTATCAATTAGCTTTCTTACGGGCTCGGTTTACACCCCAACGCTCGCCCCTTGCAAGGGAATAGCTGACAACAAATTTTTATTGTTTCACGGCCCTTTCTAATTTGTTTTTTATGTTCCTTACTTGTTTTGTTTTGTCATAAATCGTTTAAAGTTTGTCAAAAATCTCTCTTTTATCAAGAAAATTATAAACAGTTTCAAAAGATCCTTCTTTGAGGCGATTCGACTGTATTTTTTCTATGTTTGTATCCTCGTAACTTTTTGTGGGTGATCTGATTTTGAGCATTCTTTTTTACTATGCAGTGATAGCAAGTAGTGTCGAGAAAAGGTCGTGTTAGGCTTTTTTCGATCTCGCTATTTTCCTGCTCAGCGTGTGTACCGCGCGATAAGGAGCTTCGTTCCAATAAAAATTATTTAACCGACTTCAAAAAAGGTTACTCTATTCGACCTATATGATTTTTTTAAATGTATGTTCGGGGCTAACTTCGTCGTTTATGCACCGATTTCGATAATTCTTTTTTTGTTGGAAAGGAAATATCCCTGGTGTGGTATCATGATAAGGAAACCAGGATCTGATGATGGGATTCCAGAGAAATCGAGAGAAACTTGAAAATCCGCATAACTTTTTACTGGGTGTACCGATTTTGATAATTTTTAATTTAATCAAAAGTCGATATTTATCATGTGGTCACATTTAAATTTCATTGAGATCTGATCACAACTTTTAGAGTAATCTTTGATAATGCGTTTATACTTGACAAATTTTTCGTCTACCTACGTTGTATTACTCGTCGATATAATTGAAGTCGGTTTTTTTCGTTTGCCAGCAAACACAATTATTAGCTTCGAGTCAGGGTGTAGTCACCTTGCCCCATCGCAAGTACGTCCATGGTAGGCCATATTATAATAGGAAAATTGGGACACCCAAATTCGTAGTCCACGCAGACGAAACCGCGGACAATAAGCTAGTAACAGCATTAAATCATAATAAAAGCAAAAAATATGCTTCATAAGCAATATTAAAACTGAATCAGTAGAATATTGCTGACAAGGGCGGAAGAAATAACAACACGTATTCACAGAGACAGACAAAAATATAATTTATATAATTACAATAGAGTTTATTTTGCTTTGATAATAAAAAGAAATACAATTATGAAAACTAATACGGAAACATTCTCAAAATGGCTTACGTCATTATTCTTTTGAAGCGATGTGTATGATGATGATGTGTGTTTTTGATTACCCACCTGTAACATCCCACTGCTGGGCGTGGGCTTCTTTATCCATGCACCGGTTAGAGATAACACTATTTGATGGATGACGGTATCTAACAGATAAAAGTTTTGATGAATCTTTTTTGACATATTTAATTTTAAATTGACGACGACGCGTTGGCGCAACGGTCACACTGGTTTGTGGCTGTTGCGCAGGCGGTTGCGGGTTCGATCCCCGCACATGACAAACATTTGTATTGGCCATACAGATGTTTACCGTGGTCTGGGTGTTTGTGCAGTCCTTGTGGGTCTCCCCACAGTGCCTCGGAGAGCACGTTAAGCCGTCGGTCCCGGTTGTTATCATGTACACCTGATAGCGATCGTTACTCATTCTCATATCCGCCAACCCGCATTGGAGTAGCGTGGTGGATTAAGCTATGATCCTACATGGGGAAAGAGGCTTATCCCCAGCAGTGGGATATTACAGACTGAAGCGATTAATTTCAACTTTAAGAGAATAACTTTAATAACATTGAATGTTTTATCTTTTTTGGTTTTTAGTAGTAATACTAAGTAATAGCTTAAGTTCAGCTGTAAACCTGTTTCGTGTCTAAACTATTGCGTCTGTTTGATTAATTCTTCGTATAAAGCTTATTAGCTGCGGCTTTACTTTCTTAGTTTTACGCTATTCATATATAAACAGTAAAATCAATCGTTGTCAGATACCAGGATAACATAACATAATAGGATGATCTCCAGCTGTCACCTGTTCTGTATATCTAATATATAAAATTCTCGTGTCGCGGTGTTTGTAGTTAAACTCCTCCGAAAAGGCTTGACCGATTCTCATGAAATTTTGTGTGCATATCGGGTAGGTCTGAGAATCGAACAATATCTATTTTTCATACCCCTAAGTTATGGGGAAGGGGGGGTTAAGAGGTTTAATAAAATATGAAATTTTATGTGCATATCGGGTAGGTCCGAGATTCGGCCAACATCTATTTTTCATTCCCCTAAGTTATAAGTGGGGGGAGGATTAAGGGGGTTAATAACATATATGGCAAAACAACTTATAAATGGTATGTAGTGTGTGCGGTTTAAATTAATCCATCTTGCATCCATCCTGTATCGATAATCTTTGTATGGAAGTCATTACCTTGTATTGTATGTCTGTTTATCAACATCGTAACGAAAAGAGCGGGGCGCGGTGTCGTGTGTCACACATCTGGTGACCAGGTGCGAGTTATTTTGATAATTGATATTTATATGGAATTAGCTGTAATTTCTTTATCTATGACTACGCTAAATGCGCTATATTAGGTATGTTTTGTATGATTCGATGATATCTATTTTGGTTCTATGGCGTAGTTTGAGTGACACTGCCTTATAACTGCAGGGTTGTTAGTTCGATTTTCGCCTCGGGTCTGGGTTGAAATGTGTACTAATATTAAACAAGAAAGATTTGTTATATTTTTGGATTTTATTGGATAAATAAAAATATTGTTGAACCGATTTTAATAACTATTTAATTAGTAGATTATAAGGTTATCACTGAGTGACATAGGCTATATTTCAACGCGAGGAAACGAAGTCCAAATCGTGTAGTCCACGGCGAATAGCTAGTATTTTTTATGGGTTACTGCTCGTAGCTGCGCCATGCGGATTGCGGGGAACGTCGGAATAAAAAGTATCCTGTGTTATTCTGGATCTCCAAATATCTACGTACTGAGTATGGTTGAATTGAGGAACCTCCTCCATTTTTGAAGTCAGTAAATAATATTTATTTATAATTCCAAAACTAAATCACACAAATATAAAAAAACTCAATTCTATTAATAATCATCCAAAAATTATAAATATAAAAATTTGTGAAGATAGATTTACGTTTATTACTCTTTCACGCTAAAAATACTGAATCGATTGTGGTGAAACTATTAAACTAGATGACTGAGGATCTAGATTATCTAGAATAACACATGGCTACTTTTTCTACCAACATGCCGACCATATCAGAAATAACAATTGAGGAACCGCGAGGCGTAACTAGTCTTATTAACGTTTCGATAGTTACTAATTTCTTATCACTCAAAAACTACTGAACCGATTTTAATGAAACTTGGCACATAAATCGCTGGAGACCCAGAACAACATATAGGTTATATTTCAACCCGATATTCCAACTGTATCAAAATGTTTTCATGTAATACCGCGTTTCAGCTAGTAGTTCGTATAATTCATTATTTATAACAATAACTCATTATGTATGAAACATTTAACGATTGTTCTTATAGTTAGAGTTATGTCAAACTCGCGAATGTGATTGACCATATGACACGTGTGTCGATATGACCGCTGTAAACTGTCAGGGTTGCGGGTTCGATAAGGACTTTGATTCTAATTTAAAAATAATTTGCAAAATTTATAGCGAATAGTTTCACCACTCTAAGGTCAAAATTTTACCGTCCTTCAGGTAGGGTAGGTAGGTAGGTTCTCTTTGTCCATGTAGGAGAAGGGTCGGAGCTTAATCCACCACGCTGCTCCACTAGGTTGGCGGATATATTCCCTACTATGAGTAACGATCGCTATCAGGTGTACATGATAACAACCAGGAGCGACGGCTTAACGTGCTCTCCGAAGCCCACGTGACCCACCTTATCACTATCTTCTATTCTATCTCGCAAGTATATTAGGGGATATACTCTTTTATTATTTTATATATCTAAGTTAAAATATAAAAATAAAGTAAATATAATTATACAATAACACATACACACGGTCGTCTGTACCTAAGGTAGGCAAATTAATGCTTTCTGAGGGGTGGTCTTGTTGTCAGCGAGGACACCTCCACCATTGTGCCGGGGCCCGGAGGTTTTGTCCGGGCCTACCGCCGGGGCAAGGTGGCGAATGCTAGTGCGACCCCATCTCGCCCCACCCAGGCAGACGACTGCTCACACGTGGTGGTTTTTTAGTCAGTAGAAGTCTGACATAATCTTCTGGCGCCCCCGCACTGGAGGGATGGATTTTGACCACGTAAAAAAATAAAAAATAAAAAAAGGCAACTTAATGCGCTTGTGTTATAGGTAACAGCCGACTGACTACGCTTTTTTTACACTCCTTTTTTACATACACTAGGTCGGCAAACAAGCGTACGGCTCACCTGATGGTAAACGATTACCGTAGCTTATAGAAGCCTGCAACACCAGAAGCATCGCAAGCGCGTTGCCGACCCAACCCCAAATCCCCTCTGAAGCTCTGCTGTCTCTATTTTTCTCACCAACAGTAACACAACACTGCTTGAAAGCAGTATTATTTAGCCGTGATCTTCTGTAAGGCCGAGGTACTACCCCATACTACCTAGACCAGATAAATTTACATACAAATAATTAAGGTTTGTGACGAAAATCGAGCCCACAATTCCTGGATCAGAAAATGCAGTCAGCTGCACTAATTTAATTAATTTGCTAATCATAATATGTTAATTTAATAACTATTTAGATCGTTCATCTTTAATTAATTTTTTTTTTAGCATATTTTATTTACTTTTCCTAAGGGATTTTTTATTATTATTACCTACTAATTAACAAAATTAACTTTTAACATACTCGTAACTCATTCCTAATTTTTAGATATTCACTTTTTTTATGTATTATTAATTAATTAATTTATTGATTGTTCGAATTGCGACGACCCTGGCAAGCATAATATTTCGTAGAAGCGGTCATTGTTGTCGCTTAACGCGTCCGTGATTGCCGTGAACTAATAAAAGTTGAACTTGGGACCGTTGGCCATGAGTGCCGACACAAGGCATAATTTTTAGCCGACTTCAAAAAAGGTGGAGATTCTCATCGACAAGTAATACAACGTAGGTAGTCATAAAAATAATTCATTAATTAAATACGTATTATTAGGTATAGCTCAAACACTATTGTATTCGTCAGGTCCCGCTCAAATTTAAATGGGACAACGCAAAAAATACCGGCTTACGAATAAAACAAAAGATTCACCAAAATCTGTTCATCCAGTAAAGCTATAAGCTAACACAAATAAATATACAGTCGAATTCGGTCGAGTCGGTTGAAAAGAGGAAAGGCTTATATTTTTTAATGTTTGTAATGAGTAAGTTCAAAAAACTACTTGAACGATTTTAGTGATTCTTTCACTAGTAGAATATTACGTTGTCCCTGAGTGACAAGGCGACATTTTAGCTGGAGGTAATGAACCGTCAAAATCGTGTAATCCATGTAAACGAATTCGTATGGCGAGCTAAGATCTTTCGACTTTCGACTCTTCTACATTGAGAAAGAGACCAAGCCCAGCAGTGGGACGCTAGACTGAATCAATCAAATTAAATATCGTTAATATTTCTACACAGCACACTGGCAAACCGCAGGACCAGGTTGTTCTTTAGTGATAAAATTCTTGGAATGCTATAACTTGTTATCGACTGAGCTAGTGAGGTGTTAGAATATCGTCATCGTCGTGATCATTTGTCGAATTTGGATAGCAAATGATATTAGTAACTAGCGCGGTGGTCGCATCAAGCGAGTTCCGTCATCGGTGTGAGATGCACGCGTGGGTTTATTTTTGAGATTTTTTTTTTAATTTCGCCACAATACCTAAGATATAAATTAATCGTTCTTTCTATTGGTACAAATCGCATCAAAACACATTTTGCAAGAAATACGGTATCACTAAATAAACACATCTTTATCATTAGACGACCGCTCTGGTGTAATGCGTGTTGGTGGCGTCTAATCACCAACGGTCGCAGATTCGATTCTCGCTCCGAGAGGATTGTTTTTATCAACACAAATATTTATTTACAGTCAAGTTGTTAGTCTTGTGTGTTTCCCCACCGTGTCTCGAAGAGCACGTTAAGTTGTCGGTCCCAGTTGTTGTCATGTACACCTGACAGCGATCGTTATTCATACAAGGGAATATATCAGCAACCCGCAGTGGAGCAGCATGGTGGATTAAGCTCTGATTCTTCTCCTACATATGAGAGGGGAAAGAGGCCTATGCCCAGTAGTGGAATATTATAGACTTAAGCGTATCCTAAAATCACGAACCGGATAATACGCTTTAGCTATTGAATGCTTTTGAATAAATAATAATATCGATATATTCCTATCGACAATGCACATCCCTCGCTCGTAAAATCGCTTAGCGTCGCAAAGTTACGGTGAATTATATTTAACAATCGAGAAATTATTTCTTATACGTATATATATTTTTAATATTCCGAAACTAGTCCTGCCGCGCGGTTTTAATCTTATTAAGTCATCGTACATAAAAAGGGTAACCAATATAAATGTAAATAAGAACGAATTGCAAACGCATGTACGCGCGTAACTTCTGAACGATTGGAAAGAATTGAATTATTTTTTATCTGTTCGTTAATGACAAGACAAGGTTAAATAATAATTGTGTTTGCTCGCAAACGAAAAAACCGACTTCAACCACATCGACAAGTAATACAACGTAGGTAGACGAAAAATTAGTCAAGTAAATACGCATTATCAAAGATTACTCCAAAAGACGTAATCAGATCTCGATGAAATTTAAATGTGACCACATAACATCGGCTTTCTATTAAATTAAAAATTATCAAAATCGGTACACTCAGTAAAAAGTTATGCGGATTTTCGAGGGTTTCTCTCGAGTTCTCTGGGATCCCATCATCAGATCCAACAGGATACAACCACTTTCCAACAAAAAAAAAAAGAATTATCAAAATCGGTCAATAAACGACGCAGTTATCCCCGAACATACGGTCGAATTGAGTAACCTCTTCCTTTTTTGAAGTCGGTATATATAGGTAAGTACTTATAGGTAATATAATTCCCATTTTTTTAACTGTCGACTGCAATACAAATTTGTTTGTATGGACCATACAGATAGTTTACTTCAATATCTATGGACGTAAAATGTGTGGGATGACAAATTGTGAGCAATTTATTTATGTATGTATATCTTATTTTCTTATATAGAAAATTCTCGTGTCAAAATGTTAGTTACGACACTCGTCCGAAATGGGTAGAACGGTATCGAGTAGGTCTGAGAGTCCGCCGACATCTATTTTTCATACCCCTAAGTTATAAGTGGTGGGGATTAAGGGGGTTAATAACATATATGGCAAAATAACTTTTGCGGGGTCAGTTAAGTTATATTTATATATTTTGCGACGTGAACATACCTTTACATTTTATTATCCTCTAATAAGAAGTTACGGGAGATTTCAAAGATTATGCATCCTCGCTTAACCGAGTTTGGCCACGGGGTGACCAGTGGTACCATGTTAATATTACGTCGGGGTTACCAGCAAAAAATTAATTTACACTATCATTTTAATAAATAAAATTAAACAAGTTATAAAAAATATTAATAAAAACAAAAATAAGAAAAATCCAAAGACAAATACTTTAGTTTAGATAAAGAATCTAAAATTGATTTTGAATCTTATGGAGAATACCCTTAACCCAAAATCGAAAAAAAAAAATCTAATATATTAAAAAATCTTACCTAGCGTCCAAGAATATCAGCCTCATGTCCAGAGAAGCTCTGAACATGAACATGTTGGAGTGCAGTTTCAGTTCGGTGACGGCTGAGGGGGGGAGGGAGTGTCCCACCGCGACCAGCCCCAGTGGAGCCATCCCCTCACCGAAGCGCCTCGCGCGGAGGTATCCAGAACAGTGGATGACCTAGATTTAACGAATATTCACATTTATCAACCGCTCTGGTTTAGTGGTACGTGTAGGTAAACATTCGTGGTTTCCGTGTTCGATTTCCGCTTGGGATGGATATTTGTATTTATACAAATATTTGTTTTTCGGTTGGTCGTCCTCATGGGACTCCCCACTGAGCCTCGGAGAGCACGTTATGCTGCCGGTCCAGGTTGTTATCATAAATACCTAAAAGCGATTGTTCCTCATAGTAGGGAACAAATCCGCCAACCAGCAGTGGAGCAGATCCTTCTCCTAAAAAAGTGGGATTTGCCCAGCAGTGGAATATTATAGGTTAAAACGTGATTCAGCTTTAAGTGTATAGGCCCGAGCTAATGGGCAGGGTTGCCAACGGGCTATTTAAAATATTTATATACATTTGCTAGTATCAGGCAGTAACACAGTCAGCAGTAAGCAGTGTTGTGATCCTGTGTGAGTAAGGTAGACAGCTTCTGGGGAGGGTTGAGGGGCGGGGTCGACAACGCGCTTGCGATGCTTCTGGTGTTTTAGACGTCTAAGCTACGGTAATTACGCTTACCATCAGTTGAGCTGTTCGCTTATTTGCCGACCTAGTTGTATGAAAAAAGAACAGCGTTACTTTGTCACACTACTTCACTCCTCATACTGTCTTTCATACCATCAGTCTTAAATTGTTTCTTAAGGCTCGCAAAACATCTACGTGCTCATAATCCTTATCTTATCCTATAGGCCACTAATTACATAAATGAGGGTAAATAATCCTGTGGGTAATAATAATAATATTTTTTTCTAGCTTTCACCCGCGGCTTTGCTAGCATTTAACTTTTTTTAAATAAAAAGTATCCTATGTTACTTCTAACGTCGCCTTGACGCCGCGTTGGCGCAACGGTTACAGCCATGGATTGTACCTGTTGCGCTGGCGGTTGCGGGTTCGATCCCCGCACATGACAAACATTTGTATTGGCCATACAGGTGTTTGCCGTGGTCTGGGTGTTTGTGGAGTCCTTGTGGGTTTCCCCACCGTGCCTCGGAGAGCACGTTAAGCCGTCGTTCCTGGTTGTTATCATGTACACCTGATAGCGATCATTACTCATTCTTATATCCGTCAACCCGCATTGGAGCAGCGTGGTGGATTAAGCTCTGATCCTTCTCCTACATGGGGAAAGAGGCCTATGCTCAGTAGTGGGATATTACAGGCTGAAGCTATGTTACTTCTAAAAATATGTGTACAAAGTTTCATGATGATCGGTTGAGTAGTTTTCGCTTGAAAGCGTTACAAACAAACTTACATTCACATTTATAATATTAGTAGGGATTGCACACCATTAAAAGATACAAACAAAAGTAGTACAATTAGAGGAAGATGCACAAAGGCGGTCTTATCGCTAAAAGAGCGATTTCTTCCAGACAACATTTGGGTATAGGACAGGGCTTAGAAAAGCGGTTAGGACTATAACGTGTTTCTTTGAGAGTTTCTATTGAAAAGCAAGTACATTGAGTTTGAAATTATATCAAAATATTCCACAGCTAAAAAAGGCTCACTCAATATATGTCACTCTCTCACTTCAGGTGTGGTAGTAGTATAATAATTGTATTTGTTTGCAAACTAATAAAAACCGACTTCAATTACATCAACAATACAACGACAACAGATGAGGTAACTATCGAGAAAATACGTATTATTAGAGATAACAACACATTCAACCACACGACGAATAACAGCTTTCGATTAAAAAGAGCATCATCGAAATCGGTCCACCCAGTAAAAATTTCTGAGGTAACACGCATATAATAAAATACAGTCGAATCGAGAACCTCCTCTTTTTTGAAATCGGTTAGCGAGAGGAAAAATCATTAAACTATAAATTATATAATACTAGCAACCCGCCCCGGCTTCGTCCGGGTGTAATGCTGATACTAAATATAAAATATAACATAAATATTTGCAATGTAATAATGTAAATGTTCCCCTACTATATTATACATGTCTGATACATATAAGTCTGATACATATAAACCTTCCTCTGGAATAACTCTATTTACTAAAGAAAACCGCATCAAAATCCGTTCCGTAGTTTTAAAAATCTACGCATACAGACAGCGGGAAGTGACTTTGTTTTATACTATGTAGTGATTTCTCAAATCAGATAAAATGCTCAAATCTATATAAATAAAAAGGAAACCGAAATGTATGTACGCGCATAACTTCTAAACGACTGCCGTCGAATTAGACAATTCCATTTCTTGTTCCTTATTTTAGGACAAGGTTAGTATATAAAGAAAATTTTTGAAAAGCCGTATTATTCACTTCAAAAATAAAGCGTTACAAACTTCACCAGATCTACTAGTAATAAATAAATATGAATATTCCACATTACATATTCCGTACAGACGGACAAACTTGTTAATCTGCATATCCCACTCACCGCCCTAAACTAATTATACACCCCATTACACAAACACACACACGCGTCGGGGTGCAAGCGTAAAAAATAACAAAAACTTATTGAACTAATTGTATGATTGAATGAGTGTTGAGTGAATTTATTTTAAAATAACATTCGATAATTCCTGTGCTATATTTACACAGATAGATAAACACTGTCTATACTGATAATAAAACTGTTTATTATGTACATTGAAGGTAGTTAGAAAAAAAATTTGGAGGGTACTCTATAATCGATTTTGAAGTAAAATAATGCATTCATGGATTCAGCCTATATTATCCCACTATTGGGTATAGGTCTCTTTCTCCATGTAGGAGAACGGTTGGAGCTTAATCCACCACGCTGCTCCACTGCGTGTTGGCGGATATCTTCCCTACTATGAGTAATGATCGCTATCAGGTATTTATGAGAACAACCGCGACCGACGGCTTAACGCGCTCTCCGAGGCACGGTGGGGAGACCCACAAGGCCAGACATTCAAACCGGAAATAAATAATTTTTACAAATACAAATATCTAATCTGAGCGGGAATCGAACCAGCAAATACACACGACACACACCAATTTTCGAATCAAAATCGTTACACCTAGTAAAAATTTACAATCGAATTGAGAATCTGCTTGTTTTAAAGTCGGTTAAAAAGTTAATATGTAATCTACGATTGATAAATTAGACAATATTTCCCTAAGTATCAAATCTAATTAATTTAGAACCCGGAATGCTTAGAAACCCTTAAACGTATCGCTCATACGAAGATGGGGTAAATATTTACTATAATAATATATAAATATGCTTACGAAAATTCGGGGTAATCGCGAAACAACTCCCAGACATAGTTTATAATAATTACATAAACACAAATACATATATAAAAACATAACAATTATTACATAGATTCTACAATATATTCGCGTTAAGAAAATAGTGACTCGTTGCTGACACTTAGCTTGGCTACGCCTCTTGACTAATTAAATCATAGTAAATTAGAACATTCAAATTGGCCAGTTGAAGTAACCCGTTCAGACATAGATATCCAAGAATTGTTTTTTTACGCAATAAAATTCAATCTGCTTTAATAATATAATAATTTAGGTAAGGGTAAGTATGATTAAAAATGTAACGGGTAAAATTTATTACCTTATAACCGGAAGTTGTGAGACCAGCGTTCCTTTTCGCCAGGACACATTTCATACGAATGAAAAACGCTCTTTCACACTCGATATCCACGTTGGGACTCCACGTTCCCCCTACCGGGTAACTGGGTAACAATGAAAATTAAGGGTAACGATGGTCAAAATACAAACTTGCAACGGGTAAACTAGCTAACTAACAAATCTATACATACAATAATACTGCTTAACATAAATACAGTACTGCTTTCAAGCAGTGTTGGTGAGTAAGGTGACCACAGCTCCCGGGGGATTAGGGGTAGGGTCGGCAATGCGCTTGCGATGTCTCTGGTGTTGCAGGCGCCTATAGGCTATGGTAATCGCTTACCATCAGGTGAGCAGTACGCATGTTTGTCGACCTGTTTATATAAAAAATATATACATATATATATAATTACAATTGTACTAAATTTTAATAGTTAGTGCCAGTAATCCAATCTTACCCAAGTGGTGGGTGTCCGAGATACGAATGCGGATGCTGTAAACTGAGTACCGCGTTCATTTCTTCATGATCCGCTTGGTGAATGTACTCATATATCGAGTTGCCAGTCAGTTCCACCTGAGAAAATAATAACTATTCATTAATCTATATCATCATTTCAGCCTATTACAGTCCACTGCTGGACCTAGGCCTCCACAAGTTTGCGCCAAAAATGGAATGAACTCATGTGTTTTACCCATAGTCACCACGCTGGGCAGGCGGATTGGTGACTGCAGGGCTGGCTTTGTCGCGCCGAAGATGCTGCTGCCCGTCTTCGGCCTGTGTATTTCAAAGCCAGCGGTTGGATGGTTATCCCGCCATCGTTCGGCTTTTTAAGTTCCAAGGTGGTAGTGGAACAGTGTTATCCCTTAGTCGCTTCTTACGATACTCACGGGAAGAGAGGGGGTGGCTATATTCTTAATGCCGTAACCACACAGCACAATAACCTATATAGAGGTTTTTAGGCCGTAGGAGTCTAGTATAACCTCTCTGGATTTTCGCCACATAAAAAAAAGGCAATACGGCACAAATATAAATGTCCAGACCTCGACAAAGGCGTTTGTGGTCTATGCGATATCAAATCAAGTCAATCGTAGACTCGTGAAGCCAGACCAGTATTACAACACAGCTGGAAATGCCCTAGTTAAAAGCTCAGCCCGACTTCCCAGTTTAGTAAGTATTATGGTAGCTGCTTACCATCGGACTATACACGTATTTCCTACCAAAGTTGTCTAAAATATACTGCAACCTGAATACTGCTGGCCTAAAGTGCCAATGTGTTAAAAGACCGCTCACGGATAAGCAATGGAATGCTAAATTTTAGAAAAGACATACGTGGATGATTTTTGATTAAAAATGACTATTCAGCATTGTAACTAAAAGTTTCGAAATGTTATCCTAATAATTTATTTGGATATTTTGTTATTGTGATTTTTGAAGTAAGATTTCTTTACGGACGCTTAACTTGGGGAATAATGCGTGACGAGAGCGTTAGGAAAAGTGTGATCGGGCGAGGTGAACGGAAGCTGAGAGGGAGATATAAGATAAATGAAATTAAAGAAGGTTTACTTTAGTCGTATGGTCTAAAGCACACTAGTTTTTATTATTTACGAGTAATGTAAAATTAGCCTTAAAATAACAAATTAATGAAATCAAAAAACGTTATACCAAGGTGCGATGTTCAAACCTGACTTAATCCAAGATGTACTGACGCTGTCTCACTGATATACATGATCTTGCCATCCGGAGCTACCACAAAGATGAAGCCGTCTAGTGTCTGGAGAAGGTGCGACCCCAGCTCCCTGATGGAGAGCTCTCGGGGCTGTGGGGGAGGGGGCGCTGCGCCCCACGCGTCTCCTAACCCTGGTGGAAGAAGAGACTGTAAAAACTAAAGCAACCGATTCGTTATATTTGTGGACAAAATATGAAATAAGTATGTGTAATTGTGTTTCTTCGCAAACGAAATAAAGCCGACTCCAATAACATCGACAAGTAATACGACGTAGGTATGTAGGTGAAAAATTGTCCGATAAATTTTATCCGCAACCGACCAAAAAATATTCATAGAACAACACTAAACATACCATCAGGGAAAACTTGTCGCATTTTCAAATAGCTCGTCGTAAGCCGGATGACGGAGGCCTTGTCGAGCTGCGAGGTGATCGCCGCGGGGAGGGGCAGCAGCTTGGCCAGCTCGAGGAACTCCGCGTTTTCTTTCTCCCTCCTGGATCTTGCTGCGTTTTTGCTTTTTTCCTTCATGATTGCAGCGTTTATGGAGCTCGGTCGGTTGTCCTTCCGGCAGGCTGGAAGATACATTATCTATAAATCTCGTGTCACGATGTTTGCCTTTTCAAGACTACTGGAACGATTTTAATGAAATTTGGCACTTATATGTAACTTGTCCAAAATTAAATATTAGTCTGTATTTCGTTTAGATTAATGACCGCGAGTGAAACCGCAGGGCACATCTAGTATTTCCGTATTTATTTTTTATTTACATAACGTTACAAGCAGAACCACAATTCATTAGAAAAAAAAAACAAAAAGAAAATCCATGTTAAACCTTTAAAACCTATATAGGTGTACGTATTTTATGAACATAATACAAAGCCAAAATAATTTAAATAATAAATAATAATAATAATAGTAGCAAATAATATATTTTGTTACAAATTTTATTTTTTAATAATACTTATTTATTTATTTTTTTGAAAACAAACAAACAGTACATAATAAGTTTTATACATACCACATATTTAAAAAGCCTTATCAAAACAATTTCAAAACTATTTGGTTTTTAATTTAACCACATATAAAACCTCATCCTTATAAAAATTATAATTTTCCGCGCTAACGAAGCTACATCCATATTTATAATCTGCAAGAACACTTGAAACCTCAAAAAAAATTCAAGATGGCGCTCGGCGGGAAAACAACATCGAAAAATGAATAATTCACGGTAATACTTACAAATTACCGTCAGGATTACAGGAATACAAATTCCCCCAAACGAATAACATAAAGACGACATATGGCCGTCATTACGATTGGCTCCATTTTAGGTTTTTTTTTCTAATATTGTTTTATTAGATTCTATTATTTAATAAAGAAAAAAAAACTTTTAAAACGTTATTTTATGAAGTATGTATATATAAATGAAAATGAATCGTCGAATTGTACGCGCGTAACTTTCGAACGACTGGATCAAATTTGAATGTTTTCTTGTGGGTATTATAAATCGAAAATCCAAAAAAAAAATCATATGTTCATGTAAAATATATTACGATACGACGTATGCCGTGTTAACTAATTTCTTAATAAGAGAGATTAAAAATTTCATTTAAAAACTTCGAGATTTTTTTTTTCATAAAAAATTAAAAATTAATTTTAAAAAGGCTCCAAAGGCACCTTTGAATCATCACTTTACGAAGTACAATTATATTAGTATTTTTAAATTAACTAATAAGTCTGAGATCCGAACTAGACGTGATCTTCACCTCCCTGCCTAATGGATAAAAATTAAATAATTATCTTTTTTATTTCGTTACAGATAAATTGCGAAAGGCTTGGCTAGGAATTTCCTGGCTAGGCTATATTATATTCGACAGCTGCCATTCAAACCAGAATTTTAGCATATAACCCCATATCATTGTTTTTGCAGTGAAATAGCGTCCATTTTGATGTAAGATTTATTTATTAAGCATGTGGGTGAAAGTAACATGTTTATGCCTGCCACCCAGTAGTTATGCCAGAAAAATAATAGACAACCCAACATTTGCATTTTCAACAGGCTTCATACTGTCGGTAGGTATTACATTTATTATTTAAACTCCTAGATAAATAAAATTAAAATTTTCAAATTTATATTATATATTTATACACACGACACGGTATAGAAATTTTCACTCAACACTTTCGCGATTATTATTCTAATACACTAAAATAAATGTAAATTAATTTTCATCCATTAAGCAATGGGTGAAGGTCATCTCTAGTTCGGATCTTCTACTATAAAGTTATTGCAAAGCTGTAGACTATGCAAAGAGGAATCGGTAAAAACTCCGCAGTTACTCTTTTGATTAAAATTTCAATTATTATTAATTTAGTCATATTTTGCACGAATAGGTCGTAACCTACGACGGGTAATAATAATAATAATAATTTATTTAATTCAGATTTACAAGTGTTAGTAACAATCTTATAACTTAAAAACTAACGTTAGGATGACATTGTAACACGTATGATTTTTAATTTGTGATTTTTTTTTTAGTGCGAATTACAGCTAGTTTCAAAATCCAATTTAAATTTAAATCCAATCAAGGTACTAAAATTCAAACAAAATTACAATTAAAATAAAGTCAAACTTAAAAAGACATCCATAGTAAAATTCTATCAAAATTACTATGAAAATTGAAACCGACACATTTTTATTATTAATATAATCTTGAATTAATTTTATGTTACATATTAGGTATTTTTTTTTAATTTATACTACAATCTTATACTATTAAACGAGCAATTCTTGTATATATATATATATATAATCTGAATCTCGGAAACGGCTCCAACGATTTTCATGAAATTTAGTATACAGGGGATTACGGGGGAGATAAATAAATCTAGCTAGGATTCATTTTTAGAAAATGTCGTTTTATCCCTGTTTTTAGGCAATGAAAAAATGGCTACAATATCGTTAGAATAAGAAGGTAAATTTCGCATCTGTCAATAAAGTTGTAATAGCTCAGGGGAAATCGGCCGATCGCGCTCGGCCGAAAAGATCATGGTTCGAATCCTCACGTATTCCAGATCGATTATCGTTTTTTTTTCTTTTTTTTTCTAAAAAAAATAAAATCGAAAAATATTATTCATATTTTATCAATATGTAATTCGTATTTAAATATGATTTTCAAAAAACACGATTTACTAAAAATACCGAGCTAAGCTCGGTCACCCAGGTCCTAAAAATTTATGTAAAGACATCAAGATTTTGACAAATTCGTTTTTCGTTTACTGAGATAATGATTTTTCATTTGATTTGTCCGTATGACAGGAAATAAAATAATCTATACATATAATAAAATGGTAGGAAAGTCAAAACTGTACATTGAATATTTTTCAAAAAGAATACTTGGGGTGTAATCCACAATCGATGCCGAAGCCAAAAATATAGTTTTTAGAATTTTTGTCTGTTTGTCTGTATGTATGTCCGGAATAAACTCAAAAAGTACTGCATGGATTTACTTCAAATTTGACACAAATATTATTAAGAAGTCGGGTCAACATATAGGCTACATATTATCACGCTATCACCTACGGGGAACGAGCAGTGAACCTTTATTTCCTCAACGCATTCTGTAATAACGTGTAATCTAACGACGCATATTTGAATGTTGTTATTATATGTTATCTTAATATATATAAATCTCGTGTCACAATGTTTGTCCTTAATGGACTCCTAAACTACTTAACCGATTTTAGTCAAATTTGCACACCGTGTGCAGTTTGATCCAACTTAAAAGATAGGCTATATTTTATTTTGATATATTATGTTATTATTATATTTCAGAAAAAAATAAGGTGTCTTAATATATATAAATCTCGTGTCACAATGTTCGTCCTCAATTGACTCCTAAACTACTTAACCGATTTTAGTCAAATTTGCACACCGTGTGCAGTTTGATCCAACTTAAAAGATAGGCTATATGTTATTTTGATATATTATGTTATTATTATATTTCAGAAAAAAATAAAGTGATACAAAGTTCGCCAGGTCAGCTAGTTAACATATAAAGTTAGCTTCACACTATAAATAAAGACATTCTGTAGTATATTTAGTATCAGCATTGCACCCGTGCGAAGTCGGGGCGGGTCGCTAGTAACTATTATAAAATATAGTTTATAGAATTAATTTTATTTAATACACTAAATTTTTTTTTTCATATTTTTGAATTAAAAGATGACTGTAAAATATAAAGCCATAATATAAATCAAAAAATATATATTTATTATTAATTATTACTTGCTGTATTTGATGCGTATCCGTCTGGTCATCTGTAAGTTTCGTGACGCAATATAACTCCGGAACTGTTTGAGAAAAACACTGAAAACTTTCACAGACTATATTTTTTCTTCTTATTTTAATTTTCTTAACTCGATTCAGTTCGCCGTTCAAAGTAAAAAAAAAAAAAAAACTTACGAAAATCCAAATCGATATCCATCGAGTATTCCATTCAATATAAAATTACACGGACCTTTCATAACTACAAAAAAAAAATTAAAACTATTTAATATCGAAAAATTAAAAAAAAATCATCGCACCTAACTCTAACAGGTTCAAATCATTACTGGCCGGCGACACCTTGGCTATATCCGTTTCCGAAAAAATAAAACCAAAAAAAAAACTTATTGAACAGGTACAAGGGCGCAAATAAAGGGCCCGTATTGATCTGACATCTCCCGTTGATAATATTGTTACGTAACGGTTTAGGAGATATGATTGTGAAGACGTCAATATTTGGACATTTTTAACCGACTTTGAAGAAATGAACATTATGATAACAACCCCTATACACATATCGGATACCTTTACTTTCATAATTTTTCTTAAGACCTATAAGTCACAGCGTGATTTAATGTAACCTAAGCCTATTCTTAATTAAAAAAAAATGTTAGTTATAGAGACTGTCATAGTAATCAAACAAAACACTATCATCAGCTGGCTGCTATAAGAATGGCGGAGACGTAAACCCATAAGATTTTTTCCTCTCTAAAAGTGCACAGCTAAAGAAAATTTCATTTTGATAATATCTATTGCAAAATACGTTTTTCAGATATAATTTAAAAGTTTCGAGATTATTTAATTCAAATAAGATAATACTTATTAGAATATTTGTTTATAGTTTCAAGATCATTCAAAACTACTATAATTTTAATGTATGACATTCAAAAAGAGCTTTTGTTTTGCAATACAATTTATTATTTACAAATGAATAATTGTTGCTATATATAGAAACTGATTTTAATCGCCAATAACACAAGTTTATCTCGTATTAACACCTGGTTATAATGTGGTAACATTATGCGCGGCCATGTCTGGTAATTCGTTGAAAAGGAAATCAATAAAAGCATACATTTGCATATCGGACATCTTGGCTGAATATGACGAGACGTTTGCTATTTGAATCGCGGAAAAAATTAGATTTGAAATTTGAATCTCTTCAAATTCTTTAGTTTGACTAAATAGTTTTTTTTTAAATTCTTTATCTGTATTTTTATACGTTATATTCTAGTTTTAAATCCTTATATGTATTCTGTGCAAAGGATTGTCTATATTCGTATTTTGAATCGTTATTTTTTATTGATTTATAGTGACAGAATGATGATCTGTTATGGATTTGAAACATTACATTTACCTATTAGATTTTCGAAAAATAGGATTTAAAATTTCAGTCTGTTTAAAATTCTTTGTTAATTTTTTTTTATGTTGTACCGCTACAGGTTCTGCCAGAAAAACAGCATTTTTGGCAGCAAATTTTTGTTGTCAAAAACAATACCTCAATACCTTAACTACCTCATAGTAACTTATTTGGCCTTTTCTATTCTATTTCTGTCTGTCCTCCTTTATTGACCTTTATTTTTTTATCGTATTATTTTATGTCATTATTAAATTTTATTGCTTCTTTTTATAAATTGTAAACTATATGTTTTTGGTCAATAAACAAGTTTTCTTTTTTTCACGGGAAGTTGGTAGTACTACAAGTTTTTGAGCTTTAATCGGATAATTTTATTTCTAAGCGTTTACATTTTGCGACTTGTTACAAGATTCGAAATTAAAATATTTTTTTTATAATACACTCCTAAATCTAATTTTTTGCAACTTTTTGGAAAAGTAAAGTTTGTACGCAAAGCGTAAGTACTATTTGTTTCCAATCTTTTTGATGTTTTTTCCACTGCATATAATAACATTATTAATCTAATAGGCAAGGCATACTTTTTTATATATAATTAGGCCGTTAAACAAGCGCACGGTCATCTGATGATAAGCGATTACCGCAGTTTCTAGACTTCTGCAACATCAGAAGCATCGCAAGCGCATTGCCGACCCTATCCCCAATTCCCCCAGGAGCTCTGGTCACCTTACTCACCAACAGGAACACAACACTGCTTGAAAGCAGTGATCTGTGTTCAAGGTACTATAACTATTGTTCTAGTCTAGTGTTAAAAGTTCGGTTAGCCCCGACGGTTTCAGATTTGATGCTCGCTCGGAGCGACATAATCTATAAATTTCATTTCCGGTCCCAAGGTAGTCCCGATTGTCGTCGTTTTCTTTAAAATAATATAAAACCTTTAGCAATTTTTTGTTCTCTTCTTTTCTCATAAAATAGAGGAAGGAACATGCAGTAAAAGCCTAGTGGATTAAGCTCTAGCCCTTTTCTAAAGAAAGAATGATATCCGCCGTGGTAGTTTAAGCTTCATAATTCTGCAATATACATAAACTAAAATACAAAAAACATTTATTCAAATTGGCTTCAAAAGCATTTTTAATCGCCATTTTACATTGTATTGGTTTTAATTAAATAATTATAGTTAAAAGTTAAGAAACTGTAATTCGGAATGTAGATTATGCAGCGGAGAATCGGCAAGAAAATTAACAGTTACTTTTATATATCAGTAAATATATATTTATTCGCAACCTGTAAATGCAAAAGTTGTAGTTTGCTAGTTCGAATAAAAAATATGTCTTAGTTTGCACTTTTTGATACAAATGAATATAGATTAATCGCCGAAATGTACGCGCATTACTTCCGTCCACTGCAGCAAATTGGACAAACTTTCTTTGTGTTCATTATTGTCAAGACAAGGTTTGCTTATAGGAAAATTAAGGTTATAATTGTGTTTGTTATCAAAAAAAAAAACAACTTCAATTTAGATTAACAAGTAATAAAATAGTAATAATAATAGTTTACATATTTACAATTCACAACTTAAGAACTAAATATTTACAGATAGTTTTGGTATAATTCATGTCCGCGTGGAATTGTGCCAAGAATGCTGGCAGCATTTCCTCGTTGAATCGCTATGCCGATTCTCTGGGCAAAAAATCCACCAGCCCTCTTGTCACCCGTGGAGGCAATAAGGCGAGGAGTGATCTCATTAAAAAAAAATTGGTATTGCTACTCCAAGGTTCAAGTGTTTCGACTGCAAACGGCACAAAGATGTAATTCGGAATTAATGACGAATATTTGTGCCGTTTAGTCGTTTCAGCTCTTCCCGCTGCGGCTCCCGCTTTTAAGGCTGTTTCCCTGACATGCGACGGAGCGCATGTGTAATAAAATCAAAATCAAAAATAACTTTATTCAAATAGGCTTCAAAAGCACTTTCGAATCGTCATTTTACAAATTAAAATTTTAAAAGTGATTATTATTTTTAAAGTGAAGCTAACACCGATCCGAAATATAGATTCTGCAGAAAAGAACCACCAATATACTCCGCAGTTATTCTTCTTCTTCAAAAAAAAAAATAGACACTGTGTTTAAAACGAGAACACCGTCAGTGTGGCTAGTCGAAAAAATAATCAATTAATCACACATTATTAGGGATAATTAAAGAAAGTAGCTTTTGGTATTTAACTGGGACCACATGACAAGGCACCATTCGAATAAAAAATTTCAAAATCACACACAAAAAAAAATTGTCGAATTGATAACCTCCTCCTTTTTTCAAATCGATTAAATATATCGATTTATTTACAGAATCAGACAGCTAGAAGTTCCCTAAATGAGCTAGTTTATACATTTCTTGTTGAATTAGGTTTAAGTAACTAAATATTTTCTCAAAACCAAGGAAGAAATAACAAAGATTTAATAAGCAATTCGTCATATACTTAAGTACTGTAAGTCTTGTGAACAAAAAGTGCACACGTGCGTCCCCCGGATCCGGGTTTGATCCCCGGTGGTCCCGTCTCATTATCTTAGAGGGAATTAGAAACGATGTCTTCTAAATAAATAAAAGTGAATCGCTAAAATGTGCTGCTTACCACAATGCTAGGAAATGGCTGGAGAAATTCGAAATTTTTTTTTGAAGTAAAACCTTTTTACGCACGCTTGAACCGGTCAATGCATAATGAGAGCATTATGAAAAGTATGATCGGACGGGGCGAACGGACGTTGAGAGGGAGATATAAGTTAGTGAAGATAGAAAGAGAGGGAGCTACGTTAAGTTTTACTTCTGTCATGTGGTCTAAAGCATAGACATTTTTTTTTTAATTTTTCTAATACTTTAATTTACTGATATAATTTATCAGATAGGTGTTCCTATTAGCGATTTATGAAAAATCATTTTTTAATTTTGTGTATGTAGGTATATTATTTATTATTTTACTTTCTATTTGATTTAAAAAAAAAAGATATTAAGTAAAGGACTATTTCGGTTCCAAGTATACCATAGTAGTAGCTATACAAAAAGGATTTTTTGTTACAACGTTTCCCATTGGTAGGTCCCATTGGTACAGACTACATACGCCTAAATCATCGTTAAACCTCTGATTCATCAATTCAAATCTGCTTAAGATTACAAGCTTAATTTTTTCACCTTAATTCCTTTTAAAACTAATATAAAATGTTAATTTTACGCATTCAAGGGAAAAAGGCCGCGTGGGAACGGGTAGAAGTGTCTAAGTTTCTCACCTAATTCTATTTGACTTTGACTTTGACTTTTGTTTTTTTTTTGTCAGAGTATTGTCTCTGGCCGCAAACGGACGCGCGTGTCCGAAGGAGGTTTTATTGGTTTTTTTTTTTCGCAAATGACACCTGTAGCGTTATTGACATGTCGGTGCGTAATCTCGTAGTAATTTGGACGGGCGGCGTGAGAAGATATTCTCATGAATGAACTACATTTTTGAATGGATTCGTTATTTTGGTGATTTATTTGTGCTATGTAACAGAATTATGTGTGTCTTAAGATATTAATTATATTATTTACGAGAGAAATTTTATTCAGTATATAATTATACTAGCTGTGCCCGCGACTTCATCCGCGTGAAATTTTACAAAAACGTTATTTTTCAGTGGGCAGAGTTATAAAATAAATAAATTTCGAAAATGAAAGTAGCCTAAGTTAATTCTTATTACATCAGCTATCTGCCGGTGGAAGTCCCGTCAAAATGGGTCCAGCCGTTTCAGAGATTAGCCGGAACAAACAGACAGACAGACAGACAGACAAAAATTGTAAAAAATGTTATTTTGCTATATGTACCGTGTCGTAAATCTTCCTCTTTATTTTAATATTACATACAGACACTCCAATTTTATTTATTTGTATAGATACATGCATCTGGTATTTCAATTTTTAATGTTTATGAAATCTAGCGTTTGTGATAATCTGTTGTTTTTTATATTATTTAATGACGTTTCCCCCACCGTGCCTCGGAGAGCACGTTAAGCCGTCGGTTCCGGTTGTTATCATGTACACCTGATAGCGATCGTTACTCATAGTAGGGAATTATCCGCCAACCCGCATTGGAGCAGCGTGGTGGATTGGGCTCTGATCCTTCTCCTACATGGGGAAAAAGGCCTATGCCCAGTAGTGGGATATTACAGGCTGGAGTGTAAGACGTTTTAGTTTTTTTTAAGTGGTAAGGTATTATTACCTCATGTACCAAATGTTTTTACTGCCTTAAGGTTTCTTTTTTCGTCGAGAAAAGCTAGGGTAAAAGGTATTTTTATTCAAGTATCCTCTTTCAGTGAAAAAACTTATATTTAAACGTTTTAACCAATACCTTTGCCTAAATACTATTAGAAAAAAAGTCTTATTAAGAAAAATTGAAATATTCTCACAGCGCCTGCAAATATTCTGACTAATTTCACTACGGTGTTAAAATTGTCCATTTAACATTGAGTTTGAGTCATTTTTTTCTCTCAGACAATGAAGCTCGAATATTCAAAAAGGTTTTTTTTTGTACTCTCTATGTCTTTGAAGTGACAGGTCTAAATTGGCAGGAACTCGGCTGTCATTGTTAGGCGCGGGAAAATTTTCACAACAATGGCGGGACATGCTTTGTTTTTTTTTTGCTTTTCTAATTATTTATAATGAATAATTTTTAGATAAAATATTACTTAATAAATTATTATTGTTTGTAAGGTTTTGCTTAATTGGGAATGATTTAAACATTAAAAAAATAGCCGTCGAGAAAAATTGCGGGTAACAACTAGTCTACAACTAGCAAGCGGAAGATAATTTATACTTCCAAAGGTGTACAAACACGGGAATGTCAAATACATCACACACTTTTTGTGGCGCGTCGGGTAGCGATTATGGGATTAAAGTGTTTAGGATATAAGAATTATGGGTATGAGGGTCGTAAGCCCGACTCAACATCTGGTGTGGGGACTTAGTTGTTCCGATATGGATTGGTACACTATATGCGTGTATCATGGTTTTACTTGAGAGCATAAGTAGTGGTATTTTGAGACACATAGTGATGTTATATAGCCTACTAGATGTATTGATAACTTTGTTTACTATTTAACAATTTTACCTTCATCTCTACTTACAAGAGAATTGTAAATAATTCTTATTTCTGATCTGTTTTCTCAAGTTACAATATAGCCTATGTCACTCAGTTATAACACGACAATCTACTGGTGAAGGAATATTTAAAATCGATTTGGTAATTTTTGAGTTCGTCAATTACAAACAAACATAAAATCAAATATTTTCTCTTTATAATATTACTAACTGTGGCCGCGGTTTGACACGCGTCAATTTGAAGAAACAATACTCTATAGAACCCTCGGTAATGGATATCAAAGAAATTTTCTATCCTAACCACTAGTTCCTGAGATTATCGAATTCAAGCAAACAAACTCTTCAACTTTATAATATTACTATAGACAGTATACATGTTTAGATTAAAAAATTTCCTACAAAATCGAGTTAAATTCAATCATAATTAGTGCTTCAATTTGTTACAAATATATCCGGAATTCGATTCCATACAAACACACAACTACAACAATGTAAGCGATGTGTCACCGTGCAACAATGTGTAGAAATGGTGGTACGTGCCGCAACAGTAAATAACATGCAACGAGGCTCGTAGAGGCACGTTTCCACAACTACATAGTATTTAAGCTTAGTTTAAAATCGTTACTTATAATAATATCGTTTACGCTATTTTGTTTTAACAATTTTGGTTTAATGATTTCATAATGCAACAATGATTTTCTGATAGACCGCCAGTTACAAATACTAATTTGCATACATCAATTCATATAATAAAAATGTAACGGATCGCTGTCTGTACATGGAAGATATATGAAAAAAAAATATTAATAGTATAGCCATAGCCAATAGCACCTAAAATAATGATTGTTAGAATTTTTGTATGTGCGTTTGTGCACGCTAATCTCAGAAACGGCCAATCCCATTTAGATGTAGTTTACACTAATATATTATGGTAGACTTCACTTAATATTTAGTGTTGGTTTCGTGTCAATCGGTTCGTAAATAAAAAAGTTATGCCAATTTAAAGAATCACGTTGAACATGTAAATACCCAAACGACGGTGTTTATAATCGAAAATAAACCAAAATATATATCCAAAAATATTGTCCAAAGACACTATTCCACGCGGCCTAAGTCGTGGGCACATCTAGTCATTGAATAAAGCTTGGAAAATGCTAAAGAAGCTCTCTATATAACTTTATAAAGACTAGATTAGTGAGATAGCTTCAAATCAGCCTATCGTAATCCACTGCTGGACATAGGCCTCCACAAATTCGAGCCAAAAATGGCGTTAACTCATGTGTTGCCGCAGAGCTGGCTTAGTCGCACCGAAGATGCTGCTGCCCGTCCCAGCTTAGGTAGGCTTATAATGATAAAAATAGCAGAGTATATGGAATGTTTTCTTTACTAATTAGTAAAAAATTAGGTAGGGTAGGTAAGTTAGGTTGCATGGGTGGGGTTGGTTATGGAAACTAGATAACACGTGGTTCAATAAGTCCCGAGACTAAGTACTAAAAAAAGGTCTTTTTTATAAAATTAATTTTTATTCATCAACATAGTCTCCTCGAAGAGCGATACAGTCCCTCCAACGCTTTTCTAACTTTTCTATCCCATGTGTGTAGAATGATTTGTCTTTGGCTTCAAAATAAGCCTCCGTTGCTGCGATAACTTCACTATTTGAGTCAAATTTCTTACCCTGAAGCATTTTTTTGAGGTCTGCAAACAGCCAGTAATCGCTGGGGGCCAAGTCTGGTGAATAAGGGGGATGAGGAAGCATTTCGAAGCCCAATTCGTTAATTTTGGCCATCGTTCTCACGGACTTGTGACAAGGCGCGTTGTCCTGGTGAAACACCACTTTCTTTTTGTTCATGTGAGGCCGTTTATCCGCAATTTCGTACTTCAATCGCTCCAATAAGCACATGTAATAGTCACTATTTATATTTTGCCCCTTTTCAAGGTAGTCGATGAAAAGTATTCCATGCGCATCCCAAAATATAGACGCCATAACCTTACCGGCCGATTTCTGAGTCTTTGGACGCTTCGGGCGGCTTTCACCAGCCGCTCTCCACTCCGCTGCCTGCCGATTGGATTCCGGAGTGAAATGGTATATCCAGGTTTCATCCATTGTTACATACCGACGTAAAAAATCCTTTTTATTATGATTCATCAGCGCCAAACATCGCTCTGAATCATTGATACGTTGTTCCTTTTGATTAGTTGTAAGCAAACGCGGCACCCACTTAGAAAAAAGCTTTTTCATGGCCAAATTTTTATGTAAAATAGTGAAAACACTACCAGCTGAAATCTTCACTATCTCGGCTATCTCTCGCACTTTTACCTTCCGATCTTCCAATACGATTTTGAGGACTTGGTTAATATTTTGTTGAGTCACTGCTTCATTTGGACGACCTGAGCGTTCCCCATCATTGGTGTCCATGCGACCGCGTTTGAAGTCGGCATACTACCGACAAATGGTTGCTTTAGAGGGAGCTGATCCTGCATAACATTTTATAAGCCATTGCTGTGCTTCAACGGTATTTTTTCCCATTAAAAAACAATGTTTTATCAACACGCGAAACTCGTTTTGTCCATTGTATCGAAATTACAACCGTAGCGTCAGTTAAATGTTTCAAAATCAATAATTTTATTTTCCCATTTTTAAAAATTTGACACAGTCATATTCTTGTATTGATAGCCAGTACTTTTTAAAAATCAAAAGAGTTTTTAATATATGCGCCATTTCCAGGTTAGTCTCGGGACTTATTGAACGATCTAGTAGGTGTAACAAATAAGTATTGATAGCTAAAACTAACACCAAAAAAGAAACGATTTTCATCATTCGATCAGACATCTTATCTCATCAGACTTTTCAGATTGGCTGGTATTACTCGTACCATACGGTACCATTTCACATTATAAGTACAATATTTTCTTTTGAATATTAATCCATTCAGATTAATGGCTTCCACCAGTGCCAAATTAGCCCAGATGATTTTACCATGTCGCGTAGAATGAAGAAGACAATTCTGTAAAATAAAATACGAAAGAACGAAATACTAATGAAGTAATGACTATGCGTTAATGAATTACATCTAAGCATTTTGACTTTCTAAAATTATTTAAAATAAGATATTTGCCATGTTTTTTTTGTATTTAATTATAAATGTTTTTCACCCCTTCCTCCCAAGAAAAGTAGGTACCAAATTTTGGATAAAATATAATCAGTGCCATATTTTTTTTATATCACTAGGTCGGCAAACAAGCGTACGGCTCACATGATGGTAAGAGATTACCGTAGCTTATAGACGCCTGCAACACCAGAAGCATCGCAAGCGCGTTGCCAACTCAATCCCCAATCAGAGGCCAGGAGCCCAGGAGCTCTGGTCACCTTACTCACCAACAGGAACACAATACTGCTTGAAAGCAGCATTATTTAGCTATGATCTTCTCTAAGGTCGAGGTACTACCCCAGTCGGGCTGCTCCATATTTTGAGCAAGAAATTCCTGCTGTACTCTACCCCAGTTAAATCTAATCCACAGTCATCGCTCGTAGTAAGAACTCAAATCAAACCAAGTTTCATTAAAAACCAGTTCAGTACTTTCGAGGTAATGGCACTAAGATAGACGAACCAAATTAAATATTTGGGCTTTATCCTTTATCGTATCGATTGCGGAGTGCTCTTCAAAATATTTATTAGCTGATTGGCAAACTTCGTTTCGCCATATTTTTTAACCGACTCCAAAAAAAGGAGAAGGTTACTCAGTTTGACCGTATATAAATATATATGTTGCAGTCAAAACTCTTAACCAGTCAAAAGCACTATTGACTAGCAAAATCAGTCAGAAGTACTTTTGACCGTTTGCTTTAGTCAATAATACTTCTGACTAAAATAACAGTTAAAAGTACTTTTGCCAAATGGAGCTGGTTAAAAGTACTTTTGACTAAATGATTCCGTCAAAAGTGGTTTTGACTGGTTGTATCAGTCAAAACTCTTAACAATTTAAGGTGGTCAATAAAAATAACGACAAACGCACATATAAACTTTTATATTACTCATTATTAGTGGAGAACGTGCTGATATTAGAACAAAAATGAGTGACTACGAAAAGAAAGAAGGCTTTTTGCAAAGAATTTTAGCGATGGAAGATACGAAAGATAGTCATTTCAATGTGATGACAAAAGAAAAATTTGAAAAGTTTGTAATGGATGTGGAAGACGCGAAATTTAATGAAAAGGAAACACCATTACAGTACAGTAGACTACAACGCTTTAACACATTGAAGTTTGTGGTATAAAAAAATTAGTTACAAACACAGAACCCGTCAAATATTTTTGCCGGCTGAGGAAATCTACGACATTATTGATGCTGCTCATATTTCTATAGGGCATGGTGGTCGCGATAGACTTAAGAATAAAACGGCAAAAAAGTACGCTAATGTTACAAAAGAAATGATTAATGTATATTTATCAATGTGCGAAGTATGCCAAAGGAAGAAAAACAAGAAAAGGATGGGTCAGGTTTAGAAACCAATCCTGCACACTGAAATGAACAGCCGCTGCCAAGTCGATCTGATTGACATGCAGTCGCAAGAAGATCGCGGGCATAAATTTATTATGGTTTATCAGGATCATTTGACTAAATTTATTCACATTCGAGTTAATAGTGCTTTTGACTGACGTTTTTTGCAGTTAAAACTACTTTTGACGGAGAGCGTCAGTCAAAAGTATTTTTAACCGCGAATTTGCAGTCAAAAGTACTAATAACCAATAATTTTCAGTCAAATCCACTTTTGACCAACTCGTCCAGTCAAAAATACTTTTGACTGATTTCGCTAGTCAATAGTATTTTTGACTGGTTAAGAGTTCTGACTGCAACATATATAACAAGCAAACACAAAGAGAAAACACAATTATTACGTAAAAATATCAATTTTCTTTATACCACCTTAATTGTAAAAGTGTGAATTGTACCTTTATTTGTTACCAATACAATACCCACTTTTTTCTTTTTTTAACCGACTTCAAAAAAGGAGGAGGCTCTCAATTCGACTGTATTTTTTTTTTTATGTATGTGACATCAGAACTTTTGACTGGGTGGACCGATTGCGACAAAAAAAAATTTAATCGAAAAGTAATGTGTGCCAATTGGTCCCATTTAAATTTATTTGAGATCTAACAACTACTTTTCGAGTTATATCTAATAATGCGTTTTTACTTGACGCTTTTTTCGTCGACCTACGTTGTATTATGCCGCATAACTTTCTACTGGATGTACGATTTTAATAATTCTCTTTTTTGCTGGAAAGGGGATATCCCTAGTTTGGTACCATGATAAGAAAACCAGGATTTGATGATGGAATCCCAGAGAAATCGAGGGAAACTCTCGAAAATTCACAATAACTTGTAAGGTTATGTCATCGGAGATATGAAAACGACTGGATCTATTCTAATCTGATTTATTACTGCTCCCATCTCAAACGTTACACATTATTATATAAGTACTTAATAAGGCACTCTTACGCTACTACTACATATAATATCTATATAACATTTACTTACACACTACACGCCCAGCGGCAAAAAAAAATAAAAATAATGGATTACATTTATTTTTATTTGAGTAAAAAGGTATATTAATTTATATAAGTATATGAATTAAAACAAAATAATTAATAATTAAAAGATATTAAACATATTAATAGGATTACATTAGTATTATAATATTGATTACATTTTTATCATTCTAAACATAGTTAATTTGAAATAAAATTTAACACATTTACTTAGGTATTAAATTACATAGGTACATTTTCAATGGCAAAAGAATAAAAAAAATCATTTGGTATAATATGGTCTAGTTCTATTTTTATGTACTATTAATTCTTTACCTTTATATTGTATTTTTACATTAGGATTACAATCTTCTATTACACTATATGGTCCAATGTACAAAGGATCCAATTTGTTTACATTTTGTTCATTCTTAAGTAGTATCATGTCACCTGTATTATATGTTATAGGATTATTATAGGAATCATATTTACATTTTCTAATTTGTTTACTGTTAATTAAATTTTTTCTTGCATCATACTGAGATTTTTGAAGTCTATATCTAAGTTGTTGCGGATAGTCTTCTGAATTATACAGAGGCGCAACATCTGATGTTAAATTACTTGGTAAATTACATATTTTTCCGAAAACGAGTTCGTATGGAGTATATTTAGTTGATGTGTGTACGGTCGTGTTAAAAGCGAAGCACCAATATGGTAACCATGAACTCCAATTTTGTGGTTCATTATCTGTTTGTATGCGAAGGAATGACATTAAATTTTTATGGGTATTTTCTAAGCTTCCTATTGACTGATGATGATACGCTGTCGAAGATATTCGATTGATTTTAAGAATTTTACACACTTCATTCATTACATTCGAAATGAACTCCGTGCCCCGATCAGATATAATGTTTCTCGGAATTCCATAGCGTAAAATAAAGTTATTAATGAAAGCTGTTGCCACTGAAATTGTATCCTTATTTCTTAACGGATAAGCTTCTACGTACTTACTAAGATCACACTGTAATGTGAGAATATATTTATAATTATCACTATCCTTACTTAAGGGCCCAACTAAATCTAAGTATATCCTATCGAAAGCCGAATATCCCGTATCGGTAAGGACCATTGGCTCTTTTATATATTTAAAATGTTTCTGACGTTTACATTTATCGCAGCGATTTACGAAATCCGCGACATCTTTTTCCAATTTCGGCCAAAAGTAACGACGTTTTATGTTACTTATCATACGACGTATACCGGCGTGACCACTACTTGGTAGTAAGTGGTAATCATTTAATATTACACGTTTCGTATCGAGATCACTTATCACTTTTACACCTTTTAAAATATATAAACGCGGTCCGGACCAGTTAGGTGCAATGTCTATACTCTGACTTAAGTCTTTTATTAATGTGCTGTTCTCATCATTTTGTATTACATACACATTATTAATTTTTATTTTTCTACAGTAATCCGCCAACTTCCTTACAAAGGCATCTCGTGCGTATTGTAATCGGAAATATGGATTTACTATTAAAATACCATTCGATGTATCATAATTAAATAAATTTTTATTTTGTCCGTTTAAGAACTTTAAACTTTTCCATTGTTTTTCATTTAAAAATCTTAACTCAGTACACTCCTCTGGTTTTTTAAGCAACTCCATAACTCTTGGGTGATCAGTCCAATCGTTAGCAGTTCGCTCGGAAACCTCGGGGTTGTAACTGGCATTCTCTAAACTCTTTTCATTCATTTTCTTCCTTTGAGCTCTCGTCAACACTGACACAACATGTTGATTTATTTCCTTCAATTCCTCACTAGTTATTCGGATACGTGACAACGCATCTGCAGCTACATTGTCAGTACTTTTAACATATTCTATTATATAGTCATACTCCTCTAAGAGTAAACGAAATTTTGTCAAACGACTAGATGGATTTGTTTGATTGAATAAATAAATCAACGGTTTGTGATCAGTTCTTATAATAAATTTTCTTCCGAACAGATATGGCCTAAAATACTTTACGGACCACACGATAGCGAGCAACTCTTTTTCTATCGTGGGATACCTAATTTCCGCTTTATTGAGACTACGGCTAGCAAAAGCTACGGGTCTGTTGTCATTATTGCATAATACGGATCCGATTGCATATCCAGACGCATCTGTTTGTAAAATAAACGTGTTGTCGTCATCAAAATTCGGATATTGTAATATAGGTGGAGTCATTAATGACTTTTTTAAAAATTCAAAAGATTTTTTACATTCATCTGACCATTCAAAATGAACATACTTTCGACACAACCTATTAAGAGGTAAACATATTTCCGCAAAATTTGGTATAAATTTTCTATAAAAATTAACGAACGCTACAAATCTTTTTGTTTCTTCAGCATTTTTTGGAACGGGATAATTTTTTATTATATTTATTTTTTCTAAATCTGGTTTTATTCCTTCAGAAGAAACAACGTGACCTAATAATTGTATTTCTTTTCTTAAGAAATCGCATTTACTCGGATTAAGTTTTAAATTAACTTTTCGCAGTCTAATTAAAATATCTATCAAATTTTTGTTATGCATTTCTAAATTACGTCCGAAACAAATTAAATTATCTAAATAAACAAACAATTTGTCGTAAGTAAGACCTGACATAGCAATTGTCATTAACCGGGAAAAAGCACTAGTGCTAATTTTTAAACCCATAGGTAAGCGCGTCATCTGATATTGTCCAGAAGGTGTAGTAAATGCTGTGTATTTTCTACTTTCTGGTTTTAATTTTACCTGATAATAAGCTTGTGACAAATCTAACTGTGAAAAATACATTGAACCTGACAAAGAATCTAAAATATCGTTAATATTAGGCAGAGGAAATTTATCGTCTAAAGTTCTAGAATTTAATTTTCGAAAATCTATAACAAATCTCCACTTCTTTGAATTATCATCGGATTTTTTCGGAACCAGTAAGACAGGACTCGACCACTCGCTTTTTGCTGGTTCAATTATATTTTCAGAAAGCATTTTCTTAACTTGTGTTTCAATTTCCTCACGTTGAGAAAATGGTAACCTGTACTGCTTAGTATAAACTGGGTCTGCACCTGGCTTTAGCTGTATGCTTTGATCGTAAAGGTTAGTGGTGGATAATTTATCCTTAGGCAAGTGAAAAACATCTGAAAACTTTGCACATATGTTTTGAATTGATGACGTTTCCTCGCTATTTAAATGGTCAAAATTTATAAGGTTCAATAAAATGCGCACCCTGTCTCCGTCAATATTACAATTTCGTTCAAAGTTACAAATATTATAATCCGATAATAAATGTACCTCTGGTCTAAAATAATTAATATCTACTTGTGTTTCGCGTGTGTTTAATATTTGTATATTAACTTGTCCATTATTCGGCCTACAAATGCTTCCGGCTATAAAAACTCCATCGCATAATTGATACGGTAAAATTACACAATCCTCGTTAAAACTAGTCTCTAATGTAAATATCTTTTCGCATCTCGGTGGAATGCTCAAAAAAAAAAAGCTTTTATTTCCTATACAATTATTTATCATAGGTAAGGTTATAATATTGTTATTATTACTAATAGTAATCGTATTATTTTCGAAATTTAAAATAGCGTTATACTTGTTCATAAAATCTCTACCTATTATACCATCTCTAATACCAGGCAAAGTTTTCATAACATAAAACTTGTGTACGAATTCCTGATCATTTATGGTCAACGTAACGAAAACATAGCCTAACGTTTGCACTTTGCCTCCTATACCATTTATGTAAATGCATTCCTTATGAATTGGAATGTTCCACTGTGCTACCGTGTTGTATTTCAATACGGATAATGATGCTCCGGAATCTATAAGCAAACTATATTTGGCACCTTGTATTAAAAATTCTACCGAGCTATTATTATTACACGCATAAATGAAATGATTATCGAAAAAACTGCAACGAATTATCTCTACGTTCTCCCGAATTAGCCTTGATACGATTATCGTCGTTAAAGTTCATATTATTCATGCCTGTTTCGATTACGTGTACATTATTAGTACGCGTATATGTACGTCCAGGCCTGCCGCGAATTGAACGAGTCGATCCGCGCTGCATATTAGTCTTACGATAATTTCCAGACTGATTCTGAAAATAATTTTGTGGCGGCCTATTAAAAGATACTTTATTATTACCCCTATGTATATATCTATTGTTCGTACGATTAGAGCGTCCATTATCAAATTTACGGTAATTACCGCGATTTTTAAAAGAATAACCTTGGTAACCAATAAAAGCTATATCGTGCGATTGAGGACGATTGTATGACAACTCCTCGTCCTGCGCAGCTCTGATAGTATCTTTCAAGGTGTCATAATTACGCGCCGATAGAATAGTACGGATTTCACGGTTTCGTAACCCGTCAATAAAACTTTTTATGGCGATTTTCTCATTTTGAGGACGTAGTATTTTATACACATTTTGATCGCCATCCGCTTGTGCGACCGTCAAATCCACAAAAAGTTGTTCAACTTTAGACCCATACTTGTCTAAAGTCAAACAATTTTGGCTAATAAACGACAATTCTTTATGTATAGCTGTACTCGACTTTTTGGTGAGCAGATGCTGACGCATGTCTCTAATAAGCGAGTCACAACTATCATACGAAGTAGACATTCGTAGTTTTGCATTTTCGTGTAATCTCGTCTTTAAAATAAATTTAACGAGCATTTGCTTACTTTCTATAGTGAGTGATGAGCTATACAATTCTATGGCATCTATCAAGGATTTGGTGACGTTTTCATCCCCGTTCATAATCGGTAATAAAGCGACTGCAGTTCGATAATCAAAAGACTCCATAGTTGCTTCGTTTTGAATTTCGACCGTACACTCAGCACTATAAGACTGAGAACTATATGACTTTGTACAAAATGTTTCTAACTCTATAAAAATATTTTGAATCAAATCACAGTATGATTGAATTTCTTATAAAATATTACCACTAAATTGTTTATTTTCAATTTGTTCTGACAAAATGTTAATACATTCATCAAATTGACATTTTAATAACGTAGCTTCATTTAACTTTCGTTTTACAATATTTGACGTTCTTCTAGTATAACTTAGCTTTGTTAAATTATCTTTAATATTTTTTAAGTTGTTATATATATCTTTAAGTTCATTTGCCATAACACATAAAAAAAATATTTATATAAAATTAAAATATTACTTAATTATAAACATAAAATTAAAATAAAAGCAGGCTAAAATTAGGTCCCCTCTTAATTAATTAATTTAACGATAGAACTCTCATCACTGCACTTTTCACTAAATGCTTTTTGGTTTTTACGATCACTTACTGCTCGGGTGTCTCATACCGGCTTCCTGGTGGTGGTGCTCGGGCTCCTGGCGTTGTTGGCGGCACTCGTAGCAGACACGAGCCTCCGGCGTGAATCGTCGGAATGACCTTCTGAGGTTTTGGGCTAAAACCTCATTGTGAATCCAGGAATAATGGCATCTTTGGTATAGCCGAAGCCGAATTTGAAGCGCCACTATTTTGTGTAATAAAAACGTCTTCTCTCTGAATATCTGACCGGCACATCGCGAAAATTTAATAAAACTATTAATTTTTTAAGAATTTAAAATTTCGCGACCGGACTAGGCAGCCCGTCTCGGATGGCAGGGTCGCCATGTAAGGTTATGTCATCGGAGATATGAAAACGACTGGATCTATTCTAATCTGATTTATTACTGCTCCCATCTCAAACGTTACACATTATTATATAAGTACTTAATAAGGCACTCTTACGCTACTACTACATATAATATCTATATAACATTTACTTACACACTACAAACTTTTTACTGGGTGTACCGATTTTGATAATTTTTAGTTTAATCGTATAAACATATAAATTTTATTGAGACCTGATAACTACTTTTTGAGTAATCTTTGATAACGCGTAGTTACTTGACTATGTTTTCGTTTATCTACGTTGTATTACTCGTCGATGTAATTGAAGTCGGTTTTTTTTCGTTTGCGAGCAAACACAATTATTCGTGTACTTACGTTGTATTACTTGTCGATGTAATTGAAGTTCCCCAGGAAAACACATTAAAAAAATATAACGGTCGAATTGAGAAACCTCGTCTTTTTAGAAGTCGGTTAAAAAGGCAACGCAGTTCAGTTAAACATTTAAATAAATAAATGTACGTATTGAGGCCACATTGTGTACACGTCCTAAGGCCTATTAACAACACAATGTTTCAGTCGACGCAACTTAACGCGCTGTGTATTAGTTTATTGTTACAATTCCAAGCGACTATGTTTGGAAAATCTCGCTAAATTGCTGTTTGTTTGCGACTGACGGACATTTCTGAATGTTTGTTATATAATGTGTAATTTTAAAAACCATTTAAGTCCAGTTTTTACAATTTTAACTACGTGGAAATAGCAACCCATTTCTAACACGTAGATCTCATTATTTTACAAAAACAAAGACGATAATAATTTTTTTAGTATTGATGTCAGTAGAGCAAGCAATTATCTATAAAATGATATACCTACAATATACAATTTACTTGGAATAATGTGAGATTTTTTTCTTAAAAGCTTAGTGTGTTTCTGAACGCTGAACTCGAAAAAAAAACCAATTCAATGTTTTTTTTTTTTTCATTTAGCATAAATCATAGGCGTATTTTTAGAGGTTTCTTATAAAATAAATAATAAAGAAATTTAAGCAAAAAATTATGAAAAATTATGCTACTTATGCTAAATTTTATGAAAATGTAATTAGGCTAATAAAAATAGAATTTAGCCTCGCACTAAGTTTCCGATACAATTTTTGTATAAGGTTTAAGATCCCATATTGGGTATAAAATCACAAAATGCTGCCAGATTCAGATGGAGCTTTGAGCGCCATCTTGAAACCGGTAGAAGAGACGGTATAGATAGACTCATATTATATAGAGGTTGACAAAAATAACGGCTATTTTCACGGGCCCAGAACGATTATTTAAGCTTCAAGATTTTGTCAAGACACCGTCTGTCGTGTCAGCTAGTTACAATATAATTTTTCTGTTTCTTGTCAGAAATCAAAAAATCTAAGTCTAAAGACACATTTCTCCGTACAAAATTATCTGCTTAGTAACGGTATTCAACAGATAAAAGTTTAATATTATACATATTTTTTCTTTTCCACAACTCAACTTCGATTTTACAGAACTATACTGGCATATTTGCCTTTGCAGTCAGAAAGTTGAATAGTACCTAATTTGATGGATAAAACCCAAATTATCTAGTTTTCTTTTCTAAAAGCACTTGTCATTCTTAAGAAGTCAGTAAGAAATTATTGCATAAAAAATCCTAAATATTTCAAATAAATAGTTTTGATTCTATAATATAACTAGCTGACCCCGCAAACGTTCTCTTGCCATATATGTTTTTAACCCCCTTAACCCCCCCCCCCTCCCAATATGGGTAGCTTAGGGGTATGAAAAATACATTTTGGCCGATTCTCAGACCTACCCAATATGCACACAAAATTTCATAAAAATCTAACATTGTGACACGAGAATTTTATATATAATATTAAGATTTCGCCATCCGCGACCATAGCGCCTGCAACGACGCCGGAATATGGAAAGTTTTAAAATAATAACCCCGGTCAGTGACAATAAAGTTCAAAAACTTTTCTATAAATCGCTGTTTACAATAAAATCTCCTTTCTGGTATTACGCAGTAAGCATTAGACCAAAAAAAAATATAGTAAAAATATATAAAAGACGTACAATTAATCAAAGGTATCACAAACATAATACCATTTTCGAAAAAAAAATATACGCCTACGTGATTTTGTAGTAAAAATAACTACAATAGATTCACGAATGCCGTATAAATATTCAGCGCTAAATAAAATATCCTAATGGCCAATTCGTGACTACCAGAAAGCAATAAAAACAAATATGCATCTAAAAGAAATAAACACGGGGCGAAAAAAAATTTTTTTGAAATGCCGCCATCTTGTGCCACGTCGACAAATCTATATAGATCGTTTTCGTGCGTGACATTTTGTACATTTTTTCGTGTTCGGGTTTAAAATTTTTAAAACGAATTACGATTATTGGATCTTTATGGTGCTTTTTTGGATTTTTGAATTTTTTTTTTTTCGTTCTGTAATTTATTTTACGTGGCTGTTGTCGTTATACTAAAAAGGATTAGGTACCTATATCCTGTCTAAACTTGGAATGAACGAAGGTGCTTTTAGGGCCATTCCAACGGTAATAACGTTTATCTGACATATAAATTGCTGAAAAGTTTTATCAGCATGAGGTTCTTATGGCTAGTTTCATTTCAATTACAGATTACAGAGAATTACAAATAACCTACAACTTTTGGTTTAACATGCTTTCAAACTGAAAAAGAACAAAATGCTTATTTTCATAAAATTAAAATCAAAATCAAAAACAGTTTTATTCAAATAGTCATAATTAATTATAATGCAATATTTTCCTATAAAAGGTTGTCTGACACAGGTCAAACACGGCTTCGGTGCGACAAAGCCAGTAGCTGCGGTCACCAACCCGCCTGGCCAGCGTGGTGACTATGGGCAAAACACACGAGTTCACGTTATTTCTAGCGTAAACTTGTGGAGGCTTATGTCCAACAGTGGACTGTATAGGCTGTAATGATGATGATGATGAAAGGTTGTCTGGAAGAGATCGCTACTAAGCGACAAGACCGCCTTTGTATATTACTAACTCTATGTGTAAATAACTGTTTTATGTAATATTTTTCTGAGTAGTGTGCAACAAAGTATATATTCTATATTTTCTATCTATATATATTTCAATCTAATAATATATTTATTAAATTATTTATAATAATATATTTCATTATTTACATAAAATTTGTTTAATTAAAATTAAGTTAAAATAGAAATTTAAAATGTAACATCTGCTATAATAAATATAATTGTCTTCAGACGACTGTTACCCTGTTACTGTTAATAAAATGCATGTAACGTGTAACATTACGATGTCGGTTATTTAGTACTAAACACTAATTATTAAGCTTTTATTTTTTATTTTTACTAAAAATTATGGATCTTTTATTCCCACTAATATATATATATATATATATATATATATATATATATATATATATATATATATATATATATTTTGTAACCAAAGTTGTACATATATGCTCGACGTAATCTAACAAATACGAAAGACCAATAAAGATACTGGCACACAGCCACAACTGCCTTTACAGATCAGACTTTAGTATAAAACGCAATTGTACCACTTTAGAACAGGTCAATCAGTATAAATATCTAGGATTAATTGTGGACGAAAGATTCCATTGGAGTAAACACGTTGAATATGTACGTGACAAGCTACGGGATATATTAGCAAAATTTACCATACTAAAATACAAAATTCCGTATCCCGTCATTATGAATCTTTTTGTTGAGTCTCGAAGTAGTCCACAAGCGATTTATTATTCGAACTATAAATCGACAGTCCTCTCACTGCCTAGTAAAGCTAGGACATGGTCGAACATAACATTACATCATTATATAAAAATGTAGGTATATGATTATTAATAATAATTAATCATTAGATGAGTCGTGAAGAGTAATTGTGTAACAAAAGTATGATAAGAATATTTTTTTTATTCGTCTAAAAATGTGTTGTAAAATTTTATTCATACAATATTTTGTAAGAATTTTTATTTTAAATAATTTATTTACTTAGGTTTAAAACATGTTTTTAAAACTATAATTTTGTGGTTAAAAATATTATGATGATAATATCCGACTCGATAGTCGATATTCTGTCATATGAACTGTCAAATGCATGCATCTATATAAATAAATAAAATTGGAGTGTCTGTTTGTAATATTAAAATAACAGCTTTTTACTAAATGCATATAGATGTATACACAGTAATTAAACCAAAAATTTTTTTTTACAATAATAATTTTTGTCTCTCTGTCTGTTTGTTCCGGCTAATCTCTGAAACCAATGGATCAATTTTGACGGGACTTTCACTGGCAGATAGCTGATGTAATAAGAGTAACTTAGGCTACTTTCATTTTAGAAATTTATTTATTTTATAACTCTGCAAACTGAACAATAGCTTTAACTACATGGGCGTATTTACCCTAGGACGGAGCATTTAGCGAAGGGCAGCACAAGCCGAGCACGTGATGCAAGCTGAACTTGGGATATGAAAAATTGTGATTTTATAGAATGGGCGGCCTAAAAGGAAAGATCAAAATATAATGACTTTCATTGAGTATAGTATAAGGAAGAGCAAAAAAATAGAACCAATAGTTCCTAAGAGTAGCGCGTACAAACAAAAAAACTCTTCAACTTTATAAGATTAGTATAGACATTTTTATTACTAAACTAGCGACCCACCCCGGCTTCGCACGGTTGTAAGAACTATCAGTGTTCCTGTACTATATTATGCATGTATTATACATATAAACCTTCCTCTGGAATCACTCTATGTAATAAAGAAAATCGCATCAAATTCGTTGCGTAGTTTTAAAGATCTAAGCATACAGACAGCGGAAAGCGAGTTTATTTTATAGGTACTATGTTATTATGCATTTTCTGCTAAATGTAAAACAATCAAGGTAACATACAAAATTTTACACTAGATTATTTAAAGAAAAATCGCTTCTCTAACTAACTGCTCTGTGCTCTGATTTAAATATTTAATAAAAATATCTCAAAAATGGAAGTAAAATTTACTCTCGCTAATCAAAAAATCCAACACAGATATAAAATACCGAGAAAATTTTACCGAGGTGACAAGTCGGCCATTTTAAGTTTGCTTAAAAACAACATGGCTACCGGTCGCGTTCCTGTTCGAAGTGTCAATAAACGCCTTTTTTATTACATTTTTTTTCAAAGTAAACCCGTTTTTAGGTAAAGAGTATCATGAGATTTCACCTTCAGAGATTATTTTTTACGTACGGTATACGGCTAGGGGCCTTTTAACCGATTATAAAGAAGGTTTTACAATTTTATATGTGTATTATTTTGCCAAATATTTATTTTTGTTTAAATGATTTAATTAAGAATTTATTATATAATATATATTTATTTTATAATAGTGCTGAAACAAATAAAATAAACAAAATCTCCGTACTCAAATAACCTTTAAAAGAAATTCTGAATCTTAACTTTACCAAGAATGTCCCTATTAAATTAATTAATTACTATAATTTGAAGCTACCTTAGAATATAGTTTCTACTAACCGACCTGGCGAACTTCGTACCGTCTGATTTTCTTCTTTAAAATAATAATTATATATTTCGAAATAAAATATATCTAGCCTATCTTTCAAGTTGGATCAAACTGCACACGGTGTGCAAATTTGATTAAAATCGGTTAAGTAGTTTAGGAGTCCATCGCGGACAAAGAACGTGACGCTTAATTTATATAGGTATATTAAGATTGAGAAGAATCAGCAAGAAAGTAAAAGATTACTCAACCATTATAAACTCAGCCTTATTAATCTATCCAATACATAAAAAATACGTGTTATTCTCGTAAATTTTCTTCGATTTCACTGAAATTCAGATGTGGAAAGCTTGATCCGACATGCAGGTCCACTGCAGATTGACTAATCCCAACTATTAGTAACGATCGCTATTAGGTGACTTTGATAACAACCGGGATTGGCTTTACAATGCTCTCCGAAGCACAGTGGGGAGACACTCAAGAAAACAAGTCATAAGTAAGGTACAGCTGGAAATATCCTGCTCAAAATATTAAGCAGCCAGACTGTACTTCGACCTTACAGAAGTTGTGTTCCAGTGGGTCGAAGATAGGGTCGGTAACGCGCTTGCGATGCTTCTGGTGTTGCAGACTCCGGTGACCATTTACCATCAGGTGAGCCGTAAGCTTATTAACCACTATAGTGGATATAAAATACGTTCAAAATATTATGTAATATATGATGAAAATGTAATGAAAAAGTTACGAAATTTTATCAACGAAATTAAAAATAATGTATGTATAAAAACATATTAAATAGAATTATTACGTAATCATATTAAAATAATTGAATAAATTAATGATTAATAAAATTAATATTGAATATAATATCATGCGTTTGTTGTTTTACATTTCAGCCGGTAATATCCCACGGCTGGGTAAAGGCCTCTCGGCCTCTGGACCGATTTCAATGATTTTTTTTAACGAACGATGGTGCGTGTCATGCGGTCCCATTAAAATTTAATTCAAACCTAACAAGTCCTTTTTGAATATATTTTTTAAGGATGCGTATTTGCTCGACAATTTTTTCATTGACCATCGTTGTATTACATCTCATAACTTTTTATTGGATGGACTGATTTCGATGATATTTTTTTTAATCAGTAGATGGTGCTTGTGGCATGATTCTATTCATTTATTTTTTTATTTATTCATAAGTCAACACCAATAAGTAGTACATCAAAAAATACAAAATTAATAAAGTAAACATCTGTATCTAGATAAGCCTACTTTTTTACAGGTTTCCTTAAGTTACTAAGAATATTGTCAACATCGAAATAAGTCAAATTAATTTTTTTATATTGCTATTTAAATTTAATTGAGATGTAACAAGTAATTTTTGAGTTATATCTAATAATGTGTATCTCTACTTTATACTATTTTTTTTAATCGAACGCCGATGTTTATCATGTGGTCACATTTAAATTTCATCGAGATCTGATTACAACTTTTGGAGTAATCTTTGATAATGCGTATTTACTTGGCTATTTTTCGTCTACTTAGGTTGCATTACTTTTCAATATAATTGAAGTCGGTTTTTTTTTTGTTTGCGAACAAACACAATTATTAAAATTATAAATTTCTTTAAAAAATGTCACAATAATTTGATCACAGCGACTAGTTATGTGTTTACCGCGGGTTCGATTCCTGGTCATGACAAATGTAATTATAGATGTTTGTATAGGCGAAGCAGATACTTGTCGTGTTCTGAATATTTGTACTTATGTCGTCTTGTAAGTTATCGATCCTTAAAAGCAGGATTTTAAACCTAGGAAACTAAGAAAAACTAAAGCCTACAGGCCTACAAGCCTACAGGAGTTTATAAGTGTGATGGATTTACTTATTTAAAGCATGCAATCCGTAATAGAATAGCGTGACGGATAAAGCTCCAATTATTATCTTTAATAGAATAATAACCTTTATCTACCCACAAGTGGAGATGATAATGATGCCCACTAAGCAAACACTTGTCGTAATCAAAATCAAATTTAGGACTTAAAAAGGTATAAAAGCAAATATGTACATGTATGACCTAATGTGGGTTAAGTGTTTGTTCGTCAGCAAAATATTATCTGGTACAAGGTTAAAACTGGGATTTAATTTAGCTTATTGTATTAGGTATACATTAATATGGCGCTACATGGCTGTGGCCTTATGTTTTTTTTTGTATCACCTTGAGTTATGCAGATAAATAGTTTGTATAGCTTTATATTAATTTTCTTTGTTGATGGTAAAAGAGTTTTATTTATTGTAAGGGTTTTGAAAATAGCCCATTTACATACACAGACTACAATCCCAATCACAATATTCTCCCTTTTATAATTTATTTAATACCTAGCTAACCCTTATCTGATAATCGTAAAATTTCGGAAAAAATATAACTTAAAATTGCAAGGAAAAAACAGTAAAAATAATATATAAAATAATACACCTTTGTCTCTTTAAACGGAATAAAAAAAAAACAAAAAAATCAATTCCATAATACCTACCAATTTTCCCAGTAATCTTCATTATCCCGAACACTAATTAACAAAAATTAGAAAAAAAAACAAACACAAATCACACACTGGCACACATAACAAAAAAAAAAAAAAAATCTGCGAACAAAGATGGCGCGCGTAAAAGCGCACGAAGCAAACTGTCAACGGTAAATGATTATTAATTAGGTATTAAAAAAATAAATCGAGTACGGTTTAGTTTTCGTTATTTCCGTGTTTTATTGGGAGCAATGTCAAAGTTTAGCGCTGTCAGCCATTTTGAATTGTGTAACGAATAAGACCTAACTGAGAGACATAGAATATAGGAATAATGGAAGGGCTATAAAGAATTTTAAATAAGTGACCTCGGAGTTCCGATTCTTCTCTGAAGAACATTTCGAATCGGTGATAGCTGCACATTAAGTGTTTTTTTTTTTTAATTATAAAAATGAGAATTTATAAAATCACGATTCTAAATTGTTTTGATCTACTCGCATAATGTAATTTTAGATATAATTTTTTGATTTTCTTGACTATATAGAAGGTATATGGTCATGGTCACTATTGGTCTTATATAGATGTTTATTTTACCCGACGTATTTTAGAAATGAATTTATGAGCGAGCGCATATGTTTAAAATATTTATTATTATGTATCATTTCTACAACGCTCTGTTCTGTGTGTAAGGGTACATTGTATGTCCTCATTATTGATAGTGTTTATATGTTAAAACATATTTTACAATAACTTAAGCATTCCTTTGTTTTATTAATTTGTAGAAAACCTCTTACACATGTTACGACTTAACCGAGTTAGCAAGAAACGGTATATTGTTATACCTACATACCAGCGAGCGACAGTAAATTAAACTAAATACACTATACATTTATAAGCTAAAAATAAAATATGATACAGGTTACAAGACACGAGATAGGTTTACAACCGAACTTAAATTTCTTCATCACTTCATCCCATCGCAGTCCACAGCTGGACATAGGCCTCCCCAAGTTCACGCCAGACATTATGGCGCCAACTAATGTGTTTTGCCCATAGTCACCACGCTGGGCAGGCGGTACGAGACCCACGGGAAGACGGGGGTGGCTATATTTTTTACTGCCGTAACCAAAAAGCTATTATTAAATTTCTTAAGCTATATTAATTTTTAAAAAACTACAATTTAAGTTTTTTTTTTTTTACAGAAAAGGTGTCGTATTATAAAAGTTATAATAGGCTTAATAATAAACATTTTAATAGTGTAAGCAATGAGTTTGTCCTACTTATGAATAATTGTTTTTGATGAGGTAGCGACGTTAAGCATAACATTTTTTCGTTTCTTCAAATAAAATAAAATCTATATTTGAAGTTGAGCACAGTTACATATCTGTGCAAAATTTCACTAAAATCGGTCCAATGGTTTCGGAGATCAGTCCGAACATACATCGTGACACGAGATATATTATATATAGTGAGTCTCTTCGTCAAAATTAAATTATTTTAAAAAACATTTCTCATCTGCTTACAGATACTATGTGTCCGTAAAAATTAGTAGGTATTATAAAATACTTATATATATTTTTTAATTTTGTCTCTTTGTTTACTGCCTGTTGCATATTTAACATTATAAGTAGAGATAAACTCGATATTGGTTTTTGAGAATAATTACGAATAATACGTAAATTGTTAGTCCTGGAAATAATTTATCATTTAAAACTTAATGAATAATAACTTTTATAACTAAAAAAAATTCACGCAGACAAAGCCGGGGGAAGCAGTGAGTTTGAGGAAATGAAAATTAGTTAAATGAAAATAAGTTATTTCTAACATATAAGATAGTCGTGCCACGCGGTTTCATCCGCGTAATTTCCGTTCCCGTGCGGATATTAGGATAAAAAGTAGCATATGTGTTATTCTAGATCTCCAGCTATTTACATACGTACGTAGCGTTTCATTAAAATTGGTCCATTAGTTTTTGCGTGAATCAGTAACAAAGATACATCCATCCTCAGAAAATTTCGCATTCATTAGTGGAATACAAATGACTTATGAATTTTAGCATTTTATTGTAAATATAACAAAAATAATAACGTTATTCTAGTAATTCGAATAACATTCTTTTATAAACAGATTATTAAAAGTCAACTTTCCTAATACTTAAACTTCGACATAGTGAAAAAAAAACTAACTTTTTCTGTGTCGTGGTAGTCAAAGGTAACTCATTATTCATCCTCACGCGTATAAAGATCCATTGTATTTCGTTTATGTAAATAGTTTTATTATGACAATAAAATCTATAGAAACACATGCAATAAATGTCGACATTAATTGTTATCGGTAATTATTTCAAAATTTAATAGCAATAATTATCATATATTACATTTTTTATTTCAATACACATATTACAAAATTAGTTGGAATTGCGAAGCTAAGTTACTAAATTATAGTTACATTTTATTTTGTTTGATTGTATTTTTTTATTTCATTCTTTTTTTAGCGTCGTCGCGTCGGTGCGACAAAGCCAGCCCAGCGGTCACAAACCCGCCTGCCCAGCGTGGTGACTATGGGCAAAACACATGAGTTGGCACCATTATGTCTGGCGTGAACTTGTGGAGGCCTATGTCCAGTAGTGGACTGTATTAGGCTGAACTGAGATTTTTTTTCAATAATCTTAGGAGTTTTTTTACCTTTTGTTTAGGGAGATAAATTGTTTATGTATAAAGGTAGATAAGTCAAAATGTCATGTTCTTTACAAAAACTGTAATAGTTTTTTAAAGTAGATCGAAAATGCTAGCAGCAAATTTATATTATTAAAAAAAATTTATCAAAATCAATTACCTTTAAAAATGTGTACCTACGTGTGTTCCTAATGCACTTAATTTAAAAATATAGCGACGAAATTTATACCTCTTTCAATTGTAATAAGATCTATTATGTATATATTTTTTGGTTGCAAATACTCGTAATTAGCTTTGTTAGTAAGTACGTGTCGTCACAATGATGTGTCGATGTGTGAGTGTGACAATGACGCGGTAGGGTCTTTTACAGTGTCACGATCCCACGCAGTAGGTTTTTGGGTGTTTTAATGAATGAACTTTTGTATAATTGTTGTTTTGTTAGCGGGTGGGCGATGCTAAATTATGTGAGAAAATGTACGGTATACGATTCGTCTGGGGAATCGGTGTTCGTGTTCTTCTTTCGGTTTTTTTTTTGTTGATTCAAATTTTGAATTATTGCTATTTTTTTCTTTTTTTTTTAATGGGAGTTGTGAACACAAAATTGTAGAGGTGAAATTAATAAATTAAATTAAATGAAAACTATTTTGATAACTAAAGTAATATTTTTGGAAATTTCCTGCTCCTTACAGACCTTATAGAATACTACAGCTAAATAACACTGTTTTCAAGCAGTATTGTGTTCCTGTTGGTGAGTAAGGTGACCAGAGCTCCTGGGGGGATTCGGGATAGGGTCGGGGAGAATGAAAAAATGAGAAGAATCGCTACGGTAATCGCTTATACAGGTGAGTCATACGTTTGTTTGCCGACCTAGTAATATAAAAAAAATATACGTATAAAGTACCAAATGATTGGTGATTTTTTATTAGTATTTAGACTTGAATTAGGGTTGTCAGATCGTAAAACGTAGTTGCTGGACGGAATAGCCTGTTTAGCCGAACGATTTGCTTAAAAGGCCGTACACCCTAAATTATTAAGGATATTGTGTCTTGGGCCTGTTTCACCAACTGCGGATAACGCTATGTGACGGATGTCACTACCCGAGAGCAAAAAAAATTCGATTCATTATTCTTTTTTACCATCGTTTTCGACTATATTTATGAGATATTGCTATTCGTATAATATTCTTAAAGTTGCAGTTTATTTATTCAGGAGAATCAGGTCCTACTGTCCTATTCTACCTCCCGCTGTCAAAGTCTATTTGTATCGTCATCCGTCAAATACCGTTTTCCACAACTGGTGCAACAGGCTCTTAGTATGTCGTACATGACAAAAATTGCACTCACTCGCTAATTGCTCTTCGGGAGTGCGAGGTGGTCGAAATTAAAAAGTCGGACAACGTTTAATTTGACTGGACACATATCCAAAAAGTCTATGTCCAGCTTTATCTGGACGTTTGGCAACTGTACTTTAATATATTGATAGATTTTTTTTATTTATCAATATTTTATATTATATATTTTTATTTATTTTTCTAATAGTGGGACGTCAACTGGGGCTTGCGACTATCAAAACGTTTGACAATGCAGCCGAAAACGGGAATCTAAGTTCATTTTAACTGTTAAAACAACGATTTAAATACAAATTTACACTTTTTACACAAATTAACACTCATTTCCTTGTAAAATGAGTGTTCACTAACGATTTAAATACAAATTTAGTGGTATAGTGAACACTAATTTCCTTGTAAGATAACTTAGGATATGTCATACTATACCAAAAATTGATCTCAAGCAAATTGAAACAGTGAATAAAAATCTTTAAATCAAACTTCTCTTTTGATTGCCATTATTTTAGATTTGGTTTCAAAGGAATTAAATTGACAATCCTGGCTGCAATGCTTCTAGGTAACTAAAAAAATTGTTCAATATTTTACTTATAGATATGACATGATGATGATGATGATGATATTATAGGTGGAGATATGGAGATGATCTTATTTTTTTTTTATTTCGGTATATCAATTCTTTGATTTATAGAGACGAGACAGTCTAATTTATATCAAAGACATTCAAATAATTATTACCTAACATTTTTTTTATATGATATGAAAGAAAAAATATCTGTGATAGATTTCGGATGATCTTGTTTTAGTTGCCTTTGTTTTTATTTATTGCAAAATAGAATAATTTCCCATTCAATAAAATTTACTAAAGGTTATGCCTACGTTAAGAATAAAAAGAGATAAATTTGCGATTTAAAGTGTAAAATCGCCAAAAAAAAATCGGGGTAATTTCCAAAAATTCGGTATATCAGTTCGGTAGGTATATCCAACATAACCAACATAACCTATATCGCTAGAAATGCAGAAAAATCGGTCGGTACGAGAGCACTATTTGAAAATCGCCTCCCGTATCATATCGATTTCAAATATAATATTTTTTGTTTGTATCCAATACGTCACTTCCCGTTCCCGCCAAAACGGAGCACAGACAATAAATCCCCTGCAGATATAATGCGGCCAGCTCTTTCCACGTCACGTACATACTTTTTGTTCGTTTATTATTATTTTAATGTAACATGATAATTTATTGTTATGTCATATTAATAGTTTGTATCCGATTAACTTTTATTAATTTGTAGGTAGGTATATATTTATATGTATCTCGGTCTATGTGTATAGCTTTTGTGAAATAGTAAATAAATAAATATGTTTAAAATGCACAAACTATCGTCTGTTCCAATGGTAGGAACTTAATACTTACATGAGTTACACTTAAAAGAAGGCAAATTTTTTTTTTTTTTTTTTGAAAAATATAGATACATATCAAAGTCAAAATCAAAACAAATTTATTCATAATATAATATATAATAATTCACATAATATAATTCATATAAATCATCATTATACACTTATAATATATATGATAAATTCGGACCTAGTTGAAATTCAGTCGTGGGCTAATACTTTCGGCCTTATCATCAATCCTCTCAAATCTCAATGTATAATTTTTGGCAGTAGCAGACTGACATGCAAAATTGACTGGAATTCAATACCTAAGGTTCAGCTATCTAGTGTTACAATCCCTTATTCTAATAAAGTGAAAAATTTGGGTCTAATAATGGATTGTAACATGACCTGGGTGGCTCATATCAATGAAGTCAGCAAACGTATGCATCACGCTTTCCACTCTCTCAAACGCCTTCAATTCTTTCTCCCTTTTTCAACCAAAGTTATGCTTGCGCAATCGCTTCTTCTCCCTATACTTGACTACGCTGATGTGTGCTACTTAGATGCGACTGCGGAGCAACTGAACAAACTAGAGCGTCTTCAAAACCTTGCTATTCGCTTTATTTTTGGCTTACGTAAGTATGACCACATATCTAACTTTCGTGCTCAACTTAAATGGCTCCCAATCCGCCTTCGCCGTGATATGCACATCATGACGTTCCTCTACAGAATACTCCACGATCCTAATTCTCCTGCATACCTGCGTTCTCGTTTCCAAATTCTCCCTTCTCCCACACGTTCTAGGCGGTCTTGCATCACTACAATGCTCGACATACCGAAAAGCAACACAAAATTCCGCTTGCATTCTTTTTCGGTATATGGTGCATCGCTCTGGAACAAACTTCCTAAATATATCCAGCTTAGTCCTTCTATCTATTATACCTTCAAAAAGAAGCTAAAACAATACTTCCTCGCTCAAATGAATCCATAAATATCTTTTCATTAATGTTTACTTTTATTGTGTATTGTATAATATGTATATTATATGTGTATTTTATGTAGATATATATGTAATATTTATGTGTATGATCTTTATAAGTAGTAGTGTGTATATGTATATAGTATGTAAATGTAGCGTATATATAAATAATATATATACATATATTGTATGCTGTTAGAATATTATTTAATTAGCTTTTTATTTTTATTTTTAAGAATCTGTATATATCTACATTACTGCACTTTCTTGGCCTGCTATATAACATTAGTTCTCACTATCACAGGTTGGCTGGAAGAGATCTCTTTTAGAGATAAGTCCACCGTTGCTAACAAAATTTGTATATTAATATCTGTACAAAAATTTTAAGTGCAATAAAGAATATAATAATAATCCACATATAACACCCAGGCAGGCACAAATTTCGGGGTAGAAAGCGGGGTCACTACAAATTGTGTCAACGGGCTACCTATTTAACATAATTATATGCATTGGTCAGTATCAGCAGTAACACCGGTAGGATCGGCAAAACGCTTGCTATGTTTATGATGTTGTAGGCGGCTGTAGCCTACGGTAACCGCTTACCATCAGGTAAGCCGTACGCTTGTCCATCGACCTAGGTGTGAAAAAAAAAATAAGTACGTCGGTATGAATTTCATCTGGTCAGCTACTTTATAATAAAAGTCTATGATATATTTTACTTTGTCACCATTCAATTTATTTGTTATTTAGGTATTAGATTAGGGTGAAACAGACCTCTGAGGCCAACAAGCTAAACTTTATCTGACCGTAATAAATAAACCAAAAGTTGTAGTTTATTCGTAGAGGTGAGACAGGCCTTAAATACCTCCTTATAAAGTCTGTCAGTAACTTATGTGTCAGATAAACTTCATCAGCAACCCGTAAAACAGGCCCTCTTTCTTGAATGTACAATGTACCTATCTATATGATTGCAGACATAGGCGTAACTAGGAGGAGGGATAGCGGTCGATGCTTCGCGACCTATCTACTGTAGACTCGTTACCTTTGCATATCATCCTATTTTTTCTCATCAAAAGTACAAATATCACTTATAGGAATGGTACACTTAACTCGCTAGTTAAACAAGCTATGGTTAAAAAATTAGCATAAAAAACTTGTCAAATCGATTAATGCTACGTAGATTTTGCTATATAAATTACCATTGTATTATATAATATTATCTTCTATTACGGTTAAATATTTAAAACGTTAAAAAAATAAGAACTTCTTGTATAAATGTCAATATTTCTATTAAAAAGTCAAGCATAAAACCTTATTTACTGTTATCTGCACTATGACAACTGTAAATAAAAAAAAAAATAAAAAAAGATTCCAACGTCAAAATTCAAAAATGGAACGCTCGAACTGGCTGGCAAATGACCAAGACCGTGTCTGTGTGAGTAGGGCGTGGTCTCGTCCCGCCACACCTGCGAGCATTGCTCTATTCTGTTTGAATTCGTTTGGAACCTAGACGTTCTTTATTTGAAATTTGTATTTATTCTACGTTTGTGTGTAGAGTTCTTAAAAAAATAGTATTCAATTATGTTTGCGATGGATCGTCTAGTGCTCATTTTTCTTAATATTTCTGAATATAATTTAAAAATAAACAGGAACAAGACTTATAAGGGGACATCCATTAATTACGTGAACTCAGAATGGGGGAGGGGTCCAATGAAATCTCACCAAATCTCATTTAAACCGGGGGGGGGGGGGGATAATCGTAAATCTCACATAAACTTCAAAAAATATAAAATATTACATATATTACAAAAAAAAAAATTAAGTTGAGTGTTCATTTTGCATTAAAATCATTTAGTTTTTGCTTTGAATTTTATTTTATTTAAATAAATTAACTATAGTATACCGGAACAGTATAATATTTCCCGTCAATCTCTATTATATTCACGTCAATCTCACGTAAGGGGTCCAGGCAAATCTCACTAAATCTCACCTAGGGGGGGAGGGGTCTAAACTGATCGAAAAATAGTTCACGTAATTAATGGATGTTCCCTAATAACTACTTAAAGTCCCTTTCACGTGTGATTTTAATTCATAATCTCACCAAATCTCATACTAATTAAGCACTAACTTATAGTAAATCAATAAAAGGGACAAAGACCACATTTTTAATGCTTAAAATAATCCTTAAAGAATTAATAAAAATAAAAGACAATATTGTTTTTAGTTAGCTATATAACAAACGTATAATGTTCTACAAATTTAAAAAGGTATTTATTGATTTTCTATGGCATGTGAAACAAAATGTCCCTTTCATATGACCTCTCCCATAGGTGTTTAGAGATATAAGAGAAAAATTAATATTACTAATACTGTTAAACTATCTTCTGTACTTCTCTACTTATCACATACTTACAGTTTAGTTGGGGCAAGTGTCCAGTATGGCAAATTTTTTAGGGCGGCAAAATTTTGAAAGTGACAATTTTTTTTTTAAATCTTATCAGGAATAATTAATATTCAAAATGATTTAATCAATTTATTTCCTTGAAGGATTAAAATAATGATCGATTTTTCTATTCTCTGCAATTAAAGAAATTTAACAAAACATTTAGAAAAAAATGAAAAAAAAAATCGAAATAATTTTTTGTATTTTTTCAAATAAGCTTTAAAAAATATTTATTATGTTTCTGTAATAGATTAGTTATTTTAATTATGAAAAATAAAATTCCAGTATTGGGACGCATTCTTTTTCGGTGCCAAGGAGCGGCATTAAGTTTAAATCCGGGCCTGTCTATACTGATTGTATATTAGCTTTCTAGTTGGCTTCGCTCGTGGATCACACAATTTTGAGTCAAATCAAATCAAATCGAACATATCTTTAATCAAATAGGCTTCAAAAGTACCTTCGAATTGTCATTTCGCGAATTATTTTTTTAATATATTTTTAAAAATGAAGTTACCACCGGCTCGCAATGCAGATTCTGCAGAGAAGAACCGGCAAATAACTGCAGTTACTCTTTTTTAAAAAAAGTAGGTATAATATTATAGATAAACTGTGTTTTTATAAATATAAATATGTAAATATAAACGCATCAAACTCAACGGTCCCCAGTAGGATTTTCTTCTGTGTCGAGGGTCCGGAAACACACACAATACACAAGCACAATCACCCAGACCACGACAAACATCTATATGGGCAATACAAATATCTGTCGTGAGCGGGGATCGATCCCGCGACCGCCAGTGCAACAGCCAGTGCTGTGACCGCTGCGCTAATGAATGTGGTTTAAACAAATTCGGTAATATTTTGAAATGTTTCATTTTCACCCGTTAAAATATAGCCTACGTCACTCGGTGATAACGTAGTATTCTACTGTTGAGAGAATTTTAAAACCGGTATTTTTTAACCGACTCCATAAAAAGGAGGAGGCTCTCAATTTTAATGTATGACGTAAAACTAAAACAAAAAGATATTGTCACGGCTTTTTGACTTCGATCCGGTCACAAAGATCAGTCTGCGAAATGTGCCGAGTTTCTCACATACCTACTTATGGAATGTGTGCAGGTCGAACTGGAGAGACAGATCTTTATAACTGTTAACGATGTTAATCAGCTTGATATAGGTATAAATGTAGTTGATGTAGGTTATATTGAGTCATCCACTATCGTCAAAAGCAAAAATGTAATATCATATTTATAATTAAGCATGTAAGTGACGATAATTTAAAGATGTTTCCATGAAGGTGTCACCGTCAATATTTGAACAAACCTTTTTTAAATATTTGAGAGAAAAAAAAATTGTTTTTTTTTTTTTAAATATATTGAATTTTTTTTTTGTACGTTTTTGCCGCCATATTTCTATAAAAAAAAACATATACATTCTTACAAAACTTTCGCATTATTATTAGTAAGATAGGATCAAAAGCTAAATGCTAAATACTTTAAAAGTTACAAATAAAAAGGCTTTTTCCGTGAAATTTCCTCAGCTCGAAAGCTCGTACAATTTAAAACGTTTTAAAGCACATTGTTACTAGAAAGCTCTCGATCCTGTAAGTGAGCTTTTGTGTGTATAAAAATTAACGCTAATCCCGGTACTCAAAGGCGCGCGTGCGCGGAACAAACATTTATTATTATTAGCCGGGATTGTCGGTAATCCCGGGATCGTATTCCGGGATTCGACTGGAACTATTAATTAATTTTTAAGTTGTTTACAACTGACGATTGAGGGTTTTTTAACGACCCTCACGACTTAAAAAAGGAGGAGGCTCTAAATCAGACTGTAATTTTTATGTTCTTTTTTAATTTTGTACTGGGTGTAGCGATTTTGAGGATTCTTTTTTTAATGGAAAGCTGGTATTTTCATGTAAATTGTAGTAGATTTTTTTACAATTGTTGAAGAACTATAAACAAGAAATAATTCCATACTACATTTCATTGTTATTATTCAAAGGGAAAGTTTGACAATAATTTCGATAAAAACCTCAATATTCTCTCTGAATCTATATACCTATTATGTGAGTACAATAAATCGAGTTGACGTAGGTTTTTAGGACGTGTTATACCTAGGTCATACAGATGCTTGTCGTGGTCTGGGCGTTCGTGTGTGCTGTGTGTCTGAATCGATGCAGGGATTATATTTAGTTTGAGAATATAATAATAATATAATATCTTATAACATACACACGAGCTCGTCTGTTCCTAAGATAAGCAACATAACGCTTGTGTTATAGGTAACAGCCGGCTGATACAGCTAAATAGTTTTTTTTTAATGAATATACATAGAAACATTACATATATAAATACAAATATTACACCCAGACTCAGACGAGTATCGAACCCGCAACCCGCGGAGCAAAAAGCGGGGCCACTACTGCGAGCTAACAAGCTAGTCAATATTGACGTAAGCGGTTTTCTTTTTGTTTAAAATAACAACGGAATTATTATTTTACAATGCATGTGATTTAATTTATATTAGAATTATATTGAAATTTCAGAACATATCTTCAACAAAATACTTTTTTTTTTAATTTAGATATCATTGCTTTTTTGTAAATTGACTATTTTTTGAGATTTTTTTCGTCTGATATTTCTTACATGATATTAAATTTAAAAAAAAAAAACAATTAAAAAACTGCATTATGTTATTTAAATTAACCTTCAAAACTACTCATAAAGCCTAATAGCTAACTCAAGAAAGCCTATTTAAGAAACAAAAAGAAGTCCCTACAATAGACTGTTCTTTTGACACTACCTTCAAAAAACGAAAAAAAAAAACAAAAATATTTTAAAAATCGAAACAAACGCAGGGTGTTCCCCTCACCTGATTGGTCCCCCTTAGGGTGGCGGTTATCGCCAACAACCAATCAGAGCGCGTTTCGCAGACGTGTCCTATCTACACTTCGCACCCCACGGATTTAAGGGCTCTAAGGTTCTGTTTGCGTTGCATTTTGCTTGTTTGTCGATTTAATTGATGTTCGTTTTTTTAAACTGTAGGGTGTAGGGTTGAAGGGCCCTCGATGCGCCCTGTCTTCACTCGCCATTATGCGTACAAAGGGCCAGTTATAGCGACGTTAGCGCTATTGTTTCTATTTTAAAGATAATTGATATTACAAAATTACATAGATTTACGCCTGATACGCCGATTACGATTTTCCCTTGAAACATATAAATTATATCTCTGCGAATGTGTAATTGATTACGTAGTTATAACTAAGGGGCCATCCATAAACTACCTAACACGAATTTCACGATTTTCGGACCCGTACTTGTAACAGATGGTTACACTTATGAACCCCTACCTAGTGTGACGTCACATATTTTGCAATTTTACACCTATAAATTCTTATTTATTAAATTAAAACATCAGATGCGACGTTATTTTTATTTCCATTTGACTAACAATTAGATATTTTTAAAATGCGATGTCACAAATCGACACCAACAATTTATACTACGCCAATTCGACTTTTCGATAAGTTTGTTTTTTTAATGCGAACTTGATAAAATGTGTTTTTATATGTAATAAAAAAATTGTGAAATTGCAATGAATAAATTAACTATTAAAGATACCAATTTTCAAAAAAGGTTTCTTAGTTAATATAAAAGGTATCACGTTTTCCCCTTTTATACGCCTCTATTGTAAAGTTCACTTTTAAGAGTTAGCTTAGTATAAATTGCTGGTGTCGAAATATTGCTGCCCCTCTCCTTCTCGTGTGGCGTAAATTATGGATGGCCCCTAAGCATGAAAAGCTGTAGATTCATACAAGAAATAAATTTAAAATAAATAAAATACATTTGTAGGCCAAAAAATATCACACCGGCACCGTTAAACGTGGCACCAATATTTCAAGCGCTAAGATTTAAAAATTCAAAGCGCTAAAGTTTATCTCGCAGTTAATGGTGAGAGACTTTATCAGTAAGGTGTAAACTAGGCTAATTACTAATATAAATAAATATCCTATAACTTGAACACAGGTTCGCCTATTCCTACGGTAAAATAAAGCCTAATAATTGTATTTGCTCGCAAACGAAAAGAAAAACCGACTTCAATTACATCGACAAGTAGGTACCTACCTACCTAATAAAAACAAAAACATAGTCAAATAAACATTATCAAAAAGTAGTCATCAGAACTAGAACAAAACGGGACCACAAGACAAGCATTGGCTTTCGATTAAAATCAGAATCATAAAGGGCGATAGATTTTGATCAAATTCAAATTAAATCACATGAAAAGTGAAAAGTACAACCAAAAAAAAAATCATCGAAATCGGTCCACTCAGTAAAAAGTTCTGTCAGAACCGCCTTCCCTTGGTCAGTTAAGAGTGTAAGCTACCTCAAATTGCTTATTTTCCACTCGGCAGGATGTCCATATCTTCCAAACTACTGAATATTTAAGTTTGAAAATTCTTTATGGTAAAGTTCAGGACATAAACTATCTTTCATATGTTTCGAAAACACGATTCCATAAAATTTTCTCGATACAAAAAAAATCGCAAAGCTACCTCTATTTTTGTATTAAAACCTTAATATCTCAGTAAATATAGAAGTTATGGACTTGAGATTAAGCATGGTAATTGAAATAAGTATGAAGAACATTTTATATGTTGCGTTTTTAAAAAATAACTATTGGTAATGTTTGTGGGGAGAAAATACATATAATTCGCGCGATGAACAACCAAGCGCTCTCAATTCTCATGTGTATATTAGTATGGGTGAAATCTGAATTCGAGTTGAGGTAGTGTAGTGAGTAGCAATTGACCAGTGATAAAGAAAAATATAGGTATGATAGATTTTTAACAAACATTTTTTGGTTACCGTTATACGTTATAATTATTAATATCTGAATATTAACTCCAGGTCATACATCGATTTTTTTATATTTATTTTTATAGCCACAGTTCATAGCTACCTATAATGATATACTAGCTGACCTGGCGAACTTTGTACCGCCTTCTTTATTTTTTTCTTAAATATAATAATTAATATATCAAAATAAAATATAGCCTATCTTTCAAGTTGGATCGAACTGCACATGGTGTGCGAATTTTATTATAATCGGTTAAGTGGTTTAGGAGTCCATTGAGGACAAACATTGTGACACGAGATTTATATATATTAAGATTATATAATTTTTTTCTCAGTTATGATATTATAATTACTATAATTTTTTACGCCCCCCCTCATAAATAACTGATGACCTTGACCAAAATTTAAGTAACATATCATAAATACTAGTAGGAGATCCAAACTAGGCTTAACTGAGGTAGGGCACAGCAGGAATTTCTTGCTCAAAATATGTAGCAGCCCGACTGGGGAAGTACCTCGACCTTACAGAAGATCACAGCTAAATAATACAGCTTTCACGCAGTATTGTGTTCCTGTTGATGAGTAAGGTGACCAGAGCTCGTGGATTGGGGATTGGGTCGGCAACGCGCTTGCGATGCTTCTGGTGTTGCAGGCGTCTATAAGTAATGGTAATCGCTTACTATCAGGTGAGCCGTACGCTTGTTTGCCGAACTCGTGAAAAAAAAAAAAAAAAAAAAAAAAAAAAACTAGAGACGAACTGCCATCTGCTTAATGGATGAAAATTATTTTATATTTATTTTAGTAGGTATATTAGGAAAATAGTGACGAAAGGGTTAAAAAATTGCTAGTAGGTAGTTTTTATTGATAAATGCACCTACGAGTTTAAGGAATAAATTTTTTATACCTACAGACAGTATGAAGCGTGTAGAAAATTAAGTTCCTGATGTTGGGTTGTCTATTATTTTCCTGGCATAACTACTGGGTTGTCAGATATAAACAGGTATATTAATATACATATGTATATTGTTCTAGTTACTTTCACCCACATCAAAATGAGCGCTGTTTCATTGCAAATATGATGACACAGGGTTTGCCTGCTAAGAGTGGTTTGAATGACGGTTGCAGAATATAATATAGCCTGGCCAGGAATTTCCGAGTCAAAACTCTTGCGATTTAATTTAGCACACTAATGAAGATAAATATTTGAATATTATCCATCAAGCAGATAGCTGAAGATCCCGTTTAGTTCGGATCTTAGACTAATCAATCTCATTAAACACACACAGTCGTCTGTTCCTAAGGTAAGCAACTTAATGCTTGTGTTATACGTAACAGACGACTAACATAACTACATTTATTTGTATAAACATGCATAAATATAATTCATACAGAAATATATAAATACAAATATTACACCAAGATTGAGGAGGGAACACATTGAGCAGAAGCAGGGCGACTACAAACTGCGGCAACGGGCTAGTCATTCGAATTTTTTCGAACATTTCGAATCATTCGAATTTGATTTCTGCCTAGTTAACTATTCCGTTTTTTCACTTTAAAGTCTTTTTTTTTAATATATAGACTAGCGTGATCTGATCTCACCCAATGGTAAGTGAAGATGTAGCCTAAGATATAATGTATTCAAATAAATAAAATTAGATTGTCTGCTTGTAATATTAAAATAACCGCTTTTTACTAAATGCATATGGATGTGTACATGGTACATATACCAAAATTACATTTTTATATTTTTTTCCTGTCTGTCTCTCTGTTTGTTCCGGCTAACCTCTAAAACGGCTGGACCGATTTTGACGGGACTTTTACTGACAGATAGCAGCTGTAATAAGGAGTAGCATAGGCTACTTTCATTTTAGAAATTTATTTATTTTGTAACTCTGCGAACTGAACAATAATTATTTTTAAATTCCACGCGGACGAAGTCGCGGGCACATATCTTATATATAAAAATGAGTCGCTGAATGTGTTGCTAAGCGCAAAACTCGAAAACTGTTGGACCGATTTCGCTAATTCTTTTTTCAAAATATTCCTTGAAGTACGAGGATGGTTCTTACGGAGAGAAAAATTCTAAAAAAAAATTTAAATTTCCTGAAAAAGTCTAAAAACAATACTTTTCTATACTCCCATACAAAAGATTTGTGATAATACTTAAAAGTCAATTTAAACTTTAATACCATATGATAAAGTTTGTGTTAGGCGATACAAAGTTCGTCGGGTCAGCTAGTGCTTGTATATAGAGAAAATAAGTTTATTCCATTTAGAACACACGTTAATAATTAGATATATTAGCATTTACTATACTGAAGCTATCTTTCTCAAGGAGTCAACTCCATTCGCGTATCGGAAGCTGCCACCGATTCACACAGTTTTTTTTTTTGTTTCTGTTACTTGAGGGTAGGTTTAGACAGCTTAGAATGGGTTTAAGTTTGAAGATCATCTCCATACAGGTGATAGAGAGAGGATATATTTTTGCTGTTTGAATTAATAAAATAATAAATAACGAAAACAAGAGAGGAGACAACACGACACCTTGCGGTATGCCGGCAATAACGTCAGCCCAGCCAGAGTAAGTATCTTGAACCTGCAACCACTACCTACACCATACAAGTAACAGTGAAACCAATCAATTACCGATGAAGATATATTAAAGGAACGTACGACAGATACCAAAATATCAAAGTCCATAGCCTTAAAGACATTACTGAAGTCAAGTAAAGCCAACTCTATAAGATTTTCACCGTCCATTTCATGTCTGATGTCGTCAAATGTTTTAATTAATGCTGTAACCGTAATATGACCTCTCCGAAGGCCAGATTGGAAAGGATTTAAGAGATTATTTGAGGAAAGGAATTATGTTAGTTGTTGATGTACAAAACGATCTAAAACTTTGGATAAGAAAAGTAGGATAATTCAGAGAATTCGGGTGGATTAAGTTTTTTAGTCAGTCAGTCAGTTCAGCCTTTTGCAGTCCACTGCTGGGCATAGGCCACCCCAAGTTCGTGCCAGACATCCTGGTTTTCCGCAATCCTCATCCAGCCTACACCGGTGACCTTACGTAGATGATTAGTTTCTTACGTAGCGGAAAGCTAGAGGGCCTTTCCAGCAAGAAGGAGAAGTACTGGAAGAGAAGGATTTACTAAATATTTGTGTTATGATGATGATGATGAGGAATGATGTGATGATGCGGGTGAATCACTATCCGACATATTTATTTCTTTTCTTTTCTCTAGACAGTATAAATGTGTTAGAGATAGACATCAATTCAGAACGGAAGATGAAGTTAGGCACGGTGTCCTAAGGTTGGCAGCACTGTTGCGCAATTCGGTCAAGATGGCGAGACGTCGTCGCACCGCACGACGTAGAAGAAATTTGTTAAAATCATTATAATGAAGATTATGTATTTATTATGTATATGACGATTATGACGTAGTTTCTTTGCTCGATTATCCCACTGTTCGCCCACATGTCTGACGATGGTAAGAATAACGCAGTCGATAAATATACCTATTAAGTATTAAAGGTCAAGGGCACGTAATAAAAATATTTGAGCGTCTACTCAAAGAGTTTAGCTAACAATATAGTCATCAATCATCTTTATATGTACATAACAAACAAAATCCTTTATCTACGAAATAATTAATATGAAAAAAAAAATACAAAAACAAATACAAAAAATAGGTAGAGCTGTTTGTTCATCCTATTAATCCTTATCTTAATATATATAAATCTCGTGTCACAATGTTTGTCCTCAATGGACTCCTAAACTACTTAACCGATTTTAGTCAAATTTGCACACCGTGTGCAGTTTGATCCAACTTAAAAGATAGGCTATATTTTATTTTGATATATTATGTTATTATTATATTTCAGAAAAAAATAAGGTGATACGAAGTTCGCCAGGTCAGCTAGTTAATATTATAAATGCGAAAGTAACTCTGTCTGTCTGTCTGTCGTGCTTTTACACCAAAACTACTGACCTGATTTAAAATACATTTAGTACACACACAGATAGTCTAGATTTAGGTTAGGTTACAGCCATGGATTGTACCTGTTGCGCTGGCGGTTGCGGGTTCGATCCCCGCACATGACAAACATTTGTATTGGCCATACAGGTATTTGCCGTGGTCTGGGTGTTTGTGCAGTCCTTGTCCTCCCCACCGTGCCTCGGAGAACACGTTAAGCCGTCGGTCCCGGTTGTTATCATGTACACCTGATAGCAATCGTTACTCATAGTAGGGAAAATATTCACCAACTCGCATTGGAGCAGCGTGGTGGATTAAGCTCTGATCCTTCTCCTAGGCTATGCTTTATACTGTGACATACCCATAGGACATCCAGACCGGAATGAAGAAAGTACAGTTGTAGAAATACAAATATTTATTTCCAGCCTGTCCTTCTGGATCTTCTCAACGTGCCTCGGAGAGCACGTTAAGCTGTCGGTCCCGGCAGTTATCATGTACACCTGATAGCAATCGTTACTCATAGTAGGGAATATATCCGTTAACCCGCAGTAGAGCAGCGTGGTGGATCAAGCTTAGATCATTCTTTTACGTTTGGGGAGACCTATGCCCAGCAGTTGGATGTTACTGGCTGAATCAATCATTCCCATATGACTATCAATCGAAAGTCAGTAGAGTAGAGTAAAACCACAAAGCATAGCTATATAGATAGATAGTACTTGAAATTTACCTAACTATCTATTTTTATTTTATTTGAAAAACTAGCACTACCTACCTACAGTAAAAAAATAAATAAAGTCAAATAGAACACAAACTAACCAAATTTTCCACTTAAAATTATAAATCTCTACATATTGTTAAATAAAAAAATAGGTAATAGAGAAACGCTGTTTTAAAATTCACAATTAGTACACACGTGTTCCTTTTCTCATGAACGTATAAAGTTGCGAGTCGTACCCTTGTCTTATTTAAACAAATGAAGACGCTACAATAATTGTTAATGCAAACATATTTTCGTATCAGTTGAATTTAGTCTTATTCAAATACATTAAGTAACTGTCCAAACGGTTTTTTATAAACGCAAAAAACTGTCCATTTCGTTTACGAATCGTTAAACTTAGAAAATGTATATTTGTCATTGAGGTAGGTCACAGCAGAAAATACGATGACGCGTTGGCGCAGCGGTCACAGCACTAGTTTGTGGCTGTTGCGCTAGCTTTTGCGGGTTCGATCCCCGTTCATGACAAACATTTGTATTGGCCATACAGGTGTTTGCCGTGGTCTGGGTGCTTGTGCAGTCCTTGTGGGTCTCCCCACCGTGCCTCGGGGAGCACGTTAAGCCGCCGGTCCCGGTTGTTATCATGTACACCTAATAGCCATGGTTACTCATAGTATGGAATATATCCGCCAACCAACAGTGGCGCAGTGTGATAGATTAACCTCCAATCAATCTCCTATATAGAGAAAGAGGTATATGCCCAGCAGTAGGAAATTAAAGGCTGAAGCTCTTAGCTTACAGCAGGAAATATCTTACTAAAAAGTAGCCCATACAGCTTACAGAGCTTTGAACTTACAGACCACAGCTAAATAACACTGCTCTCATTACCTAAGTAGTGTTGCGTTCCTGTGTGCCCAAACAAAGAAAATCTCTATAAAGATCGATTAAACTTCAATTCTGTTAACATAACAATAATAAAAAAAGCCAATGAAAACCTCCTATTTGACCACATTAAAAAATATTATTAACGAATCCCGTATCCCGGTGTATCGAATCGTCAGTCAAAATAATCGTAACAGTCAAAATATTCTCATATTACACTCTCAAGCAGCCCTTTGTGCTCGTTATGACTTGTGACGTAACGCTTTTGTTCTTTGTTCGAAAAACGACCGTTAATTTAATTTATTATCGGCAGTTCGAATATTTTTTTAAGAATAATAAATCTATATAAATATTATTATGTTTGCTCGCAAACGAAAAAAAACCGAATTCAATTACATCGACAAGTAATACAACGTATGTAGACGAAAAAATAGTCAAGTAAATAAGCGTTATCAAAGATTACTCAAAGAGTAGTCATTGATTTCGATCAAATTTAAATGGGACCACAAGACAAGCATTCGCTTTCGATTAAAACAAGAATCATCAAAATTATTTATAAAGAATAAACTGCTACCCTAGTGGATAATACATCACTACTACAACTACGTTATAGTTAATGTAACCACGTAACATCCTTTGATCGATATCCGGTCAAGTAGTTTGACTGAATTCAGATAGATGGCGTTGCTACAAATAAGGCACCGTCTCATAAATACGCGTTATCAAAGATTACTCAAAAAGAACTCATATGTCTCGATCATATTTAAATGGAACCACATGACAAGTATTAGCTTTTGATTTATAAAAGAGACATCAAAATGTGTGCATCCAGTAAAAAGCTATGATGTATAATACAAAAAAAACAGTGAAGTAAATACGCGTTATCAAAGATTACTCAAAAATTAGTAGTCAGATCTCGATTTAATTTAAACGGGGCTACATGACACATGGCTTTCGATTAAAGTAAGAATCATCAAAATCGGTAAACCCAGTGAAAAGTTATGCAAACCGTATAACTTTTAAACGTAGGTTGACGAAAAGACAGTCGAGTAAATACCAATGATTAAAGAAAAAAAGGTAAATACGCATTATTAGATATAACTCGAAAGTACTTGTCAGATTTAAATTAGAGTAAAAAGGGAGTACCTACATTACACGCAACACCTTTTTTAATTAATTACTCATAATACATTAAAACAATCGAATTGAGAACGTCCTCATTTTTTGGACATCGGTTAAAAATTTTGAATTCCGAACATTGAATAGAATATTTTTGTGTATTTTATTGTTAGGACAAGAAAAAAAGTTTGTAAAAAAGAAAAAAAAAAGATATATTTATAAAAAATAAAACGAGTTTTATGATAGACAAAGAGACAGAGACCACACGACTGAAGTAACACTTCTGCACAATAGGCCTGCAGTGTGTCTTAGATATACGAAACGTAACTGGCTATGAGAGAAAGAGAGAAAGAAAATGTGTGCTCACACCTCATCACACTTTTCGTAAAGCTCTCGTCACGCATTCGCCAGCAGTACTCCCCAAGTCAAGCATGCGTAAAGTTTTACTTTAAAAAATTACGGTACAAATTTCACCAGCTTAGCTTGCTTAGCACGTAAATGACGATTACGATTTAGCCCGAAACATCCCACGTCTGGGAATAGGCCTAGGAGCGGGTTCAGATATAATTATATTCCATACTATGAGTAACGATAGCTATCAGGTGTACACGATAACAACCGGTACCAACCGCTTAACGTGCTGTCCGAGGTACGGTGGGGAGACCCACAAGGACAGATATCTAAACCGGAAAGAAACATTTGTAAATATCCATAACGAGCGGGAATCGAACCCGCAAACTGCCGATGTTAACCGTCTATACGGCACACGCACTACAGTAGAGCCATTGGCATAACATAATGACATTTATTTATTTATTTCATGCGAATCCAAAGTAGTACAATGTTACAATTTTTTTAAATAAAAATTATTTGTAAACTAACAATTTAGTTAACGTGTTAACTCATCACATCTATCGAATCTTACTAATATTTTAAATGCGAAAGTTTGTGAGGATGTATGTATGTTTGTCTGTATGTATTTTTTTACTCTTTCACGCAAAAACTACTGGAACGATTTTAGTTAAGCTTGGTACGTAGTAGATAGCTGGAGATTTAGAATAACACATGGCTACTTTTTATCCGGATATTTCCACGGGATCGGAAAATACGCGACTGAAACTGCGTGGCGCAGCTAGTGATAGGTAATAAATGGAGGAGTATAGTAAAGAAATAAAAAACACATCATAGATAAAATATAGAACAGAAAAAAAACGAATGTGCTTTAGACCACACAACTGAAGTAAACATACGAAACGTTACTCTCTCTCATTCAATCTTCACTAACTTCTCCTCTCAACTTCCGTTCACTCCACCTGATCACACTTTTCGTAACGCTCTTGTCCCGCATTCACCAGCTTACTCCTCAAGTCAAGCGAACGTAAAGAAGTTTTACATCCAAAAATTAACTTCCAAACGTTCCATAGCTGGACTTCTTTATATAACAAGTTGTGGGAACTTGATAAGTCGCTCTACTGCAGACTGGTCGGTAGTTTTCCCTTTAAGAGTATTTAACAACCGGGACCGACGCCTTGACGTACTCCTCAAGACTTTATGATAAGTCACAAAAGACTACATCCAGACTAGAAACAAATAAATATAAACATTTTTTAGTATATCAAAATACGACCGTTCCAGCGGGGATCGAACCTGCATCTCCGACTGACCGTGTCGATGCTCTATGGAACGATGTACTCGCTAGATCGAAGTTTTTGATATGATGATTTTATATTCGGTCTAAGCGACTGTGGCCAGCAAAAAAATAAATAGAAGTAAAAAGGTCCTAAATACAAATCATTAAACTAAGGTAGGCAGGAAATATCCTGCTTAAAATCTGGAGCAGCCTGACTGGGGAAGTACCTCGACGTAACAGAAGATCACAGCTAAATAATACTGTTTTCAAGCAGTGTTGTGTTCCTGTTGGTGAGTAAGATGACCAGAGGTCTTAGGGGGATTGGGGGTCGTCGGCAACGCGCTTATGATGCTTCTTGTGTTGCAGGCGTCTATAAGCTACGGTAATCACTTACCATCAGGTGAGCCGTACGCTTGTTTGCCGAAATCGAATTGGCCACCATGTTCTGAAATTACCCTTAATTATAAATGTAGTAGGTTCTTCTTCTTCTTGTGCCTCTCCACTACTGGAGGTTGGCCGTCAGCTCAGCGAATTTTTCGCGGTCTCGTGCCAAGCGAAACAGCTCGTCCATGCTGGCGATCTTCATCCATTCGCGGATGTTGCGCAACCAGGACGTTTTTTCTTCTTCCAACGCGTCGCTTGCCCTCTATTTTGCCCATCATTATAATTAAGAGATACAACATAAGCTTATCGATTTAAAGTATTTAACTAAATACATTGTTTATATAAGTTTGCAGTATGCCTCACAAAAAGGTGTGACCTCAGTTTACGTTAGGACTGTTAGTCCTAACACTGGTTTTTAGGACCACCCTAAGTTTTGTAATTAATTTTCATTTTAGTACATTTCATTAAGCTTATTGTGCGGTATTCTTCACATTTCTTTGCTTTTGTCTTTTTTGGTATAGTTATAAATGTGGATTTTAGCCAATCATCGGGTAAAGAGCCCGAGTTATACACCTGGTTGAAAAAGTTGGTTAGGGCGTTTAAGTGTTCTTCTTCCAACAGTTTGAGAATTTCTACTGGTATACCGTCAGGGCCCAAAGCTTTACCAGTTTTAGCAGATTTAAGTACTTGTTTCACCTCTGTTGTTAAAATTGGTGGTCCAGAGTCATCCGTGACGAAAACATTCGCGGAGCTCCTAGAAGCATCCTCAAACATTTTGACTATGTAGTCACTCCATATCTTTTTCTTGCTTTCCAGGTCACGAAGAACATTGGCCCGATCATCACATAGTATATTCAAATTGTGATTCCTATTAAGCCCCGCAAGTGTTTTGATCTCCTTGTGAAGGTTAAATCCGTCATGTAACCTTAAAAGGCCTTCGATACGTTTGCATTTGGTCTCATAGAACTTATCTCGAGCAGATCGAATTTTTCTAGCAATGAGCCTATCCAATTCGTCGTACCTCTTTGGGTCTGCGGTTTTATATGTTCGGCGTTCATCCATCAACTTCAGGATCTCCTCAGTCATCCATTGCTGTTTCTTAACCAGATGTTCAGGCTGTAGATAAGTCTGACAAATATTGCTGACCGCATCCTTGAGTGTTGACCACGCTGTCAAAGATGTTAATGGGCAAGTGCTCATTAGCCCATTCGTTTATAGCGTTTGAAACTCTTTTCAACATATTTAAATCTGTGCGGAAATTTTGTTTTTGCTGAGCCAATTTTTTAAATTTACAGTGTAATGTTGCTACGACAGAATTCGATCCGCTTTCCCCTACGAAAATTTAATTTTTTACGCGTGTTTTTAAATCTGAAAAATATTTCAGTATCCCTTGGTTGTGTGGATGTGAAGAAAGGAATAAATGATTTTGTTTTCCGTGTCTGGTGTTTGGCGCTAGCGCAGACAGTGGTGGTGAATATACACAGACGGAACGGATTTTCTATACAAATAAAATAAATGGTAAGCTCTAAGTTTTTCGTTAAGTTTTTTTTTGAAGACCCACTGAAAAATGTCACGTTCCGCCTTTGTGATAGATGATGATGAGAAACATTTCCTTGTGGGGAACGTTGTAACTTGCATGTTGAGCGAAGGCTTCATTTCCATATAAAACGATGGAAATTTACTTCGCCACTCTGATCCACTGCTAGATAAAATGGAAATATGGTTGGAATTTACTTCGCCACTCTGATCCACTGCTGGTTGGCGGATAACTTCTCTAAACATTATACTAACTATTAGGAACAACGGCCTTACTTTCCCTCTAAAGCTTATTAGGGAGTTCCACACGGAGAAACACGGAGACCAGAAAGAAATATCCGTATACAGCAGTTGGATGGTTATGCCGCCATCGGTCGGCTTTTCCAAGGTGGTAGTGGAGCTGTGTTATTTCTTAGTCGCCTCTTACGGAAAGAAAAAGGGTGGCTATATTCTTTACTACCGTAGCCACACAGCAGCTAGAGTCTCTCAATTCGACTGTAGTTTTTGTGTGTTACCTCATGACTTTTTACAATTGTATTTTGATGTTTCTTCTTTTAATCGAAAGCCGATGCTTGTCATGTGGTCTAATTTAAATTTGATTGAGATTTGACGAATACTTTTTGACTTGTCCCTAATTAATCAACTATTTTTTCGTTGATCTACGTTGTATTATTTGGCGATGTAATTGAAGTCAGTTTTTTTTTTTTTTTTGTAATACATTATTTATCATGTAAATCTATTTTGTAACTGTTTAAGCTATTTTCATTATTTAGAAGGCAGAGTAAAACTTAGTACTCAATATCAAGTGTAATAATTATTTATAAAAAAATTATTACACTTTTTTAATAAGAGTTAATAATAAACCTCTATTTAAAAAAGATAATAATAAAAAGAAAATTGTTTATGATTTTAAATGACCTCAATGTACGATAACGATAAAATCAAAATACTAATATAAAATAATAATCGATACAAAAAAGTAATAGTTATTAAAATAAATAAATATTTCTATTAAGACATTGCTATATACCTTATATGTGATTATCTAACATTTTGTTCCTTGTAAAGAGTTTCCTTAGCCGACGGTAAGTTGTCATCGATGTTTTTGAAAAAAGAAGCTATTTTTTAAATACAAAATCACATCATATATAGTTTTCAAATATTTGTTCGACCACTTATTAAAATTTAAAAAAAAAAAAAATATAATTGATACAATTTACAGACACAGGAATTACTACAAATTTCTTTCTTATAAATATTACTTTTATAATTTATTATTTTTTAATCTATGTATTTGTAATTATGTTTATATACAATATTTAATAAATAAATACCTTAAACGAGTCCAGTGACACGAAAACCAACACAAAACATAACTAATAAGGTCATCATTTTAAAGTTCATCCACAAAAAACACTAATTTAAAAACGTACTCATTTCATCATTGACATTCATTATTACAAAAAAAAACACAAAATTAAAAAAAAAACACCAAGTTCTATATCACGTAACTATTTTAAGATTATTTTATAATTAATTCGTACTGACACTATAAAACACCTTCGATTTTAATTAAATTTTACATAATTAATTAATAAATTAAAAGGTCAATTAGTGACCTCTACGTCATATCTTCACAAAGGTCGCTAGTTAACTGACACGGCAACTCCCGGCCCTCTTCCAGAGGGATAGGGGAGGGAACGGGAGGGGGGTAATCCGGAGGTGTAGTGATTTTTAACGTTATTATTTATATTTAATCGCTTGCATGATAAGAATAATTTGAACGAAGCTTATTTTTATTTAAAAGTAAATTTGCATACGAAAAAATGTAGATAGTATTTCTTTGTGTTTAATGATGAGGTATATCTTTTTATTTTTTAATTTATATGTACTTATTATACTAAAATTAAATTAATATCTAACTTTACATCAGAACGGCCTTCAAGTATAATAAATATCATATTACACAATTGTTCAATAGAAATTATCTAAATAAACTAAAAAGGTTTTCATTATTATCATTTAATAACAAAAACTAATTTAGGTATATGAAAAAGTTTCCTTTATTTAATAACCATAAGAACTTAAATAAATAACAATTAAATGTATTCCTTAGCTATCTAGTTAGTATAGTTAACAAAATAAAAATAGCTTATAAAAAATGTTGATCTTATAAAAAAAAACCTTCATTCATAAAAATAAATTGACATTATAAAAAACCTTATTCATATTCGAACGTAAAGTGACTAAATAAAGAACTGGTTTCGAAGTTAAAAATGGAAAAAAAATAACGTCATTTGCATCTGACGTTTGCCTCTTCCCGCCTCCAAGCGCGCTAAGCTCTCATTGGACAATCGTGAGCCAATGGATTCGAAGGTGACTTTTTATAAATGAAATTATAGTTTAAATTTTTTTTACGTATAATGATAGAATATAATATTTTTTAAGCAAGCTAATATTTTTAAATATTTCTATAGTACCACTTTTTTTTAAGTTCATTTTTGTGTGTTGTAAATTGTTATTAAGCCAGGACTTTTATTGATACGATTTGAAAGCAAAATTTCATTTTACTTTTTTACAGATTAAATGGTGAATTGAAAATACTGTATTATTTGCTTTCCTTTTTAGGGTTCCGTACCTCAAAAGGAAAAAACGGAACCCTTTATAATATGACGTCCGTCTGTCTGTCAAGACCCCTTTTCTCAGAAACGCGTAGTTATCAAAGTGAAATTCATATCAAATACTCAGGATTACTGTCCCTTGAAGCTATGAATAAATCAAGCTTCTAAGCCAACGTAATCAAAATATACAGCCGCTTATGCAGCAAATTTTCGATACTCGCACAGAAATCAAAACCTACAGGGTCCTCCCCGTGAAATCAGAATTTTGAAATTTAGTAGGTACAAAGCACCGTCTTATAGAACAGATAAAATAAAAATAGCGAAAAATATAATTTTTAATTACATCATATAATAAAAATATTTTCAATAATTTTGTTTGTATGGAACCCTTGGTGTGCTAGTCCGGCTCGCACTTGACCAGATTTTTTTAAGCCGAAAATTTAAAGCCTTATATTTTATTAGATACTTATAAGTATTAAACAATACTCCTTCGTCACTATTTATAGATAGGTACGACAAAGCTTACAATTTTGTTTTCTTAAACCACTAGGTAATCTCAGGAATTATTTAGGCTATATTACTTCACATTAAGGTTTGAAGCGAAAAGATAGCCGATTACCGCAATTACTATTTTGAAATACCCAATATTTCAGCGTCGTTGCATATATTAAAATAACATCTAAATCCCAGCTCTACAGTCACCCGCGATCAAGGCGCCTGCAACGATACTGAAATACCTGGATTTTCAAAATAACAATTGCGGTCAGTCACTTACAATAAAAACTGATCATAGAAAACGTAATTTATCAAGCATTAAGTCAGCCAGAGACGTCTAATTAGGATTCCAAAGGTTACTAATAATCTAAATTTGAATCCAAAATCGTCTATTGTACAGTATAGACTTATGTTCTCTGTGAATTAAAATAACTTTCAAAGTAGGTACATCAGTATTAGTAAGTTGAAGTGGCAGTGGGCTGGTCACCTGTGTCGCGGGACCGATAGCCGCTGAAGCAGACGTGTCCTGAAGTGGAGACCGCGTGTTGGCAAACGCAGTGTGGGACGTCCTCCGGCCGGCTGGACCGACGATCTACGTAAGATTGCTAGCGGTGGCTGGATGAGGATTGCCGAAAACCTGGGGCGAGGTGGCGAATGCTAGCGCGACCCCATCTCGCCCCACCCAGGCGGACGACTGCTGACACATGGTGGTTCTTTAGTCAGTAGGAGTCTGACATGATGGATTTTACCCGCGTAAAAAAAAGGATTGCGTAAAACCGGGATGTTTATCGCGAGCTTGGGGAGACCTATGTCCAGCTGTGGACTGCGACAGGCTGAAGTGTCATTAGGAAATATCTCACTCAAAATCTGGTGCAAACCAAATCTGGAAGTTGGTAGGTCGAGATCTTACAGAAGATCAAAGCTAAATAATAGTGTTATCAAGTGGTATTATGTTCCTTTGGTGAGTAAGGTAGAGAGCTCCTGGGAGGGTCTGGGGTAGAGTTGGCAACGTGCTTGCGATGCTTCTCATGTTGCAGATGTCTATTTATAGACTAGGTCCTCACTTACCATCAGCCAGACCTATTAAAAAAAATTGGGGCCATCTCGAATTCTCTACAATTATAGCTTCGCAATAAAAATCAAGATATATATAATCTTAGTATATTATGTAAACACATACATATTGCTAATAGCGATTTTAAAAAAATTAAAAAAAAATCAATTTAATAGATTTTATAACTGTTTTAATATAAAAATAAAATGTTTCTGAAGTGAAAACGCGGTGAACAGCTAGTACACAATCAGATAGACATAATTAAAGTCACCTCGCGTCGTTGAAGCGGACGCCATTTTGTTGCAAATTGAGCCAATTGGCGCGCTTTCTTGTATAGGGTTGTTAGTGTTAGGATTTATTGAAAAATTAATATTTTTGCTAATATATAAAAATCTGAGGAGCGTTTGTCACGGATTTCGTCAAAGTTTTTACATCTTTTTTTTGTATATTTGACAGGTCTAAGAATACGTTGTAGACTATTTCTTATACTCTTAGGTGATAATGGTGTCTCTACCGTAGAATGACGCTTGCTGGGTCAGCTGGTCTTTTAGTATAATAAAAATATAATAAAAAAAAAATATTTAATTATTTATTTAAAAAAAGCTACTAATAGTGGCGTAGCGGGCTTAACTCGGCCCGGGGCACAATATCTTTTCAGCCCCCCCATAAGAAAACCATTTATTATGTCTAGCAATTTTTTGTTTTGCGGACCGCCCCACAAATCGCCCCAAAAATGTTGCGAATTCATGTATGTTGCCCATAGTCTCCACGCTGGACAGGCGGGTTAGTGACTGCAGGGCTGGCTTTGTCGCACCAAAGACACATCGGTTCAGTAGTTTTCGCAGTATAACCGAACAAAAAAGCCGGCTCTCCATTTATTAGTATAGATTCGTGTTAACTGCGTGGACTTTATTAATTACTTTACTAATTGACTTCAAAATATTAATTTTATATAAAGAATATCCTCTCTTTAAATATTTAAATTTAGTATTTTAAAGTGTCATTGTCAGATGACATGGAAATATAATTGGCGATTGCTCTGGTCACCTTACTCACCAACAGGAACACAATACTGCTTGAAAACAGTATTATTTTGCTGTGATCTTCTGTAAGGTCGAGGTACTACCCCAGTCGGGCCGCTCCATATTTTGAGTAGGAAATTCCTGCTGTGCCCTACCTCAGTTAAAAAGGTTTATTATTCAGCTGAATTCTTGATTCATCCATATTTTATATCCTTTCCAGTTTGTCTAATCAGTCAGTTAGGACAAAGATCAGGTAAGTTATTTACTTCTTTTCTACTGAGACATTTAGCCACAGTCAAACCTTCAGCTAGTCTAATGGACAACTTCGCATTTTGTTCAATGTAACTTTTGAATTATTGTACCTCAAGCCATTTTGTAAATAATAATATTATATTGTAATTTTCGTGGTTAAAATTATCTTTTAGCTCTAGATTCTCAGGAAATTGATAAGCTAACATACGGCTTGTTTATTTAGGGGAAATCCCGTATCTCCAAGCATTAGAATTTACTTTATTATACTATTTTCGTTTTCCAAATTCAAGATTTTCCACATATCCCTACGGCTTTTTTTTTGTTAATTTCGTTGAAAGCTTGTAGCTCGCAGATTGTAATTGTTCTGTAGTCCAAAAACATACTCGAGCTCGCACTCCTTCCCTTATTTCGTATTTTCGTGGCATGGATATGCCACAATAAGTAATGAACCTACATATCATCATTGGCCTATTTTTTATATTATTATTATTATTATTGGTCCGTCTATTGCAGACGATTTAGACAGTATCAGAAAGACACTGTGTCACCTAGGACACTCTTCAGGAAAACGCGGAGTTGCCTAAGCTCTGCACCACGCTCTCTACCTCACTGGCTAGGCCCACAGGAACGACGAGTCGATACGTGTGGAACCAGTTCAGCTGCAGGAGTCTTTCGCATTTTAGAGCTATGCCACGAATCCACGAATGCTTGACGGAGAGTACCCTATTCCGGGTTTCAAATGAAGTTTTCTTTCTCCAGGACCCTGATGATTTTGAGCCAGGTTTATCCCTCGGTCGCCTTTAACGACCCACACTTTTAAAATCGCTTATTTGTGTTTTTGTATCGTGTCAAAAATGTATGCACTTGAAAAATAAACAGTTATTTTGACATCACTGACAAACACTTCAATTTTATTTATATGTGTGTATATATATGAATAGATATTAAATACCAAATGTCAGCACTAATTTTTTTTATTAAAAGATCTCAAGTGACAACCCTATTAAACCTTTCACGCCTATAAAAAGCTCCTAACAGGCGAAACAACGACAATATTTTTAAAACACACGATTATATTTCATAAAATTATTTTTACTACTTTCATCTGAAATAATTTGAAATTATCTTCAGCATACAGATTAAATTATATCTAAGCTATACTAATATTATAAAACTAAAGAGTTAGTTTGTTTGTACGCGCTAATCTCAGAAGATACTGGTACGAATTGAAATGTTTTTTTGTATCAGATAGTCCATTTATAAGGAAGGCTATATTATATTTATGTTATAAATGTTTCCTTTATAGACGGGTTGTATGTAAGAAATCACTGTCAGTGTTACAACCGGCTTTTCACTTAATTTAGTATGTTTTATATTTCTCTCTTCCCTTTAATGTTCTTATTGTAAGTGTGCAATAAAGTATAAATAAATAATATTTCATTACGTTTTTACTTCAAATTTACGCAGATGAAACCACAGGACATACCTAGTGACTCCAACAGTAGCTAAAAAGTTATGAGGTACGCATAAAACAAAAAAAAAATAATACAGTCAAGTTGAGAATCTCCTTCTTTCTTTAAGCCGGTAAAAAAACACATTCACACACAATTTTTAGACTGCGCACAGAACTGAGATATACCTAATACGTAATAGGACAAACTATATTGATTGATTGATTGATTGAGTCTGTGACATCCCACAGCTGGGCATAGGCCTCTTTCTCCATGTAGAAGGGGGTAAGCCGCCACGCTGTTTCTGCGTATGGTTTGGCGGATATATTAACTGCTGTGAGTAATGACAGTTATCAAGTGTATATGGTACAACCGGGCAGAGTCGGATTTAGGGGAGGGTAATCAGGGCTACAACCCCCACAATAGACTTCGGAAAAAATATTCAAATTCCGACCTGTAAACACTAGTAAACAACTTTTTCTTTCATCTTTTTTTCGTGTTAAAAAAAAATACCTTTAATGAATTCCAATTTTTTTTTCAAAATTATTTGGGGTCAAGGAGCCTCCACTTCTTTGTTGCCCCGAGGCCTCCAGACCTCTAAATCTAGCCCTGCAACCGCATCCGATAGGTTAACGCGCTCACCGAGTCACGGTGGGAAGACCAGACACTGTAAGAAAGAAGTAGATTATTTATTTCATATTGATGTTTATTGCCAAATATAAACTTTTTTGTTTTTTTTTTTTTAATTTTAGTAATATTTTCTTGCATAAATTAGAAACACTGTTTCTTCCTTTGTAAGTTTCAAGTGCTTAGTTTTTGGCGCCGAAAAACTCTCCTCATTAGACGCGCCGTCTCTTCTTTATAATGACTCCTATGATATTTTTAGATATTGTTTTTGCTCCTGTCATTGTTTTTGGAATATTTTTGATGATCTGTTGAGTTCCTGTTGTGAGTAAAATGGCTAGAATTTACTTAGAACTTACCTCAATCATACTTCATATCCGCAAACTCTGTGTTCTAAAATTGTTAATATAGACATAGGCAACATGAGACAGGGCATAGCAGGAAATGTCTTGTATAAATCTGAGGCAGTCCGGGTCCTGTCTTACAAAAGACCACAGCTAAATAATATTGCTCTCAAATAGTGTTGTTCCTGTGATGAGTAAGGTGACCAGAGCTCGTATAGAGGTTCGGAAGTCGATTGTTTGCGACCCTAGTGGTAGAAAAAAAAAATATGATTATGTGGTGTCATGGGACACCAGGTAGGAAGTTCCTTCGGATAGTATAGAAGCAACACAATTTAAAAAAAATGTTGAATTTTTTAAGTATTTTCTAGTTCTTGATTTTTTTTTTTAATTTCGTTGATTGGTTTTTAATTAAGTACATAAAAGTATTTAGGAAATTTAGTATTTTAGAAAATAACAAATACCGTAAAATAAAATAAATCAAACAAAATAATAATAATAATAAAATGAAAAACTATTAAGTGAAATAAAAAAATGTCTGTATTTATTTTTGTCGACAGTATAAAATTACATAAATAATTTAAAAAAAAGTTTACTAGTAATATTTTAGTTTTACAAACGTCATATTATACAGTCGTGTGACTGATATTACGTCACTTCCGTTATTTATTTTTCTTACGGTTGTAGTATCACATTTTTTTTCAGTTCGGTCGCCCAGCCAATTGTCAAGCCTGCCGTAAGGAACTTCGTTCCAAAAATATGCTCATTATTGTAAAATAAAAGAAACAAGATTGAATCTGTAAAAACATAAAAAAATACAAGAAAATATTCCGAAAAAAAAAACAAAGTTCCGATTATAATTTCCATTTGACATCCCACACGCGTCGGTGATGGCGGCGAGCGTTTGTTTTAACGACCTCCAGCGTATTATTGTAATTGATATTAAAAAAAAAAAAAATCTCTCTAATTTCTCCTGATTTTAGTGACATTTTACTTGAATTTTCTAAATTTTATTTCTAAGATACTTAGACCTCACATATTATATTGCAATATCTTCATTATTACATAGTAGGTATAAAACAAAGTTACTTCCCGCTGTCTGTATAATCAGATCTTTAAAACTACACAACGGATTTTGATGCGGTTTTCTTCATTAAATAGTGTGATTTTAGAGATATACATATAAACCTTTTATATGTATAAAACATCCATAATATAGTAGAGTAACAATGATATTTTTTGCAACCATGCGAGGCCGCGGCAAGTCGCTAGTTTTATATAATTTATTAAAGTTTTAATAAACAACAATTTTTCAAGAAAGGCTTCATTTCAAGAAGAATTTATTATAGTCAATTTGAAGCTAGCTCTCGTTGGGAGACCCACCGTGCCTCGTAGAGCACGTTAAGCCCGGTTAGTCTCGTTTACCTTGAAGGAAGAAATATATCCCGCAACCCGTAGTGGGGCATCGTGGTGGATTAAACTTCAATCCTATGCACAGCAGTCGGATGTTACAGGCTGAATTGAAAATAAACCAATTCGGATTATAAGCAGAGAAGAATCGGCAAGAAACTCCGGAGTTAGTATTTTAAACAAACTGATAACAAAACAGTCATAATATCTTGCATGAAATAACATATTTTTATTTTTAACTAGCTGTCCGAACAGACTTCGTTCTGTCAAAAGTTAGGTAATAGTAAAAAAAAATATTTTTAAATTTTTTTTAGTATTAAAACCTTCCGTGGGCCAAACAACAAACACAAAATAAATTAGCCGAATTGGTCGAGCCATTCTCGAGTTATTATGCGCTTAGCAACATTTTTTTTTTATTTATACCTATAGATACTAGCTGACCCCGCAAACGTTGTTTTGCCAATTTTTAACCGACTTCCAAAAAAGGAGGAGGTTCTCAATTCGACTGTATTTTTTTTTATGTATGTTACCTACATCAGAACTTTTGACCGGGTGGACCGTTTTCAACAAATTTTGTTTGTGTTCGAAAGGTGGTGTGTGCCAATTGGTCCCATTTAAATTTATTTGACATCTAACAACTACTTTTCGAGTTATATCTAATAATGCGTTTTTACTTGACGCTTTTTTTGTCGACCTACGTTGTATTATACCGCATAACTTTCTACTGGATGTACCGATTTTGATAATTCTTTTTTTGTTGGAAAGGGGATATTCCTAGTTTAGTACCGTGATAAGGAAACCAGGATCTGATGATGGGATCCCAGAGAAATCGTGGGAAACTCTCGAAAATCCGTAATAACTTTTTACTGGGTGTACCGATTTTAATAATTTTTAATTTAATCGAAAGCTGATGTTTATCATGTAGTCACACATAAATTTTATCGAGACCTGATAACTACTTTTTGAGTAATCTTTGATAACGCGTAGTTACTTGACTATTTTTTCGTCGATCTACGTTGTATTACTCGTCGATGTAATTGAAGTCGTTTTTTTTTTCGTTTGCGAGCAAACACAATTATGAATTACAAAATACATTGTTAATATAATAAACAACGCAGGCAAAGTCGCGGGTATCAGCTACCATTACTAATAACAGTCCTAGACAGCGGGGCATATGTCTGAACGTTCGCAGCTCAGCGGAGCCTCTCGAGATCATTACTATGACGCGTGGCCCCAATTACCATAAACCCCGTGGAGACAGCTATTGTGCATGCGATCACGCCTTTTTATTATGGTAAATTACACCTTACTAGTTTTATTCGTATTATTGTGGAGTCAATTATTTTATAAATATATAAAAGAATATAAAAAAACATAGTACTGCGATGAAATAGCTAAGTTCACGTGAAAACGGAAAAAAGGCTTTTCCGAAATTGCAATGGTTATATGTTTTTTACGTCAAAATGCAGAGTATTTTTTTATATTTTCGTAGCTAGATCCATTAATTCTTTATGACGTTTAACATTGTAAAATTCGTCGCAATCGTAAGAATCATTTTAGTACTTAATTGTGTTTACTAAAAAAAAAAAAAATTTTTTTACATCGATAGCTAATTCAACGTAGGTTGACGAAAAAAATAATCAACACAGCCCAAAAAGAACTTATCAGATCTCGATTAAATTTAAATGGGACCATATGAAAAGAACTACCTTTAGATTAATAAAGGAATCATTATAATGGGTACACCCAGTAAAAAGTTATGATGACACATAAAGAATGCAGTCGAATCGAATTTTTTCCCTTTTTAATTTGGTTAAAAATAATACGCTTTATAGTTAACATGATAATCAACAGATGGCGATACAGTTCAATGCTGTTCTTTTGAAGTAAAACTTCTGTACGCACGCTTGACTTGGGGACACAGTACATTGTAATAGTATCTTGGGGAGTAAGATGGTGAATGCGTAACGAGAGCGTTACAAAAAGTGTGAACGGAAGTTGAGAGGGAAACATAAGTTAGATGGAGCTAAAGAACTTTTTTTCACACGAATTTTGGCCCGCAAAATATACCACCAACTTCAACACAGCTTAATAGCCAACTGAAGTGACGTAAGGAAAAATCAATTAGGTACATAGTATTGCAGGAGACATATTCAATTTTCTTCCATAGTTTAAAAATTAAGCACAGCACTAAAATGTGGGCGGTTTTTTAACCGACTTCCAAAAAAGGAGGAGGTTCTCAATTCGACTGTATTTTTTTTTATGTATGTTACATCAGAACTTTTGACCGGGTGGACCGATTTCGACAAATTTTGTTTTAATCGAAAGGTGGTGTGTGCCAATTGGTCCCATTTAAATTTATTTGAGATCTAACAACTACTTTTCGAGTTATATCCAATAATGCGTTTTTACTTGACGCTTTTTTCGTCGACCTACGTTGTATTATACCACATAACTTTCTACTGGATGTACCGATTTTGATAATTCTTTTTTTGTTGGAAAGGGGATATCCCTAGTTTGATACCGTGATAAGGAAACCAGGATCTGGTGATGGGATCCCAGAGAAATCGAGGGAAACTCTCGAAAATCCGCAATAACTTTTTACTGGGTGTACCGATTTTGATAATTTTCAATTTAATCGAAAGCTGATGTTTATCATGTCACATGTAAATTTTATCGAGATCTGGTAACTACTTTTTGAGTAATCTTTGATAACGCGTAGTTGCTTGACTATTTTTTCGTCGATCTGCGTTGTATTACTTGTCGATGTAATTGAAGTCGGTTTTTTTTTTCGTTTGCGAGCAAACACAATTATTATGTATATTTTCAAAGAAAAACGAGAAAATGCTATAAAATACACATAAAATCACATTTTTCATGAGCTTATACTCAATATCGATGCTTAACAAATCATTCAGGGTAAAAAATGTAATGTGCCTTTTTTTTCAATTTCGATATTATAGGTACGCAGGGACAGTCGATTTGTAAATTTTGCTGAATTTATTTATTTTTAAATTTATCTCAGGATGCATAATACTAAGCCTAAAATACAAGAAAGAAAAGAAGAATATTAGGATAGGCATACCGAAATTATTCAGAGGAAATGTTAGATTTAGCGATTGACATGGTAGAAAATAACAGGATATCAAATCGGGAAGCAGAAAAGAGGCTCGGGATCCCTCGATGAATGGTATTAAATAAAGTTAAGAAAATTCACTTAAAATCACTTGGAGAACAAACCAAGCTCACTGATTGTTCACTGACGAAGAGAAAGAAAATTGGCAAACGTGTTGTTAGCTCCAGCAGATTATGGCAGCCCCATGACTAAAATCGATGAAAAAATGTTAGTCTATTAATATTGTTACGAACACACAAAGAAACTAGCGCTATCTAGCGTCAACTATTGAAAACACACAATAACAAAGACAACGACAACATGAAACCATCTACTCAATACTAGATGGCGCTAGAGGAACTACTGTGGAACTATATAGAAGTATAGTCTCGAAAACCGGGTTGATGCGCGAACTTTCCAGAATGGTCTGGGCCTCGTCTCGGCCGATATAAATAGCCGCAGGGAGGCAAGCGAGTTCAATTGAGTTTGAGCGATCTTCGAGGCGACTTCAAAGTGAAAACTAGTGATCAAGAGTGATACCAGCGAAACCTACGACATTGGCTACGACTTAGGACATCGTTAGTGCTTAGTGGTTGGACCTAGTGCTTTGTGTTGGACCTAGTGCTAGTCAATAAAATCTCCAAAAGGTCTTTCTCTCCAAATCCTTCTAAACCTACCTCTTACCCTAGCACTAGGTCCAACCACTAAGCACTAACGATGTCCTAAGTCGTAGCCAATGTCGTAGGTTTCGCTGGTATCACTCTTGATCACTAGTTTTCACTTTGAAATCGCCTCGAAGATCGCTCAAACTCAATTAAACTCGCTTGCCTCTCTGCCGAGTGCCGCTATTCATATCGGCCGAGACGAGGCCCAGACAATTCTGGAAAGTTCGCGCATGTACCCGGTTTTCGAGACTATACCTCTATATAGTTCCACAGTAGTTCCTCTTACGTCATTTAGTATTGAGTAGAGGGTTTCATGTTGTCTCTGTCTTTGTGTGGTTTCCATTAGAGTTGCCTAACTATCGATAGTTTCGCTATCGATATGTGACCTCGAAAACTAGTAACAATATTGATAGTGCTATCGATAGTATCGATTCAATCGATACCATCGATACTATCGATATCACAAATAAACGAATACTAATTGATTAAAAGTAATAGTATCGATAGGATCGATACTATTACATTATAATACTATCAATAGTATCGATAGTATCGTTTTTTTTTTAAATAATACTATCATACTATCGATAGTATCGTTGTTTAAAATAAAATAACTATCAATACTTTCGATAGTTTTACAAACTATCGTTAGTATCACACCATCGGTAGTATAATAACCACTGATAGTATCGTTTTCCAAATCCTTTCGAAAATTTATCCACATCAGAAACTTTCTTTTCTCCATTTTAACTTTACTAAACTTCTTTAAATGTGCAATTTAGGTATCCGCTCCCAATTCAGTGTTTTAAAAAGTAGGTACAACGAAAAATTATAATTTGACAGGGCCCTGTGTCAGTTTTTGATTTGTATTCGGATAAATACATTTTTTAATAATTAGTTTAGGATTATTACGTATAGTATATTTAATATTTTTATGAAATACATACTAAGCTCTGTAATTGATTACATATTAGAAGGCAATACTATCCGTCGCTTATTAAACTATCGACAGTGTGAACTATCGAAACTTGATACTTGAGTCTTCGATACTATCGATAATTAGCGATAGTCGACTATCGATAGGAAACTAGTTTCAGTGGTTGCCGCTAAATGGCGCTAGTTTCGTTTTATGTGTTCGTAACAATATGTTGCAAGATTCACGGACTGATTTGTTCGGTGGAAAATTACCCAGTAAATTCTGGCAGTTATACGTGCATGTACTTTTGACTACTGCAAATTGTATGATAGTTCAAATATTTTTAGATTACTGTTTAAGAGCGAAATAAGCCATAGTAAAACCAAGTACGTCACCCTTTTGATTAATAATAAAAAAATGTGACAACCTTAGAGTTTACATTACGGCACTACTGTAATGTATACTCTAAGGTGACAACCCTTTTTCATCGTTTTATGCTCAAATTAAAAAACAAAAGGTTTAAACAAAACCTTTTGTTTTTTAATTTGAGGTTTTATGTGTACGAAAAATCACAAAAAAAATTTTACTTTGCCCACTCAAATTTGACAGGTAATATAAATATTTAAACTTTTAGTCTTAAGGTCCTATGATAGATTAAGCATTTTTCTAGAATTATCCCTAAATCTGGTGTTCTTAAGATAGAAAATACCGAAGTTAAAAAGGTTTCCGCAAAATGGGCAAACTTTTAAAAAGTACTATATATTTGGCCCGGTGTCCTAATAGAGGTTTTTGGCACACAAATATTCATTATCTTGATATTATCATAGATACTCTGCAAATAACACTACATTTACCAATTATGTAGCGCAGTAACACGTTAAAAATCGTATTATTTAAAAAAATATTTAAAGTTGAATTCAAATTCGCAAGAAATCTGGGCAAAGTTGTACGGTTTTACGGTATAACTTATAAACATCCTGGACAAAAGAGCTCGTCACTTCACTTCAAACTATCGCAGTCCACTGCTGGGCATAGGCTTTCCCCAGTTCGTATCAAAAATGGTGCGAATTTATGTGTGTAGGGTGAAAAAGCTCTCATTTCTTAAATCTTGGTTCGAACCATTCTTTAAAAAATAATTCTTTATAAGGTTCAGAATCGTCGCATTAGATGGCGTATCACTAAATAATACTTACCAATTGACACTAGATGCTGCTATAGTTCATGTTAGTTCGCCTATTAAATACTAGATGGCAGTATATTGAAAAAAATATGTTTACTTGCTCAAAGAAAAATACAATTCCGGCTTTTCTTAATACTTTCTTTGAAGAAATTATAGCTCTTTAATATAGTTATACTCTAATAAAATCAAGTAAACTGCAACATACATATAAGTAATATTATAATCGTAAAATATAGAAAAAGAATAGTTACCTATTGTAAGTTGTTTCTAATAGAAAACACGTTTATTTAATTATACAAGTCACAATCAGTTTCTAAATTTGTATTTAAGTAATTTTGACATTGCATTTTTCTGTACAAATCCTTGAGTAATATTTTTATTCAAAGCTTCAGCTTTGAGTAACTCAATTAATTTCAAACGATTCCTGCATTTTTTTTTTTATAAAATATTAAATCATTGTTCACATGAATAAGTTGCAGAAGAAATCAAAGACAAAACAAATTCTCATCATTATCCTTTTATCCGGAAAGGTGTGGCATATCAACGAGCTGTCTTTTTAAATGTTTTACAGATCCGTTAGGTACTTATTGTCATACTTAATTTCAAATTCTAGTCTGACTGAAAATAACTAAGGCAACCAACCACATCTAAACAACAATAATCAGAGTTGGTCTCATACTTAAAACAGTTAAAAATCTTACAAAATCAAAGCTTTATGACTATGTAGTCACATTTTTGTTCCAGCCTACAGTTTTAAGATTTTCAATCAATCAATATCAAATGGAATAAATCGCGTTACTGAGCCCTGTATGAGCCACTGACATGAGTTATTATTTCTGTAAAATTAAAAGTAAAAATACAGTTAATGACATGTACTGCTATTAAATATTGACGCCATTACATTTTTTTTTTTGGCAGATATATTCTCTACTGTAACGATCGCTATCAGGTGGACATGATAACAACCGGGACCGACAGCTTAACATGCTCTCCGACGCACAGTGGGGAGACTCACATGGACTGCTAGGAATATATAATTATAAAGGAAAATAAAATTGTTTTAAGTAAATATTACAATTTATTCTTACAACATAATTAACTTAACATTAATATAATGAAACAAATGTCATTCTTTTTACAATGGAAGGAAATGTACAAATATATTTTGGATTCAGGTAAGCATTACTTTTACAAGAATAGCAAGGGCTCTTATAGGGTTTAAACCCATTTTTTGATAATTTTAAGGACAATGCACTTGCAACTTCTCTAATGTTGCAGATGTTCACAGCCGATGATAGCCATTTAACATCATTTTGCTCCGTCCGCTCGTTTGTCCTACTTATTATAAAAAAAATAGTTTGCAACTGTTCACCACTAAACATTTAGTAAAATTGATTTATAGACATTTTTTGATTACAAATTCCTCTGTGTACCTGTGACATATAGAATTGGTATATCCTTAAAAGATGTTTGATATAAGACATTAGAAAATCTATACTAATATTATAAAGCTGAAGAGTTTGTTTGTTTGTTTGAACGTGCTAATCTCAGGAGCTATCAGTACAATTTGGAAAATTCTTTCCGCGTTAGATAGCCTATCGAGGATAGGCTATATATCATTACGCTGAGACCATTAGGAGCAGAGCACCAATGAAGAATGTTTCAAAATCTGGGTTTTTATTCTTCTTTTCAAAGTGTGCGTGTGCTGCATAAACTTTTAAAGTTTCGCAATAATCATGTATGACAGGATTGTTCCCCTTTAAGAGTTCCACGCGAATGAAGTCGCGGGCAGAAGCTAGTGGAATATAAAAGCTTGAAATCAACAACTTTTACTTTTGAATTGTTTCAATTGAATCGTTCATTTGATATCTTTTAATTATACAAAAATTATTAACATATTAAGCTTTAAAAAATCTTATCATATTTCCCAGTTATCTAAAAGACTGACAAATGCCTTATCGTAAAATAAACTAAAACGCCAATTTTTTCATCAGCAAGTACATGTGTTGATCGACTTCGAAACCGTGGACGTTGTTGGCGTCACCCTGCAGCCGCATAAGGAGACCACCGAAGGAAACGTACGCTGATAGCCTCGACGGTGGCTCCATTGCCACCTCGTCACCGTCTATCCTGAAATTGACAAGAATATGACTTTAATTTTAGATTTTGGTACTAATTAATTAAAATTGTATGAAAATAAAGGGTCCAATTGTTCACAAAGGAGATACAATTTACATTTGGTACTACCTAAATACCAAAATCTAACATTTAAAAAATTCACGTCATTTTTAGGATACTTACATAAAGGGATTATATTAACAAAGAAATATAACTAAAATCTAAGGACCGACAAAAACTACGATCAAAGTTTCAGGCTTTCAAAAACACACCAATCAATAATATATAAAAACCTGTGTATCATACGTGTGGGTTTATACATTTATTTCTTTTTTTATCCTATCAATAAGACAGAATTTTATTTTCTATTTTTATTTATATGTATATACCTACATATATAGTTGATTACACAAAGTTGAAAGGATTCATATCATACAGAGAATGTATGTTTGAGAAACCTGCATAATTTAAATGAAAAATCTTGTTGATTGATGATAGACACATTCGTCAAGGGCTGGTTTCACCGGTCGTAGATAACATTTATCCAGCACATAAGTTACGAATAGCCCTTAACAGCAGGAGGTAGAATAGGCCATTAGAACCTGTTTCTACTCAATTAGGAAACTACAACAATTAGATTTACAGTTGCCAATAGCAATATCCCATAAATATAGTGAATATTTCATAAAATTTTATCTGTTGGTTAATTTTTTCTGTTAAATAGGATTAGCGGCAACTATTGAGGCGCTTAATAAATAATCAATAAATAATTTTTTCATGTAACTCTTTCTCTCTCAAGACAAATTTAAAATAAATTAACACATGGGAGAGTTGCTCAAAAAAAATGTAATATTATGAGGAAGGACACAGCAGGACATATCCTACTCAAAATCTGAAGAATATCTCAACTAGTAACGTTGCTCGTATGTAGTGTTGTATTCTTCTGATAAGGGAAGAATGCCAGATCTCCTGGTGCTACAGACATCCATAAGCTACGGTAATCGCTTCCCATGAGGCGAACCATACACGTGTATAATACTTATTCTATTAAAAAAAAATCCGTTAAACTTTAAATATATTAAATTAACAATACTGACTTGTAAACCTTGCCATACATGACATATTCAAAGCTGTCAGCTCTGTTTCCTTCCGTTTCTAAAGGATTCCATTCTCCTCCGTCCGGATAACCATTTTCTCGCAAAGTCGTCGCCAGCACAAGTCTAAACTTATCGCCTAACTCCATGGGGTATATCCATGAATTTATATCCAAAATAAGGTCCATTTTAAAAGATTCTGATTCACAATGCAAGCGGCTAACTCGATCGAATTTTTTACCCTCAGGGTCAATGTCTTTCACGTTAAATATATCTTCGAATAGAACACCCGCCATTGTTGATTAAAGTTTTATAATAAAAATTGAGGTGAAATACATTTATTTATCAAATAAAACCACGCCGCTTTATAGCGTCATAATCACAAACCACAAGGCGATAGGCAAAGAGTATATAAGTAGGCGACAGGCACTAAGTCAAACTGACATTTCATTGCAATCGCATGTCATATATAGGTTTCTTTGTCTTAGCCTAACCTACATTTAATATCTCGGACCATGGAGCATAGAGAAAGCTCCATATCTCGGACCATGGAGCATAGGACATGGAGCATAGGAGCTTGAAGAATCAAACGAGATATAATATGCTTTTTTTCAATTTCTTTAAATCTTTAATTTAACGACTGTCTGTTAAACTACGTCAAAACGTTAATTTTTTTTAACATGCTGGCTTTGATTTAAGATAACTGATAGTTATCATAATTTGATCACTGTACCTGTATAATGTATGTATCCTGTACCTAGTCCTAGAATTTAAAACTTAAGTACTTTAATTTTAAACTTACTTATTTAGCGATTGACCATTTTTTTAGTAATCATTACTTACAATGAAGTAAATTAGTGTTAAATATTTTCTAAATACTCAACTTAATTTATTATCGGTTAGAACTAGCCACATTTACAATAAAAATTGTGTTATCTGAGTTTTTACAAAATTAATTGAACTGTTTGTTCTTTTATAATATTGTTTTTGTTGGTCAATAATTATGTCAACTTAAAAAAATATCTGATAATCTTTTTTATTGTTAAAAATATAAACAATTAAAAAGATTCTCAGATATTTTTACATTTATTGCTACTTTGAAATAGATAAAAATTAATGGTTTATTAATTTTTTTTAACCTAAACCACGGATTACATCGTGTAAACAAACAAACGTATAAATTCTACTTAATAGACAATATCTTAATTTCTGAACCAAACAAATGATCAAACATTTTGCTCTTGTTTTTTACTCTGCATAGTAAACATTTTTACATGACATTTGACATATGTACGGCACTCGCACGCTTTACAGCTACCTACCTCTAAAATCTAACCTCATGTACGGCACGTGTTGAATAAAAATACTCAATCAACCCGCAAATACGACGTGGAGTGGTAATTTCGTTAATTATTTAATGAAATAAACAAATTTAGTCTGCAAGATAAACATTACAAATCGAAAATGACTGAAGTTCTACCGTCCGGCTCCGAAGTGTTTACGGAGAAGAAGAAAAAGAAAAACAAGGAAGGAGTTTCCCTCGGTGCGTTTCAGAAGATCGGAGACTTTAAAATCGAGCCATCCGAAAGTGTGACTAAGTTAGACACTGCGTATTGGCCGTTATTGTTGAAGAATTTCGACCGCCTCAATGTACGTACAAACCATTACACACCGCTTCCCTTCGGTAGCTCACCGTTAAAACGCCCGATCCTAGAATATGTGAAATCTGGCTTCATAAATGTAGACAAACCGAGCAACCCGAGCTCCCACGAAGTCGTATCATGGATTAAAAGAATATTGAAGGTGGAAAAAACTGGTCACTCTGGTACCCTCGATCCTAAGGTGACGGGCTGCCTCATCGTGTGCATAGATAGAGCTACGAGATTAGTCAAATCGCAACAGAATGCTGGTAAGGAATACGTGGCCGTGTTCAGTTTACATTCTGCTGTAGAGAGTGTTAAGAAAGTCACGCAGGGCCTCGAGAGACTCAGAGGAGCCCTGTTCCAACGACCTCCCTTGATTTCTGCGGTGAAACGTCAGCTGCGAGTTCGTAGTGTGTACGACAGTAAGTTATTAGACTATGATCAGGAAAGAAATATTGGTGTTTTCTGGGTCAGCTGTGAGGCAGGCTCCTATATCCGTACTTTGTGCGTTCACTTGGGTCTCATGGTTGGGGTCGGCGGTCAGATGATTGAACTCAGACGAGTCAGATCAGGTATACAGGGAGAGAGGGAAGGCATGGTGAGCATGCATGACATATTAGATGCACAGTGGGCATATGAAAACCACAAAGATGAATCTTACTTGAGACGAGTCATCAAACCTCTGGAAGGTTTACTGATAGGTCATAAGAGAATCTTCATTAAGGATAGTGCTGTCAATGCTGTATGTTATGGTGCTAAGGTTCTTCTACCTGGTATTCTAAGGTATGAAGATGGAATAGAAGTTGATCAGGAAATAGTCATTGTGACGACGAAGGGAGAAGCCGTCGCTCTTGCCATAGCCCTCATGACCACATCAACAATGGCAGCTTGCGATCATGGAGTAGCGGCAAAATTAAAACGAGTCATAATGGAACGAGATACATATCCAAGAAAATGGGGCCTTGGTCCCAAAGCCTCGCAGAAGAAACTATTAATACAGCAAGGAAAATTAGATAAATATGGAAAACCCAACGAGAACACACCATCGGAATGGTTGAATAGTTATGTAGATTATAAAAAGAAGGCACCAGAAAGCAGTGCAGAGCCAATTCAGGAAACCAGTAGGAAACGTACAGCTAGTACGTCAAACGCCGACAATCCAAATGACTCCGTTGAAATGAAATCTGAGAAAAAGAAAAAGAAGAAGAAGCGTGACACGGAAGCGACAGAAGCAGAGGCACCAGTGGAAACAGAACAAACAGAAGCAGAACAAACAGAAGCAGCAGATGAATCAGTAAGAAAAGAGAAGAAGAAAAAGAAAAAGAAGGATAAACAAAAGGAAAGACAAGAAGAATAAATAGATATACTTATTATATCTATTTGTTTTTAAGATCATTTGTGGCTTAAGTCTCGCTTGTAGCGTATAAGAAAAAAAAAAATCACTATGACTTATGTTTTACGAAAAAGTTATTACCTTTAAAAGAAATGCTAACTAAACAGCAAAATATCAAAACTATCATCAAAAATATCAATTTAACTGAGGTAGGGCACAGTAGGAAATTTCCTGCTCAAAATATGGAGCAGCCCGACGGGGGTAGTACCTCGACCTTACAGAAAATCACAGCTAAATAATACTGTTTTCAAGCAGTGTTGTGTTAAGGTGACCAGAGCTCCTGGAGGCAATTAGGGATAGGGTCAGCAACGCGCTTGCAATGCTTATGGTGTTGCAGATGTCCATAAGCATCCATAATCGCTTACCATCAGGTGAGCCGTACGTTTGCCCACCTAGTTATATATAAAAAAACTTCATATTATGTCAATAAACAAATAATTACTGAAAATATTTTACATCTATGTGAAATCTAGTTATAAGAAATCAATAAAACAACTTTTTTTTTTTTTACATAACTGAAATGTTACGGGTTAGGTTTGTCGCATTTTATAGTTCATTTTTGTTCTGTCGCTATATTGTTTCTGTGTAAAACTATGCAAAGATTGATAGGAAGATGTCTAGTTCCAAAATTTTTGCAAGAACTTCTTAAAATAAATTTTAGTTTTAAGTTTTTAGTTTAAGAGAAAAATGTGAAATGTACTATACATAGTTAATTTTAATAAAAATTTATACACTATATAAAATAGATATTAATTTTTTTACAAATAAAGCTTTTTTTTTATTCGAGTATTAACCATAAATTTGATAAAAATGTAAGAAAAAGTCATGATTTCCATTCCTTTCTTAGCAATATAATATCTTGTATAAATTTTATTAAAATTAACTAATTAAAGGTTTTATTTTTTAAACTATGTTGTTTATCAACATTAAACTTTAAAGTTAGGATTTGTCTTTTTATTTTTTCACATTTGTACAAATTTAGATAAGAACAAATAAATTTAATTTGAAGGTAATTTTCAAAATTTGGTGAACCTACTTTTATTTTTAAACGAAAACTTTCTTTTCTTTTTTCCTTAGTAACGATTGAGACCAATTTCATTCTTTCATAAAAATATAAATAAATTCTTCCATAAAAAAATTAGATTATTCCAGTTTTCAGGAAACAGTCTATTACAAAGGTAGGTTGAATAGTGAAAGTGCATTTGACTAACTCTGAAAACCTTCTAAGATAGAAAATTCCTAAAAAATAAAAAAAAATAGTTTATCCTACAAAGAATAATTAATTGTGTTTGGCTGTTTGCTCGCAAACGAAAAAAATCGACTTCAATTACATCGGTAAGTACTACAACGTAAGTAGACGAAAAAAAAACGAACAAACGCACTAGTCATCTCTTTGATTTTCGAGAATTCCCCTCGGTTTCTCTGGGATTCCATCATCAGATCCTCGTTTCCTCATCATGGTACCAGACCTGGGATATGTCCTTTCCAACCAAAAAAAGAATTATCGAAATCGGTTCATAAACGACGAAGTTATCCCCGAGCATATATTTAAAATATTTATATATAAGGTCGAATTGAGTAACCTCCTTTTTTGAAGTCGGTTAAAAAAGTCATTTTATGCTAGAAATTTATTTATGCTGCTAGTTAGGAGATGGCGCTGTCAACGTTGAAGTATTGAATTACAGAAATTGGTTTTTAGAATTAAATCAATAATTTTTATTATCAAATAACTTAAAACCTTCTTAATAGTCAGTGTAAAAGATAATTTCTCATCTGGTTCCATTTATTGAAATTTGCTTGCTAGTTTCGTAACGTATCTGTTCCGATATTGACATGTGCTTACTTGACATTTTACGGATATCAACAAAAGTTGTTATTTGTTGTGTCGAGTAGAAAGCGTACGATTTCTTTTATTTTTAATTCGCTAAATATTCATAATATATTATCAGTTGTTTCCGTCCACAATGTCTTATGATCCAGCTATACTAAATTCAAATATGTACAGCTATGATTACTTTCAACAAGACGATGTTTGTAGGCTTTGTTGGAACCGAAACGCTTTTACGAAAATTATAGAAATATCTTCAGATAATGATTATGATGTGATAAAAACTGATATAGTAGAGAAGATTATAGACTGTTTAGACATAGATTTATCTCATCACATTCATCCTAACAAGGCATGCGATGAATGTTTCAACCAAATAAATAAGTTTCATTGTTTCAAAAAGTTTTGCCAGGAAACCGATAAAAACTTACGCGCAATATTAAACGAGGGTCCCAAAACCGTTCCTAGCATTGATATAATAAAACTCGAAGACGATGAAGTAAAAACTAAATCCATTGACGATTTATTTGACGATAACCATTCAGAGGAACAATGTGAGTACGAAATTAAACGTAAAACTAAAATAAGGAGAGGGAAATACAAACGGAAAAGAACTCCGACATACTGTAACATGTGCATGACGGACTTCGAAAACGTAGAACAGTTTAAAAGCCATAATCTACAACTTCATGGCATAGAAAGTGACGGTACATATAAATGTTTCGGTTGTAATAAGAAATTTAAAAATCGTAAAGCGAGGTTTTCACACGAGACTTATTTCTGTAAAGGTCTTAAAGATGGGTATAAATGTAGTATTTGTGATAGATATATTCCTAAACGTGGTATGTTTGAAGCTCACCTGCGTGATCACAGACAGAATGTACCTATAAAGCTTCCGGAAGAGTTGTTCAAGTGTCAGAAATGTGAAAAATTGTTTCGAACGATGGAGAATCTCAAGGTGCATGTGGAGTCTGAACACGATGTTGATAAAAAAATGTATGTTTGTGAAGTAAGTATGGTATATATGTTTGGTCTTTTGAAACCACACTCTTGATGATATTGTAATTGTTTATATTTTATATCATCAGGTTTTTTTTTACGCATATCGGACCACCTTTGTGTCTAAATGTGGAAAACCGAGCCCACTACAATATCATCAGATTTGTATTGAAAAACCTATAGTGTAATCAACTTTTGAAATTTTATCACAGGAGAACCTCTAGTGAGCACGGTTGCTGTATAGTATCCGAAACATTGAGCATTTCAAAAACATAATAAACCACAATAAAATCTGAAAAAAACCTGTTTCATTATAATGAGTGAAATTTGTGTAAATATAAGAAAACAATATCTGAAGTATGATGTTTAAATATGTGATTTTCATGTGTATATATTGTCATAAATAGTTAATTTATTTTACAGAAAGAAGCAAAATAAAAAAACGCCATGTCCAATACTTTATAATTTAAATAATAAACAACATTGTTAGCTTAACTATACGAAAATTTTATAATAATTTGCAGTTTGATAAGTGTCTTACAAATCTTTGAGCTATTATTATGATGCTGACGACAGAATAATTTCAAATTGAAATTTACTTACACATAAAAGAAAAAGTGATAAAAATTATGCTCGATAGCAACTATTAACATTATATTGAGTAACTGAGGTAGGGCACAGCAGGAATTTCCTGCTCAAAATATGGAGCAGCCCGACTGGGGTAGTACCTCGACCTCACAGAAGATCACAGCAAAATAATACTGTTTTCAAGCAGTATTGTGTTCCTGTTGGTGAGTAAGGTGACCAGAGCTCCTGGGGGGATTGGGTCGGCAACGCGCTTGCGATGCTTCTGGTGTTGCAGGTGTCTATAAGCTACGGTAATCGCTTACCATCAGGTGAGCCGTATGCTTGTTTGCTGACCTAGTGACATAAAAAAAAAGATATATATATTTCTAGTTAAATGATGTAGAAATTAACCGCAGCTTAACCAACTCTTGTACTGTCAAAATCTAACCCTGTCTCTGGACTTTAATCCACTTTCAGCACTTGTCATTGGCAAAACTAGAGCCATAGTCTTTAAAGAAAAAAATGTAGAAAGCTAATACTTAGAAACTAAAGAAATTCTCCCAAAAAAAGGAGAATTTAACAGTTTGATTGTGTTTTTTAATCGAAGAGGTTACATGTCGTGTGGTCCCATTTAAATTTAATTGAGATCTAACAAGTACTTTTCGAGTTATATGTAATAATGCGTATATATTTGATTCGTTTTTAGTCTACTTACACTATATTATTTGTCGATGTAATTGAAGTTGGTTTCTTTTTTATTCATCATCATCATCATTATCATTTCAGCCTATTACAGTCCATTGCTGGACGTAGGCCTCCACAAGTTTGTGCCAAAAAATGGCGTAAACTCATGTGTTTTGACCATAGTCACCACGCTTGGCAATTTTTTAATATCTATTGTTATATGTTTTAAGTAATACTATTTTACTTTTCCAAAAAAGATTTACATTTGGACTTGATGTCGTAGTTACAAAGCACTTTCACAATAATTATATTTTTACGCCTCTGCTGCCATACTTCCCAGTAAGAAAACCTGTGTTACAGTATGCAGTGCCAATCCCCCGGATAACGACAATAAGTAGCTACAAATTATATAATTTTATGAGCTCTTTTAGACTATATTACTAATATATTCTTTTTTTTACTATTTTTATTTACATAATCTATTACAGAATCTAAAATAAGATTTTTTTTTGTTTAATGTTTACTGATTAACTATGTCATAGTGCTAGCTTGCACTTTTCACGGTGCAAGACATGCTGCTTACGATCGCCTTCAATGGAGACGTGGTCGCGATCCTCATCATTTAGGGAACAAGGAAGAAGAAGATGTTATAGTATATTTTTTATTTTTTGTAATTTTTGTCGGTATGATAGAAAAATACTAATGTATATTTCAGAGCTGCGGCCGTGTCTTCAACAGGAAGGACTATCTGAATAAGCACAAGTTGACACACACGGGAGAAAAGCAACATGTGTGTCCCCACTGCGGGTTCAGAACTGGACAACGTTCGTCCCTTACTGTACATATTAGGTAAAACTTGTAGACTGATCACCTTTATTGAGGTAATGCCGCGTTGGCGCAACAGTCACAGCACTGGTTTGTGGCTTTTGCGGGTTCGATAACATGACAAATATTTGTATTGTCCATACAGGTGCTTGCCGTGGTCTGGGTGTTTGTGCAGTCCTCGTGGGTCTCCCCACCGTGCCTCGAAGAGCACGCTAAGTCATCGGTCCCGGTTGTTATAGTGTACATGTACACTTGATAGCGATCGTTACTCATAGTAGGAATATATCCGCAAACCCGCATTGGAGCAGATTGGTGGATCAAGCTTCGATCCCTCTCCTACATGGGGAAAGAGGCCTATGCCCAGCAGTGGGATGTTACAGGCTGAATCGTGATCGAAGTGATATGCTTTCATCTGATATCGTTACTAAATATAAAAATTTTAAGAAAAAAAAAACCAAACTATTTGAACACTATAGAACTGTATGTAACAAACCGGTTTGTGTATCGATTTTATACTTACCTAAGGGTCATTCAAGTATTACGTAAGCAGAATTTTAGTAATTTTTAGCCCCCCTCCTTCCCTTGTCAGCGAAAGTGTGCGACACCCTACCCCCCCCCCCTATGCTTACTTAAACATTGATATGTGTTTTAATCTGTTCAGAAATGATAAATAAATATTGCTCACGTAACGTAACCACTATCTAGGACCACCCCCCCTGACCCCATGTCATCAAAATGAAGCAAATTAAAGACACCAATCTGTTATTACGTAATACATGAATGACCCCTTATTTTGTTAAACTACCCACCATATTGTTAATGCTTTTAAGCATATATGAACTCTACTCAAACTTAACGCTCTGGACAAATGTCCGCGACTTCTTCAGTACATCATGGTTATTATAAATAAAATGAGTTCAAACAAATAAAAAAAGAATCTCTTTGCCACCAGGAAGCACACGGGTGAGAGGCCGTATCGCTGTAGCGTGTGTCCGCAGCGCTGCGTGTCAAGCTCCAACCTTAGAGTCCACCAGGCGAGACATTTGGGGGTGAAGGTGCACGAGGTGGGCGGTACACACCATAGCCTTAAAAATATACTTTGACCATAGACAATTAATTTTTAACTGACTTTAAAAAAGGGGGAAGTTTTCATTCTGTTTATTGTGATTATTAGTGATGGTAAGCGGCTACCTTAGCGGTGGGCTTACGGTGATTCTCCAGAAACATTGTTGTATACTGAAGGAGCTTGGGTAGGCCATGACCACTCAGGTACAGTCTAGTGTCCAGGGTGGGCTTTTGGCGTATGGCAGTTGGGTGCATCAAAATTCTAGTAATATAGACTCGTATATAGTTTTTTTAACCTTTAAGTATGGACGTCATTTCTTCTTAACACTACTGTGGACGTGTAGTCTCACAGGCTCCTATATACACACAAATTTTTTTTGGAGAATTTGATATAAGATCGCTTTAAAACTAATTACATATTAAAGTTATGTAGTTTAGCAATTAAATAACGTGCTTATATAATCAAAATTAATTTAAAAAATTATAGAAATATTAAAAATCCAAAATTATGGCTCTTTTCAATCGAAATCTACTTAGGTTACATTTTTAGGTAATAAAAGCAGCCAAACTTATTCCTATAACAAAATAAGTCTTTTTTTCTCAAAATATAATGTATAACAAACCAAAAACACAAAAGGACTACTTCATATAACAAATATAAAAAATTTTGACAACAGTCAAATAACGTAAATTTATTGGCAGTCAGTGCCACAAAGGTCTAGAACATTGGGGACACACAGGTTTGTTGCACCCGATATAAACATGGGTAATCATCCTATGTTTTTTAGTATAATAGATTTTATATGCTCTTCTGGTTTCTTGACTGGTTTCTTGATCCTAGACATCTTCTGTAACCGTATAAATACCTAAAACTAGAATCATGGTCAACCTCAGCTCTCCTGGCAGTCGTGTATTTATAAAACGTCTTTGCACATAAGGCACCACAAGCACATGTACTAATATTTTAAATCTCTTTCCGCAGCCTTTGTTTGGTGCATCTTATATAAGATGTACGCATTCATGGTACTCAAGTTTAGGACACGATATAGCAACATCATAGGCTATCTCTATAACTACAAGATTCATCTCCTATGTCTTGGTCTTGGTCCTGGTCACCATCACTGTCACTTTCATGATTTTGTATCAGTTTGGACTCCAAAATAAAAAAAAAAAATCTTTAGTACTCTCTTCATTGTCAGACTGATCCGAAGCTAATAACAACTAACTCACTTCACCACAAAAGTGGATCTCCTGCACAAATTTTTTTCTCACAGGGTCCTGAACAGAACTCGTAGATGGTCGTTTTGATTTAGAACTACCGGCTTTATTGTTTTTTGACATTTTGTACTTCAAAATCTGATACAAACGTAATCGCTCTTGTAAAATATATCATAGGGCAAAAATGGACGTGTAGCCTGACAGGCTCTGGTCAATATTTTGATGGTTATAACTTAGGTGATATTCATTGGAAGACGCAACCTCCTCTCTCGTTGGTAGTTTTACAACTAAATCAAAAGCTACTGAGCCGCTCAACCGCTGGGAGTTAGGGCAAATAGGTGAAACTAGGAAAACGAAAACATCGAGTAGCCTGTGAGACTCCACGTCCATACTTAAAGGTTAATGATTAGTTTGCTATTTTCTGGACGGTAAGTAATCAGCCATAAATTTTCTTAAATTATTGCTTAACTTAAAAATTCGAAATGAAATGTGTGCATAAGGTAAAAAGCTTCGATCACACTTTTTGTAATGCTATCGTCACGCATTCACCAGCTTAATCCCAAAGTCAAGCATGCGTGCAAGAAGATTTACTTCAAAAAGTGTCTATATTCTTATTTTATCTTAACACAATAAGAATAATAGTAATAAACGTTTATGTAATTGTGTTGCAGTGTCAAATATGCAACAAGAAGTTCGGCTACAAGATAAGTCTCCGAGAGCACATGTCGAGTCACGCGCCTGCGCAGGCGCACGCGTGCGGCCGCTGCGGCGCGAGCTACGCGCAGCCGCGCGGCCTGCGCAGGCACGTGGCCGCCAAGCACGCACAGGACGCGTAATTTACATGTTCATGTTCAATAAAGTGACTTGTTACATTGTTGTGTGCTTTTATTGATAATAAGATACACATGCGCCTGCGCAGGCACGTGCGTGCTGATGATGATGTGACACTATGGCGCCATCTATTGAGAAAGAGAGGAACACGTAGTCGCTGAACGTGCACGAGACTGGCGCTTGATTTATATAATAATAATAACTCTTTATTGGAATACCAAGAGTGAGCAAAGTTACAAAAGTAAAAACAGGAGATAAGTACTAAAGGCGGCCTTATCGCTAATGAGCGATCTCTTCCAGGCAACCTTTGGGCAGAGGAAATGATATATATGTAGATGGTTTAGCTGTACAGTTTTACCTAAACATATACAATATATTTAGACAAATAAATAATGTAAAAAAATAAAGTACATGTGTATTAAATAAAGTTATTTATTTAATTAATATGTGGATTCAATTATATAATTTCGTACACTTAGGATCAAATTACGTAAATCGTGGTCTTTGTAAAATAAAGTTTTTAAGTTTTTTTTTATTGTTTGTAAGACCTATATATATTACACACTCGTCACTAAAATAAAAGCAAATTTTTTATTTTATATAAATTAATAAGAAAAGGGTAATAAAATGTTCAATACAATTACTAAATATTTTATTTCTGCTTCTGATAGTTGACACTTGTTGAATAAAAAAAAATCAATTATTTTATCTAATTATAAGTACAGATTTATATTATAAATAGAACCTCACCTCATTTCAAAATTTTGTAAATAAAAAAACAATGACAGATAAATAATAAAACATCAATAAAATAATCTTATTAATAAATATTTTTATTCTTACACAATCACGTACACTACACAAATATTGTCAAATACAGGAACTTTGCGCAGTAACAACTAATCCTTACACTAATATGATTATTAAATAAAATCGGACGACTTCTTTATTTAAAAACTCATTGTTATCAATTAAAAAAAAACTAAATTAACTATTTAATACAGATGTGATACTAAAACGATAGTTCATTTAATATTTATTTCACAGTTGGCGAAAATTGATAATTATTCTAATCTATGTTCTACATTAACCTATGGAACTTATTGAAAAACTGGCAATTTAAATACCACTAACGCCATCTAGTAGCGAGTAGAGTTACTAATTCAAAATCTACCGAAATTTTCAAGTTTTTCAAAAGATTTTATGAACATCAAATTCTACTGCTATTCAAGTATTCAATTATTATTTAACATTTTGAGAGTAGATTACTTTTCGAAATTATCAATTTTGTAAAACAGCGGCCTCTGTGAAATACAATTAGAAACACACGATAAAAATACACCTTAAAAGGTCATAGGACCCTGGCCCATTGGGTCTATAATAATGTGACCCCGGAGGTATCGTGTCCTGGTGATGAAAGCCCGGGTAAGGAGTCACCCAGTAAGCCCGTACCCAGACAGACTCCGGGTTCTGTCAGGAGGAACCACATACCGGGCTTGTAAACGATGAAATTATTTGTCAAATACTTCACGTATTGTAATTTTGGCGCCTTTTGTCAAATCGTACGTTTTTTGTAGACGTTTGCCAAACAAAACTTCAAAAATATGACAAACAGAACTTCAATTTTTGTTTAATTGTTTTTACAAGAATACATAAAGCTACTAGGCCAAACGACACAAAAATGAAAGCCATGTTTGACATTTTATTGTAAGATTATTGAACTTAAGCGATGACTAGCAAAAGTTTAATAGCTATATATATATATATATATATATATATATATATATATATATATATATATATTAATGTATGTTCGGGGATAACTCCGTCGTTTATGAACCGATTTTGATAATTCTTTTTTTGTTGGATAGGAGATATCCCTAGTTTGGTACCATGATAAGGAAACCTGGATCTGATTATGGGATCCCAGAGAAATCGAGGGAATCTCTCGAAAAGCCGCATAACTTTCTACTGGGTGTACCGATTTTAATGATTTTTAATTTAATCGAAAGCCGATGTTTATCATGTGGTCACATTTAAATTTCATCGAGATCTGATTACAACTTTTGGAGTAATCTTTGATAATGCGTATTTACTTAACTGTTTTTTCTCTACCTACGTTGTATTACTTGTCGATATAATTGAAGTCGGTTTTTCTTCGTTTGCCAGCAAACACAATTATTATGTTACTATTATTATTACAATTGATTATTTAAGCCTGTACCATCCCACGGCTGGGCATAGGCGTCTTCCTGCATGTAAGAGAAGAATCGCAGCTTAATCCACCACGCTGAACCACTGCGGATTGACGGTTATTACACTAACATAAATTAATCACACCTTACAGTATTACAAATAAATTACTTTCTATATAATCTGTTACTTACATTATATACACAGTATTTAAAAGTTTTGTTTTTTAAACCAGTATCGTGGCAGTTTTTATAGTTATCTTTTGGTTAATCTCAGAAACTATTGTACTGATTTTGATTGATTTATTTCTATAGATGTTATGTATTTGAAAAGAATTAGTATTTACTTAGTACTAACTTTTGTAGGTCGGTTTCTATATTCGAAAAACAAGATGGTCGAAAATTCGATATTGAACGGTTCGTCAGCTAAGCGACTGCTTTTGTTGAATATAGAATGTATGTTGACTACAAGATGATTTGACTAATGTCAATTTTGAAATTAGAATTTTAAGTCTTATCCTTCGTTTGCCTTATTATAAAATAATCAATAAAAATAAAAAATAAAAAAACGAAATTATGCACAAATAGGAACAAACATTATAATATAAGGTTTTTAAATAAAAATATTGTATTCAGTAAAGAAAAAATTACATTTTTTTTTCATTTAAATCTAAGAAAGGTAAATTTGTTCGGACTATTATTCATAATTAAATAAATAAAATAATAACTATAAATAATTCGATTTTATAACATTGCTATACATGAACGAATATAAGTGACAGGCGTTAAATTAAACCACAGATTACATACCATTTATAAAATACTAGCGACATCTGTCCGATATACTAAAACCTTCTCCGAAACAGGCTGCATCTTATGGTATAAGTATTATTGCGATCGGTTCAGTATTTTTGTTTAACTGAACAAAAAAACTGGCTCTCCATTTATTAGTATAGAGTATAGACACACAGAACATCAGACATAAGCAGTAGTTTGGACACGAGATAGGTTTACAACTGAACTTGGACTGCTTCTAATGACTGATGTTCTGTATATATCTTATAAATGGTATGTAATTCTTTCTCTTGCCTGTATATCTGTATGTACATTAATTTTCACTATATCTGATTTCTACTACTTACAGTGTTTATTCAAAATGTTTAATAATTATACAATTAATTACACAATCCTGATGTTAAATTAAATAAAATTAACTATACACATATATTTAAAATTTTATTAAAATTAAAAATAGTATTGATTTTAGTAATGCCCTGTATATTACAAGAAATATTGATGTTTTTTATCAGAATGTATTGATAATTCATGGATACATCTAAAAAATTAACCAAAGGTAGTTGATACTTTCCAAAATTGACGACAGTGTTGCAATAATTGAAAATTGTATTAATTTTGCTTATATACTATTTGTTGCATTTTTAGTTGTAAAATAAAAGGTTTTTTTGAATACATAAGATTAATTTCTCAACAATGATCATAAATATTCATAGTTTTAGATTTTAAGTCATACTTTAATTTTAAAAGAAAGGAAATGGGTAAACATATTTTAATAGCTCTGGATTCTAGTCTTTTTGTATTTTATTAACTTTGAAATAAGAAAAAAAAATAGTCAATAATAATTATTTAAAATGGTCTGACAAGAAATATAAATTATGTTTATTTCAATTACTTTAAATCTATACTAGTATTTTGAGTTATTGCTTTGAAATTTTTATTATTTTCTTAGTAAGGAAGGTTATCCCTCAAAAAAGCCTGTTTCATATATCCCCTCCTCAAACATTTTCCCCACCAGGATCTTTGTGTGCACATTTTGACCGGTTTTAATATGAAACACTTCGTCTGGACGATATTGAAGAATAGTTTCCCGACCATGTTTGATACAGACGTGTCGGCTAGCTTGAGGCAGGCGCGGAATCTGAAAAATAAGTGTATTTTTTTAATTTTCTTTTTTTTTGTAAAGAGGTTATAAGGTCTTTGAAATACTTTTTAAAGTTTGATTTTAATTTTTTTTATTGCATTATAGACAAATAAAAAATGATGGGGATGTTGATTAGTTGATTAAATATTTATTATATTTAAAAATTTATGCAAACGATTACATATGAGAACCAAATGTGTTTCGTCTTTATACGCTTCAGCCTGTAATATCCCACTACTGGGCATAGGCTTCTTTCCTCATGTAGCAGAAGGATCAGAGCTTAATCCACCACGCTGCTCCAATGCGGGTTGGCGGATATATTCCCTACTACGAGTAACGATCGCTATCAGGTGTACGTGATAACAACCGGGACCGACGGCTTAACGTGCTCTCCGAGGCACGGTAGGGAGACCCACAATGATTGCACAAACACCCAGACCACGGCAAACACCTGTATGGCCAATACAAATGTTTGTCATGCGCGAGGATCGAACCCGCAACTGCCAGCGCAACTGGCACAATTCATAGCTGTGACCGTTGCGCCAACGCGGCGTCTTTATATTTCATATGTGTTATATATTTTAATTTGATTTAGACAAATATTAAAAGATATATTTTTATTACTAAAGCAATCAAAAATTTTATTAACAGCTTTTAAATAAAATAATTATACATACAGATAGCACAAACAAATAAAAGCTTACAAACATAACACTTAAAAGCCCGAGTAGGATGAGAATCCTGTGCTTGGGTCTAAAACACAGTACAAAAACAAACGCCTAGACAAACAATAAATTTAAATGTTTGTAATTTGATAATTTCTAATATTTCTGATTTAAAAAAATACCTCAAATACAATGTTAAAATACTATGGAACAGCTATTGGGTTAAAAATAAGAGTGCGTTGTATGATATAAGAAAATCAATTTTTGAAAAATGTAATTTACAAGTTGACAATAGAAGAGATGAAATAGTTTTAAATAGATTAAGAATAGGTCACTGTAACGTCACACATATACATCTTATCACTAAAAATAAATGCTCCAGATGTGATAGTGAGCTGAATATAAAACATTTATTGATTGATTGTCCAATGTTTAACTCAGAAAGAAGTAATGTTAATCTCCCTAAGACATTAAAAGAGTGTCTAACCGATTATAAAAATACTGTAAAATTTTTAAGATTAACTAAGTATTATACGTTAATTTAATACCTGTAAAATACTGTTAATACCTTGTAGTCGCTAATGACCCTAGATGTTTAAAGCGACTTTAAACAAATAAATTAAAAAAAAAAAAAAAAAAACATCTATGTGATCCATACAAACAATAGTCACACATACATATATAGTAATGTAATATCTCTATAAATATAAATAAATCGCTGAAATGTATGTATGCGCATAACTTCCAAATTAACTGCATAACTGCACTAATAATTCTTTTTTTTTTTTTCGTTCACCATTGTCATGACTTCTTTGAAAGGTTTGAATAAAAGGTAATCAGGAAAAAAGTGTGTGTGTGCAATTACACATGACAGAAGTGAAACTTCTGAAAAGTAGTCTACTAGAGATTTTTTTCACAGATAATATAAAATACTGTCCAATGTATTTTATTTGTGTGTATTTTATCTGATTCTCTCACCGAATTATTCTTATACTATTAAACGAGCAATTCTTGTATATATATATAGAATCTGAATCTCGGAAACGGCTCCAACGATTTTCATAAAATTTAGTATTTAGGGGGTTTCGGGGGAGATAAATCTATCTAGCTAGGATTAATTTTCAGGAAATGTCGTTTTATCCCTGTTTTTAGGAATTGAAAAAAATATCGTTAGAATACGAAGGTAAATTTCGCATAAGTCAATGTAGTTGAAATAGCTCGGTGGGAAATCGGCCGGTCGGGATCAACCGAGAAGATCATGGTTCAAATCCACATGTCCCTGATCAATTATTTTTTCTTTTTCTTTTTCTAATTGCACTCGTTATTTTTTATTTAAATAGACTGTTCTTATTTTTTATTATTATGTCGGTAAAATCGAAAAATATTATTCATATTTTATCAATATGTAATTCGTATTTATACTTTATGATTTCCAAAAAACACGATTTACTAAAAATACCGAGCTTAGCTCGGTCACCCGGGTACTATTTTTATTATTCAAAAAAAAAAAGAACGCAAACATAATTATATAATGATATACATTTGTGTTTGCTTATTCATCGTGACGCATTTTCGTTTCATCGACGTTGAAATCACAATGGTTCACGTGGTGGAAGTTTCACTTCAAAAATTAAAATATATACTGTATAATAAAACTTCTACGTTACTACCAAGAAGAAAGTACAGTCAAATTAATACAAATCGCTGACGTTAAGTTATAAAAGATGTGCAATAAAGCCATAGACATTCCTATCACCACCATAAGACCACCATAAAATTTAAAATGGCTTCCGGGTATTAATAAGTCAGGTTTTATTTTATTATATAAATATATATGACACCTTTTTTTTATTATTTTAAGGTTTTTTGTTGTAGTGTTATTGTCTCAAATAATGTTTTAATAAAAATAAAATTGCCAACTAGAAACTTTTTGATAAATAAATAAAAAATGCGATGATCGGTTTTTTAAAGCAGGATGTATAAGACTATTAGAGCCTTTAATAGTATATTGTGTTTGAAATAATTTTAAGGCGTTCGTAAAAAAAAAAAAAACCAGTAAATTGTACTAGACGTCTCGTCCGCTTTTATACGTATTTGAGTTTCTAAACGCAGCTAATGTATTTATTAAAACTTATTTCTTATGAAATATTATTTAAAAAATAAGATAAACCCAAGAACATACATATATTATTATCTATAACAAACGATTTAAGATATACAGCATGTATGTATATACATATAACCAAATGTCATTACCATTCTCGGACCAGTCGGTAAAAGTATAGATCAAATAAAATCAAATACGCGTCTTTTATCGTCTGTGTATTCAAAATGACCGCCATTTTACTGCCGGCGCCGGCCGTCACCGATTCGCGCCAAATTTATGACATCTGTCATAAATTGGCGGGAAAGTGCTCGTGAATTACGTTTAGGAATATATTTTTCTTGTAATTTAAAAAAAAAGGTCGTATGTCTGAATTCATGTTCGGAACTAATAGAATATTTTTTTCCTCAAAGAATTCATCACTGAAAGCTTTCTTTGTTTTATTTTTTTCAGATATTGAAATTTAATGATTATTTTTATTTACCTATTATTTATGTGTCATATATATTAATACGCTAAGGGTAAGATGATTTCCTCCCTTTTTAGAAAAAAAACCTCACAATTACTCCACATAAATTATATGTATATCATTTTATAGATAATTGCTTGCTCTATCGGCATCCACAATTTTAAAAAAAATTTGCTTTTGTTTTTGTAAATTAATTAATTATTAAACAACGTCAACATGATTGACGGTCGGTAATTTTTTACTTATTTAGTACGAATTATTCGCACGGGTATTGCTAGTAATAGATAATCGTATTTTGTATATAGGATCTGGAGATGAGAGTATTATGATAAACATTATATATGTCATAATTAGTTATATTATAGTAGTAAAAAGCAAGAATGAATGGAATACATTATGCTGATCTTAACCAAATAATAATAATAATAAAACAAAATACATACGATATATTCTATATATTTTTCGACGTTCGAATTATTAAAAAACGACCGTTCGAGCGCCATCCGAGCAGACTATATAAGTGCGGTAACGGCGGGAAATATGCCATTACGTCAATGGCACGCGTCAAGTGCACTGGAGGGTGCTTATCGGTGCATCGGATATATCGCCTCCTGGCCCTGCCTTGGGGATAAATAAAAAGGCTTGTCATCGGGGTTTTGGATGACTTGTAAAGTTTTTTGTATTTAAAGATAATGTATGTAATTCTTTCTATAATAGTTGAAAATCTTTTAAGTTAATCTTAAACGGGTATATTTTTAACACAAAATGTGGTTAATGTTTCAAATTGTAGAAAAGCGAGATCAGGAATCCTTTAATGTTTTTTAATTGCAACGTTCAGTTTACGCAATAATAAGTTACTAGTACATTGATGTAATAATTGTTAAGTTACTTTTTAAATAAAATTCCCAATTATTGATAATAATAATAATAAATAAATATAAATATCATATAACATACACACACGGTCGTCTGTTACTACGGTAAGTAACTTAATGCATGTGTTACAGGTAACAGCCGACTGTTATGACTATTTTTTTTTTTGATAAACATACATAGAAATAATACATATATAAATATATAAATACAAATATTATATTACACCCAGAAAGGCGAGAATCGAACCCGTAACCCGCAGAACAGAAAGCAGGGCCACTACAAACTGCGCCAACGGGCTAACTTTATTGAAAGAGCATTACATACGGACTGTAAGACTGAATCAATAGCAGTTTAGTTTAGAGCTATGTATATTTAGACTGGGCAAAAAAAAAACTTTTTTTAATGATGAAAGATTATTATGAAAGTTTGAACCCTTAATAAGGCCTTAAATAATATTAAGGGGTGTATCGTTACGACTATAGGTTTTGTAAAAGTAATCGCATTTTTTTGCTCAAAACTCGTCAATTATTAATCTTAGAGCGATGCATGTTTTTAAAGGAAATTAAATTTCCTAGAAAAAAGCTTTCTTAGTAAATTAATGTAAAACCAGCCGTTTCCTTGTAAATCGTGCCTTAAACATTGATTTGTTTTTTCAATTTTGCCTTTCGATTTTGGATTATTGTAACTACTAGAAAAATCAATATTTTTATAGCTCAAAAAACTTTTTTTTTCAAAATATATTTAATACTCTACAATAAATAGTGTCTTAATACTTTTAATTAAAATCAACTCCTATCAAAGTTATTCGATGTTGAAGTTAAATTCAAAAGTAATTTATCGGTTTTTTCGCGTTACACGTGATTTATTTGATTATTGAAAAACGATAAAACGATTTTCAAAAAAAAAAAAAACAAAAAAAAATACATAAACTGCCTCTAGCTGTTCGAATCGGTGCAATAAACGCTAGTATACAGTTAACCTATGTCTTACATAAACAGTTGAAAGCGCTGTAAATTGTCACCCTTAGCGTCACTGATCACCATTACAGCCTATAAAGTCCACTGCTGGACATGGGCCTCCACAAGTTTACGCCAAAAATAACGTCAACCCATGTGTTCTGCCCATAGTCACCACGCTGGGCAGGCGGGTTGGTGACCGCAGTACTGGCTTTGTCGCACCGAAGACGCTGCAGAAGACACAGGCTGTGTATTTCAAAGCCAGCAGTTGGATGGTTATTCCGCCATCGGTTGGCTTTTTTAGTTAGTTATTTTTTTAGTAGTTCCAAGGTGGTAGCGGAACTGTGTTATCCCTTAGTTGCCTCTTACGACACCCACGAAAAGAGAGGGGGTGGCTATATTCTTTAGTACCGTAGCCACACAGTACACAGTCACTGATCACAGTAGTTACAGAATTACACTCCCCACATTTTTTTTTCATACTAAGGCCCTTATGTCGCGTCTTAGGAAATTAACTCCAAACCTCTATTACTATTATACTCTGTGGCGACTCCCTAAAACTTACGATCTACAAAAAACCACGAATTATGAAGCCTAAGTAACGTGCTCTCACGACTGACCAAAGGGCTTCGGATTGTCACTTTTTACGCAAATAGCTTTACACTTGAATAAACCGTACTGTTTTTTTAGGATTTATTGACGGTTTGTTTTTTAAATGGATTACAAGATGGCGTTACTGGCCTACTGTGTATTTTTGGGACTAAATGGAATTCAACATTAACGCCTTTCTGAATAAAGATTGAGTAACAATATCAGTATAAAATATAATTAACAGCTGAACCCTGCGCGCGTTGCTACGTTTTATTTTATTTTTTTCTTGTTTTTTTTTGGCCGTACCAACTCAGAAACCTTCGTGGGCTCATGCACAACACTTTGCTGATGATCATGAAATGATAAAATGCATAGTTTACGACTCTATAAAGAACATAAAGACAAAAATGCATTATATATATATATATATATATTGCTAAAAAAAAGATTTTAATTATCTGTGAATCGCGATTTTACGCGCGCTAATTTGAGAAAGAAAATGTACTAAAATACTATATAGCCTTGTCGATAAAAGTACTATCGAACAAAAAATGATTTTTCAATCCGAACCTGTAGTTCCTGGATTAACACGGTCGAACAAACAAACTCTTCAGCTTTATAATATTAGTACAGATATCATATAATAGAAAGTCGTGTTATGTATTTTATTAGGCTTTAAAAGCACCATTGACTTATCATAGTAATTGATTTAGTGTCAGGATTTCAGGAAATTTTTAGGCTATATTATATTTCAGTTGATGCAAAAACAACTGTTGCAAACGTTAGACCACAGATTTATCACGAAATCTCAAGAACCGCTGGACGTATAAAGGCAAAATTTGGCAAGGAGGTTGTTTATAGTTAGTAAACTCCTGGATTTTTTGTTTGGGCCACATTAAAGGGATTCTTACAAGTTTGTATTAAAGTCCTTCATTTTTAATGCTATCATAAATATTATCACATTTGACAGGAAGATAGTTAATGTTTGAAATGTTTTGAAGCTCAAAACATCAAATTTTTAGTTCTGGACCACCAAATAAAAAATTAGCCCTTAATTGGGTAAAATAGGAGATGAAATTATTATGGATATACGTCATTTCTGGAATGAGACGCTTTGAACTTTTTTTGAAGACGTTTGATCAGCATTTTTGTAATTTAATATCGTATAAAAGGGCGTCTTATGTGGGCAAACAAGTGTCTAATGTAGGTAGGTAATCTATACTTATATTATATAGAGGAAAGATTGGTTGTTTGTTTGTTTGCATTGAAATAGGCTCAGAAACTACTGAACCGATTTGAAAAATTCTTTTACTCTTGGGAAGCTACACTATCCGGGATAATTATTTTGAACTTTTATTAAATACCCGTGCGAAGCCAGGGCAGGATGCTAGTAAGTAATAAATAAATACTATTTATTTATTAAATATTCTAAATAACAACAACATTTATTAATATAGCTAGCACTTATAGCTTTATTGGCTAGAGCGCCGACACGGTCAGTCGGAGACGCGGGTTCGAACCCCGCTGGAGCGGTCAATTTTTGATATGATATTCAAAAATGTTTATAATTTTCGTAATTTAACATTCCAGATGAACCTTCGAGCTGCAACAGATTTTATTTATCAAGAGTCAATATAATTACAATTCATAAAATGACAATTGAAAAGTTCTTTTAAAGTTAATTTAAATGCAGATTTTACTTTTTAATTTAAAAAAAAAAGTTATTTAGGTACTGTTATGTCCTACCTCACACAAAATCTATTGATGCTATGCGACCCTCATCATATTAAAACTTAGCGTGTGTGCTAAAGATCGAACGGTAGAAGTGAAAATTTCATTGGCAATCGCCATCAAGCAATAACGCAATAAGTCCCGAGTTCACCCGATCGAGCCTTTCACCTCAGAGCGGGACGGATCAGCCTAGCTTACTACCTACGAACAAATGACAAAAAAAGTTTTCACTTCAAAAGGTAAGTAAATAGTAGTAAAAGTAACTGAGGTAGGGCACAGCAGGAATTTCCCGCTTAAAATATGGAGCAGCCCGACTGGGGTAGCACCTCGACCTTACAGAAGACCACAGCTAAATAATACTGTTTTCAAGCAGTATTGTGTTCCTGTTGGTGAGTAAGGTGACCAGAGCTCCTGAGGGGATTGGGGATTGGGTCGGCAACGCGCTTGCGATGCTTCTGGTGTTGCAGGCGTCTATAAGCTACGGTAATCGCTTACCATCAGGTGAGCCGTACGCTTGTTTACCGACATAGTGACATAAAAAAAATTTGACCTACGCGATCAAAGCCACGGGCAACCGCTAGTTTTCTATAATGTATCGTAGTCGAAGTAAAAGAATTCAGCTTACAAAAACAATTACGGTCGTCGGACGTGGGAGAGCGCGGATTAGTGGCGGCTGACAAAGCGCCGCTTTTCGCTTAACGAGCGCTCGCCTTTGTATGCACTCGCACAGAGTACACAGAGACAGAGAAAATATTTCTATATGTGATTAAGGGTCTAAATATTTCTTATACCTTGTTCCATTCGAAATTCGTCGCTATTTCACGACATTCCTCTTTATTTCCTTATTTTATTTTAACATCACCTACACGAACACACATTCACTTTTTCATGTCATGCACACACCCCTAACTACAATGGATAAGATTGAACATACAGACATACTTTTAAAAATAATTCTAAATGTATACTCTTTCAAATAAGTATCCTATGAAACAACAAAATAGAAGTGGCGTTGAGCGACGCTGACGTGACGGTATAATACTATAAAATGCCAACATTTGCTGCAACGATACGAATAACACCAGGTAGGAACGAAGTTCCTTCGGATAGTATAGAAGCAACACAATTTGAAAAAAAAATATGTTGAATTTTATACATATTTTCTAGTTCTTGATTTTTTTTTTTTAATTTTGTTGATTGGTTTTTAATTAAGTACATAACAGTATTTAGGAAATTTAGTATTTTAGAAAATAACAAATACCGTAAAACAAATTCAAGTATTTCAAACTATTAAGTGAAATAAAAAACATATGTCTTTACTTATTTTCGTCGACAGTATAAAATTACATAAATAATTTAAAAAAAAAATTTACTGGTAATATTTTAGTTTTACAAACGTCATATTATACAGTCGTGTGACTGATATTACGTCACTTCCGTTATATATTTTTCTTAGGGTTTTTTTATCATATTTTTTTCAGTTCGCTCGTCCAACCAAATGTCAAGCCTGCCGTAAGGAACTTCGTTCCAACAAGCGCCAATATATTGTTACGTGTTAGGGTTCGAAGGATTTGGAGAGAAAGACCTGCTGACTCTTTTCAAGACTTTATTCACAAGCACTAGGTCCAATACAAAGCACTAGGTTCAAACACTAAGCACTAAGTTCAAACACTAAGCACTCACGATGTCCTCAGTCGTAGCCAATGTCGTAGGTTTCGCTGGTATCACTCTTGATCACTAATTTTCACTCTTGAAGTCGCCTCGAAGATCGCTCAAACTGAACTGTACTCGCTCGCCTCGCTGCGGCTATTTATATCGGCCGAGACGAGGCCCAGACCATTCTGGAAAGTTCGCGCATGTACCCGGTTTTCGAGACTATACTTCTATATAGTTCCACAATAGTACCTCTAACGCCATCTAGTATTGAGTAGAGAGTTTCATGCTATCGCTGTCTTTGTGTGGTTTCGATGGTTACCGCTAGATGGCGCTAGTTTCTTTGTGTGTTCGTAACACTACTCCCCTCTTAGAGATGCTCGTCCCGAGCATCGTTGTTACTGCCATGGTAACGCGCCAGACGGTCTATGTGTACCACTTTGAATGTCCCTCTAGGTTGCTTTTGAATCCTGTAAGTCACATCATTCACTCGGGTAACCACTTTGTACGGACCCTCCCACTTGGTCTGCAACTTTGGAGATTTCCCTTTCCGGCGGGTTGGGTTATGCAGCCACACCAGTGACCCTTCCTTGAAGCCGCTCGTGTTCGATTTCCGGTCGTATCTGGTTTTCATGTTCTCACTGGACTGTAAACCATTTTCCCGAACCAAGGCGTGTATATAGCGCATTTTTTCCCTTAAATCGCTGACATAGTCTTGTACGGTATTTGGTTCCTCCGGTGACCCTCCAGTCAATAGGTCTACTGGTATTCGTAATTCTCTACCGTAATTGACATACGCCGGGGTAGCTTTTATGCTCTCATGCTCGGCGGTTCGGTACGACAGAAGGAAGAGCGGTATATACTTGTCCCAATCTTTTTGTTTGTCGTCTACCAATTTCGCTAAATGCCTCTCAAGGGTCTGGTTAAATCTCTCAACCATTCCATCAGACTGTGGACGGTACGCGGTGGTCCTCGTCTTATGCATGCCCAAAATTCTGCACACTTCCTGGAATACTTGCGATTCGAAGTTCCTGCCCTGATCAGAATGGATTTCTAGAGGCACACCAAAGCGACATATCACTTCTTCGACTAACTTAGAAGCGACTGTTGTAGCTTCTTGGTTTGGTATGGCGAACACTTCGGGCCATTTGGTGAAGTAGTCCATGACGACCATAAAATACTTGTTTCCTGATTCCGTTACAGGAAATGGCCCCGCTATGTCAACTGCAATTCGTTCCCACGGTGCACCGACGTTATACAACCGCAGGTTCCCACGGCTCCTGGTCTGAGGTCCTTTTACAGCAGCGCAAGTAGTACATTTGCGGCACCAATCCTGTACATCATCTCGACAATGCAACCAGTAGAATCGTTCTCGCACTTTTGTTAACGTCCTCTTGACACCTAGATGACCTCCTGATACGCCATCATGTATTTCACGGAGAACATCTGGTACTCTCGTTCTTGGGACAATTATCTGAAGGTGGAACTCTCTGCCGTTAGTCTTCTCCCATTTCCGGTAGAGTATTCCGTTTTGAAGTATCAGACTGTCCCATTGAGCCCAGTACGCCTTAGTGACGGCGCCAGTGGGTGCAACCTCACTCCAGATTGGTTTTACGTCACCCCGTTTCTTCCATGTGATGATGTGCCGAAGGTCATCATCTCTTTCTTGAGCCTCCCTCATAGCATCACTCTCCCAGATACCCAAAGGACTTGTTCTTGTTAGCTTTAATGTTACTTCATTAGATTCTTGCTTAACACAATGTTTGCAGTCTTCCGAACACGGCCTTCTTGAGAGTGCATCGGCATTCCCATGCATCTTTCCGCTGCGGTGTTCCACCTTGAAGTCGTACTCCTGAAGCTGCTCAATCCATCGAGCTACTTGACCTTCTGGGTTCTTGAATTGCAGTAGCCACTTCAAGGCTGCGTGATCAGTTCGCAGTAAAAACTGTCTGCCGATGAGATATTTGTTGAAATGTTGTAGCGTCTTTACAACAGCCAAGAGTTCTCTTCTTGTCACACAGTAGTTTCTCTCTGGCTTGGATAAAGATTTGCTGAAATATGCAATAACTACTTCTCTTTCACCCTGTTTTTGAGATAACACCCCTCCAATGGCCGTGTTGCTTGCATCCGTGTCGACTATAAACCGACCTTCGGTTTGTGGATATCCCAGGATTGGTGTTTCACACAGATGTTTTTTCAGTTTCTGAAAAGAATCTTCACAATTCCCATCCCAACTAAATTGTCGTTTATCTTCTGTCAGCCTATGTAATGGCTTGGCTATCTCTGAGAATCCCTTAACAAAACGCCTGTAGTATGAGCATAGACCGAGGAATGCTCGCACGTCGGTTTTGTCTTTAGGGGTAGGCCATTTTTGGACTGCTTCCAGTTTCTCCGGGTCTGTCTGGATTCCATCACTGGAGATAACATGTCCGAGATAACTGACCTTATTCCTGAATAAACGACACTTTTTCGGGTTTAACTTTAACTTGGCCCCCTTTATTTTAGCGAAAACTCGCTCCAAGTTTTGCAAATGGTCCTCGAAGTCACGGCCGACAATGATGACGTCATCTAAGTAGACTAAGCAAGCCTCTCCAACTAAGCCTGCCAGTACACACTCCATGAGTCGCTCAAATGTGGCAGGTGCGTTGCACAATCCGAAGGGCATGACTTTAAATTGCCATAAACCTTTACCGGTCGAGAAAGCTGTCTTCTCCTTGTCTTTTGGATGAATTTCCACCTGCCAGTATCCAGATTTTAGATCTAGGGTTGAGAACCATTTCATGCCACTCAAGGTATCCAAAGTGTCGTCGATTCGAGGTAACGGGTAACTGTCCTTCTTAGAGACATCATTGAGACGCCTATAGTCCACACAAAATCTCGTGCTACCATCTTTCTTTTTCACTAATACAACAGGTGAGCACCACGGACTTGCAGACGGTTCAATAATCTTATTCCTTCTCATGTCCTCCAAAAGGCCTTCAACTTCTTTTTCCTTTGCGATTGGTATCCGTCTTGCTCGTTGACGAATTGGTCTCTCGCTTCCAGTATCTATCCTGTGCTGGACCACCGACGTTCTTCCAAGGTCCCCTTCGTGACTGGAGAAGATATTCGCGTAGCGCTGTAAAAACTTCTTGGCTTTTATGCTCTGCGAATAAGTAAGATTACTCTTGCAGTCATCGAGTAGCTCAGTCACTAATTCGTAGTTGTTGCTCTTTGCCAAGTCTGCGCCTGTCATCGAACTACACTTTTTCATCCAGACAACTTCTTCACATTTTCCAATGACGTCACCTTTGTTCAAGCAGATCTCGCGATCATCAAGGTTCAAAACCTTGACCACAGCGTTACTGCTTCCACTAACAAGGGTTCTCGCCGTTATCAGTTTTTGCGCCGATGTCTTGGTAGGTGTGTCTTCGATCAACACGCATCTGTTTGACTTTTTCTTACCAGCTGGCGGTAGTTTCACCAACACCCGAGCTTCCGATCTTCCAGGTATAATGACTTTCTTTACACATGCGACTTTCCCGCAAGCACCACCAAGAATGAAGATTTCTTCTTCACCACACTTGAAAACTCCGTCAGTGACATTAATTCTGCAGTTGTGTTTCTTTGCGGCTTTTACCAGCTTCGGGTTCACTATAGTTCTAGAGGCGCCTGTGTCTAGAGTCATTTTGCAATCCGTCCCGTTAATAGTTCCCTGAATCGCAAGACTATTCCCGCTGCATGCCTGGGAGATAACAGTTATTGGGGCTTCCTCCGCGTCAGCCAGTACTCGCCCCTTAGTCCTGGCTTTTATTCGTTTCCCTGCTCCCGTGCAAGGGACGAAGCCCCTTGTTTCTTCAGCTCCTCTATTTGTTCCTCGATCCTTTTCATCCTTGCTATCTGGGTCTCCTTCTGCGGGCAGTTGAGCTGAAGATGACCCCTTTCGCCGCACTTGTAACACATAACTCCAGAACTTTTCTTCTTAGGAGCCTTAACCTCCCTGACTTCCTCAGAGACCTCGCGGATCTTATGGGTCTGCCGTGTGTCATGGCGAACAGCCTCGACCTCCAAAGCATGCGCCAATGCTTCTTTTAGCGATGTATGGTGACGAAGCCTCACTGCAGCTCTGACCTCCAGGTCTTTGATTCCGTCAACAAATGCTTGAACAATATTCGTGTCTACCATCTTGGTGTCCGCTCCTGGGTGTGCCTTCCTGACGAGTTTTTCAATTTCCAACGCCCATTGTTGTAGTCCTTCTCCTGAGCGTTGGACTCTGTCACGCAGTTGGGCACGGAACACGTGCTCCAGGTGTCGCTCCCCGTATCGGGATTCAAGTGCCTCCATCAAGTCTTGGAACCCGTTTCCTGTACGTGGCAATGCTTCCAGAACCGACAAAGCTTGCCCTCTGAGCGCGTTACCATGGCAGTAACAACGATGCTCGGGACGAGCATCTCTAAGAGGGGAGTAGTGTTACGAACACACAAAGAAACTAGCGCCATCTAGCGGTAACCATCGAAACCACACAAAGACAGCGATAGCATGAAACTCTCTACTCAATACTAGATGGCGTTAGAGGTACTATTGTGGAACTATATAGAAGTATAGTCTCGAAAATCGCTCAAACTGAACTGTACTCGCTCGCCTCGCTGCGGCTATTTATATCGGCCGAGACGAGGCCCAGACCATTCTGGAAAGTTCGCGCATGTACCCGGTTTTCGAGACTATACTTCTATATAGTTCCACAATAGTACCTCTAACGCCATCTAGTATTGAGTAGAGAGTTTCATGCTATCGCTGTCTTTGTGTGGTTTCGATGGTTACCGCTAGATGGCGCTAGTTTCTTTGTGTGTTCGTAACAATATGTTTGAATTTTAAAATTTTATTTAATTATAACTTGATTCATTTAATAGAAAATATTTTTAATCGAAAAAGTCTCTTGCGTCAGTCGCGTATTGAAAAAGATACACATTATTTTTACTAAAGCCTCTGATATTTGTCTACTCTGTGCTAATACCGCGACCTTGTCTTGTTCGCTCCCGACATTTGGTCGAGCGCTGGTCAAGATGTAGAGATGTTACAATATAAATGATGTATCGATATTTCTTTTATTTAGTAATGAATAATTTAATTTCATTTTATATAGTGCTGTACATATTTCATTTCTTACTACAACTGGGATACTGAAGTGCAGCCCGACTGGGAAAGTACCTCGATCTTATAGAAGTTTGCAGCTAGAGAAGTGGTGAGTATGGTGGAGAGTTCCTGGACGGGATTGAGGATTGGGTCGGCAACGCGCTTGCGTCTGTTCTTCAACGCGTTGTTCTGGTGTTGCAGGCGTCTATGAGCTACGGTAATCGCTTACCAGGTGAGTCGTGCTTGTTGGCGACCTAGTTGCATAGAAAAATACATTTCCATCTAGAATGTTCTAGAGCCAACTTAATTTTTTGAATGTTACCCAAACGTCTGTTGAAGCTCAACGAATTGTTGTAATGAATGAAATATGGCTTGACATAACCCATATCTATACTAATACTATAAAACTAAAAATTTGTTTGTTTCAACGCGCTTATTTTAGGAACTAGTGGTTCGAATTAAAAAATTCTTATTGTGTTGGATAGGCCATTTACAGAGGAAGACTATAGGGTGTTTTTTTTCCTTCAATTAATCTGTGTAAAACCGCGGGGAACGGCTAGTTAATTATATTAAGCATTCAAAGTTGCAAAAAGTATATTTGATATATATAAAAATGTTTGTCTGTATGTCCTTTAAAGAATCGTTAACTATGCATTTGATCATGTCATTATCTTCAGCAGTGTTGTGCATGAGTTCACAAAGCTTTCTTGAATTGGTACGATCAAAAAAAAAGCGTAGCAACGCGCGCAGAGTACAGCTAGTATTTGTTATTAAATGATAAACTCAACAATTCAAAACATCCTAAGAGAACTTCAACGAACTTTTCTTAAGAAAAACAATTCGCAAGTAAGTAAAAAAAACCCAACATACGGGATTTACTGACCACTAACGAGAAAATAAAATAAAAACGCACACGGTATTTTTCGGTCCTCGTAAGCCTCCTTTTGTTCTCGACTTCTAACCCGCATCGAAGCTGTTTGGCAGCTCTTAAGCCGTAACTAAGCCACTTATACGTCCTGAGGGTGGTAATACTATACTAGCCGTGACGCCCGGACGCACTCAAATGCAATTTATATGAAATGAACGAACTTAACGAATGTCGAAAAAATATTCACTTCAAGAATAAAACTCTAAGCGCTTGACTTTGGGAGTAAGCTGGTGAATGCGTGACGGGAGCGTTGCGAAAAGTGTGATCGGGCGAGGCGAACGGAAGTTGAGAGGGAGATATAAGTTAGTAAAGTTAGAAAAAGAGAAAATTACGTGTCGTATATTACTGTAGGGACAATTAAAGAAGTTTTACCTCAGTCGTGTGGTCTAAAGAACACTGTTTTTTTCTTTCATCAGGAGAATTCTACGTTATCCACATTACGTCACTTAGTAATAACGTGCCTCTTATAATTACGATCAACGTCTACGCGAGTAAAATCGCGGGCAGAAGCTAGTCTATACGGATGATATAAAGTGAACTAGTTCGTTTGCGCAGTATGTAGGTATTATTTTTATGTATAGTTATAAAAATATTTAGCCATATCACTCGGCTGTTACCTGTAACACAAGCATTAAGTTGCTTATCATAGGAACAGACGACCGCTTTTTAAATTATTAAACACTTAAATAAAGAAATTTTTGATTTGTTCCCATCTTAACATCCTCACAGTAGTTGTATTGCGGTGTTGCTTGTAGAGCAGTAATAACTCATGAAATAACTATGTTATTGGATAATTGTTTAATTGTACGTTTTGTTAACAAGCTTTTTATTAGAAAATAACTTGCTCGCTTTTATGTTTTAATTCTTTAAACAATAAGTTATCTGAGTGACGGTTACACCACGATTCAGCCTGGAACAACCCGCTGCAGGGCATATTCTTTATGTGGGAGAAGGGTCAGAGCGTAATACTCCACTCTGCTCTAATGCGGGTTGGCGCGTAAATACATAGATTACTTATTAACGGGATAAACGGAAGAGACAAAATCGTTCACGCAAGTCAGACCGCGGGCGGAAAGCTACTATGATGTATAGAATCCACTTCAAGTGTACAAAAAAGTTTTCGCCCAATTTATTCTTCGATATCTCTACATGAAGCGTTCTCTTGTTTGCTTCAAGTCATTTTGTACGTGGTAATGGCGGGTAAAGGAGTCTACATACTGAATGCGGCAGAAGTGGAACCGCCGAAAAGTCGTAGGAAGGCTGTTGTGATTTGTTCTATCGACGATGATCACGGTCTTGCGAAAAAGGGCGTAAGCGCCATGCAAAACGCGTCGCTTACGCGTTTTGAGTAGTAACGTATTTTATCTCATTCTCTTCTATACATTATATCTGTGTTTGCTTCTTTATTGTGACGCTTTTTCGTTTCATCGAGATTCAAGTCTCAATGATTCTAAAGAAATTTCGTTTCAATACATACACGGTCGTTTGTTCCTAAGATTCAAATTATTACAAGCATTAATTTTAAGTAAAACCTTTCTGATACAGATAATTTTTTGTGTTGTAATAAATGTACATATAAATATATATAATATAATATTGAACTTAGACGAGTCAGCCGAGCAGCCGAGCGAGAACAGCCACTCCAAATTGCACACATAGGCTAGTCAAATTTACGGAAATAAATAACTTGTTTTTCCATTTTTAATTGTGTAAGAACCTTCTACAAAGTATTAGTAAACTTTAAAAACAAAAACAAAAAAAAATGTCTGTATTTATAATCCCATTTTTAGTCTTGCGATTAGCAACAGATTTAGCGATTCATTTTATTTATATAGATTGCCTGTTACGCGTATAGTGTGAATAGCATCTAAGACAAGTTGACACAAAATCTTTTGTCGAGACGTTCGAAATTCGAAAATCGCGCGCGCTTCAATGGACGAGTAATGGCGCGGAAACCATAGACTAAACAGGTGTCTTTTTCGTTATCTATGGAAGAGACATAGATTCATACTACGTATAAAAAATAATAAAATAAATATATAAATAATTAACATTGTTTATTTTGAAATAGTTACGAAATTATAAAATTTTATCTGTACTCCTTCTTAGTGTCTTATTATATTTTTTGGTTCAGTATCAGTTAAAATAGACAAATCTTTGGATTATTTTATTAATAAGAAATTAAGGATTAATTAATTGTTTTTGGTTGTACAATAAAGTATATTTGTATTGTATTGTATTGTATTAATTATTTCAAACAATTTACCACACAAAAAGTTAGTAAAATATCACTCCCACGCGACTATTAAAAAATATATATATGATAAAATGGTCTATAATTAATTTAAGCATTATTTTTATTTATTTTTTAAAGTATTCTCAGTTCGTAGTAAAATTCTAATATATGTTATTATTACTGTTACACACATTTATTAAGACTTTTCTTTGTTAACAATTTTTGACAATATTTTGTTTATATTTCTTTTTTTTTTTAGGTATAACAGATATGGGAGCGAATAGTTCCAATTCATGATCAAAAATGCCGTTTATAGAACACAGGGAAAACTCTCCAACAATAATTACATAATACATACATAAAAACGTATAAATATAAGTAACGTCCGTCCAGCGGTCATTTAAATATTGACAGGCGATCCATTAATATCGCCGTAAGAAACTTACAATGGAGCTTTCCAGACCAATAAACAGGGATAGTTGATAAAACCACAAAGAATCCCACCCTTATTTGACACCATAATTTATGTATGTGTATTTAGCACATTATTCACATTATAAATGCTATGGAGCGTGACGATAACGGAACGCGGCCATAAGCTAAGATGGCGGGTATTGACAGTTGTTTTGGCGGGAGACGCCATCTTTTTTTACTATTTGTAAGATATATATTTTTATAATTAATAAGATTTGAATACTTATTTAAAACAAGCCAATAAGGGCTTGTGTGCTTTTTATAAAGCCTATCAGCCAAACTCAAGTGTACAACTCAATATGTATTTTTGATAGAATTTAAGAATTAAAAATAATTAGCAACAGCAACACCATTTCTTTGAATGTGATTTTATTTTTTTGTAATCACCCACCGAGTTGCATTGTGCAGATGAAATTTTTTTTTTGGATTAGAAGAAAACAAAATACTAAAGAAAGATTAACAAGTATGAAGACGTACATACTTGTTTCGTTTCGCGGTTTTTTTTTCTCCATAAAAACAAAAATCAATCGTAGAACTGCACGTACGTGTATAACTTTCCAACGTCAGCATGGAATCGGATAATAATTTTTTTCATATGAACACTATTTTTATTTTGGATATATATGTATATTTGCGAAAAAAAATGTATGAGTCGGACCACATCCTAGTGTTTCTAGGTAGTCTTAGGACTGCTGGTCTGAAATACAATTATCTTAAAAAACGTACGCCGAAACAAATATTTCATGTGATACAAAAATACATGGGCAACGAGCTCGTGGTTTATTATTATTTATTATTTTATTAAGATACATGAAAGTATATAAATTACAAGTATCACTAACAATAAGATGTCACATAAACTCATTCGAGTTTCACCGGACATTAGTGTTGTCGACCTTATCAGTAGGTACACATTCGACTTTATGTTGAAGTACATCATTCTACTATCAAATAATTTATTAATTATATAATAATCGTCACACATCAATCGGTTAAACGTTGTATGCCGATAGACCGACCAACCACTTAATTTAATACTGTAAAATTTTTTATTTAAATTTGAGTTTTGGTGTTATTGTATACCATTAATCAATTATTTTTATATATCTTTTTATGTTTTTTGTTGTGTCATATAATAAAAAAAGAGTAAATAAAAAGAAACGTTGATCGTTTGTTCAACATTAAAACATCACTATTATAACAGTGACTGTATCAGAAACGCAGACGACGTCGCTGGGATAATCTAGTATTAAAAAAATATGGTGCATGGAAATACATAAATATACTTAGTTATGAACTTAACGAAAATATAAAGAATATTATTACTTTACATCTTACTTTATACTTCATTAAAAGCAAGCGCCATCTTTTAACGACTCCACAAATGTATTAAAAAAAATAAACTATATTTATTAGTATATCATTGAAACCGATCTACGATTTAATCTGTGGCGTTGAATTAAAAGCGTACACGTCAAAATCGATTCTATTCCCGCGCTCCAAATATCAAAATGGCGTCGCGTTGACGTATTGTCTATGATATTTACCGCCAGGACCGTACTATGAATACTAATCCTATTACTATTATAAGTTCAAAACAACAGATATTTGTAACTTTTTAACGCAAAAAGTACTGAACTGCCTATGGAATAAATCTCATAAAACCTCATAAAACATGGACAAATGCAGACCAAATTCTCATAGATCTCATAGTCTCTCATAGCTCAGTATGAGAATTTAGTTTGCATTTGTCCAAGTTTTTATGAGGTTTTTAAGACTATTTCAATAGGGTGATTGCAATTAACTTGTTACGTAGATGATGATATAGAATAATAATACAAAAGTTACTCATATCTACTTCCCAAGGGAGCACAGAAACACAACATTACTTGAAAATAGTATTATTTGTCTGGGATCTTCTGTTTGGTTTAGGTACAATTGGCCACAGCAGGAAATATCCAGCTTAAAATCTGGAGCGGCCCGACTGGGTAGTACCTCGATCTTACACAAGATCACCGCTAAATAATATCGCTTTCAGACTTTATTACACTTTTAGCACTTGTCATTGGCAAAATCATCGGCGAAAAGCTGACGGAGCCATAGTCTTTAAAGAAGAAGAAGAACTATGCCGCTTTCAAGCAGTGTTGTGTTCCTATGGTGAGTGATGTGACCAGAGCTCCTGGCGGGCATTGAGATGGGGTCAGCAACGCGCTTGGGATATTTCTAACGTTGCGGGCGTGTATAGGCTACGGCAATCGCTTTCCAGCAGGTGAACCGTATGCTTGTTTGCCGACCTTGTTGTATTAAAAAAAAAAAACGAGTGTGCTGTAGTTTAACTTCTGCGCAATAGGATTGCACTGTGAGAAAGAGAGAGAGAGAGAGAAAAATGTGTGCTCGCACTTTTCTCTCTCTAGCTCCGTTTGCCTCGCCCAATCACACTTTTTGCGACGCTCTCAAAACGAATTTACCAGCTTACTCTCCAAGTCAAGGATGCGTAAAGAAGTTTTACTTCAAAACTTCTCCAGTCGAGTCGCTCCTGATTTTCAGTAAGATATTCCTACTGTGCCCTACTTCCACAAAGATTTCTTCTGAATCCAAAGAAAGAGAATCTTTAGCGTTGTCTTCTGTAAGGCTACATTTGTCCCTCAGTTGGGTTGCTCCAATTTTTTTAAACAACATATGTTGTTGTTGTTGCTACGCCCTAGCACAATAAAATAATTCCCTAGGCGTCTGTAGTCGACGTTTGATCCCTCTCTGTTACCCGCCACTACAAAAACGATTTCGAGCAATAAAGGCCTTAAACAGCTAAAATATTTTAAATGGACGGTTGTTTTTATCTACATCGAAAAGGACGAGCCGTGAAGATTTTTTTTTAATCTCTAGTTTTAATCAATGTTTTATTTATTAGATGTTTGAAGTTTCTTTTAGCGTATCATTAAAATTGGGACGACTATTATATTAGACTGTTCCATCGAACTTCGAAACGCTATATTCCTTATTTCGTCCAAGTATCGATTTTTCAATTTTATATGAAAAAACGTGGAGAGTGACACGAAATTGACGTTAAGGGCCGGTTGAACTATTTGTGGATAACGGTATTTGACGGATAACGATACAAATAGACTTTGACAGCAGGAGGTAGAATAGGCCAGTAGGACCTTATTCTCCTGAATAAATAAACTGCAAATTTAAGATTAATATGCGAATAGAATTATCTCGTAAGTATATAGAATTCGATGGTAAAAAAGAATAATAACTCAAAAAAAATTTACCGTCCGATACTGATTTACATCAAGTTTTTATTTTTTATGTTTTATATAACTAGGTCGGCAAACAAGCGTACAGCTCACATGATGGTAAGCGATTATCGTAACTTATAGAAGTCTGCAACATCCAAGCATCACAAGCGCGTTGCCGACCCCCAATTCCCCCCAGAAGCTCTGGTCACATTACTCACCAACAGGAAAACAACATTGCTTGAAAACAGTAATATTTAGCTGTGATCTTCTGTAAGGTATATCGGAAAAGTTAATGCTGGTATAAATAGTATACCAGCGTGTACTTTTGTGATACTAGTAGCAAGGGTCACTTTTGTATTAATTTTAGAATTGTATTGTTTTAATACATTATACTATGATTCATTTGATAGAACATTTTATTTTTAAAGTGATTGTTCTTTAGGCGCATGGGAGTAAAATTTTTATGGATGAAACGGCAACATTTTGATGAAACGGCAACGTTTTTGCCGATGGCGCTGGAACGGAAATCTGAAAGTTTAGATTTGTATAAATATAAAGGAGACTTTTATTTTGATAACACGGTCATCATTCTTAGGTAGTAAGCTCTCGTGTCAGACACTCGATTTTTTTTTTAAATTTTCTTTTATACAAAAGTATTATTCAATTCGGCGCAGTCGTACGGAAGTTATGCACGTACATACGTACCCGCTATTTATTTTTTATTATTCACTATCGACCTCTGTCCGTCCATATTTTTCACACGATAAATAATCAGCAACATATCATATACTGTACTGTGTGGCTACGGTACTAAAAAATATAGCCACCCCCTCTCTTCCCGTGGGTGTCGTAAGAGGCGACTAAGCGATAACACAGTTCCGCTACCACCTTGGGACTTAAAAAGCCGACCGGTGGCGGGATAACCATCCAACTGCTGGCTTTGAAATACACAGGCCGAAGACGGGCAGCAGCGTCTTCGGTGCGACAAAGCCAGCCCTGCTGTCACCAACCCGCCTGCCCAGCGTGGCGACTATGGGCAAAACCCATGAGTTCACGTTATTTTTGGCGTAAACTTGTGGAGGCCTATGTCCAGCAGTGGACTGTATAGGCTGTAATGATAATAATGATGATAATGATGATATCATATACTGAAACCTTCTCCGAAACACGTCGCATCTTATGGTATGAGTATTATTCCGATCAATTCAGTAGTTTTCGCAGTATAACCGAACGAAAAAAACCGGCTCTCCATTCATTAGTATAGATTAGAATGATTACTTTAAAAATTACTTTTCAATCTTTATTGTAAAATAATGTAGTATGTATATTATTGTGAATCTATAACAGGATTTTGAATGTTCTACGGAGTATAATAAGCAAGAAACTTTAAAGAAAAATATTAAAATAATAATTGTGTTTGCTCGCAAACGAAAAAAAAACCGACTTCAATTACATCAACTAGTAATACAACGTAGATCGACGAAAAAATAGTCAAGTAACAACGCGTTATCAAAGATTACTCAAAAAGCAGTTATCAGATCTCGATAAAATTTATATGTGACCACATGATAAACATCAGCTTTCGATTAAATTAAAAATTATCAAAATCGGTACACCCAGTAAAAAGTTATTGCAGATTTTCGAGAGTTTCCCTCGATTTGTCTAGGATCCCATCATCAGATCCTAGTTTGCTTATCATGGTACCAAACTAAGGATATCCCCTTTCCAACAAAAAAAGAATTATCTAAATCGGTACATCCAGTAGAAAGTTATGTGGTATAATACAACGTAGGTCGACGAAAAAAGCGTCAAGTAAAAACGCATTATTAGATATAACTCGAAAAGTAGTTGTTAGATCTCAAATAAATTTAAATGGGACCAATTGGCACACAAAACCTTTCGATTAAAACAAAATTTGTCGAAATCGGTCTACCCGGTCAAAAGTTCTGATGTAACATACATAAAAAAAAAAAAAAAAAAAAAAAAAAAAAAAAAAAAAAAAAAAAAAAAAATACAGTCGAATTGAGAACCTCCTCCTTTTTTGGAAGTCGGTTAAAAAATATTAAAATAAAAATAATCCCACAAATATTATACACCCAAAAAGGTCATATATATAATAAAGATGTAACGGGTCGCTGTCATTTAAGATATAGATAGAGAAAAAATAGTATTGGGGCCTTTATCAACACAAATAGTACCCAAAACCATGATTGTTTAAAATTTTTGTCCGTCTGTTTGTCTGTGCGTTTGTGCACACTAATTTCAGAAACGGCTTATCCGATTTCGATGTGGTATTTTACTAATATATAGTGGCAAGATTAGCTTAACATTATGCATTACTAATTTAAAGAATCACGGTGAAGATTTAAAGTCACTATTCCACTCGGACGAAGTCGCGAGCACAGGAAATATATATATCACAAGAACACAACACTACTTGAATGAGTATTACTTAGATCACAATCTTCTGTATGGTGGAAGTCCCCGGTTGGATCGGACCACTCGGGAATTTTGAACAATATAATTCCTGCCTACCCTCAATAACATGAGAAAAACTGAGTCAAACAACAAAATAAGTCTAAGTTTTGATTCTAATTCAGAGTCCGATTCCAAGTATCTTACTTGACCCTCTTACCCAGTTTTAGTGTTTATACGTTGTCAGTATACATATATTTTTTTATCATAAATATTGTCATACATAAAAAGTATGAAATCACTTTATTGCATCAATTAGTTTCCATAACTCGTAATCAGTGAGGCACAACAGACGGACGGACAAAATTTATAGGCACCAATTAGATGCTATGAGATGTTATCTGAGTTTTCGTGATTGTCGCTAGGTTCGACGTGGAGTGGAGTCGCTTGTGGATACAATTATTTAGGGCCCGTCTCTAATAAAGTTTCAGATAGTTATATAACGTAAAACGGTATCCAATGATGAAATAGTTCTGTTTTTTTTTTCTGTTTCATTATTAAGTGCTGTGATAAATTTTCGGATAGTTATCTGATGGATAAGTGTATTCGACGGACAGCTACCGATATACATACTTTTGTTCCATTAAACTTTAATTTATCTGTGAGATATTTCTATTCATAACCTACGAATCTTAAAGTTGTAGTAACCTACGGGATATTTGCAACGTTCTTGGTTCGATTACATCGACGTGAATTCAGCGTCTCATACACATATTCACAATTTTCTACTAGTAAAAGCACAGTTCTGTTTTGATAATTATTACAGTACTTATATATTTTTAATTAAAAGTAATTTAAGTACAGAAATAAAAATCATCTTAAGATTAGCTACTACGAAATGAGGTAGGACACAGCATGAAATATTCTGCTCAAAATCTGTAGCAGCCCGACTGGGGAAGTACCTCGACCTTACAGAAGATCACAGCTAAATAATATTGCTTTCAAGCAGTGTTGTGTTCCTGTGGTGAATAACGTAGAGAGCTCTTGGAGAGGGTCGGAGGGTGGGTAAGGTTGTCAACGCGCTTGTGATGCTTCGGGTGTTGCAGGCGTTTATAGGCTATGGTATTCGCTTACTATTAGATGAGCCATACGCTTGTTTGCCGACCCAGTTGTATAAAAAAAAAAGAAAAATGGCAGCTATAAATCCCCCTTTTGTAAATACAAATGTTAAACAAAACAATTGCAATAACATTTATAAGTAATTAAAACGTTTGAAGTGTGTAACATTTTTTGATAAAAAAATTGATGCAACGAAAATTATTATAACTACAAAATGATTAAAGATTTCCAATAATAAAATAACTAATTTACGTTTAAAAATATCTCCTAAAAACAATTACCTAATTTATTTTTAAAAGTCGGTTAATATTAAAAAACAATTAGTAACAGCTCAACGGATGTTCTTATCCCGTACCTATCTCGGCGACAGGGTGGTGATACTTTTTATTACATCTTGTTTTATTTCGGTAAGAAACATTTATTTCTATTTTTTTTTGTACCGCCATTCGTAACGACTCTATTAATGTGAGCGTGACTCTGTGGTCATTTTTGAAAATAGAACTTTTTTTTTTTTTCCCACAATGGTTGTGTGGCACAACGGTGTGACAACTTAGTCCATTATGATGGCCTGCAACACCAAGCGCGTTGCCGACTCTACCCCGACCCTCTACCTTCTCACACAGGATCACAATGCTAATTGAGAGCAGCGTTATTTACCTGTGATCTTCGTGAATTAAGAGGTCGATTACTGAGGTAGTGCGCAGCAGGAAATATACTGTTCAAAATCTGGACCAGCCCGACTGGGGAAGTACCTCGACCTTACAGGATATCGATCTAATATAACAATTAATAACAATCCAAGTACAAATATGTTCATCATCATCATCATCATCATCATTTCAGCCTATGACTGCTGGACATAGGCCTCCACAAGTTTGCACCAAAAATGTCGTGAACTCATGTCTTTTGCCCAAAATCACCACGCTGGGCAGGCGTGTTGGTGATCGCAGGGCTGGCTTTGTCACACCCGAGACACTGCTCGTCTTCGGCCTGTGTATTTTAAAGCCAGCAGTTGGATGGTTATCCCGCCATCGGTCGGGTTTTTAAGTTCCAAGGTGATAGTGGAACTGTGTTATCCCTTAGTCGCCTTTTACGATATCCACGGGTAGCTACATTCTTTACTGCCATAGCCACACAGCAGAGTATGTTGGTAACACTTATTCCATTCATTCACCTGTATATATTAAAATCGTTCAGTCAGTAATTTATAAAGTTGATCAGTCAGTCATCGTTCATTCATGTGCAGTAGTGTAATTTCTTAACATAATAAATCTAATCATCGAATAGTAAACACGTATATTTCTTTTCACCTAAATTGAAATGATATGTAAATTTTTATTTCGCCATACGGTGATTATACGAGTACTTAACGAACGGTAATTTACCAAGTGTCCAGCAACCTTAACTTAGTCACAAGATTTGCTTAACCCTAATGTCTCGGTAGACATTACCTTACTATGTTTGATCGCAAACGAAAAAAAAAAAAACCGACTTCTATTACATCGACAAGTAATACAACGTAAATAGACGAACGTGTATATACGGTCGTATATATGGACGAATGAGTAACCTCCTCTTTTTTTGAAGTCGGTTAAAAATAAAGCAATGTCTCTAGTGTAGACCGAGAGAAAAAAAAAAGGAGGAAAAAACTCTCGGTACGATTTCAACATTTAAAGTCATATTACAAGACAAAAAACGCAACAGTATGACTATGAAATGATCAGGACAAACACGAGACAGCCAATCGTGTGTGCCGAAATCATCACATGCCACCTGCTCACAATATTTGTAACTATATCTTTTTTCAGGGCGCATCATATACTGGTCGAGCTTTATTCAATCCCATGCCTTATCATCATAAATTATATATTTAAAAAATCATCCCCATAAAAGAACGCTTTAACAGTTAGGCACATCTGAGCCATATTCCAACAGAAAACTTTAAAGAAAAAAAAATTGCCGATTGCGAATTGCCGTTTCGCCATTAATAACACTTTTAGATTTTTATTTATAAATATAGATTTGAGAGACATCTTAAATTTTTACTCCATAAGAACCTTCTACAAAGTATTGTATTCTTTATTGCACTTAAAAAAAGAAAAAAGTAAAAATCATATTTGCAAATAAAGTTACAAAAAAAAAATTATTAGAAAATGTTCAGAAAAAAAATTAACAAGAATGGTCAACCGTCCCCGAAATCAAAATTAAAAAACAAAAAAACTTTATCTAAATAAATTCAAAAGGACCTTCGAATCTCAACTTCGAATCTTGCAAATTAACATATTAATCGTTTTTAAAAGTGAAACTACCGCCGATTCGGAATGTAGACTCTGCAGAAAAGAATCGGCAACTCTGTAATTACTCTTTAAAAAAAGTGTGTGTACTTATGTACGTACGTAAGAAGTTATACTTCATTGGCTAGCTAACTTCACGTTCCTAACATCTTCTTCGTTGACTAGCTGACTTCAAAGTGTCGGTTTTTTTCAACAATGTGCGCACGCATCGTAAAACTCATCATTTATCCCTAATAACTACATAACATTAGTTTTGTGAGATTAATTTTTTTTTATATATATACTAGCTGACTCGGCAAACGTTGTTTTGCCACTAAACGCTATTTAAAAATAGTGGTTGGTGGTAGAAGTGTGAAAAATTAGGGTTGTATGTATTTTTCAACACCAAATCATAATAAAAAAAAAAAAATTTATCAAAAAATGAAAAAAATATATTTAGGGGTTTAACTACCTTTAACATTTAGGAGGGTGAAAAATAGATGTTGTTCGATTCTCAGATCTATCCAATATGCACGCAAAATTTCATGAGAATCGGTCAAGCCGTTTCGAAGGACTTTAACTACAAAAACCGCGACACGAGAATTTGATATATTAGAAGATATATATATATATATATATATATATAAAGACAGATAAATTTAAAAATATATTAGGTAATTTTGGCCACTATGTTTTGAGTACAGGACTTATTTTATGTATTAATTTACTTATAAAAGAATTATATTAAATTTTAAAATAATTAAATTGCTAGTTTTTGTCAATACCTCGAAAAAGGTTATCGTACAAATCAGAATGTCATCTACGAAATGCATTTGCAGACATGTTTTGGACTTTGTAACATGTCACAAAAACATTTAGTGTAATTCTTATTAATAAGACACTAAAATTGTTGTCCAAGATTTCTAATTTACTTAATAGAATTAGGCACATTTATTTTTGATATTTAGCAAATGTATACAGATATGTCAACACACAAAGCAAGCAGACAAACATTTAAATACATGTACATTAAAAACATACAAACACACCAACAATTAAATAAACGCAAATCATGCATAATACAATAATTATAATAAATTTAACACACACATTTCAAAATATGCATATGTACATAAATAACTCTTATAATTCAATTTTATGATTATTGACTGGAAATGATTATATGTGGGGTCGGTTATACCCCAAGTAAACTGGTGTCAATTACACCCCTAATACCAAACGTATCGCAACTTCGTCTCGATTTCTATAAGTGATTCAGTATATAAATGGGGTCGATTATACCCCAAGTAATCTGGGGTCAGTTATACCCCAGCATCAAAATGTACCGTGACTTTGTTTCGATTTGTATATACGTTTAAAATTCAAATTACATTTTATATTTTACAAAAATAAAACCAATATAAAACATTACTGTTGAAAATTCCCGATTGCACTAAATATTAATTGATTGAAAGAATAAGTACTTTTTTAAAGGCTAATATTTATGTCTAAAAAGTTCGTCTATACTTTAGCTTCAATTTTGAAATTGAACACAACATGTTCGAAATTTAACAGTCCGTTAGCTTATAGTCCGTTATATTATAGGAACGTATCTTAAAAAATTTTATACGCAAGTCACATAATTATGAAGTTATGTCATTGCTAGTAATAACGACAGATCAAAATGGCGGCGACATAAATGGCGAGAATATTAAACTTATTGTCAGACATATTAGAGAACGCGTTTCATAAATTAATAGTCATCGTATTTTTTAAGGACTATTGTAGGCAAGCGACGCATTATTTATTTTTTTAATTTTATTTTTTTATTAATTGTTTGCTCTGGGGTAGTAGACTATTCGATTGATGTAGTGATAGTTTTTTTTTTATAAAATGTTTGTATTTTTTGTTGGTTAATAAGAGGAGCAATAACAAATTGGTTAACAACCAACCGCTTGGATATATAAAAAAAACGATTAAAGATTCCGAAAGACGCACACAGATAAATAAATTATAGATTATAGAATTAACTATTTTTAGTAATAAATGTCCAAAATGCAAATAAAAAATCATTCCTAAGTTAAAAGTAAAATCACTATTTTTTTAAATATGTAGACCATTGATTCTAAATACGAACCTTTCATCGCATCTGCAATGCATGAGGGTATTTACCCTCCAATTATATAGCCCAAACTTCTTCTCCATACCACCTATCCAGAACGGGCATCTGAGATCGTGGACCCTGCAGCATCTATCCGTCCTGGTGTAACCACCGAGCTGCGAATACCGGGTAGCAGAGTACCCCTTTCCACACCACTTAGTTCCCGGGACACGTAACAACTCCATTGCATCGCGTTTTTTTCTGTCAATTTTGATGTTTTTTTTTTATTTTATTTTTTAAAATGAACGCATCGACCTCTTTCAGACCACCGCGGTTTTATCGTAACGCTATAAACTGCCAACGCGTTCGTATATCAATTGTTTATGGTCTGTTTAAATGTCCGATTTAGTTATGATCCCTCAAGTCATCTGTCGTATTTGAATTTTATGCGTTTTTTTATGTTATATTACGTCAAGACGAATTATTTACAAATTTGTAACACGTGATCCGCTTATATATTAGTCACAAAAGCGTAGATAAATTCCGCGTATAAGCATCCCAAAAACCCTGATAAGCGTCCCGATGACATAAACCCCCAGCGACAAAACTCCCAAAAACCCCCCATGATCAAATTAGACAAACCTCCGGTCGCACTTACAGTGCGATATCGTGAACGGCCTAAAGTTGAACAAGCCGAACCTCCTCCTAAAAGCTCCGATGTTCATTCGGCAATTGTCGTGAGCTCTACAGCATCTATCTTCATTCCTGTCGCTGCCCAGTTCGTTGTAGCTCTCAGCCAACTGGCCAGCTCCACACCATTTGGTACCAGGCATTATAAAATTCTCCCTGAGCGACCTGCGCGACCTGTCATCCGTGTCTATGGTTAGAGGCGAGAGATTTGACAGGTGACGCCCGTTTGACAGCTGTCATGTATTAGCCGAGCGGCGTTTGACTGCTTCGAGCTTCCGGTTGTGTTTAAACCTGGCCGTTGTAAGATATTCCTATTAGATTTTTACGCATGCAGACATTTATGGACATTCTGAGAGTATAATATACATATAAACATTATGACCTTATTTTGAGAGTATATGTATTATGGCCTATGTTACTTTTTAATGATGTTACTGAATTTCAGAGTCTGTCAAACAAACAAATCTTCAAAATTTATAGCAGTGGTGACAAACAAGCGTATGGTAATGGTAAGTGATTACCATAGCCTACAACACCGACGGAAGTTTTCAATAATTTATCTATCTCTGGTTTTGCCTACTAGGGATAGATTTTTGACACAATTTGCATGGAGTTTGTGTCAAAATGAATTCCCTAGTAAGCAAATTCAGAAATTGATAGAGTATCGAAACTGGCTGTGAGAGCATTACAAGCGTAAGACCCTTTGAATATTTGGTCGTCTTCATGATTTACCCTTACAATGATATCGTAAACCTTTGAAGCATGCTTAGTTATTGGCTTTTGTATTCAATTATTTTCTAAAAGAAATTTCTTACAATTTCCGGCCAGGTTAATAGAAAGATAAATTCTCAAACTCTTTAATAAACCGACTTTCAAATAATAATAATTAATTAAAATTGAAATATAATTTACTATCGTAATAAAAACCTGAGCATTTGGATTGTAATTTAAAGAGTAGGTGTAGCTCCTATTTCTCCCCATAGCAAAGGGCTTTGGAGTTTAAGCTGATACTATATCAATTTTAATAGAGTTTGAAAATTTATCTCATACGTACTTTACTAAAAAAAATATTTTTGATAAAAACAGATTAAAAAAATATTTGAAGTTATTATTTAAATATCGTGATATTTCAATCAAATGGTATTTTGGAAGGAATGAGATACTTAAAATATTTTTTCAGTGGCAGTGAATGAAAAGAACGAAATAAGCGGTGATGAAGTTGAATGATGAATGAACGAAGTCTACGGAAACTTATTTATATATAATTTTAATAAATATATTTCTTTTGTCACACATTAAAAATATTTGTGTGAAGTGAACTGAATATTAAGAAAGCAAAACAAAACTAAAATAAAATACTTATAAATATTTAATATTATATGACTTAAAAAGTGTTTATTAATTTCAAAATTTATAATTCCGCATATCTAGATTTTATCGAAGGCTGAATGCCTTACGATTTTTTTTATAAAAATATATTCGACAAAAAAAGCAATACCATTTTTAAAATCGGAATTTATTTAAAACCGTTACGATTGTGAATTTAAATATGGTGCGTAGTGCGAAAGAGGTCGTTGCTGATGCACACAGATAAAGAAATATATCAGAGACAGTTTATTTTTTTTATAAAATGTGCAAAGGTACTGTAATGTAATGCCATCAAAAACTAACCTTGTAAGACTTGTATCGCTTACTTTATTCCTATTCTCCATCATATATGTCAATTCTTCGTGTCTCTCAAAGCATTCCGTTTTTAATCTGTCGTAATTTAACCAGTTTCCGACATCCGGTGGTAGTTGTTCGCCATCTTTTAACAATCGAAACGTCACGTTGCGGTAATGGCGGTAAAATTTTTCATCTTCGTAATCGTTAGGTCTTCCCTCTGTTAATCTATAGCTCTCTTCGTCTAGCGCTAGTTTTAGTTCTTTTCTTAGTGTTTTAAGGAAATTCCTAACTGTTTTTCCCTCTGTTATGTATTCACAGTCTTGTATGACTCCGTCTGGTGTGTATATCACTTGGACAAGATGGCGGCCGTCAGTCAGTTGACGGAGTTTTAAGCCGGATCTGTAACAAGGGTAATAGACAATTTATTTATTTTTACTAGTTTAAATTTCGAATATCCCTTATTTTAGTAGAAAGAAAACTATAGGTATTATTTATAAATTGATAAAATTGTAATATCGAGGTAGGGTAGTTTCAGATTTTCTACTCTAAACCTTGAGTAGTATTAGAGAAGATCAAAGCTATATAACACTGCTGTCAAGTAATATTGTGTTCCTGTTTGAGTAAGGCAGAGAGCTCCCGGACAGGGTCGAGGGTAGAGTCGGCAACGCGTTTGTGATGCTTCTGTCCTTGCAAACGTCTATAGACAACGGCAACTTTAGATCTGCAGTAGCAAAACTTCTTGTAAAAGCTAGAATTAGCCCAAAGCTGTGAAGGCTTACATTTTTTCAAGTATTTAGCGAAAATAATTACACTGTATATGTATTACATAATATACTGTATATGATCAAATTAAAATTTTTTAAATTCCTTGTGTAATAATTTCATTATATATCAAAAATACCTTAGATCATTTTAGAAATGAGCCACTACTATAACGATTTTTATCAACCAGAACCAACCCAAGTAAACTCGCTTACAGGTGAGAAAACTGCATCGAAATCGATCCGACTAAATGCCCATTTTAGGTAATAGTTAACTTATATACATAGTTACACTTTTTTTAATAAATAGACAGATATAAATATATAATACACCCCAGACTCGGCGCGGGAATCTAACGCAGTACTCCCGGAGCAGAATGCAGGTTAACTACTAACTGCGCAAACGAGCTAGTCAAGTTAGTTTTTGTATTGTGGATTAATAATGAAAAAAAAAACGGCTTCAATTACATCGACAAGCAATACAACGTAAGTAGACAAAAAATAGTCAAGTAAATACGCATTATCAAAGATTACTCAAAAAGTAGTCATCAGATCTAGATTAAATTTAAATAAAACAACATGACAAATAGAAGCTTTCGAATTAAATAAGAATCATCAAAATCGGTAAACCCAGTGAAAAGGTATACGGTTTAATACAACGTCGGGTGACGAAAAAGCAGTCAAGTAAAATACGCATTATTAGATATAACTCTAAAAGTACTTATCAGATCTCAATTAAATTTAAATGGGACCACATGACACGTAACACCTTTCCACGGTCCACCCAGTCAAAAGTTCTGATGCAACATACATGTCATAAATAAAATAAATAAAATGAATAGTTGTGTTTGCTCGCAAACGAAAAAAAAAACCGACTTCAATTACATCGACAAGTAATACAACGTGAATCGACGAAAAAATAGTCAAGTAACTACGCGTTATCAAAGATGACTCAAAAAGTGGTTATCAGATCTCAATAAAATTTATATGTGAACACATGATAAACATCGGCTTTCGATTAAATTAAAAATTATCAAAATCGGCACACCCAGTAAAAAGTTATTGTGGATTTTCGAGAGTTTCCCTCGATTTCTCTGGGATCCCATCATCAGATCCTGGTTTTCTTATCATGATACCAAACTAGAAATGTCTTCTTTCCAACAAAAAAAGAATTATCAAAATCTTACATCCAGTAGAAAGTTATGCGGTATAATACAACGTAAGTCGACGAAAAAAGCGTCAAGTAAAAACGCATTATTAGATATAACTCAAAAAGTAGTCGTTAGATCTAAAATAAATTTAAATGGAACAAAATGACACACACCACCTTTCGATTTAAAAAAAAATTGTCGAAATTGGTCCACCCAGTCAAAAGTTCTGAAGTAACATAGATAATAATTGTGTTTGCTCGCAAACGAAAAAAAAACCGACTTCAATTACATCGACGAGTAATACAACGTAGATCGACGAAAAAATAGTCAAGTAACAACGCGTTATCAAAAAGTAGTTATCAGATCTCGATAAAATTTATATGTGACCAAATGCTAAACATCAGCTTTCGATTAAATTAAAAATTATCGAAATCGGTACACCCAGTAAAAAGTTATTGCGAATTTTCGAGAGTTTCCCTCGATTTCTCTAGGGTCCCATCATCAGATCCTGGTTTCTTTATCATGGTACCAAACTATGGATATCCCCTTTCCAACAAAAAAAGAATTATCAAAATTGGTACATCCAGTAAAAAGTTATGCGGTATAATAAAACGTAGGTCGACGAAAAAAGCGTCAAGTAAAAACGCATTATTAGATATAACTCGAAAAATAGTTGTTAGATCTCAAATAAATTTAAATGGGACCAATTGACACAGACCACCTTTCGATTTAAAAAAAATTGTCGAAATCGGTCCACCCGGTCAAAAGTTCTGATGTAACATACAGTCGAATTGGGAACCTCCTCCTTTTTTGGAAGTCGGTTAAAAAATACAATCGAATTTTGGAAATCGGTTAAAAACTGTCGTTTCACTTTAAGATTCTCGAAACAAAACACCATCATTGTTATTTATTGAAAAATAATTTTACACACTTTAAAAAGAAGAAGGTTCTCAATTCGACTGCGCGTTTTTTTTATACGTTTCCTACCTCATAACTTTTACTGGGTGTACCGATTTTTGTTACTAAGCAACGCCTCTATCTTGTACATGACTTAATATATCTGATATTCCACCGACTTCAAAAAGAAGGAGGTTCTCGATTCGACTGCATGTTTTTTGTACGTCTGCTACATATAACTTCTGAGCTGATGCTTGTGTGGTCTGATTCTAAATTGATCGTGGTCTGATAAGTACGTTTGAAGTCGATTTTTCTTTTCTTTTGTGATCAAAGACAAATTGATCTTTACTAATATTATAAAACGCCGACGTAAACGCTGACGCCGCGTTGACGCAACGGTCACAGCACTGATTTGTGGCTATTGTGCTGGCGGTTGCGGCTTCGATCCCCGCACATGACAAACATTTGTATTGGCCATACATCTGTTTGCCGTGGTTTGGGTGTTTATGCAGTCCTTGTGGGTCTCCCCACCGTGCCTCGGAGAGCACGTTAAGCCGTCGGTCCCGGTTGTTATCATGTACACCTGATAGCGATCGTTACTCATAGTAGGGAATATATCCGCCAACCCGCATTGGAGCAGCGTGGTGGATTATGCTCTGATCCTTCTCCTACATGGGGAAAGAGGCCTATGCCCAGTAGTGGGATATTACAGGCTGAAGCGTATAATATTATAAAACTGATGAGTTTGTTTGTTTCAACGCGCTAATGTCAGGAACTACTTCTACTTCTTGTCGTCCATTTACCGAGGCTATATAAAATTTTAGTACGTTGATTCTTCAAATAAATGAGAGTGAGGCCGCGGGACACAGCTAGTTACCATGTAAAATTGTAGATGCACAAACATTCATTTGTTTTCCAGTAACGCCCTTATCGTGTTTATAACTTATGAAAAAGAAAGCCTTAATTAAAAATGTGTTTTATAATTAAGCGACTGCATCAAAAAGAATTTTAAGCCTTATTTATTTTATAAGCCATACATAGTGATTAAGTCGACTTAAAAATAATAACAATGATGCTTATACTCTAGGCGTTACGTTAACAGTTGACAACTTAATGAGTATTTTTATAACAGTCAGATCTAAGATTCAATGAGTGTATGATGAAACCTAAAAATCTATCACTATATTCGGCAGTGAGCACTAAACTTAAGATTTGATGGAGAAAGAAGAGAAACTCACCAGTAGAGCATCGAGTTTTATTTAAGAAATTCAACCTATTGTTCGTTGATTTTACACTCGAGAACTAAGTGTAGGAGTCCCTTTTCTCTCTCACATAGTGTACAGTTTGGATCGTCTCTTTTTTCCATGATAAAGTTAAACTTGTTAAGTTGGATGTGGTAAGTAGGGGTTCGGAAGCAAATTGTTAAATATTTTCTGTTGAGGTTTCGCGGGTGGTTCATCCACAATGGTTCTGTACCAGAGGCCTTTGTTTTGTGAGCACTCATTGAAATAAAATTTAAATTTAATATTATTGTCGTTTATTTTTATTTTTGGAAGATGGTAAGTATCATTATTACAGCCTATACAGTCCACTGCTGGACATAGGCCTCCACAAGTTCGCGCCAAAAATAACGTGAACTCATGTGTTTTGCCCATAGTCACCACGCTGGGCACGCGTGTTGGTGACTATAGAATATGTCTTTGGCCTGTGTAATTCAAAGCCAGCAGTTGGATGGTCATCCCGCCATCGGTCGGCTTTATAAGTTCCAAGGTGGTAGTGGAACTGTGTTGTCCCTTAGTCGCCTCTTACGACACCCACGGGAAGATAGGGGGTGGCTATATTCTTTGATAGGTATGATATAACTTGGTTCAACTTAAAACATAGGCTATATTTTATTTCAACATATATGTGTGACATGTTGTAACATGTTGTTGTGTTATAATAGTAATAATAATTATATTATATTATTATTACTATTATAACACAACAACAACCGACTACAGCAGGTAGCACGATAACAGCCGATTGTTGTAGCTAAATTATTTTTTCGATAAATATATATAGAAATAATACATACATAGATTTATAAATACAAATATTACACCCAGACTCAGGCGGGAATTTGTCACAGTTAATTGTTTATTGGGCAAAACACAAGAGTGTACGCCATTTTTGGCGCTAACTTGTGAAGGTCTATGTCTTATGTCTTATATCTGTATATATCTGTATAAACTTTTATCTGGTAGATACCGTTATCAGTCACCGATGTTTATCATCGACCAATGAAAATTAAACTATTTATATTTAATTATTCGTACAAATATAAGTAGAATAATCTAAGTTTCTCTATCCTAGTCTACCCTCGGTATATTAAAAGCTCCCTTATAAATAGTCACTAAATAAAACATAATGCGTTCCCTCGCAGTATCAACTGTCGCTATCAAACAAATTAGCGTGCCAATTTATCTATGTAAGGGCTGTTCACACAGAACGCGGTAATCGCATACTTTATTGAAGGATTTCGGTAAATAATAGCAGAGATTGTTAAGTGTTAAGTTTATTGCGTTTTACAATTTATAACACGTATACTATCTTCTACAAGTTGCATACAAGAGAAACAGAGAGACACATACAGCGGTACAAAAGGAAACTAACTACGGTTGCGTTCCATTACAACAATTATTTATTATACCGTATATTTTTTTTACTTCATTGCTGCGTTTCACAGATTAAAAAAATCTTCTGATTCTGAACGTCGTAATAATAAGAAGACCGAGTTAGAAAATTATAAAGCTCTCGATATTCTGGCGAAGTTACAGACGCAATGGTCGCGGGTTGAGCTCAGAGTGACCGTAAAAGTTTCAAAATCTTATACGTATTTACTTACGGCCAGTTTCAATATTGTATCAATCTATGAATTTGCTAACTAGAGATAGAATTTTGACGTAAGCTCCATACAAATCTATTGTTAGTAGTTGAAAAGAGAGATAAATAGATGAATGAAAACGGCCGTTAATATCTGTATTTTAGATAACATCCAACTAATGTTTATTTTTAAATATAGATAGCGTTGGTTCCAAATCGCACGGTTTCGCCCTCAGTGTGGCGATTCCCTTACCGCCTGGAGAAACGCCGTTGCAGTCCGGGAATGTGTTCACTTGATTCTTATTAATTTTAACGTCATAATTCCGTTTGATGTTCTCTGATATTCCGTGTTGTAGGATTTAGATATTTTAGTACAGATATAGATTTGCGTATATTTTTTTGTACATTTTGACTATCCCTTATGCACGTTGGCTGGTATTAACTATCAGATTAAAGTTTATGATATATTTTTTTAACTATCAAACTCCATTTTATCTGCCTCACATTCATAGCCTGTAAATTCAGAACGTTGCTAAGAATCAAAGCCTATAAAGAAACTGTTTAGTCTCCTGCTGATAAATCTTACCAGTATCTTATGTGGGAAATAAAATTTATCAGAAGGTATCTTTCAGTTTAACGACATGTTGGCGCAGTAGTTTATGTATGTATGTATTGTAATATAAAAATTCAATAAGCAATTCTCCATTCACCATCAAGAAAAATGCATCAAAATTTAAGTAACAAAACCGCTAGGGACATACTCGTAATAATAATAAATATACATCAAAGTATAATTACATTAAATTAATTGTTCAATGAATCGAGTATTAGGGTACGTAAAGTGCTGTAGGGATGAGTGTAATTGGGTTAAGGGATGCAAACATTAGGGTCGGTGTCTTTATAACATATCTTTGACAATTGTTAATAGATAGGGTACGTAATATTTTTTTATTGTTATATAATTGTATTTACAAATTAGTTGTGCTTTTATTGATGTTCGGTCTATTACCAAACACTTGAGTGTTTCTAAGGACCGAAACAATATCGTACACGCATGGCGTCGACCTTAATAAATAAGGTCAACGTGCCGCTTTTATAAATGCAAATAACACCCAAAACAATGATTGTTACAATTTTTAACCGACTTCCAAAAAAGGAGGAGGTTCTCAATTCGACTGTATTTTTTTTTATGTATGTTACATCAGAACTTTTGACTGGGTGGAGCGATTTCGACAAATTTTCTTTTAATCGAAAGGTGGTGTGTGCCAATTGGTCCCATTTAAATTTATTTGAGATCTAACAACTACTTTTCGAGCTATATCTAATAATGCGTTTTTACTTGACGCTTTTTTCGTCGACCTACGTTGTATTATACCGCATAACTTTCTACTGGATGTACCGATTTTGGTAATTCTTTTTTTGTTGGAAAGGAGATATCCATAGTTTGGTATCATGATAAGGAAACCAGGATCTGATGATGGGATCCCAGAGAAATTGATGGAAATTCTTGAAAATCCGCAATAACTTTTTACTGGGTGTACCGATTTTGATAATTCTTTTTTGTTGGAAAGAATATATCCTTAGTTTAGTACCATGATAAGGAAACCAGGATCTGATAATGGAATCTCAGAGAAATCGAGGGAACTTCTTGAAAATCCGCAATAACTTTTTGCTGGGTGTACCGATTTTAATAATTTTTAATTTAATCGAAAGCTGATGTTTGTCATGTGGTCACATATAAATTTCATCGAGATCTGATAACTACTTTTTGAGTAATCTTTGATAACGCGTCGTTACTTGACTATTTTTTCGTCGATCTACGTTGTTTCATGACGGTGTGCGCACGCATCGTAAACAATTTACTCTCATAATTTTTTCCTACCGCGCCAAAAGAAGTATAACTTCATTAAAAATCCTTCGAATAGTCAATTACTATTTATTTATTTATTATTATAATAATTAAAACGGTTTACACCAGTTACATTAATTGCTAAGAGAAACATAAAATATAAACATAAACACAGCAATCAGATAAGTATACAACAAATAGTACTAAAAGAATAAAACAAAATTGAAAAAGAAAAATACAACAATCAATACAACAATTATGCAGCGTTCACAAAACTTCATGCATACAGATAGTAACGAGTACCTATTTTGTAAGTTATTTAATATTTGATAGTATTTTTGTAAATAAAATAGAAATATTTTAAAATAAAAAAAATCGATTATTTTACAAAATAAACGAATAAACAATACAATACAACGAGTCGGTAAATTTTTCCGTGTTGCGAACGGCAGCCGGACACACCTACTCTAGAATTTTTATTTATATATATATTTTTATCGTATTAACTATTTAATTCGAAATACAATTTAGTTAAGTCATAACTAATAATGATAAAAAACGTGTGCTCTAGACCACGCGACTGAAGTAAAACTTCTTTAGCTCCATCTAACTTATATGCATTCTCACCTTTCGTTCGCCTCGCCCGATCACACTTTTCGAAACGCTCCCGTCACGCATTACTGCCGCTTACTTCCCAAGTCAAGCTTGCGTAAAGAAGTTTTACTTGAAATAAAGATTATAAAAACTTCTTCAATATACAAAGTTAATTGGTACGAGCAGTTTGTAAGTGAAAAAGTGTATTCTAAGTATTCATGTTGGTATTAAGGATGCTATTTCTAACGCTTAAGAACGTTAGAGACAGCTACAAAAATTCTCAAAAACTACTGAACCGATTTGCCTCAACCAAGTCAGTCAGAGTATATGTAATACGCAACTTTGCTAACGTTAGCGCGATTTAAATGCAATCAGCGCCATCTAGTATCGCGTGGCTGAACTACGCATGGTAACAAGATCTAAGAAATAATTTGTTTATTTAATATTCATTTTAGAATTTAAATTACTTTAATTGCTTTATTTTATGTATTTCGTGTGTCGTAGGTATCGTGTTAATTTTTATGTTTTATAATTACATTTGTAAGAGGTATTTAATATTTATTTAGTGAATGTTTTATATTTCAATGTCAGACTTGTTTGAACATTTGTTTCTTTTTTATATTGGTATTTATTTTAATGATTTTGTATAGCATATAAGTAATATATGATTATTTTGAATAGCGCATACATTTTTGTACTATTTGCAAATTTTAACAGAGTACTTCTCAAATGTTGCGTTTTTTATTATGTAGTTTTATTAAATAACATTATTATAACATTATTTTCGTTCGTCTTACTTAATTTTATCAAACATTCTAAGAATTTATATGTATTAATTTATTTCTATTGAACACATTGAAAATATAAAGATATACCTATAAAATAGTTTTAATTAAAATTTAATTATTTTGCGTATTTATATAATACACTAGTATTCCGCCCCGGCTTTGCAGGAGTATTTAACAAAAATTTCAAAATATTTTTTTTACCCTAATTTTTTTGAATATATTGTGTGGCCTAACATGTCACCCGCGGATAGTCTAGCTTCCCAACTGTGAAAGAATTTTTCAAATCGGTTCAGTAGTTTCGGAGCCTATTTCAATGCAAACAAACAAATAATCAAATCTTTCCTCTTTATTATATTAGTATCTAGATATAGTTTCTCATAAATAAATAAATAAATATCATATAATATACACACACGGTCGTCTGTTCCTATGGTAAGCAACTTAATGCTTGTGTTTACAGGTAACAGCCGACTGTTATAATTTTTTTTTTTTTGATAAACATACATAGAAATAATACATATATATATAAATACAAATATTATATTACACCCAGACTAAGGCGGGAATTGAACCCGAAACCCGCAAAATAGAAAGCAGGGCCACTACAAACTGCACCAACGGGCTGATCAAACTTATATTTCAATATGTGTTTTATTGGCTATTTTGTACTTATTACACAAGTTTATATATTTTTTACATTTATAATGTCAATTCTTAATATAAAGATTTAAATTTACTGAAACAGTATTTATACACACACAAAGTAAAATATTAAAATACTAGCGACCCGCCTCGGTTTCGCACGCTTGCAGAAACTCTCAGTGTTCCTCAACTATATTATGCATGCTGTATACATATAAACCTTCCTCTGGAATCACTCTATTTACTAAAGAAAACCGCATCAAAATCCGTTGCGTAGTTTTAAAGATCTAAGCATACAGACAGCGGGAAGCGACTTTGTTTTATACTATGAAATGTTGATAGTTTATAAATTTTTTTGGCATTTATTTTTCATTATATACATATAAAAACTGAGGAGAAAAAGCACAACTTAATGTTAAATGGTTACAACATTAGCAATATTATTATCTTCTTTCTTTTAATATATATAAATCTCGTGTCACAATGTTTGTCCGCGATGAACTCTTAAACTACTTAACCGATTTTAATCAAATTTGCACACCGTGTGCAGTTTGATCCAACTTGAAAGATAGGGTATATTTTTTTTCTAATGTTTACGCGAATTTTACTCATTTAATGAAACAACTTTTTTCGGATTTTATCGCGGTCCCCCCGTGACCATGGTTGCTGTAAAGTATCCGAAACGTCGGGAATCAAAAGATAATAATAAACCGCGATAAAATCCGAAAAAAGTTGTTTCATTAAAAGGGTATATTTTGTTTTGATATATGTAATTATTATATTTAAGAAAAAAAATAAGGCGATAGGAAGATTGCCAGGTCAGCTAGTAATATTATAGATTATAATTTCATTTTAGATAGAATTTTAGTATTGATTTTGTTTTTAGTGTTAATTATTGTAATTTTGATTGAATTTTAGTATTTATTTTAATTTTTAATTTTAATTATTGTAATATTGATTGGATTTTAGTATTTTTGGTGATGATTTTAATTTTGGATATGATTGATTGAATTTGATTGGATTTTGATTTAGTATAATTTGTTTTGTCACAATTATTGAAACTAACATAGTTAAGAAAAAAAATGTGACTAACAAAAATATGGACATACGTCTGAAATAAATTATTATTATTATTATACTCGAGAAGTAGCGGGACTTTAGACAAAAAATTGTCTATCTGTACACTCGACGCTTGAAATTCTTTAAATTATAGCGCTCAGGGAAAATTTATACAAGAAGGTCATTCAATTTCAAGTGTTTACATGGAAAAAATGAGTAAAAAATGAATAGGCCAAGTCATAGATTATACACTTCTATACTGATAGGCCAAGTGTTAAGGATAAAACGTATTCACACATATATGAGTCACATTTTTGAAGTGAAACTTCCTTAGAATCGTGATTTGCAACTCGATGAAACGAAAACACGTCACGATAAGTAACAAACACATATATGAGAGAATTTGATAGGATACATTACACAATATTTTATATTGTCCGTAAAAAAATCTCTAGTAGACTACTTTTCAGAAGTTTCACTTCTGTCGTGTGTGAATTGCAGACACATTTTTCTTATTTTAGATAATATTAGATTAAAGTTAGAAATTTGTTTAATTTTCTAAACAGAATTGTTTTTAGCCTAGCTAATTTTTTTTTTTTTTAAAGTATGTGTACTTATACGCACTATTACGCACGTAAAAAGTTATTCTTCTTCATTGGCTAGCTAACTTCTTCTTTGTTGACTAGCTATCATCAGGGTGTCAGTTTTTTTAATTCGTCAAACAAACCTCATCGCCCTTCTCCCTCTAACGTCGGTTAACGAAATAATTTTAAACAAAGTGTGCGACCGCGGTCCAGCTAATCTTTATTGCGACGCTAGACGCTCAGACAGATTGTGGGGAACACACTCTCGTTCCGAATTCACGGACCACGGTTGCTTTAAGTAGGAGTTAGAGACGCTTGCGTGGAGAAAAAATAAAAAAAGACATTAGAATTGTTTTAACGCTTTTGACAGTTTCTCATTTTTAAGTTACGTAATAGATTAAAAATACCTATTATTCGGATAAATAAGCAGAGTTTACATTACGTTCATGTAAAAATAAAATATTATGAAAAGATAAGCATTTGCTTGTCACCAGCGTTGTTTTAGAGCGCTTTTTTGACAGTTTTTTTTTTCAATTTAATTTTCTTTGACAATCTTTAATTAACATTTTTTGTAATAGACAGTATAAGTATATTAAGTATATAGTTAGGAAAAGAAGTGTTCAAGAGACGTTTGCGTGGAAAAAATAAATAAAAAAGGGAATTGTTTTGGCGCGTTTCTTTGACAGTTTTTTTTTTTAATATTTACTGCGTAATAGGTTAAAGTATAAAACTGTAGGTACCGTATATTGTATATATGAGTATATTCCACAAACGCAGAGATATATGTTAACAGTTACATTTTTAACATAAATTAATATAACAAGTAAAACACATAACTCAAAAAGTTTTTTCCTAAATAACATTTCATTACTAAACTTTTCAACAATACATCACACAAACTCATTCATTAGACAATTAGATTTTTTATTTCACAATTAGGTATTTTATAGTCGGATGATTTATTACGTGTCGCTATTGGGTTCTTTATCGACGCGTAACTCATTACATGTAAAATCAATTTGAAATAGGAACATCAGCGCTGCTATAAAGAATGTTCGAGATATATAAAAAAAAGAAAGCATTCGAATTTTGAAATGAAATGATACATCGAACGCGAACGAAAATATGAAAGACAATAAAAATATTTAATAAGCCCTTTTCGCTTTGAATTTAGAATCGATTATTGAATGGCGATATTAAAAATGGTGGTAAATATAAGTTTGTGATAGTTTTTAAATGAATTTAGTAATAAATCTTTTATTGTAATGAACGTTGTAAGAAATTGTATTGACGGAAGACATTTTTCGTATTTAATGTTCAGAATTTTATATTTATTTACTAATTGTATGCTGTTATATTGACGACGTGTTTCCGTTAATCTTTATTTTTTTAATTCTTTACTTTATTTATAGTCAGAGAAGTAGTTTTGATACTTGATTTGATATATATTATTGTTCGATTTTTTAAAATTTTAGGCTATAATTTATTATAGTAAACCGTTAGTGCTGCCAACTAAAAAAGTTAAATACATTTTTAGTTAAAATTATTATCCTCCTCTGTTTTATCGAGTACATAATAATTAAACGAAACTCCCCAGTATGATAAATTACATGTTACAGAGTTGTTCATTATCTTGTTGCGTGCGCGCTACATACCAACGTTCCAAACATACAAGGGGATAGACATACATATGTAGGTACAAATTATCTTGTATAATAGTTCCTGATCATTGAATACTTAAGGCTCAGTAAATAAAATAGAATATCAAAGTACGAAATCATTCATTTAAAAACTTATAAGTCAAAATTGTCAAAATATACCTCATGCGTTGGTAGGAGATGTCTCCTTCAGTCTATAACGGGTTTGACGATTGATATTAGGTTCGATTTTTCGCCGTGACAAATGTTTGTATAGGTTATACAGATCTTTGTCGTGATCTGGCCGTTTATATTTATGTTGTTTTTCTTAACTTGGAGCTATTGAGTGTGAGGCGTTTATTTGTTTATTTTACTAAACAGATTTTATTACAGCTTTATGTAATCATGTTTTGGTATTTATCACATTTTACTTTCTTATTGTCGTATCGAACTTGTGGAGGCCTATGTCCAGCAGTGGACTGTGATAGGCTGAAACAATGATGATGATGATGATGATGTATATATATCACATACTATAATGAAATGAAAAAGTTACGTTTCACGTCATAGTAATGAAAAGTTTAAGTATTTCCAAATCCTGTCAGTTTATACTAAAACTTGGGGGAATTTGGGGGAAAAATAGCTCATAGTCTTTCTCGGTAAATGGGATTACAATACAAAAATAATGTTTTAATTCAAACGATCATTTTCTGAAATCAGCGCGTTTAAACAAACAAACAAACGAGCAAACTTTTAATCTTTATAATATTAGTATAGATTAAATAGTTTTTGGTAATAGATTTTTTTTTCATTTAAAAATTCCAATAAAATAAGTTTACTTCACCTGTAACACCACAAGACGCAGTTAGTGACAAACAGAAAAAAGGTACACAACAAATACAACTCACGCTTGACCATTTTTTTTGTATCAAAACCCGCGGCCATTATTTCCTTACGGTACAAGAAGTACGTAAAAAATTTAGCGTTGCGATTGTAAAATGACGCTTTCCAAAGTTTTATAATATTGACACAATATTATTCGATTTGTTTTTTTTTTTTTTTTAAAGTTACGTAGAAGAAAAACGGCTAAAGGAATAGTAAGCATACAATGTATTAAGACGAATTTAAGACACATTTTAATAATATCAATAAACATATATATAAATTTTACATTGAAAAACTCTTTCCCAAAAATATTTTATAAAAAAAAAAAAAAAAAAAAAAACTAAAAACAACTGTAAAAAAAACAAAGCAACATTTTATTCCTAGCTACAAATCACGAAGCGTAACCTTAGCGCTCACCGTTTTAAGTCCGTCGATTATTTTTTGCTAATATCATTCACAGTCGAACGGTCGATGGGAAAACGGTCAGGTAACACTTTCAATTACTAAACGCTGTAATAGATAATTTATTTGATTACTTTTTTTAATGACCGAGTCAGTTTTTGTTTTAATTTTAAAGCAGCGTTTTAATACCGCAGCTTGATAACAGATGGCGCATTATGGTTTTTTTTTTTTAATAATTTTAAGTGTTTCGTCGGTTGCTGATGAAGCTATCTGACACATAACAATATCGAACAGATAAAGTGGTGTTTTTTACGATATTTTTTCTTTTTAGTTAGGAAACTGTAATTCAGCTGTATTTTTTACTATTCGTAAATCGTGAATCACAAATTTGTAGTTTATTAGTTGAGATGAAACTTTTGAAGCATGTTTCACCTGCCACTGATAAAATATATCAGCACTTATGCACATACAAGATAAGTTTAATCTGCATAAAAAGGTCACATGAAGGGCTTTCAGAAATTAAGAAACTATATACTTCAGCCTGTATTATCCCACGGCTGGGCATAGACATCTTTACCTGTGTAGGAGAAGAATCAGAGCTGAAGCCACCACGCTGCTCCAATGCGGGTTGGCAGATATATTCCCTACTATGAGTAACTATCGCTATCAGGTATACATGATAACAACCGGACCGATGGCTTAACGTGCTCTCCGAGGCACGGTGGGGAGACCCACAAGGACTGCACAAACACCCAGACCACAGTAAACATCTGTATGGCCTTTACAAATGTTTGTCATGTGCGGCAATCGTACCCGCAACCGCCAGCACAATAGCCACAAACTAGGGCTGTGACCGTTGCGACAACGCGTCGACAAACTATCAAGAAACTGTGTATCGTAAATTATATTTTTTAACGTTTTTCATTATAAACTTTAACGTTAGATATATGCTATTTAAGCTATTGATATAATAATGTTATTTAATATTAGTATCTAATATTAAGCGCGAGACTGTTTTTGAGACGCCTAAAAATCCCGTTTGTCAAAACCTCAATCATGCGCGCTAAAGTATTTCTAGATAATGCCAAAATAAATCTTCTAATATCTAATACCTATATAAAATTCCCATGTCGTGGTATTTGTAGTTAAACTCCTCCGAAACGACTTGACCGATTCTCATGAAATTTTGTGTGCATATTGGATAGGTCTGAGAATCGAACAAAATCTATTTTTCATCCCCGTAAATGTTAAGGGTTAACCCTAATTTTTTTTTAATTTTTATATAAATTATTATTTTGATTTTTTTATGATACAACATTAAAAAATACATACAACCCTAAATTTTCAACCCTCTACGATCAACCCCTATATTTTATTTGTTAATTATAAACTTCAATTTTTTTGGCACTATTTTTATTTTTATTTTGTCATGACTTAGAATTAAAAAAAATATATTACTCTTAATTTTCAACCTCTCTACGATCAATCCCTATTTTTCCATCGCAATTTTTATAGTTATTATTTTTAATAATTTCCTTTAATTATGATTTTTTTCTCAATTCAATTTGATCTCCTGCCTTCGCCGGTCGATAACTGATCAGCTATCAATCGATCAGTTATCTCCGCTAGATGTCTACAGTTCTCACCTCTCATCCAGCAAATATCACGGAGTAGGGATGATAATGATACTTTCATTGTCTACAATGCTTTCGATTATAAGTAAATCCCCGCACACTTATACGAGTAGTAGATAGTTGGCAAAACGTCAGTATAAAAATGTCGAGAGAAAGAGCTAATGTCAACTACGCCGTATACTACGAGTATTATGCGGATATGCTTGTTTAATAAACATATATATTAAAAGTATTTTATATATAATAATATAAATATTAATATAATAATATAAATATTAAATATATATAAATATTAATATACATAGATATTTTTTTTTTTTTTTTTTATGTCACTAGGTCGGCAAACAAGCGTACGGCTCACCTGATGGTAAGCGATTACCGTAGCTTATAGACACCTGCAACACCAGAAGCATCGCAAGCGCGTTGCCGACCCAATCCCCCCAGGAGGAATCCCCAGGAAATAAATAAATTGTGAGTTCACACTTATTTTTCTATTTATAATAAAAATCTAGATACAATATGTATACCAAATGTCAAAATGGTAAATCAAAATTTCAGGCTGCGGTCCCGTCGACAGAGACAATTCTAAAACCCGATGGGAATCCATTTTGTAAGTTTGACGTTTCAACTAAAATGGCGGCCGCAAATGGAAGCGCGCGCTAATCCTGTTGGCGAGTTCGAGAAGTTTCGTTTGAAACCTAGCGGTCTAGCTAACTAGATAAAAAAATAGGGTCAAAAACTTATATATATTATATTTTATTGTATTTATAATAAGTAATTTTTATATAAAGCAACTGTTAATATAGAAATTATATACAATATTTTTCTCTGGTCTGGATGTATGTACTTATGACTTTTCCCATTGGATCCCAAGCTTGTTTTTCTTACAACTATGATGGAAAACAAGCCGGTGTGTGACGTTATGTTGTAATTGTAGCCTAAGGACGCCTGTGCCACGACTCTGGTTCATTTTTGAAAAAAAAAAATCTGACACATATGGTCTGTGAGGAGTCTCGAAGGGGTTAAAAAAAGAAATATGTGTTAAGTATAGTTTTTTAACAAAAATCTTTGCTTTTTATTGTATTGTTTATTCATCATTACAGCCTATCACAGTCCACTGCTGGACATAGGCCTCCATAAGTTTACGCCAAAAATAGCGTGAACTCATGTGTTTTGCCCATAGTCACCACGCTGGGCAGGCGGGTTGGTGACCGTAGTGCTGGCTTTGTCGCACCGAAGACGCTGCTGCCCGTCTTCGGCCTGTGTATTTCAAAGCTAGCAGTTGGATGGTTATCCCGCCACCGGTCGGCTTTTTAAGTTCCAATGTGGTAGTGGAACTGTGTTATCCCTTAGTCGCCTCTTACGACACCCACGGGAAGAGAGGGGGTGGCTAAATTCTTTAGTACCGTAGCCACATAGTACATTATTGTGTTTATTACCTACAAATATTTTTTCATTCATCCACTTGTGCACCGAGTTAGACCTCGATTCGTTTGGAAGACTGCGATCCACTATTGAAAAACTAACATATTTAAATTGTGTCATAAATGCGCCGTAATGTCGTCTTACGGTAGACGTGCTGATTGACACTTAATAATAATAAACAACTGATGAACTAGTGAGTTTACTGAAAGAACTTATAAATCAAGCAAACGAAACCGCAGACCAACGCATGTTTTTAATTAATACTTATCAAACATAGCGACAATATTTACACATTGTCTATTCTTTACCCCAAGATGGATGACTGACAGTTGTGACGCAAAAATTACGAACATAAAAATAGAACATTATACCTATTACAAGAAATTACCTTAAAAGGTGTTTATCTATACTAATATTATAAACCTGGAAGATTGTTTAAGCGCTCTTGAGATTAGAATCTCAGGAACTATGGGTTCGAAATGAGAAATCCTATTTATGATGGATAGTTCACTTACCGCGCCTATATTTTATGTTATATTACACTTGGGTTGAACAAAATTAAATTGATATCATTCCACTGTAGCAACAAACGATTTTGTGCAAAGAATTTAAATATTAGTTATAAACCAGTCTTGAAAATTACCTAGAAATGCAATAAATACAAATTATTTTTTACTATCGTGGAATGGTGCTAAGAATGCTAGGAGCTATTCCACTTTGAATCGCTACGCCGATTTTCTGGGTAAAGTGCACAAGCTCTTTTGTCACCAGTGGAGGCTATGAGACGTGGAATCAATAATTATAATAGGGAATATTATATATAATTAGCCGACCCCGCAAACGTTGTTTTACCATATATTTTATTAACCTTCTCAATCCCCCCCCCCCATAACTTCGGGGAATGAAAAATAGATGCTGGCCGATTCTCAGACCTACCCGATGTGCACACAAAATTTCGTAATATCTTATTAGCCCTCTTACCCCCCCCCCCCCCCTTAACTTAGAATTTAGAATCGGTAAAGCCGTTTTGGAGGAGTTTAACTACAAACACCGCGACACGAGAATTTTATATATTAAGATTAGGTAATTTTTTGGTGATCTGGGTATATGTCCTTGTGAATCTACTCAACGATCCCCAAAGAGCATGAAGTTGTCGGTCCCGGTCGTTATCATAGACATCTTAAATCGGTCACAAATGTCGTTAAAATTAAAACATTACAATTTGCATCAGATATCGGCTTTGAAAAGAAATTTCTGTCACGCAAACACGGAGAAAGCATTTCTGTTCCAACCACGCGTGATACAGTCGTCGCAAAGAAATTAATGTGTAGATTATTTTTTTATTTTTCTATTTTAGTACTGTTAGTGAAGTTCTGTCTGATTATCTTGAGGAAATATCCGTAATTTATGTTTTTATTTTTTAATTTATTTGATTTGATTCACCACCCGTATAAATGATCTGTTAGGCATTTCAGTTAAATTAATTAGCACTGTCATTAATGACTTCGCTCCGTACTTAGCATTAACTTATTTATCACTAAAATTGGGTTCTTTTCCAGACTTGTTAAAATGTAATAAAGTTTAACGACTTTTTCAAAAAGGTAAATCGAAATTAACCTAGTAATTATAGACCCATACATATAGACCCATACATATATACCCATATAGTGCTAAACATGAGCGTTCTACAGTGATCGATTCTAGGTCCTTTTCTTTTTTTAATATATATATAACCTACCATTTTATGTTAATGATATTAGTAATGTAGTATTATTTGCTGATGATGCATTGCTTATTTTTAAAGTTGAAAGGAAAAAAGTAAATTATAATGACGTTATCATTTCTTTATCGCGAATTCGAGATTTGCTTAAAACAAACAACTTGGAATACAGCGTCACTAAGTCCACACATCTTTATCATCTATGTAATCCTGTACCGATATCGTTTTGTAATGTTGAATATCTCATTAACATGAAACAATATTTTTGAATTTTTTCTCGGTTTATTAAGGTTTTTAGCTGCCAAATGTTTCCATGGTCCACCACGGTTGACCACGGTTCCTGGTCCAATTATAATTATATACATAATTAAATAAAGAAGTGTGAACTTAGTGGCGCAGTATTTTATGCAAGATATTACCAATTTTATATTACAACATCGGATATATAGTTTACTATGAATAAAGATCAGGTTTTTATGATAACCGGAAACGACCGCGAAACAATCTCTACGGTGGGGAGATGCATAAAGGCAAATCATTAAATTAAAAGTATTTTTTTTTTACTTTCAATTTATATATGACTATCGCTGGACACGTTTCTCGACTTAAATTTAATTATTTAAACAAAAACTGTTATTATAGCTGAACTAAAATAGTTAGGCATAAAATAGTTAGTCCGCCATATTGGATTTAGACTGATGTCACTTTATTATAATTATTTTTAGCAAGTCCTTTCATTTGATACCCTGTAGAAGTGCATTGAAAATAACTAGTTCGCCAACCATGCATTGTCATCCAAATCGAACTTGTATACAAAATTTCAGCTCCATTGGTTGAAGATATCTGCTTCAAAATTGAGATGCAAGATTTTACCCGAACAAGCATACATACATACATTGCAAGTTAAATAAAAGCTCGTAATAAAAATGAATCACTAAATGTGTCACTAAGCGCAATACGCAAGAACAACTGGATGAGACTGATTCTTTATTTAAGTTTTAAGCTAATAACAGCATTTTTAGATATATAATTATAACTTTAGATTAGCCAAAACGTCCTCAAGAAATTATTGAAATAGTTTGGATAGTGAAGGTAAATAAAAAAAGTATTTTCATTTTTCTACTGTTTAGTTTCACTTTTCATTTATATACTTCTGCTCCACCCCTCACAAAATTCTGGATACACCCCATGCTTGGTAGAAGGATTTTAATGAATAAAAAGTTTAAAAAATAGCATAAGAAAATTGATCTCGTATCGTAACGATTATTTCAACTTCACGCATTTTCATTCGGAAAACAGGACAAAGTACAAAGTCGTATAAGTTTGAAAAAATAATCCCACCAAAAACATTTTCATGTAAAATGTTGCCAAGACGAGATCATATGGCTCGCATTGTCAAAAAGTTATCAGATCTCATGTAGAGACAAGCTTCTAACTCTACACGCCCTAACTCTACACGCCCTAAATTCACAAACTCTACATCTTAGTCAAAATATCTGGCTTGGCCGTTTCGTTACTACCGGCTGCCGATGTTGTAGATGACGACTTTCCTGTCTCATTTATATTAATATATTTTCTCTTTTTATTTTAATTTGTATTATATGTATATCAATTATTCTTCTTCTTTTTATTTTTTCTTTAATAGAACTATTGTATGCCAGAAAAGTAAAAAACAGTGAAAAGAATTTTCACCTTACGCCCACGTGACGGTAGCGAAACGGCCAAGCCACATATTTTGACTAAGGTGTAGAGTTTGTGAAGTTAGGGCGTGTAGAGTTAGGGCGTGTAGAGTTAGAAGCTTGTCTCTACATGAGATCTGATAACTTTTTGACAATGCGAGCCATATGATCTCGTCTTGGCAACATTTTACATGAAAATGTTTTTGGTGGGATTTCACTTCTTTTTGTAAGTTGCTTATGACAATATTATAGTTGCATTTTACCTCCGACACATTTTATACCATAAATATCATCCAATCTTCATCATATTCGGTTTAAGCACGCTGTTTTTGATTTTATGTTGAACTGATATGCAAACGGTGATCTCCGCCAAAACTTAAATACCAAAATTACAAAATGTAAATTTTCGACATAAACTAATAACCGATTTTTATTTTTTATGTATTTTATTATTATTATTAATAAAAAGGAGTCCCTATATCAATTTTCAGACCTCTAGCATCAAAATTTGCGGAAGTCTCATACAAACTTCCATCTCCTAGTTTAAGGGGTTGGGGGGTAAAAGTTCCAAGTTTTAGAATTTTTTTGTTATTTGTGTACTAATACTAGCTTACATACCAAATTTCAGCTTTCTGGGACTTCAGGAAGTACTCTTTGAATTTTGATGATCATCAGTGAGTGACGAAATCGGGGTTTTTTAGATATCAATTAAATCTAAAGTATAAGCGCTATGCAATTGAAACTTTATATGTTTAATAAGTTCACTATTGACATCATATCCCTAGAATTTTGTTTATCTAGTATAATCCAAACCCAAGTTATGGGGGTTCAAAAAAACGACGAAGCACTTCGAGAAAAGATAGGTAGTGCTTTTCGTTTTTTTTTTTTTTTTTTTTTTTTTTTTTATTTCGTCTTGGCGGGGGCACTACCGTGCCCCCAGATTTAAAGGCTTATTAAAAGTAATCGTTGCGGAAGACCGTGATGTATGGCGCGAACTTGGGGAGGCCTATGTCCAGCAGTGGACTGCGATAGGCTGAAGTGTGTGCGTGTGTAAAAGTAATCGTGTCTGCTCGCAAACGAAAACAAACAGATGTGGCGTACCCACATAATTATATACAAACTTTTTATATAGAAATAATAATGATACCTCCCTTCATGTTTTTATATATTTGATAAAAATATTTTTTGACAGATGTCAAAAATTGTAATTTTGGAATTCTTATTTATAATTTACGTTTTACAATTTATTTATTCTATTTTATATTTTACTGCGTGCACGTTATTTTGGAATTCTGTTGTACGTATATTTTGTTACTTCAGCGTAGTTTTATATTATTATCATCCTTTGATCAAAAGTCGGTGGAGATAGCGAAGATCTTATAATTAATTTATCCGTTAAATAGCTTATTCGCTAAACTCAATTGTAAATTTACATTGACAAGTGATATCAAGATCGACAAGATAGCCGCAAATAGTCAACTAAAAACGTTACTAAGAATAACTCAAAAAGTGCTCGTCAGATTTCAATCAAATTTAAACGCACGGAAGAAGATATACTTCATTGGCCAGCTAACTTTACGTTGCTAGCTTCGTTCATCACTCATCATCATCACTTCAACCTAATACAGTCCACAGCTGTACATAGGCCTCCACAAGTTTACGCCAAAAATAACGTGAACTCATGTGTTTTGCCCATAGTCACCACGCTGGGCCGGCGGGTTGGTGACCGCAGGACTAGCTTTGTCGCACCGAAGACGCTGCGCCCGTCTTCGGCCTGTGTATTTCAAAGCCAGCATGGATGGATTGGATGATAATCCCCGAATCGGTCGGCTTTTTAAGTTCCAAGGTGGTAGTGGAACTGTGTTATACCTTAGTCGCCTCTTACGAAACCCATGGAAGAGAGGGGGTGGCTATATTCTTACTGCCGTAACCACACAGTGCAGCTTCTTCGTTTTTGTGGTGGTGTGCGCGCGCATCGTAAAAATTTACTCTCATCTTTTTCCCTAGCGCGCCAAGAGAAGTAGAACTTCAAAAAAACTCATCAAAAATCGTTAGACCAAGTAAAAAGTTATGAGGTAGCACACATAACAATAATACAGGCGAATTAGAATAGGACCTCGTCCTTTTTTGTAATTGGCCGATAAATAGCCAGGCAATAAAAATAATTAAAAATAAGTTAACGTTCTCGAATTCCCGTGCATTATGCGTCTGTTCAAAAGATGTCAAACACAAACAAACGCATATCATATAAATGCGTGTATTATTTCAAAGTCTGTGTAAAAACTAAACAGTAATGCGATCCGCTGAAGACGTTTTTGTATTTCAATCGTGTCTTATTTCACTTGTAAGTGATTTTTGAAGCTAATTCAGATTGTTATCTACTTGCTAGTGCTGAGCGATAGCTATTTATTTTACTTTAGGTGGGTTTTGTCTGTTCCCTTTTCTCGTGTCCAAATATGGCCTATGTCACTCAGTAGAAACATAGTAAATGACATACTTTAAACTATAATTGTATTTTTATTGTTATCTAGTGCTTACGCGAATTTAACTCCTTATGACGTCGCGTTAGCGCAACGGTTACAGCCATGGATTGTATCTGTTGAGCTGGCGGTTGCGGGTTCGATCCCCGCACATGACAAACATTTGTATTGGCCATACAGGTGTTTGCCGTGGTCTGGGTGTTTGTGCAGTCCTTGTGGGTCTCCCCACCGTGCCTCGGAGAGCACGTTAAGCCGTCGGTCCCGGTTGTTATCATGTACACCTGATAGCGATCGTTACTCATAGTAGGGAATATATACGCCAACCCGCATTGGAGCAGCGTGGTCGATTAAGCTCTGATCCTTCTCCTACAAGGGGAAAGAGGCCTATGCCCAGTAGTGGGATATTACAGGCTGAAGCGTAAAACAACCATGGACACAGGAAGACTGAGTCCTCTCGTCACCATGGTTGCTGTAAAGTATCCGAAACGCTGGGTAACTAAAAAATATAATAAACCGCGATAAAACCCGAAAAAAATTGTTTTATTATATAATTTTATTTGCTCCCAAACAAAATAAAACCAACTTCAATTACATGGACAAGTAATACAACGTATAGTAGACAACAATATTATACTCGTAAAATATCGATCAAATGGATAGATGATAAATGAATGTGACCACATGACAAGCACCCGATTTTGATTTAAAGAGAATCATCGAATTCGGTCCACCCAGTGAAACGTTATGAGCTAACTAACACACTTAAAAACATAGTCGAATTGAGATCCTCCTCCTTTTTCGAAGTGGGTTAAAAACTAGACTAGGAATTTCTTAAAACTTTAATAAGTATATCTGGGTTGTCTGGACGAAATGGCTAATCAGCCATTTATCCGCCCATTGTAGTTTGTATAAAAGTATAAAATAAAACAAATAAAATAATATACCCTAGAGTCACAATCATTTGGATTACGGAACAAAACATTTATCCATGTGCAGTTATCCACGTGTGTGAAGTCGTAGACGTAAAGCTAGACTATCTTTATAGTTTTTTTACAAGTTTGTTTTACGTTAATACTAGCCGGTGAACTTCGTACCGCTTTTTATATGTTTTTTTTTTTAATTTAGCGATAAAAATGTAGCGGTCATTAATCGAAATAAATTATGGCCTATATAAAAATTTTGAATCATGTATACTGACTTAAGACTAGATTTAAAATGATCCACTTTTGACGTATTGACGGCTGTTGAAAAGAAACTACAAGTTGTTACATTAATATCGATAGCATTTACATTGCAAACTAACTAGATGGCGCTGGAACGGAAATCAAAAGCTTTAGATTTGTATAAATATAAACGAGACTTAAAAATTAGTTTGCCAAAGAAGTTTCACTTCTCGCACGTGTACTTTGTACGCACGGACGTTTTTAAATTTAATTTACGCTTGGCCCTTGTCCGATATTTTTAACTAAATTAACTCAATCGATGCTGTCAATCAGTTAATTTAACTGTGGCGACACTTCCTGTAGCTCCCTTTGATTTAATTAATTTTAATCTATACAAACAAAAACGAATCGTCCAAATTTATATACGCGCGTAAACCAATGTACCGATTTTGATATACCTATTTTTATGTTCGTCATTTTATAAGATGTTACTATACAAAAAATAAAAAAGTGTAATTATATTTACGAAAAAAAAAACGAGTGTGCTTTAGACCACACGACTGAAGTTAAGAGGAAAGGGTACCGAAGAGACTTTTCAAAAATAGGTATTTGAATAAAATGTTTCTGTCGCGCTGCATGCCGCTACCGCGCCCCGCACCATCTCCGCTCCGTTTTTTCTACGTGTGAATGTCGTGTTGTTAGTGTGCGTGCGCCGGCTATTCAGCTATTAATTGTTGACGATATTTTAGTATTCGCATCTTTCGTTTGTGATTGACTACGAGTACATATAGCGCATAGTGCTATTTTTCTGAATTTGGCTTGTTTTAACGAATTTCTTCTGCATCGTATTGCTGTGACTCGGCTTACTATTATTGAATTTCGTAAACTACTTATTATTATGTTTTATTATTTTTACTTGGATACTCTTTGTGACTTATACATTAGGGTGGAGCGATAATGTATGGGGTTTTAAAAAAAAATTTTTATTTCAATGGCATAGCGATAAAAAGTTGTCTTGTAATATATAAAACTAAAGTACAAAATTTCACCCACCAGTCATAACGTTTAGAGGTGCCCCAGAACAGCTGAATATTGAACAAAAATAACTTTTTCTCTCTTTTTCTCATTTATTGTAAAAATTAGTTAGAAACATTAAAAAAAACAAATTTAAATATCAAATTGTTTTTTTGTATTAAAACTAGGCATTCGTTTACGCGAAAGTAGTCTTGCTCTAATGAAACCATCTCGTTTATTTTCCCCACAAACTGCATTTGATGCTTCTATCACCAACTTGATGCAGCGCTCTACGGCTTGTGTGTGGCATGGAAATTCAATTATATTCTGATACATGCCGAGACCATTTTTGACTATGTCTTTCAAGGTTTCATCAGACATATTTAAAGTAAGAGGTGGTTCTGTTATCCCACAATCTCGCCACATAATAATGTCAGTATAATCTTTGGCATCGAAATTAAATACAGGCACCTTAAACTTTCGAAGTCCTCGAGCATTTTCTGATCTTACTTTCATAATTCTTCGGTATGCAAGATCCCTTATAACCTCTCTGTCATCGCCAAGCATAGCCAGGAGTAGATTTTCTGGGTGACCGAAATATCCATTTCGCTGGATTACCTTGTCAATAATTGTCTTCATATTGGCGTTCAAATAACGACTAAGACTAATTGTTTGCCATAGGTGCTTGGCTCCGTTAATGCACGAAGAATTACATTTTATTGTAAACCACATCGGTCCATAAACCCTCATCACGTACGTAGCTAATACTACTAACTTTTCTTCTGGGTCAGTTTTAGTGGCATACAATCTTAGAATTCGATTAGCTGTTGTTAGCCATCTGGAATGGTTAAGTTGTCCAGGTTCCATATTAGCCAAATCAGAAGGAAATATACCAGTACTGATAGCATTCATTACATTATAAAGATATTTTTGGTCGGTACTCAGGTCTCTCTTTGTGATTTCGGGTAATATTGTGGTTATAACGGTGAATTTGACTATCGGTATTGTTTGACAATTTTGTAATTGAGATCCGATGGAACCTGAAAAGCATTTGGGCCCTGTAGTTTTGCCATCTAAATGTAACAACAAGTGTCGCAGTGGTAATTCATTAGAATGCAATTGGCAAATAAACCACTGTAATGGTCTGTTTAGTTCTATTTCCATAAGACGGATAACACCACCTTTGAAACCTGTATTCACCACTGTTCCATCGCAGCCAATTACAGCTATTTCACTCAGTTTTACGGACTTAGATTTCAAGTAATTTATTATAGTATCTTTTATACCTTTAGCAGTTCCCGACTCACACGTGACGTGCCCAAAATAGTTGCTTCCTGGTTCCGATAATATCACATAATGATTTTCTAAGACCCGTTTTCTGTAAAATTTCCCTTCTTTCTCAATACGAACTAAAGTTTTATCCTTTCTCCCATCAAAATACATACCACGAAGAATTTTGTTGCAGTCAGCTTCTTGTAAAGTCGATCTGACTTTAGTTCTTTCACGACGCAACTTTGAACGATCAATAACAAGACTTGCATCGTTTGATGAAATAATGCCAACATCCTTTAAGACAGAAGAAGCTATAATGGCAGCGGCTCTATCCGAAACTCCAGTACGATCACACGCAAGGGCTAATGATGGTAAATTCAATCTCCTTTTTTTTTGAGGTGGCGAAGCTTTGTATTTCAACTGTTTTGGGTTTTCATGTTGCGGACTAGAAGATGGCATAATTAAACTATCGCATGAGGTGCTGCTTTCAATTGGCAAGTCATCAGTTAAAGAACGAGAACAACAAGGTTTATCAACATAGTTTACATCTCTGTAACGCGATAAACTTTTTTCATTTCTCTCTTGTTTTTTCTTATTTTTTATAGTTACAACCATATCCACACCGCCTATCATCATTTTTCTGGTCGTTCTTTGATCCAGTAAGAAATTTACTTCCTCCTTGGGAACACGACTACCTTTAACACAGCTACAATTCGAGATAACTTTGCACTTGCAGCTGCAAATATCAAACAAGCTATGAGATTCTGATATAAATTTATTAATCTTTTCTTGGTATTTAATGTTCATTTGACGGCCTTGATATGGTTTCATTAAGCGTCTGTATTTGTCGTGATAAGAGCGAATCAATTGTAGAATTCTTTTTAAACTTACAGTAGGCAGTGACGATTTTTGCCATATTTCTAAAACTTCTTGGGCCAATCTTCCGGATATTTCATGAACTGTTGGCTCTTTTGTTGTTTTATCAGGCTTTAATTCATGTTTGATAAAAAGATAATTTTTCATAACGTCGTTATAAGTTGGTAATTGAGAAACAGGTAACTTTTCTGGCAAACCAAACACAGGACAGCTCGTCATTTGTCGTGTTTTAACTTGAGACATATTTCTGTAATCAAGACAAAGAATACATACAATAGTACAAAAGTTATGAACGAAACTGTGAGTAATAAAGATGAGAAATATTACTTACTTTAAATATTTCGTTCCCAGGCGTAAAATTCGATGCGTCAAGTACCTAGGTGCACGACAAAAAAGTGAACTCTTGTACGCGCGCGAGTTTAGAGAGCGAAATGTAAAATATCCCTCCCTCGCACCCCATTTACCTACCAATATGAACGTGCACGTTTCAAGTTCAACCTTTTTTTATTTTACACTAATAAAGCATCACTTAGAACGTCATTCAGCGTTTATAGAATGTTTGCGATTTCATGAGATTTGCCTAAGTTATTCAAAACTTTATGATGATGGGGGCACCTCTAAACATAGCGTAAACAAATTGAGTTTTATTGTGTTAAGTGATGACCTAACATAGCAACTTTTACCAGGTATTCTGAAGCAAAAATAAATAAAAAAGAAAATCGCTCCACCCTATTATACATGTCTATATTTTTGTGGGTAATTATCGAAATACTTAGGTACTTTATTTATGAACTAGGTATGTAATTACATGGTTGAGGTGTGTGTGAGAATGGGTAATGAAATATATACATAATTATAGTGTATACATGTAGTACATAGTATAAGTGTAAGTATAGTATATATATGTAATGTAGTACATACATAGTATAAAATGTTTGTCTTAGTACCTATATAAATTGTAATGTCTCATGTTTGTCGCAGTTATTAATACGTAGGTATAGGTTATATGTATTAATTAACATATAATTGCGGCGATATAGGTAACAATGGTTAAAAATAATATTATAATTAAAAAAAAACAAGAAAAGCCGCCTGCGTGAAGAACAACTATTAGAAAGTCAATTGAAAAGGCTGGAACAAGATAAAAAATTACACATGCAGGCCTAGCATGCGCGCCACGACAAAATTTTGTCTACCCCTTTTCTCGTATTATCTCTCTATGTCTACAGTAGCTAACATGCGTGCACGCGATACTCTTCTCGTTACGTCAAGAAGAGATAATCATTAAATTTTAGTGATCTGTGATATTTATCTCTACGGAAGCTAACATGACATCGTAATTTTGTCGAATTTTGTCGTTTTAGGAAGAGAAACTTCTCGTCTTCAATATTATCGACGAGAAAGACGATAAATAAAAAATAAATAAAACCGGGTGCCTATTTTTTGTATACCATGGCGTTTCCCTATTATAATTATATAATTTCGGTATACGAAGAGCGGGAAATGCGAAAAGTCGAGTGAAGTGTGCCATATAATGACACAAAAAACGTATTTGCGCCCTGTTGCTTCTTATTCTAAATAATAATAATAGTAATAATACTTTATTTCAGACCAAAGTATAAGTCGATATTGGGTTAGTACAACAAGACAAGACAACATTCAGAATAAAAAACAAAACAAAATTATATTAAAAAAATCAATAACTAAAAATAAAATTAAATAGAATAAAAGTAAAATCAATTTAAAAAAAAAAATTCAAAAAATTTTAAAAATTAAAAAAAAAAAAAACAATGCGTGATAGAATTACAATTATCTAATGTGGGACAAGATATAAAGCACAACACGAGCATATTGTTTTACATATATAATTAAATTCATTTACTAACGCCGTTTTATTTTCCATATTAGATTTTTTAAATTAGATATACACTTTTTATCTTAGCCAAAAGGCCGAGAACATTGTTAAATAAAACATGTGTCACTCGTTTGAAATTGGTCAATAACCTTGTAAATTCAACTTTACGACATAAGATATAAGAATGATATTCAGTTGGGATTGTGGTTGATAATGTTTCTCTACTCGACAAGGCGAAGTCTTCGGAAGAGAATTTTGTCTCTCGTAGTGCGCATGTTAGGGTAATCGAGAAAATACTCGATGTAGACATTAACTCTCTCTCTCTTCAAGAGATATCTCGTTGTATGCATGCTAGGCCGGCAGGATAGCTAAATAAATCACACCAATTTCACACATTATGTACTGTACACTTACAAAAATCATGAAAGCGACTTTTTCAATTATTATTTTATTTATGTTTTTTTAGTTAGGCAAATTACGTAATCGATTGAATTTTTTTAAAGAGTGGTTGATTAACATGACATAACATAACAATACACTTTATTGTACACCAACAGAAAATAATAATACGTATCAGATTGATTTTTAACCGACTTCCACAAAAGGAGGAGGTTCTTAATTCGACTGTATTTTTCTTTTTCTTTTTTATATATGTTACTTCAGAACTTTTGACTGGGTGGACCGAGTTCGACTTGTACGCAAAGGAAAAAAAGCCGATTTCAATTACATCGACATGTAATACAACAAAGGTAGACGAAAATATAGTCAAGTAAATACGCGTTATTAAATATTACTCAAAAAGTTGTTTTCGATTAAATTAAAAATCATCAAAATCGGTACACCCAGTAAAAAGTTATGCGGTATAATACAACGTAGGTCGACGAAAATAGTCAAGTAAAAACGTATTATTTATATAACTCGAAAAGTTGTTGTTAGATCTCAAATAAACTTAAGTGAGACCAAATGACACACACCACCTTTCGATTAAAAAAAATTGTTGAAATCGGTTCACTCAGTCAAAAGTTCTGAAGCAACATACATAAAAAATACAGTTAAATTGAGAGCTTCCTCCTTTTTTGGAAGTCGGTTAAAAATAGAAACCGATTTTACACGTCTATAGAATTCCTAAGTCGACAAGCTTGAACAGCTTTCCTCAGAACGAAGACTGCGTTCATTGGAATCACTAAGAAATTTAAATCGTCGTTTAAGATAAGCAGGTACAACAGGGTTAAAAGAATAAAGTAAGTTGAGAATATACGTATTCCCGCAGTAGGGAATTGGGTGCCACTCAGGGCGTAACTACTGCCGTATCAGCCGTATCAATGATACGGAGCCCCCTATTTACAGGGCCCCCTTTTTAAGGTGTGTAAGCAAAAATTAGTAAAATGTTATCCACAATGTCACTTAATCTTGTGCTTCCTGGAAAAAAGAATAAAAAAACTATCATACATACCTATAGAGTTTTCACTTCAGAAATGACTGAAGTCTGAAAAGCAATCCCCTTTTATCCGAGTCAAGCGTGCGCCCAATTGTTGATAACATTCTGTATCGTTTATTTCGGGATTCAGTTAATCATTATGAACAATTAATTATTATTTTTTTTTATATATAAGAATGGGGCACACAAGCAGACGAAGCCATCTGATTTATAACGGCTACCGTCGCCCATGGCCTTTAGAGAAAAGATGTAGACACTAGACGCTTGAAAACCCCCAAATTTTAGCAAGGTCATTCCACACTTTGAATGTACGTGGAAAGAATGCGCACGAAGCTCGCACATTGGTTGCAAACCACTGGTGGATACAATTAGCACCACTAGACTTCTTGACATCGAAAGAATGCAGAACACGACAAACGACACTGCTCATAGTGCACATTACGCATTGCGTGCTCGCACCGTGGAATGATCGATGGTGCTTTTCCCTCATCGTCAAGAGTTGAATTCGACGCAAAAAGAGTGCAAAGAATTTTTGCTTACTTTTTCGCATAATGTGCCAGAGAGCCTTCAGGTTCGCGCAATGATGGAAGTGTAGACTAAAAAAAAGTTATCTTCGACAGCTTTTGTAAGAAACAAAAGGCACGGGTTCCATTTGGAAAGCCCAATAGTCTCTCGCCAATTCTGCTGTGTTTAAACTTTGCCCTAGCGATTTACTACCTGTAAGACCTGGAGGCAGTGTTGAATCTCTTCTTCAGGTTATGCGCCTGTGAATCCCCCATATAGATGCGGAAGATTCATAGGAATTCACTAATAGTATTGGCCTCACAGGCTGAAGCGAACGATCCCCCGCATCTATTGCTGCAGGTCAAGGCTAATAACTCTCCAGCTTGGAACTACAAGCTCTTTAAATTAGCTTAAAATCCGAAATTCAAAACATTCATTCCATTAAAGAACTAATGGAATTATTACTGATAAAATTCAATAGCCTTGCATCCAGTTTTCCGGAGGTATTAACTTGATATTTTTCAAAACTAAAACTGATAAAAAATTACCTAAGGATTTCGATGGAACAGGAACAGCTACAGCAGACTACACTCACTATTGTTTATTCTAGGAGGAAGTAATAACTTATAATCAATAAATATTTATTTTAATTCAATGCAAGCATTTTTTTGTCAGAAATCTTTACCCATCATTTGCCTGCCCCCCCACTAATTTTGATACAGGGTCCCAAGGTTCCCGGGGTTTCAAGGAATGCTACGCCAGTGGTGCCACTTGAGTTTTTTACGCAATTCAGAAATATGATTCTATTTGCGAAGTCCAAATACGAATCGCATAGGTAAATAGATTCGACCAAATTTAATAATCTGCTCCTTAGTAATGTCAAGAAAACAACTAAGCAATTTTTTACCGATGAAAAAAAACAGAGGAGGTTCTAAAGTCGCCACGTACCTATATTTATTTATGTTTGACCATGCATAACTTTTTACAGAGTATTCCGAAATTGATAAAAAAAATATATTGGAAAGAGTAAACCCCGAAGTTGTTTTTCGCCTAGGAGGCGAGGAAGAAGCGCGGCTCGCAGCTTGCTTGGCATAGGCATGGAAAAGAGCAGAATTCTAATTTTTTAAACTTTCTTATTGTATTTTTTATTAGTATTACGGTAATAATAATCATAATATACTTTTTTGAAATCCTTGTATTGAGCCCTTTAATTTGATACCAAAAACAAACAACACAGTTATTTACCATAATTGTCATTGATATTTGTTAGCGAAACCCTTCGTTAGCCCAGGTTTGCACAGTGTTACAATAAAAACCGCATATACAAATACGGTTTTATTGTAGTTATGAAAAGAGAAATTATTTAATTTTGTTAATACGAATTTTAGAAAATATCGACTAAAAATTACATCACTAGTGTATCGATATAATTATCGACTATGAGGCATCACTTCGCTGGCGTATATACGTATTGCTTTGACCCTTCCCTCCCCCAGACCTATCCCCCAAAAAGCAAGAAAGTGACAACTGCAGCTCAGACCGTTTTAGGTAGATAATTTTTGACCAAAACAGTGTTTCGTAGTCGACTGTTTTCTCCTCAAAACATGGCAATTTTTTTTTTTTTAAATTTTTAGAAAATAAAAGAAGACTTTGGCTATGCCCCTATGTTCTCATTTTTTTAAAAATATGCATATAATTTTTTTAATGAGTGTCTGAAAATGTACAAAAAATTATGCAATATTTCGCGTTTTTGAAGTCTCCTAATTCCTATGATAATAAGAATATGAAAAAAATCAAAACATAGGGGCATGGTCATGGCAGCAAAGAGTTCTATGTCACAAAAATATTTATTCTAGTGTCATTATCCAGGGAGAACACAGTCGACTACGTTTGTATGGAGAAAGAGCCGGTACCCTTTCCTCTTAAACTTCTTTCTGAAAGAAGGTGTGATAAGTGTGATCGGGCGAGGCGAACGGCAGTTGAGTACGAGATATAAGTTAGTGAAGATAGAAAGAGGGAGGGTTGCATTTCGTACATTACCGTAGGAGCTAAAGAAGTTTAGCTTCAGTCGTGTGGTCTAAACCACACTCGTTTTTTTTCTGTTAGGTAGGAGGTGTATAAACGAATGCTTGATTTGATTAAATCGCTATCTCTATTTCGATAAAGCTATTTTTGATTATATATTTTAAATACTATCTAGTAAAATTACAAGGTTTAATTTTGTAATCCAGCAACTCCAATCATCATAGCCCATAGTAAGACTTTCAAATAACTTGAAACGCAGAATGTACAAATAAAAAAACCTTTGAAAGTATAGTTCAACTTAGGCAGGCATACATACTTCAAATAGGCTTAATAAAAATGATGGCTATCACGAACTAAGTCATGGATAGAACTAGAAATACATTATCATGATACAGTGTCAAACAGAGACAAAAATACTGTGTGAGTGAGACAGCGAGATAATTATAAAAAGCCGCCGTATAATAAATCTATTCCAGAATGGCGAGAAATATATTTACTATTACGGTTAACGGTAACAAACAGACTCAACTGATCGCGGTGAATGTAATATAATGCTGCGTCACTACTTTCGTCACTTGACTTTAGTGATAAACTGTTAGGGTTGGCACATTTACAATCTATACTAATATTATAAAGCTAGTGTTAAAAATAATTGTGTTTGCTCGCAAACGAAAAAAAAACCGACTTCAATTACATCGACAAGTAATACAACGTAGATCGACGAAAAATTAGTCAAGCAACTACGCGTTATTAAAGATTACTCAAAAAGTAGTTATTAGATCTCGATGAAATTTATATGTGACCACATGATAAACATCAGCTCTCGATTAAATTAAAAATTATCAAAATCGGTACACCCAGTAAAAAGTTATTACGGATTTTCGAGAGTTTCCCTCGATTCCTCTGGGATCCCATCATCAGATCCTAGTTTCCTTATCACGGTACCAAACTAGGGATATCCCCTTTCCAACAAAAAAAAGAATTATCAAAATCGGTACATCCAGTAGAAAGTTATGCGGTATAATACAACGTAGGTCGACGAAAAAAGCATCAAGTAAAAACACATTATTAGATATAACTCGAAAAGTAGTTGTTAGATCTCAAATAAATTTAAATGGGACCAATTGGCACACACCACCTTTCGATTAAAACAAAATTTGTCGAAATCGGTCCACGCGGGCAAAAGTTCTGATGTAACATACATAAAAAAAAAAAAAAAAAAAAAAATACAGTCGAATTGAGAACCTCCTCCTTTTTTGGAAGTCGGTTAAAAAATTACCTACAGCCTCCTTCGGTAAATGGGCTATCCAACATGAAAATAATTTTCAATTCAACCAGTAGTTCCTTAGATATGCAATTAATTAAAAACATACAGTTTTGTAATATGAATACGACGATAAACTCTTTAGAGATGAAATACCTTTTAAAAGAAAACTTTTGCCTGGTAACGAAAAATAAAAAATCAAAAATGAAATGATTTATTTCGGCATAAGAATTACACACCAACAAAAAAAAATGTACATTTCAAATCAAAAATAAAAAGTCATGGCAATAATAACAAATTTGACAACCCTATACTAGTTAAAACCGACCATTTCATTAGATCATACAAATTGACATCTACCTAATGGGAAGTCCCGAACATTTTTTAATTAATATCATCGTACTCTTTTTTTTTTTAATTTTCGACCAGTCCGGTGTCGAAATCAAAAAGTTATACTTGTTTTAAGAAGGTTCTACACGAAGTTACATCGGACTTGACGGCTTTTTATAAGCTACGCTTAATGCATTAATTGTGTTATAAAATAGATATGCCGTGAATGAATGTCGAAGGATGAAGAGCGGTCGGCAGACCAAAAAACCGATGGATGGATTGTGTGAGTGAGGATATGAGAAAGAAAGGAGTAAGCGCTGAAGTGACGAATAATAGAGAGGAATGGAAGAGGAAAACATGTTGTGCCGACCCTACATAAGTGGGATAAGGGCAGGAAGATGATAAGATAGATACGCCTTACGGTTTTACTTGTATTTTGTTATTGATAATGTAGGTGCTTTAAGGTTGTTTTTTTTTTAAACTGTATTCAACAGAATGTGATATGAACCTGTGTAATTTTATATAGGCACATGTAGGGCCACAGGTTCGATCTTCACTCACGACAAATGTGTTATTTTCTTTTGTGTCTTAAATTATTAAAATTACCTCTCTTTGTTTACTAAAAAATGAACGCGAAAATTTTTTCTTTACATTTCATTACAAAAAATAAAACAATGTACCAAATGGTGACATCAGTTTTCCCGCCAACTGTCACCTCTATAGATAATAAACGTCTAAACGCTCACTCGGCTGTCTAACGTTTTGTTCGTACTTGGAACGCGCCGACGAGCAAAAACAAGAGATTAAGAACTGGCAGGTGAGAAATCGGATGGCGCTTGTCAGAGAATTCAAATGTCGAATTTCGAACATTTATTTTAAAATACTGAAACGGTTCGATTGTTTTTCGAAATTTGAATATTACTTCGGAAGTCAAGCGATGTCTAAGTTAGTAGTAACATTTCTTTTATTAAACGGTTTTATTTAGCTCACCCCGTTTGTTTTATTTTTTTTTTATTATTTATTCTTGGGTCAAATTTAGTAATTCAAATTTCACCCTCTTCCTGTCAACCGATTAATCTGAAATTTTGTATACACTTTGGATTTTGGTGACAATACAATTATGTTTATTCGTTATCATTATAAATTCAAGATGGCCGCCGCTACAAAATGGCGGATAATTTATGTTTTATTAATCCCATCAATATGGGTATCAAATGAAAGGGCTCAACAAGCAGAATACAATATACTATAAAAAATTGAAATACAAGATGGCGGCCGCTACAAAATGGCGGATAACGTAGGTTTTATCGATCCCATCAATATGGGTATCAAATGGAAGTGCTCAACCAGTATAATCAATGTACTATATAAAATTAAAATCCAAGATGGCGGCCGCTACAAAATGGCGGATAACTTAGGTTTTATCAATCCCATCAACATGGGTATCAAATGAAAGGTCTCAACAAGTAGAATACAATTTACTATGCAAAATTGAAATCTAAGCTGGCCGCCGCTACCAAATGTCTGATAACAATTTTTTATCAATCCCACCAATATGGGTATCAAATAAAAGGGCTTGACAAGAAGAATACAGTGCACTATACAACCTCAATATTTAAGATGGGCCTTGCAATAATGAAGCACTAAATGAATTAAACAGAATGCGAAATAAAAACTAAAAACTAGAAAATAAAAATAGGTAAAAAAACTTTTTAAGTTAAACGGTTTTATATTAACATACATTGCAATGTTTAAGATAAATGTACTAAAAACCAAAAAATAATAAAATAGATACAGTCGTGGGAATTATAAACATATGCATAGACTAGACTAAAATAAAACCGTGGGGCACGTCAATTGTCTACAAATTATCGACTTAATGTGCGATAGAAGAATCGTTTAATTCGTCGTTAAAATAGGCAGTTGGCCCGCAGACGGTGAGGAAATTACTTACTATTTTCTTGCTCATGGAAATTCCAATAGTTATACACTCCATGTAAATAAAAGAGATGTTTCAACTAGTTTATCGTTGGACATTCACACTGCTGGCTGGCGAGGAATCGTTTCACTGCTCGTAGTTTGTCTTTAATCGACAAAACATATGATAAAAGTACTACTCGCTCACCACTATGAAACCCTAAAACTCGCTTATAATCGAGCTTGCTAGCTTGTTTCCACATTCTACCCCTACTTATCACACGTCCATCGTTGTCGGTTGAACAACTGCCTAATTATAGTGTAACATTACAAAACAAACATTTTAATCAACGATTGTAGACAATTGACGTGCCCCACGGTTTTATTTTAGTCTAGTCTATGCATATGTTTATAATTCCCACGACTGTATCTATTTTATTATTTTTTGGTTTTTAGTACATTTATCTTAAACATTGCAATGTATGCTTAACATAAAACCGTTTAACTTAAAAAGTTTTTTTACCTATTTTTATTCCTTGTGGTTTAAGTAACTGGCTGTTATGCTGATGGTCGCGGGTTCATGACCAATGTTTTCATATACTGATGTTTGTCGTGGTCTTAGCGTTTGTATTGTTTATATAATACTACTTTTTTGTAAATGCCTTATTTTTTCACAAGTAAGTCGAACGCATGCAAAAACGATTGGAGTCGATTTCCAGTTTCCACAGTGTTATCCACATTTATAATTGCTGCCATGGGCGTATTTAGAGTTTTGTAAAAGTGGGCCAAAAAAAATATATAAACTCGATAAGTAGTAGAAAATTTTTAAATTATTTTCATTTACTGCAACTTTTTATTCATTTTCACTATCTACACTACTCCATTAATAGATGGCCAAGGTTTCGGTCAAATCAACTTAAAATTTTCATATTAAAATCTGAAATAACCATTAGAAGACTGGACATAGGGTGGCACAACTAGACCTCCTTAGATTAGTCCTTGACCCACCTCGGGTACGCCCGTGATTATTACCCTACTCTCATAAGGAAGTCTAATTTTTATAGCACATAACCGCAATAAAAATATCTTCAAACTAAAAGAATGTTTAAAATTAGTAGATCGTAAGATTAGTACGAACAAACAAACAAAAAATAAAATATTAATATAGATGTTCTCTCTGATAAGCGACTACTCTGTGCCGTGTTAATAGGTTGAGATGTTACTGGCCGGTTTCCTCAAAGGCGAGCGATTACAATGCTAGTATGGATATGATTTTTATGAGTGAAAAAAAAAACATTTTAATCTATAAATGTAACTAATCTTGGGTCCAGATATTTTTTTTAAATAGGCGTAGATATTTGATATTCCCGTTATTTTACATTGGATTTTGAAGTTAAAAAGTCAGAAGGGGTTGCAAAAAAGGTGTTTTAAATCAAATGTACAGTAATGAAATAAACGCTTATTGATGTCATTGTCGAATAATTGACACGACAATTTGCAATGGATTCCATATTTTTGCTTTTTAACAATTTGTTTTAACCATAATTATATTACTTTTGTTGTCTCTTGAGCTCACCATCTGTGTTTGTTCACCTTTTTTACATGTAGTCTGACATTTATGCTTTCATTTATTTTACTATTTAATTTAAAATATTTCATTTTTGTATTTATATATTTTAATAATTTTCTACTTCTGCTACTTATATATATATAGTATATTCAAATCGGTATTGTAACGAAAATTATGTCGTTCAAATAAACGTAGATACTCAATATAGATAACTCTTCGTCTCATAGCCTCCTCCACTGGTGACAAGAAGGCTGGTGCATTTTTTGCGCAGAGAATCGGAATAGCGATTCAACGGGGAAATGCTACCAGCGTTCTTGACACCATTCCACGCGGACATGATTTATACCATAATTATATGTAACTATTTAATACTTAAGTTGTGAATTGTGAATGTATAGTATATTGAATGTACATATTGTAAAATTTCAAAATAAATAAGCAAGTACACAATATTACAATGAAGAAAAAACCAACACTATATTGATACTTACAAATGAGTCTTAACTATGAACAATTGGCAATCTTATCGCTTAATAGCGATCTCAACCAATCAAGCAACCGTGTCGTAGGGAATATTAGGAACGGTGACAATTGGAAGTGTTTTAATATAACTCAGCAATAATTTATTGGTGACACAATCAATTGACTTTTTTAATAATCTAACGACGTCAAATGACGCAATATTATAAGTTGCCATACAGTTTTTAAGATTTTCCACTATCTATTGGATAAAATTATACATCGCAATTATGAATAAAATAAAAATAAAAAATATTTTCGTGGTCTAGGTGTGTGTGATTATGTATTGTGTGTGTAATTGGACCGTCGACATTGGAGGACTTTTTATAACTCGTAAAACTCAATTTTAATTCATATCTATAAATAACTATAGTAAATATATTTAAGCATTGAGTAGAGAGAGTTGCATAAAATACGTGAGATGTTTAAGGAGGAGTGGGGGGGGGGTTGAGTCAAATCTCATCTAATCTTGCGTAAGAGAGAGGGGGAGCCTCGGTAAATATCACGCAATTTTTTTTTTTGATTGAAACAAAAAAAATATATACTATTTGGGTCCATTTAATCCAGATTCTTAAGCGTAATCGTAATACGATTAAGATCATTCACTAATTCGTTCGAAAGAAAATAATTTCAATAACAATCCAACGCGTTTACGTAAGAAACCCACATTTTGAAAAATCTCACGTGAGATTGGGGGATGGGGAGGTTGAATAAAATCTCACGACATCTCACCAAAGGGGGAGGGAGGGACAGCAAATTTAAAAAAACACCTCACGTAATTTATGCCCCTAAGACACTAATGTCCAGACTATCACTGTGACTACTGAACCAAACTATTAAAATAACATTATTATAATTAAATTAATTAACCATTAAAATAAAATTAATTTATTTAAGTTTGCTTAAAATTACTTTTCAATCTTCATTTTAAAAATTATAGTTATATTCGTTTTTCATACAGTAAATTATTGTTGAAATAAGGCTACAACCGATACGGAACGTAGATTCTGCTGAGAAGAATCAGCAAGAAACTCCACAGGAACTTTCTTAAAAAAAATTTCAATCATAATAATAATCTTGTCATGTCTTCGATTTAATACAGCGCCACTAAGCCCATACATTTTTTGTTTGTTTAAGCGCGCTAATCTCAAGAACTACCCACTGGTTACATACTATTTTGATGTACGTGTTTTCCTCAGACAATAGTCATAAATAATATCTTGAACCGAATAATATTAAATTATATTCCCTATTCCCTAGTCTTATCCTCACTAATCCAACGCCTCACCTAAAGGGGTAACGTAAGATGCACCCATTTCTAAAGTACACTTTTTTATCTTTTACTTTTAATTTTAGTGCATTTTTAAGCACTAAGACTAGTTATGGAGATTGAAACGCTAAGGCAACCTAGATTCTAAATATTTCTTGACTATATTATTATTACGAAACTCAAAAAGTTTGCTCAAAGACGCTTATATGGAAACTGGCTCACCCGTGCCTACATTGATTTATCTAAGACTTGCTTTACAGGTGTGAATGAAAACTTATTGTAACGTTCCAATTTTACCCTAAAAATAAACAGAAAAGGAACAAAAAATGGCAAAATATGTAATTGTACAAACGGTGACCTTATTGCTAAAAGAGCGATCTCTTCCAGACATCCTTAGGACTTTCTTAATTTCAATTCCATAAAAACCTTCCACAAAGTATTAGAAAAAAGTTAAAAAATTGGAAATTCGCTGCAACCGTTCTTGATACTCATTTTATCCATGTAGATAAAAATAATATTTTTAAAACCCTGCTCAGTAAATGAATAAATAAACCCTTCACAAGCAACGGCCTTCAATAGGATTTCTTGTGTTAGGGTCCAGACACACACAAAATACACAAGCACAAACGCCCAGGCCATGTAAGACATCTACATTTATGGCCAATACAAATGTCGTTCAAAAATGCGACCGCCAGTACAAAGGCCAATGCTGTGACCGTTGCGCCAACGCGTCGTCAAATATAACTAAAATACATAAATAAATAAAAAAATAAAGAATCCAACTAAACAAATGTAATTACAACATATACAAACAATTTTGAACTTTATATTTACCAAAATAAGAAACAATATCAAAAGAAATAAATTTTTAATTAGAGCAATCTTCGCTTAGGGTATTATTATCAGGTAATAATTCGAAAGTGCCCCATTTACAAGAGTAAATTAGTACTAGTTTCCACTGAAGTAGGACACAGCATAAATATCCAGCTCAAAATATGAAGCAGCCCGACTGGGGTAGTACCTTACAGAAGATCACAGCTAAATAATACTGCTTTCAAGCAGTGTTGTGTTCCTGTGTGAGTAAGGTGACCAAAGCTCCTGGGGAAGAATTGGAGGTAAAGTTGGCAACGCACTTGCGATGATTCTGGTGTTGCAGGTGTCTATAAGCTACGGTAATCGCTTACCATCAGGTGAGCCGTACGCTTGTTGCCGACCTACTTATATGAAAAAAAAAATCTATATCTTCAGCTATCTACGTACCAATTTTTATTAAAATCGGTCCATTCATTTTTGCGTTTGATTAATAAACATACAAACTTACGCAATTATAATATCAGTAGGATAGCAATAAATTTCTCGTAAGCGATTTAATATGCAATTCGTACCGCGTGTAGTTATAAGTCAATGACCTATGCTATAGTGTAAACATTTTACAATATAATTCCTTAATTATTTTAAAAATTATATAAATGACTAGCTTTGGTAAATATGCTGCCCGACACAAAAATAATTTTTCTAATCGAACCAGTAGTGTCTGAGATTAGCGCGTTTAAACAAACAAACAAATTTTCAGCTTTAGCATTAGATAGCCTATTTATCGAGGTAGGCTGTGTAGGCTATGTAATATTTTAATACCACCTCTTTTTCCTAAAATAACGTGGGTGAAACCACATCTATAATAATATTATTATAAGTGTGCCTAACATGTTTTTTCAAACACAAGTAACAATTGTGTAGAAAAGGTCTATGTCTTCAACGCACCACATGTCTGTCATAACCTAACGATCATAACAATATCCACATATGTATGCGACTACACAACCCGCGTAATTTTGCTTGCTTCGAACTTTAAGGCTTCTTTTAAAATCGATCCTTTCGAATCTTCTTAGTGGGTGTACAGATTTTGTTTTTTTTTTTAAATCGAAAACTATATCTATTTGTAATCTACTAATCCGAAAGTGTAGTTAATTAGTTAAGGTAAAACATATAGTATGTGCTGATAGTCCCTGAAAGCTTATCAGTAACTTAAGTACGAGGTAAATTTTATCAAGCGATGAAAAAATTATTTATTTAAAATTAGAAGTAGAACTAGTTTTTTTAATTGTATTTGTTTTTTTTTTTTTTGTATAAAAGTGCATCCACACAAGTGGCCCAGTTCGTTTCAATGTTTAAAGTGTAAACGGTCAGCGGAAGCAACGCCAACTGTTGGTGGATTTTTTTTTAATATTTTTATTCACTATAAACACACGCGGTCGTAAACTTTTTAACTTTTTTATTATTATATTTTTAATTACATCTCACTGTAAAAAGTTTTAATACCATTTCTCTTTTTTTAAATGAATGGATGTGATATATGTAAGCATATTATTGTTATTTAATATTTTGTTACATAAAACAAATAAAAATACCTAATAAATAAAATAGACAAAATAAAATATGTTTTCTCTTTTTTAATTGATTGACTTGCAATCCACTTCTATTCATTAAGCATCGTCGACAAAATTCAATCAATCCACAAATAACGAAAACTCATACAGTCTAATTAAGTAAAAAAAAAACAACATTATTAGTGTACCTGTGCCACCTTTATCCTAAAAATGATGTCATATCCATTTACTGTATCATCATAATGCATACAGCGTCGTCGCTACGAGTACAAACTAAGACGAGTATAAACTAAGTAATAACACCAACTAAATCCGGATCAAAGCGTAATCGCGTATAAAATTTAAATAATTCTATATTTAAAAATTTAAATTTAGAATGTGTTTACTGTCAAAAATTATGCCACAGATTAAATTCGAACTTCCGAGTATCGTTGTCCTCTTTAACTTTCGCTGACACTTTCCTAGTCGCCTATTAGTGTTCGATATTCAAATTTACGAACGCAGTTCTTTGACACTTATTTCACTGTAGTAAAGTCTATTATTGGTAGTTAGTATTTTTGAATAAGGAATATTAGAATCTGATACGCAGAATTATACATGCAGGTTGTTAAGACTTTATTTTATTCGACATAAGAACGAGTTTTGTTTATTTTTTTTAATGATTGTGGTAACGGTTTAAATATATTTTGCCATGCACGTTGCCAACTCGAGACGCAGTGGCGTGATGTGACAAGTTTTTTTCGTACTATAATATTACCATTACTTTTGAACTTTGTCGCCTTTAATTTAAAGACTAAATTACAATAATTTAAATAATAACGTTCTCATTAAGATTCTTCGCGATTGCATAATTTATATCGATCAGTTTTACGAATTTTAAATTCAGTAAAATTTTATTTATTAATACCTACTTAGTTTTGTTTTGATGTTTAAATTTGGATTATTATCGTCTCGCTATCAGATCGAGGCGAGATTGGAACTAGTCAAACGTGAGTTTTTTGGATGTTTTATTTTTTAATTATTATTTTGTGTTATTCTTATTAAATCAACAAATCCTAATCCTAACAATACAGCATACCAATTAATTTATAAATATGGAGCAGCCCGACTGGGGTAGTACCTCGATCTTACAGAAGATCACAGCTAAATAATACTGCTTTCAAGCAGTGTTGTGTTCCTGTGGAGAGTAAGGTGACCAGAGCTCCAGGGGGGAATTAGGGATATCTTCTTCTTCTTCTTTTACTCTGGCTCCCTGAAGCATTTGCTAATATCTGAATGAAGCTTACTTTCGGTTAAGGTCGGCAACGCGCTTGCGATGCTTCTGGTGTTCCAGACGTCTATAAGCTACGATAATCGCTTACCACTAGGTGAACTAGCCTAGTTAAATATTAAATATTAATAATAATAAAAAAAGTAGGCGGTGTTTCTTGAGTACAGCCCTAACCCCCTCCCCCCCCCGGTCGTTTGATCTCTCTGCCGGGGCGTATTCCTCCACCCGCTTATATTTATAGGTACATGTAACTATAAGTAAATTTACTATATTATTTATATAAGTGTTTATTATTATATATATGTATCTATTATATATTAAGCGGGTGGAGTGACAACCAGTCCCATAATAATAATAATAACAACAAACAGATTTGAAAATGTCACTATATTAATAAAGTAGACATGATAGTTCAAATATCGTGGTATGATATTTGTATCTAGATGGTCCTAGGTTAATTTCTCGCTTAGTACCGATGTTTATATTAGCATTTATAACTGGTCTGGGTTTTTATCTATGTTTCCACATAAAGTCATTCCCTGTTATTATTATTTGCACAACATAGCTATCGTTAATCTTTGTATTATCCACCAGCCCGCTGTAGAGCAGCGTGGAAGGTAAAACTCTATCTTTTTATATTATACATCATTATACTATTTGGAGAGTGTCTTTGCCCAGCAGTGGGACATATACAAGCTACCAAGCTCTCAGTCATAATAATAATATTAATTAATTAAATAGGTAAATATAGGTAGTAATTCGAAATCGTGCTGAACATATTTTGATGTCACTTTCACTAAAGACGGATGCTACATTTCCGTTTCCGTTTTTGTTATTACATCTTAGTTATTAATTATCACCGTATTGACCATATTGGTGTAGTGGTGGGACTGGTCAACTTAGTGGCGATGTAATTAAAGTCGTTTTTTTTCGTTTGCAAGCAACCACAATAATAGTATTAGAATCTTATTAAAATCTTTAATTTTTACAGGGAAACCTGTACTTATTACAGTTACACTATTCCCGTATTGTGTTACTAATGTAATGTAATTTTGTCGCGGTTTATTAAGTTTTTTTAAATGTCCGACGTTTCGGATACTTTACAGCAACCATGATCACGTGAGGAGTCAGATGTCCTAACGTTACGAAGTTATTCGAAACCCTTTTTCGTTCTCTAGCTTGATAAAGTTTTTTCATTATAATACACTATTCTTGATAAAGTACAATCAAGGAATGAATCCCTAATGCCCCTTCAAACGGCCTTATAATCAATTTAAATATGCTAGTTTTGAAATATGTAGAATAAATTAATAATCAATTAATATTTAAAAAAAAAATGATTTTTCAGTAATTGATAATTTAAAAAAAAAATTCAATCATCAACATGTTTTTTTCACGAAAACCATATTTTTTATTTATTTCTTTTATACATACCCTATTCTGACAATAACAAAAAAAAAATTACAATGCCTTCTGCCGTTCGGAAGCTATGCGCGTACATACATTTCGGCAACTCATTTTTATACAGACATCTTACATAATCTTAACATTAGACAACAACCGGGTGTCATTGTCAATAACACTGCGTGCCAAATTCTATATATAAAATGTTTATCACGAGCGATTTCTGTTCTTCGCGATGTTATATTGCCTTACCGCGATGTATTGTAGCCCATGACCTTCCTTAACAAACAGTAATTTAAGTGTTGGAAAAATTTTGACTGTCCATTTCTGTTTTTAAATGTAATTTTTTTTACGGCTCACCTTAAGGTGCTACCGTGTTCTATAGACCCTGCATCACCAGAAGCACCGTAATGTTGCTGATCCTACCGCCAACCCTCCCCAGAAGATCTCTACCTTACTCAGGCTAGTTGGTAAGATGGTAAGCGATTACCGTAGATTATAGACGTCTGCACCAGAAGCATCGCAAGCGCTTTGCCGATCCTAATCGAAACTAAGCTTCACTCAGATCCCCAATTCGCTCCAGGAGCTATGGTCACCTTACTCAGCAACAGTAACAGAACACTGCTTAAAAGCGGTATTATTTAGATGTGGTCTTCTGTAAGGTCCAGGTACTTCCCCAGATGGGCTGGTCCAGTTTGTGGGCAGGATATATATTGATATGCCTTAATAAAATGTAGCAATTAATTAATTAATATGTAAGTACATACATATATGGGGTAGCCTGGTAGCAGTAATTTTAGCTCAGCGGTTAACCCATCTCGTATCTAAACTACCGCTGTTTGACTGATGTTCTGTATACGCCTCAGCCTGTAATATCCCACTGCTGGGCATAGTTCTCTTTCTCCATGTAGGAGAAGGATCAGAGCTAATCCACCACGCTGCTCCAATGCAAGTTGGCGGATATACTCCCTAATATGAGTAACGATCGCTATCAGGATGTTCTGTATATCTTACAAATATATATTTGTGCCTTTTGATGTAGATGCAATTTCATGTTACAAATACATATGACTATAAAAATCTCTAGTTTATTCAATAAATATAAATTAATTGCTTCAGTAACAGGGCGGTGTTTACTTGATCTGAGGTGAAGAGAGATGCTGAGCATGAACAAGTGTGTATAGCGTTTGGAACTGTTTCATGTATTGCTTATATGTGTACTAGCTGACTCGGCAAACGTTGTCTTGCCGCTAAACGCTATTTAAAAATAGGGGTTGGTGGTAGAAGGGTGAAAATTTGGGATTGTATGTATTTTTCAACGCCAAATCATAATAAAATAAAGAATAAATAATTTATCTAAAAATTAAAAAAAAAATTAGAGGTGGACTACCCTTAACATTTAGGGCGATGAAAAATAGATGTTGTTCGATTCTCAGACCTACCCAATATGCACACAATATTTCATGAGAATCGGTCAAGCCGTTTTGGAGGAGTTTTTTTTTTTTTTTATATAACAATATATATCTACGGGCTCATAATGCCCGTGCTTTTATTATTCCAATATTAGTTTGTTAGTTTCTATAACTTGGTACTTACACATGCAACTTAGAGGACTAATTAAACTAGACTTAGTATCTCTAATCCTACGTGAGTCCACCGACCAAAAATTTAAAGTTATACTAAATTTACTTCTATATATATATTAATTACTATATATTATATATTTTTTGTATTCCTACTGTCAGTTTTATTATCTAAGTTATATTTACACTTATATACTAGTTACCGTATATGTACACTTATGTCCTAGTTACCTTATATATACACTTATGGCCTGCTGGCCTACTTACAATATACACTTAGCCTAGGTTACTGTTAGTAAGATTTTTTTTTTTTTTTTTTTCCTTTTTTTTTTTTTTTTTTTTTTTTTTTTGTAGTCAATATTATATAATTTATCCTAATTAATTTGGTACACATGTAAAATTATTTTGCACACGTTTTGTAATATGTAATTAATACTATTTAATTTAACACTAACTTTATATGTTTATGTACACCCTGTTTCTTTACTGAAACAAATTTCTTCACACGCCAAAAGTTTTCAACATATCGAGCACACTCTCAGTGACGGCTGCGTCTCTATGATGAATCGCCATCTTGAGACTGTGCTCGACTATTTCCTTGTCCGTGGTCTCCACTGCCCTCGCCACAAAGCGACCAATTGCGTCGTCCCTGTCGTCGGTGTAATAGACACAGGTGTTGGTGTGTCTAGTCACCGCGACTACAGCGTGCGAAACGCTGTCGTGGATCCTGAGCCTCCTCGTCTTCGTCTGGAGGACTATGACGTCCTCGTAGGTCTGGCCCTGCGCCTCGTGGATGGTTAAGACGCGCGATCCCTCCCCGGATCCGTATCCCTGGTCAGTCAGCAACCTCTTCTCCTCTTGCGTAAAGACCAGGTATAAGGTCCGGTCTCTTCCTGTAGGAATACGCGCGCCCGTGAGGCTCTCCACTCGCAAAGATCGGATCTTTGAGCTTGAGCTGTACACGTCCTTATAAACTTCGCTGATGGCAAGGGCGACGTCTTTGGGATTACGATGCGTGCATGACAACTCGCACGAGATGGTTGTTATCTGGGTTGGTCTGCAGTACCGCATTTCGAAAAGGTTGTCCCTGTCGATGTACGGCAGCTGGTTTATGTCTCCGATGAGGACCACCTTCTGTGCTCCCGATAGTCGGGCGGCCATTACTATGGCTCCGAAGTGGTTCATGAGGGCCTCGTCCACCGTTAGGCGGTTGATTTTTGAGCCCTCTTTGAAACCATTAACTAGTACGGAGGCCATAGTGCGCACCTTTTGCTTGGCTTTGTTGCCGTAGCGGTGCGCCAGTTTTTCTTTCAAGTCTTTGGCCGCCTCGACTGTGGTCGTAATCACGACCTCCGTGTCCTCATCGAAGTCCCCGACTATGCGAGTTGTCTTGCCGCATCCCGGTACCCCGTTTATCCACTCCAGTGATGGTAGTTCCCAGGGCACGGTCAGTAAGCCGTCCCGGTCGCCTGAGATGGTTTTCGCCATCCGTAGCATCCGGTCTCCCAGCATTACCTTCGTGCATCTGGCCACTACCACCACTGGGTCCCCTTCAGGTGTTTCGAAGGTTTGTGGCTCCTCGTCATTCCCCTCCGACTCGACTGCGCTCACGAAGCCTGCAGTGCTGTTATACGCTGCCATATACCTACCCGACATCTTGCCCTTGAGTGTTTGTCGGGTTTCACTGTTGTATATGGCCGCTTCGGCTTCCTCGAGTTCCACCTCCAGTAATCTTTGGTGATCATACTGGTAGGCCTGCATGATCTTTTTGCAGGTGGCAAGGCTTACCTCGCGGTTTGCCTTTATTATCGCCAGGAACTCGATTAGGGCGTTCTCCGCATGTTGTAGCGGTGTGGTCGCAGGTCGAAGTCTCGGCGGTGTTACATGTCCCATGTCGGCCTTAGTACGAGCGGCCGGTGACGCCTCCGGGTGCCTCGGACTACTGTCTCTGGTGAACCTGCTCAGCGCCGCCGATTGCCGCTCACCCTGTCCAGTCTTTTTGGGAGAGAGGTGATGCGGGAGCTTGCCTGGTTTTGGGGAGATGGTTGCGTGGATAAAGGTCGCCAGTGGCATCGAGCTCAGTTCAGGTGTAGCCTTTGCCTTAATTCGCTCTGCCTTCTGGGTCTCGATCCGTTGCTGTAGGCGCTCCGAGCCGCTGAGCGTGGACTCGTCGACAGCCGGAGATGCAGGAGGTGTCGGTGTTATGGATTTCGGTCTTAGATATCCGAGATCCTCCCCCTGTCTTCGTAGACTATGACCTCACTGTACTTGGAGGCCATTAGGCAACCGTACCTATCAGATACGTCACCTCTATCATATCCGACCCTCATCGAATCCACGCTAATTCTTTTGGGGACTCCACCGGGGGTCTCGCTCAACCGGCGTAGCCACACACTAGACTGCGCGAAGGGGGACGTCTCTCCCCACTCGAACAACGCGATGCATTTGTTGTTCAAACGCACCAGACGGTAGGTCGAGTCGCCCTCCCGTTCTTGCGATAGCGCTGTGATTTTAGTGCGCTTTATACTTGTCTTTTGCGTGCTACCCTTTAACAGTAAAGCGAGCCCCGGCGAAATCGCCAGCCGATCGCGTCCTTCGGAACGACAGAAACTTATTCCCATCCTCTCTACTTCGCTGTCCATGAACAGAGCCACGCATCTGGTTTTAATTCCCACTTCTTCGCTTCCGTTCCCTTCGCTAAGCGAGGATTGTGTCATCCCGCTGTGGGTCGGTTGCGGAGGTGCGTTTTGGTCGGCTCTATTCCTGAACAGCTTCTGCAGCGAGGAGGGCATGGCCTTTGTTATTTGACCCAGAAGGGTGCGGCCAGGAGTCATCCGCGAACCCGTTGAGCTGTTACTCTGGGTGGCTTGTTGGACACAGTTTTGTTGTGTTTGTGGTTGTGCGTTGTGTGTTTGGGCGTGTGTTGCGTGTGTATGAGGCGACCATAGCGTATAGATTTCTCGGGCAATGCTTGTCCACTAGCTGTTTTTTGAGAGCCGGCCACCATGCATTGTCGAAAGCGCCCTCTATGTCAAGCGATACCAGAAGTACTATCTTCTTGGACTTAATTTCTTGCCTGATATGCTCGACGAGATCGTAGAGGGCGTCTTCCGTTCCCCTCTGTGGCATGAATCCGTACTGGCTTCGGTGCAGCGTGGGAAGAGTCTCCACTGAAGTCTACCTATAAGCATTTTCTCAACTGTCTTTCCTAGGATTGACAGGAGTCCTATAGGTCTATAGGACTTCGGGTGGGTGTAGTCCTCTTTGGCTGGTTTGCGGAGGATGCGTACGTGGGCGACTTTCCACTGCTTGGGGAAGTGGGACAGCGATAGGCATTTGTTCGCCAGCGCTAGGAATAACTCCCTGTTGCAGTTTATTGCCGCCGCGCATATATCCGACGTTAACCCGTCTGGGCCTGGAGCTTTTTTGGGATTTTGGCTCAAAAGAACCTGTTCCAGCTCTGCGGCCGTAAACGGCGGGTCGTCGTTGGACAGATCTTCTAACTCCGCGGGAGTTCTGCCTTCTACGGCCTCTCGGATCTGTTTGTGATGGGCGGTTTCGGTCTCTACAGAGTCGTCAGGGTAGAACGTTTTTGCTAGGAGTTTAGCCGACTGTTCTGGTGACAGTGTTTCGCCTGATTCGTTCCTTAGCAATGCGTCCTCGTGTCTACGAGAGGTCTTCCTGATGACTCTGTAGATGCCGTCCCACACGCTTTCACGGTCCTGTGCCGTGCAGAAGTCTTTCCAGCTCTGAGTGGCTGCTTCGTCTGCCGCCTGTTTATATTTTTCCTTGGCCCGTACGTATTCTTCGATGACGCCAGCCCTTCTGCAGGGTGCAGCATTTCTGATGCGACGTTTGGCTCTTAGTTGCTCCCTTTTCAGGGAATCTAGCTCTACCGACCACCAGGGCGGTCGGGGGTCGCCTTTCCAAGGTTTTATCTTCGGGATGGTACTCTCGCACGTGCGGTGAATGATCGCGACGTATTTTGCGATTATTCCATCGAGATCGTCCTTGTTCGAGACATTTAGGACGGCTTCCAGAGTGACGCTTTCTTCCGCGAGGCCGGTTGTTAGGGTAGCGGAGAAATCTGTCCATCGCGCCTTTTTGGTGTTGTATCTGCGCGTCGAGATTGGGTCCAATGGTTTCAAAGGCCCCTCAGTGCGCAGACTAAACGTAATGGCGTTGTGATCAGATGTGATCAGATTTCGTTCCACTCGCCAGGTTTCCAGTCTCGCGAGAAGGGATTGACTGGTTAGAGTCAGGTCTACGCAACTCGAGTATAGCCTGTCTCCTCTGTAAGTCTCGAACGTAGGAACTTCCCCGCTGTTATGGATATGGAGGTCCATCTCGGTGATAAATCTATGGAGTTGTGCTCCTCGATGGTCTTCGGAGCTGCTGCCCCACCAGTGGCTCCAGGCATTGACGTCACCGGCCACTATGTGATGGTGTGTGGGGAACTTCGCGGTAGCCATTCTCACTTGTTTAAGGTATGGTTCCATGTCTTGGTCCCTTGGTTCGAAGTAGACGGACAGTATGCCAAGCTCGAGTCGGCCGGCCTTTACTAAGACGGCGGCCACGTTCTCGGTGACAATTTGGGGGTCATGAATGACTTCCACGTTGTCACCGAACACGATAATCGCCGCCTTTACTGGTTTCTGGCGGCCCAGGGTGCACTGGATGATCTTCGTGCCAGGGTATTGCCTCATTTCGCCCGTTCTACCGGTGTACGGTTCCTGTACTAGGGCGAGAGAGATCCTCTTCTCCCGGGCCACCTGAAGCAGTTCGTCCGTTGCCAACTTTGAGCGCTGCAGGTTTGCTTGTATGAAGCGCAAAGCGCATCCTGCCCCGACCGTCTCTCCGTAAGGGACCACAACTTTGGCCTCCGGGTCGCCCTTAGCAGTATTGTACCCTTGATCGAGCTATGTTGTCCCATTTTATTCGTTCCTGGCATTCTGCGCTATACGCTGTGTGTGCCAGGTCGGGACCAGATCTTTTTGCTCTGAAGCAGTTTATGCACTTGGGTGGTTCGCTCTTCGCCCTCGAGGGACAGTTTCCCCTCGTGTGTTCGCCGGCACAATAGTTGCAGGCGTCATTTTCCTGTTTGCAGAGGGCCTTGGTGTGTCCGAATCCAAGGCACCTCATGCACTGGACAAGCGGAGACTGGTCCTCGACGGCGCATCTTCCGAACCCTACGTAAATCTTTCCCCTGTCCACAAACCTTCTCCAGAGCGCCGGGGAGAGCTCGATTACCGGGTGGCACTCGTGGGGGTTTCGGGCGCGTTTTCTAAACCGCACCTTCATCCTAAGCGCTGCCCTGTCGACTCCTTCGAGAATGTAGCCGTTTTGTGCCTTTATGAGGTCTACAATTTCCTCGTTGGAGTAACTTGACAGCACTCCCCTCACGCAAATCAGGGGGTCTTGGTTTGTGGGCTCCCGCACCGTCAGTCCTGAATTTTTCTGAACCTGACCCTTGATCTTAGCCATGTCCTCTTTTGAGGCGCACCTCACCACGATCTTCTGGTCACGCGCCTTCCGGACCCTTTCCATCCTCGCCCCAGACTTCTTTAGATCCAGCGAGTCTTTGATCTTTGCGAGTACTTGCTCGCTGGTCTCCTGCTTGTTTTGGGACGAGATTATGAGAGTGTGGTTGGGTCTTTGTTCGACACTCTCTGGTTTAGGTCGGGCTGCGACCTGGGCGTAGCTGGTTGACGCCATAGGAGCCAATTTCGTGACCCCTTCTTTGATCGTGTTTAGGGTCTCCTTGACCTCCTGTACCGCCATCTCTGTTTCCAGTGTCGGTTTTTTTGGCGATGCGATGGTCCTGCTAGAGTCCCTCAGGGCTCGCAGCTCCGAGGACATAATTTCGACTTTTGGAGGAGTTTAACCACAAACACCGCGACACGAGAATTTTATATATTAGATAACTAGCTGTGCGCCGCGGTTACACACGCTTTAATTTGAGGGAAAAAATAGTCTTTAGCCTTCTTTGTTAAATAGACTACTCAATACGAAATTTTTTTTTTCAATTCGAATCAATAATCATTAATTAGCCTATTTATACAACTTTTTCAGCTTTATAATATTATTTAACTGACTTCGCAAACATTGTTTTTCCATATATGTTATTAAACCCTTTAATCCCCCCCCCCCCCCCCTATAACTTAAGGGTATGAGAAATAGATGTTGGCCGATTCTCATATCTACCCGATATGCACACAAAATTTCATAAAAATCGGTCCAGCAGTTTCGGAGGAGTATGGTAACTAACATAGTGACACGAGAATTTTATATATTAGATAGTATAGGTTTGAATTTTTACATAGCTCATCTGGCTAACTTTGTACTGCAATGTTTTCCCTTGCTATGTCAATGACAAACATAAAAAAGAGATTTATCCAATTCGGTAGTCGTTCAAAAGATATGAACCATACATTTCGGTGATGCATTTGTTCATACTGGAGGTCGCCTATTTATCGAAATGCGGCCATAATTAATTTAAATTATAAGTCGCATTATTAAGGTTTTAATGAACTTATTATGGTTAAATTTGACGTTTATAGACAAACAATATTAATCTATAATCTATTCTCAATTTGACGTCAGACTTTAACAATAAAGAAAAGAGTATATATGAGTCTTGTGTCAAATACATGGTAGTGTGTGTAATGTTGATTAATTGTATATTTTATGCATAATTAAATAGTATATTTCATTACAAGTGTGGAAAGGCTGTCATTGCAAAGAGTTCCGACAAATGTCTACCCGAGCCGAGAAGCAGCCGAAGGCGAGGGTTGACAGTCAGAACAAGTTGCAATGACGGTTCCGCACGTGTACTGAACGACTATTTTTAATACAGTTGCGAAAAAATGAAGCAATTTAATAAAACAATAAAAACACAATAAAGTTATTCAAAAAAACTAGGGTCGAAATTACTCATTTTGTGCAACAAACAACTAAACTCGCAAAGAAAATTTCTGAAAAATGCCACTTAACATAATCAAGAGCACGTTTTTGATAAGTTTTAAAACATATTGATAATATTATTTGACGAAAAGATTATTTAAATCCATTTATCTATGGATTTAAATTTATCTTAAGTTCAAAACGGACATACCCAAGGAATAGTACTGTATTTCACGTAGGAGGTTTCTCCCTACCTTACACTAAGCGTTGTATGAGATGTTGTCTTGGTAACCCAAGTTGTTACTTAAATAAGCCTAAGCGCAGGTTTCTGAAAGACTATCAGACGTAAAATGGTATCTAATAAATATAATTGTGGTTGCTAGCAAACTACAAAAACCCACTTCAAACACATCGATAACTAATACAACGGAGGTAGACGAATAAAAATTAAAAAACGTACTAATCGCTTTTACGATCTTCGAAGGTTCCCTCGATTTCTCTGGGATGTCATAATCAGATCCTAGTTTCCTTATTATGGTACCACCCTTAGGATATCTCCTTTCAAACAAAAAATAATCAGCAAAATCGGTTCATAAAAGACGAAGTTATCCGCGATCACATAAAAAAACGGTCGAATTGATAAACCTCCTCTTTTCTTAAAGTCGGTTAAAAAGTAGATAGATCGCTCGTCGATATTGCACGCCTCCAAGGAGTCTTTATATTCTCACAAAATGTACGGGAAGCGCTTAATCTTGAACCTCAATATTTTTTATACAATACACATCAAACTATAAATTATAAATATCATTAGAAGTCTTTTTTGAATAAGTACTATAATAGTAAAAAGAATCGATTAAACAAATATTATTTTGGACGTCAACATTTTTTTTTTTTTTTTGTATTTACAGATTGTAGATTGTTGCGCGAGAACCATTTGACGAGATAAGCTGTTTTTTTTTTTATCATTTCAGGAAACCATTACTTAGAAGACTCTTGAATATGAAGGCTGGAAAAATCTTCAATCGTTTAAAATATTTTTTTTTTTCTATTATTTTTGAGATAGTAGCGTAGTTGTTAACGATACAAAATCTAATTTATAAATTGTATTTTTATTGCTTAATAATTAATTTTATAATAATTACAAATTGGAGGCGTGAACTTTTGGATTTTCCAAACTATTTACTATTATTTTGTATTATTTATATTAACTATTTCACCATCAAATTCTACTTTATCTATCAGATATCCCTATTTGCAACAACGTAATAGTTTATTAGTTTAGATGAAAAGGTACAAAGAGTTATTTCAACTTATTACTATTAAAGACTTTCAGTAACTTAATCGCGAGATAAAAGATTTTCAGCATCGGGTGAAATTTGCCCTTAACGTCTTGTTTGACGCCGCGTTGGTGCAACGGTCACAGCACTGGTTTGTAGCTATTGTGCTGGCGGTTGCGGCTTCGATCCCCGCACATGATAAACATTTGTAGGCTGTGTGAACTTGGCACCCGACTTTGGAAAAAATGTTTTTTTTTGGATTCATTTAATAGATATTGGTTAGTAGTTGATAGTAGTGACAACAACTTTTTTTGTAGTTGTACAAAAAAAATTTTTTTGGCACCAAAAAATATTGCATCCCCCCACATTTAAAATAAAAAATTTTTTTCTTCGATTCTTATAGAGGAACGTTGATAGATGATTGTAGTGCATTTTGTTTTGTTTTTTAGTAAGCTAGAAAAAAAATAATTAAAAATATAAAAAATAATAAATTGCGAGCAATTATCGTCATGAATTTTACCTCTATAAAATAGATTTGAAAGCCTCAATAATTACAATTACAGGTTAATTGAACGATAATTTCCGTAGCGATTTATAGTCATCACTTTTTTAGTTTGTGATAAATTAATATGACATACTCGTAATATATAACAGTATCAAATGCAGTGAAAGTAAGAAAACCAGTGATTCAGTGCGAGCCAGTTACCGATGGATGGTCTTCACAATTACTGCATACGTCTAAAATGATTGAGGGACCTCTATAGAGGTTTGAGTGAAAAGATTTTCGTTTGTAGTTGAGTAAAAATTAAAGAAAATTGAAGAGACAGCCGCGGAAGTACGAAAATATCGATTTCTACATGTTCCGTGTGAGCCATTACATATGGTTGGTCTTTACGATTACTACAAACGTCACAAATCATTGAGGGACCTCCAAAGAGGTATGTAGTGAAAAAACTTTCGTTTGTAGTTAAATAGAACTTACAGAAAATTGAAGTGAGACCCGCGGGAGTACGAAAATTTCGACTTCGACTGATTCGGTGCGATCCAGTTACCGGTGGATGATCTTCACAATTACTACAAATGTCATAAATCATTGAGGGACCTCCAAAGAGGTTTTTAATTAAAAGACTTTCGTTTGTAGTTGAATAGAACTTACAGAAAATTGAAGTTAAAACCGCGGAAGTACGAAAATTTCGACTTCGACTGATTCGATGCGAGCCAGTTACCGATGGATGATCTTCACAATTACTACAAACGTCATAAATCATTGAGGGACCTCCAAGGAGGTTTTTAATTAAAAGACTTTCGTTTGTAGTTGAATAGAACTTACAGAAAATTGAAGTGAGATCCGCGCGAGTACGAAAACTTCGACTTCGACTGATTCGGTGCGAGCCAGTTACCGATGGATGGTATTTACGATTACTAAAAACGTCATAAATCGTTGAGGGACCTCCAAAGAGGTTTGTAGTGAAAATACTTTTGTTTGTAGTTAAATAAAAATTACAGAAAATTGAAGAGACAGCCGCGGAAGTACGAAAATATCGATTTCTACATGTTCCGTGTGAGCCATTACATATGGATGGTCTTTACGGTTACTACAAACGTCTTGAATGATTAAGGAGCCTCCAAAGAGGTATGTAGTGAAAAGACTTTCGTTTGTAGTTGAATAGAACTTACAGAAAATTGAAGTTAAAACCGCGGAAGTACGAAAATTTCGACTTCGACTGATTCGATGCGAGCCAGTTACCGATGGATGATCTTCACAATTACTACAAACGTCATAAATCATTGAGGGACCCCCAAAGAGGTTTTTAATTAAAAGACTTTCGTTTGTAGTTGAATAGAACTTACAGAAAATTGAAGTGAGATCCGCGGGAGTACGAAAACTTCGACTTCGACTGATTCGGTGCGAGCCAGTTACCGGTGGATGATCTTCACAATTACTTCAAACGTCATAAATCATTGAGAGACCTCCAAAGAGGTTTGTAGTGAAAAAACTTTCGTTTGTAGTTAAATAGAACTTACAGAAAATTGAAGTTAAAACTGCGGAAGTACGAAAATTTCGACTTCCACTGATTCAGTGCGAGCCAGTTATCGATGGATGGTCTTCACAATTACTACAAACGTCATAAATCATTGAGGGACCTCCAAAGAGGTTTGTAGTGAAGAAATTTTCGTTTGTAGTTGAATAAAACTTACAGAAAATTGAAGTGAGACCCGCGGGAGTACGAAAATATCGATTTCTACATGTTCCGTGTGAGCCATTACATATGGATGGTCTTTACGGTTACTACAAACGTCTTGAATGATTAAGGAGCCTCCAAAGAGGTATGTAGTGAAAAGACTTTCGTTTGTAGTTGAATAGAACTTACAGAAAATTGAAGTTAAAACCGCGGAAGTACGAAAATTTCGACTTCCACTGATTCAGTGCGAGCCAGTTATCGATGGATGGTCTTCACAATTACTACAAACGTCATAAATCATTGAGGGACCTCCAAAGAGGTTTGTAGTGAAGAAAATTTCGTTTGTAGTTGAATAAAACTTACAGAAAATTGAAGTGAGACCCGCGGGAGTACGAAAATATCGATTTCTACATGTTCTGTGCGAGCCATTACATATGGATGGTCTTTACGGTTACTAGAAACGTCTTGAATGATTAAGGAGCCTACAAAGAGGTATGAAGTGAAAAGACTTTCGTTTGTAGTTGAATAGAACTTACAGAAAATTGAAGTTAAAACCGCGGAAGTACGAAAATTTCGACTTCGACTGATTCGATGCGAGCCAGTTACCGATGGATGATCTTTACAATTATTACAAACGTCATAAATCATTGAGGGACCTCCAAAGAGGTTTTTAATTAAAAGACTTTCGTTTGTAGTTGAATAGAACTTACAGAAAATTGAAGTGAGATCCGCGGGAGTACGAAAACTTCGACTTCGACTGATTCGATGCGAGCCAGTTACCGATGGATGATCTTCACAATTACTACAAACGTCATAAATCCTTGAGGGACCTCCAAAGAGGTTTGTAGTGAAAAGACTTTTGTTTGTAGTTGAATAAAACTTACTGAAAATTAAAGAGACAGCCGCGGAAGTACGAAAATATCGATTTCTACATGTTCCGTGTGAGCCATTACATATGGTTGGTCTTTACGATTACTACAAACGTCACAAATCATTGAGGGACCTCCAAAGAGGTTTGTAGTGAAAAAACTTTCGTTTGTAGTTGAATAAAACTTACAGAAAATTGAAGTGAGACCCGCGGGAGTACGAAAATATCGATTTCTACATGTTCCGTGTGAGCCATTACATATGGATGGTCTTTACGGTTACTACAAACGTCTTGAATGATTAAGGAGCCTCCAAAGAGGTATGTAGTGAAAAGACTTTCGTTTGTAGTTGAATAGAACTTACAGAAAATTGAAGTTAAAACCGCGGAAGTAGGAAAATTTCGACTTCGACTGATTCGATGCGAGCCAGTTACCGATGGATGATCTTCACAATTACTACAAACGTCATAAATCATTGAGGGACCTCCAAAGAGGTTTTTAGTTAAAAGACTTTCGTTTGTAGTTGAATAGAACTTACAGAAAATTGAAGTTAAAACCGCGGAAGTACGAAAATTTCGACTTCGACTGATTCGATGCGAGCCAGTTACCGATGGATGATCTTCACAATTACTACAAACGTCATAAATCATTGAGGGACCTCCAAAGAGGTTTTTAGTTAAAAGACTTTCGTTTGTAGTTGAATAGAACTTACAGAAAATTGAAGTTAAAACCGCGGAAGTACGAAAATTTCGACTTCGACTGATTCGATGCGAGCCAGTTACCGATGGATGATCTTCACAATTACTACAAACGTCATAAATCATTGAGGGACCTCCAAGGAGGTTTTTAATTAAAAGACTTTCGTTTGTAGTTGAATAGAACTTACAGAAAATTGAAGTGAGATCCGCGCGAGTACGAAAACTTCGACTTCGACTGATTCGGTGCGAGCCAGTTACCGATGGATGGTATTTACGATTACTAAAAACGTCATAAATCATTGAGGGACCTCCAAAGAGGTTTGTAGTGAAAATACTTTTGTTTGTAATTAAATAAAAATTACAGAAAATTGAAGAGACAGCCGCGGAAGTACGAAAATATCGATTTCTACATGTTCCGTGTGAGCCATTACATATGGATGGTCTTTACGGTTACTACAAACGTCTTGAATGATTAAGGAGCCTCCAAAGAGGTATGAAGTGAAAAGACTTTCGTTTGTAGTTGAATAGAACTTACAGAAAATTGAAGTTAAAACCGCGGAAGTACGAAAATTTCGACTTCGACTGATTCGATGCGAGCCAGTTACCGATGGATGATCTTCACAATTACTACAAACGTCATAAATCATTGAGGGACCTCCAAAGAGGTTTTTAATTAAAAGACTTTCGTTTGTAGTTGAATAAAACTTACAGAAAATTGAAGTGAGATCCGCGGGAGTACGAAAACTTCGACTTCGACTGATTCGGTGTGATCCAGTTACCGATGGATGATCTTCACAATTACTACCAAGGTTTGTAGTGAAGAAATTTTCGTTTGTACTACAATAAAAGTTATAGAAAATCAACGTGAGAGTTGCGAAAGTACGAAAAAATAGATTTCAACATAAATTTCGTAGACAGTATCCGCCCATCCGAGAAGAACCTCGTATTCATGCTCCTTTAACGGTACAACGCGTCTTTTGAGAGCGGACTATTCACTTCTTTATACTACTTCTATTATATTCACTTTTTGATATATTTGTATCTTTGCGTAAAGTAGGTAACAAGCAATTTGTTTCACCGATAGACTAATGTAGCGTCAACAGTGTTGTCAATAGTGACTTCAACATTACTCTCATTTTCGGTAGATTCCAGGCATACGCATAACGTGATTTTTTTAAATATTGTTCCTGTTTTGCGACAAATAAATAAAGATAATCTTTCGACATCTTAGCGTTTATTGCAATAGTTGCAATGTCCCAGACACCGCTACTCTACAGTACTAGTCTGTCTTTGTCATCGATAAACCGCAAATGTTTTAAAGACTCAAGAATAATAAGTGGCATATTTGCCGCATTGCAAGACGCATTTATTTTGATTAATATGAAAACTGAATAATTTCAAAATTTGTAGTCACAATTATATATACCAAAAAAACAAAGTTGTAAAGTGACCATTATCATTACAACCGTATTATTTAGGTCGTCGTGTCCGTACGACAAATTTTCATAATAAAAATATTCAATATGTATTTAAAATAAACTAAACTTAATATAATGTTTAAGAAAACATTACTAATGTGTGTTACTAATAACTATGTGTGTATGAGTGTGTGTGTGGGTGTGTTTTCTTGTGTGTGTAAATATAAGTCTTTCTTTTTGTTTACGGGTACACAATGACTAAGAACTTACAATGAAAAGACTTCGAATTATATATTGGAAATAATAACGAGAGTCTTATTGTTAGTAACAGTACAGTTTACTTAGGATTCGGATTTTCTGTAATTTTTATTCTACTGCAAACAAAAATATCTCTTCTACAAACATCTCGAGAGATCCCTCAATCATTTTAGACGTTTATAGTAATTGTGAAGATCATCCATCGGTAACTGGCTCGCATCGAATCAGTCGAAGTCGAAATTTTCGTACTTCCGCGGTTTTAACTTCAATTTTCTGTAAGTTCTATTCAACTACAAACGAAAGTCTTTTCACTTCATACCTCTTTGTAGGCTCCTTAATCATTCAAGACGTTTCTAGTAACCGTAAAGACCATCCATATGTAATGGCTCGCACAGAACATGTAGAAATCGATATTTTCGTACTCCCGCGGGTCTCACTTCAATTTTCTGTAAGTTTTATTCAACTACAAACGAAATTTTCTTCACTACAAACCTCTTTGGAGGTCCCTCAATGATTTATGACGTTTGTAGTAATTGTGAAGACCATCCATCGATAACTGGCTCGCACTGAATCAGTGGAAGTCGAAATTTTCGTACTTCCGCGGTTTTAACTTCAATTTTCTGTAAGTTCTATTCAACTACAAACGAAAGTCTTTTCACTACATACCTCTTTGGAGGCTCCTTAATCATTCAAGACGTTTGTAGTAACCGTAAAGACCATCCATATGTAATGGCTCACACGGAACATGTAGAAATCGATATTTTCGTACTCCCGCGGGTCTCACTTCAATTTTCTGTAAGTTTTATTCAACTACAAACGAAAATTTCTTCACTACAAACCTCTTTGGAGGTCCCTCAATGATTTATGACGTTTGTAGTAATTGTGAAGACCATCCATCGATAACTGGCTCGCACTGAATCAGTGGAAGTCGAAATTTTCGTACTTCCGCAGTTTTAACTTCAATTTTCTGTAAGTTCTATTTAACTACAAACGAAAGTTTTTTCACTACAAACCTCTTTGGAGGTCTCTCAATGATTTATGACGTTTGAAGTAATTGTGAAGATCATCCACCGGTAACTGGCTCGCACCGAATCAGTCGAAGTCGAAGTTTTCGTACTCCCGCGGATCTCACTTCAATTTTCTGTAAGTTCTATTCAACTACAAACGAAAGTCTTTTAATTAAAAACCTCTTTGGGGGTCCCTCAATGATTTATGACGTTTGTAGTAATTGTGAAGATCATCCATCGGTAACTGACTCGCATCGAATCAGTCGAAGTCGAAATTTTCGTACTTCCGCGGTTTTAACTTCAATTTTCTGTAAGTTCTATTCAACTACAAACGAAAGTCTTTTAATTAAAAACCTCTTTGGAGGTCCCTCAATGATTTATGACGTTTGTAGTAATTGTGAAGATCATCCACCGGTAACTGGCTCGCACCGAATCAGTCGAAGTCGAAGTTTTCGTACTCCCGCGGATCTCACTTCAATTTTCTGTAAGTTCTATTCAACTACAAACGAAAGTCTTTTAATTAAAAACCTCTTTGGAGGTCCCTCAATGATTTATGACGTTTGTAGTAATTGTGAAGATCATCCATCGGTAACTGGCTCGCATCGAATCAGTCGAAGTCGAAATTTTCGTACTTCCGCGGTTTTAACTTCAATTTTCTGTAAGTTCTATTCAACTACAAACGAAAGTCTTTTCACTACATACCTCTTTGGAGGCTCCTTAATCATTCAAGACGTTTGTAGTAACCGTAAAGACCATCCATATGTAATGGCTCACACGGAACATGTAGAAATCGATATTTTCGTACTCCCGCGGGTCTCACTTCAATTTTCTGTAAGTTCTATTTAACTACAAACGAAAGTTTTTTCACTACAAACCTCTTTGGAGGTCCCTCAATGATTTGTGACGTTTGTAGTAATCGTAAAGACCAACCATATGTAATGGCTCACACGGAACATGTAGAAATCGATATTTTCGTACTTCCGCGGCTGTCTCTTCAATTTTCAGTAAGTTTTATTCAACTACAAACAAAAGTCTTTTCACTACAAACCTCTTTGGAGGTCCCTCAACGATTTATGACGTTTTTAGTAATCGTAAATACCATCCATCGGTAACTGGCTCGCACCGAATCAGTCGAAGTCGAAGTTTTCGTACTCGCGCGGATCTCACTTCAATTTTCTGTAAGTTCTATTCAACTACAAACGAAAGTCTTTTAATTAAAAACCTCCTTGGAGGTCCCTCAATGATTTATGACGTTTGTAGTAATTGTGAAGATCATCCATCGGTAACTGGCTCGCATCGAATCAGTCGAAGTCGAAATTTTCGTACTTCCGCGGTTTTAACTTCAATTTTCTGTAAGTTCTATTCAACTACAAACGAAAGTCTTTTAATTAAAAACCTCTTTGGAGGTCCCTCAATGATTTATGACATTTGTAGTAATTGTGAAGATCATCCACCGGTAACTGGATCGCACCGAATCAGTCGAAGTCGAAATTTTCGTACTCCCGCGGGTCTCACTTCAATTTTCTGTAAGTTCTATTTAACTACAAACGAAAGTTTTTTCACTACAAACCTTTTTGGAGGTCCCTCAATGATTTGTGACGTTTGTAGTAATCGTAAAGACCAACCATATGTAATGGCTCACACGGAACATGTAGAAATCGATATTTTCGTACTTCCGCGGCTGTCTCTTCAATTTTCAGTAAGTTTTATTCAACTACAAACAAAAGTCTTTTCACTACAAACCTCTTTGGAGGTCCCTCAAGGATTTATGACGTTTGTAGTAATTGTGAAGATCATCCATCGGTAACTGGCTCGCATCGAATCAGTCGAAGTCGAAGTTTTCGTACTCCCGCGGGTCTCACTTCAATTTTCTGTAAGTTCTATTTAACTACAAACGAAAGTTTTTTCACTACAAACCTCTTTGGAGGTCCCTCAATGATTTGTGACGTTTGTAGTAATCGTAAAGACCAACCATATGTAATGGCTCACACGGAACATGTAGAAATCGATATTTTCGTACTTCCGCGGCTGTCTCTTCAATTTTCAGTAAGTTTTATTCAACTACAAACAAAAGTCTTTTCACTACAAACCTCTTTGGAGGTCCCTCAAGGATTTATGACGTTTGTAGTAATTGTGAAGATCATCCATCGGTAACTGGCTCGCATCGAATCAGTCGAAGTCGAAGTTTTCGTACTCCCGCGGATCTCACTTCAATTTTCTGTAAGTTCTATTTAACTACAAACGAAAGTTTTTTCACTACAAACCTCTTTGGAGGTCTCTCAATGATTTATGACATTTGAAGTAATTGTGAAGATCATCCACCGGTAACTGGCTCGCACCGAACCAGTCGAAGTCGAAGTTTTCGTACTCCCGCGGATCTCACTTCAATTTTCTGTAAGTTCTATTCAACTACAAACGAAAGTCTTTTAATTAAAAACCTCTTTGGAGGTCCCTCAATGATTTATGACGTTTGTAGTAATTGTGAAGATCATCCATCGGTAACTGGCTCGCACCGAATCAGTCGAAGTCGAAGTTTTCGTACTCCCGCGGATCTCACTTCAATTTTCTGTAAGTTCTATTCAACTACAAACGAAAGTCTTTTAATTAAAAACCTCTTTGGAGGCTCCTTAATCATTCAAGACGTTTGTAATAACCGTAAAGACCATCCATATGTAATGGCTCACACGGAACGTAGAAAATCGATATTTTCGTACTCCCGCGGATCTCACTTCAATTTTCTCTAAGTTCTATTTAACTACAAACGAAAGTTTTTTCACTACAAACCTCTTTGGAGGTCCCTCAATGATTTGTGACGTTTGTAGTAATCGTAAAGACCAACCATATGTAATGGCTCACACGGAACATGTAGAAATCGATATTTTCGTACTTCCGCGGCTGTCTCTTTAATTTTCAGTAAGTTTTATTCAACTACAAACTAAAGTCTTTTCACTACAAACCTCTTTGGAGGTCCCTCAAGGATTTATGACGTTTGTAGTAATTGTGAAGATCATCCATCGGTAACTGGCTCGCATCGAATCAGTCGAAGTCGAAGTTTTCGTACTCCCGCGGATCTCACTTCAATTTTCTGTAAGTTCTATTCAACTACAAACGAAAGTCTTTTAATTAAAAACCTCTTTGGAGGTCCCTCAATGATTTATGACGTTTGTAATAATTGTAAAGATCATCCATCGGTAACTGGCTCGCATCGAATCAGTCGAAGTCGAAATTTTCGTACTTCCGCGGTTTTAACTTCAATTTTCTGTAAGTTCTATTCAACTACAAACGAAAGTCTTTTCACTTCATACCTCTTTGTAGGCTCCTTAATCATTCAAGACGTTTCTAGTAACCGTAAAGACCATCCATATGTAATGGCTCGCACAGAACATGTAGAAATCGATATTTTCGTACTCCCGCGGGTCTCACTTCAATTTTCTGTAAGTTTTATTCAACTACAAACGAAATTTTCTTCACTACAAACCTCTTTGGAGGTCCCTCAATGATTTATGACGTTTGTAGTAATTGTGAAGACCATCCATCGATAACTGGCTCGCACTGAATCAGTGGAAGTCGAAATTTTCGTACTTCCGCGGTTTTAACTTCAATTTTCTGTAAGTTCTATTCAACTACAAACGAAAGTCTTTTCACTACATACCTCTTTGGAGGCTCCTTAATCATTCAAGACGTTTGTAGTAACCGTAAAGACCATCCATATGTAATGGCTCACACGGAACATGTAGAAATCGATATTTTCGTACTCCCGCGGGTCTCACTTCAATTTTCTGTAAGTTTTATTCAACTACAAACGAAAATTTCTTCACTACAAACCTCTTTGGAGGTCCCTCAATGATTTATGACGTTTGTAGTAATTGTGAAGACCATCCATCGATAACTGGCTCGCACTGAATCAGTGGAAGTCGAAATTTTCGTACTTCCGCAGTTTTAACTTCAATTTTCTGTAAGTTCTATTTAACTACAAACGAAAGTTTTTTCACTACAAACCTCTTTGGAGGTCTCTCAATGATTTATGACGTTTGAAGTAATTGTGAAGATCATCCACCGGTAACTGGCTCGCACCGAATCAGTCGAAGTCGAAGTTTTCGTACTCCCGCGGATCTCACTTCAATTTTCTGTAAGTTCTATTCAACTACAAACGAAAGTCTTTTAATTAAAAACCTCTTTGGGGGTCCCTCAATGATTTATGATGTTTGTAGTAATTGTGAAGATCATCCATCGGTAACTGGCTCGCATCGAATCAGTCGAAGTCGAAATTTTCGTACTTCCGCGGTTTTAACTTCAATTTTCTGTAAGTTCTATTCAACTACAAACGAAAGTCTTTTCACTACATACCTCTTTGGAGGCTCCTTAATCATTCAAGACGTTTGTAGTAATTGTGAAGATCATCCACCGGTAACTGGATCGCACCGAATCAGTCGAAGTCGAAATTTTCGTACTCCCGCGGGTCTCACTTCAATTTTCTGTAAGTTCTATTTAACTACAAACGAAAGTTTTTTCACTACATACCTCTTTGGAGGTCCCTCAATGATTTGTGACGTTTGTAGTAATCGTAAAGACCAACCATATGTAATGGCTCACACGGAACATGTAGAAATCGATATTTTCGTACTTCCGCGGCTGTCTCTTCAATTTTCTTTAATTTTTACTCAACTACAAACGAAAATCTTTTCACTCAAACCTCTATAGAGGTCCCTCAATCATTTTAGACGTATGCAGTAATTGTGAAGACCATCCATCGGTAACTGGCTCGCACTGAATCACTGGTTTTCTTACTTTCACTGCATTTGATACTGTTATATATTACGAGTATGTCATATTAATTTATCACAAACTAAAAAAGTGATGACTATAAATCGCTACGGAAATTATCGTTCAATTAACCTGTAATTGTAATTATTGAGGCTTTCAAATCTATTTTATAGAGGTAAAATTCATGACGATAATTGCTCGCAATTTATTATTTTTTATATTTTTAATTATTTTTTTTCTAGCTTACTAAAAACAAAACAAAATGCACTACAATCATCTATCAACGTTCCTCTATAAGAATCGAAGAAAAAAATTTTTTATTTTAAATGTGGGGGGATGCAATATTTTTTGGTGCCAAAAAAATTTTTTTTGTACAACTACAAAAAAAGTTGTTGTCACTACTATCAACTACTAACCAATATCTATTAAATGAATCCAAAAAAAAACATTTTTTCCAAAGTCGGGTGCCAAGTTCACACAGCCACATTTGTATTGGCCATACAGATGTTTGCCGTGGTCTGGGTGTTTGTGCAGTCCTTGTGGGTTTCCCCACCGTGACTCGGAGAGCACGTTAAGCCGTCGGTCCCGCTTGTTATCATCTACACCTGATAGCGATCGTTACTCATAGTAGGGAATATATTCGCCAACCCGCTTTAGAGCCTTCTAAGGTCTGATCCTTCTCCTACATGGGGAAAGAGGCGTAGGCCCAGCTGTGGGATTACAGGCAAAGCGTAAGCGTAAGCATCTTGTTTGATGGCCTATAATCATTACAAATCGTATTAACTTTGAAACCAGAATTATACAATAACAGTTTGTTACGTTTTGAATGGTCAGAAATCTCTGTTTTCTCTTTATACTCTCTTATAGTCTGTCAGTAACTTATCTGCGAGGCAAAATTTATCAAGCAGTAGTGAAACATGCCTTTAAATACTTAGAACAAGCAATTATTTTGATTAAAAAAAATAGGAGTAATATGATCTCTAAAGGTCTGTTTTATCCTACAAATAGTTTCTGATAGTATACCAGTAACTTATCTATCAGATAAGTGGTTAAACAGTAGTACAGGTTAAACTGTACATAAATTACTAAAACTGCAAAAAAAAGAATCTCTCCACGAGTTCATTAATCCCACAGACGTAGACAAGAAGAGACAATTTAAAAAATAACAGCGCGGTACTATTGTAATTGTATCTCTAGCCTATGAGAGGTGTTGAGTTAATTGTGCCACTGTGCCGGTGAGGTCAGCGGTGTTAGTCTGACATTTTACTGGAAGATATGCTATGATATAAGATTAATAGAAATATAATATATCTATTATTGCATAATGTAATTATTTACTATTATAATCTTCAGGAGATGTCAAAATATCGTTTTTGTTATTTATATGGGAACCAAAATAGACTTGGAGATCATAATTTTGATTGCAAAATTCGGTATCGCTTGAGTATCAAAACGAGTGATCATAACCGGTTACCGTAGCCTGCAACACTAGAAGCATAACAAACGCGTTACCGAATCTACCCCTAATTCTCTCAGAAGTTCTGGACACTTACTAACCACTGAAACACAACTTGATAGTGATAGCACTGTTATATAGCTGTGATCTTTGTAAGGTTTCAGGTCAGAGTTTGTTCAATTCATTTATTTTATCAGAGTGATGCCGTGCTGTGTGGCTACGGCACTTAAGAATATAGCCACCCCCTCTCTTCCCGTTGGTGTCGTAAGCGACTAAGGGATAACAAAGTTCCACTACCACCTTGGAACTTAAGAAGCCGACCGATGGCGGGATAACCATCTAACCGCTGGCTTTGAAACACACAAGCCGAAGACGGGCAGCAGCGTCTTAGGTGCGACAAAGCCAGCCTTACGATCACCAACCCGCCTGCCTAGCGCGGTGACTATGGGCAACACACATGAGGTCACGCATTTTTGGCACGAACTTGTGGAGGCCTATGTCCAGCAGTGGACTGCAATACGCTGGATTGATGATGCCAAAAGAATACCAACAATGAAGCGAGAAACTCGCATAATTAAAATCACTACTCTACCATTGGAAAATGATTGGAATAGAACCTAACCTAACCTAAGCTTAGTCCTCATGTGTATATAAAAACTAGGCTATATTAAAACTTACCCATCAGCTCCAACATAAGTCTCCTTCGCGGTTACACCATCATAATGTATCCTATTCTCCACTTCACCATCAATGAGCACGTCGGTCATGACGAAATTAACTATGGCCCTATTCAAATGGCGCCTCAAATACTTTATATCACTCAACACTTTTTTGTCTATGGAACTCTCATTTAGTAAATGTCTATGCCTTAATTTCAAATCACTTTGTCTATAGCTAGAGTTCGAACGTTCTAGATTCAAATCGCTGTCAATGTCACAGTTAATTGAACCTAAGAGAAGGAGGAGCAGGGCCGGCGTTCGAAGCATTTTCTTCCAGGCTATCGGTGACTTTTTTTTCGCTTTTGGAGATTTCAACTCCATAGCTGATCTGAAACAAATCATTTTTATATCAATACATTTGGAAGATTTTTAGTTTTCTTTTCAGTACTTTTACTATCAATTTCTAACTTTATAAGACATACCCAAAAAAATTTGTCACAGGGAAGAAGTTTTTAAGCCTAGCTGTAACTTTATCTTGTATACTGATATCAGACTAAACTAGGTGCCATTTTTCTGGCGGACAGATTAAATTAACATTTTTCTACTCAAATAGCAATGATTGCTATGGATATAATACTTTTAAAGAATAAATGTTTGTGCTGAAATTAGGACGAATGTCAGAAAACACATAGTCTTTGGTAATTTCCTAATACTTCCTTACAAATACAAACTTATTAATTCTAATTTTCTTGTAAATATATTTAAATATAAAAAATTAATTAATAAATAAACGCTTCACACTCAAGGAACCCTAACTTCAGCCTATCGCAGTCCACTGCTGGACATAGGCCTCCACAAGTTCGCGCCAAAAATGGCGTGAACTCATGTGTTTTGCCCATAGTCACCACGCTAGGCAGGCGGGTTGGTGACCGTAATCAAGACGAGCAAGGAGCCCCAATATGACGCTAATACAGTCTGGGGTCTAAAAGTACACAATACAAACACAAACACCCAGACCACATGAAACAGTGTATGGCTAATACATTTGTCACAGTAATTTATGTTTGCACGCAAATGAAAAAAAAAACATCAATTTACATAGACAAGTACAACATGGGTACTTGAAAAAAAACCAACTTCAATTACATCGACGTAAGTAATACAACGTAGATCGACGAAAAAATAGTCAAGTAACTACGTGTTATCAAAGATTACTCAAAAAGTAGTTATCAGATATCGATAAAATTAATATGTGACCACATGATAAACTTCAACTTTCGATTAAATTAAAAATTATCAAAATCGGTACACCCAGTAAAAAGTTATTGCGGATTTTTAAGAGAGGATTTTCGCGAGTTTCCCTCGATTTCTCTGGGATCCCATCATCAGATCCTGGTTTTCTTATCATGGTACCAAACTAAGGATATCCCCTTTCCAACAAAAAAAGAATTTTCAAAATCGGTACATCCAGTAGATAGTTATGCGGTATAATACAACGTAGGTCGACGAAAAAAGCGTCAAGTAAAAACGCATTATTAGATATAACTCGAAAAGTAGTCGTTAGATCTCAAATAAATTTAAATGGGACCAAATGACACACACCATCTTTCGATTAAAAGAAAATTTGTCGAAATCGCTCCACCCAGTCAAAAGTTCTGATGTAACATACATAAAAAAAAAATTAGGGGTAGACAACCCTTAACATTTAGGGGGGATGAAAAATAGATGTTGTTCGACTTTCAGACCTACCCGATATGACACAAAATTTCACGAGAATCGGTGAAACCGTTTCGGCAGAGTTTAATTACAAACACCGCGACACAACAATTTTATATATTAAGGTCTGTTTTTTTGGAATTGTCCTAATTGGTAAACAAATATGGCGTACTTATGACCACAGACAATTAGAGTATAGTGTAGCTTAGTGAAGTGACACAAAGAGCAAATGAATGAACAATATCAATAAGCCATAGACAAAGTAAAATTAATTTTACATCGAAATATTTAATGATACCATATTGCTAAAATTATTTCAAAACCTAATAATATATTGAATATTTTTGCTAAGAATTAGTAGAGGTACAGAATTACGAAAAAAAATATTAATCGAGCATCGAGCATAAAAGGCAACAAAGGGGACTGTCCATTTTGGCCCAAGGTGAACAGAATTCATACAAAAAAAAACAAATATACCAATAATTTTCATAAATTAAATCATGTTTATTCGTGAATTGCAGTTTTATCAATATAAACTGATGAAAAGTTTATTTAATAAGTATTTTAATTCATTAATTATATACTTCTAGTTTATTTTCGGTTGGTGATTTGATTACAACACGTTGCCAGTCTTAAACAAACAATTATTATTAACGAACAATCGATTTTAAAATATTTTTAAATCAATTATTTGTTAAAATCGATTAAAAGTATTGTTAAATCGAATTAATAAGAAAAAAGTCTAAAAAAAGTCTATAAAAGTGTATTAAGTAAAAAAACATTTAACTTTGGTGAAAAAGAAACTATTTTAGAAACATTGTTATTGACTAAATAAAAAGCAAGCAATTAATTATATTAAAATCGATTATCGATTTAATCGATTTATTTGTTTATTGAAAATATTATTTATTATGGCCACCCTAAACTACAGACTTTTGCTTCATACATTCATTTGACTTCGATGTTGCTTTCATGGTGATATAGCAACCTACTGTAAGGTTTTCCGTCAACCGAGAATTCATCACTACTGCGACGTAAAATACACAGTAGGCATATTCATAAGTAGGAAAATATATTTTGTATTTATTTTATATGTAAACAATAAAGGTCAGGCAGAGAAGCCATAAAAAAATATTATTGCAACTGCATGGTTGGTCGACGGACAGTAGGTTGTTGTGGCCATGTCATGAAATTATTTGGTTTTTGGGCTGAAAAAGGTTTCAAGATTTTATAAATCTACCTGCCTAGTTTTTAGATAACATTCTGTTAACGTACGAATCCGATTAGTAAAACAAAAATAACAAAACAATGATTTTTTATTTCAGAAACCTTCTTGTAATTATCCACAAAAAAACAAAAAATGAAACACCTGGATACAAAACTATATCATTTTTCTAATTCATACTTGTTAGTACTACTAACTTAATATATAATTATTATTCTCAGTGACTGTCCACTCGGGGCCGAAACCCCCATACAAAGTGGACAGTCCCCTATATATTTCGTTTATGTGATATGGTCGGTAAAAAAAAAAGCCAAAAACAAAATTTACAACAAAATAAAGGGGCCGCCTGTGTCTAAAAAAAGTCGACCCTATTAATATTATTGTCACATTATTGGTATTTACTATGAATAAAAAACCTTGCGCCGGCGGCACACTCTCTCTAACATCTAAAAAAAGGACTAATAACATTGTACTCCACGAAGCTCTCATTGGGTAATCTTAAGTCTCATCCTAAAGTCTCAAAATTTTTTCCTGTGAACTACAGTAAACGTTTATGCCGTTGCTATGTGGTATACTTTAATATTATATGGGATAGCATTAAAAATGTTCAGGATGAAATTGATATTCAGAAATATTCATAATATAAAATAAAACCTTTACAATGAACACTTTACCATAAATGATTGACATTTGCAATATTTTGTAAGCATTTTTTTGTGCGCTCAACATGAAAAAAAAAAAAAAAAAAAAAACAATTAATAACAAAATACAAATAAATAACAAATCGCTTTACTGTAATATTATTTAACAAGTTATAATTCGTGAAATTTTAAAATATAGTTAAAGAACATGGCCTATTTTATCGCTCATGCTGTTCATTCACTTATACTCATTCACTTCTAAAAATATTATGACCACATCCCTATTTGCCTTATAAAAAAAGATATTGAAATGTCATATTCGAAAATATTAGTTATCTGTACTCTCGGAATTCGTATTTTGTAGTTTTTATGTGTTTAAAATGATAAATTGATATTTGTTTTTAGTGAAATAAATAGTAAATGGAGTTTTACAAATGTCCGTAAGCTAATATGTTGTGAAAGTGAGTGATAAATGAGGAAAAAACGTGAATTACGATTGACAGCGGTTTGTTTACCAATTAGGACTCTTCCAAAAAAACAAGATATAGATATTACTTTCTTATGTTTACGCGAATTTCACTCATTATAATGAAACAACTTTTTCGTATTTTATCGCGGTTTATTAGGTTTTTTAAATGCCCGACGTTTCGGATACTTTACAGCAACCATGGCCACGGGAGGAGTCAGTCAAGCAGGTCCTCCCGTGACCATGGTTGCTGTACAGTACTTATTATATCTCGATTAAATTTAATTTTTTTATTTATTTATTTTATTTTTATTATTATATATTATTATCTATAATCTATAATCTATAATATATATAAAAGCGAAAGGTCACTCACTCATCACGAAATCTCCGAAACTATAACACCTATAAACTTGAAATTTGGCAGGTAGGCTCCTTATAGGACGTAGACATCCGCTAAGAACGGATTTTACGAAACTCGACCCCTAAGGGGGTAAAATGGGGGTTGGAAGTTTGTATGAAAGTCCTATGTTTTTGAAGTAAGAGACCTGAAATTTAAAATGTATGCTCTATAGATGGTGAGAAAGTGTCCAAATAATGTATCTTTAGAAATCAACCCCTTTTTGGGGTTGAAACGGGGGATGGTACGTTGACTCACTGATCACGAAATCTCCGAAACTATAACACCTACAAACTTGAAATTTGGCAGGAAAGCTCCTTATAAGGCGTAAACATCCGCTAAGAACGAATTTTACGAAAATCGACCCCTAAGGGGGTAAAACGGGGCTTGGTAGTTTGTATGAAAGTCCTATGTTTTTGAAGTAAGAGACCTGAAATTTAAAATGTATGCTCTATAGATGATGAAAAGGCGTCCAAATAATGTATCTTTAGAAATCAACCCCTTTTTGGGGTTAAAACGGGGGATGGTAGGTTGACTCACTGATCACGAAATCTCTGAAACTATAACCCCTACAAACTTGAAATTTAGCAGAAAGGCTCTTTATAGGGCGTAGACATCCGTTAGGAACGGATTTTACGAAACTCGATCCCTAAGGGGGTAAAACGGGGGGTTGGAAGTTTGTATGAAAGTCCTATGTTTTAGAAGTAAGAGACCTGAAATTTAAAATGTATGCTCTATAGATGGTGAGAAAGTGTCCAAATAATGTATCTTTAGAAATCAACCCCTTTTGGGGTTGAAACGGGGGATGGTACGTTGACTCACTGATCACGAAATCTCCAAAACTATAACACCTATAAACTTGAAATGTGGCAGGTAGGCTCCTTATAGGACGTAGACATCCGCTAAGAACGGATTTTACGAAACTCGACCCCTAAGGGGGTAAAACGGGGATTGGAAGTTTGTATGAAAGTCCTATGTTTTTGAAGTAAGAGACCTGAAATTTAAAATGTATGCTCTATAGATGATGAAAAGGCGTCCAAATAATGCATCTTTAGAAATCAACCCCTTTTTGGGGTTAAATGGGGGATGGTAGGTTGACTCACTGATCACGAAATCTCTGAAACTATAACACCTACAAACTTGAAATTTGGCAGAAAGGCTCTTTATAAAGCGTAGACATCTGTTAAGAACGGATTTTACGAAACTCGACCCCTAAAGGGGTAAAACAGGCGGTTGGAAGTTTGTATGAAAGTCCTATGTTTTAGAAGTAAAAGACTTGAAATTTAAAATGTATGCTCTATAGATGATGAGAAGGCGTCCAAATAATTTATCTTTAGAAATCAACCCCTTTTTGGGGTTAAAACGGGGGATGGTACGTTGACTCACTGATCACGAAATCTCCGAAACTATAACACCTACAAACTTGAAATTTGGCAGGAAGGCTCCTTATAGGGCGTAAAGATCCGCTAAGAACGGATTTTACGAAACTCGACCCCTAAGGGGGTAAAACGGGGGGTTAGAAGTTTGTATGAAAGTCCTATGTTTTAGGAGTAAAAGAAATTTAAAATGTATGCTATAGATAGCGAGAAGGTGTCCAAATAATGCATCGTAATCTATATATATAAAAGAGAAAGGTCACTGACTCACTCAAAATGAGTCGCTGAATGTGTTGCTAAGCGCAAAACTCGAGAACGGTTGGACCGATTTCGCTAATTCTTTTTTTAAAATATTCCTTGAAGTACGAGAATGGTTCTTACGGAGAGAAAAATTCTAAATTTTTTTTTTAAATTTCCTGAAAAATTCTAAAAACAACACTTTTCTATACTCCCATACAAAAGATTTGTGATAATACTTAAAAGTCAATTTGAACTTTAATACCACACGATAAAGTTTGTGTTAGGCGATACGAAGTTCGCCGGGTCAGCTAGTACATATATATATTTACAATTCACAACTTAAGAACTAAATATTTACAGATAGTTTTGGTATAAGTCATGTCAGCGTAGAGTTATGCCAAGAAATATGCGCAAAAATGCACCAGCCCTCTTGTCACCAGTGCAGGCAATAAGGCGAGGAGTTATCTCATTTATTTATTTTTTAAATTAAATCTAATTAAATTTTAAATGTTATCACATGACAAACACCGGGTTTAGATTAAAGATTATAAAAATTTATGAATTAACACACATTAACAGTGCAGTTGAATTTAGAACTTTCTTTTTTTTAAGTACGTTAAAAAAATATGCAAAAACGAGATAAACACAATGTCAAAGATGTTATCGATTAGATAAAGTCTGTCACAACTTTAGCCTCGTTCTTGTGTATCAAGTATAATAGATAAGTAGTAAGACTTAGATAATGTTATGTAAGAATTAAAGTATTATGTTATTTATATAATACCTTTAGAGTATTAAAAAAAACGTTACACACACTACCATGCATTTGCCGCACACACCCATACATACTCTTTTGTTTATCACTACATAGTACAAAACAAAGTCGCTTTCTCTGTCCCTATATCCCTATGTCCCTATGTATGCTTAAATCTTTAAAACTACGCAACGGATACTGATGCGGTTTTTTTTAATAGATATAGTGATTAAAAAGGAAGGTTTATATGTATAATACATGCGTAATATAATAGAGGAACATTGATAGTTTTTGCAACCGTGCGAAGCCGGGGCAGGTCGCTAGTTATCATAAAAGTCTTTGACAACAGAACCGTAATAATATTCAAACTTATAATTTAAATTAATTATGGTCGATATAATTATGTATAGGTACAGATGTTCGACTCCCGAGATCCTTCTAATGTTAGGTTTTGTATGTATCATGTTCCGCTTGAAAAAATAAATCCTAGCCCGTTTTTAAATTTCTTCAAGATTTCCATTTACACAATAAGTAATGATATCAGTGCAGTCAACACAGCTTAGTGCGTACATATCAATTCGGCGTAAAAAGCGTGGGGTGCTTGATATATGTATTAAATGTAACAATTATTCTACTTGCAACTATCTATGTGCGGAGAGTTATAAAAACATAGTAAAAAGTTATGAAAATATAGTAAAATGTACCCCACGTTTTTTACTCTGAATTGAATTATTCTCTTGATAACTTAAATTTTATTATAATTTTATTTTGAAGTAATTAATTATGATTGATGTTCGATCTTCTACTACTGTAATATAAACTCTTTGTAATTAGAAATTATTTTCTACTTTTTAGTTCGATTAGCTATAAAAGCGTGTTTTTTTTGGTTATTTTAAACTACAATTTATTATTTATGACTAGCTGTGTCCGCGACACCATCCGCGTGGATTTTAACAAAAAAAAATTTAAGTTCGCAGAGTTAAAAAATAAATAAATTTCTAAAATAAAGTGTGAAAAGCCAGTGAAAGTGACGTCGAAAGCGATGCAACCGTTTCAGAGATTAGCCGGAAAAAACAGACAGACAAAGAGACAAAAATTTAAAAAAAAAATGTTTTTGGCATGTGTACCGTATAAATTCTATATGCATTTAGTAAAAAGCGGTTATTTTAATATTACAAACAGACACTCCAATTTTATTTATTTGTATAAAAGACAGATGTTGTCATATCTTGCTAATTGTTAAATGCGTCAGGCTTAAACCATCGTTACATTTTTCACAACATTCCAATTTTACTTGAAATAAATAAATAATAAATAAATAATAAATAATAAATAATAAATAAATAATAAATAAATAATAAATAAATAATAAATAAATAATAAATAAATAAATAATTAATAAATAAAATGTTTATTTCACCAATAACTAAACATGACAATAACACAAAGGTAGACTTCTTCTTTTGAGTGCAATAAGCTCCCGTGCAAGAAGGAGCCACTCTTCCTTAACACACTCATATATAATAGATAGTTATAAGACGAAGCAAACTAAGCTTTACAGAGAATAGAATTAAATAAAAGGAAAAAAAAATAGTAATACGAAATATATCCAAAACGAGTGTGCTTTAGACCACACGACTGAAGTAAAACTTACGAAACGTAACTCCCTCTCTTTCTATCTTCCCTCTCATTTTCGTCACGCATTCACCAGCTTTACTCCCCAAGCATGTAAATAAGTTTTACTTCAACAGATATATTATTATTAACGATTTTGTTACTTATCTTTATGTTTCTTTTCGTTTCAACATAAAACTCCACTTCATCTGCCTGATATTTCTGCACATTTGAAATATTCAAAAGCTGTGCTTTATTACTAATGATGAAACAGAGACTAAGGGCGGGTTTCACCGGTTATGGATAACGCTATTTGAGGGATAACAGTATCAAATTGATAAAAGTTTATTATATAACTTTTGCCCGCGACTTCGTCCGCGTCGAATAGTTACTTTGGAATAGCTAACTTTAATAATTTGCGAAACTTTAACTGTTTACGCAGCGCACGCAGCGGAAGCTCTCAAAAGGAAAAAATCCCGATTTTGAAACATTCTTCAATGGAGCTCCGCTGCGATGGATCTTAGCGTGATGATATATAACCTATAGCCTTCCTCGATAAATGGGCTATCTAGCACTGAAAGATCTTTTCAAATCGGACCATTAGTTCCTGAGATTAGCGCGTTCAAACAAACAAACTCTTCTGCTTTATAATATTAGTATAGATTATCCTTTTCACCATCGAATTCCACTTTATTTATGGTATATTTCTATTTGCATATATGTATCTAAAATAATATATAATTAGTTTATTGAGGAGAAACAGGTCCTAGTGGCCTATTCTACCTGCTACTGTTAAAGTCTGTTTCGTTACTTATGTGCTGGATAAACTTTATTATTACTTGAATATCGGTGAAATCGGCCCTGAGGCCCGGTCTGAGAACTTATTGACAAATTATGTGATAGATATTAGAAGCAAATGAACAAGGCTCTATCAATCACGATTTTACAAATTAATTCAACTTACTTTTTCACTGTCAAAACGTTACAACTTATAGCAGTTTAGTATATTCGCCATTAGAATTATACGCCCCTGTGGCCTAATGGATAAGGCATCGGCCTCCTAAGCCGGGGATTGTGGGTTCGAGTCCCACCAGGGGTAGGAGTGACAATATTTTTAGACCCTTTCTTTAATCGTATAAAATAAACTTTTTCGTTTGTTCTAGTTATTAGACAATGATATTATATGGATGTTTTATTATACATATGCTGTAGGTATAGTTCTTAAGGGTTGAATTTTTTTTAAAATTAAATAAATTAAAAAAAAATCTAGAAAATTATATAAAATAAAGGCGCGAAATTTAGCATTTTTAGTAAATTTGAGTACTAAATTTCAGGTCTTTATTGAGTGATCTTATGTCTTTAAAGGTGATCACCTCACAAACACTACAATTTTTTTTATACAACTAGGTCGGCAAATACAATACAACGTAGCCTGTACGCCTGCAACACCAGAAGCATCGCAAGCGCGTTGCCGACGCTACCCTCAATCCCACCCCAGAGCTCTCTTCTCTAAGGTCGAAGTAGTGATCCAGACTGTCTGCTCTATACCCTACTGAGTCATACCCGATTAAAATAATCGAAAAAAATTGATTCTAATCTCCCAACTCAACGTTTTGTTTGTCTGTTGTTCTAGTATATTTAACAAACCAATGTTTTAAGCTTATGTATTTAATTTCAGAAAACCATATGCTTCAGTTACCTGTTATAGAGTAAATCGCGTATACTCTACTAAGTCTGCGAAATCAAAAAAAAAACAGTTGCGTATGAATCGATTCATTAATATTCGTGCACGCCACTTCATAATTGACAAAAATAAATAGGTACATACATTTGAAACTAACCTTGTTAGGTACATTACAACAGGCGGTCTTATAGCTGAAGTAGCGATTTCTTCCAGAAAACGTTCATTTAACCATTTCTTGTATTATATTATAATGGGTCGACCATTAAGCACGTGATGTTTGAAAGGGGGAGGGACGGGGTGGAGAGTCAGAAAAACATCACGAAATATTACAAGGGGGACTATAATTAAATATCACGTGTATTTATTGTTCGCCCGATTTTTAGACCAAAAAAAAAAACAACAAACACCCTGCAACCTTGATGACTGTCTAGGAATTCCTATCACAATGCTTAATTTTTTTTTTAAATTAAACAGGTCAGATTAAAACTGCATTTAAATAATGTATCATCACTTCAGCCTGTCACATTCCACTACTAGACAGACATAGGCCTCCCCAAGTTCCGCGCCTTTTTTGGTGCGAACTAATGTGTTTTATGCCCATAGTCACCACGCTGGGCAGGCTGGTGACCGCAAGCCTGGCTTTGTTGCACCAGAGATGCTGCTGTCCGTCTTCGCCCTGTATATTTTAAAGCTAGCAGTTGGATAGCTATTCCGCCATCGGTCAGCTTTTGAAGTTCCACGGTGGTAGTGGAACTGTGTTATCCCTTAGTCGCCTCTTACGACACCCACGGGAAGATAGAGGGTGGCTATATTCTTTGGTGCCGTAGCCACACAGCAAATTTCAATTCACTTTGCGCAAAAAAAGTACGCGTGATTTGGGGGGGGGGGGGGGGGAAGTCTAGAAATTACTATAAAACATTATGTGATAAATGGACAACCGTAAGCATATTTCTTATACTAAAATTATTTCAAGTCATCCACAAGAAAAATATTAATCCATATTTAAGATACTACGTAGCGCTATATCTTCATCTCGCACTGGACAACAAGCTCTACAGTGACGTGTCAGTACCGTTACACGAAGTGACGTACGCTCGTGATGTCTATGTTAACGCGATTTACGGAATGTATAATATATACACGCATTTCCGGTTCGCTCGAAATTTATTTATTGGTACCGGTCTTTTTATATAATATTTATTTCATTTATAATTGTAACTAATTTAGATTTTTGTAGTCAACTCCTTAATAAGGCAAGTTATATTAAATATTTTTTTAAATCACTGACATAGTTATAAAACAAAATCGCTTCCCGCTGTCTGTATGCTTACATCTTAAAACAACGCAACGGATTTTGATGCGGTTTTCTTTAGTAAATAAAGTGATTCCAGATATAATACATGCATAGTATATTAGAGGAACACTGATAGTTTTTGAGGTTTCTATTAATAAAATGGCGTCGTGAACACATATTTTTTGCGCTTACATTGCAAATAATTTTTTATATTTAGTATCAGCATTGCAACCGTGCGGAGCCGGGCGGGTCGCTAGTTTAAAATAAAACTACGCAAAAGGTTGGTTGACAAATTTTTTTACTTGGAAAAATAATTTTTTGATTTAAAGTTTTGAAATATATATATTTTAAACAAATTATTGACCTATGTTATGTATTGTATTCTATAACTAGCTGTGCCTGCGACTTCGTCCGCGCGAAATTTAACAAAATAGTTATAGTTCAGTTTCATCATTACAGCCTATACAGTCCACTGCTGGACACAGGCCTCCACAAGTTTACGTCAAAAATAACGTGAACTCATGTGTTTTGCCCATAGTCACCACGCTGGGCAGGCGGGTTGGTGACCGCAGTACTGGCTTTGTCGCACCAAAGACGCTGCTGCCCGTCTTCGGCCTGTGTATTTCAAAGCCAGCAGTTGGATGGTTATCCCGCCATCGGTCGGCTTCCCAAGTTCCAAGATGGTTGTGGAACCTTGTTATCCCTTAGTCGCCTCTTACGACACCCACAGGAAGAGAGGGGGTGGCTAAATTCTTTAGTGCCGTAGCCACACAGCAGTGTTCAGTTTAAAGTTATAAAAAATTAAATAAAAATAGCCCAAGCTACTTCTTATAACATCAGCTATCTGCCAGTGAAGGTCCCGTCAAAATCGGTCCAGCCGTATCAGAAATTAGCCGGAACAAACAGACAGAGAGACAAACAAAAATTATAAAAAATGTTATTTTGGTAAATGTACCGTGTATACATCCATATGCATTTAGTAAAGAGTGGTTATTTTTATATTACAAGCAGACACTCCAATTTTATTTATTTGTATAGATTAACAGTGTGATTTTCAAATATGTTAAACTTGACGACGCGTTGGCGCAGCGGTCACAGGACTGGCTGTTGTGCTGGCGGTCGCGGGTTCGATCCCCGCTTACGACAGACATTTGTATTGGCCATATAGACGTTTGTCGTGGTCTGGGCGAGTGCTTATGTATTGAGTGTGTTTCCGGACCCCCGACACAGGCGAAAATCCTACTGGGGACCGTTGAGTGTGAAGCGTTTATTATTATTATTAAATATATACAATAACGCTTCAGCCTGTAATATCCCACTACTGAGCATAGGTCTCTTTCCCCATGTAGGAGAAGGATCAGAGCTTAATCCACCACGCTGCTCCAATGCGGGTTGGATATATTCCCTACTACGAGTAACGATCGCTATCATGTACATGATAACAACCGGGACCGACGGCTTAACGTGCTCTCCGAGGTACTGACCTACAATAATACCTACAATAAATTTAACGTAATTGTTGATATTAGTTTTAAATATTTTGTAATAAATTTTTGCATGTCATATTGTTGACTAAACATGTACTTATGTATTAACAATATTGTATAATGTAATGACATGTCATGTTTAATCCAAATAAAAATTAGTAAATATTGTTATTGAAATAATAATAATAATTATGTGGTGTCATGGGACTCCAGGTAGGAACGAAGTTCCTTCGGATTGTATAGAAGCAACACAATTTGAAAAAAAATGTTGAATTTTCTATATATTTTCTAATTCTTGATTTTTGTTTAATTTTGTTGATTGGTTTTTAATTAAGTACATAAAAGTATTTATGAAATTTATTATTTAAAAAAATAACAAAACCGTAAAATAAAATAAATCAAATAAAATAATAATAATAATAATAATAATAATTCAAACTATTAAGTGAATTAAAAAAACATGTCTATTTTTTTTATGTCGACAGTATAAAATTACATAAATATTTTAAAAAAAGTTTACTAGTAATATTTTAGTTTTACAAACGTCATATTATACAGTCGTGTGATTGATATTACGTAACTTCCGTTATATATTTTTCTTACGGTTTTAGTATCATTTTTTTCAGTTCGGTCCAGCCAAATGTCAAGCCTGCCGTAAGGAACTTCGTTCCAACGAGTGTGCTTTGGACCACGCGACTGAAGTAAAACTTCTTTTACTCCTACAGTAACATACGTATTTTTTTTTTATGCCACTAGGTCGGCAAACAAGCGTACGGCTCACCTGATGGTAAGCGATTACCGTAGCTTATAGACGCCTGCAACACCAGAAGCATCGCAAGCGCGTTGTCGACCCAATCCCCAATCCCCTCAGGAGCTCTGGTCACCTTACTCACCAATAGGAACACAATACTGCTTGAAAACAGTATTATTACGTATAACGTAACACTCTCTCTTTCTATCTTCATAGAGTTACGTTTCCTAAGTAATCACGGAGTAGTACAAGTTTTCTTCAATAACAATATCTACTAATTTTTTTACTAACGCAAATTACTTTTTTTTCTACAAAAATACGCTATTTTATCAAATTTTGTATTCAGCATTCAAGTTGGTCTAGAAAAAAATCTATCTAGGTAATAATAAGTGTTTACCTTTTATAAGACTCCTTCAAAGGTTCTAGGGCGACAGCTGCGCTACATTACAAATTCATCACAGTACAGCCTACAACAACCTACGGTGAGATTATTATCCAGTAAAATTAGAAATTATTGATGGTTTGATACATAATATTTTAATGAATTTTATTCGACTGTATACTTTTATGTGTGTTACCAGGTAATTTTTTACTTGATGTACAGATTTTAATAATTCTTTTTTTAATCGAAAGGTGGTGTTTATCATGTGGTCCCACTTAAATTGTGGGTTGATCTTAAATGATGGGTTGCCTGGAAGAAATGGCTAATTAGCCATAAGTCCGCCCATTGTACTTCACTGTCTGTAACTATCTTTATGTTTTTTTTGTAATATATTTGTGGTGTACAATAAAGTATAAATATAAATAAATAAATAAATTTAATCGAAATCTGACTTGTTCTTTTTGAGTTGTCTCTATTTATGAGTATTTATATAGAGTTTATTTTTTAGATTATTGTATTATATTGATATTTATTTAGAGTTTTATATTTTCACATAAAAGAAATACAGTCGAATAAAATTTGACGATGCGTTAGCGCAGTGGTCAAGCACCGCATGTTGCGCTAGCGGTCGTGGGTTCGATCCCCGCACATGACAAACATTTGTATTGGCCATATTGATATTTATCGTGGTTTGAGCATTTGTGCTCGTGTATTGTCTGTTTCCATATCTATTAATACGCTAAGGTTAAGATGTTTGCCTCCCTTTTCAGAAAAAAACCTCACAATTACTCCACATAAATTATATATCATTTTATAGGTAATTGCTTGCTCTACCGGCATCTACAGCTAAAAAAATTATTACTGCTTTTGTTTTTGTAAATTAATTGATTATTACAATTATATATACGATGGCTTTAATTTTGAAACAACGTCAACATGATTGACAATTATTATACTGATTAATTGCGAATTATTCGCACGGGTATTGCTAGTTATTAGTTTAGCTATGATCTTCTATAAGGTTGAGACACTATCCCAGTGGGGCTGATCGAGAATTGGAGATAGGTATGACCTTAAAATGAAATACTTACACCTACTAGTTACTAACCTAAAGTTAGTTCGTTTCAGCCTGTAATATCCCACTACTGGGCATAGGCCTCTTTTCCCATGTCGGAGAAGGATCAGAGATTAATCCACCACGCTGCTCCAATGCGGGTTGGCAGATATATTCCCTAGTATGAGTAACGATCGCTATAAGGTGTACATGATAACAACCGGGACCGACGGCTTAACGTGCTCTCCGAGGCACGGTGGGGAGACCCACAAGAACTGCACAAACACCCAGACCAAGGTCAGACACATAAAGTTAGTTACGCAGGTACAATCATGAGGAACAGCTTAGTGTTCGATATTTTTTAATTTGCTCGATGATACTAAAACATGGGGCGTTATTCTAATACTCAGAATATTATATTTTAAACAAACGCACGATTTTCCTCGTTTCCTATTAAATTTGTTTATATTGTTTACTGTGAATTGATGATTCATATTTAAGTTTTAGCGGTATTATTTTAATATCTTTACGTCATATTACAGATTTGATGTAATAATATATTTATAACATTTTGATTGTGATGTGACAACATTTGTTATATGTTACAAATGTTTCCTTTACTCGTATAGGGTTGTCTGTAAGAAATTACTGTCAGTGATAAGACCGCCTTTGCACTTTTATTTACTATGTTTTTTTTGTCCCTTCTTTTTAATATTATTTTTGTAAGTGTGCAATAAAGTATAAATAAAATAAAATAAATAAACATTTGAGTACGCTATTCCCTCAAATTTATAGCGTCTTCGGTGCTACAAAGCCAGCCCTGTAGTCACCAACCCGCCTGCCCAGTGGTGACTATGGGCAACACACATGAGTTCACGCCAGTTTTGACGCGAACTAGTGGAGGCTTATGTCCAGCAGTCGACTGCAATAGGCTGAAATGATGATGATGATTACCTCAAATTGACGCGAGTAAAACCGTAGGGCACAGCTAATTATGATATCATCATTACAGCCTATACAGTCCACTGCTGGACATAGGCATCCACAAGTTTACGCCAAAAATAACGTGAACTCATGTGTTTTGCCCATAGTCACCACGCTGGGCAGGCGGGTTGGTGATCGCAGTACTGGCTTTGTCGCACCGAAGACGCTGCTGCCCGTCTTCGGCCTGTGTATTTCAAAGCCAGCAGTTGGATGGTTATCCCGCCATCGGTCGGCTTTTTAAGCTCCTAGGTAGTAGTGGAACTGTGTTATCACACCCACGGGAAGAGAGGGGGCGGCTAAATTCTTTAGTGCCGTAGCCACACAGCACATGATATAAACATCACAAATTGAGAAGTCACCACTTCATAGGTCAGAGTGATTTGATTAAAAATTCGTATTACTTAATGGTCTTCTCTATAAATATTTATTCGTTACACAATGTATTGTTCGAGAAATAGGTAAAGGATTTATAAATTTACAATTATTCCGATTTCAAGTATTCGCTTGTGTAACGATATTTCCATTGTTTTTGTATGTGAACAATTATTCAAGCTAACCTTAGGGGGGGGGGGGGGGTTCTAAAGAGACGAACTAAAATTATTTTACATTCATATCTAATATATAAAATTCTCGTGTCGCGGTGTTTGTAGTTAAACTCCTCCGAAACGGCTCGACCGATTCTCATGAAATTTTGTGTGCATATTGGGTAGGTCTGAGAATCGAACATCTATTTTTCATACCCCTAAGTTGTGGGGGGGGGGGGATTAAGGAATTAATAAGATATATGGCAAAACAACGTTTGCAGGGTTAGCTAGTAGTATTAGAAAAAAATCGCGAAAGGGTTAATTGAAAATTCCAGGACGGGATACATTAAATTCAAATTTGCAAAATTTATTTTACACACCATTTATTTTACACTGACCGACACGGTCACATGACAAACATTTGTATTGGCCATACCGATATTTGTCGTGGTCTGGGCGTTTGTGCAGTTCTTGTCCAGTTATTGGCCAATACAAATGTAAATATCACGACGTTTTGTTCTTGTCCGGGCTAATCTCCAAAACGACTGGATTCTAATGAAATTCTGCACAGATAAGTAACTTTGTCCCAAGTAAAAATAGAAAATTATTTCGATAAATATTATTATTATATTCAAGAAAAAAAAATACAAGAGGTACGAAGTTCAGCCAGCTCGGCTAGTATAGATTTATAAAGCAAACAAACATGGAAGGCACGACCAAATGCAGTTCGATGATAAATTTTCAAGAAACTTCCGTGTTATGGTGACACCAGGAAATCATGATGTACACGTGATACATCTAAAGAGAGTCGCGTCACACATTAGTCGGTTTTTATTGTAAGGTTTAAATGGGTTTGATGGTAAGGTCTATTCATTATATGTTATGGTCACCAACCCGCCTGCCCAGCGTGGTGACTATGGGTAAAACACATGAGTTCACGCCATTTTTGGCTCGGACTTGTGGAGGCCTATGACCAGTAATGGACTGCGATAGGCTGATGTGATAATGATGATGATGATGATGATTATATGTTTTACACGATTCAGCTTGTAACATCCCATTGCTGGGCATATGCTACTTTCTCTATGTAGGAGAAGGATCGTTACAGTAAATTGCAGTGGCTCTGCTTTCTGCTTCGGTGTTCGATTTCCGCTCCGACTTGGGTTGTAATATATGGTCTCGTATTTATAGATACATGCATATTTATTTGAGAAATATCGGCCAAGTGTGAGTTGGAGTCGTTCCGTACACAAATTATTAAAGATATTTTGTAACTAAAAATGCTTTTAACATTTTTTCCTTTATTTGTGCTATATGGCGTTGCTTCGTACCAAATTTTAAGATTCTGAGTTCACGAGAAGTACTCTGTAGGTCGTGATTCCCTTACGAATGTCGGCCCGTTGGAACGACGATCTACGTAAGATTGCCGGTGTAGGCTGGATGAGGATTGCGTAAAACCGGGATGTCTGGCGCGAACTTGGGGAGGCCTATGTCCAGCAGTGGACTGCAATAGGCTGAACTGACTGACTGACTGACGAATGCCGAAAATTTGCAGCATAAATGCCTGTATCTTTTGATTGCGTTGGCTTAGAAGTTTGATTTTTTCACAGCTCCAAGGAACAGTAGACAGGAAGGAACAGTGAGTATTTGATATAAACAAAAATAATAAAATAAATAAAAATGTAAATGTAATATGTTTGTGCACAATAATCTCAGAAACGGCTTATCCGATTGAGATGCGTTTTTCAATAATATATTGCGGTAAGCTTCACTTAACATTTAGTGTTTGTTTCATGTCAATCAGTTCATAAATAAAAAAGCTATGCCAAGTTTTAAGAATCACGTTGAATATGTAAATAGCCAAACGACGGTGTTTATAATCGAAAATAAACCCAAAAGATGTATTCAAAAAATTCTGTCTAAAATCACTATTCCACGCGGATGAAGTCGTGGGCACTGCTAGTTATTTATTATGTATTATTATTATGTATATATAGAATCAAGAACCGACAATACTAAATAATATAATGACGTCGCATTATTTCAAAGTCCTTTTAACATTAATATTCAATTATATTTCTCATTAAATTTTATATTTCATTCGACCATTTTGAAACGTATATGCCCGGTAACGTCTGCGTACTAAAGCTTGCAAATTCTACGTATTATAACCTTCGATGGAAAGTTCATTAATAATAATAATAACTTTATTTGTAAAGCACACTGTTCCTAACACACACAATATATGCATATACATATAACGTCCGCGGCAGGCATTACAATTAAAGTCTTAAGTCTAATACAATATGTGAGTAATTAAAAACAAAATAAAATAAAATAAAAAGTAGACGATAAAAGAAGATAGTAGCGCGGCAACAGTGTGTCTCACAAAAAGGTGGGACCTCAGCTATTCTCAGGACTAAAAGCCCTGACACTGGTAATGACGTCATGTCCGTTGCACCCTTTGTTCCCAAACATTGACAACGCTGTCTTATGTATATATTTAATATATATTTATATACATACATGTTCCAAAGAGTGTTGATAAATCTGAATGGATGGATTGGATTTATATACAAATAAAATAAATTGTAAGTGCCGGTTTTTCTTTTATTTTTTTGTGAACCCCCATCAAAAAATATTACAAGCCGCCTCTGCCTTATACACTACATTACATTTTATCTGTTAGATATTCATTTTTGTAACCAGTAAAAATATATTAAAAATTGTCTTACACCTACAATTTTTTCGTTACTTTTTTATGTACGTTGTCATTAAAAGTGAATTGTATAACCTTGTGTTTATAATTAATCGACTTTTCCTTAATGAAGATAAATAAAAGTTAACTTAAAATGTACAAAAAGCGTTACATTCGATTTAGGAGAGAATAATGCAATTAATTTTATGTAAGTTTTATATTGGTGCTGTGTGGCTACGGCACTAAAGAATTTTGCCACCCCCTCTCTTCCCGTGGGTGTCGTAAGAGGCGACTAAGGGATAACACAGTTCCACTACCACCTTGGAACTTAAGAAGCCGACCGATGGCGGGATAACCATCCAACTGCTGGCTTTGAAATACACAGGCCGAAGACGGGCAGCAGCGTCTTCGGTGCGACAAAGCCAGTACTGCGGTCACCAACCCGCCTGCCCAGCGTGGTGACTATGGGCAAAACACATGAGTTCACGTTATTTTTGGCGTGAGCTTGTGGAGGCCTATGTCCAGCAGTGGACTGTATAGGCTGTAATGAATGAAAAAGTTTTATATTGAAGTAGGATGCAGGAAATATCTGACTCGAAATTTGGAGCAGTGTGACTGCGGAAGTACCTCAACTTTACAGAAGATCACAGCTAAATAAGACTGCTGGATATATGTGTTGTGTACCTGTGGTGAGTAAGGTGACCAGAGCTCCTGGGGAGAATTAGGGATAGGGTCGGCAACGCGCTTGCGATGCTTCTTAGGTTGCAGGCGTCTAAAGCTACGGTAATCGCTTGTTTGCCAATCTATTTTTATTTAAAAAATAAACATTCGATTTGGGACAGAATAATACAAATAATTTTTAATATACGTTTTTAAAACAAATCCTGCCCAAATTTTGAAACAGCCCGACTCGGTACATCCCCGACGGACGGGTACCCCCCTACTTTACTACCTTAACCTTACAGAAGATCTCAGCTAAATAATACTGCTTTCAAGTAGAGTTGTGTTCCTTTGGTGAGTAAGGTAGGAAGCTTCTGGAAATCGGGGTTGCAGGCGTCTATATGTTAAGGTATCCGCTTACCATCAGGTGGGCGCTTCTCATCGCTTGTTTGCCTTTGTGAAAAAAAAAATTCAAATGTAATGAAGAGATAAGCCAAAAACAATATTATTATACGTATGTATATTATATCTGTTGTGACCCCCGGCCTCGCGCACCTCTCTCGTCGAGAGGTGACACGGACACGCGGTCAAGTGCACAGATAATAAAATAAACGTCGCTTTCGCGCGCTAATTAATTTCGAAATTTGTTTTTTTTTTAACGTCAATTATTAACTACCAGTACTATTGTAGGTATAATGTTTTTGATTTTGATATTATTTCTTGCTTTATGAGATATGTCCTTAATTTAACTGTTCGCAATCTAAACGAACCGTTATTAAATATAGCAACCGAATATAATAGATGTTTGAAATTCTAAATACGGGTAGATGTACCTAATACCTAGCTCAAATAAGCTAGATCCGTACTGTCAAGTAATTTAGCTATACAGTTGTAGTTCTCAATTTCAAACGAAGAACGCCTAATCAGGTAGCTTATATCCTACCTCCCTTTTCTACCTTGTTTTCTGTATAAAATTTATACCTACCCACATTTCTTAAAGAATTTTTTACGAAAGGGATAAACTACCCTCCAACTAATAGGGTTAGTTAGACTCTACAAGAGTATCAGTAGTAGTAATAGCACTTAATCAGAATTTGTCGTGGCTATAACTCCTTTATCCGGGTAGAACATAGCAGGAAGTACCTTCCTCAAAATTTGCAACATCCCGGCTGGGTAAGAAGTTAAGGATTTCAACCTTGCAGAAGATAACAGACAAGTCTTATTGCTCTCAAGTATTGGCGTGTTCTTGTGGTGACAATGATAGCCAAAACTCCTGGGGGTTGCAGGCGTCTATAGGCTACGGTGACCGCTTACCATCATGTGAGCCGTACGCTTGTTTGCCACATTTTAATATATAAATTGAAACAGTCGTCTAAATACATTCAAGAATAAACATACATCCATAATTATAGTTTCACTAATAGCTGTATTAATGATAATATTTACAATTCATAACAAACAAGAGATAACACTTGAAGCCTCTTAAAAATTACATTTAATTGCCTAATTATACTAGTGTTATCCGGCGGTTTCTGCTACGTTCAATTCGGCGGTCAATTATGGAAACATTTGTGTCCCGCGGTTTCACACACAGGAGTTGATTTGAGAAGAAATTGCCTGTGTACGGGACATGGACTATACAATACAAAGATAATCTTTATAATCTAATATATATAATTCTCGTGTCGCGGTGTTTGTAGTTAAACTCCTCCGAAACGGCTTGACCGATTCTCATGAAATTTTGTGTGCATATTGGGTAGGTCTGAGAATCGAACATAATCCATTTTTCATCCCCCTAAATGTTAAGGGTAGTCCACCCCTATTTTTTTAATTTTTTAATAAATTATTTATTTTTTATTTTATTATGATTTGGCGTTGAAAAATACATATAACCCTAAATTTTCAGTCCTCTACCACCAACCCCTATTTCTAAATAGCGTTTAGCGGCAAGACGTTTGCCGAGTCAGCTAGTATTAGTATACACAGGTACAACATCCGTGTACTCTAAATGATCCGAACTTGGAATTACAATTTTATCATTACTTCTCGTGTTTAGTCAAAAAAATCGATTTTTGAAGTGAAACTTCTTTAAGCGCATGAGGGTAAATTTTTTACGGATGAAACGGTAACGTTTTGATGAAACGGCGACGTTTTTGTCGATGGATCTGGAACGGAAATCTAAAGCTTTAGATTTCTATTAATATAAACGAAAATAAAAATTAGCTTGCCAAAGAAGTTTCACTTCTGACGTGTGTACTTTGTACGGACGCACTTTTTTTTCTCGATGAGTTCATTTTATTTTGACGTATAACGATTACGTCAACAAAAGCAGATAAAGCGGCGTTAACGTTTAGCAGCAAGATAACGTTGCCTGAGTCAGCTAGTTAAATATATATAATTCTATATCCTACGTCATAACTATGACAATCCACAATGATGTAGTTTGCTACTGGCGAAAGTATTTTCAAAATCGATTCAATTACTTCAAAGATTAGCCCATACAAACGAACTCTCAAACTCTACCTCTATATAATAAAAAGTATTATGAGTACGTTATCGTATTTATTATATATTTTTTATTACCTAAGTATATTTCTACGTAATATTTGCATTGCGTGATATAAATTTATCTTTCTTTCGCTTAATTACTTTATCTGTACATTTTAAAGTCTTATTGGATGTTTACCGAATTATCACATTTATTATAATTTTTGAATTGTATCAACATAAATTGATAGTTTTTATCAAAGAGACTAATAGATAAAGCGATTATTCGGTGCAGGATTACAAAGTTGATAAAGATACGTGGACTAGTGACGCTGTATTTCATGCAAGATATTACTAATTTTGTGCTAAAACAGTTTATAAATTATTATCAAAAGAGTAACTGCGGAGTTTCTTGCCGGTTCTTCTCTGCAGCATCTACATTCCGAATCAGTGGTAGCTTTACTTCTACAAATATAATAATTGATTTTTAAAGTTTTAATTTGTAAAATTATTGGCATATTTGAATAAAGTTATATTTGATTTTTTGATTTTGACTATCATCGAACAACCGCTACGGTGTAGTGGTGCAAGTAGTCGCCTAAAACACACATACATGGACAAAGAGGCCTAGCCTGGTCTGATATTTAGGCTGAGTGCGAATACGAATTAATCAAAGTAAATGACCCTATAAACACAACACTACTGGGTTTTTCATACAATTGGAGAAGCTTAACCCACCAGTCAGCTCTACTGCGGGATGGTGAAATAGTTCTCTACCACGAGTAACGCGAGACTAATAAGTAAATACAGAATTGTAAATATGTATAATGTTTAATAAACTTTTGTAATTAAAAAAAAAATACACTGATGTCTGCTCCTACCGGGTATCGAACCCGCGACCGCCGGAGTTAAAGCGAATACCACTACACTAGCCCGGTTCTTAATCTAATAATTATAAAAATAATTGTTTACGTAACACAAAGATAAACTTCGTCACGTCGTTTTGAAATTTTATTGCGTCACTTCCAGTCATAGCGTGATGTTATATGGCCTATAGACTTGCTAAATAACTATTTTTTCAGTGCTGACTCATACATATAAACATTTGGTTTCGTTTTGAGACTTGAAACTCACTGTGATTAAATTCGGCCTATAACATCCGGTTGCTAGGCATAGGCCTCTTTCTCTATGTAGGAGAAGTATTGGAGCTTAATCCAGTCATTGATATATATGGAGCGTGATGTTATAAAGCCAAAATGTGCTCATAATCACTCTTTCCTCTACATAATTACACATAACTTGTTTAGTTAAATGAGACTATACATACAAACAAACTTTAAACAAAATTCAACAATTATGTTTGTTCATTTAGTTAAATACATTATTAACTAACTATTAACACGAATTTGTGTATCTTTAATTATTATTCTAACATGCTATATTTATAATCAGAACTAGCGGACTCCGCAAACGTTGTTTTCCCATATATGTTATTAACACCCTTTTTTTAATTCTTTATTTATAAAGCCATACACCTATATTAACACCCTTAATCCCTAAATAAAATGTTCAGAAATTTATGAATAAATGTTTAACAAAAGGCATTTTGAGCCCGTGGATGTAAATTAAAAAAAAAAAAAACCAACTAACCCCCCCCCCCCCCCTTATAACTTGGGGATATGAAAAATAGATGTTGGCCGATTCTACCCGATATGCACACAAAATTTCTCGTCTCGTCATTCTAGGTCCAGCCGTTTCGGAGGAGTATGGTAACTAACATTGTGACACGACAATTTTATATATAAGAAATAAGACTAGCGGTTTCAGACGCGTCAATATAAGAAAAAAAGTCTATAGCCTTCATCGGTAAATGGACTATCCATAATAATAAGAATTTTTCAATTCGTACCATACCAATAGTACCTGAAATTAGCGAGTTCATGCACGATGCGTTCGATACGTTCATCAACATTTTTCATTCGTCTTAAATTTAGAAGCTACTTTTTGAGATATTTTTATTGTATTAAAAAAAAAAAAAAAAAAAAAAACAATGTAACACCACTACACCAATATTGTATGACGCCTATTAATTTTCTTTATTCTGTTATAAATTTTATATATGTTATCTGTATATTGACTATGAAATTATTATTTTTTTCAAATCATATTTACTTATTGAACGTTACTTTTTATTTATTTTATTTCCTAACATAATACTTTTTGTTCATTTTCAATTTAATTATTTCGTTCAAAATTTTTTTTCCAGTAGTAGGTATAGGCTATATTTAAATAACCTTTAAATATTTTGTACATACTTTAAACTAAATTTTTATATTTTTTAATTTATAATTTTAAATAGTAAGGGTTATATTTTAAAGAAGTTTTTTTTTTAATAATTACAATTAACATATAAAGTATTTCCACGTAATCAGCTTAACCCGTTTATTATCTGTCCTTAACAAAGCATTGAAAGAAAAAATAACCTTACCTTTACGAGAATTCAGCTTAATAAAAGTTCACTTATGCAACACGCATTTTACACAAAATTAATCACTTTTGTCACATCCATATGTGAAAAAAATAAAAAAACACACCACAGTAATTTTTAGAGATAAATCGAATAACTACAACGTGTTATAAAAGTTTAAATTGATTTGCAAAAGTTGAAATCCGAGTTCGTAATTTTGGCGCGATGTTTCAGCACGAAAAGTGACACACCCTTTCACGTCGGGCGCTCGGCCAGTACTAAACTAACCTGAATGGTTGTGCCAGCGTGGTCAACGTATCGTATGATCGAGATAAAAAAAACAGTGTAGCTTTCGCCCGCGTCTTTTCTTACCTGTTTAAGGCCACGTTTATATGTGAAGTATTACACACCAACCGTGGGAACCAATAATTGCATTCTGCATAGTATAAATCGATAAATAAAATATGAAATTTAAATCATTTGAATTTATTTTACGAAATTATTTTGGACTATCTTTCCGTCTGCGGCTTCACTTGCGTTGGACTACATGATTTTGTCTGTTCCGTTTTCGCGAATGCTAAAATACAGCCTATGTCACTAATCAAAATTCTTAAAGCCGGTCCAGTAGTTTTTGAGTTAATCCAGCAAACAAACAAAAAATCAAATCTTCCCTCTGTATAGAATTATCTTTTAGTTGTATATAGGTATTCATGGTGTTGCGTAAGATTTTTTATTTTTAAATTTCACACTTATGGACACAGCTTAATAGATTCCAATAAAATTTCGCATCCAATTCTTTTGTTTGACAATTCACATAGGTATTCGCTGAGAGAAATTGTGATTTAAATTTAATGCAGATTTAATTATCGTGAAAGGAGAATGTAATAATTATTAATTAATTTTCGGTTGATCTTTTTGTTGACCTTTCAAATGTTGCTTAAAAAGTTAAGAACTACCTACGTTTTTAAATTTCAACGATCTCCGACGACATAAACTAAAATTTTGATAAAATTACACAATTATTTAATGAAAGTAAAATTATTCTTTTGGCAATTAGTTATCCCTTTAATTATTATGTTTTTAATGATATAATAATTTTAATAATAACTTCTTAGGCTTTTTACATTTCGTTCAATGCTTCAATTTTATAATTCAATAAAAAAAAAAATGCAAATTCGCCAATATAGCGTATCTGTCGTATGTTCAGTAATTTTATTTACAGAACAATGTGCAATACACACATGTACTGGGAAACGGAAAACACATGTAGTTTCTCGACATTTATAGAATTAGAGAAATGATTCATTGAATTAAGCTAGGAGTAGGTTCAAATCTGGGTAAGAATTTTTGAATTCAGTTTGATTTTGCTGGAGACATTTCACATAGTTTCTTTTATACATAGGGCTACAGGTAAATTCTTTCGACAATTTTTAATCTTATATATATTATATTATATCGTCTTACCTGTAGGCTTACTCTTGACTTCAATCCCAATCTCACAAAAACACGAATTCAATACAGTTCCAGTTCCAATCTGTAATATTTTGGTACTCTTGACCAAATCGAGCTTTCAATTGAATTGAAATTGGAATCGAATTGACGATCGGTTTCCAGTGTAACCATTATAATAAAAAATAATAAGAAAATAAAATTTAACGCATGAAATTTTATGTCTTTTAAATTATAATGTGTCTCCAATAATTAATTATTATCTATTATGTTGTAATTCCTTAAATTAAACCTAAAACTGATTTTTTTGACCATAAAAACGCAAGATGTATTTATTATACATTCTGGCATAATGTGTGTTGTTGTTAAAAAAAAGCTCACGACTGGCGCAATTTCGAGACTTCAAAATTTCAAATTATCTCAATTACGTATTTTCTTAATTTATATTTATAAATAATTAACTTATCATCTTTCTTTATTTACTTCTGTAACAATTTCTGCAATTTTACCAGTGTTAAGCTCAAATTAGTGAATACAAAAGTTTATTAATATAGTTAAAACAAAAGATATTAGAGACTTAAATAATTTGATTTTTATTTAAATGTTTGAAACATAAATACTGTGATTTTTATTTAAATATTAGACATAAATACTGTGATTTATATTAAAAAATTGCCACCTTAGGTTAAAAGAGGATAAAAGGTAAATTGTTAAGTATTTAGTTCTATTTTAATAAATACTGTGATTGTGGTATTTTTGATAATATAAAAATATACATAGTTAATATGTTAAAAATAAGCACCAGTCGCGCCATTATCTTAACAAAAAAAACACTTTAAGATACATAATCGAACACTAAAAAGTTAACTTTATTGAAACGAGTAAATTCGATCCCAAACACGATTTCCAAGTCGATAGTCAACGTCAAAATATTGTCAAGAGTGCAAAAAAATGTATAAGATCGAGAAATCCCAATTTCTATTAGTTACATAAAATTCCACTGTAATTGAGTCAAATCGTGCGCTAGTGTAGTGTTCAAGAGTACCGATTGACAAGTTCTCGATCCCAATCCTAAATTTCAAATAGGATTGAGTTTCAAGAGTAAGCCTGCTGATCTGAATGATATTTAATCCCAATTTCGCGGTTTTGAAAACACACAATACAAACACAAACCAACATACCTTATTGTGTATAATTATTCTTTACAAATATTTGTCATATATGGGCATCGAACCGACCGCTACAACAGCCAGGCTACCCATTCAGTCCGGCAGCTTTTTAAGGTCAATGATTATTTGACATTTATTTGTGGCTTACGTAAGACTTGTCACTTCTTCCGTATACTTGCAATACATTCTTTAATCTCTTTGGACCTGTTTTATTGATTGCCAATAATGTCTCAGATAATTATCCTTTCGATAGTGGTATCGAACAGAACTGATATATTTTATACTGATTTACTTTTATAGTAATTTCCATTTTACGCTTACGCTGCTGGGCATAGGTCTCTTTCCCAGTCCTGGATTTATAAATAGGCCGTATAGGCCGCGGCCTTGGGGCGCCAGCGTCCTAGGGGCGGCAAAAATTGTATATCTTGTTTCTTTTTTACGCTCTCTTTTTCAATGACTAATTCATTCGTTTATTTAAAAGGTATTTCGTAGGCGGCAGAAAAAAAGTGGCCTACACTCATAAAAAATATAAATCCGGCACTGCTCTTTCCACGTGTAGGAGAAGCATCCGAGCTTAGTCCACCACGCTGCTCCAATGCGGGTTAGCGGATATATTCTCTACTATGAGTAACGATCGCTATCAGGTGTATATGATAACAACCGGGTCTGACGGTTTAACGTGCTCTCCGAGGTATGGTAGGAAGGTCCACAAAGACTACATAAACACCTAGACCACGGCAAACATCTGTATGACCAATACAAATGTTTGTCATGTGCGGGGAATTTTGACTTTATCCATCAGATACTTATATTCGAAACCTGTATAATCAAATAATCAAGAGGTATAATAAATATAAGTCTTCGAGAAATGCGTCTCCCTGTTATGACATACGTTGCTGAGATGTGGATACTGAAAAAGGGACAGTCCAAAAGGGTTCAAAGTCACTCAAATTGCAATGGAACGGACTATACTTGGGGTTCCTCTAAAAGATAGGATCAGAGATCAGAAATGAAACTATCCGCGAGAGAACAAAGGTAACCGAGACAGCCCGGGCCCCTGACATAGAAATATTGTCCTAGTGCCTAGTGCTGTGTAGTGTCGATAGTGTTTATACATTTGTTTAATTTCATTTAAAAATGCATTATTGGCTTCAGTATCGACCCTCAATATGTACCATCAAAAATTAAAATTTAAAAATACCCTCAATACACATATTTGGGTATATTGCATTGTTTAACGACTTCAAAAAAGGAGGAGGTTATTCAATTCGACCGTATATATATTTTTTTTTGTATGTTCGGGGATAACTTCGTCGTTTATGAACCGATTTTGATAATTCTTTTTTTGTTGGAAAGGAGATATCCCTGGTTTGGTACCATGATAAGAAAACCAGGATCCGATGATGGAATCCTAGAGAAATCGAGGAAAACTCGAAAATCCGCCTAACTTTTTACGGGTGTACCGATTTTGATAATTTTTAATTTAATCGAAAGCCAATGTTCATCATGTGGTCACCTTTAAATTTCATCGAGATTTGATTACAGCTTTTGGATTAATCTTTGATAATGCGTATTTACTTGACAAATTTTTCGTCTACCTACGTTGTATTACTTGTCGATATAATTGAAGTCGGTTTTGTTTTCGTTTGCGAGCAAACACAATTATAATTCATGTAGAGATTATTTCTAGTTTAAATAACCTTTAGCAAGCTTATTACAAAAGATTCAAACGTAAAATCCGTCTGTTTGTAAATTTAAAAGCTGTTAGAAATGTTTCATCGATTGATCGGAGTCATACTTTAACCGTCTTTGAACGGAATCTAAGCGGAGTATTGTGTTTAATTTACACCCTGATGACGACACAGCTAATTATAATTATGATACTCTTCGGGTCAGTGGTTACAATTATTACACTAAGGGTCGCGGATTCGAACCCTGCTCGTGACAAATTGTTGTTTGGACCATATATTTTGATGATCTAGGCATTTGTGTTTGCGTTTTGTGTTTCTTGACTTTTGATTTAGGATTTTCTACTAGGGTAATAGGCGTTTTCATTCATTCATTACCTACTATACATTGCGAATCAGTGGTAGTTTCACATTTTTAAAAATTAATATTATTTTAATGTGCATAATCACGTTTTATAAGTTTATTTAAATCTATTTGTAAGTAAATTAACGTTTTATTGTTCTTTAAATTTGTCTGTCTGTCTGATGTCTATTCCGGCACTGCAAAGAATCTGCTATACTAAATTATATGCAACTTTCTCGTTGTGATTCTGGAGATTTAAAGACACCTTAAAATCGGGTGTATGTTTCATCTCGATACACCGTTTGAAAATGTAGTTTTTACTCTATAGGCTATATAACGTCACGCTACAACTAATAGGGATATCAACCGGAATGTTTGACGCGAGCCTGGAGAAGGCCTCTATCCAGAAGTGGATTGTAATAGGCTGAAGTTAGTACAAGTTATAGGAGCGAAGTATATTTAAATAATATGTAATCAAAACTAACCGTTTCTCCAGTATAGGCACAGGGTTTAAAACGTTAATTGTCAATAATTTCGTAATAAACAAACAAGGAACAACAAGTCGCTCATGCAAAAGATCTCCGATCTCGTCGTTGTTGAATCAAAGGCATTCCACTTGACTGCACCCGCCATTTTGTTTCCCTTTTAATTCACCGCCTTTCTTTGAAATGGCTGTCTATGAATTTGGGGTCCGTTGGAAATAAAAATTACTATTATATTTGAGTTTGTGCAAAAATAAAAATAAACTAATTATAAATACACATTATTCGGGATATCTCATAAACTATACTGTCTGATCCAGGTCAAATTAAATGGGTCCGACAACACAAGCACCAGCTTTCGATTAAAATAATTGTGTAATAATTTTGAAGTCGGTAAAAACTATCATGAATTGCAAAAAACACAGGATGTTTTGATTTATAAAAAATAAAATATAGACGAATATAAGTACGTTAAATCAATTATATTCAATTACAAGACAAAAACAAAAAAAGGTGTGGGAAAATCTCTTTTAATATTGACTAATTATATACACACACATATATATAACTTATACTTTAGACTGGCAGTAGGTATCGAACCCACAACTTCCAGAACAGAAAGGGGAGTCACTGCAAACTGCACCAACGGGTTAATCATAATATAAATCATACATTACAAAAAATACATTTGAAAATTATTTAATGTAATAACAACTCCACGGAACCCAACCTCTTTGAAACACACTTGGTGTCATTTTTTATCTGTTATCATAAAGCGGAGCACACATTATTATAGAATTGACACCTTTCTTGGTCCCTTTGTGTGGGGTGGCGAAATGACTGGCCGGAATGATTAGTTGCTATACAGCTGTTAAATAATAATATATTCAAAAATAGTAATATTTTTAACTTTTTAAAATTTTGGTACACTTTTAATTGGGGTGAATAGGTATGACTTTTGATAATATTCTAAACATTTAGAAACTATATTATTACTAAGTATAATTATTTAAGTTATAAAAATAATATACAACATACTAAATTACATTTTTTCGTAAATGGTTCTCCATAGTTATGACTAAAGTAATGTAATAATAATAAATAAAATATGTAGTGTTTAAAAAAATATTATCAGTGAAGTCTGTTTTCTAATTTTTTTTCTACCAAAATCAATACTGCATTAAATTAAAAATAAGTCTACGCATTGCTTTAATGGTAGAATCACAAAATTTCTTTTAATAGATTAAAAAAACTCATTTCGTTTATAATATAATTATATATTAATTTTATTTATATATGTTTTAACTATTAGCACCAAATACTACTTTTCGAACTCCTGTATACCTACAAAGGGCCGCCCAGGTACCCGTTTCGAGCACTCCTGCGCATCCTAACCAAACACTAATAAGTATTGTCACTTCTATACCCATTTAATGTTGACAAAAAAGGAGTATTTTTTTCATTTTGAAAAGTAGAACAAATATGCCACCTGGTCAGCCTTTATTTTTAATATTTAAAAAACGACTTTTTAAAATCGATTGTACTGTGTATGGCACGCTTTACAATGATTGCGGTATAGTAAATTGATTAGTTCCAGACTTCCAGAGAACCCTGTCTAGCAGTAGCTGAGATGTTTTGTAACTTTATATATTGTAGGCTACCTAGCATTTATCATTTATTTATGTATATTATATTTAATTGTATTATACATATATTAACAATTAATATTTAATTTATAAAATGTTCCAATATTTATATTTATGAAACAAGCTAACCGCACTATACCCGTAGTATACGGCGTATATGACATTAGCTCTTTCTCTCGCAGTGTTTAAAATGCACATTTATATTGTAACTAACTGTGCCAGCGACTTCGTCTGCGTGGAACCTAAAATTTTTTTATATTATAGCGTTACATTATAATTTGCGTCTAAGAGGGTAGTTTTAAAATATTTGAGAGAGAATTATGAAAGACATTCTTAAAAAGTTTTTTTTAAAGTTCTAAATGTGTTTGTACGCCGAACAGTATGGATGTAGTCGACAGTGCTATAGCCATTTATAAGCCCAGCCTGCTCCGGTGGTTGGAATTCGTCGAAGTCTTGTGGCGAGACGATTATTAACGACCCTCGAAAACAGCTTTTTATACAACTTTTTATTAGTGTTGTGTTCCTGTATTGATCGAATTAGATAAAACTCCCAGTAGAATCGGGGGTAGAATCGGCAATGCGCTTTCGTTTAGTGTTACAGGTGTCTATAGGCTACGGTAATCGCTTACCATCAGGCAGACCGAACGCTTGTTGCCGCTATAATTATATAGCGCGTTCTAGTTATATAGAAGCACTGGGGATGCAAGAGTTGACAGTCGACAACGCTTATGATAATCGTTGCATTGCGGTAACCGCTTAACCTGGGGGGAATTAGGGATAGGGTCGGCAACGCGCTTGCGATGCTTCTGGTGTTGCAGGCGTCTATAAGCTACGGTAATCGCTTGCCATCAGGTGAGCCGTACGCTTGTTTGCCGATCTAGTTACATAAAAATATACGTTACTTAAAAATAATTACAAATTGTGTGATATAATAGTTAAACTTATGGCTAATTACCCATTCCTTGCAGACAACCAAAGTACAGAGCTTGCTTTAAGTTGCGCACGCGGCTATATGCCGCTGTTTGACCGTAGTGTCACAGTTAACGACTCAGCTGATAATATCGCCAGACAGACGAATTGACAATCAATATTAATTTAAAATCGTTTAGAATGTAAGAATGAGTTAGGTTCCCTACACACGCTAATAATTTTAAAAAATCTGTACGGGAGGTTAGGTTAGGCGACGCGTTGACGCAACGGTCACAGTACTGATTTGTGGCTGTCGCGCTGGCGGTTACTGGTTCGATCTCCGCAAATATCAAACATTTATACTGGCCATATAGAGTTTGCCGTGCCTCGGAGAGCACGTTAAGCCGTCGGTCCCAGTTGTTATCATGTTCACCTGATAGCGATCGTTACTCATAGTATGTGAATACAATGGATAGGCCTTTATAAAATTATAATAATAATAATATATTTATAAAGAGTATCCTCTTTAATCTCTAAATATTTAAATTTAGTATTTTCAATTGTCATTGCAGATGACATAAAAAAATAATAAAAGTATAAAACTATGGTGTTTGATGAAAACGGAAAATAATAATAAAATATAATTAATACAGAAGAATTATAAATAATAAACATAAATTGTCGTTTCTCTTATTTTCAGAGCAACGCAATTTGTTTATTTATAAAGAAATACCTTATATATTTATTTCGGGACTAGCCCATATAGTGTTAGTAACAATTTTTCTTATAATCTAGTGTTAGTACAATTACAAAGTATAAACTAAATACATTTTAATAATAATCTACTTGTTAGGTACATAAAACTTAGAACTAAACTAACAACGAAGTTAATAACACTGTACACTAAATGTAATATAATAATCTCTTCCTATGAAACTCCTGTGCTAAAGATTATAAGTTAGCAGAAGGAGCATGAAGATGTACCCAGCGACAAAATAATGGGGAGTCCCATCGGTCGGCCAAGACGTTCAGGATGGTGTGATTATAGGTAGCTAGTAATTTTTCAAATAATTACAATGTTTAATTTTAACTCGTAAAATAAAAATCCAAAGATTCAAAGCTTTAAATGAAGTAATTTTTAGTTTTGATTTTGATTTTTCAGAAACAGTCCAACGAAACTGTTTGTCACCTGTCGTCGCTTGTCGTTACTTAGAGCGTTGCTTGTTGTCGCTTGTCGTCACCTGTTGTTGGTTGTCGCCTTTAGATGTCGCACGCTGTCTAGTGTATAGCGTCTGTAACCGCCCTTAAACTATTTTAAAACATATGATTACACTTTTTGCATTATTTCTTCGAAAGGATGTAACGAATGACCCGCTGTGTCCGTTTATGACATCATTTTACAAAAACAATCATCAAAAGTAATTAAAGTATTATGGTTTCGGAGAATTTCAACAATAATAATGACTACTCGATCTGTCACTACTCTCCTATCAAGAAGGTAAGTTGTGACAACATTGTGCTTAGACTATTTGATTAATTAAATATACTTTTACATATTTTGTTGAGGTAGACCGTAAAGATACCTCACTTCAGCAGTTCAGCCTATCGCAGTCCACTGCTGGACATTGGCCTCCACAAGTTCGCGCCAAAAACGTCGTGAACTCGTGTGTGTTGCCTATAGTCACCACGCCGGGCAGCCGGGTTGGTCACCGCGGAGCTAGCTTTGTCGCAGCTAAAACGCTGCTGCCCGTCTTCAGCCTATGTATTTGGAAGCAAGCAGTTGGATGGTTATCCCGCCATCGATTGGCTTTTCAAATTCCAAAGTGGTAGTAGAACTGTGTTATCCCTTAGTCATCTCTTACGACACCCACGGGAAGAGAGCGAGTGGTTATATTCTTTACTGCCGTAACCACATTACAAGATATATACTGCTCAAAATTTGGAGCAGCCCGACTGGAGAAGTCCTCAACCTTACAGAAGATTACAGCTAAATAACACTACTTTCAAGCAGTGTTGTGTTCATGTTCGTGAGTAAGGTGACCAAAGCTCCTGGGGGGGAATTGGGGGTAGGGTTGGCAACGCGCTTGCGGTGCTTCTGGTGTTGCAGACGTCTAAAAGTTACGGTAATCGCGTACCATCAGGTGAGTCGTACGCTTGTTTGCCGACTTATTTATTTAAAAAAAAATCTAGATTTTCAACTATCTACGTATCAATTTTCATTAAAATCAGTCCATTCGTTTTTGCGTTTGATTAATAAATATACAAACTTACGCAATTATAATATCAGTAGGATAGAGTATAGTATAGTATAGAGTTATGGTCCCGCGTGAGTAAGTTAGAGAGCTCCTGGGGAGAATCGAGGATATACAATTCAAACTCTTGGTATATACAATTTGATGACTTTTTTATACCACAACACTACCTAACTTATAAATATACAAGTTATTATTATAGTAGCTGTGCGGTTTCACTCGCGTTGATTTTAGAAAAAAGTATTATAATATAACCTACCATGGTAAATGTACTATCAAACACAAAAATCAATTTTCAGTTCGAACCAGTAGTTCTTGAGATTACCGCGTTTAAAAAAAAACAAGCTTTTCTGCGTTAAAATATTAGTATAGATAAAAATTACAATTTAAAGAGCAACAGACGAGAGGGTAGTTTGATTTTTTTACGAAAAAACTTTTTGATTCTGGATTATTTTTATTCTAAGAAATTTTTCAATGCAAAATGTTATTATGTACAAAGCGACTATCGCATATACACATCACAGTACGACATTGTTACAACAACTGAATCATTTGCTACATCTTATCTCCGGAACAAAGTATCTTTCATACATTTATAGATTAGGCGCAATTTGACTTTGACCCCTTGCCTCTGAGAGCACGTTAAGTCGGTCCCAGTTGTTATCATGTACACCTGATAGCGATCGTTACTCATAGTAGGAAATATATCCGCCAACCCGCATTGGAGTGCGTGGCGAATGAAGCTCTGATCCTTATCCTACATGGGGAAAGAGGCCTATGCTCAGCAGTGGGATGTTACAGGTTGAAATGAACCAGCATTAAGTGTAATCCAACGGACGAAACAACTCTTGATCCACATAGCATTCATCATTACATCATTACAGCCTATACAGTCCACTGCTGGACATAGGCCTCCACAAGTTTACGCCAAAAATAACGTGAACTCATGTGTTTTGCCCATAGTCACCTTGATGGACAGGCGGGTTGGACACATAGCATTATTAGAAACGAAATAGCAAAGAAGCGATATTAATTCCTAAAATATGTATAATTTAAATACAACACTGCGTAGGTTTTAAAGCGTGTCTGAGACTGTGCCTAGGTCTAGATTCTGGACTAACGGGATACTGTGTGGGTGGATAGTAATGTCTCATAAAGGCGAGTCTGTTTGTTATTCATCTTTATAGTCATATCTATTGTTATATTATAAAGATGTAAAGTTTCTAACTTTGTTTGTTTGTAGGGGGTAATCTTCGCAAATACTGATCCGATCTTAAAAATTCTTTCACTAACAGAAAGCCACACTATTTAGGAGTGATATAAGCTATATTTTATTATGATTGAACAAAAAATTCAATGAAAAATAATCATCATCATCATTACAGCCTATACAGTCCACTGCTGGACATCGGCCTCCACAAGTTTACGCCAAAAATAACGTGAACTCATGTGTGTTGCCCATAGTCACCACGCTGGGCAGGCGGGTTGGTGACCGCAAGGCTGGCTCTGTCGCACCCAAGACGCTGCTGCCTATCTTCGGCCTGTTTATTTCATAGCCAGCAGTTGGATGGTTACCCCGCCACCGGTCGGCTTTTTAAGTTCCAAGGTGGTAGTGGAACTGTGTTATCCCTTAGTCGCCTCTTACGACACCCACGGGAAGAGAGGGGGTGGCTATATTCTTTAGTACCGTAGCCACACAGTACTGAAAAATAATATTATATGTAAATCAAGTCAGAGAAATGCGAGTGAGATGAAATATTTACTATATATTTGCATCACAAAAATAATAATTAACGCCCATAGAAGTGGGCACGGGTCGGCTAGTAATTAATATATACTACACACGGTCGTTTGTTCCGAAGTTACTAGTAATTTTGTATTGAGTTTTTAGTTAAGCGCAGGGGCCCGGGATCGGAGGCCTGCGTAATTCTGATTATATTTTAAAAAATCTGAATATGATGAAAAACCTATTTATTAAGAAAGAAGAGGATATTAAACATAGCTCTATGATGCACAGGTAGGTTACTGTAACCAAAACATCGAACAACCTGACGGTTCTAAGATTGTGAAGAGGATGGTATTTTTATGGACTTTTATTATAAGGCGCTTAAGGCCAGCAGTCCTCAGACTGCCTAGAGATGCTAGGACATGGTCTAACATTGACGGGTTTTTCTGTTAAAGGCGATGGTCTTTCTAATGGTGGTCTTTGAAACACTTATCATGTTTCTGAAAGATAGAATGAGTTAATGGAGGAATGGAGCATTATTATGCTCTATTGATTGTACATTAATCTATTAATTGTACTGATGGAAACAAATATTTAAAAAAAAGTGTGCGCTGCAGACCACACGACTGAAGTAAAACTTCTTTACTCTCTGTATTATAAAGTTGAAGAGTTTGTTTGTTTGTTTGAATGCGCTAATCTCAGGAACTGGTTCGAAGTGAAAAAATATTTTTGTGTTGGATAGTTCATTTATCGAGGAAACCTATAAGCTATTATTTTAGCACGTTTTTTTCACAAATTACAGGCACAGCTAATAAGGCAATTTGCGTATTAAAATTAAACTGAAAAAGGTTTTATAACATTTACTACAAGGAGGTTCTAACGAAGTAGTGTTTCATCACAATTATAATCAATTGTAGGTACATGAAGTAACCTTTAAATTAGTCTGAAAGCGGAGCTCACCGTCCTGATCATTTTGGGTCATCGGTGCAACGAGCTTTCATAAGGAAGCTCATACGCGGAAGACTTTTATACCACAGATATAGCAAAGCAGCGTACGGTTGTAATGGCTCTAATACATGTGGCTCAAGTGGGTTAAGCCTAACCTAAAGCTGACAGAATATCACAGCTAAAGAACACTACCATCAAGTAGTGGTGTGTTCCTGTTGTGTTAACGACTCGAATCGGAGGTAAGGTCACCCGGTATTGCAGAAATTAAAACAAGTAATATACAATTTATTAATTATTTTATAACATATACACGGTCGTCTGTTCCTACGGTAAGCAAATTAATGTTTGTGTTATAGGTAACGGTTGATATAGCAATTTTTTTTTTATAACTTTGTAGAAATAGTACATATATAAATAAATGTAAATATTACACCCAGCTACAGGCGGGAAGCATGGATATAATTTTTGTAATAATTTTGATATATATATATATATTAATTCATGAAGCAAAAACTTTGTACACCTTTTTACGAATATTGCGCTGACAGAGATGAAGCTTCGTACACTTATAGTTTAAAGAGAAACGGAGTGAGGAATGTTAATTCTTTTTTAAAAATTTATGCAAAAAAATACGGTAAATGAATAATAAAACATTACACACACTACCATGCATTTCACACACACACGAATATATTTAACTCTTTTGTTTATTATTATAGAAGTACAAGCTGACCCCGCGAACGTTGTTTAGCCATATATGTTATCAAACCCCTTAACCCCCCCCCTTATAACTTAGGGGTATGAAAAATAGATGTTGTCCTATTCTCAAACCTATCCGATGTACACACAAAATTTCATAAAAATCTGTCTATCCGTTTCGGAGGAGTATTGTAACTAACATTGTGACACGAGAATTTTATATATAAGTCTTTGACCACGGAACCTTAATAATATTCAAACTTATAATTAAAATTAATTATGGTCGAATTTCCACCACTATGCGACCACTATTATTTTTAACGAGTTAATATTGAATCGCTCATTTATTGACAGCCTAAGACTTTCGCTAAAGCGATATTAAGTCTAAACATTATAATACCGTCTAACATGGGCATAGTTACGGTTCTAGGTCTTAGACCATACCTAGATCTGGCTTAGTGTTTCAATTGCCCTTTTACAGACCTCAAGAACCTATCATAGCGAGCCATAGATGAGCGGCCATTTTGATATTTTAATGTTTTGTTGAATAGGTTTATTTTATAGTGAGTACTAGGTAGAAGTTTTTTATATGATGATTTTATATTCGGTTCTGAGCGATTTTTGATATAATATTAAAAAAAAATTAGTAATCCCTCATGTGTGGGTAGCACAAAAAATCAATAACGCGAATTTTAGAACTAGCTCTGCATCGTGATTCCGCTCGCGTAATTTCCGATCTCACGGGAATAGGGTTTAGTCGCGTCAGTTGTAAGTTAATAATGCGTATTTACTTGACCATTGTTTCGTCTGCCTACGTTGTACTGGTTACATTGAAGTTGGTGTTCTTTTTGAGATCAAACAGTTATTTCCTAAGGGTTAATTCGAATTATTATTCTAATTGCATACACGACTTGTAGCGACATCTATCACGCGGCATACAAACTAGAGAAAACTGACGTATCTTACATCGCGCTATCAAAGTTATCACAGTGATTGAGTATACATACAAGATCCCGACAAAAACCGTGGGGGCGTTAGCGTTAGCCCACCAGACACAACATACGTCTGGTCGGAGGATCCTCCCTTTGCGATGGCGGACGAAGAACTTCACAAACTATACCATCGCACCCCCAAACTGGTGACCCCTACGTGATTCTTCACACTCCCAAAGACTTGATTCATCCTCTACAAAGTGCTAGACCCTACTTATATTACATTTGTTAATGATTATGAGTATAAGTGAATATATAAGTGAATATATAATTAATCTCTTACGCAAAAACTACTAAACGAATTGTAATGAAACTTTGTACGTATATACCCGACTAGAAAAAAGGTCAGGCTCAACCAGATCATGTATCTGGACCGGATCAGGATAGCATGAGGCATGCCAGATCCGGCAAGCTCTATCAGGGCCAAGTCTGGTCCAGACAAGGATAGCCTGATGTAAAATATAATCAAGTATCCCTACTAGAAAAAAGGTCAGGCTCAACCAGATCATGTATCTGGACCGGATCAGGATAGCATGAGGCATGCCAGATCCGGCAAGCTCTATCAGGGCCAAGTCTGGTCCAGACAAGGATAGCCTGATGTAAAATATAAAAAGTATCCCTACTAGAAAAAAGGTCAGGCTCAACCAGATCATGTATCTGGACCGGATCAGGATAGCATGAGGCATGCCAGATCCGACAAGCTCTATCAGGACCACGTCTGGTCCATTCAAGGATAGCCTGATGTAAAATATAATCAAGTATGGTAACGCATACTGGATCAGGACCCGGTCCGGACTGTTTTTCTGTAAGGTTGAAGTTACCCAGTAAGGCTGCTTCAAATCCTGAGCAAGATATTTCCTGCCGTGCCCTACCTCAAGACTCCTACGACACGTGACCAGCCCACTGCCACTTCAACACTCAATGAATATTACACTAAAACTCGTTCATTTTGTTAATTTTACGTCATCACCTCACCTCAGCCTATCGCAGTCCACTGCTGGACATAGGCATCCACAAGTTCACGCCAAATACGGCGTGAACTCATGTGTTTTGCCCATAGTCACCACGCTGGGCGTGCGGGTTGGTGACCGCAGGGCTGGCTTTGTCGCACCGAAGACACTATTATTTTATACGTTATATTTTTACGTACTAGATACTTATTTCATTTAGTGATTTGGATTGTAAGAATTTTTAAAAAGAAAACGTCGTCACTGGTAACAAGAAATATGGCGTCATCTGTAGCTTTAGTGATGCTGAAAATATCTTAACATGTAATGAGATGTGTCGAGCTTCTAAAATTAAATATTTATTTTACATCAACAAGTCTTTTTTTTTTTAAATATATAGACTAGCGCTTGACTGCGATCTCACCTGAAGGCAAGTGAAGAGTTGCGCGCTTGCCTAGAAAATGCCTATTCACTCTTGATTTAAAGATACCCAAGTTACAGTTCGTTGGAAAAACGGAAGCCGGAAGGGCATTCCAAATTTTTGCGGTGCGTATTAGGAACGAGGAAGCAAATCGTTTAGTGCGAGATCGTGGGATTTCAACCACATAGCGGTGCAGATTCATGCGATGCCTTGCGGTTCGGTGGTAGAAAGGTGATGGTGGAACCAAATTGTATAGTTCTAGAGCACACTCTCCGAAATAGTCACTGGAATAAAGAAAAATACACGGGAAAAAATGTGACACTACAAATTATAGATACCCCTCCCCTAAAGCTTGTATTTGTACAAATATTTGTTTCCGGTCTGGTTGTATGTTCTTCTGGGTCTCCCCATCGTGCCTCGGAGAACACGTTGAGCTGTCGGTCCCGGCAACGGCAGTACTTAAGAGGAAAGGGTACCTGAGATGCTTTTGAAAAATAGGTATTTGAATAAAATGTTCCTGTCTCGCTGTATCCTGCCGCCGCGCCCCGTGGCAAGAAAGGGACAACTACAGCTCGGACCGTTTTAGGTAGATAATTATTGACCAAAACAGCATTTCTTAGTCGAATTTTTCCTCCCCAAAACATGCCAATTTCTTTTTATGTTTTTTATGAAACTAAAAAAACCTTTAACTATGTTCCTATGTTCTTGCCCCTATGTTCTTGGTTTTTTTTTAAATATGCGTAGTTTTTTTCATGTATAAAAAATTAGGTAATATTTCTAGTTTTTGAAGACTCCTACTCCCTATGATAATAAAAATATGAAAAAAAAAAGCCAAGACATAGGGGCATGGTAATGGCAGTTGAAGGTTTTATATTAGAAACATATTTGATCTAGTATCATTATTCTAGTAAGGAAACAGTCGACTACCTTTGTATGGAGTAAGAGCCGGTATCCTTAGCGATTTTTACTCGTAGTAGGGACTATATCCCTCAACCAAAGCTGTGGAGTTACTAATATATCATAAAGGTGAACAGTTTGTTTGTTACACTTTAATCTCAGGAAGTATTGGTTCGACCATTTACTGAAGAAGGCTAAAGGCTATATAAATTTTTTGTAGTTTTTTCCTCCAATTAATGCGAGTGAAGCCACGGAGCACAGCAAGTTATTTATTTAAAAAATATCACAACGCATAATTTTCAACAAAAATAAAGTTTTTTTCTATATAATATTCATTCAAAGGGTATCATAATATAATTTACTATAGTAAAAATACGAATCCCGCGTAAGTAAAACCGGGTCGTTTCTCTGTATTATTATTATTTCACAATAAAACATGATCCCGTACAGAGTATCAAATAACTCAATAAATCACTCATTTTATTATGTTTTGACTCATTTTATATCCAAAATGGCGTCCAACTTTTTGCATTTTTAGTTGAAAAAAAGCTGCGATCATTATTTTAAAATTAATTTAGGGTTCAGTAGAAATAGGTTTGTTACTAAATTTTGAAGACGTGTTGATACAGTGGTCACAGTAACAGTAAGGGTAGTCCACCCCTAATTTTTTTTTTAATTTTTAGATAAATTATTTATTTTTAATTTTATTATGATATGGCGTTGAAAAATACATACAACCCTAAATTTTCACCTTTCTACCACCAACCCCTATTTTTAAATAGCATTTAGCGGCAAGACAACGTTTGCCGAATCACCTAGTAAATAATATTATAAATGTGAACGTAAGTTTGTTTGTTACGCTTTCACGCGAAAACTACATAACCGATCATCATAAAACTTTTTACACATATTCTTGGAGGTATTTGAAGTAACATAGGAAACTTTCTATTTACAAAAAATTCAATGCGAGTAAAGCCGCGACTAAAAGCTAGTTTAAATATAATATTTTGGTTTTTTTATTATGTGACATAAAAAGTGAATTAATTTAAAATCAAAAGGGATTCTATACAATTTAATTTTTCCTGTACAATTTTTCATATTTCTTGTCAGATACCGTACAGAACCCTGTATGCAAATCTGACTAAGCGTTGACCTTTACTACTCTAAAGCGATGCTAGAGCTATAATTTATCTTTTTTATCAGAAGCAATTAACAAAGTTAACTTTGATCTAAAAACGCTGCGTAATTAGAATTATATCATTACAAATCCAACGCCAATGGTTCCATATAAATCAAAAGCCTGTTACAATGTTTGTGAAATTTATTTGCAAGTGTGACTGGGGACAAGCCACGCTTCAGACTGTAATATCCCACTGCTGGTCATAGGTCAAGGTCATATCTTGCCAGATGTAGGAGAAGGATCAGAGCTTAATCCAGCACGCTGCTTCAATGCGGGTTAGCGGATATAGCGTACTATGAGTAACGATCGCTATCAGGTGTCCATTATGACAGCCGGGACTAAATAAAAGATAACCCTTTTATAGCGAAAAATAAACAAATTTTATTTAGTGAATAATTTTATAAGTTGCATACGCCATCGCTAATAATCACAGAGTATTAGAAAAACAAACATAATACCACAGAATACATAATTATAATACTGAAAGATGAACACAGGTTATACATAGGTATAAATTAATTACATCAATATAACATAAAAATGACTGTAGTGAAAATGAATGTAGGCGATCACACATTGGCGATTGCGGGTTGAATTCCCGCTCTGAATGGATATGATCGATTTAAAAATGTACCTAGGCACAGTATAATTGATTTGTTTATGTTCGACTATTTTTAAATTAACTTAAAACGTGCATTTGTTTTTAAAAAAAATGGCTTAACTGTATCTACATAGTATAGCATATCTTCTCCAGTGAATTACTGGCTTAAAGAATTCGCATAAACTTACAATTTGTGAACAACTGTCGATTTTGAAACGCTCAAAAATTAACTCTATTTTCATTGAAATAAAGTAATTTTTTGGATACAAAAACTATATGAATATTCAGATTTAGCAAATGTACAAACTTATACTAACAGTCCTTTTGTTTGAAATTTACTTGGTTACAAATAACCATTGCTTTAGGATACAGCTTCTCAATGTAAGTGGTAGCGTCCCACGGGATTTAACTACGCTTCAGCCTGTAATATCCCACTACTAGGCATAGGCCTCTTTCCCCATGTAGGAGAAGGATCAAAGCTTAATCTACCACGCTGCTCCAATGCGGGTTGGCGGATATATTCCCTTATATGAGTAACGATCACTATCAGGTGTACATGATAACCACCGGGACCGACGGCTTAACGTGCTCTCCGAGGCACGGTGGGGAGGCCCACAAGGACTGTACAAACACCCAGACCAGGGCAAACACCTGTATGGCCAATACAAATGTTTATCATGTGCGGGGATCGAACCCGCAACCGCCATCGCTACAGGCACAATCCATGGCTGTAACCGCTGCGCCAACGCGGCGGGATTTTACTAATATAATTAAAATTTGTCTTTACGGCCCATTATCAAATTACGACAATAAAATTTCCAGATTGTTTGCCCCTCCATCGTCCTTGTCACAGTTGGTCACAATTATGAGACCCTACCCTCCTCTACCTAATGTGACGTCTTATATTTTGCATATCAGTTTCTACATTATTTTAATTAATATCAATTCGCCAACAAAACGGCTTAAACTTTATTTTTTTAACTTGATTGTTAAAAGATATGTATATGAAATATCATGTTTTAAATACTAATCTAATATATAAAATTCTCGTGTCGCGGTGTTTGTAGTTAAACTCCTCCGAAACGGCTTGACCGATTCTCATGAAATTTTGTGTGCATATTGGGTAGGTCTGAGAATTGGTTTGAGGTCTAAAGACGCTGCTTCCCGCCTTTGGTCTGTGTATTTGAAAGCCGGCAATTGGAAAATACCTAATGTTAATATTATAGCAATTTAGAAATTGTTAGCTTTCATTACAATTTTTTTGATGTGTAGAACTTTTTTTTGACGTTCGTTAAGTGTGTGTAACCTTATGGTGAAATAAATAATTTCATTTCATTTCAGTGGGCAACTTCCCACAATATTTGAGAGCCACTGCTTCGAAGTGTAGTTTACATTGTAGCTAAGGATTTACTTCTTGTTTATTATTTAGTGAGCTATAAATACACGTGTAATTATTTTACGCGTTTTTATTTAGTAATAGTTTGCGAACTAGCCGACAGAGTTGAACTGTGTGATTAAAGAAGTTTGACAAACATTGAACAGTTAGAATATGATCGTACGTATCTATGTAGACTTAGGGCCTGTTTAGCCGGTTTTGGATAGCGCTATTTGAGACCGTATCCAAAAGTTTATGTTTGTATGAATGTTTGTTACTCTTTCACGCAAAAACTACTAGACCGATTTTAATTAAACTTAGCAGCTTTGACGACGCGTTGGCTGCAGCGGTCACAGGACTGGCTGTTGTGCTGGCGGTCGCGGGGTCGATCCCCGCTCACGAGAGACATTTCTATCGACCATATAGATGTTAGTCGTGGTCTGGGCGTTGTGTTTGTGTATTGTATGTGTTTCCGGACCCCCAACACAGGAGAAAATCCTACTGAACTGAAACACAAAATAAAAGTTAAATTTAAATCAGTAGTTACTTATATTAGCGCGTTTATTTCTCTATGTAAGTGACGGGTTAGAGCTTAATCCGCTACGCTGCTCCACTGCGGGTTGGTGGTATATTCCCTAATATGAGTTATGACCGCTATCAGATGTGTGAAGGAATTAAACACCTTTTCCGACTGACTGATTTGTTAATTCAATTGTTTGGATATACAGTATATGAATAAGTAATTAAATTAATTGGGTATACAATATATCATTAAGTAGCCAATGACAGAACTAGTGCTCGCTTCAAATCCAGCAACCAGAATGAATCCTGCGTTCCTTTAGTTTAAAACAAATTATCCCCACTTTAATCCCCACCGTGATCGATTCCCATTGGTTTAAATGAAAATTAATTTAGTTGCCAGATTCTTACAATATTTAATAGTAAAATTAAAAATAAATATAAATTTTAATGAAATAATACAATCTTTTTATCGCAAATTTTAATAAATAATTAATATAATTACATAAATAATATAAAAATCACAACAAATGTCTATAATAACAGCTGGGACAAACAACTTGCTCTCGGAAGCACGGTAGGGACTACCAGACTGGAGAGCAATATTTGTACGAATACAAGTATGCACTCCGAGCGAGAATTGAACCCGCAACCGCCAGTGTGCACAGCACACACACCACTACATCAGGTCGGTGTCGATTATTTACACTGAATATTATTTGATATTAAAATATTTCTTTCTAAGATATAGAATCGCAGTAAAGATGTCGATAGGCCTATTTATGTGTGCCAAACACAGTACGGTATATTATATGTCACTGCAAGAGGTGCGGTGCAAGGGATCGTCGGATAGCGGGTAGATAACAATCTTTAATAATTGTGTTTGCAGACAAACGAAAAAAAAAACCGACTTCAATTACATCGACAAGTAATACAACGTAGATCGATGAAAAAATAGTCAAGTAACTACGCGTTATCAAAGATTACTCAAAAAGTAGTTATCAGATCTCGATAAAATTTAAATGTGACCATATAATGAACATCAGCTTTTCATTAAATTAAAAATTATCAAAATCGAAATACCCAGTAAAAAGTTATTGCGGATTTTCGAGAGTTTCCCTCGATTTCTCTGGGATCCCATCATCAGATCCTGGTTTCCAAATCGGTATATCCAGTAGAAAGTTATGCGGTATAATACAACGTAGGTCGACGAAAAAAGCGTCAAGTAAAAACGCATTATTAGATATAACTCGAAAAGTAGTTGTTAGATCTCAAATAAATTTAAATGGGACCAATTGACACACACCACCTTTCGATTAAAAAAAAATTGTCGAAATCGGTCCACCCGGTCAAAAGTTCTGATGTAACATACATAAAAAAATATATATACAGTCGAATTGAGAACCTCCTCCTTTTTTGGAAGTCGGTTAAAAACAAGATATAAAATGATTTGGATTTCCACGAAAAGATTTCTCTACCATAAATACACATTCGCATATTGAAGTGAAAATTCTTTGGAATCGTTGTGATTTGAAACTCGATGAAACGAAAATGCGTCACGATAAAAAACAAACGCATAAATAGAGATCGTGATCATCGTCGAATGAACAAATCGTAACAGCCTTACGACTTTTCAGAAGTTTTACTTACAGTGTGTACTTTACGGTGTGTGAATTGTACACACACTTTTTTATCCCGTATCTTCTATACAGTATTAGAAAAATTGTGTATACTTTGTTGGTGTTCTATAAATAAATAAACTTATATTGTAACAATTCGTACAGTTGTATGAAAACGAGTACATTTTTAATATTAAAACGCTGACACTTATGGCTTAAAGTAAACCGCAAATGCAGACAGTTTGCCAAATCGCCAAAAAAATCTCCACTTAGGATAGGGTTGGCGCTTGTGAAAATATTTTGTATATTTTAATTGTATTTTGTTTTAAATGTAAACTTTGTAGACTGAAGTGATAACATAATTATATATTAAAATCACATTTATGATAATTTTCAACTTTTTATTCCTACTTTTTTTGTTATTTGTGTTTTTTTGTTTCAGTCTTTATTTTGCCGCTTATGTCTAAAAAAAATTGCAACGTATAAATGTTTTACAATCCACATTTAATTATTTATTAATCATCTACAAATTAAAGCACGACACATAAAGTAATATAACACTTAATCAAGTCCAAACAGTCCTCCCGTGACCATGGTTGCTGTAAAGTATCCGAAACGCCGGGCATCTAAAAAACAAATAAACCGCGGTAAAATCCGAAAAAGTCGTATCATTATAATGAGTGAAATTCGTGTAATCATTAGAAAACAATATGTGAACACAACACTGTTTAAAAGCAGTATTATTTATCTGTAGTCTTCGGTAAGATCGAGGTACTTCCCCAGTCGGACTGCTCCGGATTTTGAGCAGTATATTACCCTACCACTCTTAACGGTCTAAAATAAACAACCTACCCGACATTCAATTTATGAAAATAAATTAATATATGAAAATAATTACACTTAGGGAAGTGGCAGCCCTGTCGTCTTCGTCGTGACGTCATCATTTGTGCATCCCTGTGCACTTGACAGGTTTACCGACAGTAAGGTGCAAGTGCTCGAATTGATGATAGAGATCATTTTATTTTGAAAATCCATTGTGGAAATATATATGTCTGGTTAATATATATCTACTGACATACATAGGTACACTGTTAAAAATTTCTTTGGTAAACTTACTAAAAATGTGTGGGAAGTTTTAACGCAAAACAATTTAGTAAATTTACTAAACAGAATGCTTCAACTCAATTTGAGAAAATTACAAAATGTTTTTGGAAATTTACCAAGCAGTTCCAGAAGATTTAAATAGTAATTTTATCATACAGTTTTGTAATTTTACTCAAGAATGTATCATGAAAATGCTTAGTAAATTTACTATGCTGTTTTGTAACTATACTACTTAATTCACTTGAATTGAGTTTGATAAAATTGCAAAATATTTTTGGAGATTTACCAAGCGGTTACAGAAAATTTGATTAGTAATTTTACTATACAGTTTTGTAATTTTAATCAATAATTGATCATAAAAATGTTTAGTTTTTTATTCATACTAAGAACTTTTAGCCCATAAAACCGTCAGAGAATATTTAATATTTTAAATGATAGTTTATACATAATTATTCTCCTTATATTAGAACTTTAACTGAGAAAAAAAATCATTACTTTTAACTGCAAGAAAAAAATTAAATACATATATTAAGATTGAATGGAAAAAAATTAAGTATTCGATAATTCATTTTCTAACCAGCTAATTCACCAACATTTTCTAACTTTATAACTTGTTAAAAAAAAAATTCGAAAAGAGGATGACCCTGAAGGCCATCCTTGCAACTTCCCGCTATCTACACTCGAAGCGCGCCGAAGTAAGTTCAGGAGTGCTTTGTTGAGCTCTGCGAGCTCATCAACACTTCAACATTAATGATTTTTGAGCTCTTCGAGCTCAAAAATTTTTTTTAGAACTTTTGCAACAACGATATCTTACGCATCAATTGACCGATTTTAACTTTCTGAATGCTATTCGACGCAGTTTCTCGAGTACTAAAAATGTTGTGAAGAGAACAAAATCGATAAGTCTCAAAATTTCAAAGTCATCTTGGAAAAACTTTTTTTTTGAAATTTTTGAAATGCCATAACTTTGGAACGTGTTGTTCGATTTTGACGTTCAAGACGGCAATCGACGAAGTTTTTTGAGGCGTAAAAATGTTACAATGAGAGCGAAACCGATGAGACGTACAGTCTCCATGTTATCCTAAAAAAACGCTTGTTTTTGAATTTTTTCGATTTTTTTGGTTTTCGATATCTCACGAACGAATCAACCGATTTCGATTTGTACAACGGCAATCGACGCAGTTTTTTGAGCACTAAAAGTGATGTAAGGAAAACAAAGTCGATGAGTCTCAAAATTTCAAAGTTATCTTGAAAAAACGTTTTTTTTGGAATTTTTGAAATGCCATAACTGCAAAACGCGTGGTTTGATTTCGATGTTCAAGACGGCAATCGACGCAGTTTTTTGAGGCCTAAAAATGTTACAATGAGAACAAAATCGATTAGACGTAAAGTCACTAAGTTATTCTAAGAAACGCTTGTTTTTTATTTTTTTCGATTTTTTTGGTTTTCGATATCTCACGAACGAATGAACCGATTTTGATTTGCAAAACGGCATTCGACGTCGTTTTTTGAGCTTAAGAGCTGATTAGGTTATGGAATTGATCGGTGCAATAGCCAAAAAGTTATTCTAAAAAAACATCATTTTCGAAAAAATTTTTTCGCGGTTTTTTTTTAAATTTCTCAAAATCTACCGAATCGATTCACTTCAAATTTTCAGGAAGTCTAAGTTGAGTGGAACCCTTTCGAATGCCACGAGTCTCGTTTCGATCGGTCAAGCCGTTCAAAAGTTATAAGAGGCTTACATGCGTACACACACACATCCACACAGACATACAGACACCCTCGTAAAAATAGTCAGGGAAGCTTTCTAGGGCCTTTAAACGTCGAGATATGATGAAAACTCGACTTTCGAAAAACGGGGTAAAACCAATAACTTCCCGATTTTTAAAAAAATTTTTAATTTTTTTAGAGGGAAGTTAAAAATGCTTTATTAATCATAACTTTACTATATATAATTTTCAAATCAAAATTTTACATATAAATATGATATAAAAATATTGATAAATTTTTAATAATTTCAATAATATGTAAATAAACATTTTTTTTTGTAATCTTTCAAGAAACTATGGTAAACCGAAATACTAACAATTTTGGTTCATCTAAAAAAGTAGTTACCCTATTATACTGTTAATTATACAAAACACTGTATAATTTTACAGTCAAAATAATAAAATTAATGAGAAGATTATTGAATTTCCAATGAATTCATTAGAATTCGAATTTAACTATTGTTTCACAATCTTACTAGACCACAGATTAAATTAAAATACGCACAATGTTTGTAAATTTACGAAGCTTGGAAACGAAAGTCGACAGCGTGTTTAGTAAAATTAAACAAGGCTAAAGAAAAATAGTATTTTTTAGTAATTTTACAATACATTGTGTAATTTTACAATAAGAATAGTAAAAATACCAATATAAAATTTTGGTAAATCTTCAAAGTTTGTTATTAAAATTTAATAAACTGTTCCGTGAAATTACAATACAAGTAAGATTTATACTCTAAGATTGTAAAATTAAAGCGCATCTTAGCAAATTTTCTCATATGTCTTGGAAAATTACTCAAAATGTGTTATAATTTGAATTCATACACACTGATTAGTAATTTAGCCATCTCATGTTGAGTAAAAAAATGATAATTTTACAAAAAATTTTTACAGTGTAGGTACACAGAGTAATGTAGTGTTAGAGACAATAATTCAGTGTAGGACACCTCGTATTTAACTTTATTTTTAAGTTCTCAATTCGACTGTATTTAGTTTGTGTTATATCATAAGTTTTTACTGAATGTACAATATTTTGATGTTTTTTTTTTTTCTTAATCGAAAACTCGTTCTATTTATATCGATATCTATCGATCGAGATCTAACGGTAGTTTTTGTATTCGTATGTAATTACGAGTAGTTATGTCAACTACCTACGTTGTATTACTTAACTATGTGATTGAAGTCGATTTTTCTTTCATTTGCAAGCAAACACATTTTGTATAACACTATTGTGGCAGGCGTACGGTCTGTCCAATGGTAAGCGAATACCATAGTCTATAGAGGTACTCTGCAACACCAGACGCAGCCACCTAATATCTCTCTACCTTACTCACACAGGAACAGCACTACATGAGGGCTGATCTATACTAATAAATAGACTTTCTAACGCATAAACAATTTTAATTAAATTTTGTTTGTTTATGATCTTCGGTAAAGTTGAGGAACTTCCCAAGTCTCCCCAGTTTCCAGACATTTTCTTGTGGGCCTTAACTCAAATTGTACTTAAGTAAATGGCCGCATTTTAAAAAAAATACAGTACACATAAAAATACATTGTAATTTGTTAAATATAATAAGTTAGTCATAGACTGTGTAGTATGCAAATGACGTAAATACGTCGTAATGTAATGACGTATACGTATATTTAGATATGCAATGGCTATTGCGCCATTTCTTCCAGAAAACCCGATAAAACCAAGATAAAGGTTATTAATTATTGGTGTATAATAAAGAACAATTTTATTTGTTACTTAAAGTCTAAAAAGCTGTGATTTATAACAAAAATGATGACTTCTACATTTGTCGTATAATCGTCGTATTCTACACATTATCTTTCATTTTATAAACTACTTGGAGACGATTTTTAGTAAATTCAAATATATTATAAACATAAATCGAATATTGAGGTAAGCAATAGGAATAAAAACTATACCTGATTTAATTTAAGACAAACTATTTAACAATTGTGATTGCTCGCAAACGAAAAAAAAACCCACTTCAATAACATCAACAAGTAATACAACGTAGATCGACGAAAAAATAGTCAAGCAACTACGCGTTATCAAAGATAACTCAAAAAGTATTAATCAGTTCGCGATAAAATTCATATGTGACCACATGATAAACATCAGCTTTCGATTAAATTAAAAATTATCAAAATCGGTACACCCAGTAAAAAGTTATTGCGGATTTTCAAGAGTTTCCCTCGATTTCTCTAGGATCCCATCATCAGATCCTGGTTTCCTTATCATGGTACCAAAATAGGGATATCCCCTTTCCAACAAAAAAAGAATTATCAAAATCGGTACATCCAGTAGAAAGTTATGCGGTATAATACAACGTAGGTCGACGAAAAAAGCGTCAAGTAAAAACGCATTATTAGATATAACTCGAAAAGTAGTTGTTAGATCTCAAATAAATATAAATGGGACCAATTGACACACACCACCTTTCGATTAAAACAAAATTTGTCGAAATCGGTCTACCCGGTCAAAAGTTCTGATGTAACATACATTAAAAAAAAATACAGTCGAATTGAGAACCTCCTCCTTTTTTGGAAGTCGGTTAAAAAATAGTAATATAACCAGGAATCGGTATAGCCGCCATCTAGTAGCGAGTAGTGAAATCCCTTAAAGGCAACTAATCAAAATTAAATAAACCTCTTTAGTAATAAATGAAATAAGTATGGTACTTTAAATGAGTGTAGTTGATAATAAAAAAAATTAATAGTTGTGAAACATTTAAAAAAAATTATAAATTTACCTAATTATCTGTTCTACATTAAACTCCTTTGCAAGTTGCAACAGATTATGCCAACATCGTATTTATGATGAGAAAAAAAAATTAAAATATTCCAAATAAAAAGTGTACACTGCATTAACCTTAACAATATGAAAAACTTACAAAACAAAAGAAAACAAATAAAAAAGCAACTTGATATTTTGAATATTTTTTTATTAACACTAACTTTTTAAGCAAAAACGAAACGCAACTACCTGGCCACATGACAGCCGTCGCCAACGGGATTTCTAGGCAAAGGCAAGGCAAGGCATACCGAAATTAATGTAGACCGCAGGCATCTACGTTGTTAAGAAAAACAGCCGGTCGAAGAAAGTGAAGTACCAGTTCCTAATATCATCTCAATGGCCGTTACAATTATATAAATAATAAATAAGTGCCCCTGTCATGAGACTCTGAGCTTACATAACATTCTGAAAATAACTTGTTTCTCAGTGCCCAAAAAATCATTTACCTCAATTCAGGTAAGTCATAGCTCTCGTGACCTCCTAATTATCAATAATAACCTTGAACTAACATAATATGTAAACGCTTGCATATGTCTGACGAACTACTAATTTTATGAACATATTTGTTTAATCTGTATCGATTAATAGATTTTCGAGTAATTTTGTTAAAAACAAAATATTAATTTGATAGTAAATTCAGTTATGTGAACTTATGTCATGTTCTAATTTCGATTTTTATTTTTGACATGTTTTATGCCAGTTGTATTTTTTGATAATAACTTACCGGCCGGTATTAAACTATTTCCGGCCAGTAATTAATATATAGAAAAATTCAGGATATAATTTTCGAAACTAAATTCCACACTTAAACCTTTTACACTAAATTTACCACATGTTTCCACCAACCAATTTAATTCCTTGTAAACCAACCCTTATATAACCCTATAAATTACTAAAAATAAATTTTAAACTTTCTTTTTTTTTTTTTTTAATAGTTTTTTTAACACTTTATTTTATAAGTAAAATTAAATAAATAGTTTTTGATTTTCAAATGTTAATGAAATTGTGAAAAAGTAGAATTAACTGGTTTTGAAAATCAGAATTGTGATCAAACTAACTTTAACAAGAATTTTCTAGATTAGCATGTATAATTATATTAATCACACATTTTTCCTCTTTATCAATCAATAACAAATTTTGCTTTTTTATATATTTACACTCCGTAACTTAAAGATTAACCAACCTTTCATCATCATCATCATTAGTACAGCCTATTGCAGTCCACTGCTGGACATAGGCCTCCACAAGTTCGCGCCAAAAATGGTGTGTTGCCCATAGTAAACACGCTGGGCAGGCGGGTTGGTGACCGCAGGGCTGGCTTTGTTGCACCGAAGACGCTGCTGCCTGTCTTCCGCCTGTGTATTTCAAAGCCAGCATTTGGATGGTTATCCCGCCATCGGTTAGCTTTATAAGTTCCAAGGTGGCAGTGAAACTGTGTTATCCCTTAGTCGCCTCTTACGACACCCACGGGAAGAGAGGGGATGGCTATATTCTTTTATGCCGTAGCCACACAGCATGCAGCAGCAACCAGTCTTTGCTAACATTCAAATTCACATTTGAATGTTATATATTATGTTATCTTCATAATAATTATGAAGATATATAACTTCATTAGTATATGATCATTTTTAGTTATATACAATTCTTTTTAATCTATTGAAATATAATTTTATTATATATAACAACAAGTAAAAAAAAAACAAGTATTATAATAATTATATTATATAGTATTATAATAATAATCCCATAAGCTTATATTGCTATGTTATTATAATTATATAATGATATTTTACAAATAGAAAAAGAAAATTAATTTGCCAATAAAATAAAATAAAATTATTACTAACAGTCACCAACCCGCCTGCCCAGCGTGGTGACTATGGGCAAAACACATGAGTTCACGTTATTTTTGACGTAAACTTGTGGAGGCCTATGTCCAGCAGTGGACTGTATAGGCTGTAATGATTGATTACTAACATTTATGGACTATCATTGTATTAAAAATGAAATTAGATCTTAAGATAAGCACAAACAAATATATAAACCCTTCAATTTTCTTGTACTTGAATATATAACTATAATAAACATAAACATAAATAAATAACTATTTAATTTTGATAATAGTATTAAATAATTTTTTTTTAAGACAAATCATTAGATCAAAGAATTTCATTATAATTTCATTGTTTTGTAACTAGTTGGCTTGCTTTCCTTAGATACAAACGTTTGTCAATTACCTGTTCCTAAGATAGGCAAATGAGCACTCGTGTTTTAGACAATACTTGACAGATTTTTTAAATAAATAGGATTATGTATACAAAACAAACCCTGGTGCTAAAACCAAATTTTAATTGTGCTAACAGATCAATCAGTTCAATTTTTTAATATAAACTGGAAGTAAAAAATTAATTCTTTATTGCAAATGAACCTTATTAACTTATGATGGATTTTTTTTTTAAATCTAAGTCGAGTATTTTTCTATCAAAGCTATCTTTTTTTATTTAGGTTACTAAATCAAAATCAAAAATCACTTTATTCGAATAGGCATCAAAAGCTTCATTTTACAAATAATAATATAATTATAAAGTCTTCAATAAATAAATTAAAGTTAAAATGAAGCTACCACTGATTCGTAATGTACATTCTGCAGAGAAGTATCGGCAAGAAATTCCGCAGTAACTATTTTAAAAACACTATCAATTATAAATTAATTTGTATCTTTCGTGAAATACTGCACCAGTAAATTTGTATAACAATGGAATTTAATATGCCAAAGATGTGTTTTTTAGTATAATCACAATCTTCTGTCTTATGGCACCCTTAATCAACAACACTATTCTGTCTACTGATTCCATTCTATATTGTTCTATTTTAACATTGTTCTCTTTATGTGCATTAATGAGACCAAAACGGGTCAGCAAATGCTGTGTAAAAGCTAGTGGAAAGCTAATATATAACGAATTTAATAAGAGGTCGTCCATTTATCACGTGTGACTGGTAAGATGGGGAGAAAATCATCACAAATTATTACAAATACAAATGTACTTTATTGTACACTAAGAGAGAATTTTTTTACATCGAATAGGAAAACATAAACATGTAAAAATGGCGGTCTTATCGCTAAAAGAGCGATCTCCTCCAGACAACCTCTAGCATGAAAAGGACACGACAAAGAATTAGACGGCATGGACCGCATGGAGGTGTGGTATATAGACATATAATGATACACTTAAATATACATCTTACATAGATATACTCAAATACGGTTTCTAAATACACATTCATATAAATATAATATATAAAATCTATATATTAATATGTGAAGCAAAAACAATGTACCCACGACTGACTAATGACGCAGGAGTATGAAATTTCGCACACTCATAGTTTATATAGAGAAAGCGTGCAGAATGCTCATATTTTTTTAAAATTATGCATAAAAATACATTAAATCGATAAAAAAAAAAAAACATTACACGCAATACCATGTTGACGCACACACGCATATTTTATACTATTTTGTTGATTGTCAGTCTGTAGTCAAATTGATTTTTTTTAAAAAAGGTTCTTTATTTTCATTATTTATTGGTTTCTTTAATTTATAATTTTAATAATGGTCGAATTTCGACCTCTGGGCGATCACTAATATATATTAAAATACAAATATACATATGAAAGAAGACATTAATATTACAATATAATATAATGTGACTAATGAATTTAAATAGTGTCTCTTTAAGTAACTTTTAAGTATCTCGTGTCGCTTCAGCCTGTAATATCCCACTTCTAGGTATAGGCCTCTTTCCCACCACGCTGCTCCAATGTGGGTTGGCGGATATATTCCATACTATGAGTTACGATCGCTATCAGGTGTACATGATAACAACCGGGACCGACGGCAGAACGTGCTCTCCTAGGCACGGTGGGGAGTCCCACAAGGACTGCATAAACACCCTGACCACGGCAAACATCTATATAGCCTATACAAATGTTTGCCATGTTTGGGCATCGAACCCGCAACCGCCAACGTAACAGCCACAATCCAGTGCTGTGACCGCTGCGCCAAATTTAAGTATCTAGTTATTGTCAAAAAAAAAAACATCAAACAACAAACTGCAATCTTGATGCAAATCTAGAAATTTGTATCATAATGCTTAGTGTTCCAAAATTTTATCAGATTATACCTGTACCTATTTAAAAATAATATTCTCGATTTTCAATTTACTTTGCACTAAAAAAACACGCGATTTTTGGGTAAAGCTCACCAAATATCAACAAGGGTAGCAGAGGGAGTTAATATTGCTAAAAATCATCACATGGTTACTGGACAACCCCTAATTAAATCAGTGTTAAAGTTTTACTTTAAAGAAATCATTAACTGAAATGTTGCATAAGATGAGAAGGTCGGGCCAAATTTTTTAACATTTAGATACATAACACTATTTATATATTAATATTTTGGTTATTTTATACATGACACTAATTATAAGTAAAATATATTTTAACTGAGGTAGGGCACAGCAGGAATTTCCTGCTCAAAATATGGAGCAGCCCGACCTCGACCTTACAGAAGATCACAGCAAAATAATACTGTTTTCAAGCAGTATTGTGTTCCTGTTGGTGAGTAAGGTGACCAGAGCTCCTGGGGGGATTGGGGATAGGGTCGGCAACGCGCTTGCGATGCTTCTGGTGTTGCAGGCGTCTATAAGATACGGTAATCTCTTACCATCAAGTGAGCCGTACACTTGTTTGCCGACCTTGTGACATAAAAAAAAATATGGTTTTTAGTTTTCCTAACTCTTTATTCTATAATCGAAGATTATCAATATATCACAGATTTCATTCATATCAGACCAATCTTTGTTTTATTAAGTATCAAGATATGAAAACATAAATATTGACGTCAGTTCACACCCATTTAGTGATAACATACATACTTCAAACGTAACAAAAAAGAATGTCTAACCTGATCCACTCAAAATGATATAATTATATTCTTCACTAGCTGTGGCCGCGACGTCGTCCGCGTGCAATTTAACAAAAAAAGGCTATTGTTCGGTTCGCACTTACAAAAAAATAAATACCTAAAATAAAATTAACCTTAGTTACTCCTTACCACATCAGCTATCTGCCAGTGAAAGTCCCATCAAAATCGGTCCAGCGGTTTTAGAGATCAGCTGGAACAATCAGATAGACAGACAGACGAAAATTGTAAAAATGTTATTTTGGTATATGTACCGTGTATAAATCCATATGCATTTAGTAAAAAGTGGTTATTTTAATATCAAAAACAGACGAACCAATTTTATTTATTTAAAGCAATTATTATTAATTACGTATATAGCTTATAAATAAGAATTTATTATCTATAAAATAGGGTCCATTAAGGCTATAAATATTATGTTGATTTCACATTAATTATATTGATTAATGTCTACGTATTATAAAAGAAACAAGATTTATTTATTTAATTATTTAATATTTTATTGGACATTTAAAATTATAATAAGGAAAATAACAATATTTTTACTTAAAAAAAGTATAAAGACAGTATAACGACGCGTTGGTGTAGCGGTCACAACGCTGTCTGTTGCAATAGCGGTTGTGGGTTTGATTCTTGTACATGACTTCTTCTTCTTAAAGTGCCATCTTCTCACGAAGTTCGGCGATCATTTTGGCAACTTGTATCCTTGATACCACAGCCCTGAATAACGAACGGGTGCTTTTCCCAAACTATTAGCGTAGATTTTTTAGCCAAGATGTTCTTCTACGACCCACACTGCGCTAGCCCTGAATCTTGCCCTGGATAATAAGTCGGAGTAGCTGGTACTTAGAGTTTCTCATGATGTCCATGACAAACATTTGTATTGACCATGTAGATGCTTGCCGTGGTCTGGAAGTTTGTGCTTGTGTGTTGTGTTGTTGTTTTAATTTATTTATGACTAACAGTAAACTCTTACAGACAACCTCAATAGAGAAAATATTTATAACCTAAATGATAAATATGAATGTATGTAGTACATACAAATTTTCTAATTATTTTATAAGATTTATATTCAATATAAACTTATTTTTAAAGCCACTATATAAATTTTTTTTAAACCTCTTGTTTTGTGACATTATTTTTCTTTGGTCATTTTCTTTTTTTATTGATAAACAATATTATTTTAAAATATTATCATTAATAACAAAACGCAAAAAACCGTACCTATGGTTAAATCTAATCTCAGATCTACAGATCTATTCGAACTAGTTAAAACCAGTTACAATCTTAACTTAAATTGGACAGATTTTTTTTATTTGTCTCATAAGCAGAGGTGTTTTTAATCTGTAAAATTGGTATCAATATTTTACAAACATAAAAAGAAAAATCAGTTTAATCTTAATTAAAATTAATCTGGAAAAATCGATTATAATTTAACTGTATAATGAGGTCGATTTATGAAAATAAATTATTATTTTTGAATCTTAATTTTTTTAATGAAAGTATATAAAAAAAAAACATTAACAATTTTTTAATCTCATTTTCAGGGTAAAAAGGTGATCAAATAAAAATGTTGCGACGCTGCTCGAAGCATCTGCAGACTATATACCGGAGGCAGAGTCACGGCCTCCGGTTTCGGTCGTCAGAAGTGACCAGGATCTGCAATACAGTGCCCGGGAAGCTCCTGAAACCCAGGGTCATAACCGCCCAAAACCAGATCGCGTCCATCCACTTCACGAACCCACTGTTCGCCGAACAGGATGTCCTCACACCGAGTTTCCCAGACTCCGTCTCCGAAGGTGACGTGAAACTCGACAAGCAAGTCGGAGACGCGGTCGCCGCTGATGAAGTTGTCCTCGAGATCGAGACCGACAAAACTGCGATACCCGTCATGGCGCCAGACAACGGTATTATCAAGGAGTTCTATGTTAAGGACGGCGAGACCGTCAAAGCTGGCCAGAAGCTGTTCAAACTTGAAATAACAAGTGGGGCTCCGAAAAAGGCCGCAGCACCAGCTCCCGAGCCGCCTAAGGCTGAGGCCCCAACTCCACCCCCACCACAAGCTGCGGCACCGCCTCCACCCCCACCACCAGCAGCCACCCCTCCCCCACCACAAGCAGCCACCCCTCCACCACCACCTCAGGCCCCCCCAAAGCCAGCCACACCGCCTCCAGCTGCTCCGATCTCCTCAATACCAGTAGCAGCGATCCGTCACGCCCAAGCAATCGAAACCGCCTCAGTCAAAGTACCGCCATCGGACTACAGCAAAGAGATAGTCGGTACCCGCAGCGAACAACGCGTCAAAATGAACCGCATGAGGCAAAGAATCGCCGAGCGTCTTAAAGAGGCTCAGAACACCAACGCACTACTTACCACCTTCAATGAAATCGACATGTCCAACATTATGGCGTTTAGGAAGAAGTACCTTGATGCTTTCACAAAGAAATTCGGTGTTAAGTTGGGTTTGATGTCGCCTTTCGTCAAAGCCGCTGCCAACGCTCTAATGGACCAACCAGTTGTCAACGCAGTCATCGATGGAAACGAAATAGTGTACCGCGACTACGTCGACATTTCTGTTGCAGTCGCGACACCAAAGGGCCTGGTGGTGCCCGTCGTCAGAAACGTTCAGAACATGACTTACGCTGACATAGAACTGACGATCGCGGAATTAGCGGAAAAAGCGAGGAAAGGTAAACTTACCATCGAGGAGATGGACGGTGGTACCTTCACGATCAGCAACGGTGGAGTCTTCGGGTCGTTACTTGGTACTCCTATCGTGAACCCTCCACAGTCTGGCATCCTAGGTATGCATGGAATATTCGAGAGGCCCATCGCCTTAAATGGGCAAGTTGTGATCAGACCGATGATGTACATAGCGCTGACGTACGACCACAGACTAATCGATGGACGTGAAGCGGTCATGTTCCTCAGAAAGATAAAGGAAGGAGTCGAGGACCCGGCGTCCATAGTAGCTGGATTGTAAGAAGCTTAAGGACTCTCCAGTCTGAAATTCGAAATTACCTTAGATATTAATTATTTTACAAAATCGACTGGGGAGCGGAACAACTTATGTATAAATAGCTTCCTGTGAAATCAATGCTTGTCGTCTGTTTGTTTGTATTTATTGAATACGTCCGATTGTATTTTATTGTATTATTTATCGATTAATAAGTAATAAATAATTTTCAGAAAACATATCTTGTACGGTGGATAGTATGTCGTTTTTATTTCCTTTATTTCTTATCTTTGTGTAGATATTTATTTATTTATCTTAATTATGGCACAGTATGTTTTCCCATACATAATCGGCACGAATATTGAGCGCTGACCTTCAACTGTACTTCATAATTTTATGAATATAGATAATTAATGAGTACTAAATTATTAATTATAAAACTTTCATATTTATTGTTGGAATGAACAAAACTAATTTCAAATGTATATTATCTATATCTAGAGTTCTAGACTATTATTCAATTACTTAAATATTTTTCAAGATGCACAAATTGTCAAATGTAGTCGAATGCTCAATATCCGCGCCGTACGTGCATTGCACTTCGAATATGATCTACTTAATAGTGATAAATCATTGCTGTACGTTTAAATCCGTTTCTATGTTCCAAAAATCAATTCTCCAATTTCGAGTATATCAAGTTCGAAATTAACTGTTCGTATGCAAAACGAACCGTTTCGGAATATAAGTTCTTGAATATGGAAACATGGCTTTAGTCATGTCAGGCTGTCGGCATGGTCTTTTTGTAGTTGATTGTCATCGTACCATGATAATGTGAGCAATCACATGGAAAGTTGTATTATTATTGGGATTATTTTATTATACATTCATATTAAACAGTAAATTAGTAAACAATTTCATAAGCAAGCCCGTAATTATGCTGAAACATAATATTGACTGGGTTAACGCTATATGCGTTAATCGATTGTCGATTCTAGTCCGAAAACTAGCTTATTATTTCACATCTGAATAGCAAAATTTGAGAGTTGGGATTTTACATGTACAATGGAAAAACAAATTTACAGAAAAATATTAAAGGTGAAATGAGTCACATGTTCGTCAACATCAGCGCCATCTGTTATCATAATATCATAAATTATTCAGTAATTATTTTTTTTATTTAGTTCGAAAATTATTTTTTTATACTTCATTGATTTTTACCACGTTCGAAATATTAATACATTAAAATATATTCCATTAAAATTATTCTACGTTATAATATTACAACAATCAAAATCATTTTAAGTCCATTACTTAAGTAGATATGTAGCACAGAGTACATTGAATACAAATGTAGCTACTCATCAAAAAAAAGTCCTATACCCAAAGATCGTCTGGGAGCGATCGCTCTTTCAGCGATAAGACCGCCTTTGTACATCTTTCATTTTATGTTTTTTTTTTGTTTTTTCTTTTAATGGTGTACAATGAAGAGTATTATTATTATTTTCGGTATTTTTTTTTCTCAGCTTTTGGCTGGTTTTTCTGCATTTACGGGTCAAAACCAAGTAAATGCAGCGTGTGGTGTGTTAAAATTATGTGTTGTGTGGGATTTCGTGTTCGTCAATTTGCAAGAACTTTCTTACGATTCGGCATGTATTTAAAATGGCGGCTTTTTGTAAGGTGATATAAAGAGTTTCGTTTAATTCTAGTAGTTTAAGACTATGTAACAGATGGTTTGGGATAACACCTGTCGTGGAAAGAGCTATTGGGATTATGTATACTTTATTTTGGTTCCAAATTCTAGCTACTTCCTCCTTTAGTTCAGTATATTTGTTGATTTTTTCAGAAATTGTTTTTTGTAGGTTATGAGTGTTGGGAACAGCAATATCTATCAGATAGGTTATTTTATTTAATTTATCTTGGAGCGTTATATCCGGTCTATTGTAGTGGATGGTTCTGTCTGTAAGTATTGCGCGATCAAAATAGAGCTTATGTGTGTCGTTTTCTAAGACTGTTTGTGGCTTATATTTGTAATAAGGTGTGTTTGTGTTCTGTATGAGTTTGTGTTTTAGTGCTAACTTTTGGTGAATAATGTTGACTACTTGGTTATGTCTATGTGTGTAATCTGTTTGTGTAAGTGTTGTACATGCCCCGGTAATGTGTTGGATGGTCTCTGGTTGAACGTGGCATTTGCGGCATTTATCGTTTGGTATTGAGGAGTCTTTGATTATGAATTTTCTGTAGTTTTTAGTGTTGACTATTTGATCCTGTATCGCTATTATAAATCCTTCGGTCTCTGGAAATAGGTTTCCTATTTTAAGCCATTTGTTTGAGGCTGCGGTGTTTATGTGGGGTTGTTCTAGATCGTGAGGATGTCGGCCGTGTAATACTTTTCGTTTCCAGCTATCTAGTTTTTGTGTTTGAAGATCGTTACTTTCGGTGTTTAGAGAGCTTATGTCTTCGTGTAAGTTTAGTGGAGTATAGTTATAATCATTTTGAACTATGGCTTTATGTATTTCGCTAGTCTGTGATTTTAAGAGAAAAAAAGCTTTTAAATTGCCGACTTGTTTTTGACAGAGATGATTCAAATCAATAAGGCCCCTTCCTCCATATTCTCTTTTGATAGTAAGTCTTTCTATTGCAGATTTTGGGTGTAGATTATTGTGTTTAGTGAGTGTGGTGCGTATCGTGCGCTCTATTTGTTCTATGTCTGTTTTTGTCCATTTTATTATACCAAATGAGTATGTAAGAATTGGGATAGCGTATGTATTTATAGACTTAATGAGATGTTTGCCTGTTAGTTTAGTTTTACAAAGAGCATTAACTCGTTTTTTAAATTCTATTGTTAAAGTGTTTTTGATTTCTGTGTGATCTAATCCTTTCAGTTGTTTATATCCTAAGTATTTATACAAATCGGTGGGTTCCATGGCTGTAATTATATCGGTATCATTAACTACATAATGGCCTGGCCGTATCTTGCCTCGTTTAATGTGAAGTGTTCTACATTTATCCAAACCAAATTCCATATTAATATCTTTGCTAAATTGTGCTGTAGTATCTATTAATTTTTGCATTTCCATTTCTGTTTTTCCATATAACTTAATATCATCCATATATATGAGATGAGAGACTATTGTATCTTGTTTATCGTATTTGAGGCAATATCCGGCCCGACAACCACGCAGCAAATATGACAGGGGGTTTAAGGCTAGGCAAAACCACAGAGGACTCAAGGAATCGCCTTGATAGATCCCCTTTCTAATGATTATTTCTCTAGTTGTGATGTTAGTTCGATTTGCGGTCAGGTAAAGTGTGGTTTTCCATCTGGACATAATATCACGTAAAAAGTTTATTATTTTAGGGTTTATTTTGTATATTTGTAATATTTTAATTAGCCAAGAATGTGGGATACTGTCAAAAGCTTTTTTATAATCTATATATGTGCAATGTAGGTTTCTATTTTTTGAAGTCGCATGTTTGTGAATAGTAGAATCAATTATTAGCTGTTCCTTACATCCCATGTGGCCTCGCCTGCATCCTTTTTGTTCTTCCGCTATTATATTATATTGTTCAACATGTTTATTGATTTTTGTTGTTATTGCTGATGTTAAGATTTTGTATATAGTTGGTAGGCATGTAATAGGTCGGTATTGTGAAGGTTGTGGAGAAATCTGTGATTTAGGCAGCATATAGGTTATTCCAGTGGCAATGAAATCTGGAATTTTTTGTTTACCAATAATGATATCTGTAAAATTTTTAGCAATGATCTTATGTAAAGAAAATAATTTTTTGAACCAAAAGTTATGAATTTTATCTATTCCTGGTGATTTCCAGTTATGCAATCTAGCTGTAATGTTATTTATTTCTGTCTCAGTTATTTCTGTGAATTCCATTTCTTCAATTGAATTCCATTTATTTTCTTCTTCGGTTATCCAATCGGCTTTATCATTGTGATGTACTTCTTGTTCCCAGATGCCTGACCAAAAAGTTTCCAGTTGTATTTGTGTGGGCATAATAGGACTGTTTACTGTATCTGTGTCTATTTTTGGTTTGTGTAAGTTTCTGTAGAAAGTTTTTTCATTTGTGCTAAACATTGTGTTATCGTTTTTCCTTTGCTGTGCCTTTTTGTATCTTTTAAGTCTATGAACTTTTAGTGCTAACTTTTGTTTTAAAGTGTCTAAGAACTCTTCCGGTTTTGTATTCCTATTTTCGTGTTTAGTGTGTGTGTTTCTTGTTTCAAATATTCTTTTGACATGCTTAATGATTTTACGGGATCTATTGTTATTTATGTACTGTGTGACTCGCCCACAGTCTGCTCTGAGTTTTTCTATGTCCTTTTCTAATCTTATTTGCCATGGTGGTTTATTACAGTCTTTGGGCCTTGTGCTTCTAATATTTTCTGTGACCTTATAGTTAAGTTCTTCGGAGATAACTAAGGCTACGCAATACACTATTGTATGTATGTCGGTTAGTTTTGTGTCGTCGGAAATAAATTGGAACAGAATATCTTGATTAAACATATTGACTAGCTGAAATAGGTGAGAACTGTATCTAAGTTTAGGTAATTTTGGTCGGACTCGTGGGTCCATTCCTGAATATTGTGTTAGTGCTGTCCTGAATTTGTCACAGATTTCTTCTATTTGAGTGTTCGTTCCTAGGTTATGGTCTAATACCGTATCAATGTCGTTATCCATCATTATAGTAACAAATTCAGTCTGTGTTGACATGTGTGATGTCTGAGTTTTATTAGAAAATGTGCATGTTGACTGAGTATTATATGTGAATATGTTTGATGGCGAAGTGTGCCTTGTGTTGGGTTTTGGGTGAGTAGAAGAACATTGAATATCATCGTTTGTTGGTACTTTACTATTAATATAGATTTGATTTTCATTTTCTGTTTCTAGTTGTGACTTTATTTCTTCTTTAATTATATTTAAAGTTTCCTGATTCAAAAGGTTGTTTTTTACTATTGCTCTTCTTTGATCTGCGATTCTCTGTTCTGTGACGTTTAATTCCGGATATTTTCGTAAAAAAAGTTCGTGCAATTGTTTTCTGTAGGTGGTTAGGTCGGTCTCTAATCTAGTGATGTAGTAGTAGGTGCGCATGATAAATAGGTTTACTTCTTTACTCCATTTCATGCGCACTCTCGGTTTACCGGCTTTGGTGGACGTGGGTAAAAAGGCACTTGCCTCCCGCGCAACATCCAAGGTCGGTGTGGGTGAATCTCTGTTTGAAATGGGTGAGGAGGGAATTGATGGTGTATATGAGATGGTATTTGGACTATAGGGTTCTGTTGAAGTTGTCCTGTCAGTCAGTCTGTCAGCATCGGCTGTAGCATTTTCGGATGACCCGGTGGGAGCCCGCCTGTTCAGCTCCTCACCGCTGGCGGTTCGCATGCTGAAACACCCAGCGCCAGCTCCAGGTGTGCCCCGGCGATTGCCCCCGGGAAGCGGCCCTTTACGTTTCTTCATTGATCGTGTCTCCATATTGAACGGGTTGTCGGGACCGTTGGTTGGAAAGGTGTGTCTAGGTGTTGGTGTCTTTGTAAGGTATTTGTGCCTGCTACTTCAACGAGGTAGGGTATGGTCAAGATGTTAATGACAATTTGTTCAAGCCTTCCTTAAGCCCCCCCACCACGGCAAGGTGGTCCCTTGGGGGGGTATTATTATTATTATTATTATTATTATTATTATTAAAAATCACTTAAGACAAAGTTGTATTTTTTATTGTAATTAATTCTAGAATGAGCTTAAGGATATATTTTATGGCGTTCTTGATATCATTATCTTGACCAGACTAGTAACATATAAAATAATAAGTAGACAATTTGTTTATACGAAAGCATTATTTACAAAAATAAAATATGTGTATCTTTACTTTTTATTTTTATTAAATTTTTTTACACCGACCAATTAGCTGGCGTCAGCGTCACTGATAAACTGTATGGCATTGACTGCAGTGACAGTTAGTTCTTAAAACAAATGATAGATGGCGTTGGCATGCATTTAAATCGCGCTATAGAAGTTTTATAAGGATTCTGAAGCATTTAATAAGTCTTTTACAACGTGACAAAAGATTGAATATCTGTACATATACGACTGAAATTAATAATGTAAGTATCTCATAATCAAATGGTAGGAAAGTCAAAACTGTACATTGAATATTTTTTTAAAAGAATACTTGGGGTGTGATCTACAATCGATACCGAAGCCAAGAATATAGTTTTTAGAATTTTTGTCTGTTTGTCTGTATGTAGGTCCGGGATAAACTCAAAAAGTACTGCATGGATTTTCTTCAAATTTGGCACGAATATTATTAAGAAGTCGGGTCAACATATAGGCTACAATTTATCACGCTACCTCCTACGGGAACGAGCAGTGAACCTATATTTCTTCAACGCATTCTGTAACAACAACGTTTATCAATCTAACGGCGCATATTTGAATGTTGTTGTTATTATGTTAATAACCATGCTATAAGCTAGCATCACACTATAAAAATCACGCAATTTATGTAACTTAGGCCGATAAACATAATTAAATGAATATAAGTAGTATTAAAGCAGCGCCATCTATAAGATTTCAAAAACGTCATCATCAATCCCTTTTTAGATATAAATAATAATGTATAAGAGAAATGTGTATTTTAATAAGTCCTAAAAAAAGTCCGCGACAGCATAAATATCTATGATCTATCTTTTATGAGTAAGCCATTATCGCAAAAACATTGAGCCAAAAATACAATAAAAATTGATAATATATTTCTAATGCACATTGTGTAGAAACAAATTGATTTTTATATCTCAGAACCAATTTCAATGAATTTTGGTATAAAGATAGATATTGAGAAGATAATAAGCTACTCGAAGTACTTACTAATCCTGCGCAGACGAAGGGTACAAGCTTGTGTTTAGATATTTTGAGTTATCTGACATCCAAACACTAATTTAACTCTATATCTATAATATAAAAATGAGTCGCTGAATGTGTTGTTAAGCGCAAAACTCGAGAACGGTTGGATCGATTTCGGTAATTCTTTTTTTAAAATATTCCTTGAAGTACGAGGATGGTTCTTACGGAGAGAAAAATTCTAAAAAAAAAAAAAATTAAATTTCCTGAAAAAGTCTAAAAACAACACTTTTCTATACTCCCATACAAAAGATTTGTGATAATACTTAAAAGTCAATTTGAACTTTAATACCATACGATAAAGTTTGTGTTAGGCGATACGAAGTTCGCCGGGTCAGCTAGTTTGACATAAATAGCAATATTACCGTGACTAAATAAAATTAACATTTAAATGTAACCCACGTTAAGGACTACAAAGTGAAAAATAAGTGAAGTACAGACTGTACAGAGAGAATAGTACCTATATACTATATACCATTGCAACACAAAAAAGTTAACCATATAGTTAACCATTTCTAATTGATTAATATTATTAATTAGAAAAAAAATTGTATTTTGAAAATTCTTCCGCCACTCACTATAATGCTACATTATCATTGGGTGACATAATTATGCTATACTTATTTTAATGGAGAAAATGGAACAGGCGAAACTGTGCAGTCCACGTTAGTGAAACTACGAGAAAAAGCTAGTATATGAAAAATAATATAATAATAGTTTATTAAACATTATAAATATTTACAATTCACAACTTAACAACTAAATATTTACAGATAGTTTTGGTACAAATCATGTCCGTGTGGAATTGTGCCAAGAATGCTGGCAGCATTTCCCCGTTGTAGCACTATGCCGATTATCTGGGCAAAAAATGCACCAGCCCTCTTGTCATCAGTGGTGGCAATAAGGCAAGGAGTTATCTCATTAAAAATTTTTTTTATCACTGCTATTCCAAGGTCCCAAGTGTTTCGACTGCCAACGGAACGAAGATGTAATTTGGAATTAATGACAAATATTTGTGCCGTTTAGTCATTTCAGCTTTTTCCGCTGCGGCTCTCGCTTTTGAGGCTGTTTCCCTGACATGAGACGGAGCAAGTGTGTTAACTCAGGTTGCGTCCCACAAAACCTAGTATATTATACTGATATCCAAACATTAAAAAAAAACTATTTTGACTAATGTCAATCCAACATCACTCACGTTCACGCCACTTCACGTTACCATAACAACGAATACTGTACACACTTCTACGCACAATTACATGACAGAAATGAGTTAAAACTAAATGATTTTATATGAAAAAGAGATAAATATGTAAATATAAATTGTTATTAGTATTTATTGTGTAGTAAGTATTTAATAAAATAGTTCAAATATAGTGGAAATACTAGTAACATTAAGGTATGTAGTCTTATTTTAATAATATTATATATTATGTTTATTAAATGGTTCATTGTGTTATTTAAAAATATAAATTAAATGTGAAATCATTTAAATGAAACAACTTTTTCGGATCTTATCGCGATTTATTAACTTTTTAGATTCCAGACATTTCGGATACTTTACAGCAACCATGGTCACGGGAGGACCGCGATAAAATCCGAAAAAGTTGTTTCATTTAAATGAGTAAAATTCGCGTAAACATTAGAAAACAATAAATGTGAAATCGTCTTTTTAATATTAGTCCTTATTAATAAAATGCTAGGTAAAAGTGTGTATCGTGCGCATCACGAAACAACTATTGCGTAGATTACAATTGAGTCGTCTGAGTTTTCTTATTTGTACCTTATCTAAATGAAATAAATTACTGCAACACCTTCATTTAATTTTAAAGTATTTTTTCAAAGAAATGTAAGCAAAATATAGTTTTGTTTCTAATCTTTGTGATTAAAAACTAACTTATTTCGCCGACAAAACCAGTGCCTACCAGGTTGTAGATGTTATAAATGGTATTTTTTTTAATCTTTTTCTTTGCAGATAATTCTTATGCCTATCAAAAATACTACATTTGTCTGGACTGAATAACAATAAAAAAAATACACGCTTGCTTAAAAAAAGTTCGTAAATAAAAAAAACAAACAAAATGCAATCAAGAAAGACAACAGATAAAAGAACCAAAGATGATACAAAGAAACAGGAAGAAAAGACTAAAAAACTTCAAAATATATCAACACCACGAATCGTCGCACAAAAAACGACAAACGACATTTATTCTAGAACAAATGTAGCTGACAAAGCACCGAAAAAATCTTCAAATAAAGTACCAAACACAACACCTATGAAGGATTTACTAAAATCATCACAATCATCAATAACTCAAACTACAACAAAAAGTATTAAATCAAGCAGAACAGATGCATCAAAAACTGTATTAAACTCAGCAAGATCGACCGAAAAATATAAATTACCACCAAAAAATGCATCTAATAAAAAATTACCCATAAATGTAACAGTCAATTCTCCTATAGTAAAAAGAAAATTAGATGTAAGTCAGGATAAATTAAAAAAGGTCGCTACGAAGGAGGTTGCATTAAAATCAAAAGAGGTTCTATCAAAACCAAAAGAGGATTCCACCAAAAAGGTTGTAGTGCCTGAAAGGCAAAGATCTAATACTAGGACGTTGGATGAGGCAGAAATAAAAATGCTTACACCGGATGCTGTTGACAATAATTCTGAATTATTCAATTTGACCGCCAAATTAGCCGCCAAACCGAAAGCTTTTTACGTAAATCTTGATGAAGATGCTAAGAATGTAAGTGATTTTTTCTTTATAAGAGTAACTGCGGAGTTTCTTGCCGATTCTTCTTTGCAAAATCTACATTCCGAATGTTGTAGCTTCACTTTAACTACAATTAATTTATTAAAAATATTTATAATTATAATTTGTAAAATGACTCGCAACTTCTTGTCTCCAATCCTGACACGCTTGTTTCGTCTTTCTCTGGCGACAGAACATGTGCCAAAGCCTGGAAGCAAGCTAACGTGCAGCCTGTGCCCAAAAAGGGCAGTCGAGCTGACGCTGTCAATTATAGACCCATTTTCGTAACGTCCATATTCTGTAAGAGCACGGAACGTATACTGAATAACCGGCTCCTGGCATACCTTGAGAAGAATGACCTTCTCAACGAATGACAATACGGTTTTCGCCGCCACAATCGATCCACGGGTGACCTTCTAGCGTATGCCACTCACATATGGAGTGAGGCTATCGAGAGACATGGGGAAACCATTGCGGTGTCACTCGATGTCTCGAAGGCATTTGACAGGGTTTGGCAATACGGCCTTATTAGCAAGCTATCTTTATACGGCTTACCCAGATCGCTTTGTGTCTGGATATCTGACTTCCTGAGGAATTGGTCGATCCGCGTGGTCATAGACGGCTGCGAGTCCGATCGATTGGCCATCAATGCCGAGCTTCCTCAGGGTTCTGTGCCTTCGGCGACGCTATTCTTGCCGCACATCAACGACACCTACCTATATATATATATGGGTATGCAGATGACAGCACCGTTGTCGAGCACTACGTGTCCGACGCGTGAGCGATTATAAAGAATGTTAAAAAAGTTATCCAATTCGGAACAGTCGCCCAGAAGCTATGCGTGTACACATGGGTGTATACAGAATTTTGTAAAGGTTGGGGCACAAACAAATAAATGTAAAACTCGATAAGTAGTAGAAAATTAAATTATTAGTACATAATTTTCATTTATTTTCACTATCTGCATTCCTTCAATAATAGCTTGCGGAGGTTTTATTTGAACATACCTAAAATTCCATAATTAGAATCGAAAATATTAATTATTAGCTTCAAAGTGGGACAAATGCCCCATCTCGCCCGATCATAGGTATGTTCATGCGCGGATACATTTTGACGATTAATTTTGATTTATATTATATAGATTCTCATTTTAGCAAATAAAAGAAAAGTCGAGTGACGAAGATATTAGTTATGAAGATGATTTTGAGAGCTACGAATCTGACTTCGATTCGTACCATAGTGAGGTAAAAAGTGATAGCACGGGTGATGATCACGGTGATGAGATTGATGGTGATAATGATGAACACGTAACGTGTGATTCTAATGAAAATGTTGATAAAAGTGATAGACGTGATGCACTAGTAGAAGATGAAGACATAGCTTCAAAGGAAGAAAGAATGCTGGATTCTGGTGAGTTTATTTTCTGAATTAAGTTAGCTGGTATCATCAGGTGAGTTGTACGCTGATTTTCTGTGGCTGGGTCTTGTTTGCCACCCTTGCTAACAGTACATAACAGAATTCACAAAATAGAATGTTTCACCACTCTGTTGTAGTGTTGCGTGTTTTTGTAGGCGCCTAAACACCGGCAACGCGGGTCCAATTCCTACTCCGGACGTTTATTTGTATTTCTACAAATATTTGTTTCCGATCTTGGTGTCTAACCTTGTAGATCTTCCCACTATGCCTCGGAGAGCACGCAAAGCGGTCATTCCTGGTTCTTATCGTAGACATTTGACAGCGATCGTTACTCATAGTAGCAAATATATCCACCAACCAGCAGAGGAGCAGCGCGGTGGATTAAGCTCCGATCCTTCTCCTACTTAGAGAAGATGCCTTTGCTTAGCAGTAAGGTGTTACACGCTGAAGCAATAACAAAAACAATACACATGTAATGCTTATGTACATGGCCAGGTAACTACGAACTCCGGGACCCTCGCTCAGCGAATAGAACGAAGCCAATGGAATTTATATCAGAAGCGTCTGAAGAAGAAACCAAGACCCACAAATATGCGGAGGAAAGTGATAAGAAGGTCTCCCTGACCGACGAAGGTTTTCAGGACATGTCGAGCGGACTGTCTAGTATTAAAACAGTTCACGTAGATGTCTTGGAGAGGTGAGCCTTACTTGTTTATTGTAATTCTTTCAACAAGTAAAACATATAAGTTGTGGGGCACAAATTAACTGAGGTAGGGCACAGCAGGAAATTGCCTGCTCAAAACTGAAGCAGTCTGACTGGGGTAGAGTACCTCGACCTTAGAGAAGTTCACAGCTATATTGCTTTCAAGCACTGTTGTATTTCTATGGTGAGTAAGGTGACCAGAGCTCCTGAGGGGGATTAGGGATAGGGTCAGCAACGCGCTTGCGATGCTACTGGTGTTGCAAACGTCTATAAGTTACGGTAATCGCTCACCATCAGGTGAGTCGTACGCTTGTTTACCAATGCCAAAAATGTTGATACCTAGAGTGTTTTTAATGAGTTTAGTGTGGAGGAAATGCAAAAACTCATCGCTTTAGACCAAAGTGTAGCTGTGGCTTCAATAAAATGAGCGATCATTTTTTCAAACTGTAAAAACATTACACCTAGTCTACATTTAAGGAGTTTGAGTATTGTTTAGTAAGGTTTATTCATTATCCTAGACGCCGCGTTGGCGCAACGGTTACAGCCATGGATTGTATCTGTTGCGCTGGCGGTTGCGGGTTCGATCCCCGCACATGACAAATATTTGTATTGGCCATACAGGTGTTTACCGTAGTCTGGGTGTTTGTGCAGTCCTTGTGGATTTCCCCACCGTGCCTCGGAGAGCACGTTAAGCCGTCGGTCCCGGTTGTTATCATGTAAACCTGATAGCGATCGTTACTCATAGTAGGGAATATATCCGCCAACCTGCATTCGAGCAGCATGGTAGATTACGCTCTGATCCTTCTCCTACATGGGGAAAAGAGGCCTATGCCCAGTAGTGGGATATTACAGGCTGAAGCATTGATTATACTGCTGCCAGTTATTTCAAATAATGTTATTTCTAGATCTTTCCATAACTTTTGCTTCAAACGGAGCAGGGAAACTGAGAGGGCGTACCGACGTTTATCCATAGAATCCGAAAGATGGCATTTGAAAGCCAATATTAGATTTAAAAATCGAAATATAGACAGTAATTGGCAACAGATATATTGTAATTGCAATGTAAATTATAACATCTAGATATTAATGATATGATACTGTGATATTGATAAAAGGAAATTCAGAAAATTTCTGTTATCAATTTTTTAAATTCTTTTTCTTATTGAGTTGAACAATATAATATAAGGTTACGCAGAACACCTAGTAACTATATAAAATATCTTTGTCTGTAGTTTTCACTCTATAAAATTTTTGAATTAAATAAATACTCAAATATTGTAAAATTATATAGATGTTAGTAATTACATTATATATATATATATATATATATATATATATATATTGAGTTACTTCGGCGACCTTGACGTGTCAAAAAAATATTTAATCGCAGCATTATTTCTAACCATTTTTAAATCAGAATGTTGCCAATCTCCAATTTTTAGGCATTAATCTATTTTTCGCAGGCCCTTATTTATAGATTTCACTAAATCGAAGGAGAGCAAAAGAAAACGTCGTATATTTGAAAAATTACAACAAAGAGCAAAAGACATACTCAGCATGGTAACACTTCACGAAATAACGTACAATTTGTACGAAATGGCGCCAATACCATACGACTTGTATATGGCAACATTCGGTAGGTTTAATTACACACAGACAGCTGTGCAAACTTTTGACGATGGTATCACTGAAGAGATACAAACTGACGCAATTATTTATAGCAATAAATGGACCCAATGCCCAGTTGAGTTTTCTAATGAAGATGTTTATTTAAATAATAGTATAAGAACAAAAAGTAATAATGATTTAGATTTTCTATTTTTTGATGATGAAGATAGTAAAATTGAAAATTACGATCGATATAAAAGCGACCCCTTAAGGATATATTTGGAGCAAAAAGATGGCGCAGGACCCGATGAAATTATGCCGATAGAAATATATAAAAGAAAATTAAAAGATAATTCCTACAATGTAAATAGGTTGAGGAAGTTTCTAAAGAAGTTTGAAAGTCGAATAAGTAATATTTTAAGTAGAAATACCGGTGACACCGATCTGTCAAATTTGATCAAAACGTCGAAATTTCCGTTTAGTACGGGATATTTATCTATATCGACGAAAAATTTAAACAATTTTCTGAGAAATTCCCAAATTACATCGACAGTTATATCTGAAACGAAAAGCAATTTAATAATAACGATACACAAAAAGTTTACAAGTGGTTACGCGGCTGGGAAGTGTGTGCTTAGTCTGTGGGACTTGAGTGTTGCCAGCCGAGAACCGTTAAAGATACTCATCTCCACAGATAATGTTAAAATCGGACGATTTAGAGGAAGTACTGATGGGTTTTTCGTGGGCGCTCTAGAAGAGGGGTAAGTAAGTCTTTTTTTTTTGATAAACTGTTAAATTTTAATGTTTACGAACAAAGTTAGGATGAGTTCATAGTTCTAAATTAGATATAATTTAATGATAATATGATAGCATAAAAATATTTCTAAGAAAGTATCATTAACAAACTTTGGTTGATCTAATAATTAAATAAAAATGTACATTTACGTATGTTACTGACGATTTGTAGATAATGACGATACTGACCTACGATAGATACAATACTGACCTACGGTAGATACGATACTGACCTACGGTATAGACGATATTGGCTATGGCAGGCACGATAATTACCTGTAGTATATACGATACTAACCTACCTTAGATATTATTGTTGTATATTTTAGATTTATTACAATCGAAAAAGCATGAGATTTTCAATTGTTTCAGATCAATTCAACTATGGGATTTATCAGAGCAGCCAACTTGGACCAACGATTTTACTACAGAAGAAAAATCTACGGAAATAAAGGAAGTCGAGACGAAAGAGTTATCACAAACAGAAAGAGATAGAGAGTGGAACTTGAAGAACAGCGCTTGTGTTGATGATAAGGTAACATATTGATGATTTTTTTTTATTATAACATATACACATGGTTGTCTGTTCCTATGGTAAGCAACTTAATGCTTGTGTTACAGGTAACAGCCGACTGTTATAACTTTTTTTTTCGATAAATATATATAGAAATAATACATATATAAATTATATAAATACAAATATTATATTACACCCAGACTCAGGCGGGAATCGAACCCGCAACCCGCGGCACAGAAAGCAGGACCAGTATAAACTGCGCCAACGGGCTATTTAAAAGAAAGAAAGAAAGAAGGAAAGAATTAAAGATATTTTTTTAAAAGAGGGCCTGTTTTACGGCTCGTCGATGAAGTAAAGGATGGGCCATAAATTTTTGCACATTTGAAACATGAATAAAAATAAAACTACTAATATTATTTTATTGATGATTTATTTAACGTAATAAACATTTAAAGCAATTTATTTTTTAAAAATGACATCATCGAGATGTGCTCCGTCTCGTCGCTGGCACTCCTGCAATCGACTACGTAAACTTTGGAAAACTCGTTGACACATGCTGCGAGGAATCGCGGCTATCTCCGCGTGAATGTTTTCTTTCAATTGGGATATGGTTGTTGGTTTATTATGGTAAACTCGACTCTTCAGATATCCCCACAAGAAAAAATCGCAAGGTGTAAGGTCTGGGCTTCTTGGAGGCCATGGAATATCACCTCTGCGAGAAACTAATTTGTTGGGAAACATTTCTTTGATCACCGGTAAAGTCACATTTGACGTATGACATGTTGCTCCATCTTGTTGCATCCAAGTCCTGCTGTTGTATCCTTCAAATTCATGTAACTGTGGTGTCAAAAACTCTCGCAACATCTTCACGTATTCCACTGAGTTTACAGTTACGTTATTTCCCTGACTGTTTTCAAAGAAATACGGACCGATTATGCCTTTAGCCGATATGGCAGCCCATACAGTCGTTTTAGGTGAATGAAGGAGCTTTTGGTGTTTAAGGCGAGGGTTTTCCGTGCTCCAGTACCGGCAATTGTGCTTATTTACGTGCCCATTGATGTGAAAATGGGCCTCGTCCGTAAACAATACATTCTCAAGGCTAGAGAATCGCTCCAGCATAGTGTCAGCCAATAACTTACGTTGAATGTAATCGTTTGGCTTCATCTCCTGCACAATTTGAACCTTATACGGGTGTAGTTTAAGGTCCAAATGCAAAATTCGCCGCAGACTAGTTCTTGGTATTGCTAGAGCCGCCGAACGCTTACGCGAAGATGATTCTGGATCGTTCCGTACGGAAATTTCAACTTCCCGAATGTTCTCTTCGCTTCTTCTTGAACGTGGCCGCCCTGTTTGTTTAATATTGGTTGTCGATCCTGTTTCCTCGAACTTGTTGACCCAAGCTTTAATTAAATTAACACTTGGACACTCACTTATACGCTGTAATCCGTATTCAATTCTAAATAGCCGTCGTACAGTAACGTAGGAGTCGTTGTTTTTGTAAAACATTTTTACACAAAAAGCACGCTGTTTTCCCGTGAAGCGCTCCATCGTGACTAAAATTGCATAAAGCGGCGCATCATTCCCCGTACCCGCGCGCCCCTCCCTGTAAGGGTTTTTGAGAAATCGAGTGTTGCCATTTGCAAAAATTTATGGCCCACCCTGTATATC